>NC_065584.1:128863374-130113374 GCF_024542745.1 Macaca thibetana thibetana
ATTGTGCCACTGCACTCCAGCCTGGGTGACAGAGCGAGACTCCATCTCAGAACACACACACACACACACACACACACACACACACATATCATAGATTTATACCATCAAATGATAACTTTGCCCTCATTACTTTTTTCTCTTCTTAAATATTGTCATTCCCCAAGATCACTTCCTTGACTTATAGCTATTTTCTGTAAATATTTATTTCCTAAAATAAATTATATTCTGATAGTTTAACCGATCACCTTGAAATTTATGAGTTTTAAATCTACATGCTTATCTCTCACTTTGCACCTAGATTCTAGATCCATATAACCATGTGTCTATAAAACATTTTCGTTTGGATGTCATACTGTAGCCCCAAATTCAGTTTATCTAAAGCAACATTTGCTTTCTCATACCTTCCCAATTTGGGTATAGGTAGCATTAACTGTAGTTTCCAGACTAGGGTTTGGAATAATCCTTTGACTCTTTCTGCTCTATTATGTCATATATTCGTTTTGTCATTTTCAAATGTATCTGATTCATCAGTTTCTAACATTTCCTCCATCTTCCTAGTGTAAGTCCTCATAGCTTCTTACCTAAATAGCTACTGGAGATACAGTAAGGCATAAGGCAGATCAGATTTCTGTTCTCAGGGAGCTTAAAAGAAATCTTGACTACTGGTTATTGCCTCCTACATAATGTTCAAACTCACTCTATCAAAAGGAAGCCAACTGAAGCCACTGTCTCCATGTTCAGATGTTACTTTCTAGAGCACTATGCAATAGCACACATACCATCACTTCCTAATTTGTTTACTTATCTGTTTTCCTTACTATACTCAGTTATAGGAGATGAAGATAGGATATTATTTTTGCTTTCTATTTTTATTTTTGAGACAGAGTCTCATTCTGTCACCCAGGCTGGAATGCAGCAGTATGATCATAGCTTACTGCAGCCTGAAACTCCTAGGCTGAAGGCTCCTGAGTAGCTGAGACTACAGGTGTGCGTCACCATGCCCAACTGTAGATTTATGATTTATTTTTGTATCACAGTGCATAGTGCAATACCTATCACATACATCAGTGAACCATGGATGGATGAAGGAGCATTGTAGATACTTCCATACACTTTGTCATTGGATTTAAACAGTGACCACAAGTGAATAGAGGAGACTTTTTTTTTTTTTTTTTTTTTTTTTTTTTTTTTTGAGACAGAATTTCACTCTTGTTGCCCAGGCTGAAGTGCAAATAGAGCAATCTTGGCTCACTGCAACCTCCGCCTCCCAGGTTCAAGCGATTCTCCTGCCTCAGCCTCCCAAGTAGCTGGGATTACAGCCACCCGCCACCACGGCCAGCTACTTTTTTGTGTTTTTGATAGAGATGGGGTTTCTCCATGTTGGCCAGGCTGGTCTCAAACTCCTGACCTCAGGTGATCCACCCACCTTGGCCTCCCAAAGTTCTGGGATTACAGGCATGAGCCACCATGCCTGACCCTGTAATTATCCTTAATTTGCTTGTTGAAACTTACTCTTTCTCATATAAATCCAGTCAAATTAATCTTTTCACTGTCTTCTAAATACCCCATCTTTGTTCTTACCTGTTCTTTCAATGCTTCTTTCTTTCCCTGTCATAGTCTAATATAATTGCCTTCTTTTTGAAACTTTCCCTTCTCTCACATTGACACGTTGCTCTTAAATGTTGAATAAGTTAGCAGTCTGTTATATTGATCAATATTATGCATTTTTGTCTGTACCATTATATTCATTCAATGTTTAATGCAAAGTTTGTCTGATCTCCTTATCCTGATTGGCAACTCTGTGTAGTTGATTCTGTGTTTTTCAACTTTTGTTGTCTGTGAGAATGTTGGAAGCCCAGTATTAAAGGTTAGCTATAAATATTTCTCCAAACACGATGATTCTGTATATATAATAGCACAGATCACTATTTAACAAAGGGCAATTGTGTCATTACTCATTCTTGTTGATATGTTTATTATCTCTGAGTATCACTGTAATTATAGTATTAAAATTTTGACTAAATTTAGGCTAGGCAGATCATCAAACACCTAAAAAAAGGAAATTTTACATTGTTCTGTTGGAATATTATAGTAGGTACAAGTGGGACATTTCTTTATTCCATGTCTGACAATATTAGTAAATGATATATATTTTTTTAGTACCTTGTCTTAGCCTAATTTTTTGAGTCTTCTGTATTTCATAACTTTGATTTTAAAATGAAGGCCGGGTGTGGTGGCTCACTCTGTAATCCCAGCACTGTGGGAGGCCGTCTCAAAAAAAAAAAAAGAAGGGAGGGTGTGGGGACAACAGGAGACTGAAGTAATTGGAGTAACTGGGGCCAATAAAAAGAGCCCCAGTTTGGGAGGCGGGCAGATCACCTGAGGTCAGGAGTTCAAGACCAGCATGGCCAACATGGTGAAATCCCGTCTCTACTAAAAATACAAAAATTAGCCGGTCGTGGTGGTGGGCGCCTGTAATCCTAGCTACTTAGGAGGCTGAAGCAGGAGAACCACTTGAACCTGGGAGGTGGAGGTTGCAGTGAGCTGATATCGGGCTACTGCACTCCAGCCTGGGCGACAGAGTGAGACTCGGTCTCAAAAAGAATAAAAAAAGAAAAAATATAGATTTCTGTAAATCTCTTTTTACTGCTTATATTGACATCATTTATTTTATTATTCAAAAAGAGATAATAAAACTCATCAAAATGTTTGATTTATAATTAGGAGACAGAGTATTTTCTTACAAATAGCCTACCTATTCTCCTGTATGTTTCTTTTCTCAAACTCTATTTCATCCACTTTTCTATTTATTTATTTATTGTACATACTCCAAGCTTATACTAGAATAGTTTTAAAATGAATTCATGCTCTTTTTATTGGCCCCAGTTACTCCAATTACTTCAGTCTCCTGTTGTCCCCACACCCTCCCTTCTTTTTTTTTTTTTTTGAGACGGAGTTTCACTCTTGTTGCCCAGGCTGGAGTGCAATGGTACAATCTCAGTGAGCGGCAACCTCCGCCTCCTGGGTTCAAGCAATTCTCCTGCCTCAGCCTCCCAAGTAGCTGGGATTACATGCATGCACCACCACGCCTGCCTAATTTTGTATTTTAGTAGAGACAGGGTTTCTCCGTGTTGGTCAGGCTGGTCTTGAACTCCCAACCTCAGGTGATCTGCCCACCTCGCCGCCTTTTCTTTTTTTTTAGACAGTCTTGTTCTGTCACCCAGGCTGTTGTGCAGTGGCCCAATCTCGGCTCACTGCAAGCTCTGCCTCCTGGGTTCACACCATTCTCCTGACTCAGCCTCCCCAGTAGCTGGGACTACAGGCGCTCACCACCACGCCCGACTAATTTTCTGTATTTTTAGTAGAGATGGTGTTTCACCGTGTTAGCCAGGATGGTCTTGATCTCCTGATCTTGTGATCCGTCCGCCTTGGCCTCCCAAAGTGCTGGGATTACAGGCGTGAGCCACTGTGCCCGGCCACGCCCGCCCTTCTTTAAAAGCCTCTGTAAGTGTAATTTGTCCTTTAATGATTTTCCTGATGGACTCTTTACCCAACAATTAGAAATACATTGGCTTGATGATGTGATGAACCATCTGTAGAATCGACCAGTACCCCCATAATTCTATTTGTACTTAACCTTTCTTTCCAAGCAAAGGAAGCTGTTAATTTTTTTCCTGAGTGTTCCATTGCAATGTAAATTTTACTTATTTATCTATTTATTTATTTTTAGAGATAGAGTCTTGCTGGGGTGCAGTGGCACAATCATAGCTCACTATAACCTCAAACTCGTGGCCTTAAATGATCCTCCTGCATCAACCTCCCAAGTAGATAAGACTACAGAAACCCGGCTAATTTTTTTTTTTTTTTTTTTTTAAAGAGAAGAGGTCTCACTCTGTCACCCAGGCTAAAGTGCAGTGGCAATATCCTAACTCACTGTAGCCTTGGACTCCTGGGCTTAAGCAGTCCTCCTACCTTAGCCTCCTGAGTAGCTGAGACTATAGGTGTGGACCACCATACCCGGCTAATTTTTGTATTTTTTGTAGAGATGGATCTCACTATGTTAACCCAGGCTGGTCTCGAACTCCTGGGCTTAAGCAATCCTCCCACCTTGGCCTCCCAAAGTACTGCTATGACAGGCATACGCCACTGCACCCAGCCTGCAATGTAAATTTTTGAAATATATTTTTTAAAATTTAGACCTATCACAGAAAGTTGTTAAATTTCTAAGTCTCAAATTCTTGCATTATTAGGAAGTTAATTTTACGGATTAAAATAAATCTACTTTTATGCTAAGTTAAACTTAATGTCTAAGTATAGTTTTAGTTGTACTTGCATTTCTAATTCAGATCCTAGTGTGCCTAACTTTTTTATTTTCAATGTCTAATTGTTGAATAGTTTTCTACAGTAGGTATTATGTCTATTTATCTTCTTCTTTTTTTTTTTTTTTTTTTTTTTTTTGAGATGGAGTCTTGCTCTTGTCACCCAGGCTGGAGTGCAATGGCACAATCTCGGCTCACTGCAGCCTCTGCCTCCCAGACTCAAGCAATTCTCCTGCCTCAGCCTCTTGTGTAGCTGGGATTACAGGCACCTGCCACCAAGCCTGGCTAATTTCTGTATTTTTAGTAGAGATGGGGTTTTACCATGTTTGCAAGGCTATTCTCGAACTACTGACCTCAGGTGATCCACCCACCTTGGCCTTCCATAGTGCCGGGATTACAGGTGTGAGCCACTGCACCAGGCCTGTCTTCTTGATTTCTAATGGTTATGAATGTGTACAATATAATGGCCTGATATAGGTCAGTTTTCTTAAGATTCCATTGACTTTTTTAAAAATCTGGCTTAGGAAATGAGAAGAGATACACCAGAATTACTTGAGGTGTTTTTTTTTTGTTTTTGTTTTTTTTTTTTTAAACCACTAGGAATTCTGATGGCTTACTTTCTTTGCCATCCCTTTTTGGAAATCCAAAATGTACGCCACCATACCTAGCTAAGTTTTGTATTTTTTGTAGAGAAAGGTTTTGCCATGTTGCCCAGGCTGGTGTCAAACTCTTGAGCTCAAGCGATCCACCCACCTCAGCCTCCCAAAGTTCTGGGATTACAAGCGTGGGCCACTGCACCAGGCCTAGATTTTCAAATTTAAATATGTATCATATCTAGTAATAAAATAATGTATTCTCCTAAAATGTTAATTTAGACACACTTATATTGGAGAAGTCATTGGTTATTATGAAAACATTCCTAAAAATGGTGCCCATTTCTTTAAGAAATCATTCAAATCTTAAGTGGCAAGCACTAAAATTAACACAAAAGAGAAATTCTTTTTTAAAGAGAAGTTATGTATTTTCAGAGTCTTCGCTCTTACATACTTTTGTCTTGGATAACCTTCACAAAATGTATCCTTTTATATCCAGTACCCCAAAAGTTGCCAGGTTTCACTTGTCTACTTTCTGGTCTGCCTTCAGTATAGATTCCTTCTTTTCTTCTCTCTTTACTCTTGAATTAATCCTCTACCTACTTCACAGGCCGATTCTTTGATGAGAATGAATCCCCTGTTGATCCGCAGCATGGCTCTAAACTGGCGGATTATAATGGGGATGATGGTAACGTAGGTGAGTATGAGGCAGACAAGCAGGCTGAGCTGGCTTACAATGAGGAAGAAGATGGTGATGGTGGAGAGGAAGACGTCCAAGGTGAGCGTGGGCCTGGCCTCCATGCTATAACCATGAAACCCACCTCTAAGTTTTTTGGTTGAATTTGTGTAGAATTTTCCCTACCTATTAGTGGCAGTGTAACCTAAATTTTTTGTTTTTTCTTTGAGATGGAGTTTTGCTCTTGTTGCCCAGGCTGGAGTCCAATGGCGCGATCTCGGCTCATTGCAACCTCCACCTTCCAGGTTCAAGCGATTGTCCTGCCTCAGCCTCCTGAGTAGCTGGGATTACAGGCATGCACCACCACGCCTGGCTAATTTTGTATTTTCAGTAGAGACGGGGTTTCTCTATGTTGGTCAGGCTGGTCTCAAACTCCTGACCTCAGGTGATCCACCCGCCTCAGGCTCCCAAAGTGTTGGGATTCCAGGCGTGAACCACCGCGCCCAGCCAACCTCAGTATTAATACGAAGAGGTTCTGTGCAGTTTTTCAGTTTTATTTTGAAAACTGTTTTATAATAGTGGCATTTGTAAATCTGTAAATTATTTTAATTTTTTAAAATTTTGGTTATCATGTGTATTATTGATACAGCTACAATTTAAAACTTAGAATCTTCAGAAATTTTAGAATTAAATTGTTTAAAATGACTCTAGACTACCTAAGGCAAATGCTCCTAGAAAATACACTTTTCCAATTTCTCATCTAAAAACATTTCATTACAAATATTGCCCAGGTAGCTTTTTCGTTATAAGGAAAGCCACAAAGGGAATGGTCTTCTCCACACTGAAGATAAGATTATTTCACCACTGACACAGCAGAGGAAGGCTAATTTTGAATTTTTTCTGAGAGGCTTAAAATTTATATTTTAACAATCAATGTGTGAAGATTTGTTTTATATTTATTACACAGATTCAACATATTTTTCTTATTCACTGTTACTTCTGCTGAGCATTTAACTTAATGAAAGTTCAGAATCTACCTGTGTGCATGCAGCCCTACCCATGCATGCATATCAGTGTTTTTCTCTTTTGCAAGTTTTTAGGCCAGTTTTCTGCCTGCTTATATTGTTTAGTAGTATTTGTGGAGCTATTTCTCTTTTCTGTAAAAGTTGATTGTGACCTTAGTGGGTGATACGTTAAATTTTTATGTGATGCATGGAAATTTTTCATCATAACATGCTTGATTTCTTCCTTACCTGTTTTTAAAGTAATTAAATTTTTATTTAGGCTTATGACAAGCATTGTTTTTATAAAACCCAGAAGAAAATGTAGTTGTTCTACAAAATTATATGGTTTGTAGAAAAAAGGGAAACTAGAGACTCTGACTTCTACCTAGGCACTGTTATAATAGTTCATTTAGTTTAGGAAAATTATGATTACTGGGGATAGAAAAGAGATTAATATGTGCTAGGAGTTATATAAGGTTATATTTATAAGAATTTCTCAAACACTTTTTGGTAATATTGATATTGATATACATATAACCTTACAATATTATGTACTTTTTCTGTAATCTCATCCTTTTTTCATAAATTTTATCTTTTTTTTCTCATTGCTTTTGTGATTTGTTTGGATTATATTTGTTTGCAATTATTTATAATGTTTTAAGATTTTTTCATGCATGTATATCATATCAGCAATTAGATTGTAAGCTCTTGGAGGGCAGGAATTTTTATTTATTTTGCCTTCCATTTTGTTTGTATCCTTTTCTACCTTCATGCCCACCTCCCACAGTACTTTGTGCATTACCCACCCGCCACAGTACTTTGCACGTTGTCATTAACTGATAATTATATGCTTTTCTCATTGAGCTTTTATTCTTATAACTGTGACTAGGGTAATAACTCTTTAACTTCTGGTCTTATAAGCTGCTTGGTTTACACTTTCAATATTCTCTAATTTTTTTAAGGGCTTTTTCATCTCATTGGATAATTTTGAGATTTTTATTATAATGGTTTATCTCAGTCTTTGTTTTCAGTCATTTCTTATATTTTATCTATCTTAAAGTTGGTAATTGTCACAAAATTTTGATTTAATATTTGTATGGGTTTCAATCTATTGTACGTAAATTTATTTTCAGTGCCTTCTCTCTCCCTCTCTTGTACTCTTCTCCTTCTTCCTCCCCTGGTTCTCACTGCCACCTTCTACTTCAAGTCCCCAAGACCCTCATGTTGTCCTCCCATTCCTTTCACAAGAAAATAGATTCTAAGGATTGAAGAAATGACAAAAGATGATGTCCTCAGTGAAGTAGAGAAGGGGTTGTTACCTTTTTGGATTTCCCTGTTTGCAAGTTAATCTTACTGGAACTGAGTGTTGCCATTTACCATTTCTTGTCTCATTCTGGCATTCTCTAGATGATAGTGGCAGGATAGGGCACCTATAAAGGGGACCAAGAACAAAAAGATGCAGGAACATCAGCTCCAACAAATAAAGAGGGCTAAGTAAGGAATACTGAGGAGACTTAAATAATTGGTTTTTGTTTGTTTGTTTGTTTATATTTTTTATTTTTTGAGACGGAGTCTTGCTCTGTCACCCAGGCTGGAGTGCAGTGGCGCAATCTCGGCTCACTGCAAGCTCCGCCTCCTGGGTTTACGCCATTCTCCTGCCTCAGCCTCCCAAGTAGCTGGGATTACAGGTGCCCACCACCTCGCCCGGCTAGTTTTTTGTATTTTTAGTAGAGACGGGGTTTCACCATGGTAGCCAGGATGGTCTCGATCTCCTGACCTCGTGATCCGCCCGCCTGGGCCTCCCAAAGTGCTGGGATTACAGGCTTGAGCCACCGCACCCGGCCTAAATAATTGTTAACATGTTCCAGGGATTCTTTTTTTTTAATTGAGATGGAGTCTTGCTCTGTCACCCAGGCTGAAGCTGAATCTTCCTGTTGTAGAGTTGATTTTTTTTTTTTTTTTGAGACAGAGTCTCATGTCATCCAGGCTGGAGTGCAGTGGTGCAATCTCAGCTCACTGCAACCTCTGCTTCCAGGGTTCAAGCAATTCTCTTGCCTCAGCCTCCCAAATAGCTGGGACTACAGCCGTGCACCACCATGTCCATCTAAGTTTTGTATTTTTAGTAGAAATGGGGTTTCACCATGTTGGCCAGGCTGGTTTCAACTCCTGACCTCAAGTGATCCACCTGCCCCAGCCTCCCAAAGTGCTGGGATTACAGGCATGAGCCACCACACCTGGCCATCCAGGGATTCTTTAGGTATATTATTGACTGTCCAAAAAGTAGGGAGAGGTAATTATGGCTGTTCCCTAATTTATCAACAAATTGGATTCCAAGTGTTCATTACTGTGCCAATGTGGAAATAATGGTTGCGTTCCCAGTACGGTTTGTACTTGTAGCCAAAGCAGGCAGAACATAGAGTAGAAAAAACATTAGTCGGCCAGGCACAGTGGCTTACACCTGTGATTCCAGCACTTTGGGAGGCCAAGGCGGGCGGATCACCTGAGGTCAGGAGTTCAAGACCAGCCTGGCCAACATCTCTACTAAAAAATACAAAAATTAGCTGGGCGTGGTGGCAGGTGCCTGTAGTCCCAGCTACTCAGGAGGCTGAGGCAGGAGAATTGCTTGAACCCGGGAGGTAGAGGTGTGATAAGCCGAGATCGCACCATTGCACTCCAGCCTAGGTAACAGAATGAGACTCTGTCTCAAAAAAAGAAAGAAAGAAAGAAAAAAAATTAGTCTAGAATCAAGAGATAGTCTATGTATTGCTTTTCAAGTCACTTAAACTCTCTGGGCCACAATTTCTTCATCTGTATGAAGACTGCTGAATTAGAATACATGATCTTTCTCAGTTTTAAAATTCTGTGGCCACATTCAAGTTGGAATCACTATATATATAACACAAGTATTATTAGAAAATACGTTTCAGATTTCAGGATGTCTGAAACAGATCTATTCCCAAATCCATGAAAGAAGGTAGAAACTTTATTGCCACCATTGTGACTCTACAGCGAAAGATAACAAAAAATGAAGCACACACTTAGTGTTCTATTGATAGGGGCTCTTCTCTGCTCTCTAGTAGTAGGAGTAGTTTCTTAAGTTGTGAGGTCCCTAGGATTAGAGATTCCAGCTGCAGGATAAGATTCTGGCTTCACCTAAGTATACTCTGGCTTTGGTCTCCAAAATTGTATATTATGAATTGAGGCTTTGGCAGCATATCTGCCAGTAGGGAGCTGAAGCATTCCAGCCTTATCTCTGATACCTGTTCATTACATTATTAATCATTGGGGTCAGCACTACTTGTAGAGTGTTTTGTAGAATTAAGTGAGGCCTAGTTTTCCTGTGTTTACAATTATTTATATATATAATTATACATATAAATTATATATAAATATTTATATAAAATATACATCCTTATATATTTTAATAAAAATGTGTTTGCATATTTATATAGATATATAAATGGTTATATATTTATATTATATATTTATATCATACATGTATAATATATTTCTACTATATATTTATAATATATTTCTATTATATATATATTTATATATATATATTTATATATATATATATATATATATATTTTTTTTTTTTTAGACAGGGTCTCCCTCTGTCACCCAGGCTGGAGTGCAGTGACATGATCATGGCTCACTGCAGCCTCAACTTCTTGGGGTCAAGTGATCCTCCCACCTCAGTCTCCTGAGCATCTGGGACTACAGGCACGCACCACCATGGCTGGCTAGTTTTTTGTATTTTTTGTAGTGGCAGGGTTTAGCCGTGTTTCCCATGTTTCCCAGGCTGGTCTTAAACTCCTGGACTCAAGCAATCAGGCCACCTTGGTCTCCCAAAGTGCTGGGATTATAGGCATGAGCCACTGCACCTGGCTCCTCACTGGCTTTTTGCCTTTTTGCTCCAAGTTCTTGCTTTTTTTTTTTTTAATTTTTTAAATTTTCTAAGATGGGGTCTTGGTATGTTGCCCAGGCTAGTTTCAAACTCCTGAGCTCAAGCTATCCACTTGCCTCAGCCTCCCAAAGTGTTGGGATCACAGGCGTGAGCCACTGCACCCAGGCGATAGAGCTTTCTTTCTTTTTTTTTTTTTAATTTTGTCGCCCAGGCTGGAGTACAATGGTGTGATCTCAACTCACTGCAACCTCCCCCTCCCAGGTTCAAGCAATTCTCTTGCCTCAGCCTCCTGAGTAGCTGGAATTGCAGGTGTCAGCCACCATGTCCAGCTAATTTTTGTATTTTTACTAGAGACAGGGTTTCACCATGTTGGCCAGGCTGGTCTCTTTGGCCAGGCTGGTCTTGAACTCCTGACTTCATGATCTGCCCACCTCAGCTTCCCAAAGTGCTGGGATTACAGGCGTGAGAAACCACACCCAGCGATGGTAGCACTTTCTTTTTTTTTTTTTTTTTGAGACGGAGTCTTGCTCTGTCGCCCAGGCTGGAATGCAGTGGCGCGATCTCGGCTCACTGCAAGCTCCGCCTCCCGGGTTCACGCCATTCTCCTGCCTCAGCCTCCCGAGTAGCTGGGACTACAGGCGCCCACAACCGCGCCCGGCAAATTTTTTGTATTTTTAGTAGAGACGGGGTTTCACCGTGGTCTCGATCTCCTGACCTTGTGATCCGCCCGCCTCGGCCTCCCAAAGTGCTGGGATTACAGGCGTGAGCCACCGCGCCCGGCTGGTAGCACTTTCTTTAATGGAGGTAGCCTTTCTTGACTTCAGAGGGAATTTAGGAATTATTTAATAAATTATGGATGTCTTTAAAATATTTCCTTTAATATTCATTTTACCTTGATGAACTATATAATATTTTGCTGCTTCCTAAAGTGAACTAAAATACTAGTTCTTTTTTTTTTTTTTTTTTTGAGACGGAGTCTTGCTCTGTCGCCCAGGCTGGAGTGCAGTGGCGCAATCTTGGCTCACTGCAACCTCCGCCTCCTGGGTTCACGCCATTCTCCTGCCTCAGCCCCCCAAGTAGCTGGGACTACAGGCGCCCGCCACTATACCCAGCTAATTTTTTGTATTTTTAGTAGAGATGGGGTTTCACCTTGTTAGCCAGGATGGTCTTGATCTCCTGACCTCGTGATCCGCCCACCTCGGCCTTCCAAAGTGCTGGATATAGGCGTGAGCCACTGCGCCCGGCCTTTTTGGGATTTTGTTTGTTTGTTTGCCTCAGCCTCCCCAGTAGCTGGGACTACAGGCTCCCGCCACCACTCCCGGCTGAATTTTGTAATATTTTTAGTAGAAATGGGGTTTCACCGTGTTAGCCAGGAGGGTGTGATCCGCCCGCCTCGGCCTCCCAAAGTGCTGGGATTTGTACAGGTATGAACCACCGCGCCTGGCCCTTTTTGGAATTTTTAAGTGAACAAATGAAAAGCGAAATCAGGATAAGAGCAAATGTCTAGGAACAGAAAAACAAATCTACTCCCAGCTCATGTACTTAACAAACATGATCTAGTTCCTAAAATTATTTGGACCTGTAATCATCTTCTCAGGAAAACAGAGATAACAACTGTGTTATCTCTGTTTTGTGTTACACTAAAATATTACACTAAAATATAACACTAAAAATATTACACTGAATGGTGTGAACCCGGGAGGCGGAGCTTGCAGTGAGCCAAGATTGCGCCACTGCACTCCAGCTTGGGCGACAGAGCAAGACTGTGTCTCAAAAAAAAGCCCAAAAGTGGCTGGGCGCGGTGGCTCATGCCTGTAATCTAGCACTTTGGGAGGCCAAGGCAGGTGGATCTCCTGAGGTCAGGAGTTCGAGACCAGTCTGGCCAACATGGTGAAACCCCGCTTCTACTAAAAATACAAAAAAAAAATTAGCTGGGGGTGGGGGGGCACCTGTAATCTCAGCAACTCGGGAGGCTGAGGCAGGGGAATTGCTGGAACCTGGGAGGCGGAGGTTGCAGTGAGCCGAGATCTCGCCATTGCACTCCAGCCTGGGCCACAACAGCGAGACTCCCTCTCAAAAAAAAAGAAAAAGAAAAAGCCGGGCCCTGTGCCTCATGTGAGGCCTGTAATACCAGCACTTTGGGAGCCCGAGGCAGGTGTATCACGAGGTCAGGAGTTCGAGACCAGCCTAACCATTGGTGAAACCTCGTCTCTACTAAAAAAGAAAAATAAAAAAGTTATCCGGGCATGGTGGTGCATGCCTGTAATCCCAGCTATTCAAGAGGCTGAGGCAGGAGAATCGCTTGAACCCGGGAGGCGCAGGTTGCAATGAGCCGAATTTGTGCTACGGCATTCCAGCCTGGGCAACAGAGTGAGACTCCGTTTCAAAAAAAAAAAAAATTCCAAAAAGTAAAGACACCTTTTCCTTTCAATAACTTTCCTATTACATTTCTCGAAAATTATCCACTGCTCCATGATGATTAAGTCTTAATTTAATTGTTATATTAAAGTCCTAAAAGATGTGTTTATAGCCATAAGGTGAGGTTCTATAATGTGGATCCTAAGGAGAGCTTTCTGGAGAGGTGCCCATGATTATTTTCCCTTTTGAAAACAAAGATAGGCTGGGCGTGGTGGCTCACGCCTGTAATCCCAGCACTTTGGGAGGCTGAGGCGGGTGGATTACCAGGTCAGGAGTTTGAGACCATCCTGGCTAACACGGTGAAACCCCGTCTCTACTAAAAAAAGACAAAAAAAATAGCTGGGCGTGGTGGCGGGTGCCTGTAGTCCCAGCTACTCGGGAGGCTGAGGCAGGAGAAGGGAGTGAACCTGGGAGGTGGAGCTTGCAGTGAGCCGAGATCGTACCACTGCACTCCAGCCTGGGCGACACAGGGAGACTCCGTCTCAAAAAAAAAAAATTCTTTTTAAGTAAAGAGTTCTTTGATAAGAAATTGATTAGCATGTATATAAAGTAAAAGTGTGAAAATTGATATAATTTCAGTCTTTAACACATATTAAGACAGATTTGGGATTATCATACCTAGTGGATTATACTATTTAAAGATATCGCTTCTCGGGCTTTTGGCTGAGATCAAGTGTACTATTTAAAGATAGATCATTTGTTAAGAATATGGGGTAGTCTGGATGCAGTGGTCACAGCTGTAAACCCAGCACTTTGGGAAGCTAAGGTGGGCAGATTGCTTGAATCCTGGAGTTAAAGACCAGCCTGGACAACATGGTGAAACCCTGTCTCCATAAAAAAAATTAGCTGGGCATGGTGGTGTGTGCCCATAGTCCCAGCTACTCAGAAAGTTGAGGTGGGAGGATCCCTTGAGCCCTGGGAGGTCAAGGCTGCAGTGAGCTGAGATTGTGCCACTGTACTCCAATCTGAGTGATGGGAGTGAGACCCTGTCTCAAAAAAAAAAAAAAAAAAAGTGGAAAATGGTTGTCCGAAATTCTAGAAATGAAAATTTCTATAAGTTTAACAGGAAAGTTGTTGAAAAAGAAAGTTGGTTTGTTTGACTTTTTTTTTTTTTTTTTTTGGAGATAGGATTTAGCTCTGTTACCCAGGCTGGAGTACAGTGGTGTCATTTCTGCTTACTGCAACCTCTACCTCCTAGGCTCAAGCAATCCTCCTACCTCAGTCTCCTGAGTAGCTGGGACTACAGGTATACACAACCATGCCTTGCTAAATTTTGAATTTTTAGTAGAGACTGGGTTTCAGCATGTTGCCCAGTCTGGTCTCGAACTCCTGAGCTCAAGTGATCTGCCTGCCTCTGCCTCCCAAAATGATGGGATTGCGAGCTTGCACAACCATGCCCGGCCTGTTTGTCATTTTTGAAAGAAGAAAGTTTTAGAGTGTTAAAACCTCTCATACCTAAAGTAATAGTTTTCAGAAAACTATAGTATACGTATGAATTTAGATTCCAATGTATAACTTCATTTAAATTATATTAACAAAAATTAAGCTATTGGGTAATAGTATCTGTGAACCAGAATGTAAGAAAAGTGATTTTTTAAGTCTGCAGAGAAGCCAAAAGATATCATAAAAATCCATGGTGAAACCCCATCTCTACTAAAAATACAAAAATTAGCCGGGTGCAGTGGCGGGCGCCTATAGTCCCAGCCAAAAAAAAAAAAAAAAAAAAAAAAAAAATTCCAAGTACTCCAAAGGGACTCTCCAAGGCTCTGATCAAAATACTTTTCATTCTTGTTCTAATATAATTTTAATAATCTTGGCTGAGGCCGGTGGATCACTTGAGCCCAGGAGTTCCGGACCAGCCTGGGCAACAGGGCAAAATCCTGTCTTTACAAAAAATACAAAATGTAGCCAGGTGTGGTGGCGTGCACCTGTGGTCCCAGCTACCTGGGAGGTTGAGGTGGGAGGATTACTTGAGGCCGGGAGGTCGAGGCTGCAAGTGAGCCATGATAACACCACTACACTTGAGCCTGGCCAACAGAGCAATATTCTGTCTCAAACAAACGAACACAACTCTTGAGCAGTCTCATTTCAAGACCTGTAATTTGCAGCAAAATTAGAAAAGAAGGATTGCTATTGGCAGGTAAACTGACAACAAGGCAAAGTGACAACTCATAGCCAAGAAAGAACCAGAAAAATCTGTAATAGCCAAATAAATCAAACTCCATAGCACTACTTGGAGTAATTTAATATAGCTACTCAAAGAGGCTTTGAGGATTTTATTAACAGTAATCTTTTTTTTTTCTGTTTAGTTAAGAAAAAGTTAAATTTTGGTTGTTATTCTCCATTTAGGAAGCCAAGAGTAAGCTATTTGCAGAGAGGCAAAGAAATTCACTAAAATGTTAAATGTTGGGATTATAAGTGACTTTTATTTTTCTATTTTTTATAATTTTTATAAAACTAATATTGGATACTTTTATAATTAGGAAAAAAATTGATTTTTAAAAGCCTGAAAATGTGTACAGAAATGTTTCTACCAAAGCTTTAATTTAAAGAACTAATTATCATCTATATAGAAATAATATATTTAGGCTGGGCACTGTGACTCAACGCCTGTAATCCCAGCACTTTAGGAGGCCAAAGTGGGCAGATCACCTGAGGTGAGGAGTTCAAGACCAGCCTGGCCAAGATGGTAAAACCCCATCTCTACTAAATATACAAAAATTAGCCAGGCATGGTGAACAGGTGCCTGTAGTCCCAACTACTTGGGAGGCTGAGGTAGGAGAATCGCTTGATCCTGGGAGACAGAGGTTGCAGTCAGCCAAGATCGCGCCACTGCACTCCAGCCTAGGCAACGGAGTGAAAGTCTGTCTCAAAAAAAAAAAAAAAACTATATTTATATAAAAATATTAACTTCTCAATATTTGTGGGTTCCTAAAGTTTTGCTAGCTATGTCTATCTGGCTCTATCTCTGCTTGTCTGTCATCTATGTCTATTTTTTAAAGATTTGTTAAAATTAATCTTGCAAAATAGTTCCACATACTTTTCACTCTTTAGCCAAGCAGCTAAGAAATAGAACACTCTTTGTACCAGGTATAAAATAACAAGCAGGAAACTACCTTAAGGCTGAGAAAAACTGAGACATTAATTGGATTTCTGCAGTGATTTAAAAAATAATATGTTGATACAAAATTATTTTACTTACAGATGATGAAGAACGAGAGCTTCAAATGGATCCTGCCGACTATGGAAAGCAACATTTCAATGATGTCCTTTAAGTCCTAAAGGAACGCTTCAGAAAACCTAAAGTGCTGTAAAATGAAATCATTCTACTTTGTCCTTTTTGACTTTTGTTGTAAAGATGAGTTGTATCAGTTGTAAAGATACATTGAGATAGAATTAAGGAAAAACTTTAATGAAGGAATGTACCCATGTACATATGTGAACTTTTTCATATTGTATTATCAAGGTATAGACTTTTTTGGTTATGATACAGTTAAGCCAAAAACAGCTAATCTTTGCATCTAAAGCAAACTAATGTATATTTCACATTTTATTGAGCCGACTTATTTCCACAAATAGATAAACAGGACAAAATGGTTGTACAAGTTATATGTGGCATAGCATAACCACAGTAGGAACAGAACAGATATTCAGCAGAAAACTTTTTATACACTAATTTTTTTTTTTTTTTTTTTTTTTTTTTTTGAGACAGAGTTTTAGTCTTGTTTCCCAGGCTGGAGTGCAATGGCACAATCTTGGCCCACTGCAACCTCCATTCCACCTCCTGGGTTCAGGCAATTCTCCTGCCTTAGCCTCCCAAGTAGCTGGAATTACAGGTACTCGCCACCATACCCAGCTAATTTTTGTATTTTAATAGAGAGCTAATAATTGTATATTTAATAGAGACGAGTTTCACCATGTTGGCCAGGCTGGTCTTGAACTCCTGACCTCAGGTGATCCTCCTGCCTTGGCCTCCCAAAGTGCTGGGAGTACAGGTGTGAGCCACTGCGCCCAGTCTACACACTAATTCTTGTTAGCCCAACAGCTGTTCTATCTACCCCTCATTTCATGCTCAAGGAGTCATACCTAGAATAGTTACACACAAGAGGAAAAACTGGAAGCCAAACACTGGACAGTATGTATACAAAGTCACCTCCCTACTCCTTTTATTTTACAAGAGTGCTGATGTGTTTTGGCAGATGAGCTTTCAGCTGAGGCCTGATGGAAGTTGAGATAACCTGCAAAGACATAACAATATTTATGAGTTATATCTTAATTCTTGAAATTGTGGAATGCATGATTGACAATATAGTTTTAATTTTTATTTTTTCAAGTAATACCAGTACTATTTAACTATAGCCAGAACTGGCTAAAATTTTTATATTTTCAGAGTTGAAGTTGGTGAAGACATTCATGATTTAAACACCAGATCCTGAAAGGGGTTAAATCTACTTTGAAATGAATCTGCAATCAGTATTTCAAAGCTTTTCTGGTAATTTTAGTGATCTTATTTGACTAGACTTTTTCAGAAGTACTAAATAAGGAATTTTAACAGGTTTTTATTAATGCACAGATAAATAGAAGTACAGTGAGGTCTATAGCCATTTTATTAAAATAGCTTAAAAGTTTGTAAAAAAATGAATCTTTGTAATTACTTAATATGTTAGTTAAGAACCCATCAAGCTTATATTTGCTGGACTTACAAATTATTTTAAATGCATTTATCTTTTTTGACACTATTCAGTGGAATGTATAAACTAGCTAATCCTTGTTTCTGATTTAAAGCACTTTTAAATCTTATCCTGCTCCCTAAAAACAAAAGTAATTTTTGATCAAAAGGTTTTGATCACAAGGGGAAATTTAAGATTGTTAACCCTGTTTTTCAGAAGGGCTACTGTTAATTGTACATAAACATGAAATGTGTTTTCCCCTGTGTACTAACAGATTCTAGTCAAAATTCAAACTTATAGTGGTAAAGAAACAGGTTGTTCACTTGTTGAGGTGCAAAAATTCTTAAGACTTCTGTTTGAAATTGCTCAATGACTAGGAAAAGATGTAGTGGTTTACTAAAATTGTTTTTCCACCATGTCAAATTAAACAATTCATACCTTTATAGGATCAGGCCTACAATGAATAGGTATGGTGGTTCACAGAATTTTTAAAATAGAGTTAAAGGGAAGTGATGTACATTTTGGGGACATTAGGGTAGGGAGATGAATCAAAAAATACCCCTAGTAATACTTTATATTTAATACTGCAAAAGCTTTACAAATGGAAACCATGCAATTACCTGCCTTAGTTCTTTTATCATAAAAACAATCACTTGGTTGGTTGTATTGTCGGTATTACTTATACAGCAACATTTCTTCAATTAGCAGTGTAGACATTTTATAAACAAATCTTGGACCAATTGATAATATTTCTGACTGTATTAATATTTTAGTGCTATAAAATACTATGTGAATCTCTTAAAAATCTGACATTTTACAGTCTCTATTAGACATACTGTTTTTATAATGTTTTACTTCTGCCTTAAGATTTAGGTTTTTTAAATGTATTTTTGCCCTGAATTAAGTGTTAATTTGATGGAAAACTCTGCTTTTAAAATCATCATTTACTGGGTTCTAATAAATTAAAAATTAAACTTGTTTCACTGTGTTGCTTATTCTAATACATACACAAACATCACATTCATGAAGTAAATACATTTTAACACTAAAATCTGAGTAAGTTTAGCACTCATTTTAAGTTAAGCTAAACTAAAAAACCAAAACCAGATATTTCTTTTCTTTTTTTTTTTTTTTTGAAACAGAGTCTCACTCTCTTGCCCAGGCTGGAGTGCAGTGGCACATCTCGGCTCACTGCAATCTCTGTCTCCCAGATTGAAGCAATTCTCCTGCCTCAGCCTCCCAAGTAGCTGGGATTACAGTCACGTGCCACCACACCCGGGCAATTTTTGTATTTTTGGTAGAGACAGGGTTTCACCATGTTGGCCAGGCTGGTCTTGAACTCCTGACCTCAGGTGATCCACCTGCCTTGCCCCCCAAAGTGCCCCCCAAAGTGCTGGGATTACAGGCATGAGCTGCCATACCCGGCCTGAAAACCAAATATTTTTACACCAGGGCTCTTTACTGTAGGTCTAGTTTATTCAACAAATATTGAATGCCTATTATGTGCCCAGCATTGTTCTAGGTATTAAGATAAGTGGATAAGATAGACAAGGTCTCTGTTCACATGGAGTGTACATTCAAGTGGGGGCAGACAATACACAAGTAAATAAATGAACAAGATAACTTTAAATAGTGTTAAAGAGCTATTAAAAGTTTTGGCCCGGCATGGTGGCTCACGCCTGTAATCCCAGCACTTTAGGAGGCCGAGGCAGGCAGATCACCAGGTAGAGTTCGAGACCAGCCTGACCAACATGGTGAAACCCCGTCTCTCTTAAAAATACAAAAATTAGCTGGGCACGGTGGCGTGCGGCTGTAATCCCAATTACTCAGGAGGCTAAGGCAGGAGAATCACTTGAACCCAGAAGGCGGAGGTCGCAGTGAGCCAAGATCATACCACTGCACTCCAGCCTGGGTGACAGAGCAAGACTCTGTCTCAGATAAATAAATGAATGAATGAATGTTCTAAGATTCCAAACAATTAGGTTTTCACTGAACTAAAACATTACAGTTATGTGGCTGGAATGTAATAAGCAAGGGAGAGAGATGAGGCTGAAGAAGTATGGAGGGGTCAAGATAGGAGAGTCTTGTAAGTTTAGGTATTGCTTCTGACCCATAAATGAAAATGAAGCAAATATATATGGAAAGATGATTTTAGGAGAAATGTGAATATGACTTCAAAATCATTTCTAAAATATGACACACTGAAAAAATCTTAAGATTGTGTCTTTTGGACTTCTCATTCCTGTAATCATGTAACAACAAAATTTGCTTGAATATGAGGACAGAGAATTTTTTTTTTTTTAAAGCAACAAGAAGACAGGGGTGGTGGCTCATGCCTGTAATCCCAGCACTTTGGGAGGCTGAGGCAGGCGAATCACAAGGTCAGGAGTTCGAGACCAGCCTGACCAACATGGCGAAACTCTGTCTCTATTTAAAAAATACAAAAATTAGCCGGGCATGGTGGCGTGCGCCTGTAATCCCAGCTACTCGGGAGGCTGAGGCCAGAGAATCGCTTGAACCCAGGAGGCAGAGGTTGCAGTGAGCCGAGATCGCGCCACTGCACTCCAGTCTGGGCAACAGAGCAAAACTCTTGTCTCAGAAAAAAAGCAACAACATACTTATGAGGAAATGTATTAGTCTGTTTTCACATTGCTATAAAGGTACTACCTGAGACTCGGTAATTTATATAGGAAAGAGGTTTAATTGACTCACAGTTCCACATGGCTGGGGAGGCCTCAGGAAACTTACAATCATGATGGGAGGCAAAAGGGAAGCAAGGCAAATCTTACGTGGTGGCAGGAGAGAGAGAGTGTGCACACAGGAAACTGCCATTTTTAAAAAATTTTTATTTTTATTTTTTATTTTTTGAGACGGAGTTTTACTCTTGTTGCCCAGGCTGGAGTGCAGTGGCGTGATCTCAGCTCACCACAACCTCCACCTCTCAGGTTCAAGCAATTCTCCTTCCTCAGCCTCCTGAGTAGCTGGGATTACAGGCATGTGCCACCTCGCCTGGTTAATTTTGTATTTTTAGTAGAGACGGGGTTTCTCCATGTTGGTCAGGCTGGTATCGAACTCCCGACCTCAGGTGATCTGCCCCCCTCCGTCTCCCAAAGTGCTGGGCTTACAGGTGTGTGCCACTGCGCCCGGCCTGGAAACTGCCATTTTTAAAACCATTGGATCTTGTGAGAACTCACTCACTATTACGAGAACAGCATGGGGGAAACTCTCACCATTAACTAGTCACCTCTCACCAGGTCCCTGCCTCCACACATGAGGATTACAATTCGAGATGAGATTTGGGTGGGGACACAGAGCCAAACTGTATCAGGAAGGTAGTCACATTCCATAATGGGGCTGACCTTAGAAACACCTATTCTCTCGTGTGTGGCATATAGTTTCTTTTTTTTTTTTTTTTTTTTTTTTTGAGACGAAGTCTCGCTCTATCGTCCAGGCTAGAGTGCAGTGGCCGGATCTCAGCTCACTGCAAGCTCTGCCTCCCAGGTTCACGTCATTCTCCTGCCTCAGCCTCCCGAGTAGCTAGGACTACAGGCGCCCGCCACCTCGCCCGGCTAGCTTTTTGTATTTTTTTTTTAGTACAGATGGGGTTTCACCGTGTTAGCCAGGATGGTCTCGATCTCCTGACCTCGTGATCCACCTGTCTCGGCCTCCCAAAGTGCTGGAATTACAGGCTTGAGCCACCGCGCCCGGCCGCGGCATATGGTTTCAATGGGACAGTGTGTCATTGATACATTTTCAGTCTAGGTTATAGAGTTTTCACATCACATGTGGGCCATCGACATTCAGTTCTAATTTTTTTTTTAGATGTAGTCTAGCTCTGTCGCCAGGCTGGAGTGCAGTGGCATGATCTTGGCTCACTGCAACCTCTGCCTCCTGGGTTCAAGCGATTCTCATGCCTCAGCCTCCCAAGTAGCTGGGACTACAGGCATGTGCCACCACACCTAGCTAATTTTTGTATTTTTAGTAGAGACGGGGTTTCACCATGTTGGCCAGGATGGTCTGAATCTCTTGACCTCATGATCTGCCCGCCTCGGCCTCCCAAAGTGCTGGGATTACAGGCGTGAGCCACCGCACCCAGCTCAGTTTCTTTTAAAACTCTCCTCACTAAGAGTTTCAAATGAAAATTCAACCAACTGCTGGATGCGGTGGCTCATGTCTGTAATCCCAGCACTTTGGAAGGCCGAGGCGGGTGGATCACGAGGCCAGGAGATCGAGACCATCCTGGCTAACATGGTGAAACCCTGTCTCTACTAAAAATACAAAAAATTAGCCAGGCGTGGTGGCGGGCACCTGTAGTCCCAGCTACTCGGGAGGCTGAGGCAGGAGAATGGCGTGAACCCGGGAGGCAGAGCTTGCAGTGAGCCGAGATTATGCCACTGCACTCCAGCCTGGGCGACAGAGCAAGGCTCCGTCTCAAAAAAAAAAAAAAAAAAAGAGAAAATTCAACCAACTAATCCAGAAAAAAAGGGGGGAAATTTAATGGTTCATGTAAGAAAAGTGTGTAAACAATAGGAATCCCCTGGACTTAAAGACAACTGAAACAAGGACTTGAATGCTGCTAGGACTTTGTTTGACCAACTCCCATTTCTACTTCCCTCTACTTATTACCTTGTCTCAAAGTAGCTCCCTCCTCAAAGTTCTAACTGTGGCTTCTAACAGATCATATTTTCTTAGTTTTGCTACCTGGGAGGGGCTGCTCATCTTCCATTAGTTTCACTTCAAAAATCTGAGGGAGGCCAGACACAGTGGCTCATGCCTGTGATCCCAGCACTTTGGGAGGCCAAGGTGGACAGATTCCTTAAGCCCAGGAGTTCAAAACTAGCCTGGGCAACATGGTGAAACTCTGTCTCTACATAAAATACAAAAATTAGCCAGGTATGTGCCTGTAGTAGTGTATGCCTGCTGTAGTGGTGTATGCCTGTAGTCCCAGCTACTTGGGATGCTGAGGTGGGAGGATGCTTGAGTCCAGAAGGTCGAGCCATGAGCATACCACTCCACTCCAGCCTGGGTGACAGAGTGAGACTCTGTCTAAAAAAAAAAAAACTCTGAGGTAAGGAAAGGGAGACTTCCGCTACTAGCCCTCTTGGATTAGTAGCACCTACAATACTGGACAAGATGTATTAGGCAACTATTTCCAGCCAGCACAAGACTGTCTCTGAGAGAAGGGAAACTTAAGCAGTGAGTCCCACAATCATCCCACTTTTTGTGGTGTAAAGAGTCTGGAGTAAGAGCAGAGCACAGTGGGTCTACTGAACTGAGAAGGCAGAAATCACAAGGAGCAGCTGAAACATTTGGAATCTGTTGCGTGGGACACCAGAGAAGAGGGAGCTGTTCACAGAGGCAGCCCCAGAAATCCATACAGAGGTCCCCACAAGTCCATGGCCAAGGGCTGGGCTGTACATGCTCAGAAAAAAGACCATCTAATGCTTATAGATAGCAGTTGCTACAGGGTTGAGAACAGAATAGAGATACCAGAGGCCAAGAAGTTTTGGCACAATGCAGTGCTAAGGGACATTGGATTTCTGGGCCTGCCAAGGTGAACATCTTTAGCAATTGCAGCAACAGGCTGGGTGGGTGGCTCATGCCTGTAATCCCAACACTGGGAGGCCGAGGCAGTTGGATCACCTGAGGTCGGGAGTTTGAGACCAGCCTGGCCAACATGGCGAAACCCCATCTCTACTAAATAAAAAACAACACAAAAATTAGCTGGGCGTGGTGGCACACGCCTGTAATTCCAGCTACTCGGGAGGCTGAGGCACAAGAATCGCTTGAACCCGGGAGGCAGAGGTTGCAGTGAGCCAAGATCACGCCACTGCAATCCAGCCTGGGCGACAGAGTAAAACTCTGTCTCAAAAAAAAAAAAAAAAAAAAAATTGCAGCAACAGCTGAAACATTAGAAAGGCTGCACATTAGGAGTAAACCCCATCCCCTACAGTAAGACCTACTCTAGATCTGCCTTATCAAAGCCTAAAGTCAAGCCTTGACAAGATTAGCAGGGGAAACAGAGTATGGAGCTTGAGTCCTGCCAGTGTAGGGCTTGCAAGTCTCCTTAGGCTTTCCATAGATGTGAACCAACAAAATATAAATAAAACCAAGCATCAACAAGTTTAGGTGACCACTCAGTAACTGAAGTGCCTGCTAAAACAAGAATCATCACTTTTCAGGGAAGATAACAGAATCTAGAGTCTCTAAAACATTATTATTCATAATGTCCAGTGTTGCCTAAAAAATGACTAGACCTACAAAGACACGAGAAAATGTGGCCCATAGTTTTTAAAAATTGGGATGAACTGTGTCATTCTTATTTGTTTTGGAGACAGTCTTGCTCTGTTGCCCAGGCGGGAGTGCAGTGGCACGATCTTGGCTCACTGCAACCTCCCCCTCCCGGGTTCAAGCAATTATTGTGCCTCATCCTCCTGAGTAGCTGGGACTACAGGCACACAACACCACACCCAGCTAATATTTTTGTATTTTAGTGGAGACGGTTTCACCATGTTGCCCAGGCTGGTTTTGAATTCCTGAGCTCAAGCAATCCATCCGTCTTGGCCTCTCAAAGTGCTACAGGCATGAACCACTGCACCTAGCCTTTATTGTATTTGTTAATGCTGCTATTATAAATATATTTAAATGAATTAAAAGAATTAAATGAAAATATGTTAATGAAAGAACAGGTAGGGAATCTCAGCACAGACATGGAAATTGTAAAAATCGTAATGAGATTCTAGAACTGCAAAGAACAATAACTGAAATGAAAAATTCATCAGATGGGTTTAATAGCAGATTGGAGATGGCAGGAAAATGAACTTGAAGACATACAAACTAACTTGTCCAAGTACTTGGAAACACAGGGTTGAAATGTTGAGACACTCAGAAATTTGAATTTTGGATTTATTCATCAAAATTAATGTGCAACTTTTAAGACACTATCCATCCAACTCTCTAACATGGGATTCCATCATGGCAGAACAATGACCATTCTTTCAACTACGTACTGAATACCTAATATGTGTACAGAACTGTTCAGAGTACTGGGGATACAGCCGTGATGAAATCCCTGCCTTCATGGAACATATATATTAGAGGGAGAGATAAAATTATTTTACATACTTGTTATATGACCAGTAGTGATAAATGCTGAGAAAAAGAAGCCTGAATAAAGTGAATAATGGGCTGGTAGGCCGGGCCTGGTGGCTCAGACCTGTAATCCTAGCACTTTGGGAGGTTGAGGTGGGCAGATCATGAGGTCAGGAGTATGAGATCAGCCTGATCAACATGGTGAAACTCCATCTCTACTAAAAATACAAAAAAATTAGCCAAGCCTGGTGGTGCATGCCTGTAATCCCAGCTACTCATTGAGACAGGAGAATAGCTTGAACCCGGGAGGTGTAAATAAATAAATAAATAATAATGGGCCAGCATGGTGGCTCATGCCTGTAATTCCAGCACTTTGGGAGGCCGAGTCAGGCAAATCACTTGAGGTTAGAAGTTCAAGACCAGCCTGGCCAACATGGTGAAACCCCATCTCTACTAAAAATACAAAAATAGCAGGGCATGGTGGCATGCACCTGTAGTCCCAGCTACTCAGGAGGCTCAGGCAGAAGAATCACTTGAACCCTAGAGGCAGAGGTTGCAGTGAGCCGAGATCACGCCAGTGCATTCCAGCCTGGGCAACAGAGTGAAACTCAGCCTCAAAATACAAAAACAAACAAAAAATAAAATGAATAGTGATGGAGGGGTGCTATTTTAGATAGGATGATCAGGGAAGGCCTTTCTGAAGAGGTGGTGTTAAAACATGCAATGTGAATATCTTGTATAGCACTATTCAATTGAAATATTGTATAACACAAACCACCCATATAGTTTTCAATTTTCTAGTAGCCACATTTTTTTAAAAAGGGTGAAATTTTGATATTTTACTTAACCAATATACCCAACATGTATTAAATATAGAATATTACTCATGAGATTTTTTTTTTTTTTTTTTTTTGAGACGGAACTTCGCTCTTCCACCCAGGCTGGAGTGTAGTGGAGCGATCTCGGCTCACTGCAACCTTGGCCTTCTGGTTTCAGGTAATTCTCTTGCCTCAGCCTTCCGAGTAGCTGGGATTACAGGTGCCCGCCACCACACCTGGCTAATTTTTGCATTTTTAGTGGAGACGGGGTTTCACCATGTTGGCCAGGCTTGTCTCGATCTCCTGACCTTGCAATCCGCCTGCCTCGGCCTCCCAAAGTGCTGGGATTACAGGTGTGAGCCACTGTGCCCGGCCATGAAGCAGAGGTTGCAGTGAGCCAAAATTGAGCCATTGAACTCCAGCCTGGGCGACAAGAGCAAGACTCCGTCTTAAAAAAAGAAAAAAAAAATAAATAAATTAGCCAGGGGTGGTAGTGCACGCCTGTAATCCCAGCTGCTTGGGAGGCTGAGGCAGGTGAATTGCTTGAACCCAGAAGGTGGAGGTTGCCATGAGCCGAGATTGCGCCACTGCACTCCAACCTGGGCAACAGAGCAAGACTCTGTCTCAAAAAAAACAAAAACAAACAAAACTGGCTGCTGTGTTGAAAAGAACTGAAGGTGTTCAAGAGCGGAATAGGAAGACTTTAAAGGCTGTTATAGATTCCAAGTTAAAGATGATGGTTCTTGAACTAGGGAAGCAGTTGAGGTGATGAGAAGTGTTTAGATTCAGAATTGATTTTGAAAGTTTATTGTACTTTAAAATTGGACATTGGGTATGAGAAAGAAAAACTGCATTCACTAAGGCAGAGAATGCTTAAGGAGGTGCAGGTATGAGAGAAAATTTAAAATTTAGTTTTGACCATATTAAGTTTCAGATGACCACTGTCATCAAGTAATTACGACAGTGGTGCAAAATAACACTTCTGGTATTTCAATATTTAATATGAATATTACTGCCTTACTGAGTTGCAATAAGAGAGTGACAAAAACATATACATCATAGAATTAACATAAGAATGAACTGTGAAGAACATATGCCTTATATTTCAGGTAAAAGGTAAATATATTCCATATACTCTGGAATAAGGACCTACTGAAAGACTGCTGAAAATTTGAGGTATTTGTATTACATTACCTTTTTTTTTTTTTTTTTTTGAGACAGAGTCTTGCCCTGTTGCCCAGGCTGGAGTGCTGTGGCGCAATCTCGGCTCACTGCAACCTCCGCCTCCCAGGTTCAAGCAATTCTCCTGCATCAGCCTCCCGAGTAGCTGGGATTACAGGTGCGTGCCACTACACCGGGCTAATTTTTTGTATCTTTAGTAGAGACGAGGTTTCACCATGTTGGCCAGGCTGTTCTCAAACTCCTCACCTCATGATCCACCCACCTCAGCCTCCCAAAGTGCTGGGATTACAGGCGTGAACCACCCTGCCCAGCCTACATTACTTTTTTTTTTTTTTTGAGATGGAATCTCACTCTGTCCCCCAGGCTGGAGTGCAGTGGCATGATCTTGGCCCACTGAAACCTCTGCCTTCCGGGTTCAAGCAATTCTCCTGACTCAGACTCCTGAGTAGCTGAGATTACAGACACGTGCCACCACACCCAGCTAATTTTTGTATTTTTAGTAGAGATGGGGTTTCACCATGTTGGCCAGGCTGGTCTCAACTCCTGACCTCATGTGATCTGCCCACCTTGGCCTCCCAAAGTGCTGGGATTACAAGCGTGAGCCACCGTGCCTGACCCTATTACATTATTTAATGAACACTCTATTTCATTAGTGTCTTTATATAGCAGTAGTTTTGAATAGTTTAAAAAGCATTCAAGCTGGGTATGGTGGCATGTGCCTATAGTTCCAGCTACTCAGGAGGCTGAGGTGAGAAGATCACTTGAGCCCAGAAGTTTGAGTCCAGCCTGGGCCGCCTGGGCAATATAGCAAGACTCCACCTCTTAGAAACAAACAAACAAACAAAAAGCAAAAATACCTGCTACTAGTTTTTTGCATTAATTACATTTTTTCCCTGTGACCACTGCTTTACATCTAAAACTACTTCATACTTTTTTAAGTTCATATTTTTAGACCATTATTCTAAAATTTTGGACTGGATTGTTACAGAAGCTTCAAGACATTAACTACTACCATTTAAGGAGCAAGGAAAGCATCTTGCTAAGTGCTTTCATAAATAATATAATTTGATCTTCACAACAATTCACTTAGATATTACAGAAAAGAGGCCAGGAGAGAGACCATAGGATATAAATTAAGGTGAAAAGCAGAACACAGCAATTATCCCTTGTGAAAAAATGGTGTTAAAATGTTTTTAAAAAATTGCAAATAAACTTAGGCTTTCTTTTTTTTTTTTTTTTTTTTTTTTTTTGAGACGGAGTCTCGCTCTGTCGCCCAGGCTGGAGTGCAGTGGCCGCATCTCAGCTCACTGCAAGCTCCGCCTCCCGGGTTTAGGCCATTCTCCTGCCTCAGCCTCCCGAGTAGCTGGGACTACAGGCGCCCGCCACCTCACCCGGCTAGTTTTTTGTATTTTTTAGTATAGAGACGGGGTTTCACCGTATTAGCCAGGCTGGTCTCGATCTCCTGACCTTGTGATCCGCCCGTCTCGGCCTCCCAAAGTGCTGGGATTACAGGCTTGAGCCACCGCGCCCGGCCTAAACTTAGGCTTTCTATCAGCAATCTTTCTAAACTTAATAATTTTTTTTTTTTTAAAATAGAGATGAGGTCTCACTATGTTGCCAAGGCTGGTCTTCAACCCCTGAGATACAATGATCCTCCCACCTCAACCTCCCAAAGTGCCGAGATTACGGCCTGATCCTAAACTTACCAAATTTAACCATGGTAATAATATTGCCATACGAGGTGGTATAATGAGCAGAATAAGGGTTTGAGTCTCTATTGTATTTCCTACTAGATGATTGTGATTATCTTTGGATATGGCATGCTTTTCCTTCTTTTTCAAATTTCAGTGTCTTCAACTGAAAGGCAGGGAACAAATACCACCTATTCTACCTACCTCATAGGGTTGTTAGGAGAATCAAAATGCACATAAAAGTGCTCTTTGGAAATAGCATATTTTACTTAAGTTTTAGGAACATGAAGGTTTGGAATAACGATTTCTTGGAAATTTTTCCCCCAGAAATATTTCTAATTTAAAAATTAATATTTCTGATTTAAAAATAACTTTATTAGCCAGTCCTCGATACTGGGAGGCTGAGGTGGGAGGATCACTTGAGCCCAGGTGTTTAAGTATGCAGTGAGTTATGATCATGCCACTGCACTGAAGTCAGGGGTACAGAGGAAGTCCCTATCTCTTAACAAATAACAAAACAAAACTTTAGGGGCTGTGTGCAGTAGCTCAGGCCTGCAATCCCAGCACTTTGGGAGGCCAAGGCAGGAAGATGGCTTGAACCATGGATTTTGAGGTTGCAATGAGCTTTAATTACTTCAGTCTGGGGAACAGAGTGAGACCCTGTCTCTAAAAATAAATAAATACATAAAATAAACTTTAGTAATAATGGGGTAACTGTTTAGTTGGTGTTCTACTGCTTTCCATGACACACTCCGGATAAACTATTTGTTGGATTCCGTTGAACTTTTCAGGAATCTATTTTTGTGTGTGTAGACTGTTACTATTAATAGTTCTGTGCTGTGTATCCCACGAGCTCCCAATAAATGTCACATTTTGAGCATTTTTGCACTAGGAAAATTTAGGGTGCAAATGAACTCTGACAGAAGAATCTGTAGTATACAAGGTTTTCAGAAGACAACCCACCTGCTCCATACTTTGGAATAGAAATGAGATTGCCAACAGTATGTTATCTCTGCTTACTTCTCAGCCTCTCTTGCCATCTTTCCCCTGCCCTCTCATCCTCTTTTCCTAGCACACAGAACTACTTCTGCAATGGCTCAACACAGTCTCATCTTTGGACTTTTCCATCTGTTGTTTCCTTTACCTAGACATTCTTCCCCTGCAACACCAACTCCTCCTTTATGTCTCAGACGTTACCTTAGGAAACCTTCCCAGACCCCTTCACTGGCACCCTCATGTGTTCTACAACGCCTATCATGCCACTCCTTGTATACGCTTAATCAGTTTTTAAATTCTGTTTACTTGGGTGTCTTTTTCTTTCTTTCTTTTTTTTTTTTTTTGAGACAGAGTCTCGCTCTGTCGCCCAGGCTCGAGTGCAGTGGCGCGATCTCGGCTCACTGCAAGCTCCGCCTCCCGGGTTCACGCCATTCTCCTGCCTCAGCCTCCCGAGTAGCTGGGACTACAGGCGCCCGCCACCGCGCCCGGCTACTTTTTTGTATTTTTAGTAGAGACGGGGTTTCACCGTGGTCTCGATTTCCTGACCTTGTGATCCGCCCGCCTCGGCCTCCCAAAGTGCTGGGATTACAGGCGTGAGCCACCGCGCCCGGCCAGGGTGTCTTTTTCAATAGATTATGATCTCTGGCTGGGCGCGGTGGCTCACGCCTGTAATCCCAACACTTTGGGAGGCCGAGGCGGGCGGATCACGAGGTCAGGAGATCGAGACCATCTTGGCCAACATGATGAAACCCCGTCTCTACTAAAAATACAAAAATTAGCCGGGCGTGGTGGCGCGCGCCTGTAATCCCAGCTACTCAGGGGGCTGAGGCAGGAGAATCGCTTGAACCCGGGAGGCGGAGGTTGCAGAGAGCCGAGATTGCGCCACTGCACTCCAGCTTGGGCGACAGAGTGAGACTCCGTCTCACAAAAAAACAAAAACAAAAACCAAAACCCAAACAAACATGACCTTTGGGGAGGCAGGGTCCGTGTCTGCCTGGCTCACTGTTTCACACGTCGCACCTAGTTACTTTTTCAATAAATATTTCTTGATCGAATAAGGAGAGTGGCTTGGAGTTTCAGTGAAAAATAATGTTCTTCCAACCATTAGCCTTGGTTTTCTGATACCCCACTAGAACTGGATTCTCCGGACTGATACATTTCACTCTGTGGAGCTGACCGTCCTTTGACCTACTTTCGCAGGTGGGAGCCCACTGGCCTGAAAGATCCGAGTTTTCAACCTGCAGAATTACCAACATAGGGTTGAGTCGAAAGGCGTGAATATTTATGATCCAAAAGCGACTGATACGCCCTCTAGGCAATGAGCAGGGAAGGGAACCTTTAGGGGCCACCGAAATCCCAGGAAAAGCGCCAGATTCGCTTTCTCCCAGCCTCGGGCAGCGCTCACTACAAACTACCTCCTTCAGCGCGCCAAGCCGTTAGTCCCGCCTTATCCCCTCGGCTCCACCTACCCAGCGCGCCCACAGTTACTAAACCCTTGCCGCCAGGGTGCACGACGCGTTCCTAAGCTCCGCCTCCGGGGCAAGGGCGCGCTCCCCCTCCCAGCTCGGCCCAAGCAGTTCCGTTAGGAGCGGGAGGAAAAACCGTCCTTCGGGTCCCCGCCTCTCCACTCCTAACGCTTTACTCCCTACTCCCCCTGCGACCACTACACAGCTGGCTACGGAGGCCCCTAACGTACAAATATCCCCCAAGCCCTTGCGTATCCTGATAGGTTTTGTCCTTTCTTACTCCACCCAGTCTTAAGGCCTTGTGTTCAATTTTTCTCCGGGATTCAGACTAGAGAGTTTCTTCCGGCGTAAGGAACTTCAACGCTCTTCACGGAAGTAAAAGTATTTTTTTCGTTGTTGTTGCCGTTGTGGCTGCCCGCATTCCTTCCCTCCCACCTCGCGGAATTGTGGCGGGAGGGGGAGGAGGTAGTCAGGGCGCCTGCGCGGAGAGGCCGCTTTCCATCCGGGTCCCTGTCCGTGCGGTGCAGCAGGTCGGTAGGCGGGAAATGGCGACTGGCTGAAGGAGCTGGTTCTGTTGCTGCTGCGGGGTAAGCGGGAAAGACACCACACATTGCGCAGTCGGGACCATCGCCGGAGCCTGAGGACACTTCTCTGTCGTCACAGTTAGGTAATCCCCTTCGTCCAGACGCTGCCGCTGCTTCCAATCTTAGTTCTCCTCCTCTTCCAGGGCCGTCTGCCGGGATCTCCTCCCCTTCTAAACCCGGTCCTCCAGCGGCTCTGGCGCCTTGGTAGGCATGCACTCTTTGGCGCCTCGTACGTCCACTGTGCGGAGCCGCTCCTTTCTGGACTTTCCCCTGGGAACAGAAAGGGAGCTCACTTCCCGCCAGCTTCACCTTTTAGGCTGCGGCCTGCGTTGTGATTTCTGGGGTTAGATTTCACTTTGCTACCCACCCCCACTCCGATCTCACGTTCCTGGTCCCCAACCTCTGGGTAATTAAGTTAGAAGTTTAGCTTTTCTAACCTTTTTGGCCCACCTGATGTTTTCGGCATTTCATTCTTTCGAGTAGGGTGCTTTTAGGGGGGCGTGCTCTTATCTCAGTTTTTATAAACACCTTTTCAGAATCTGGAAGAAGGGATTTGAGTAAGTTCTGTTTATCTTTTGTACTGTTAAAATCTCGAGTTGACATTGTTACTTTTTCAAATCGGGAGTGATTGTAAGGAACAGCCCATGTGGAAGGCCTCTGGTGTCCATAGTGGTCAGTTAAAGGGTGAACCTTATTATCCTTAATATTCTCTGCTTTCTTTGGATTTTAAATACCTGTATGGTTGTTTACTTTTGCATTCTTGACCAGAGTTCTGTGGTAAATAATTACATAAGTAAATCTTGTTTATTTCTCACCCTAGTGGTGGCTGGATGTGTGAATGATGTTAAACACTTCGGAGTACTTTAGGGAAACCTGAAGAGAGAAGAGCTCGTAAACTTACCTGAGATCCTGAAATGAAACGTACTCAGTAGGTGTTCCTCCGAGGCAGGGATTTATCTTCCTAATGCTGGTATCGCAGTACCAAGATTAATTTCTTACGTGGGTATGCGAATTAGTGACTTGAAATGATAGATTTATCTGTGTGATTTTCAGATTGTAGATTGCTTTGTCTCTCTATTCTTTGCCCAGTTTTAAATTTTCGTTTGTGGTCCATTTGTTATTCTTAGAAAAGGGAAATGGCGTGTTAAAGCTAGTTTTACTATATTTCTTTACTTTTTCTTTCCTTTTTTTAAATTACATTGCAGACCATTTATTCATAAAGAGAAGTAATAAGGAGGCTGATGGTGTTTTCGGAATTTATTAATCATGTTGAATTTGGGGTCTTTGTTTTTTTGTTTTGTTTTGTTTTCACTAATCAAATTAAAATTTTAAAAACTGTTCACATTGCATATCAGTTGACATTTATAACTCAAGTTTTCAACTCTGGATACGTCCAGTTTAGAGAATTTCACTATTGTTCGCACGATGTTGTGGTTAATTTTCAATATTAACAGGAACACACAAACATTATAGTCCTCATTTGGTAGACTTTGCCCAAGGTCATAAAGAAAGTCAAGGCAAAATGTAGCTCTTATGTGAAGGAGTTTTTTAGGATTGAGTTGAACTTAGTACTCTCCTAGGACCAGTAGAATAGTGGAGGTACAGGCATGTTAACTACTTGCCAAGTCAATTTATTTTAAAAATGGAGCCAAATGTGCAACTTAAAGGGATCTTACATCGTTGGTCTAGTGTATAGGTTTTGTCTGTATTTTAATGACCTTTTTGGGTAGTTAATAGCCTTAATATTTTTAATAAAAGTTAGTTTACAGCTAGCTGAGTGAGCATTGTAGACTTTGTTTTCAAGAGTTCTCGTAAATTGTTTAGTACTGCATGCATTCAGTACTTGCACTCTTTTAATGCTTTTCTCAGAGTTGAAAGAATGTAAAAGCTGGCTGCGTGGGGTGGCTTACACCTGTAATCCCAGCACTCTGGGAGGCCAGGGCAGGCTGATCACAAGATGAGGAGTTTGAGAACAGCCTGGCCAACATAGTGAAACCCTGTCTCTATTAAAAATACAAAAATTAGCCGGGCATGGTGGTGCACACCTGTAGTCCCAGCTACTCGAGAGGCTGAGACAAGAGAATCGCTTGAACCCAGGAGATGGAGGTTGCAGTGAGCTGAAGACCGCCTTACTGTACTCCAGCCTGGTGACAGAGAGAGTCTCAAAAGACCGCCTTACTGTACTCCAGCCTGGTGACAGAGAGAGTCTCAAAAGAAAAGAATGTAAAAGCTGTAAATGATGTAGTCCTTAACCTTTGTGGGCTTGTAGCTGTATAGAAAATCTAAATAGGATTGCATAGGAATATCAGGGTTTGTATGTTTCACAAGATTCCATTCTACATAGTGTCTCTTGTTCATTTAACTTGAGCTGGTAATGTTACTGTTTTCCCACTGTTAAGAAATTAAGAATTGGGGAAGTCTTCCCTTTCCAGATTCATCTAGCTGATCTCAAGTTTGTGATTTCTGGCTAAGTGGTTTCTCATGAGATTATTATATGACAGAGTCCATATAATTCTGGTTAAAGAAACTTGGACCTGTTGTTTGCCAAGGATGTACTAGATTCTAGATTTTTAACCATAGATTTTATTGTCAGTTGAGTAAAATGGCTTTTTTTTTAAAAAAAAATTTATTTTTTAGAGATGGGGGTCTGTCTCTGTGGCCCAGGTTGGAGTGCAGTGGTGTAATCATAGCTCACTGCAGCCTTGACCCCCTGGGCCTATGCAGTCCTCCTGCTTCAGCCTCCCAAGTAGCTGGGACTGCAGGCACATGCCACCACACCTGGCTAATTTATTTATTTATTTATTTTTTGTAGAGATGGGGTCTCATTATGTTGTCCAGGCTGGTTCGCAACTCCTGGCTACGAGCAGTCCTCCTGCCTCAGCCTCCCAAAGTGCTGGGAAGACTGGTGCTTGCCACCAAGCCGACTCCAAAATGGTATTAATTTATCGTAGTCATAGGAGGCTATGCTTTAGATTAATGAGATAATGAATAAAATGATTTGCCAGAATTTGGAAAAAGCAATATCTAATTGTAATTTACCAAGTTGTGAAAGCCTAAAGTAAAGACACTTTCAGTCACAAATATCAAGTGTGCTGAGAGGAGTTTATTTGTGGTGTGCTCTAAGTAATTTTTCTGGTTAAAAGTAGGCTAAAAAGTACCTGACTGTTTTAATTGGCTACAGGGGGTCATTTGCTACTTTTTTTTTTTTTTTTTTTTTTTCCCGAGACGGAGTTTCACTCTTGTTGCCCAGGCTGGAGTAGAATGGTATGATCTTGGCTCACTGCAGACTCCACCTCCCGGGTTCAAGCAACTCTTCTGCCTCAGCCTCCTGAGTAGCTGGGACTACATGCACGCGCCACCACACCTGGCTAATTTTTGTATTTTTGGTAGAGACGGGATTTCTGTATGTTGGCCAGGCTGGTCTTGAACTCCTGACCTCAGGTGGTCCACCCACCTCGGCCTCCCAAAGTGCTGGGATTACAGATGTGAGCCACGGCACCTGGCCGACTTTTTAAATTTTTTTTATTTTTTTATTTTTTTAATGGAGACGGAGTCTCGCTATGTTTCTCAGACTGGTCTCAAACTCCTAGGCTCAAGTGATTCTCCCTCCTGAAGCCTCCCAAAGTGCTGGGCTTATAGGCATGAGCCACTGCACCCAGCTCATGATGAACTTGACAGATACGGAACCCATGTTAAAACCATTCAATTGCAGCTTTAGTTTTCACTTACTTGGCAGTTGCCAGGAGGCATATATCTAAGCCAGACATATATTCACTAGTATTTGTATGACTACATTAATTTTTTAATTTAAACTATATTAAATTGTAATTGGACCTGCATTACGACTAGGTGGACTAGGGCTGTGTGGTACAATTTGAGAATTGCCAGTGCCTAACTTTATTTATATGTCTCCAGTGTTTTTCTAAATGTCCTGTTTAAAAATCACAGATTCTCTGGAAGAGGAAACTTTACAAATTGTCTTTTGTTGACAATATTAGCACAGATTGACTATCAAATAAGCTTACTGATACCACACACAGGGTGAGGGTTCAGAGATAAGGGAACATAGGAGAGTTAAGGGTTTTTTTTTTTTTGAGACAGAGTTTTGCTCTTGTTGCCCAGCCTGGAGTACAGTGGTGCGATCTTAGCTCACTGCAACCTCTGCCTCCTGGGTCAAGCCATTCTCCTGCCTCAGCCTCCCAAGCAGCTGGAATTACAGGCACCTGCCACCACGGCCGGCTAACTTTGTATTTTTTTTTTCTTTAGTAGAGATGAGGTTTCACCATGTTGGTCAGGCTGGTGTCGAACTCCTGACCTCAAGTGATCCACCCACCTCAGCCTCCCAAAGTGCTGAGATTACAGGTGTGAGCCACCGCGCCTGGCCAGGAGAGTTAAGTTTTTATGCACTGGCTGTGATTAGAAGGGGTGTAGAATATAGGAGCACAGGCAGGGTGGGGATAGAATTATAGTGAGAAGCTTTGACTGCTTGGAATCCTTTGGGATCCTGACAGTAAGGAATGGTGAGACTAAGTGTGGCCCCAAGAAGAACTGTAAGACCTTAAAGACAAATATTTTAATGGAAGGTCACAATAGGCCAGTTGACTATACTAGGGACCATGTATTTTGTGATATTCATAGGTTCCTATGTTATTTTATGATTATGATTATTATTATTTTTTGAGACGAAGTCTTGGTCTGTCACCCAGGCTGGAGTGCAGTGGTGCGATCTCAGCTCAGTGCAACCTCCACCTCCCGGGTTCAAGCAATTCTCCCACTTCAGCCTCCCGAGTAGCTGGGATTATAGGCGCACACCACCATGCCCAGCTAATTTTTGTATTTTTAGTAGAGACGGGATTTCACCATGTTGGCCAGGTTGTTCTCAAACTCCTGACCTTGTGATCTGCCTGCTTTGGCCTCCCAAAGTGCTGGGATTACAGGCGTGAGCCACTGCACCCGGCCTATTATTATTATTTTTTTGAGACAGAGTCTCGCTCTGTCTCCCAGGCTGCAGTGCAGTGGTGCCATCTCAGCTCAGTGCAACCTCTGCCTCCCAGGTTCAAGTGATTCTCCTGTCTCAGCCCCCCGAGTAGCTGGGATTACAGGTGCCCGCTACCACGCCTGGCTAATTTTTTGTATTTTTAGTAGATACAGGGTTTCACCATATTGGCCAGGCTGGTCTCAAACTGCTGACCTCAGGATGATCCACCCGCCTTGATCTCCCAAAGTGCTGGGATTATAGGCGTGAGCCACCGCACTTGGCCAATTCCTGTTTTAGATTGAAAAAGGAGAAAGTCTAGATTAAACATGAATGATCATCAACATGGGATTCTAGCATGGAAATGTGTTTGCTGATTTGATTAAAACAACGCAACAGACCAGGCTCGAGATTGTAATCCCAGCACTTGGGAGGGTGAGGCAGGCAGATCCCCTGAGTTTAGGAGTTCGAGACCAGCCTGGGACACATGGCGAAACCCTGTCTCTACCTAAAATACAAAAATTAGCTGGGCATGGTGACTCACATCTGTAGTTCTAGCCACTAGCAGGGCTGAGTAGGTAGGGGGAATTGCTTGAGCCCAGGAGGTTGAGGCTGCAGTGGGCCATGAGCGTGCCATCCATTGCACTCTAGTCTTCCAGCCTGGGTGACAGAGCAAGACCCTGTCTCAAAAAAAAAAAAAGACAGAAAACAGCAAAACAGTATACTAGTAGAAGATACTTGGCATTACAAGTGTGAGCCACTGCGCCCAGCCTAAGTAGGAATTAAAAAAATATATATATATATATGTATATACATACACACACTTTTTTTTTCTTTTTTTTTTTTTGAGACGGAGTCTCGCTTTGTCTCCCAGGCTGGAGTGCAGGGGCACGATCTCGGCTCACTGCAACCTCTGCTTCCCTGGTTCAAGTGATTCCCCTGCCTCAGCCTCCCAAGTAGCTGGGACTACAGGTGCACGTCACCACGCCTGGCTAATTTTTGTTTTTGTTTTTGTTTTTTTTGAGATGGAGTCTTGCTCTGTTGCCCAGGCTAGAGTGTGATCTAGGCTCACTGCAAGCTCCGCCTCCCAGGTTCATGGCATTCTCCTGCCTCAGCCTCCCGAGTAGCTGGGACTACAGGCGCCCGCCACCACACCTGGCTAATTTTTTGTACTTTAGTAGAGATGGGGTTTCACCGTGTTAGCCAGGATGGTCTCGATCTTCTGACCTCGTAATCCACCCGCCTTGGCCTCCCAAAGCCGTGGGATTACAGGCATGAGCCACCGTGCCCGGCCTTTTGTATTTTTTTAGTAGACGGGGTTTCACTATATTGGCCAGGCTGGTCTCGAACTCCTGAGCTTGTGATCCATCCGTCTCAACCTCCCAAAGTCCTGGGATTACAGGTGTGAGCCACCATGCCTTGCCTTAAAAGTATATTTTAAATCCCAGCACTTTGGAAGTTGAGGGCAGGAGTTCAAGACCAGCCTGGCCAACATGGCACAACCCCCTTTTTATAAAGAAAAAAAATACATAAAACAAAAGTTAGCCAGGCATGGTGGCATGTATGCCTGCCTGTAATCCCAGCTACTCAAGTGGCTGAGGCATGAGACTCCTTGAGCTGAGGAGGCAGAGGTTGCAGTGAGCCAAGATGGTGCCACTGCATGCCAACCAGATAAAGACTCCATCTCAAAAAAAAAAAAGGCTGGGTGCGGTGGCTCATGCCTGTAATCCCAGCACTTTGGGAGGCCGAGGCGGTTGGATCATGAGGTCAAGAGATCGAGATCATCCTGGCCAACATGGTGAAACCCCGTCTCTACTAAAATACAAAAATTAGCTGGGCATGGTGGCACGCACCCGTAGTCCCAGCTACTTGGGAGGCTGAGGCAGGAGAATCACTTGAACCTAGGAGGTGGAGGTTGCAGTGAGCCGAGATCACACCACTGCACTCCAGCCTGGCGACAGAGTGAGACTCCATCTCAAAAAATATATATATACACGTTTAGTAAAAGAAAAGTAAGGCCGGGCGCAGTGGCTCACACCTGTAATTCCAGCACTTTGGGAGGCCGAGGAGGGTGGATTGTTTGAACCCAGGAGTTCAAGACTAGCCTGGGCAACACGATGAAACCCCATCTCTACTAAAAATACAAAAATTAGTTGAGCATGGTGGCACACGCCTGTAGCTACTTGGGGGGCTGAGGCAGGTGGATCACATGAGCCCTAGGAGGTTGAGGCTGCACCAAGCCCTGATTGGGCTGCTGACACTCCAGCCTGGGGGACAGAGTAGGACCCTTTGTCCCCAGAAAAAAAAAAAAAAAGGTGGGGCGTGGTGGCTGACGTCTGTAACCAGCCTGGCCAACATGGCGAAACCTTGTCTCTTAAAAAAAAAAAAAAAAAAAAAAAAAAAAAAAAATTAGCCAGGCAAGGTGGCATGCATGCACGCCTATAATCCCAGCTACTCAGGTGGCTGAGGCTTTTGAGCTGGGGAGGTGGAGGTTACAGTGAGCTGAGATGGCGCCACCTCATGCCAGCCTTGGTGACATGGAGATTCTGTTTCAAAAAAAAAAAGTATGTTTATTAAAAGAAAAGTAAGGGTGGGTGCAGTGGCTCCCACCTGTAATTCTAGCCCTTTGGGACGCCGAGGAGGGTAGTTTGTTTGAGCCCAGGAGTTTGAGACTAGACTGGGCAACACGGCAAAACCCCATCTCTACTAAAAATACAAAAATTAGCTGGGTGTGGTGGCGCACACCTGTGGACCCAGCTACTTGGGCTGAGGCAGGAGGATCATGTGAGCCTTGGGAGTTCAAGGCTGCAGCGAGCCTTGATTGGGCCACTGGCACTCCAGCCTGGGTGACAGTAGGACCCTGTGTCAAAAAAAAAAAAAAGAAAAAGGCGGGGCACAGTGACCCATGCCTGTAATCCCAGCACTTTGGGAGGCCGAGGCTGGTGAATCACCTGAGGTCCAGAATTTGAGACTAGCCTGGCCAACATGGCAAAACCCCGTCACTACTAAAAATACGAAAAATTAGCTGGGCGTGGTGGTGGGTGCCTGTAATCTCAGTTACTTGGGAGGTTGAGGCAGGAAAATCGCTTGAACCCAGGAGTTGGAGGCTGCAGTGAGCTGCAATCATGCCATTGCACTCTAGGCAGGGCAACGAGCAAAACTGCATCTCAAAAAAAAGAAAAGTGTATTATTTGTTTAAAAGAAATAACCAGGACACATAAATATCTTTTTAGTTGAGAGAAAACTGATTATTTGCTTTAGTAATAATGCTTTCATCCTGATATCTCCCAAATATGTATGATTTTCTTAGTGAGTTGAAAATAATAACCTCTTACTGACCTTACAAGTACCTGCCTTAGTATATTTTGTCGAGTTAAGATAATTATATATTTCTTTAATTTCTGATATGTAGAGAAAAATTATTTGAAAAAATAATCACAATCATTTCAAACTATCATGCATTTCCTCCTGTGTTGGGAATAACATACCTTTTTTTTTTTTTTTTTTTTTTTTTGAGACGGAGTCTCGCTCAGCCACCCAGGCTGGAGTGCAGTGGCATGATTTTGGTTCACTGCAACCACCATCTCCCAGGTTCAGGTGATTCTCTGCCTCCCCAGTAGCTGGGATTACAGGTACCCACCATCATGCCCAGCTCTTTTTTATATTTTGGTAGAGACGGGGTTTCACCATGTTGGCCAGACTGGTCTTGAACTCCTAACCTCCGGTGATCCTCCCTCCTCGGCCTCCCAAAGTCCTGGGATGACAGGAGTGAGGTACTGTGGCAGCTTGTTTTTTGTTTGTTTGTTTTGTTTTGTTTTGTTGTAGTAGCAAGCAAGAGGACACCTCTGCTAGAGAATTATGATTATACCTAATCTTTGACTAGTGATTTTAAGTAAAAATTCAGTCTTCATAATCCTTCTTGTCTTCTATCTCCCATATATTAATAGTTCATCTCAGTCATAATGATTAATTTTTCCTTTATAGATAGTGATAAGAATAGCGGGAAATTATTATTTTTTCCCCGACTGAGTCTCTGTCACCTAGGCTGGAGGGCAGTGGTGCAGTCTTGGCCTACTGCTATCTCTGTCTCTTGGGTTCAAGCAGTTCTCCTGCCTCAGCCTCCTGAGTAGCTGGGATTACAGGTATGCACCACCATGCCTGACTAATTTTTGTATTTTTAGTAGATACGAGGTTTCATCATGCTGGCCAGACTGATCTCAAACTCCTGACCTCAAATGATCTGCCCATCTTCGCCTCCCAAAGTGCTGGAGTTACAGGTGTGAGCCACTGCGCTTGACCTCAGTTTATTTTTAAATTTTTATTTGTTTATTTTTGAGACCCGATCTTGCTCTGTCACCTAGGCTGGAGTGCAGTGGTGTGATCGTGGCTCACTGCACCCTCAACTTCTGGGCTCCAGTGATCCTCCCACCTCAGCCTTCCAAGTAGCTGGTACCACAGGCGAGCACCACCGTGCCCAGCTAATTTTTGTATTTTTGGTAGAGACAGGGTTTCACCATGTTGCCCAGGCTGTACTCAAACTCCTGAGCTCAAGTGATCTGCCTGCCTCAGCCTCCCAAAGTGCTAGGATTATAGGCATGAGCCACCACATTGAATTATTTCACATAACTCAATGCAGATTTATTTTGGACAAAGGCCATATTGTTTTACATTATTGTTTTAAAGATTTTTAGTGTGTATGTATGTGTGTGTCTGTGTGTATATATATATATTTATGTAAAATTTTGTGAGGTTTTTGTTTTGTTTTGAGGCTGAGTCTTGCTCTCTCACCGAGACTGAAGTGCAGTTGTGTGAACATGGCTCACTACAGCCTTGACCTCCCAGGCTCAGTTGATCTTCCCTCTTCAGCTTCCCTAGTAGGTGGGAGTACAGACATACACTACCATGCCTGGCTAATTTTTTATTTTTTTAAATTTTTGTAGAGACAGGGTCTTGCCATGTTGCCCAGGCTGTTAGTAATCCCTGGGCTCAGGCAGTCATCCTGCCTTGGCCTCCCAAAGTTCTGGGATTACAGGTGTGAGCCACCACATCCAGCCTGATTCTTTTCTTACTACCACATTACTGTATTCTTAGGATTTCAAATTTCTCCTGACCTGACAGTTAAGTTTAATCAAAAGGGCATAAATAAGTAGTTAGATCTCTCCCCTTGCCCATTTTTGCTGAGAACTATTTAAATACAAAGCAGTCTTGGTGGGCACGGTGGCACGTGCCTGTAGTCCCAACTACTCAAGAGGCTGAGGCAAGAGGATCGCTTGAGCCCAGGAGTTCTGGGTTATATGCCGATTGGGTGTCTACACTAAGTTCAGCATCAGTATTGTGACTTCCCAGGAACAAGGGACCACCAGGTTGCCTAAGGAGGGGTGAACTGGTCCACGTCGGAAATGGAGCAGGTTAAAACTCCTCTGCTGCTCAGTAGTAGAATGGCACCTGTGAATAGCCACTGCACTCCAGCCTGGGCCACATAACGAGACCCTGTCTCTTAAGAAAAAAAGCACTCTTAGGAAAATTCTGCCAAAATTAAGTTTACTTTTCTTTGTTTTTAGAATGTCTTTGTTGATGTATCCAATATATACATTGAAATTTGTCTGTTAATGTATAGGTGAGCTCAGTAAATTAAAACAGAATATGTTGGCACAGGCCATGATAGGATAGTAATATGGTGAGAAATGATAAGCTTCCTGTGAGCTTGTTGAGAAAATGAACTATATTACTCAGTCCTTACAAATTTATAACCTGTATTTTTGCTAAAATAGCATTGTGTTACAAAGTTTTATTACGAATTTTCTTATGTAATAGAATTGTTTTTTAACAAAATCTTTAATTAATCTTCAAATTCTGTTAAAGCTTAGAGTAATCCTAATTTCATTTTTTAATTTTTTTTTTTTCTTGAAACAGAGTCTCGCTCTATCACCCAGGCTGGAGTGCGGTGGCACAACCTTGGCTCACTGCAACCTCCGCCACCTGGGTTCAAATGATTCTCGTGCCTCAGCCTCCTGAGTAGCTGGGACTACAGGTGCACGCCTCCATGCCTGGGTGATTTTTGTATTTTTAGTAGAGATGGGGTTTCACTGTGTTGGCCAGGCTGTTTTTGAACTCCTGACCTCGGGTGATCTGCCTGCCTCAGCCTCCCAAAGTGTTGGGATTACAGGCGTGAGCCACCACACCTGGCCCCTTTGTCCTAATTTCTGCTAATGACATATCAGATTTTAAATCGGGATGCCAGTAGTAGTATTTAAAACATCTGAATGTCCGTGCCTTAATAAACATTTTTGGTGGTCAACAAACTGAATATTGCTATCTTTAAATTTTTTCTTTCTTTCTTTCTTTTTTTTTTTAATTCAAGTGGGGTCTCACTATGTTGCCAGGGTTGGTCTCAGACTCTCGGACTCAAGTGATCTTCCCACCTTGTCCTCTCAAAGTGCTAGGATTACAGGCATGAGCCACCGCTCAAGTGATCTTCCCACCTTGTCCTCCCAAAGTGCTAGGATTTCAGGCGTGAGCCATCACGCCTGGCCTATAATGTTGTTTTTCAAAAAAAAAATTTATAGGCCAGGCACGGTGGCTCACGCTTGTAATTACAGCAGTGGATCATTTGAGTTGAGGAGTTTGAGACCAGCCTGACCAACATGGTAACCCCGTCTCTACTAAAAATACAAAAAAAAAAAAAAAAAAAATAGCTGGGCTTGGTGGTGTATGCCTGTAATCCCAGCTACTTGGGAGGCTAAGGCGAGAGAATCTCTTGAACCCAGGAGACGAAGGTTGCAGTGAGTCGAGATCGCGCCACTGCACTCCAGCCTGAGCAACAGAGCAAGACTCTTGTCTCGAAAAAAAAAATCAACGTGTTTTAAGAGTGTGTTTTAGTCATCAGTAATCTAACAACCCATATGTTGTTTCTCTAGAGAAATAGATTGATAATCGTTTTAGAAAAATCTTTTTTTTTTTTCTTTTTCTTTTTTTCTTAAGAGACAGGGTCTTGGCTGGGCGTGGTGGCTCACGCCTATAATTCCAGCACTTTGGGAGGCCAAGGTGGGCGGATCACGAGGTCAAGAGATTGAGATCATCCTGGCCAACACGGCGAAACCCCGTATCTACTAAAAATACAAAAATTAGCTGGACGTGGTGGCGTGCGCCTGTAGTCCCAGCTACTCAGGAGGCTGAGGCAGGAGAATCGCTTGAACCTGGGAGGCGGAGGTTGCAGTGAGCCAAGATCATGCCACTGCACTCCAGCCTGGCAACAGAGCGAGACTCTGTCTCAAGAAAAAAAAAAGGGACAGGGTCTTACTCTCTCACCTAGGCTGGAGTACAATGGCACAGTCACAGTTTACTAGAGCCTTGACCTCTTGGGCTCCAGTGATCCTCCTGCCTTAGCCTCCTAAATAGCTGGAACTATAGGTGTGCACCACCACGCCTGGCCGATTTTTAAATTTTTAAGATAAAGGCACGGTCTCACTGTTGCCTACGCTGATCTTGATCTCCTAGTCTCAAGTGACCTCTTCCTGGGTGGGACTTCCAAAGTGCTGAGATTACAGGTGTGCTGAGATTACAGTGCATCCGGCTGAAAACACATTCTTTTTGTTCTTATTTATTGAAGAAAACTTTAAGTCAGAGAAAACCCCATAATTTGATCAGCCTAACTCAGTTCTTTTGTTTTTTGTATAGTCCTGTGTTTTGCCAGATGTTTTTGATAAGGTTATTATATTTAGTAGTTTTTAAATAATTTTATAATATTAGCTAAATGGAAAAGCAGAGAAGACCATATATCAGAAATATTAATGATCCAGAAAGACCACCTGTCTTTATCACACACTTTGTTGTGAATAGGATTAAAGGAACCTTCGGCCAGGCACGGTGGCTCACGCCTGTAATCCCAGCACTTTAGGAGGCCGAGACAGGCAGATTACGAGGTCAGGAGTTTGAGACCAGCTGACCAACATGGTGAAACCCCGTCTCTACTAAAAATACAAAAATTAGCCGGGCGTGGTGGTGTGCGCCTGTAATCCCAGCCACTGGGGCTGAGGCAGGAGAATCGCATGAACCCGGGAGGCAGAGGTTACAGTGAGCTGAGATCGCACCACTGCACCCTAGCCTGGGCGACAGAGTGAGACTCTGTCTGAAAAAAGAATCCGGCCGGGTGAGGTGGCTCACGCCTGTAATCCCAGCACTTTGGGAGGCCGAGGCAGGCGGATCACAATGTCAGAAGATCAAGACTATCCTGGCTAACAAGGTGAACCCCCCGCCGCCCGTCTCTAAAAAACAAAACAAAACAAAAAACACAAAAAATTAGCCGGCACGGTGGCGGGTGCCTGCAGTCCCAGCTACTCAGGAGGCTGAGGCAGGAGAATGGCGTGAACCTGGGAGGCGAGCTTGCAGTGAGCTGAGATCGCGACACTGCACTCCAGCCTGGGCAACGAAAGAAACTCCGTCTCAAAACCAAAAAAAAAGAATCTTCCTGTTGTAGAGTTGATTTTTTTTTTTTTTTTAGACGAAGTCTTGCTCTGTCACCCAGGCTGGAGTGCAGTGACACAATCTCAGCTCACTGCAACCTCTGCCTCCTGGATTCAAGAGAGTCTCCTGCCTCAGCCTCCCGAGTAGCTGGGATTACAGATGCACACCACCACGCCTGCCAAATTTTTGTACTTTTAGTAGAGACGGGGTTTTGCCATGTTGGCCAGGCTGGTCTCGAACTCCTGACCTTAAGTGATCCATCCGCCTCGGCCTCCCAAAGTGCTGGGATTACAAGGTGTGAGCTATCGCATCCTGCCGAGTTGATATTTTATATAATGCTCCTATACTTAGTCCTTCTTCCCTGGTTGTCTTGATTTTTTTTCTTAGGTGACAGAGAAATCTGTTTTTTCCCCAAGTCCTCCTCCTTCTCCTTTCACAGGGAAGGTTTATGGAAGTAGTGGAGATTAAAGGTGGACAGTTGTAGTACCTGAAACTTGATTTTAGATTATTCAGGCTAGAAATGTAGACTAAGTGGAAACATGCTACTACTTTTGAAAATGTCATTTGGCGTCAAAGAGGGCAATGACTTTAGCTCTTTCATGAATATAGTAAGTTAATGTAAATTTAGTAAACATACTATTTGTAAGGTAGAGTATAAATTAACAGACCCAGAGAATTTTAGAGCTGGAGGAGACCAAAGAGGTCATCTAGTCCAATAACATTTGTGTTTTGTTGTGATGAATCATTCTGAAGACTCCTTAACATGTAGTGAATGTTTATCTTAATTAGGGTGCTGCAGGAAGAGATATATATGATGGAAGGGTAAAGACAGCTCTGATTAATGTCTCGTCTCCCATTTTGACAGCCTCTTTGTTTGTTTATTTTTTAGGTAAAATTTACATGTGAAATGCCAGATCTGATGTCCAATAATTTCTTTTGCTGTTGAGGAAACAAAGTGCTAGATTGATTACATGACTTCAGCAGTGTCTCACAGCTAACTAATGATAGATGAAGGACTGGAACCTGAGTGTGTCCACCTCCTAGTTTGGAGGTCATTCCTTTAGTAACTCCTTCAGGAGTCTACTCTAAAACCATTGCACGCATGTATTATTTTTTATATAGCCAACTGTAAATATACATAAAGTTTTACGACAAATCTTGACTTTGTTGCCTTTAGTGTTTGATTTGTGACCTTTTTGTAATTTTCTTTATTTATATGTATTATCTACTCTTGTTTCTGTCTTAATGCATGACACATCAGAACAGGTTGAGTATCCCTCATACAAAATGCTTGCTATCCAGAAGTGTTTTGGATTTCAGATTTTTTTGGATTTTGGAATATTTGCATATACATAATGAGGTATCTTGGAAAAGACCCAAGTTTAAACATGAAGTTCATTTATGTTTCACAAGTACCTTACACATATAGTCTGAAGGTAATTTTAAACAATTTTTTTTTATACTTTAAGTTCTAGGGTACATGTGCACAACATGCAGGTTTGTTACATATGTATACATGTGCCATGTTGGTGTGCTGTACCCATTAACTCGTCATTTACATTAGATATATCTCCTAATGCTATCCCTCCCCGCTCCCCCCACCCCACGACAGGCCCCGGTGTGTGATGTTCCCCACCCTGTGTCCAAGTGCTCTCATTGTTCAATTCCCACCTATGAGTGAGAACATGCGGTATTTGGTTTTCTGTCCTTGCGATAGTTTGCTCAGAATCATGGTTTCCGGCTTCAACCATGTCCCTGCAAAGGACATGAACTCATCCTTTTTTATGGCTGCATAGTATTCCATGGTGTATATGTGCCACATTTTCTTAATCCAGTCTATCATTGATGGGCATTTGGGTTTGTTCCAAGTCTTTGCTATTTTGAATAGTGCCGCAGTAAACATACATGTGCGTGTGTCTTTATAGCAGCATGATTTATAATCCTTCGGGTATATACTTAGTAATGGGATGGCTGGGTCAAATGGTATTTCTAGTTCTAGATCCTTGAGGAATCGCCACACTGTCTTCCACAATGGTTGAACTAGTTGACAGTTCCACCAACAGTGTAAAAGTGTTCCTATTTCTCCACATCCTCTCCAGCACCTGTTGTTTCCTGACTTTTTAATGATCGCTGTTCTAACTGGTGTGAGATGGTATGTCATTGTGGTTTTGATTTGCATTTCTCTGATGGCAAGTGATCATGAGCATTTTTTCATGTGTCTGTTGGCTGCATAAATGTCTTCTTTTGAGAAATGTCTGTTCATATCCTTTGACCACTTTTTGATAGGGTTGTTTGATTTTTTCTTTTTTTTTTTTTTTTTTTTTTTTTTTTTGAGACGGAGTCTCGCTCTGTTGCCCAGGCTGGAGTGCAGTGGCCCAATCTCAGCTCACTGCAAGCTCCGCCTCCCGGGTTCACGCCATTCTCCTGCCTCAGCCTCCCGAGTAGCTGGGACTACAGGCACCCGCCACCTCGCCCGGCTAGTTTTTTGTATTTTTTAGTAGAGACAGGGTGTCACCGTGTTAGCCAGGATGGTCTCGATCTCCTGATCTCGTGATCCGCCCGTCTCGGCCTCCCAAAGTGCTGGGATTACAGGCTTGAGCCACCGCGCCCGGCCTGATTTTTTCTTATAAATTTGTTGAAGTTGTTTGTAGATTCTGGATATTAGCCCTTTGTCAGATGGGTAGATTGCAAAAATTTTCTCCCATTCTGTAGATTGCCTGTTCACTCTGATGGTAGTTTTGTTTGCTATGCGGAAACTTTTTAGTCTAATTAGATCCCATTTCTCAATTTTGGCTTTTGTTGCTGTTGCTTTTGGTGTTTTAGACATGAAGTCCTTGCCCGTGCCTGTGTCCTGAAAGGTATTGCCTAGGTTTTCTTCTAGGGTTTTTATGGTTTTAGGTCTGACACGTAATTCTTTAATCCATTTTGAATTAATTTTTGTATAAGGTGGATCCAGTTTCAGCTTTCTATATATGGCTAGCCAGTTTTCCCAGCACCATTTATTAAATAGGGAATCCTTTCCCCATTTCTTCTTTTTCTCAGGTTTGTCAAAGATCAGATGGCTGTAGATGTGTGGTGTTATTTCTGAGGGCTCTGTTCTGTTCCATTGGTCTGTATCTCTGTTAAACAAAATTTTTAATAGTTTTGTGCATGAAACAGTTTTGACTGCATTTTGACTGACTCGTAACATGAAGTCAGGGTGGAATTTTCCACTTGTAACATTATGTTGGTGCTCAAAAACTTGGATTTTGGGACATTTCAGATTTTTAGATTTTTATATTTCAAATTTTCCTAGTAGTGATGCTCAGGCTGTATACCACTTCTCATTCGTTTAGCAAATACATTTGTGAAGAAGGCACATAAGTACGTTCTAATTTGTTGAGAATACTTCATATACAATGTGCTATTATCTCTTAATGTTGTTTAGGTAGAAATGTGTGCATTCAAGACCTTAGGAGCAGATTATCAACTGAGTTTAGCTTTTATCATTATTGTAATCTTATTGTTAATACAAGGCAATTTGAAACCATAATCATCTGCCTCAAAAATTGCTTAGTATTACGGATTTTGTGAAGGGGAAGGAAATCTTATGAGGAAGAAACTTTTAGTTTATTTATAAGCCCCTTTTTGTAGGCAAGAATTTTGTATTGATGTGAAGATTGTTTATGTCTCAGTGATACAAGTCTCCCCCACCCCAATTATCTGGCCTTTTTGAGAGAGATTAGAAAAATTGTGGCTTAGTTCAACAAAGGTTGAGTTAATTTGTGTGTCAGGTTACTAGAGTTATGGATCCAGCATCTACCTTCAAGATTTACAGTGTAGTGCAATTAAAGAGAAAGAAACAGATTATTTAATACGATTTAATAGCTAAATTAGAGATAATAACAGAGTTTACACAGGTTTGAGGCTATAGAGGTGGTTACTTATACGTGATACTTGGGCTGAGTTTTAAATGATGAAGGTAATAGTTAATAGAAAGAATGAGGTAAAAAGAGCAGAAGCATGTATAGAGCACAGTGTGGGCAGGAAACTATTATTATTGCAGTGCTAAGAAAGTGGCAGCTAGCTGGGAGCGGTGACTCACACCTGTAATCCCAACACTTTGGGAGGTTGAGGCGGGTGGATCACGAGGTCAGGAGATCGAGAACCATCCTGGCTAAAACGGTGAAACTCCGTCTCTACTAAAAATACAAAAAATTAGCCAGGCGTGGTGGTGGGTGCCTGTAGTCCCAGCTACTCTGGAGGCTGAGGCAGGAGAATGGCTTGAACTGGGAAAGTGGAGCTTGCAGTGAGCCGAAATCGTGCCACTGCACTCCAGCCTGGGCGACAGAGCAAGACTCCCGTCTCAAAAAAAAAAAAAAAAAAAAAAAAAAAAATGTGGCAGCAAATAGCAATGAAAAAAGACTGGGAAGTAGTTATTGTGGGTTTCATATATGCAATGCCAGAGAGTTTAGTCTTTATTTTGAAGGCAGTTGATGGGAAACCTGGGTGAGAGGAACAGGCAAGTTTGTGCAGTGCCGAGGATCCATTTAAAAGGGGACAAGACTAAGAAATATTTTAGAGGTAAAATCAGGATTTGGTGATTGACTATAGAAGATAAGGAATAGGAATAATAACTGGGATGTTTAGGATGGCTTCTAAGTTTCTGGCTTGGCTAATTAGGTAAGATGGTAGTAGCATTTCTTGTGATGAAGAATGTATTAGGAAAAATACAGTAAGAAGAGCCGGTTTTGGTATGGGGGTTGTATGGGAAAAGTGAATTCAGTTTTGGGTGAGTTGAATTTGAGGTACCAAGTAAAATTGTTGAGAACATGGTTGAGTGTGAGTCTGAAATTTAGAGGCAGTAGAGATTCTAGCAGAATTAATGATGCCGTTTATAATGAACATTTGAAAGAGACTCATTCTCCAACTCCAACCCACTACCTCTTTAATCCTTTTACTTGTGCTGCAGGCAAGTAGAAAGGAAATTTAATTGCCCAGTTTTGAATTGCTGGGCAATTAACTTTTTGTATTCCTGAAAGTAGATGTGGTTCTAGTGTTTGAACGAGTGGGATTGTTTTACATTATATACTTTTTTCTTCCAATGTCATGAATTCTTAGGCTTAAAATGTTGTCCTTATTGCTATGTTTGTTTTGTGATGATGCTTAAACTGTATCATTTTCATTCACAGATTTCTTTCCTAAGCATACTCTTTTGCCCAATCTTTATTATTATTATTATTATTGTTATTATTTGAGATAGAGTCTTGCTCTGTCACCCAGGCTGGAGTGCAGTGGCGTGATCTCGTCTCACCACAACCTCCGTCTCCTGGGTTCAAATGATTCTCCTGCCTCAGCCTCCCAAGTAGCGGGTACTACAGGCACCCACCATCATGACCGTCTAATTTTTGTATTTTTCGTAGAGACAGGGTTTCACCATATTGGCCAGGCTGGTCTCGAACTCCTGACCTTGTGATCCGCCCCCCTCGGCCTCCCAAAGTGCTGGGATTGCAGGCGCGAGCCACCGTGCCTTATTTGTTCCATTTTTTACTGATACAGGTTGAGTATCCCTTATCTGAAATACTTTAGACCAAAGGTCTTTCTATTTTTATGTTTTTTTTTGGGGGGGGGGGGAATATTTGCATTATACTGCATTAAACTGGTTGAGCATTTTCTTTGAGTGTCATGTCAGCACTCAAGTTTCTGGATTATGGAGCATTTCAGATTTTGTATTTTCAAATTCGAGATACTCAACCTGTAATAGAAGAGAATTTGTCTAGTAATGGAACTCTAAAGAACTGAAAGGATATGGTAAATTCTGGCATAAATAGTAGCATTACCAACGTGAGGCTGTATATGTATATTTAAAACTGTTTCCTTTATATTTTAAATTTAATAAAATCAGGTTGCTGATGTTACATAAGCAATTCCTAATCTGTACTGGGCCAAATTAATATTGTATTATGTTTGTTTGGTTTTGTTATCAGGGTAATGTTGGTCTCATAAAAGGAATTGGGAAGTATTCCCTTCTGTTTTCTGAAAAAGTTCATGTAGATTTGTATTGTTTCTTTTTAGGTGATTGGTAGGATTCTCCAGTGAAGCCATTTGGGCCTGGAGTTTTCTGTGTTGGAGGTTTTTTACTACAGTTGTAATTTTAGAAATTAATAGATATGGGGCTAATTAGGTTATCTAACATGTGAGCTTTGGTGATCCATATGATTTGAGGAATTTGACTTTCATCTGAATTATTGAGTATACAGGCATAAAATTTTTTTTTGTTTTTTGTTTTTTGTTTTTTTGAGATGGAGTCTTGCTCTGTTGCCCAGGCTGGAGTGCAGTGGCGTGATCTCGGCTCACTGCAACCTCTGCCTCCCAGGTTTAAGCGATTTTCCTGCCTCTCCTGAGTAGCTGGGATTACAGGTGTGCACCACCGTGCCTAAGTTTTGTAATTTTAATAGAGATGGAGTTTCACTCTGTTGCCCAGGCTGGTCTCGAACTACTGACTTCAGGTGATCTGCCTGCCTTGGCCTCCCAAAATGCTGGGATTATAGGCATGAGCCACTGCGCCTGGTCCTGTTGGTAATATTCTGTAAATTCTCCTTAAAAGTATATAGGATCTATAGTGATGTTCACTTTTTCCTTCCTAATAATGGTTATTTGTGTCTTTTTTTCTCAAACTGCTAATGGTTTATCAGTTTACTGATCTTTGCCAAAAATTTAATTTCTGTTTTTAAAAAATTTTTTTTTAGCTTCATCTTGATTTCTGGTCTGTTGAATGCTTTCTCTCTTGACAGTTGGTTGTAATTTCTTCCTTTTTTGTGTGTCTTGCATTTTACTGAATGCTGGATATTGTGAATAGGGTAGTAAAGAATGAGTAAATAATATTTATACCTGGAACATTGCATTCTTGGACTTTTAGTGTAGGGAGTTGAGTCAGTCTAGTCAGGAGTTAAGCTGAGTTTCTGTTTTGTTGTTGCAGAGGGTCCTTAAGTGCACCATTGGCTTCAAATTTCTCTCGTGTTACTTTATGCTTAGATTGGTAGCTGGCATGTGGGAAGGTGTTTCTGAATTTTCCTGATCAGCTCTCAGCGTTTGGCTTATGTGCCTTGGCATCATGAGTAGGACTCTATCAATGATCTTGCTCCTCTAGGCCAAACTGCAATTTGTATCTTTGTAGGTATTGTCTGGAAAAGAGTTTCTCTGCTCTTGCCTCAGTGGTATTAGACATTAGATCTCTAAGATCTCTAATGCCTTTGGTATAAGACCCTGGGTCCAACACTGTTTCCTTCCCCTACAGTGGTAGAGTTTTTTTCCTTTCACTCCCCCACCTGCCCAATTCACTTGTGCCTTGCGGGTAACTGGGCTTGCTGTTCCTCCACCAGTCCCTTCCAGTTTTCGTTCCCTAGAAGAGAAGGATCTGGTTGGGGCTTTGTATTTTTCCCATTGCAGAAGCTGCTCCCTTCCTCCAGCACTGCACCCCAGAGGAGGGCTCTCTTCAGTCCCATGTTCCCGTATTGTGAGCCTTTGGTGGCGGTCTGTAGAAGATCTTGCAAATGGTTTGAATTTCACTTGTTAACTGTGTCTCTCAGGAATAATATTCTCATGCTAATGTACACTTTGCCTTCAGCAGTTTGTTAACAATTTTAGATGAATTCTTTTTACCTGCTTTTATGGAACCGTTGTTTCTTCCCTTGGTCTACCCTCAGGTGAGCCAGTGCTTGCATTCTGTCTCTCCTAGGAAGGGGTTGTATTTTCTTGGATTTGAGATCGCCTGGTTGCCCTGAGTCCTCAGCTCTTGGATGGGGTTTTTTTGTTTTGTTTTGTTTTTGTTTTGTTTTGTTTTTGAGACAGAGTTTCGCTCTTTTTGCCCAGGCTGGAGCGCAATGGTGTGATCTCGGCTCACCGCAACCTCCGCCTCCCGGGTTCAAGCGATTCTCCTGCCTCAGCCTCCCGAGTAGCTGGGATTACAGGCATGTGCCACCACCCCGGCTAATTTTGTATTTTTAGTAGAGACGGGGTTTCTCCATGTTGGTCAGGCTGGTCTTGAACTCCCGACCTCAGGTGATCCACATGCCTTGGCCTCCCAAAGTGCTGGGATTACAAGCGTGAGCCACCGTGCCCGGCAGGATGGGTTTTTAAAGTGTTCAATTTTGTAGTTTATTCAGGCTTTTTGTTGTTAGGCTGGTGGTGGCATTCTTTCTAGCTTTCTATAGCCTAGGCAGAACCCAGTTAATTTATAAGAATGGATCTCTAGGCAGAACTCCAGTGGGTCATAGAAGTGCTCTTCTCTTTCTGAGGCTGTAGCTTGTAATTCCCCGACTTCTTTGCCCTCAGGTTACCTTCTCTTCAGTTTAGACCGAAGGAAAGGGTTCGGATTGGTTAGATTGATAGTGGAAAGAGAGGCTCTCCAATTAGCACTGGATTGCTTTTTCTTCTTCCCTAAGCACTGGTTCCCTCAAAACTGTCTTGTGGTCAGCTCCTCCTCTACAATTTTTGCCATCTTTTCCCAGTCTCCTCCCAACTTTGCTTATTCTTCTATTTCCTGTTATGAAATCCTAGGGGGAAAAAAAGCGTATATTGTGGCCAGGTGCGGTGGCTCATGCCTGTAATCCAGCACTTTGGGAGGCCAAGGCGGGCAGATCACCTGAGGTCACGAGTCTGAGACCAGCCTGGCCAACATGGTGAAACCCTGTCTCTACTAAAATTACAAAAATTAGGCGTGGTGGCGCATGCCTGTAATCCCAGCTATTCGTGATGCTGAGGCAGGATAATTGCTTGAATCTGGGAGGCGGAGGTTGCAGTGAGCTGAGATTGTGCCACTGCACTCCAGCCTGGGTGACATGGCAAGACTCCGTCTCAAAAAAATAAATAGATAGATAGATACATAGATAGATAGAGAATTTTAAAGTCTGGAATTAAGATGAAGTATTTCAGCACTTTGTGTACCTGACAGTTGCCGTTTTTTGTCTACAGGTTTTTTTGTCATTTTTAAAAATAAGTAAATATTAAAAAGGTGAGGTAGGAGGCAAATTTTACTTGATCCCTTTTCCTGTCCTTTTCTTCTGTCCCCATTGTATTCTACCCTTGTTGACAGTAGTTGGTTAGGAAAAAAAATAGGGCCAGGCATGGTAGCTCACACCTGTAATCACTGCACTTCAAGAAGCCAAGGTGGGCAGATCACTTGAGCCCAGGAGTTTGAGACCACCCTGGGCAACACATTGGGACCCAATCTGAAATCTGACCCAATCTACAATCTGAAAGAAAAAAACAACCAGATTCAAAAGTGGGCAAAGGACTTTTAGATTAAAAAATTAGCTGGGCGTAGTAGTGCATCCCTATAGTCCCAGCTGCTCTGTAGGCTGAGGTGGGAAGATCGCTTGAGCCTGGAAGTTGAGACTGCAAGTGAGCTGTGAGTTGTGAGACTGCAAGTGAGCTGTGAACCTGCCACTGCACTCCAGCCTGGGTGACAGGGTGATACCGTGTCTCAAAAAAAAAAAAAGAGATTTTGTTTTCCAATTCCAGAGTGCTTGGTCTCTCACTCTTTTGGAAACCTTTGGATTAGACGAAGATCTATAGTTTTATTAAAAACTGTTTTAAACCATTTTAACCATTTGTAAGTATACAGTTGTGGTATTAAGTACATTCACCTTGTTGTCTACCATCTATCTCCAGAACTTTTTCATCTTCTCAAACTGAAACTCCGTGTTCATTAAACAGTCCTCAAGGTTCATAATATATGTCAGAATTTCCTTGCTTTTTAAGGCTGAATACTACTTAATTGTATGTATGTACCACATTTTGTTTATCCATTCATCCATTGATGGACACTTTAGTTGCATCCACCTTTTAGCTGTTGTGAAAAATGCTGCTATGAATGTGGGTGTACTGTGTGAGACCCTACTGTCAGCTCTTTTGGATGTATACCTAGACGTAGAATTGTTGGATCATATGGCAAGTCTATATTTAATTTTTTTGAGGAACTGCCATGCCACTTTCCACAGCAGCTTTACTATTTTACATTTTCTCCAGCAAAACCCAAGGATCCCAATTTCTCCACATTTTTGCCAGCACTTTTTATTTTCATTTTATTTATTTATTTATTTATTCAATTTGAGCAGGTACTGTTTATTAACTGATGAGCCTAGAAAAATAATCATGGTAGACACCTTAGTTCATTCTTCTAATAAGCCTGTTGATCTGGTCCTTCCTGTTGCCAGCATCTCCACCTTATACAAAATGGGTGGTCTTTTTCTTCATTCCACCTCGTGGAGAAGATAATTTGAAGGGCCACAGGAAGTTATTTGCCTCTTTGAAGCGTTTTCCAACAGTATAGATCTCATGAATCAGATCCTCCATACAGATGATGCCATGTTTACCAAGAGATTGAGCAATCAAAGCGTTATCTGTCAAAGCAATTCGCTTCTTATTGATTTTGCCATAACCACGCTTGTAGATTAGCTCATTTACTGACTTCAGATTGGGGTACCCCCATGCAGTATATGGCTCTACAATCCTCAGCATGTTAATCGAAGCCTTGTTGAGCTTCAGAAAGATTCCATTGCTGCAATATCTTTTGGACCTTTGGGCTCACGCTATTGATACCTCTGATCCTGATGACAAATGCCAATTTGGGTTCAGCAGGTACATAGAAGTTGCCAGCTTTTCTTGCCATTCTCAACATTCGAATTTTGGTTCTGTACATCTGCCTATATTCCTTCTGGTAGTGCTTCGCTTTTTCATAGATAAGCTTCCTCCTTGCCTTTCGAAGCATCTTTTGGGCAAACTTCTTTCTCAGGCGCTTGATCTTCAGCTCTGTGAAATTCCTTCGCTTTTTCTTAAGGGTTTCTGGCACAGCAGGAGCCTTCTTCTTCTTCTTTTCTACACCCTCCATGGTTCCCGCGGAAAAAGAGGCTTGTTTTGTTTTTTGATAATAGTCATCCAAATGAGTGTGAAGCTGTTTCTTGTTGTGGTTTTAATTAGCATTTCCATGATAATTAGATAATTAGTGATGTCAAGTGTGTTTTCATATGTTTATTGTCTATTTGTATATCCTCTTTGGAGAAATGCCTATTCAAGTCCTTTGCCCACTTTTGAATCTGGTGGTTTTTTTCTTTCAGATTGTAATGCTTTATGTATTCTAGATAAGAATTTCTTATGAGATACATGATTTGCAAGTATTTTCTGCCATTCCATGGTTTGTCTTTTCACTCTGTTGATAGTGTACTTTGATACAGCAAAAGTTAAAAAAAAATTTTTGTAAGAGGTAGGGTCTTACTGTGTCACCCAGGCTGGAATGCAGTGATGCGCTTGCAGCTCGCTGCATTCTTGAACTCCTGAGTTCAAGGGATCCTCCCACCTCAGCTTTCCAAGTAGTAGCTAGGACTGTAGGTGTGCACCATAATGCCTGGCTAATTTTTTTAGTTTTTTAGGGATGGAATTTCACCTTGTTGCTCAGACTGGTCTCAAATGGTCCTTCTACCTCAGCCTCCTAAGTAGGTGGGATTATAGATGTGAGCTATGGCACCTGGCTCAAAATTTTTGGACTTTGACACCCAGTTTATCTGTTTTTCTTTTTATTATGTGTGCTTTTGTTGTCATGACCAAGAAGCCATTGCCAAATCCAGTGTAATGAGCTTTTCCCATGTGTACACACACACACACACGCGCACACACACACACACACACACAGAGGCACATTTTTTTGAGAAGTGGCCTCACTCTGTCATCCAAGTTGAAATGCAGTGGTACAATCTCAGCTGACTGCAACCTCTGCCTCACAGGCTCAAGTGATCCTCCCACCTCAGCTTCCCAAGTAGCTGAGACCACAGGCACACCCACCACACCCAGCTAATTTTTTGTATTTTTGGTAGAGACGAAGTTTCACCATGTTGTCCAGGCTGGTCTCGAACTCCTGAGCTCGGGTGATCTGCCCCCCTTGGCCTCCCAAAGTGCTGAGATTATAGGTGTCAGCCACCACATCCAGCCTGTATTTTCTTCTAGGAGTCTTAGCTCTTATGTTTAGGTATTTGATCAATTTTGAGTTAATTTTCTATGTGGTGTAAGGTAAGTGTTTTTTTTCTTTTTTTCTTTTTGCATTTAGATATATAGTTTTCCCAGTACCAGATATCTATAGCTTTAGTAGGGGTACATATAGGCCTGGTGTTGAGATATGGAATGTAGTTTTTCTTTTCTTTTCCTTTTCTCTTTTCTTTTCTCTTTTCCTTTTCCTTTTCCTTTCCTTCTTTTCTTTTGACGGACTCTCGCTCTGTTGCCCAGACTAGAGTGCAGTGGCACGATCTCGGCTCACTTGCAATTTCCACCTCCTGGGTTCATGCCATTCTCCTGCCTCAGCCTCCCAAGTAGCTGGGACTACAGGTGCACGCCTAGCTAATTTTTTTGTATTTTTAGTAGAGATGGGGTTTCACCATATTAGCCAGGATGGTCTCGATCTTCTGACCTCGTGATCCGCCCGCCTCAGCCTCCCAAAGTGTTGGGATTACAGGCGTGAGCCACCGTGCCCGGCTGTAGTTTTTTATATTATTTGTATAACAGGTTCTAGATTTATATTTTTCTTTTTGATACAGAGTCTCAGTCCAGCTGTTGGCCTGTCTGAAGTGCAGTGACGCAGTCACAGCTGACTGCAGCCTCGACTTCCCAGATTCAGATGATCCTCCCACCTCAGCCTCCCAAGTAGTTGGGACTGTAGGCATGCACCATCACACCTGGCAAATTTTTTTATATTTTTAGTAGACACAGGGTTTCATCATGTTGCCCAGGCTGGTCTCAAACTCCTAGGCTCAAGTGATCTATCTGACTTGGCCTCCCAAAGTGCTGGCATTACAGGTGTGAGCCACTGTACCTGGCCTAGGTTCTAGATTTTTGAATTCAGTTATATTATGGGTTAACTATGCACATAGGAGCTGCCCTGGAACTCTAATCTGTATTTGTAACATTATTTCTATCAGAGGTTTAATTTTGAGCTCCTACCAGCCAATTTGAAAACACAGCTTTTTTTTTTTTTTTTTTTTTTTTTTTGTGAGATGGAGTCTTGCACTGTCACCTAGGCTGGAGTGCGTGGAGTGCAGTGGCATCATCTCGGCTCACTGCAGCCTCCACCTTCCAGGTTCAAGCTGTTCTCCTGCCTCAGCCTCCCGAGTAGCTGGGATTACAGACACCCACAACCTTGCCCGGCTAATTTTTTGTATTTTTAGTAGAGACGGTGTTTCACTTTGTTGGCCAGGCTTGTCTCGAAAGCCTGACCTCATGAGCCACTGCACGCAGCCTTTTTTTTTTTTCCTTGCTCTGTCGCCCAGGCTGGAGTGCAGTGGCACGATCTAGGCTCACTGCAACCTCTGCCTCCTGGGTTCAAGCGATTCTTCTGCCTCGGCCTCCCAAGTAGCTGGGACTACAGGAGCCCGCCACCATGCCTGGCTAATTTTTATATTTTTAGTAGAGACAGGGTTTCACCATATTGGCCAGGCAGGTCTCAAACTCCTGACCTCCTGATCCACCTGCCTCGGCCTCCCAAAGTGCTGGGGTTACAGGTATTAGCCACCGTGCCCTGCCGTAAACTTAAAGCTTTTACAGGTTAATTTTATCTTGAGGTTTTGTTCAGCCAGTGGTTCAGCTGAAAAATTACCCATTCCAATGGACCATTCAGGCAGAAGGCAGAAGTAAAAAACAAACCTGGCTAGGCACGGTAGCTCACTCACGCCTGTAATCCCAGCACTTTGGGAGGCCAAGGCAGGTGGATCATTTGAGGTCAGGAGTTTGAAACCACGCTGGCCAACATGGCAAAATCCCATCTGTACTAAAAATAGAAAACAAGTAGCTGGGTGTGGTGGCGTGTGCCTGTAATCCCAGCTACTTGGGAGGCTGAGGCGGGAGAACTGCTTGATCCTGGGATGGAGAGGTTGCAGTGAGCTGAGATAGAACAGCTGTACTCTAGCCCGGGTGACAGAGCAAGGCTCCATCTCAAAAAAAAAAAAAAAAAAAAAAAAAAAAAACCTTAGAGATAAATGGGAAATTGCTGGCTCAGAAGGGGGAGCAGGCAAAAAAAAAAAAAAAAAAAAAAAAAAAGAGAGAGAGAGAGAGAAAGAGAAATGGGAAATTGGAATTTTGGGGAACTTTTTTTTTTTTTTTTTGAGATGGAGTCTCACTCTGTTGCCCAGGCTGGAGTGCAGTGGCGTGATCTCAGCTCGCTGCATCCTCCGCTCCCGGGTTCAAGCGATTCTTCTGCCTCAGCCTCCCAAATAGCTGGGATTATAGGCACCCGCCACCATGCCCAGCTCATTTTTGTATCTTTAGTAGAGACCGAGTTTCACCATGTTGACCAGGCTGGTCTCGAACTCCTGACCTTATGAGCCGCTGCACCCAGCCCGGTTAACTTTTTAATTAAAGTGTTTTGTTGGTTATAAATATACTGTTTTTAGCCGGGCGCGGTGGCTCAAGCCTGTAATCCCAGCACTTTGGGAGGCCGAGACAGGCGGATCACGAGGCCAGGAGATCGAGAGACGATCCCGGCTAACACGGTGAAACCCCGTCTCTACTAAAAAATACAAAAAAACTAGCCGGGCGAGGTGGCGGGCGCCTGTAGTCCCAGCTACTCGGGAGGCTGAGGCAGGAGAACGGCGTAAACCCGGGAGGCGGAGCTTGCAGTGAGCTGAGATCCGGCCACTGCACTCCAGCCTGGGTGACAGAGCAAGACTCCGTCTCAAAAAAAAATAAATAAATAAATAAAATAAATAAATATACTGTTTTCACATTGCAAGTTATTTATATTGAAATTATGTGGAAATTTTTACTTAAAACACTTCTGCTGTCTTCTCCACTTCCATTTTCTCTTTCATAAAATGGAAATAACAGACCCTACTTTATGTGATTGAGAAAATCAAGTGAAATAACATATGAGAAAGCACTTATGACAGTGCCTTGCACATAGCACTTAATTAATGGCAGCTATTCGTTAATATTTAAACTTTTTCATGTTCAGGTAAATGTAGTAATTTAGAACTTTTTTGGAAAATAATAGGTTGAGAATTGGTTTTCTTTTTTCATTTTTCCAGGAACTGGTATTTATTATCAAAGTCATGTTTGATGTCAGCATGATGCCACAACTACAAAAAAAAAAATTGCATATTGCAGTCTCAGTGCAAACATTCAAATACAACCCCGGTCCTTAAAAAGTAAAAAAGTAGGCCGGGCGCAGTGGCTCAAGCCTGTAATCCCAGCACTTTGGGAGGCCGAGACGGGCGGATCACGAGGTCAGGAGATCGAGACCATCCTGGCTAACATGGTGAAACCCCGTCTCTACTAAAAAATACAAAAAAACTAGCCGGGCACGGTGGCGGGCGCCTGTAGTCCCAACTACTCGGGAGGCTGAGGCAGGAGAATGGCGTGAACCCGGGAGGCGGAGCTTGCAGTGAGCTGAGATCCGGCCACTGCACTCCAGCCTGGGTGACAGAGCGAGACTCCGTCTCAAAAAAAAAAAAAAAAAAAAAAAAAGTAAAAAAGTAAATTTCATCAGAAAGCAGCTGAATTTTTAAAACATCTTTATATATCCAGCCAGTAAGTTAAAATAGTTAACAAGAAAAAAATACAAAATACTGATGTTTAAAAAAGGCATATTTCTATAGATTTGCCATCAGTCTTTTGGCCACTCAGCTTCATGCCATTCATCATCCGACAGGCTCTCAGCCACCTCTGGCGACTCAAACTTAACCAAACCACACCCCTTGGACTTCCCATTCTTCATCTTGATGTTGGCTTATTGCACGTGGCCCTATTTGTCGATTTGATCATGTAAAATCCAATGGGAGATTTCTCACAAATACCTGGTAGGCTTTCCTGGCCACCCCCAGGAGCATGGCCTCCAGCCTCACCAAAGGACCCTGCCAGGTTTCCTCCAGAGTTTAAGTGGGCGCAGTCAAAGCTGACATGGCCACCACCACCCATGGCTAGGCCCATACATCCAGTCTCAGCACCCAGTGTCTGGCCCATGGTGGGACCCATGCACTCAAGGCTGTTAATGCCCATCCTCTCCAGGCTGTTGGCACCCGTCCACCCCAGGTCCATACAGATATTTCAGGTTGTTGGCACCTGTGTGCTCCAGTCCAGTGGCCATGTGATCCATCATGGGGCCCATATGCTCCAGGCCAGCCCCCATGCCTGCAGGAACCATGCACTCCACACCAGAGCCCATGTGCTCAATGGTTTGGTCCACATGGTCAGTGGGAGCAGCTGTGCGCTTGAGGCTGAAGCCCATGCTGGCACCCACGTGTTTCAGGCCGGAGCCACTGCGCTTAGTGATCTCACCCATGTGCCGGATGCTAGAGGCCATTTAGTCAAGGCCTAGCAGGCCCATGGGCCCATGCACTCCATGCGGGAGCCTTTGTGCTCCCCGAAGCCCCTGCGGTCCGTGACCAGACCCATGCGCTGCATCTTGGAACCCACACAATCCACATCATGGCCCAGGCCTGGACTCATGCATTCCATGCCAGCACCCCCAATGTGATCAGTGCTTGGGGCTCATCCTCTCAATTTCGGGGACGCTGCCTCCACCTCCACTTCCCCTCTGCTTTGTAGTGATCTTCCCTCTCCTCGGTGTATTACTAAGATTTCGTTTATTCTGCCCATGTTCATCCCAGATCCAAATTGACCCACATTTTCCATACCACCACCAAAGGGTTCCCTCCTCCATTTCTACCATTTTTTCCAAATCCATGCCCTCCATTCTAATTTCTGCAGGCCCTATGTTTCCCATTCCATTCAGGTGATTGGCATCGATAGTCTGCCCTCCTGGTCCTAACGCTGTTTCAGTACCACCAAGGCCATAGGGAAGCTGCAGATGCTCAGGAGGGAAAAAAAAAAATCCTTTGGTAAGGCGGTCTCATCCGTCTTACCTGTGTTGGTCTATCACATAGCAGTTGGGCATTGAATGTAGATATAGCTTGCACAGCTTCAGTGGACTGTTCAAAAGTAACAGTGCCCATTCCATGGTTTTTTTCATCTTTATCCTCAAGAATGTGCTCAGAACACCACATCAACCATACTAAAATATTTCCTTCAGTTTCTCCCAGCCAGCTTTATAATCCTGATTTGCTACAAATACTGTGCTTCCAACTCTTTCTGCCTGTAATACATATACATGGATAATTTCATTTGGGATGTTAAGATTATTTAAGATACTAGGTAGGATATTAATCATTTCTGGGCCACTTGGTCTCATACCTGTTCCACCAGTGGTAGCCATCACGTTTTGCATTGCTCTCCTGGCATGTTCACCATCAGGATCTTCTTTCACTTTCAGTGGTCTTCCACTCGGGACTATGCTTGTCTAGGACTTGAATAGCTTTTTTTATGTTTTCTTCTATCTTGAATTCAATAACAGCACATCCCCTGACTTTCCTTCAGTGCCCATTGCCCAGGCTGTAGTGCAGTGGCATGATCTCGGCTCACTGCAACCTTTGCCTCGCTGCCTCCCGGGTTCAAGTGATTCTCGTGCCTCAGCCTCCCAGGTAGCTGGAATTAGAGATAGGCACCACCATGTCTGGCTAATTTTTTTGTATTGTTAGTAGAGACAGGGTTTCGCCATGTTGGCCAGGCTGGTCTCAAACTCCTGAGCTCAGGCAGTCCTCCCACCTTGGCTTCCCAAAGTGTTGTGATTAGAGATGTGAGCCACCATGCTTGGCCTCAGTTCAGTTGTAAGAAAGTTTTTTGGTTAGAACTTATTTAAGGCGAAACATCGTTTCTACTAAAAGTACAAAAAGTAGCCAGGTATGGTGGCACTAGCCTGTAATCCCAGCACTTTGGGAGGCTGAGAAGGATGAATCACTGAGTTTTGGCCAACATGGCAAAACCCTGTCTCTACTAAAAATACAAAAATTTACCAGGCGTGGTGGTACATGCCTGTAATCCCAGCTACTTGGGAGGATGAGGCCGGAGAATTGCTTGAACCCAGGAGGTGGAGGTTGGAGTGAGCTGAGATTATTGTTGCTGCACTCTTGCCTGGGTGACAGAGCGAGACTGTCTCAAAAAAAAAAAAAAAAAAAATTATTATTATTTTACATTTGCATTATAAAATAATGGTCCTTATGTCTCCTTAAGTATTCCGTTAGATTCTACGTTACTTTTCCTCAGGAATGCTACCTGAGGTGTTTTTGCTGTAGTTGGAGTGGTTGAATTGAGAACATTTTTCAATTTTTGTGTTTTAGATTTTTAGAAAAAAGAGGGAATTGGAGGTAACCTATAAATATAATTTATATTAGTTTTGCTTTTTTTTTTTTTTTTTTACTTAAAATTAGCAAACATTTTAAATATTAAAAATTTTGGTTTGGAAGATTTAGTCATATAGACACTCTTTGTACACTGCTAGTTCAAACCACTTTTTGGAAAGCAGTTTGTTAGTATTTCTAGAGATACCACCAAATTTTAACAATCTTTGAACTTGTAAATTCACTTCTAAGGAACTATCTTAAGGAAAGAATCGGAAATGTAGACTGAAATTTATGTGGTTATTTCATTTGAGGTGATGTTGGTAATTTTGAAACAGTTTATTTTCCAACAAGTCAGTGATCAAATAATGAAACGTTTATCTGTATATTGAAATATTACATGACCATTAAAAATTGTATTCTTACTCTGTGTTTTGTTTATTTGTTGTTGTTGTTTTTTCTTTTTGAGACTGAGTCTCACTCTGTCACCCAGATTGGAGTATAGTGGTGCAACCTTGGCTCACTGCAGCCTCCGCCTCCGAGGTTCAAATGATTGTCCTGCCTCAGCCTCCCAAGTAGCTGGGATTACAGGTGCCCGCCACTATGCCCGGCTAATTTTTGTATTTTTAGTAGAGACAGGACGTTTCACCATGTTGGCCAGGCTGGTCTTGAACTCCTGACCTGAGATGATCTGCCTGCCTTGGCCTCCCAAAGTGCTGGGATTACAAGCGTGAGCCACTGCATCTGGCCAATATTCTCAAATTTTTAAAACAACATTGGTAAAATATAGTATAAAAGGGGAAAAAAAACATGTAGTGTAATTATAAATATTGATTAAAATATTTATACATATTAAAACAAACACACTAATATACCCACATTATCAGTCATCTCTGGATTAAGGAATTATGGGAGATTTTATTTCATGTTTTACTGTCTTTTTGTTTCTTGTTTTGGAGACAGGGTCTCATTCTATTGCCCAGGCTGGAGTGCAGTGGTGTGCCATGGCTCGCTGCAGCCTCAGCTTCTGAGGCTCAAGTGATCTTCTGAAACCTCAGCCTTCCAAGTTGCTGGGACTACAGGTGTGCACCACCATGCCCGTATAATTTTTTTGTTTTTATTTTTTGTAGAGACTGGGGAGTCTCCCTGTGTTTCCCAAGCTGGTCTAGAATTCCTGGGCTCAAGCAATCCTCCTGCCTCAGCCTCCCAAAGCCCTGAGATTACAGGTGTGAGTCACCACGCCCAGCCTGAAGTTTTTAAATGATGTATATTTTATAATCAGAGAAAAGGGTCAATATGTACACCAAAAATAAGAATTTTTCCAACCTTTAAGGGATCAAGAGTGAATTTTGTTTTATGTAAATAATTACATATATCTCTCACTGGATTGTTATATGCCTGGCACATGATTAATATGTTTTCACTGCAGTTTTTCCCCAAGTTTGGGTCATACTTTACTGTTTTATCATGTCTTACAATTTTTTGTTGAAAACTGGCCATTTTAGATAATATTGTAGCCACTCTGGATTCATGGTTTTTCTCCCCTCAAAGGTTGTTTAGTAGTAACTTCCATAGGCAGAAAAAAATCTATGGAATTTAATCTCCCTGCAGTATGCAACCACTGATGTCTCTACTTAATTATTATTTTTTGTTTTTAAATATTTTTGCTTTTATTTTTAAGCCTGGCTTACTAAAGCATACCTCCCTATATATTTGCATAGCCTAGTGGTCAGCTAATGATTGGACCAATGATGAGCCCAAACACCTCTAACACAGACCTCAGCTGTAAAACTTTTAAATTAGTAAATTCACTTCTAAGAAACTGTCTTAAGGAAAAAATCAGAAATGTAGACTGAAATTTATGTGTTTATTTCATTTGAGTTGATGTTAGTAATTATGAAACAGTTTATTTTCCAGCTAGTCAGTGATCATATAAATTATGAGACATTTATATTGAAATATTGAAACATTTATATTGAAATATTACATGACCATTAAAAATTATATTCTGTAAAATTTTGACAAAAAGATACTCCTATAATATTAGAGGATATTTCCTTTCTCCAGGGCAAAATCTGTTTTGCCTGTTTTCTGTATAGATTATTTTTGTCCCTGATGAAGTTTTTTTAATGCTGTCATTAAATATGTATTGTTTTGTGTCTGCCATTGTTTAGTATGTCTGTGGGATTATTTCATGTTTGTTTATGATAGGAGTACTTGTTCGTTTCTGATGCTAATTAGTATTCACTTACATGAAAACACCACAGTATTCATCTTTCTCTTTTGGGGCATTTTTGTTGTTTCCAGTTTGGAACTGGAAACAGCCTTATTGTGAATAAGGCTGTCAGGAACATTTTTGTAAAAATACATTGTGAACGTGTTTACATTTCTCTTGGATAAAAATGTAGAAGTGAAATCACTGAGTCAAAGAGTTTGGTGTATAATTATTAGAAATTACCCTATTTTATCAAAAAACATACATCTGTAACAGCATATGAGACCTTATTCTCCATCATTGTTACTATTTAAATTTGTCATTCTTTTTAATTTTTGCCATTTTAGGAGGTGTGAATTGGCATACCTTTGGGGTTTTAACTTAAAATTCTTATAAATAATATTGAGTATCATTTTCTATGCTATCACCAGTCATCTAATTTTTATGAAATATTTTCTTATATCTCTGCCCGTTTTTTTTTTTTTTTTTTTTTTTTTTTGAGACGGAGTCTCGCTCTGTCACCCAGGCTGGAGTGCAGTGGCCGGATCTCAGCTCACTGCAAGCTCCGCCTCCCGGGTTCACGCCATTCTCCTGCCTCAGCCTCCCGAGTAGCTGGGACTACAGGCGACTACAGGCGCCCGCCACCTCGCCCGGCTAGTTTTTTTGTATTTTTTAGTAGAGACGGGGTTTCACCGTGTTAACCAGGATGGTCTCGATCTCCCGACCTCGTGATCCGCCCGTCTCGGCCTCCCAAAGTGCTGGGATTACAGGCTTGAGCCACCGCGCCCGGCCTCTCTGCCCGTTTTTTCTGTTGGCTTGTACTTATTGTGTCGTGGGACTTTATATATTTTACATACAAGGTCTTTGTGATATGTGCGTTTTGTGAATATTCTACCGGTTTGCTGCTCGCCTTCTTATTTTCCTAATGATGTCTTTTGGTAAACGGCAAGTTTTTAATTTTTATGAAGTCCAGTTTGTCCAGTTTTTTTCTTTATGGTTATTCTTTAAACAAGACTGTGTCATTTGCAAAGAGATAAGTTTCACTTTTTTTTCTTTTTAATATGGATTTCTTTTATTTTTCTTGCCTAACTGCCTGCTTAGAACTTCCAGTAAAATGTTGAATAGCAGTGGTGAGAGGGGCCATCTTTGTCTTGTTCCTGATACTAGAGGGACAGCATTCAGCCTTTTACTATGTATGACAGGTCCTGTGGGTTTTTTATAAATACCTTTTTATTATGTTGAGGAAGTTGTTGTTTGTTTTTCGTTTGTTGATTATTTTTAATATGAAAGGGTGTTGGATTTGATCAGATGCTTTTTCTGCATTAATTGAGATGATCATGTGGATTTTTTTGTTTTGTTTTGTTTTTGAGACAGGCTCTCACTGTCGCCCAGGCTGGAGTGCCGTGATGTGATAATTGACTTACTGTAGCCTCAACCTCCCGGGCTCCAGTGATCCTTCCACCTCAGCCTCCCAGGTAGCTGGGACTACAGGCATGTGCCACTATGGCCAGCTAATTTTTGTATTTTTTATAGAGACGGGGTTTCACCATGTTGCCCGGGCTGGTCTTGAACTCCTGGGCTCAAGCCATCCACCTGCCTTGGCCTCCCAAAATCCTGGGATTATAGGCATGAGCCACTGTGCCCAGCCTGCTTTGAAACCAGGCACTGACTTCTCATAGCTGTGAAAGTCCTAGATGGCATCTGTTTCCAACAGAAAGCTGTTTCGTCTACTTAGAAAATCTGTTGTTTTAGTATAGCCACCTTCATCAGTGGTCATAGTTAGATCTTCTGGATAACTTGCCTCCTCTTTTATATCAGCACCTGCTGCTTCACCTCACCTTGCACATCTATATTATGGAGACAGCTTCTTTCCTTAAACCTCATGAACCAAACAATGCTAGCTTCAAATTTTTCTTGCGCAACTTCTTCACCTCTGGATTAGCTTTGGTTTATGTGAATGCTGTGGCTGGTTTGATCTTATAGCCAGACTACTAAAACTTTCTCCATATCTGGTAGAGATGGGGTTTCACCACGTTGGCCAGGCTGGTCTCAAACTCCTGACCTCAGGTGATCCGCCTGTCTTGGCCTCCCAAAGTGCTGGGATTACAAATGTGAGCCACTGTGCATGGTGGCACTTTTAATTTCCTTCAATAACTTTTCCTTTGCATTATAACTTGGCCAATTGGCACAAGAGGCTTAGCTTTTGGCCTGTCTAAACTTTCAACATGCCTTCCTCACTAAGCTGAATTATTTCTAGCTTTTGATTTAAAGTGATAGATGTTTGACTCTTCCTTCCTCTACATTCCTCTACAATGTAGAGACATTGTAGGGCATAATTGGCCTAATTTAAAAATTGTCGTGTCTCAGAATAGGGAGGTCTAAGGAGAGGGAGAGAGTTGGGGAATGAATGAATGGTCAGTGGAGCAGTCACTATACATGTACTCAACATTTATTTATTAAGTTCACCATCTTATGCAGTTTGTGTCACCCCAAAACAATTACAAAAGTAACACCAAAGATCACTCATCATAGATCACTATAACAGATACAATAATAATGAAAGAGTTTGAATTGTTGCAGAAATTACCAAAATGTGACACTGAGACATGAAGTGAGCCCATGCCAAGATGTGTATGCAGGGTGGCTACAAACCTTCAGTTCATAAAAAACGCGGTATCTGTGAAGTGTATTTAAACAAAGTATGCCTGTACTCATATGATTTCATTCCTTTTAAATGTATTAAGGTTTGTTTTGTGGCCTAACATATTTACTATTCTGAAGAATGTTCCATGTGTAAGTTGAGGAGAGTATTCTGCTGTTAGCGTTGTATATAATGTTAGATCTAGAGAGTTTTTCAGGTCTTCTTTTTTCATGTTGATCTTTTGTCTAATTCTCTCTGCTACTGAAAGTGAGTTATTGAAATTCTTCAACTTTTTTTCATTTCATTTGTGATAGTTTTTCCTCATATTTTGGAGTTCTATTATGTGTATACATATTTATAATTTCTTTTGTTTTCTTTCTGAGATGGAGTCTCGCTCTGTCGCCCAGGCTGGAGGGCAGTGGCTTGATCTCTGCAGCCTCCACCTCCCAGGTTCAAGCGATTCTCCTGCCTCACCCTCCCAAGTAGCTGGGACTACAGGCGCACACCACCACGCCCAGCTAATTTTTTTGTATTTTTAGTAGAGATAGGGTTTCACCATGTTGGCCAAAATGGTCTCAATCTCCTGACCTCGTGATCCACCCGCCTCGGCCTCCCAAAGTGCTTGGATTACAGGCATGAGCCACCACCCAGCCTATGTTTATAATTTCTAAGTGCTGCTTATTACATCAGAAATTGTAATGTGTTATTATGTTATATCTTGTTTATATTTTCAGTTCAGAATATTTTGTGTATCCCTTGTGATTTATTTTTGATTCATTATTTATGTATTTTCAAATTTCCAAGTACTTAGTACTTTTAAAAGATTTTTAAAATTGATTTATAATTTGATTTATAATTGTGGTTAAATGCATACTCTGTATGCATTTATCCTTGAAATTCATGGAATCTTGTTTTATGGCTCAACATACTTTCTTAGCATTCTGTGTACAATTGAAAAGTATGTGTTTTCTTTATCTGTTTTTTGAGTGGTCAGTTTCATAAATTGATAAGGGCTTGACTGCTTTAGCCCTTTCAGACTTATTAAGTACATCTTTTACAACCTACTTATGGAATGGGCAAAAACTCCATACTTCAGCTTTATTTTTCAAATACTCATCTTTCTTTCTAGTGAATACCAGTTTGTTATTTTTGAGTTCAAAGGATCTTTCTCCTAAGCTTTCCCAGAACCTCTTCACAGTCTCCATACAGAATGATCTAGCATTTTATGTGTACAACAGTTAGGTAAATATACTTACCTGCTGTATTTTTTTTGCATTTTGTGGGCAGAGAGATTATCATTTTCTTCCTTTTTTTCCTACTCTGACATTACAGTGTTTAAATTTTAATGAGCTGAACCTCTTAAGACTGAGTTACTTTATATGTCTTTAGTCTTTTAATATCTACTTTCCTCAATATGTTGTATCATAATCTTTATGATTTCCATTTAATGATTGTGGGTTTAAGTTAGGTTCACCCTTAGATATTTTTTTAAAGACTCCCATAAAAAATTTACAGAAATTGATTAAAAACAACTTTAAAAAATTTTCCCATGTATCAATTTTAAAAATTGCTACAGTAATTTTCCTTTTCTGGGGAGTTCTGTTTTGAATAACAAAAGAATTCAGAGGGAAAAAAGCATTATTTATTTCATTTGGGTATTGCAGTTTATAACCCAGCACCATTTGGTTTTAGAAAAAAATAGTTACTGGGAAAGATATTTTGGGACTCCTCTGGTGAATCCTTTGAGTTTGGGAGTGTCTTAGGTCAGTTTGGGCTGCTATAACAAAAATACCGTAAACTTGGTGGGTGGGTTATAAACAACAAATTTATTTCTCTCAGTTACAGACAATGAGATGTCGAAGATCAAGGTGCAGGCAGATTTGATGTCTGGTAAGGGCCTGCTTCCTCATAGATCACTGTCTTCTTACTGTAATATTATAGTGGAAGGGGCTAGGCATCTGTCTCTCTGGGGCCTCTTTTATAGGGGCACTAACTTAGTTCATTCGGGCTCTGCCCTCATGACCTTATCACCTCACAACGGCCTCACCTCCAAACACCATCACATTAGGGATTAGGTATTAACATGAATTTTGGTGGGGCGGGCGTGGGGAACACAAACATTTGAGGTAGATACACACACACACACACAGTTTCTCCTTTTTTTTTTTTCCCCCTTTTAAGATGGAGTTTTGCTCTTGTCGCCTAGGCTGGAGTGCTGTGGCGCAATCTCTCCTCACTGCAACCTCCGCCTCCCGGGTTCAAGCAGTTCTCCTGCCTCAGCCTTTGGAGTAGCTGGGATTACAGGCGTCCGCCACCACACCCACCTATTTTTTGTATTTTTAATAGAGACAGGGTTTCTCCATGCTGGCCGTGCTAGTCTCGAACTCCTGACTTCAGGTGAACCACCTGCCTTGGTCTCCCAAAGTGCTGGGGTTACAGGTGTGAGCCACCATGCCCAGCCTGTAGTTTCTATTTTTAAAAAAGTTTCTCTTTTTTTCTGTGATTGTTTTGTTGAGTTAATAAAAACAATTTCTGAGATTCTAATCTCTGCCAGGAATTTCTGTACCTTTAGATTTTAGAGTGCTTAATTGGAGTTAGTGTGTTCTGTGAATGTATTCACTGTGGTGAATAGCTTTATTGTCCTTTGCACATTATAGCCTTTCCTAATCCTTTTTTCATTTTGAGCCTCAGGATGGTAAGGTAAATATATTTTTTAAACATTTGATGAAACCTAACTGACTACAGATTAGCCATGATTGGAGTAGGATTAATATTCATATCTCTTAATTCTTCATTTAGTATTCTTTGTATTCTGTTTCACAGATTCTAATTCGGTTATGTCTTTAATTCTAAGTGTTGGGACAATTTTGCCAGCAATTAATTGTCTTACCTATAAAACGAGAGAGTTTGAATAAATAGCCTTATGTTTTCTTTCTGATGTGAATCGTTTTAAAAGTATCATTAAATGTGGTAAGATAGGACTCTCTCAAAATGATCCAAGTTCTGTTGTTACACTTATGTGATTGTCGATTATTAGACTTGTGCTCATGGAATTCATTCATTCATTGGCTGACATTACTTTTCCACTACCTGGTGAGTTCCAGAAAAGCAAAACCCTTCCTTATCTTGTTTACTGTTTACTCAATGCTTACCTGGCCCAGTGCCTTGAATGTGACTAAGTATGCAATAAATATTTGTCGAACCAATGATTAAACAAATAGTAACATTGGCAGGCAGTATAGTATTATGTAAAGAGCATGCGGCCGGGCGCGGTGGCTCAAGCCTGTAATCCCAGCACTTTGGGAGGCCGAGACGGGCGGATCACGAGGTCAGGAGATCGAGACCATCCTGGCTAACACGGTGAAACCCCGTCTCTACTGAAAATACAAAAAACTAGCCGGGCGAGGTGGTGGGCGCCTGTAGTCCCAGCTACTCAGGAGGCTGAGGCAGGAGAATGGCAGGAACCCGGGAGGCGGAGCTTGCAGTGAGCTGAGATCTGGCCACTGCACTCCAGCCTGGGTGACAGAGCTAGACTCCGTCTCAAAAAAAAAAAAAAAAAAAAAACAACAAGAGCACGCACACTCTTTGGTGTTACCCTTACTTTAGATCATCTGTAGGATATGTTATAGTATTTCGGAGGTTGTTGGGAATGTTACTCGGGATAATATAAATAAAGTATAAAGCATAATGCCTTTTACTTAAAATGTTAGTTTCTTACTGCAATCTCCTAGAGTCTAGGACTTTTGTTTTTTTAGCCAAGATATTTTTATCATATAAGCTGGTCACATTTGGGTAGAGAAGGTTGAAGTTATTAACTTTTAATGTTTTTATTACATTTATTATTTTTATCTTACAGTTTTACATGTGGCACCCATAAAAGATGAGGCTGAGAACACGGAAGGCTTCTCAGCAGTCAAATCAAATCCAAACACAACGCACTGCCAGAGCAAAGAGGAAATATTCAGAGGTTGATGATAGCCTGCCTTCAGGAGGAGAAAAACCATCGAAGAATGAAACCGGCTTGTTGTCTTCAATTAAAAAATTTATTAAAGGAAGCACACCTAAGGTAATGATTTTACCATATACTTTCATATCATTAAAAGTGAAAATTATGATATTTTCTCTAAGCATGCATAGAGAAGAAATCTGATAGTGCACCAAAATCTACGTTTTGGTGTTAATTTTACTTCTAAGAGTTTTACGTGCAGAATATTTAATGGCAGTTTAAGAAGAACATTATTTGTTCCGCTGAACTAATCCACTTAGCCTTCTGCTTTTTCAACATAGTATTATGGGTAGCAAAATAAATTTTTCCTTGCTCTTTTACTTGAGTTGTTTCTTTTACTTTCATTTTCTTTCAAAGAAAAGTTAAAGTTTCTTGTTAATATTCACTGTCTAAGGAGGTGATGTCTCTCATCTGTTCGAGTTCTAACATTTGTGTGATGAAGATGTATTGCTTCATTAAAGAGAAAAGAACATTACTAAAAGAGAGAATGGACACTGACGGGGAGTTTTGTACTCCAGATTCATATTCTGGACCAACTTGAGTGACCTAAAGAGAGAGTTATTTACCCCCTGAGCCTCAGGAAGATAGTAAAATGGCACTGATACCAACTGCTTTGTCTGTCTCAGAGTTGTTTTCAGATTAGATGGTACAACAGGTGGAAAAGCAGTTTGATCAACTTTATTTTATTTTGTTTTTATTTATTTATTTATTTTGAGACAGAGTCTTGCTCTGTCTCCAGGCTGGAGTGCAGTAGCGCAATCTCCGCTCACTGCAACCTCCACCTCCTGGGTTGAAGTGATTCTCCTGCCTCAGCCTCCTGAATAGCTGGGACAACAGGCGTGTGCCACCACACCAGCTAATTTTTATATTTTTAGTAGAGATGGGGTTTCACCATGTTGGCCAGGATAGTCTCGATCTCCGGACCTTGTAATTCATCCGCCTTGGCCTCCCAAAGTGCTGGGATTACAGGCATGATCTACCGTGTCTGGCCTCAGTTTGATCAATTTTAATGCACTCTATCAATGTATAGTATTATTGATTGTGTGTAGTTTTTTTTTTATGACTTTTACTATTTTTGTGTTCTTTCTTAGAATAATTATTTACATGGTAAATTTTTTATTATAATGGAAGTTTATTACTTTCTTAAGCAGAAAAATAAATTACTAGTTGACTTGTTCATAGGAATAGATTTTGTTGGTATAGAATTAACAAAGCCTAATTACTATGAGTCACTAGGCAAGATTTGGAAGTATTCTTGGTTTGCATAGGGTTTTAATTTTTGTTTTGGTGGTTTTATTTTTTGTTTTTGTTTGTTTCTAATACTAATTTCTTTGTTAATTTTAAGTAATTAGAAATTTAAGTAATTACTTAAAAAGTAATTTTAAGTAATTTTAAGTAATTAGAAATTAGAAAATAATTTTAAGTAATTAGAAATTTAAGTAATTAGAAATTTTAAAAAGTTTCTGAATTTATGTAAACTGAGAAAATATTCTAGTATTATCATATAACAAAGATGAAGTAGCTTCCAGAAACCCAAATTTCCATCTCTATGAATTCCTAATGGGTTGTCATCAGCCTCTGTTGATGGGAACCTTGCTACATATTATTACTTCATTCTTCTGAGCAGCTCTAGTTGTCATAAAGTGCCTCCTTATGTTTTTGCTTTCTCATGTTACTTTTTTGTATTTTTTCCACTCGAAAACAGATACTGTGTTCCCTTACGTGTGCAAGTACAAACCTTCAGTCAGTATGGGGCAGCTATTTCTAGTTTTCCTTATATGACATTATATGATATTTATCATCATCTTGGTCACCTTTATCTGTTATTCATGAAAGATAAAAACCAGAAGCGAAGATAGGTTTTTGTTATGTCTTCAGAATTCTATTCATATTTATAGTTGACCCTTCAACAGTGTGGATTTTAGGGATGCTGACCCTCCCATGTTGTTGAAAATTCACATATAACTTTTGACTCTCCAAAAACTTAACACTAATAACCTCCTGTTGACCAGAGGTTTACCAATAACATAAACAATCATTCAACACATATTTTTTATGTTATGTGTATTCTATACTGTATTCTATTTTTTTAGATAGGATCTTATTCTATTGCCCAGGCTGGAGTGCAGTAATACTATCATAGCTCACTGCAGCCTTGAACTCCTGAGCTCAGTTGATCCTCCCATCTCAGCTTCTTGAGTAGCTAGGACTACAGGCATGTACCACCACGCCCAGTTATTTTTAAAATTTCTCTCCCTTTTTTTTTTTTTTAAAGAGACTAGGTCACATTTATCTTGCCCAGGCTGGTCTTGAACTCCTGACTTCAAAGCAGTCATCCCACCTTGGCCTGCCAAAGTGTTGGTATTATAGGTGTGAGCCATCTCACCTGGCTTTATACTGTATTCTTACAATAAAGTAAGCTAGAAAAAAAGAAAATGTTATTAAGAAAATCATAAGGAAGAGAAAATACGTTTACTGTTTAAGTGGAAGTAGATCATTATAAAGGTCTTCATCCTGATTATCTTCTGGGCTGAGGAAGAGGAGGAGTTGGTCTTTCTGCTGCAGAGGTGGCAGAAAATTTGTGTATTAATGGACCAATACAATTCAAACCCAGCTTGTTCAAGGATCAGCATACTTCTTCTGACAGTGAATTGTTTCTTTCACTCCCATTGCCCAGGCTAGAGTGCAATTGTGCAGTCACAGGTCACTGCAGCCTCGACTTCCCGACTCAGGTGATGCTCCCATTTCAGCGTCCCAAGTTGCTGGAACTACAGGCTTTTGCCACTATGTCTGGCTAATTCCTTGTATTTTTTAGTAGATGCAAGGCTTCACCATGTTGTCCAGGCTGGTCACAAACTCCTGGTCTCGAGCTGTTTGCCCGCCTTGACCTCTCAAAGTGTGAGCCACTACGCCTGGCTGGATTGTTTCTGTTAATGTGATTTTATGTTAAATTATACTTTGTCTCCTTCTTTAGTAGCTTAATCTCTGTTGGTCAGCAAATTTTGGCTCATGTCAACTAGAATAGCAGTCTCCAGTCGTTTTGGCACCAGCAGCTGGTTTCAGGGAAGACAGTTTTTCCAGGGACCAGGTCAGCCGGGGTGGGGTTTGGTTAATGGTTTTGGGATGAAATTAATCCACATCAGATCATCAGGCATTAGATTCTCATAAGGAGCACACAATGTAGATCCCACAGTTCACACTAGAGTTCGTGCTCCTATGAGAATTTGCTACTGCTGATCTGACAGGAGATAGGGCTTAGGCAATAGTGCCTGCTGGCTCACTGCTCACCTCCTTCTCTGTGGCCTCGTTCCTAACAGGCCATGAATTGGTACCATTCCATGGCCCAGGGGCTGGGAACCCTTGAACTAGAACACTCAGGACTTTTTTTTGAGACAGGTCTCAAAAAAATAAAAAAATAAAAAAAAGGTCTCCAGTCTTGCCCAAGTTAGAGTGCAGTGGCATGATCTCAGCTCACTGCAACCTTTGCCTTTCGGGTTCAAGCAATCCTCTTTTCTCAGCCTCCCAAGTAGTGCATGCCACCGTGCCCAGCTAATTTTTGTATTTTTGTAGAGATGGGGTTTCACCATGTTGCCCAGGCTGGTCTTGAACTCCTAGCCTCAAGTGATCTGCCCGCTTCAGCCTGCCAAAGTACTGGGATTACAGGCGTGAGCCATTGTACCCAGCCACTCAGGAGGATTTTTCTATAGAAATTTTAGTCCAAGTTTCTTTTTTTGTTTTAACTAAATCTAAGATCTTTCATTAATGCCTCATTACTCAAAGATGTTACATTAAGATATGCAGTGGCACAATATCGGCTCACTGCAACCTCCACCTCTCGGGTTCGAGTGATTATCGTGCCTCAGCCTCCCGAGTAGCTGGGACTACAGGCGCCTGCCCCCATACCTGGCTGATTCTTACATTTTTAGTAGAGACGGGGTTTTGCCATGTTGGCCAGGCAGGTCTTGAACTCCTGACCACAAGTGATCTCCTCACCTCGGCCTCCCAAAGTGCTGGAATTACAGACATGAGCCACTGTACTGGACTGTCTTATTTATTAATTACGTTTTTGGGTAAGGTTTTTCATACAGCTACATATTCACTTTATTGTGCTGTAACTGAACTCAGATTTTAAAAATCATATTCTATAAGATTATTATTGAAATTAATATTTGAATGCTTTACTGAAATCAGAGTGAAACCACAGTTGTCTTTTCCCAGACAACTAATCCTGTATTAGGAGTAAATAATAAGGTTAATTTGTCACATATTAGTCTTAATGAGCTTATATGGCTTTTAATTATTGTTGCTTTCTTGTCTACAATGTCGTCAACCATATTCTTAATCACATATTCTAAAATTGTGTGGAGCATCTAGACAATGCTTGCTTATGTATGTATCTTAAATACAGCGTCATTGTCTTTTTCAAAATTTGGGTAGCAGTTCACAGCTAAAACCTATTGAATATTAACCATCTTTTGATGTTTTATAGATGAGAACAACTGAGACTTAGTGAATTTAGGTAACTTGAACTGTTAATAGTAACAATAATTATAATAATAACCTACCCAGGTTAAAAAATAGCATTGAAGGCCAATACGACAGCTTTTGCTTTTTTTTTTTTTTTTTTTTTTTTTTTGGGACGCAGTTTCACTCTTAACTTGCCCAGGCTGGAGTGCAATGGCGCGATCTCGGCTCACTGCAGCCTCCATCTCCTAGGTTCAAGCGATTCTCCTGTCTCAGCTTCCCGAGTAGCTGGGACTATATGCGTGTGCCACTATGTCCGTGACAGCTCTTACTTGTAGTTGTTGAGCAGTTACTATTTGCCAAGCACTGTCCTCAGTGTTTAAAGTGTAATAATTTGGCCGGGCGTGGTGGCTCACGTCTGTAATCCCAGCACTTTGGGAGGCCGAGGCAGGCAGATCACGAGGTCAGGGGATTGAGACCATCGTGGCTAACACGGTGAAACCCCATCCTTACTAAAAATACAAAAAATTAGCCGGGCGTGGTGGCGGGCGCCTGTAGTCCCAGCTACTTGGGAGGCTGAGGCAGGAGAATAGCGTGAACCCAGGAGGCAGAGTTTGCAGTGAGCCAAGATCGCACCACTGCACTCCAGCCTGGGCAACAAAGCGAGACTCCGTCTCAAATAAATAAATAAATAAATAAATAATAAAGTGTAATAATTTAAGCCTTACAAACTGTATGAGATAGCTGTTACTTTTATATTACAAACGAGGAAACTGAGGCACAGGGAGGTTAAATAATAACTTGTGCTAAGTTGCTTAGTTTTAAGCGGCAATGCTGGAGCCTAGTTTACCTACACTCCTAACCACTATATACTACTGCATCTCCAATAAGTGACACTGCTAGGATTTAAACCCAGATGTATTTAACTGATAATCTGTATTCTTTCTCCTTTATTATTCTCTGTCAAAGTGGCTGGACACTGTCTAGAAGTCCAAGAACAAGATGTTGGCCAACGTGCTTCCTTCTTAGATCTCTGTTCTTGACTTATAGATGGCTGCCCCTCACACGGTCAGTCTTTGGTCTGTGGATGGTCTGTGTCTGCATCTTTACGGACACTGGTCATACGTCTTTAGGGGCCACCTGAAGAAATTTTCCTCCTTTTTTTGTGTGTGTATGTAAGACAGAGTCTCGCTCTGTCACCCAGGCTGGAATGCAGTGGCACCATCTCAGCTCATTGCAACCTCTGTCTCGTGGATTCAAGCGATTTCTCGTGCCTCAGCCTCCTGGATAGCTGGAATTACAGGCGTGTGCCACCACATCTGGCTACATTTTGTATTTTTAGTAGAGATGGGGTTTCACCGTGTTGCCTAGGCTGGTCTTGAACTCCTGACCTTAAGTGATCTGCCTGCCTCAGCCTCCCAAAGTGCTGGGATTACAGGCGTGAGCCACCACACCTGGCCAAGAAAACCCTTTTAATTACTTTTTTTAAAGGCTCTATCTTCAAATATGGTCACAGTCTGAAGTATTTGGGTTAGGGCTTCAACATAAATTTTGGGGTGACATAATTCAGAGTGTACAAAATCTTTGGTCTCTTTCAAATACAGATTTGTGATTCAAAGACTTCAGATGTATGAAATTATCAGCAAGATTATTCAGGAATTGTTCATGTGCAGCCTTTCTGCTTTTTAGCACAATGAGATTTCTAATACATAATTGAAGGCCTCACAACTGAAATACATTTGTTTTCTACCATGAATCTCTATATTTTTCCAAATACGGTATTTCCAGCGTTTTCCCCATAACAAAATGACCTTTTCCTCTAGTCTTTTTTTTTTTTTTTTTTTTTTTTTTTTGAGACGGAGTCTCGCTCTGCCGCCCAGGCTGGAGTGCAGTGGCGCGATCTCGGCTCACTGCAAGCTCCGCCTCCCGGGTTCACGCCATTCTCCTGCCTCAGCCTCCCGAGTAGCTGGGACTACAGGCGCCCGCCACCTCGCCCGGCTAGTTTTTTGTATTATTAAAGTAGAAACGGGGTTTCACGGTGTCAGCCAGGATGGTCTCGATCTCCTGACCTCGTGATCCGCCCGTCTCGGCCTCCCAAAGTGCTGGGATTACAGGCTTGAGGCACCGCGCCCGGCCTTCCTCTAGTCTTAACTAAATGCTGTTATAGTTAAGGATCATAAATTTCCATATGAATACAGTTTTAATGAAATACCTGTTTTTAGACCTTTTAACTGTGGTCTACAAAAAGAAACATATGGCTAATACATACATGTGAAACAAAAATCACCCTTAATTTATGTGATGTGCTCTGATTTTTCTGTTTTGTTTCTTCTTCTGAAGGTGATTGTATTTAAATTGATTTGATAATATGTCAGTGGGTTGCATTTCTTAGTTTGAAAAACATGATTAGATGAAGACTTTTGTTCAAAGTCTTTAACTCTGATTTGTCAAACTTTGTAGTTTTATTTGGGAATTTTCTTCCTTTCTTTTTTTTTTTTTTTTTTTTTGACGGAGTCTTGCTCTGTCACCCAGGCTGGAGTGCAGTGATGTGATCTTGGCTCACTGTGACCTCCATTTCGTGGTTTTAAGCGGTTCTCCTGTCTCAGCTTCCCGAGTAACTGGGATTATAGGCATGTGCCACCATGCCTGGCTAATTTTTTCTATTTTTAGTAGAGATTGAGTTTCACCATGTTGGCCAGGCTGGTCTTGAACTCTTGACCTCAAGTGATTCACCTGCCTCAGCCTCCCAAAATGGGATTATAGGCATGAGCCACCATGCCCAGCCTTATTAAGTCTCTTTAGTTGTGTTCTTTAGCTACTTGATTAATTGAAGTAATTTGCCACTTATGGAATGAAAAAAAATCAACTCAGACTAACTGGTTGAATTTATGGAGGAAATGACAGTTTAAGATTCATTCATATTCATTCATTCTCTTCCCACCACCACACACACAGGCATATATTTATATTTAGTGTGTCACTTGACAATCTGAAATGCATTAATTGTCAATTTTGTCATCATGTGAATATCATAGTAATTACGTGAATCTAGATGGTATATCCTACTAGTTATCTAGGCTATGTGGTATAGCTTTTTGCTCCTAGGCTACAAACCTGTACAGCATGTTACTATACTGATTATCATAGGCAGTTATAACACAATGGTAAGTTTTTATGTTTCTCAGCATAGCTAAACATAGAAAAGGTACAGTAAAAATAGAGTATTATAATCTTATGAGACCACTGTTCTATATGTGGTCTGCTGTTAACCAAAACATTGTGTGGCACATGATTCTATTTCCTTGCTCTGTCTGCTGAACTATGTGCACATAGCACCCAGATCTTGGTTTCTAAATACTGTTCTCCACTAAAGGAACTAGGGTTCTGTCTTGTTTTATGTGTAAATAATTATGTCATATGCCAAATAATGAGAGTTTTGCTTACCCTTTCTCATCACTGGGACTTATTTTTTTCTTCACTTATTACATTGGTTAGGATCTGTAGTACCATGTTGAGTAGAATCGGTGAGAGCGAACGCCCTTGCCTTGTCCTTAGGGGAAGAGAATTTGTTTTACCATTAGGTATGATGTTAGCTAGATGTTTTTCTTAGTTATCTTTTATTAGTTTGTGAAAGTTCTATTCTATTCCTATTTGTGAAATGTTTTTATTGTGTTGTTGAGGTTTTTTAAAGGCTTTTCGGCTTCAGATTTCTCATTTATTTATTTATTTATTATTTATTTGAGGTGGAGTCTCATTCTCTTGCCCAGGCTGGAGTACAGTGGTGTGATCTCAGCTCACCACAACCTCCACCTCCTGGGTTCAAGCAGTTCTCCTGCCTTGGCCTCCCAAGTAACTGGGATTACAGGCACGTGACACCATGCCCGGCTAATTGTGTTTTTAATAGAGATGGGGTTTCACCATGTTGGCCAGGCTGGTCTTGAACTCCTGACTTCAAGTGATCTACTCACTTTGGCCTTCCAAAGTGCTGGGATTACAGATGTGAGCCACTGTGGCAGGCCCCTCTTATTCTTTTAATGTAGAGTAGTACATAAATTTTTTTTTAATGGAAAATTATAACTTGGAGTTGATTTACTGGGGATTTTTTTAAAAAATAATTTTTATATCTGTGTTCGTGGAGGATCTTGTTCTATAGTTTTGTCTTGATTTGTAATGTTTTTAAATTTTGGGATTAAGATTAAGCTGGTGCCATAAAACAAGTTGAGGACTGTTCCTCCTCTTTTCTGAAAGCTTGTGTTTGATTGGTATTATTTCATTCTTAAATATTTGGCAGAATTCACTGGTGAATTCTGGAGTGGGATTTCTAAAATGTAACTGGAATTTTCTTTGTGGGATATCTTTTACTGTAATTTAGTTTCTCTAATATAGATCAGATTATTTAACTTTTCTTGTTTGTTTTAGTCATACATGTTTTCAAGGAATTTAAGTTGTTGATTTATTTGACATCATATTTTGTCGGTACTTATTAATTTAATACTGTCTATAGGATTTGTAATGGTACTCTTCTTTTCATTCCTGATCTAGATAATTTATTATTGATCTTTATTTTGAGGAGTTTTGCTTGGGTTTATCAATTTCATTATTTGTTCAAAGGGATTTTTAATATTAACTGTTCATTCTGTTTAATTGATTTCCACTATTTTCAGTATTTTCTGTTTTTAGTCTGATTTACTTTTACTTTTGTAGCTTCTAGAAATGAGAGCTTAAATCAGATATGAGTAAAATTTTTCTATAAACATTTCAGATAAGAAATATTTTAGGCTTTGTGGACAATATTGTCTCTGCTGCAGCTACTTCAACTGCCACTGTAGACGGCTACATAAATGAATGAACTTGGCTTTGGACACCGGTACAGTAGTTCCCCCTATCTTTGGTTTTGCTTTTCGTAGTTTTAGTTACCTGTGGTCACCAGCGTCTGAAAATATTAAATGGAAAATTTCAGAAATAATAAGTTTTAAATTAGACACCTTTCTGAGTAGCATGGTAAAATCTTGCATCATTCCTGCTCCATCCCTTTGCCCAAGTATCCATATGTATATGCTGTACTCCTGTTAGTCACTTAGTAGCTTTCTTTTTTTTATCAGATCAGCTGTGTAGATACCAGGCTGTTTGTATTCAGTTAATCCTTATTTTACTTAATGATGACCCCAGAGTATAAGACTAGTGATGCTGATAATTATTCTGTTTTATTGGTAATCTCTTACTGTGTCTTAATTTATAATTCAGGGTTTATCATAGGTGTGTATATATGGAGGAAAAAACAGTATATATAGTGTTTGGTACTATCTGTGGTTTCAGGCAACCACTGGAGGGTTTTGAAAGGTATCACGTGAGCATTAAGGGGAAACTACTGTATTTGAATTTCATATAGTTTTCGTGTGCCATGAAATTTTTTTTTTCTATGTATTTTCCTCCAACTATTTATAAGTACAAAAAAAAGGTTTTTACTTTCTTGCCCATGTGAAACAATTAGTGTGCTGAATTTTGCCTATGGCTGTGGCTTGCTAGTTCCTTGGTTAGAACATTAATTTTACACTTTTCTTTTTTTCTAATATAGGTATTTAAAGATATGAATTTTAAAGTACTCCTTTCTCTATATGCCATATATTTTGATACATTATTTTTTATTATTTTATTTTTCTTGTGATTTGTTTTGACCCATGGATTATTCATTTTGATTCAAGAATATTAATATACTCTGTATAGTTTGATTTCTTTGGTGTTTTTTGGTACTTACTAGCATGTAGTCTATCTTGTTGAATGTTCTATATGTATTTGGGAATATATGTGTATTTTGGAGTTGTTCAGTGCAGTATTCTATAAATATCAATTAGATCCAATTGGTTGATAATACTCTAATTTTCTATATCTTCTTTTAAAGTGAAAGCAAGTTTATTAAGGAAGTAAAGAAACAAAAGAATGGCGACTGCATAGTTGTCTATCTTATTTATTTAATGTGCTTGTTTTATTGGTTATTAAGAGAGGGATGTTAAAATGACCTATTTTTGTGCATTTGTCTACTTCACTTATCTGTCAATATTTGCTTCATGTATGTTGAAGCTTCATGTATTTATAATTGTATGACTTGTTAACATTATGATATATCTCATTATCTCTAGTAATATTAGTCTTGAAGTTTATTTTATTTTATTTTATTTTATTTTATTTATTTTGAGACGGAGTCTCGCTTGCCGCCCAGCCTGGAGGTGCAGTGGCGCGATCTCGGCTCACTGCAAGCTCCGCCTCCCGGGTTCACACCATCTCCTGCCTCAGCCTTCCGAGTAGCTGGGACTACAGGCGCCCGCCACCACGCCCGGCTAATTTTTTTTTTTTTTTTTTTTTTTTTTTTTGAGACGGAGTCTCGCTTTGTCGCCCAGGCTGGAGTGCAGTGGCCGGATCTCAGCTCACTGCAAGCTCCGCCTCCCGGGTTTACGCCATTCTCCTGCCTCAGCCTTCCGAGTAGCTGGGACTACAGGCGCCCACCACCTCGCCCGGCTAGTTTTTTGTATTTTTAGTAGAGACGGGGTTTCACCGTGTTAGCCAGGATGGTCTCGATCTCCTGACCTCGTGATCCGCCCGTCTCGGCCTCCCAAAGTGCTGGGATTACAGGCTTGAGCCACCGCGCCCGGCCTAAGGCTAATTTTTTGTATTTTTTTTTAATTAGAGACAGGGTTTCACCATGTTAGCCAGGATGGTCTCGATCTCCTGACCTTGTGATCTGCCCACCTCGGCCTCCCAAAGTGCTGGGATTACAGGCGTGAGCCACCGTGCCCGGCCTTGAAGTTTATTTTGATATTGATAGAGCCAAATAGTTTTCTTACTCAGTATTTGCATGATATATCTTTTTCCAGCCTTTATAAAACCTGTGTACATATATATTTACATTGGCTTTTTTTTTTTTTTTTTTTTTTTTTTTTAAGGCAGAGTCTCGCTCTGTCGCCCTCACTGGAGTGCAGTTGTGCAATCTTGGCTCACTGCAACCTCCACCTCCTGGATTCGAGCAATTCTCCTACCTCAGCCTCCCGAGTAGCTAGGATTACAGGCACCTACCACCACACCCAGCTAATTTTTATGTTATTAGTAGAGACAGTGTTTTACCGTGTTGGCCAGACTGGTCTTGAACTCCTGACTGCAGACGATCCACCCGCCTTGGCCTCCTAAAGTGCAGGGATTATAGGCATGAGCCACTGCGCCCAGCCTACATTGGCATATTTTGTCTCTTTATATTTAATGTAATTATTAATATGTTTGAGTTTAAAGTCTTCTATCTTACTGTGTATTCTGGATTTGTCCCATCTTTTGTTTCTTTTTTCCTGTCATTTGGGTGAACTATCTATTTTTTAGAATTTTATTTATCCTCCTATATTGACTTCTCAATAAACAACCTTAAACACAATAAAATACACGTGTTCAAAGTGTATGTTTTCTTGAATTCTGACAGATTTATGCACATGACCAAAAAGTATCCTTATTTTATATCCAATAGCACCTGAGACAACCACTGATCTTTCTGTCATTATAGATAGAGTTTTATAGGATTATAATCAGTGTATCTTGCTTCCTTCACACACACAACATACATTTTTTGGTTTCTTCTGCGTTACCACATGTATCTGTAGTTTATTCCTTCCCCTCCCCTCCCGGAGTAGTATTCCTTTGTGTGAGTCTACCACAGTTTGTCTGTTTAAGTTGTTTCTGTTTTGGGGCTTTTTTTTTTTTTTTTTTTTTGAGACGGAGTATCGCTCTGTCGCCCAGGCTGGAGTGCAGTGGCGCGATCTCGGCTCACTGCAAGCTCCGCCTCCCGGGTTCACGCCATTCTCCTGCCTCAGCCTCCCGAGTAGCTGGGACTACAGGCGCCCACAACCGCGCCCGGCTAATTTTTTGTATTTTTAGTAGAGACGGGGTTTCACCGTGGTCTCGATCTCCTGACCTTGTGATCCGCCCGCCTCGGCCTCCCAAAGTGCTGGGATTACAGGCGTGAGCCACCGCGCCCGGCCTTGTTTTGGGGCTATTATAAATAAAGTTGTTACGAATATTTGGATAAATAAGATTGATATTGCTGGATCATAAGATGTATGCTTAACTTCTTTGTAGCAGCTTTATTGAGATATAATTTACATAGCCAGAAAATTAACCCATTTTTTTGGAATGTAGAAGCTTTTATTTGCTTATTATTTTTTGATATAAAAAGCTGTACTCACTTAATGTATACAGCTCTATGAGTTTGCAGATAAGTATATTCCTGTGAAACCATCACCATCATCAAGACCATAAACGTATCTGTCACCTACCAGAGTTTACCCTGCCCCTTTATTATTATGATCTACTGTCTTAGAAAACTTTAAGTATATAATATAGTAAAGTATAGGCACAGCATTATGTTGTATAGTAGCATAATTCATTCATTCATTTAAAGTATAAATTCAGTAGCTTTTAGTACACGCACAGAATTGTGCAACCATTGCCTCAACTTTAGAATATTTTCATCACCCTCAAAAGAGACCTCTAGCTCCTAAATTCCCCCTTCCTCTCTAGCCCTAAGCAGTCACTAATCTGCTTCCTGTCTCTATGGATTTCGCTGTATTTTGGACATTTCATGTAAATGAAACCATAGTCTATTATGTCTGGCTTCTTTCACTTAGCATGTTGTCAAAGTGCATCCATGGTGCGTTTGTTCTCAAGATCTCTTGGGGTTGTGTCCTGGGACATTGAATAAAAATTAAAAAAAAAAAAAGAAAAAACAATGTACATCCATGTTGTGGCATGTATTATATCAATATTTCCTTTTTATTGCCAAGTAATATTCTGTTGTATGGCTATACCACATTTTGATTATCCATTTATCAATTAATGAACATTTGAGTTGTTTTCATATTTTGACTATATGAAGAATGCTGTGAACATTCATGTATACATTTTTGTATGGACATCTATTTTCGATTGTCTTGGGTAGGAGCTTGAATTGCTGGGTTATACGGTAACTTTGTGTTTAGCTTTTAAGGAACTGCCAGTCTGTTTTCCAAAGTGGTTGCACCATTTTACAGTCCCACTAGCAAAATATGAGGATTCCAGTTGTCTTGAGGACAATCAACACTTGAAATTTTTTGTCTTTTTTATTATAGCCGTCCTGGTGAGTGTGAAGCAGTATGTCGTGGTTTCGATTTGCATTTCCCTAATGACTGATGGTATTGAGCATCTTTTATGTGTGTGTCTTGTCCATTTACATATCTTCTTTAGATAAATGTCTGGTATTTTAATTGTATAATTTTTTTTATTGAGTTGCAAGAGGGTTTTTTTTTTTTTTTTTGGTTTGTTTGTTTTTGCATGATCTCTGTTCATTGCAACCTCTGCTTCCTGAGCTCTAGTGATACTTCCGCCTCAGCCTCCTGAGTAGCTGAGACTACAGGCATGTGCCACTACGCCCAGCTAATTCCCATGCCCCCTTTTGGAGACAGAGTCTCACTTTGTCACCCAGGCTGGAATGCAGTGGCACAATCTCTGTTCACTGCAACTTCCACCTCCTGTGTTCAAGCGATTCCCCTGCCTCAGCCCCCTGAGTACCTGGGATTACAGGCACGTGCTACCACGTCCAACTATTTCTTTTTATTTTTGATGGAGACGGGGTTTCACCTTGTTGCCCAGGCTGGTCTCAAATTCCTGACCTCAGGTGATCTGCCTGCCTTGGCCTTCCAAAGTGCTGGGATTACAGGTTTGAGTCACCACGCCAGACCTAATTTTTGTATTTTTTGTAGAGACAGGATTTCACCATGTTGCCCAGGCTGGTATCAAACTCCTGGGCTTAAGAGATCGGCCCTCCTTGACCTCCCAAAGTGCTGGGATTACAGGTGTGAGCCACCACACCCAGCCAAGAGTTCTTGATATAATCTAGATACAAGTCCCTTTTCAGAGATACGCAGATGTTTTCTTCTGTTCTGTGGACCCCTTCTGAAACACAGAACTTTTAAATTTTGATGAAGTCCACTTTGTTTATTTTTCATTTTGTTGCTTGTGCCTTTGGTGTTATATCCGAGAAACTATTGGCAAAATCAAGGTGACAAAGATTTATCCCTAGATTTTCTTATATGAGTTTTATACTTTTAGCTCTTTGATACATTTGAGTTAATCTTTATAGATGGTGTGAGGTAAGGAGTCATCTTCATTATTTTACATGTTCATTTTCATTAAGTCCCAACTCCATTTGTTGAAGACACTTTTTAACTTTTGAGAAACTGCCCAGCTGTTTCACCATCTAACATTCCATTTAGCAGTTTCAAACAGTTTCCCTTGCTTACATTCTTACCAGTATTTGATATTGTCAGTCTTTTAAACTTTAGTCTTTCTGCAGGGGTAGCATATCTTATTGTTTTTAACTTGCATTATTTTAACTTCCATTTTCCAGGCTCAGGTGATCTTCACACCTCAGCTAGCTGGGACTACAGGTTTGCATCACCACACCTGGCTAATTTTTGTATTTTATAAGAGATGGGGTTTCATCATGTTGCGCAGGCTGGTCTCCAACTTCTGGGCTCAGGCAGGCTACCTGCCTCGCCCTCCCAAAGTGCAGGAGTGAGCCATGTATAAAGACCAAGATTTAACAGTTTTACGGCTTCAGCAAGAACTTTCTTGAGGCTGGGTGCGGTGGCTCACGCCTGTAATCCTAGCACTTTGGGAGGCTGAGGAGGGCAGAGGATGGATTGCCTGAGCTCAGAAGTTCAAGACCAGCTTGGGCAACATGGTGAAACCCTATCTGTACTAAAATACAAAAAATTAGCTGGGCATGGTGGTACACATCTGTAGTCCCTGCTACTCAGGAGGCTGAGGCGGGCGATCGCTTGAACCCGGGAGGCGGTGGTTGCAGTAAGCTGAGATCACACCACTGCACTCCAGCCTGGGTGACAGAGTGAGACTCTGTCTTTGTTTTAAAAAAGAAGAGAGGGGCCGGGAGCGGTGGCTCAAGCCTGTAATCCCAGCACTTTGGGAGGTCGAGACGGGTGGATCACGAGGTCAGGAGATCGAGACCATCCTGGCTAACCCGGTGAAACCCCGTCTCTACTAAAAAAATACAAAAAACTAGCTGGGCGAGGTGGCGGGCGCCTGTAGTCCCAGCTACTCGGGAGGCTGAGGCAGGAGAATGGCGTGAACCCGGGAGGCGGAGCTTGCAGTGAGCTGAGATCCGGCCACTGCACTCCAGCCTGGGCGACAGAGCGAGACTCCGTCTCAAAAAAAAAAAAAAAAAAAAAAAAAAAAAGAAGAGAGAACTTTCTTCAGAGGAACTGGCTCTCCCAAGTTGCTAAGCGTGGCAGTAAAGAATATAGTGGGCCGGGCTTGGTGGCTCACGCCTGTAATTCCAACACTTTGGGAGGCTGACACAGGCGGATCACCTGAGGTCAAGAGATCGAGACCAGCCTGGCCAACATAGTGAAACTCCACCTCTACTAAAAATATAAAAATTACCCAGGTGTGGTGGCACACACCTGTCATCCCAGCTACTCGGGAGGCTGAGGCAGGAGAATTACTTGAACCCGGGAGGTGGAGGTTGCTGTGAGCCAAGATCGTGCCATTGCACTCCAGCCTGGGTGACTCCATCTCAAAAAAAAAAAATACAATGACTATTGGGTTTCAGTGCCTTGATTTGTCTTAAGGTGCCAGTTACTATATACACCGTTGATCTTGCATAGCTAGCACAAATGTTAACACAAGTTGTTCCAGAATGGACTGAAAGACAATCAATCAATCAGTCAACCAATAGATTCACCACTGGTGTTTGTTACCATGCATTCACAGTAACAAAAATCTTTGATAATTAGTTGGTGCTGGTATCAAATAAATACATGCAGGCAAAATACCAAGTCCGGCCACATTAATAAGGCACAGAAGTACAATTCTCTACATACTAGATAATACTTATTTTTTTATGTTTGCAGATAAATATTTCATTCAGTGGATTTAACTTAGCATTGGAAAGTGGGAGCGCGTGTTTCTTTTATTGACTTTTTATCTAGCAGACTTTCAGCACTATCTACTATGCAAAGATTTATCTCTCTGATATTGTTTACCCCTTTTCAACCAATGCAGTATGATAACTTACTCTTTAAGATTCTTCAGAGGATTTTTCATTTTTAGTTTGAAAAACTGTAACCATTTTTTGCTTTTAAAGAACTCATTATGTATATATTTAAAATACTAAATTCCTTTTTAAGAAACTCTGAATGATTCTCAAATGACAGTATACTAAATTGTCACCATTTAAATATGTCTCATCTATTTAAGTATGTTTTATTACGTAAGATGTAATAAGACAACCTTATGCGGCCAAAAGGAAGATATCTTTATCATGCTTTCATTTCTTATTTACAATTGCATCTAGAGTCTCTGGAATAGATTTACTGCATTGTGAGTCAGAGAATCCTGATATGTCAGTTTCTTATTTTTCAGCAGTGCAGCAATAGATTGAAATCACAGCTCTTCTAACCTCCCTGTTTTTATCTAATGATTCATTATTAAGTATTAAAAAGTTACTTTATTATTATTATTATTATTATTATTTGAGACGGAGTCTTTGCTCTGTCGCCCAGGCTGGAGTGCAGTGGCATGATCTCGGCTCACTGCCAGCTCCGCCTCCTGGGTTCACGCCATTCTCCTGCCTCAGCCTCCCGAGTAGCTGGGACTGCAGGCACCCGCCACCTCGCCCAGCTAATTTTTGGTATTTTTTAGTAGAGACGGGGTTTCACTGTGTTAGCCAGGATGGTCTTGATATCTTGACCTTGTGATCCACCCGCCTCGGCCTTCCAAAGTGTTGGGATTACAGGCATGAGCCACCATGCCTGGCCACAAATTTTATTTTAAAATATTACTAAATTCTGAAATAACTTTTATGTAAAACTTAAAATTTAGAAATAAATGTATTTTAAATAAATATATTATTGCAAAGCAAAACCAGAAGAGTACTCTTCCTGTGTTTTCACATATGTGTATATATACAGTCATGTGCCACATAATGATGTTTAGGTCAGCATGGACCACCTTATGGTCTCATAAGGTTATAATACCATATTTTTACTGTACTTTTTTTTGTGTTTAGGTACATGAGTACTTAACATTTTGTTATAATTCCCTACAGTATTCAGTACAGTAGCATGCTGAGCGGGTGGGTTGCCTAGGAGCAATAGGTGTGTGGTAGATAATATCATCTTGGTTTGTGTAAGTACATGGTATGATTGTACAATGATGGAATCGCTAAAGATGCTTTTCTCAAAACATATTCCAGTTGTTATGTGATGCATTACTTTATATAGAAAAATTTTGAAATTGCAAAATAATAATTTACTAAATCATAATGAAGTTACAGAGATTATAGCAGGTATAACTAGACAATTAGTAAGAGCACAGTAGAAGTGCCCCACACAAGGTTGGGCACTGTGGCTTAAGCCTTTAATCCTGGGATTGGAAGGCTGTGGTGAAAGGATCGCTTGAGCCCAGGCTTTCAAGACTAACCTGGGCAACATAATGAGACCTCGTCTTTTCAAAAAATTTAAAAAAACAAATTAGTTGAGTGTGGTGCTACACACCTGTAGTCCCAGCTACTTCAGAGGCTGAGGTGGGAGGATCACTTGATCCCACAAGACAAAGGCTGCAGTGAGGTGAGATTGTGCCACTGCACTGTAGCCTGAGTGACAGAGCAAGACCCTGTCTTTAATAAAAAGCAGGGAAAAGGGGGCCAGGCGCAGTGGCTCATACCTGTGATCCCAGCACTTTGGGAGGCCAAGGTGGGTGGATCACTTGATCTCAGGAGTTCCAGACCAGCCTGGGCAACATAGCAAAACCCCGTCTCTACAAAAAAATTTTGTTTTTTGCTGGGCATGGTGGCTCACGCCTGTAATCACAGCACTTTGGGAGGCCGAGGCGGGCGGATCACGAGGTCAGGATATCAAGACCATCCTGGCTAACATGGTGAAACCCTGTCTCTACTAAAAATACAAAACATTAGCCGGGCGTGGTGGTGGGCGCCTGTAGTCCTAGCTACTCGGGAGGCTGAGGCTGGAGAATGGCATGAACCCAGGAGGCGTAGCTGACAGTGAGCTGAGATTGCACCACCGTACTCCATCCTGGATGACAGAGCGAGACTCCATCTCAAAAAAAAAAAAAAAAAAAAAAAAAAAAAAATTGTTTTTAATTAGTTGGACTTGGTGGTGTGTGCCTGTAGTCCCAGCTACTTGGGAGGCTGAGGTGGAAGAATGACTTGAGCCTGGGAGGTTGGGGCTGCAGTTAGCTAAGATTGAGCCATTGCACTCCAGCCTTGGTGACAGGGCAAGACCCTGTCTTTAAAAAAAAAAAAAAAAAAAGTACTTGCCAGGCGCGGTGGCTCATGCCTGTAATCCCACCACTTTGAGAGGCCACAACGGGCACATCACCTGAGGTCGGGAGTTCGAGACTAGCCTGACCAGCATGGAGAAACCCTGTTTCTACTAAAAATACAAAAAATTAGCTGGGCGTGATGACACATGCCTGTAATCCCAGCTACTTGGGAGGCTGAGGCAGGAGAATGGCTTGAACCTGGGAGGCGGAGGTTGCAGTGAGCCGAGATTGTGCCATTGCACTCCAGCCTGGGCAACAAGAGCGAAACTTAATCTAAGAAAAAAAAAGTACTTGGCCGGGCGCGGTGGCTCAAGCCTGTAATCCCAGCACTCTGGGAGGCCGAGGCGGGCGGATCACGAGGTCAGGAGATCGAGACCATCCTGGCTAACACGGTGAAACCCCGTCTCTACTAAAAAAAAATACAAAAAACTAGCCGGGCGAGGTGGCGGGCGCCTGTAGTCCCAGCTATTCGGGAGGCTGAGGCAGGAGAATGGCGTAAACCCGGGAGGCGGAGCTTGCAGTGAGCTGAGATCCGGCCACTGCACTCCAGCCCGGGCGACAGAGCGAGACTCCGTCTCAAAAAAAAAAAAAAAAAAAAGTACTTAACACAAAGATCTTTTTATATGTATTCACATATTTTCCATTATAGTGTTCACTCCTTAATGCATTTAGGATTTTATCTGGTACTGTTTATCGGATACCTGCAGAACTTCGTTTAGTATGTATCTCTCACCAATTTTCTTAGTTTTATATCTACATTTTTTGAGCACATACTCATTACATGCTATCCTTTATTCAAATTTGTCTTAGTTCTACAGGTTCTCCATCCGTTTGATGTGCTTAATGTTTATGCTTAGTCTTAGCTTCATTGTCTGAAGCTTATTTTTGTAGTGAATTCCTTGGAAAAGATTAATGGGGTTGAGTGCAGTGGCTGATGCCTGTAATCCCAGCACTTTTGGGAGGCTGAGGCTGGCAGATCACATGAGGTCAGGAGTTCGAGACCAGCCTGGCCAATATGGTGAAACCCCGTCTCTACTGAAAAAAAGAATACAAAAATTTCCCCGGCGTGGTGGCAGGCACCTGTAATCCCAGCTATTCTGGAGGCTGAGGCAGGAAAATCTCTTGAACCCGGGAGGTGGAGGTTGCAGTGAGCTGAGATTGTGCCACTGCACTTCAGCCTGGGTGAGAAGAGCAAGACTCTGTCTGAGAAGACAAAGACTCATGGGAACCATATTCTGAGCTTTTGCATGTTGATAACAGTGCCCTATCTGCTTGAAAATCAGTTTTGCTGGATATAAAATCCTTAACTCACATTTTTTCTTGGTTACATCAAATGTTATTCTATTTTCTTTCAACATGAAAAGCGTTTCTGTCAAATGTTTTATAATATAATTTTTCTTCTTTTTTAAAGTTGTTAAATTTAGAATATCTCTTAGATTGAGCTGGGCGTGGTGGCTCAGGCCTGTAATCTCAGAACTTTGGGAGGCCAAGGCAGGCAGATCACTTCAGGTCAGGAGTTCAAGACCAGCCTGACCAACACGGCGAAACTCCGTCTCTACTAATAATACAAAAATTAGCTGGGTATGGTGGCAGGCACCTGTAATCCCAGCTACTTGGGAGGCTGAGGCAGGAGAATTGCTTGAACCCAGGAGGCCGAGCCACTGACTGCACTCCAGCCTAAGTGGCAGAGTGAGACTCTGTCTCAAAAAGAAATAAAAAATAATAAAACGTGTCTTGAATTGACATGCCACTCCTGGCTTTTACACTTTCTTCATTTCTTTTTGTGTCTGTCTTCATTTCTTTAAAAAAAAAAAAAAAAGGCAGTTTTCTCCCTTGCCTTGTGTGGGGGCCAACAGCTGTAGTCCTGGCTACTCAGGAGGCTGAGGTGGGAGGATTGCTTGAACCTGGGAATTTGAGACCAGTTTGGGCAACTTAATGAGACCGTGGCTCTCAAAAAAACAAAATGTTACCCTCTTTCTTTTAAAGGTATAATCTTTGTTTACTCTCTCGGGCCCCTTGTAGTGTAGTCTTTATTTCCAAAATGATTTATAAAAATTTTTGAATTGTTTTATTCTGTCTCTTAGTTTCTGAGTTTTTCTTCCTCTGCTGTATGTCTCATATTTTCTTTCCTTTTTTTTTTTTTTTTTTTTTTTTTTTTGAGACAGAATCTTGCCCTGTTACCCAGGTTGGAGTGCAGTGGCATGATCATGGCTCACTGCAGTCTCAAACTCCTGTGCTCAAGTGATCCTCTTGCCTCAGCCTTTTGAGTTCCTGGGACTATAGGCACATGCCACCACGATTGGCTGATTTTTAAATTTTTGTGTAGAAATGGGATCTTGCTATGTTGCCCAAGCTGATCTCAAACTCCTGGCCTCAAGTGATCCTCCTGCCTCAACCTCCCACAGTGCTAGAATTACAGGCGTGAGCCTCCACACCGGCCTCATGTTTTCTTAATGTATTTTATCTGATTTTGAAATAGAAGATTATCATTTTTTTCTTTTCCCTGTGCATGTTTTTCTGACATGTGTTCTTTATAGAGGTATTATTCTGCTCCATGTATGTTTAATTATAATAGTTTTGTGTGGGATTTGATATCTACACTTTCTTGCTCATTTTTATGTGAAATTAGTTTTTCTGAATTTTCAGAAAGTTGTGTAGTTCAGGGTATCTTTTTGAACAAATTTTGTTTTTATGTAGTTTTTAAAATATTAGTGATGTTTTTTGAGTTTTGTCTTGTGTTTCTACCACGTGTTTATTTGGGATTTCTGTTTCTTTTCTCTCTTCTGTGCCTGCCCTCCTCACATTTGATTCCACTCCCAGTACTTCCCCCTGAGTATGGAAACTTGTTCTAGAAGGGGCCATAGTTGGTCAGTTTCAAGAGTTCATAGGAGCAGACTGTTCCTGTCATTTCAACTCTAGCCATAGACCCGTTATGCTATTGGATTGGACAGCAGCTCCCCAACTCCCCTCCCCCTTATTTAATTTGCTATCGTCAAAGTGGTCCGCTGTGGTTTCCAGTGACTACCTACGTGTTAGGTATTTGGGGCTTCTGTTCTCAGGTGTGCCACCTCACTTGTTGCTTAGTTCTGTTTTCCTTTGCACTGGTGTATATGGACATTTAGTTATTGTGCTTGTTGGTTTGTCCTCATCTGCTTGCGTTTTTGAGTTTATGGGGGATACCTTGTCTTCTGGTTTTGTTGTAAATGTTGCTTATGGGTTTTTCTTGCCTCTTCAGTTCTCTGTATTTACATGGAGATTCATATATTTAAGAACACCACCTTCCCACGATTTTCCCCTTAATTACCTATCTTAGAGACAACTTTGAAAAATACAAATTTTGCACTGAGGTGGAAGGATAGCTTGAGGCTAGGAGTTTGAGACCAGCCTGGTTAACATAGCGAGACCCTATCTCTACAAAAAATAAAAACATTAACAGGGCATGTTGGTATGTGTCTGTATTCCTAGCTGCTTCAGAGGCTGAGGCAGGAAGAATGCTTGAGCCTAGGAGTTTGAGGCTGTAGTGAGCCATGATTGTGCTACTACACTTCAGCATGGGTGACAGAAAGATACCCTGCCTCCTTGAAAAGAAAAAAAAAAAGAAAGAAAAATGCAGATTTTAGAGAAGACATTGTAGGATTATTGTATTTAGTGAAACAACTTACATAGTATTGTAGAAACTGTCTTTCCTAGTTCCTTTTCTTCTTCTAAAAAATCCTACCCAAGCTTGTAATCCCAGCACTTTGGGAGGCCGAGACGGGCGGATCACGAGGTCAGGAGATCGAGACCATCCTGGCGAACACCGTGAAACCCGGTCTCTACTAAAAAATACAAAAAACTAGCCGGGCGAGGTGGCGGGCGCCTGTAGTCCCAGCTACTCGGGAGGCTGAGGCAGGAGAATGGCGTAAACCTGGGAGGCGGAGCTTGCAGTGAGCTGAGATCCGGCCACTGCACTCCAGCCTGGGCTACAGAGCGAGACTCCGTCTGAAAAAAAAAAAAAAAAAAAAAAATCCTACCATGTTCAAAGTATACCCAAATTTTACAGTTGAATGTTCACAAAAGACTAGGATTGGGTGACAAATTGTCTTTCAGAATTGGATCATCATGCTGGGCACCATGGCTCATGCCTGTAATCCCAACAGTTTGGGAGGCTGAGGCAGGAGGATTGCTTGGCGCTGGGAGTTCAAGACCAGTCTGGACAACATAGCAAGACCGTGTCTCTACTGGGGGTAGCGGGGGGGAAAGGATTGGATCATGAGGCATTTCAATGAATTATTCTGAAGAGTAGGATTTTACTGTCAGTGACTGCAGAATTTTAGTCTTGACCTTAATAAGCTTCCTCTTCCATTTTAGACATGTAACCTGAAGTATTTGAATGTGTTCTCAAGTGACCGCATTATAGTCTGTTCTGCAACAATATGTGGTGCCCCTACAATACTATTTAGCCTACTCACTATTGGTAAATAGGGGTGTAGTATCAATAACATGGTGCGGAGGTATTGGTTTGTAGATGATTTCCCTCTAAACCAGACAACAAACTGAATAATTAGAGTTGAACTTGATATTCTCTTCATCAGGAAAGTAAAAAGCCTCCAGTTCAGCTGCTACATAGGCACAAGTCCTTTCACCTGTTTTTTTATTTTTATTTTTATTTTTTGAGATGGAGTTTTGCTCTTGTTGCCCAGACTGAAGTGCAGTAGCATTATCTCGGTTCACCACAAACTCCACCTCCCGGGTTCAAGTGATTCTCCTGCCTCAGCCTCCCAAGTGGCTGGGATTACAGGCATGCGCCACCATGCCTGGCTCATTTTGTATTTTTAGTAGAGACAGGATTTCTCTATGTTGGTCAGGTTGGTCTCGAACTCCCAACCTGAGGTGATCCGCCCGCCTCGGCCTCCCAAAGTGCTGGGATTACAGGCTTCAACCACAGCGCCTGGCCTATTTTTATTTTTAATTAAAAGTGATAATCTGCAGCAGACATTCCCTCTCCAGAGAGGTGCACCCTGGTCTAGCAGGGACTCTTCACATGTGGCCGTTTGCATTTCCTTTTGTGCCCAACTTAACAGCAGCCCTCTAGCTTAAACTTCACTTCTCCCATAAGCCCCGGTTTCTACTTCATTGTTTCTGGTACCCTTTATTATCCCCTGAGGTAGCATTCCAGCTCTCTTAGCTGCCTTACTTGGGTAGGGATGTCCAAGTTTTCTCTCGTGGTCCCAATCGTTGTTTTATGTTTTATTTTTTATTTTTTATTTATTTATTTATTTATTTTTGGAGACGGAGTCTCGCTCTGCCGCCCAGGCTGGAGTGCAGTGGCCGGATCTCAGCTCACTGCAAGGTCCGCCTCCCGGGTTTACGCCATTCTCCTGCCTCAGCCTCCCCAGTAGCTGGGACTACAGGCGCCCGCCACCTCGCCCGGCTAGTTTTTTGTATTTTTTAGTAGAGACGGGGTTTCACCATGTTAGCCAGGATGGTCTCGATCTCCCGACCTCGTGATCCGCCCGTCTCGGCCTCCCAAAGTGCTGGGATTACAGGCTTGAGCCACCGCGCCCGGCCAATTCAATCGTTGTTTTAGAGACAGAGTCTCTCTCTGTTGCCCAGGCTGGCGTGCAGTGGTGCAATCATAGCTCCCTGCAGCCTTGAACTCCTGGGCTCCCACCTAAGTCTCCCAAGTAGCTGAGATTACAGGCGTGTGTCACCAAGCCCAGCTCCAATCATTGTTTTTGTTAGTGCTATGGTTACAAAGTTCCAGGGGCATAAACTAATCTGCCCCAACATACCTCTCTCCCCTTCTGGACCCATTTTTTCCATAAGCTTTGTTTCTTTTATTGTTGCAGAATGCAAGGTTTTCGGGAATGTATGTATGTATTTTATAGCAGCTGTACTAGGAAATTTCAGGGGGAGACTAGGACTTAATGTAGTTGAAACTTTGCTGTATTATTTCTGTTCTTGGAAGACTTTATAAAGAGAGCTCCTGTATTTTTTGATAGTGAAGATTCCATGTTTGTGATAGGAGGCTTCCCGATCCTCATTTTAAAATATAGGAGAACAGTACATAGTCAGAATTTGAAGGATTTTATTGTGGATCACTGAGGCAGTACTGTATGCTATTGTAATTTTCACCATTTACAATGCGAAGTTTTGTTTCAGAAATAATACAGCAATGTTCAACTTTTAGAAAATGTTTATTAGTGTATTTTATTAGTTGCTGTAGGGTAAAAACATTAAATACAAAAAAGTAGAGATAAGAATGTTGATTATATTTACCAATTATATATAATATATACAATTGAAGATCTAATCCTTACCAAAAGATTTCAGGTAGTCTCATTAAAACAGCAAGGAATTATGTAGGGCAGTATTATAGTAATATTAGAAAGTCACTCATGTGGCCAGGTGCTGTGACTCATGCCTGTAATCCCAGCACTTTGGGAGGCTGAGGCAGGCGAATCACGAGGTCAGGAGTTCGAGGCCAGCCTGACCAATATGGTGAAGCCCTGTCTCTACTAAAAATACAAAAATTAGCTGGGTGTGGTGGTGCACACCTGTAATCCCAGCTACTCAGGAGGCTGAGGCAGAAGAATGGCTTGAACCCGGGAGGGATACGGAGGTTGCAGTGAGGCGAGATCGTGCCACTACACTCCAGCCTGGGCGACAGAGTCAGACTCTGTCTCAAAAAAAAAAAAGAAAAAAAAAATCACTCATGTATATGACTGTGACTCTAGAAAAAATTTACAAATGAGGCCGGGCACGGTAGCTCACGCCTGTAATCCTAACACTTAGGGAGGCTGAGGCGGGTGGATCACCTGAGGTTAAGAGTTCAAGACCAGCCTGGCCGACGTGGTGAAACCTCGTCTCTACTAAAAATACAAAAATTAGCTGGGCATGGTGGCAGGCGCCTGTAATCCCAGCTACTTGGGAGGCTGAGGCAGGAGAATCATCTGAACTCAGGAGGTTGAGGTTGCAGTGAGCCAAGATCATGCCACTGCACTCCAGCCTGGGCAACAGAGGAAAAACTCTGTCTCAAAAAAAAAAAACAAAAAACAAACAAAATTTTCAAATTAGAAAACATATATATATATATAAAAAAATAGAGAAACGTAAATCATCCTAATGGCTGAAAGTGTACTATTTTAGTCCATTAATACTGCAAGAATAGTATAAACTGGTCATGTGGACTTGCCCCATATAAGGCAGCAAATAGCTTTATTAAGGGATAGACTCTATGCTATTTATTCTGACAATTAAATAATTGAGGTAGGCAGTGGGGGTGTGGCAGTGCCAGGCCCCACCTTTATCCCCACCCCCTATTTTTGGCAATATGTGACTTGCCAGCACATTCAGTGGGGCTATCTCTCCTACCCTGAGTCGCTTAAGGAAATGATCTGTATTCTTTAGGACAGTTCTAAAAATGAGGGGAAGCATTTGAAGATTCAGAGCACATTGAATACTTCAATATTTTGATAGCATGGAAAACTTAATGGACCTTGGGGAAGGGATCTGAATTGTGGGGATGCTGTAATTATATTTGTATATTGTAATTGCATTCATACTTTTACAACCCTGTCAAAATTTTTCTGTGTTTTCTACTACTGTTTGGTATTACTTATAATTGCATTTTGTTTTTCCTGGATATGAAAAGCAGAGGAAAGTATATTATACCATATTTTTTCATTTTAATATTGTAACCTATAAGGCAGAATGACTGTGCTTAGTGTGTTTTTTTTCTCTTATATCTTAAGGAAGAGAGAGAAAATCCTTCAAAACGGAGTAGAATTGAACGTGATATAGATAACAATTTGATCACGTCAACACCAAGAGCAGGAGAAAAACCTAACAAACAGATATCTCGAGTAAGACGGAAAAGTCAAGTAAATGGAGGTTTGTTAATATTTAGATACTGTTTTATTTAGGTGTAAGCAGAGATCTCACCTGACACATTTCTTACCTATTTTTAAAAATCTACTTTGTGGCCGAGTGCAGTGGCTCATGCCTGTAATCCTCACATTTTGGGAGGTCGAGGTCGGCGGATCATTTGAGGCCAGGAATTTGAGACCAGCCTGGCCAACATGGCGAAACCCTGTCTCTATTAAAATCACACACAAAAAATTAGCCAGGCGTGGTGGCGCATGCCTGTAATCTCAGCTACTCAGGTGGCTGAAGGTTGAGAATCACTGGAACCTGGGAGGCGGAGGTTGCAGTAAGCCGAGATTGTGCCACTGCACTCCAGCCTGGGTGACAGAGTGAGACTCTGTCTCAAAACAAAACAAAACTACTTTGAGTAATTTTTGCCTTAACTTTGTAATCTTTGTATTATTAGTAACATGAAGTGAAATTAAAATGTGCTAATTTGAATCTTACTTTGAATTAAAGTAAGTAAAGGTAGAGTAACTATATACCTTTGTGCTGTTCAGCATAAAAATGTATGTGGGTCAATATTTTGGACATCTAATAAACTCATTTCTTAAAGCAATAATAATTGTGACTTAATTTAATTGAAATACGTACCAAATTTCTTCCTAGATTATTCTACTTAAAAGCTCAGAGGGGACTTATATCACTTAGTCTCAACTAGGGGTGATTTTTTTCCTCCAAGGGACATTTGTCAATATCTAGAGACCTTTTTGGTTGTCACAACATGTGGAGGGGTGGCTACTAGGGTCTAGCAGGTGGATGTCAGAGATGTTAAACATCCTACAATACGCAGGACAGCTCTTCAAAACAAAGAATTATCAGACTGAAATGACAATAGTGCCACTGTTGATAAACTCTGTCAATACCTTGTTGTATAGCAGAGAAACTCCTCAAAGTCAAAAAGAAGGAGAAAAACATTAAGGAAAAGCAGAGACAGCTATACAGAATAACACTTCAGAGCAGCAGTCCCCAACCTCTTGGCACCAAGGACCAGTGTTGTGGAAGACAGTTTTTCCACTGACAGTGATGAGAATGGTTTCAGGATAAACTGTTCCATCTCAGATCATCAGACATTAGATTCTCATAAGGATCGCACAACCTAGATCCCTTGCATGTGCATTTCACAATAGGGTTCATGTTCCTAAAAGGATCTAATGCAGCAGCTTATCTGCAGATAAGGTAGTAGAGGCAGAGCTCAGGCGTTAATGCTTGTGCACCTCCTAATAGGCTGCGGACTGGTATCAGCAAGTATGGGGTTAGGGACCCCTGCTTTAGAGTATGGAGTACTGTTTTAACCAATGCTATCTTAAACACAGCTGTAATTTCTCCCCTTGTCTCTGCCCAGTGCAATAATATATCTTTATTGTTAGAAAAAACAAACCAGGAGGGAGAAAAAGACTGAGACAAGACAAGGGGGACAAAATAGAGAAAGAAACAAGTTAGAAGAACCAAAGCAAAGAAGGAAATAAGTGTTGTAGACATCAAAAGTTGTGGAAAGTCAGAGGATGATTAATTAGAACAGTTGATTGATTTTACTTTTATATTTTTAAAAGATCTGTGGAACATTTTCATTTACAGGAAACTTAAAATTATTCTCCCTAGCCACTCTGAGATGGTGCCTCAGTATCCATAAGTAATTTTTGACACTGCTATATATAGCCTTCTGCTTCAGTAGAGTTATGTTGCCTCTATTCATTTAGCTGTCATTCATTAGATAGAAACAGATGTGAGGGAAGGTTTTATGAATTAGAACTATCCCAGAATGCAAACAAAAATAAAATTATTTGTGTTTTAGATGGTGGGAGCTAGTTTGCTTGCTTACAAAGAATTTTCTTCATTTTGTGTTATACTGTGTTGATTTGAAGCCTTTCAGTCTATAGGTGTAAATCTATTTTGAAAAAACTCAGTAAATGTTAGCGTTATAAACACATTGATACATAAAGAGCATTTGACTTACAAGTAATTTACCTCAGTGTTTCTTTAATAAGCTCTCCTGAACATTAATTAGCTTTTGTGAAGTATTTTGAGGGAAAAAGTTATTTCTGTAATGAATGATTTATAACACATTTCTGAAAGTCAGTGTTTTCTAGATCATGACTCTTTTCTTATTTCTTTTTTAGAAGCTGGTAGTTATGAAATGACAAATCAACATGTAAAACAAAATGGAAAATTAGAAGATAATCCTTCCTCTGGCAGTCCTCCAAGGACTACTTTGTTGGGGACCATATTTTCACCTGTCTTCAACTTTTTTTCACCAGCAAATAAAAATGGTAAGTATAAATCGTTAACTGTGATTTGGGTGTTTTTAAAAAATGCATAGTTTTTTTGTTTTTTTGAGACGAAGTCTCGCTTTGTTGCCCAAGCCGGGGTGCAATGACGTGATCTCCGCTCACTGCAACCTCCGCCTCCCAGGTTCAAGCGATACTTCTTCCTCAGCCTTACAAGTAGCTGGGACTGTAGGTGCCTCCACCACGCCCAGCTAATTTTTTTTTGTATTTTTGGTAGAGACGGGGTTTCACCATGTTGACCAGGCTGGTCTCAAACTCCTGACCTTCAAGTGATCTGCCCACTTCAGACTCCCAAAGTGCTGGGATTACAGATGAGAGCCATCGTGCCCAGCAAAAAAATACATAGTTTTTAAAAAGATCTTTTTGATTTTATTAGCGTATTTTGTCAACGTCTCATGTTTGTTTTCCACCTCATTAATAATATACAGCTCCTTGGGAGCTGGGTGTGGTTTCTGATGCCTATAATCTGAACTCTTTGGGAGGCTGAGACAGGAGAATTGCTCAAGGGCAGGACCCTGTCTCTACAAAAAAATGTAAAAATTATTCGGGCATGGTAATGCATGCCTGTAGTCCTAGCTACTCCAGAGACTGAGGTGGGAGGAATGCTTCAACCCAGCAGTTTGAAACCAGGAGTTTGAGGCTACAGTGAGCTATGATTGCAACACTGCACTCAAGCTTGGACAGCTGAGTGGGACCCTGTCTCTTAAAAAAGTAAAAGACTGGATTGGCCTTGTCTTCTGGGTTGTGAGGGTAGTGGCTCACAAAAGGCTTGAAAGAAAAGCTGAATCTGGAAAAGTGGCAAAAGGCATTCCAGGTAGAAGGAGCAGCATGAGTAGAGGCCTTGCAGCAGAAAACAGCACAGTGTGTTTGAGAGCTGTTTGTAGTCTGTAATTAATGGAGCACTGGATTTGAGAAGGGATACAGTAAGAGAGCTATGAGGAAGTCATATTACAGAGCTAACATATAAGATGATGAACTTTATTCAAGTGTGGGATAATTGAAAGTTGTTGGGTTTTTTTCCCCCAAAGTGAAAGCAAGTTTATTAAGAAAGTAAAGGAATAGGCCAGGCACGGTGGCTCACACCTGTAATCCCAGCACTTTGGGAGGCCAAGGCAGACAGATCATGAGGTCAGGAGTTCAAGACCAGCCTGACCAACATGGTGAAACCCGTCTCTACCAAAGAAAAATACAAAACTTAGCTGGGTGTGGTGGCATGCGCCTGTCATACCAGCTGCTCTAGGCAGGAGAATCCCTTGAACCCGGGAGGTGGAGGTTGCAGTGAGCTGAGATCGCGCCAGTGCACTCCAGCCTGGGTGACAGAGCAAAACACTGTCTCAAAAAAAAAAAAAAAGAAAAAGAAAGAAAAGGAATAAAGAATGGCTACTCCATAGGCAGAGCAGCCTGAAAGGTTTTAAATTGGTGAATAATATGATCAGATCTATGTTTTATAAAGATCACTTGGGCAATAGTGTGTATGCTAGATTCTGAAGAGGCCATAGGCAGGTAGAACAATTAGTAGACTTGTAGTCGTTCCTGTGAGACTTGATGAGACCTTATTTGTATTAGAGAAGACAGGAAGGATCAGAGAATAGAAAATGGACACATTTTTGATGCAGATTGGAAGTGAAAGAGAATAGAGATGAAGATGACACAAGAGTAGAAGATTCAAGGAAAATAAAGTTCCTGGGAGATAGATAATTGAATGTTATTTGGGCCATGCTGAGTTTGAAATGCCATGAAATAGTTAAATAAAAATATTCAGGCCGGGCGCGGTGGCTCAACACCTGTAATCCAAGCACTTTGGGAGGCCAAGGCGGGCGGATCACTGAGGTCAGGAGTTCAAGACCAGCCTGACCAACATGGAGAAACCCTGTCTCTACTAAAAATACAAAAAAAATTAACCGGGCATGGTGGCACTTGCCCAGCTATAATCCCAGCTACTGGAGAAGCTGAGGCAGGATAATTGCTTGAACCCGGGAGGCCGAGGTTGCAGTAAGCTGAGATCGCACCATTGCACTCCAGCCTGGGCAACAAGAGTGAAACTCCATCTCAAAAAAAAAAAAAAAAAAAAAAAACCAGTAGTAATATTTCCCCCTCATGCTGAAGTAAAGAATCTCTGAAGGTGTGTACATCTCTGAAGGTCTGTACAGAAATAGATGTCTGGGGAAGAAGGAGTTGAAGTTTGATAGAGTTTTTTCTTGGAAGGAAGAGATGGTGTCATTAATGAGATAGTTCTAGTGGAAGGGACTTGGGAAGAATAGTGAAGGTTTACAGTGATATTTTCTCTCTCTCTCTCTCCCCCCAACCCCGCCCCCTTCCCTCTCTCCCCACCTCTCTCCCCCACCCCTCTCTTTCCCCCCTTCCCCTTCTCTCTCTCTGCCTCCCTCCCCCGCCACCACCTCTCCCTATCTCTGTGTCTCTGTTTTATTTGGATTATGACCAGTCTTTGTAATTGTATTTTTTCTTCCATAGCTTGGGACTAGGGTCTGAGAAGTCTGTTGGTTACATTGATTCAAGAGGGATTTCTTGATGGATGACAGTGGTGGAATGAGGGATCAAGGATACTGAGGCTGCCAGTTTGACAGTGCGTTTAAGTGATACACCATGAAGTCTAACTAGATGAGGAGGGCTGAGAAGAAGTGTTTGAGGGATGTGTTTGGAATTAGACTGGCCTTTATCAAGTTCGAAGATCACATATAATGGGAGTATGAGATATATAACTTGAGGGTTAGGAGGTTGTGGTAAGTGGTTAACACAGTATTAGAATTTTAGGCTTCAGAGGTGAAGTTTCTCAGTGTTAATGTCCAGGTTATAGCCATGGTAGTAACTGATATAGAACAGTATGAGTGAAGATAGTTGGAGCTGAAGAGGAAAAGAACTTTGAAGATTAGTCATTGGATGAGTCATTGACATCATCTGTAATAACAACTAGAAAAAATACTGTGTTAAATAGAGCAGTAAACTACTAGCTATGTATTTGTGATTGAGAGGATTCTGGCAGTAGATGGTAAGTGCCAGCAGTGAGGATAAGTGAAGAATTATATAGCCATGTGACATCAGTCTCAAAAGAGCAGACATTTTTTGCACATTAGTGGAAAACCACTTTTGGATAGTAGCAATGGAGGTAAATGAATTCTGATTCAATTCATATATTGGGTATGGGAGAATAAAGAACATTGAGGGAAGGGTATCAGGAAAACCTTTTAGGAAAGAGGTTAAACTTAAAGCAACAAGGTGAGAAGGAGTGTTCTGTAAGGAAGTTGAGAATATTGGAGATTAATTATTTTCGTTATTTTTGTTTAAAGTGACATTTGGACGATTCTAGAAGGAAATGGAAAGACTTGGGATTATTATTTTTTTTTTTTTAATTGAGACAGGGTCTTGCTCTGTCACCCAGGCTGGAGTGCAGTGGTACGATCACAGTTCACTGCAGCCTTGACCTCCTTCTGGGCCCAAACGATCCTCTCACTTCAGCCTCCTGAGTAACTGCTATCACAGATGTGCACCACCACACCCAGCTAGTTTTTATATTCTTTGTAGAGACAGCCATGTTGCCCAGGCTGGTTTCGAACTCCTGAGCTCAAGCAATCTGCTTGCCGCAGCCTCCCAAAGTGCTGGGATTACAGGCGTGAGTCATCATACCTTGCCCAGTCTTTGTTATTGAGATGGAGGTTTGGCTGAGAAATTATTCTTCTATCTTTTAATTAAAAGGTTCTCATGATTAGGGGAACAGTTAGCTAATTTTTTGATACCTCTGGTTGAAAAATTACAATTGCACACATGACTAGGATGCAAAAACTTTGCTCACAAATGTTACTCTAGCCTGTAAGTCTTTGTTCTTCAGTGTTTGAAATAGCTAGCAAAGATTCTCTAAAAAACAAAATCCTCGGCTTTGTTCCTGCAGGAATGATCAGTCTAAGTAAATATATTGTGCATTGATGTTGCGTTTAGTTTTTCTAAATAGTTGCGTTTTTAAATGGTGATAGTACACTGAATCATGATTTCAGGAACATCAGGATCAGATTCTCCAGGACAGGCTGTGGAAGCTGAAGAAATAGTAAAACAACTTGATATGGAACAGGTGGATGAGATCACTACCAGTACTACTACATCAACTAATGGAGCAGCTTACTCAAATCAAGCAGTTCAAGTGAGACCATCAATAAACAATGGTTTAGAAGAAGCAGAAGAAACAGTTAATCGTGATATCCCACCCCTTACAGGTGACGAAAATTTCTTTTCTTATACATCTTCATGAGTAGTTGATAAAAAATATAGTATTTCAAATTTTTTCTTAAATGAGCAGATTATATGCATAGATTTTTCTTCCTGGAAGTTCAGAAAAAATTAAAATTGGAAACAAAACTTTGTCCCAAAAATCCAAAGTCATTTTGAAATTGAAAATTTTTTAAAGATTTTGACTAGGTATTAGTCATTTTACAGTTTAATTATTACCACTAATCTTACTGCTTGGAGAAATTTAATACAACTAACAAAATATATGCTCATGGCCGGGCGCGGTGGCTCAAGCCTGTAATCCCAGCACTTTGGGAGGCCGAGACGGGCGGATCATGAGGTCAGGAGATCGAGACCATCCTGGCTAACCCGGTGAAACCCTGTCTCTACTAAAAAAATACAAAAAACTAGCCGGGCAAGGTGGCGGGTGCCTGTAGTCCCAGCTACTCGGGAGGCTGAGGCAGGAGAATGGCATAAACCTGGGAGGCGGAGCTTGCAGTGAGCTGAGATCCGGCCACTGCACTCCAGTCTGGGCGACAGAGCCAGACTCCGTCTCAAAAAAAAAAAAAAGTATATATATATGTGTGTGTGTGTGTATATGTATATGTGCTCATGTTTATGAACATCGTTATTATTATTGCACAAGTCTTAGACCCTTATGTCTGAGGTCACTACCTAGGGGCAGTCTCATACCTTCAGATTTGTTTGATTACGTCGATGACATTCCCCCAGAAAGTGCTTCTGTTCCTAGATCTCCCCATATACCTAACTTTGCAGCCTGACTTGGAACCTTATAAAGGCCAAACATAATTATTGGGTTTCGGAGCCAGTTGTCCCTGAAATGTGGAAACACATGGATCAGGAATTTATTACCTCTGAGTACTGTGGTGGATAGACAAGGTACAAGATGGAATTGTGTTCCACCATTCTTTTTTTTTTTTTTTTTTTTTTTTTTTTTTTTGAGACGGAGTCTCGCTCTGTCGCCCAGGCTGGAGTGCAGTGGCCGGATCTCAGCTCACTGCAAGCTCCGCCTCCCGGGTTTACGCCATTCTCCTGCCTCAGCCTCCCGAGTAGCTGGGACTACAGGCGCCCGCCACCTCGCCCGGCTAGTTTTTTGTATTTTTTTAGTAGAGACGGGGTTTCACCGGGTTAGCCAGGATGGTCTCGATCTCCTGACCTTGTGATCCGCCCGTCTCGGCCTCCCAAAGTGCTGGGATTACAGGCTTGAGCCACCGCGCCCGGCCGTGTTCCACCATTCTTAAAAGCAGAAATAAAACTGAAGAAGGCTATCTTCTTATTAGGGCATGGAGATTTTATCTTAAATTTGTTTTGTTTGTTTGTTTGTTGTTTATTGTAGTACCAGGTATTTGAGAGAGCCCAGTAAATATATATTAGTTAAGAAACATAGTTTGGGGCCAGGCATGATGACTCAGGCCTGTAACCCAGCACTTCAGGAGGCCAAGGCAGGAGGATTGCTTGAGGTCAAGAGTTTGAGACCAGCCTGGGCAGAAGAGCCAGATGCTGTCTGGGGTGGAGTCTCACTCTGTTGCCCAGGCTGGACAGTGCAGTGGCATGATCTCGGCTCACTGTAACCTCGGCCTCCTGGTTGAAGCAATTTGCCTGTCTCAGCCTCCTGAGTAGCTGGGAATACAGGCATGTGCCACCACGCCCAGCTAATTTTTTTTTTTAACTTTTAGTAGAGACGGGGTTTCATCATGTTGACCAGGGGGTCTCGAACTCCTGACTTCAAATGATCTGCCCACCTCGGCCTTCCAAAGTACTGGGGTTACAAGTGTGAGCCACTGTGCCTGGCAAAAAAAAAAAAAAAAAAAAAAAAAAAAAATTTTTTTAATTAGCTGGGGATGGTGGCGTGTGCCTGTAGTCTTAGTGACTCTGGAGGCTGAAGTGGAAGGATTGCTTGAGCCCAGGAGTTCCAGACTGCTGTGAGCTATGATTGAGCCACTGCAATCCAGCCTAGGCAGCAGAGCAAGATCCAGTCTTGAGAAAGAAAAAAGAAAAAAAGAAGCATAGTTTGGTTTAAGGAAATAGAATATACAGATGGTTCCTGAGTTACAGTGGTTCAGCTTCCAATTCTTTTACTTTACAATGGGTTTATCAGGGTGTTAAATGCATTTTGACCTATGATGTTTGTGACTTATAATGGGATTATTGGGATGTAGCCCCAACATAAGTCTAGGAGCATCTGTACTTCTCTCAGCTATGAAAAGGAAACTTTTAAAAAAGTAATTGACACAGCAGAAAACATTTAAAGAAAATATGATACAATTATGAAATTTCTATATAATGCAATCCAGTAATACCAACATGAAGAGACAAGCAGCAAAATAGGAAAGGTTTATTTTAAAGTCATCAAGTAAAAGATTTATATGTATAATGTTAAATTTAGAATTTAAAAATAATACAGAATCTAACAAGCAAATCAATACAATTACATTCATTCTTTTGTGGGTACTATTTGCAATTTAACCCACCTTTTACCCATCATTTTATGCTTATTACTTTACCCAGTGGTATAAGACTAATGAAGTAAAGCATAGACTAAAGTTCAGGGCTTTGGCTTCCTGTTTGATGTTTGTTCTGTATTTTCATGCTGCTGTATAAGCCTTTGTATTTCATTTTTCTGACAACTATGAGGATGGAGAAAGGATTTCTGTAACCTTAGTGGTTTCTAGAAGGGAAAATTAAGATATACTGTAGTTGTCACAGTCATTCATTTATTCCCCCAACATTTATGAGCGCCTATTTTTTTGTGATGGGAACTGTTGATGAATTGACTCCTGAGGAGTTTGTGATCTAATTGAAAAGCCAAATATAGAGAAACATCACTATACAGTATGGTGAATGCTGCTACAAAGAAGTGAGCTAAATGACATGGTATGTCACATTGCAGTTACTCTGATTGGGATGATCATGAGAATATAGATAGAGGCATTTAGTATGAGTGACAAAGTATTCGTTTCCTTAACTTTAAGAACATAGCCAAAGAGAACAAGAAGGTAGGAAGCTGGCAGCTGTGTTACTTTGGACAACTTATTTAAGCTCTTGAGACAGTTTCAAAAACAGTTTTCTTAGCTTTAACATGGTTTTTGTAATACAAAGTTTTGCAGGCTAAATGAGATAAAGTATGCAAAATGCTTAGCATATAAACACCTAACAAATATCCTTGGCTGGGTGTCATGGCTCATGCCTATAATCACAGCACTTTGGGAGGCCGAGGTGGGCAGATCACTTGAGCACAGGAGTTCGAGACTAGCGTGGGCAATATGGCAAAACCCTGTCTCTACAAAAACAAACAAACAAAAAATTAGCTGGGCTTCATGGCTCGCACACCTATAGTCCCAGCTACTTGAAGGACTGAGGTGGGAGGATTGCTTGAGCCTGTGAGGTCAAGGCTGCAGTGAGCAGTGTTCATGCCACTGCACTCCAGCCTAGGCAACAAAGTGAGACCTGTCTCAAAAAATAATAGTAAAACAAATAAAAATACTCTTTCATTCATCTGAGATTAATAGGAACTTGAAACAGTAAAGTTGTTGGAAGATATATTTTCTTGTGCTAATGAATTATTGGAAGCATAATGTCAGAGATGAACAAAAATTCTGCTTTACATCTGATGTCATCCATTGAACATACACACCACGTTGACTCTGTCTCAAAAGATGTTAACACATGATAATTGCACAAAAGATTAATTTTTGTCTTGAAAGACTTACCATTTCTATAGAAAGATTATAGAAATTTGTATTGGGTTCCACTTTAAATTTTTATATCTGAGACATTACCTATTTGGCTTATAAGTTACCTTTGTCTTCTTACATTTAAGTTATAGTTATTGTCTTGGAAAATTCCCAGCATGATTTTTTTTTTTTTTTTTTTTGAGACGGAGTCTTACCCTGTCGCCCAGGCTGGAGTGTAGTGGAGCAGTCTTGGCTGACTCCAAGCTCCGCCTCCCGGGGTCACACCATTCTCTTGCCTCAGCCTCCCGAGTAGCTGGGATTACAGGTGCCCGCCACCACACCTGGCTAATTTTTTGTGTTTTTAGTAGAGACAGGATTTCACTGTGTTAGCCAGGATGGTCTTAACCTCCCAACCTCGTGATCTGCCCACCTTGGCCTCCCAAAGTGCTGGGATTACAGGCGTGAGCCACCGCGCCCAACCAGAAAATTCCCAGCATAATTTCTAAAGCTCTGTCAAAAGATAAGCTCTTAGTTCAAACTGGGAATGAACAATGGCATGCAATATAGAATTACTTCTTGATCATTTTAAGTTGTTTATAAATTAGAAGTAAAATAATAAGTCTCCTAAGAGTGATTTTGATCAGGTATGGTGGCTCACCAGCACTTTAGGAGGCCGAGGAAGGAGGATCTCTTGAGCCCAGGAGTTCAAGACCAGCCTGGGCAGCATAATGAGACACTTTCTTGTCTCCACAAAAAATTTTAAAAATTATCCAGGTGTGGTGGTACACCTGTAGTCCCACCTATATGGGAGGCTGAGGCAGGAGGATCGCTGGATCCCACGTCAAGGCCACAGTGTTTGCTCCACTGCACTCCAGCCTGGGCAATAGAGCAGGACGCTGTCTCAAAAAAAAGATTAAAAGAACGATTTCTCGCTGGCGGAGCCCAGATCGTGCCACTAGACTCCACCTCAAAACAAAAAACGAGAAAATAACAAAATGTTTGTATAAAGTAGCATTTCTTAATTAAATAATTTTTTTTTTTTTTTTTGAGATAGAGTTTTGCTCTTGTTGCGCAGGCTACAGTGCAATGACACAATCTCAGCTCACTGCAACCTCCGCCTCCCAGGTGCAAGCGATTCTCCTGCATCAGCCTCCTGAATAGCTGGGATTACAGGCATGCCACCACACTCAGCTAATTTTGTATTTTTATAGAGATGGAGTTTCTCCATGTTTGTCAAGCTGATCTCAAACTCCTGACCTCAGGTGATGCACCTGCCTTGGCCTCCCAAAGTGCTGGGATTACAGGCACCCGCCACCACACCTGGCCACATTTCTTAATTTTTTTTTTTTTTTTTTTTTTTTTTTTTTTTTTTTTTTTTTTTTTTTTTTTTTTTTTTTTTTTTTGAGACGGAGTCTCGCGCTGTGTCACCCAGGCTGGAGTGCAGTGGCGCGATCTCGGCTCACTGCAAGCTCCGCCTCCCAGGTTCACGCCATTCTCCTGCCTCAGCCTCCGAGTAGCTGGGACTACAGGCGCCCGCCACCACGCCCGGCTAGTTTTTTGTATTTTTAGTAGAGACGGGGTTTCACCATGTTAGCCAGGATGGTCTCGATCTCCTGACCTCGTGATCCACCCGCCTCGGCCTCCCAAAGTGCTGGGATTACAGGCTTGAGCCACCGCGCCCGGCCGTCTTAATTTTTTAAGATCATAGTCTTGGCTGGGTGCAGTGGCTCACGCATCTAATCCCAGCACTTTGGGAGGCTGAGGCGGGCAGATCATGAGGTGGGTGGATTATGAGGTCAGGAGATCCAGACCGTCTTGGCTAACATGGTGAAACCCCGTCTCTACTAAAAATACAAAAAATTAGCTGGGTGTGGTGGCATGTGCCTGTGGTCCCAGCTACTCGGGAGGCGGGGCTTGCAGTGAGCAGAGATCAGGCCACTGCACTCCAGCCTAGGAGGCAGAGCGAGACTCCGTCTCAAGAAAAAAAAAAAAGATCATAGTCTTGAGATTCCTGGGAACATACAATTTTTTTAAATAAGTCTTCAGAGGGTTCATGAACTTTTTAAAGACTGTTCACAGGCCGGATGCGGTGGCTCACGCCTATAATTCCAACACTTTGGGAGATCGAGTTGCACGGATCACCTGAGGTTGGGTGTTTGAGACCAGCCTGACCAACATGGAGAAACCCCGTCTCTACTAAAATCAGCCAGGCGTGGTGGCACGCGTCTGTAATCCCAGCTGTTCACGAGGCTGAGGCAGGAGAATCGCTTGAACCCGTGGGGTGGAGGTTGCAGTGAGTTGAGGTTGTACCATTGCACTCTAGCCGACAGATCGAAACTCCATCTCAAAAATAAAAGCTACATTTGGGTCTGTTCTCAGCGTACATTTACTGACTGTGTGTATGTACAAGGCATTTTATGCACTATTACCCCTATAAGAGCACCATGAAATTTTTTGGTGATTACATGTAAACACCATGGATTTTTTGGTGTACATTTTTGTAGTAATAAGTAGTAGATTTTTTCTTAGCTGATAAACATCTTAATTCTAGCCATGATCTGGTTTTCCTTTTTTTCTATAGTGGTCATTTTCCCCTTTAGATCTAAAGTTAGATCTATATGTTAATAAGTTGACTTTTAGGTGTTGTGTACAAATTATTTCTGTCTTTAAAATACACAAGGCTTTAGGAAGATCTTACATAGAAGCAGTAAAAATGTATATTTCATGAAGCATTAAGTAAAGCAACATTTTGTCTTTCACTGTGTTAAATAGCACCAGTAACTCCAGATAGTGGTTACTCATCAGCCCATGCGGAGGCCACCTATGAAGAAGACTGGGAAGTATTTGACCCGTGAGTTGCTTTTTTCTCTTTCTTTCCTTTTTGGAGCATGGTGAAAGTAGGTTATGTATGTGGATTGGTGGCTAAATAGTATATTGCCAAGATATGTGACCTGTAGGTATTGAAACTTTTACTGGGGCTGGGTGCAGTGGCTCATCCCAGCACTTTGAGAGGCCTAGGCAGGCAGATTGTTTGAGCCCTGGAGTTCAAGACCAGCCTGGGCAACATGGCAAAACCTCGTCTGTATAAAAAAATACAAAAACTGGCCGTACACGGTGGCATACACCTGTAGTCCCAGCTATTAGGGAGGGTGAGGTGGGAGGATCACTTGAGCCCAGGAGACAGAGGTTACAGTGACCTGTGATAGAGTGAGATTGTCTCACAAACAAACAAACAAAAACAGGTGTTACTGATTTACAGATAAACTAATTTGTATATTTTCACTTTTATTAACATCTTTTCTAAGTTTCGTTTTCTGGGTTAACTGCTTTATAGATTTTTAAATGGGCTGAGCTTAGTAATGTTTTATATTTATAAATAGTAAAATGTTGAAATTTTCTTAAAATCTGATTTATAGCTATTATTTCATCAAACATGTCCCGCCACTGACAGAAGAACAACTAAATAGGAAACCTGCTCTTCCATTGAAAACAAGAAGCACACCGGAATTCTCCCTAGTTTTAGACTTGGTAAGTATATTATCTGTAGAAGTAGAGAGAATAAAGGGGTGAAATTATTTTTTAGAATCATACCTATGTTAGCTTTCCCCTTCTTTTGTCGGGATCATGTTTTCCTGAAGGACCAAATATAATTTGGGTCAACTGAATTAACCATATGCAAGACCATAAGCCTTTTCGTATTCTTATTTTTGCATATATGTTATACCAATGCACTTTTTATTAATAGTCTCAAAAGTACAATTTCTTATTTTTTTTTTGAGATGGAGTCTCGCTCTGTCGCCCAGGCTGGAGTGCAGTGATGTGATCTCGGCTCACTGCAAGCTCCGCCTCCCGGGTTCACGCCATTCTCCTGCCTCAGCCTCCCGAGTAGCTGGGACTACAGGTGCCTGCCACCACTCCTGGCTAATTTTTTGTTATTTTTAGTAGAGACAGGGTTTCACTGTGTTAGCCAGGATGGTCTCAACCTCCTGACCTCATGATCCACCCGCCTCGGCCTCCTAAAATGTTGGGATTACAGGTGTGAGCCACCACGCGTGGCCCCAATATGATGTCTTGATGTGATTTGAAAATTTGTATTTTAGGGGCTGGGCGCAGTAGCTCATGCCTGTAATCCTAGAACTTTGGGAGTCCGATCTTTGGGCAGAAAGCCAGGAGTTTGAGACCAGCCTGACCAACATGGTGAAACCCATTCTTTACTAAGAATTCAAAAATTAGCTGGGTGTGGTAATATAGGCTTGTAATCCGAGCTACTCACGAGGCTGAGGCACAAGAATCACTAGAACCCAGGAGGCGGAGGTTGCAGTGAGCTGAGATCATGTCACTACATTCCAGCCTGGGCAACAGAGCAAGATTCTGTCTCGGGGAAAAAAAGAAAAAAAGATATTTTAGGGTACCAGAAAAGCTTTGAAAACGATTATCTCCTATCGTTTGCTAATGAAATTTAATATATAGTCACATTTCCCCTCTGCATCTGATTTCTTATTAATTTTGCATTTTAAAAATCTGTTTATTTATTTTTTTTTTTCTTTTTGAGACGGAGTCTTGCTCTGTAGCCCAGGCTGGAGTGCAGTGGCACAATCTCAGCTCACTGCAACCTCCACCTCCCGGGTTCACGCCATTCTCCTGCCTCAGTCTCCCGAGTAGCTGTGACTACAGGCGCCCGCCACCACACCCAGCTAATTTTTTGTATTTTTAGTAGAGACGGGGTTTCACCGTGTCAGCCAGGATGGACTCAACCTCCTGACCTCGTGATCCACCCTCCTCGGCCTCCCAAAGTGTTGGGATTACAGGCGTGAGCCACCGCGCCTGGCCATCTGTTTACTTTTTTTAAGGCTGGTAAAATGAAGTAGTGGGATTGGGGAAAGAACTAATTTCTTGATATTAGTAAAAAATGTATCTCATATCATATTGGAAAATATTTTATTATTAAGCATTTGTTACTGGTACCCTATAATTGGAGATGTGGTTTAGTTCTCATAGAAGATTTATTTTAGCCAGGCACAGTGGCTCATGCCTGTAATTCCAGCACTTTGGGAGGCTCTATTCAGCCCAGGAATTTGAGACCAGCCTAGACAACATAGTGAGACCCACGTCTCTACAAGAAATGAATGAACCTGATGGTGAAAGCCTGTAGTCCCAGCTACTCAGGAGACTGAGACAGGAGGATCCCTTGAGGCCGGGAGTTTGAGGCAGCAGTGAGCTACAATTGTGCCACTGCATTGCAGCCTGGGCAACAAAGTGAGATCTCATTTCAATTTTAAAAGGAAAGAAAGAAAATTTATCTAGGTCAGGCACAGTGGCTCACGCTTGTAATCCCAGCACTTTGGGAGGCCAAGTCGGGCAGATACTTGAGTCCAGGAGTTTGAGACCAGCCTGGCCAATATAGTGAAACCCCATCTCCACTAAAAACACAAAAATTAGCCGGGCGTGGTGGTGTGTGCCTCTAATCTCACCTACTTGGGAGGCTGAGGCGGGAGAATAGCTTAATCCGGGGAGGTGGAGGTTGCAGTGAGCCCAGATCGTCTGGTGTTTAGTGAAATTGTATGAAACACAATTTATGAGATACTAAAACATCTACTTAAAGTAAGATGCTTTATAAAAAGTTGGAGGATGAGGAGTTACATGAACAGAATATATATTTTTAATAATTAGATTCTACACTTACATTTGCTAATTGTAAACAAGTAACATGCATGTGGGTTTAACTGAAAGTTGGTTTGGCAACTACAGAACTCAGAGCCTTGCTTCTCAAACTTGAGCATGTGTCAAAATCATCTGAAGGGCTTCTAAAAACAGACATTGTTGCCAGGCACGGTGGCTCACTCCTGTAATCCCAGCACTTTGGGAGGCCGAGGAATGTTCCTGAGGTCAGGAGTTTGAGACCAGCCTGACCAACATGGTGAAACCCTGTCTCTACTAAAAATACAAGAGTTAGCCAGGCATGATTCCTGGCACCTGTAATTCCTGCTACTCAGGAGGCTGAGGCAGGAGAATCGTTTGAACCCAGTAGGAGGACGTTACAGTGAGCTGAGATAGCTCCCCTGCACTCTAGTCTGGGCAACAGAGGGAGACTCTGTCTCAAAAAGAAAAACAAAACAAAACAGAGATTGCTGAGACCCGTCCCCTCCCCTGAGTTTCTGATCATCAGAAGTGAGGTTAACATTTGCGTTTCTAACTAGTTCTCAGATGATGTTTATTCTGCTTGCTGGCCCAGGAGCTACACCTGAGAACTAGTGACTTTACAAACTCTTATCCCAAATTGCTATGCCATATATAGTAATATATTATAAATGTAAAATTCCACATATGAGTGGGCGCTTTAGGTTTTTGGTGATTAAGAATACGTAAAATTATCCTTTGAAGTTTCTTTTACTATCTTGTTTCATTCAATATGTGTTTTTTATTTTAAGGATGAAACACTAGTGCACTGTAGTCTAAATGAGCTAGAAGATGCAGCACTTACTTTTCCAGTCCTTTTCCAAGATGTCATTTATCAGGTAATTAAAATTTTTTTGATGATTTTTGGCCTGATAACATTCTGATAAAAAAAATCTTTTGTATTTTTTTGTGTATGTGACATTAAATGTGTTTTCCTGTAGCTGTATAATGGATTTCATCAACATTTTAATGATTTATTAACGAAATTAGCATCATGCTAGATATTACATAAAACAACATTAATTTGTTACTCAAAAAATGCTAACTTTCTTACCTTGAGATCTCAGCTAGTTTTGTAATGTGTTTGCCAGCAGGTGGAGGCAGGAGCACTGACATCATAGATCCTCAAGAGGAACTTGCCAGGTTAACTCCTGGTGTTTTTGTTTTTGTTTTCCAAAAATCCAATTAATACAAAGAAAACTCATTCCTTGTTGATCATTTTATTTCCTGTAGTAGTAATGTGGTCTGTGAAAATTACACTTTAGTACATCTCTTTTATAATTAATCTCAGAATTCCAGGACACTCTTCTAGTTATTGTTTTATTTAAGGCCTTTCAGTTTAAGCATTTCTGTCTCATCTGTGCTGATGGACAGGTAACAGTGCAAAATACAAATATCATTAACATTTCACTGTGGATTATGTGTGCTGGCCATAGTTTTTACTTTAAGGTTTTCCCATTATTATAAGATTGAGTTAATATATATAAGTGAATACACTTTGAAAATTGCAAAGTGCCTTTTTGTTTTGGAGGTTGTTATTTAACTAGCATTATTGGCATTATATAATAGTTGTTGAAAGATTGGGGATTGAAGTTTGTTGTCTGTCAAGAGGGAGCCAGCCTAAAGATTAACTTAGTAGAGTCACAGAGCATTTGCCATGTGGATGATGAAAAGGTGTTTAGTTGTTTATGTGCTCTTAAAGGCAGTTAGAATGTGGTTATAGTTTTCTTGGCAGATAATAGTTTATGTCTCACAGAAACCATGAAATTTAAGAGTTAACCATTGTTTTAAGAGTTAAATAGAAGTTTGTGGTTCATGGCTACTTTGACCTACTTTGTCTAGTAATGAGTTGTAAGAGAATTTATTTTAGTTGTCAGTTCTAGTTTTAACCTAGGGTAGGTATTGTAGCTATGGCAATAAATATTTGAATACTGAATTCACTTTTTATGTAAGCTGATTTTAGTCCTGATATATAATCAGAGGGTAAGCAAAATATACATAAAATTAAAAGATTTAAAGATTTTTCTGTTCCCTTTCAAAACTGATTATTGTTTGGTTTAAGACAAGTATTTTTCTTAAGACATTTTATATCAAATTGGTTGTTCTTGTTTAGTGGACTTTAAGGACAGGAGTCCTTGTGGCAGATGTAACTAGTGTAGTGATATCTTAGTTTTCTCTTTTAAGCTTGATAACCTTGTTGGGGTTTTTCTTTGTTTTTTGCTTTTGGGGTTTTTTTCATGATTGCATTTGAAAAAAAATGGCTTTAAGGCTTTGAATTTGGAAAGGAAAGCTATTAATTGAAAAATATAGATAATGATTTTGAGATGACTTCTTAAGCTTCTAGGTTTGAAATTGAAATTTCTTACAGATGGTTTTTGGTCTGTTTATGTAATTTTTAGTAGTGAAATAAGAAACTTAAGTAGGTAAATTTGATTCTTCCCTTTTATATGAGCATTTTTCTTCAGTATGATCATAAAATTGATTTTTTTCTTACTGCTTCAACCATTTCTGCTTTAACTCTCTTTTTAAAGTTCTTATTGTTTCATGTGGATCTGGATAGTTGTCTTATTTCGAATAAAAAGCTTCTAGCAGCATATATGACTAATTCAAAAACTATATATGTACTGCATCTACCTCTGTGGAATTCAAAGAACTCTTTTTCTTATATATTCTGAATTACACTTGCTGAAACTGAAAAATAAATGATTTAGCCTAAATGAGAGCACAGAGCAGGTAGTTTGAACCTTATAAGCTATAGAGATGATTGCATTTTAATACGATTTAGTTACCGTATCACAGACAGTTTAGTTACTTTTCAGTAAATTTTTTAGGATATCCGTAGTTAATATTGCGTACATTCCCTTGGATTTCTTGTTTTGGCATAGCCATTCCGTCTTTTAAAAAAATAAATGAAGAAATCTTTGGGTTAGGGTTCCCCCAGTTTTCAGACCAGCAAGCTCCCTTTAAACAGGGAATGATGTCTTTTAAACTTTCAGTGGTGTTGTCTCCATCTACTGGCAAAGAAGAAATATACACAAGGGTCTGAGATGATCTAAGAGATTTTGGAGAAACCACATTATTAGGTAAGATGTAACTTAAATATTTAACCACTATACTATGATGTGGCCCACTTAAAGGTAGAAATCTGTAAAGTACTGCATATACTCTTTATTTTTTAAAAAAATGTATTGAGGTGAAATTTACATGACAAAATTAGCCATTTTTAAATGAACAGTTCCATAGCGTGTATCTGTATATTCTTGAATGTTAGTTTTATAGCATTTACATATATATGTATATATATTCTATATGTAAAGATCAGATTATTCATCTGAAAGCCAGATGGAGTGTCCTCTTAGGACTTACTTTACGTTTTCTTTCTGTGGTAAATTTGTTATGTTTGACCTATAACTAATTTTAATTCTACATGTTATTTCTGTTTCATTCAAAATAATTTAAAGTAATTGTATTATATGTTTTAATAATTGTCTATATCAGGGGTTGGCAACCTTTTTCTATACAGTAAATATTTTAGGTTTTGTGGTCCCTGTCATGACTGCTTTTTCTGCTATTGCAGCATGAAAGTAGCCATGGACAATACATAAATGAAAAAGCATGGCTGTGTCCCAGTACAACTTTGTGTACAAAAATCAGTGGCAGGCTGCATTTGGCCAACTGGCCATAGGTTTGCTGATTCCTGGTCTAATAATTATGAGAGTATATACAGTAAATTTACATATTCAAATTGTAAGTAATCAAATGTTCATCAAAATTCTTATAAATGTATGTAGAAAATTTAAATTAGATCCACAGTAATCTGGTTGTGGGTCTTTAAAGTTTTTTTAAAATCAAAGTTTGAGGGAAATTTGAGGTGGCCACTACTCACATTTAAAGATTGCCTGACTTAATGACACATACTCTTTTTCTGGTTGTTATGTAGGAATAAACTTGGTTAATGCAAGTCTTAGAATTTGTAAGCAGGTAGATTATTCTAAAGTAGTACCTTGAGGTGTAATTTGAATTTCATTTCTCTAGGGGATTTAAAAAACAAACCTGAAAGATCTATCTCAAATTAAAATTTGATGTATGTTACTACTGACACTATGTGGAGTAGACAGATTGTAGTTTCTATATGGAGAAAAAGTCATTTGAAAGGAGAACCTGCTTTTTAAACGTGAGGAAATGGCACTTATATAGGCAAAATTATAGGCTTTTTGTTTGAAGGGGTCTATTTTTCTTAACTTGGTTTTTTTTTTTTTACATTGTTTTATAATCAGTTATTAAGAAAACATGTATTCATAAAATGGTACAAATGCATTTGATATCTGGAAAAACAAGTGCATGATCACTTTTATTGCACATATTTAATTTTTATATTTAGCCTATATTGGCACATTGTCAGGAAATCCATCTCGTGGTGTTACTCAGTTAAGAGGTCTCCACTGTATTTAGTTTCTGTTCCTGCAGATCCACCAATTCAAGACTCTAGGTCATCTCACTCCCTCTTCCATCCCGAAGATGACTTCTATCCACAAGCAGGACTGAATCAAAAGACATTTTTCACTTAGCTCTTGAGCTGAACCACCTCCTCAATGACCTTCCTCTGTCTCCATCAAGAACTGGAGCTCAGTTTTTTGAAGATGTAATAGAGCTACTCAGCCCAAGTGTGGCTGATTGAAGACAAAAAGAAGATACCTCATATGTTTCACCACAGTGCAGCCAAACGTAACTGTGTTGTCCAACTCCTCATTCTGTAAAGCTTGGCAGGGGCATCTGATTTTTGACTCTGTTCACCAATAAGACTTTAGCCAGTCAGTGGCTTTCTGAAGATCAGTAAAATCAACAAACTTTGGGTCAGCTGTCCAGAAATCAGATTGTGGTAAGCACTCAAGGACAGATAGGATCCCTGTAGGGAGCTACTTGTAAAAGATGCTTTGTTTTATTAGTAGAGGTTGCTTTTATGGGAAAAGTTGGGGGAAGAGGTGGATGGGGAAGGCCACGGTTAGCAAAGCTTACCCGCGTCCCCATTCTTTCAGTTTTCTTGGGAATCTTACAGCTTAGGATAATTTTCATACCACAGAACAAGAGAAGTAGGGCCAGGTGCAGTGGCTCACGCCTATAATCCCAGCACTTTGGGAGGTCGAGATGGGCAGATCACCTGAGGTCAGGAGTTCAGGATCAGCCTGGCCAATATGGCAAGACCCCATCTCCACAAAATAAAAAAAAAATTAGCCGGGCGTGGTGGCGGGCGCCTATAATCCCAGCTACTAGGGAGACCGAGGCAGGAGAATCAATTGAAACCAGGAGGTGGAGGTTGCAGTGAGCTGAGACCATGCCACTGCACTCCAGCCTGGGCGACAAAGCGAGTCTCCATCTCGAAAAGAAAAGAAAGAACAAGAGAAGTAGAGGGTCACTTGCTTCTGTCTCCTTTTTACAGTCTTTTCTAGAAAAGTGAGCTTTATTTTTGCTTCATGAAGGAAAGAAACCAGTCATTTAAATTTATAATTTTGTAGTAAATACCTAATTTTTTTCTCAAGTTCTGATTTAAATTGATACTAACCAGCATGCACTTTGTTCTTGAGATTCATAAACTATATTTTTGTTCTATAAAAGTAGCATGTATATTTGTGCCTTAAAAAAAACAACATTTGAGGCCAGGGGCAGTGACTTGCTTGTAATCCCTGCACTGGAAGGCTGAGGTGAGAGAAATGCTTGAGCCTGGGAGTTCGAGACTGGCCTGGGCAAGATAGTGTGAGATCCTGTCCCTACAAAAAATATCAAAAAATTAGCCGGGCATGGTGGGGGAGCGCCTATAGTCCCAGCTACTCGGTAGGCTGACGCAGGAGGATTGCTTGAGCGAGGGCACTGAGAAATCAGACAAACATTTCAGGGTCATAATTACATAGCATGGAGGATGAAACCAATATTTTAGCTTGTAGGGAATAATAATTCAATAATTAATTGTAGATGAATATTAATACTACTTTAGAATAACTTTAAAGTCACTTTCCCATCCTTATTAGTAAGTGTAGTTATTGGTACTAATTTTTTCATCATAATTATTCATTATTAATTGACTAAAAAAGGAGAAGATACAAATGAGACCAATAGTTCTCTACTTCTCAAAAATGTGAAAAAATGTATTTCATGGGGATTCTTTGTCTAAAATGTACATTTTAAAATTAGGAGCAATTCATTAAAATATATGCTGGGTGTGATGGCTCATGCCTGTAATTATAGCACTTTGGGAGCCCTAGGTAGATGGCTTGGGCTCAGGAGTTCAAGACCAGCCTGGGCAATGTAGTGAGACCTTGTCTCTACAAAAAAATCCAAAAATAGGTGGCACACACCTCTAGTCCCAGCTACTTCGGAAGCTGGGAGGATCACCTGAACCCCGGAAGCTTCAGGCCCTAGTGATCTGTGATCACACCACTGCACTCCACCCTGGGTGACAGAGAGCCTGTCTCAAAAAAAAGAGGAAAAACATACGGGCCAGCAGCCATGGTGGCTCACACCTGTAATCCCAGCACTTTGGGAGGCTGAGACAGGTGGATCACCTGATGTCAGAGAGTTCGAGACCAGCCTAAACAACATGGTGAAGCCCTGTCTTTACTAAAAATACAAAAAATTAGCTGGGCGTGGTGGCAGGCATCTGTAGTCCCAGCTACTAGGGAGGCTGAGGCAGGAGAATTGCTTGAACCCAGGAGGCAGAGGTTGCAGTGAGCCGAGATCGTACCATTACACTCCAGCCTGGGCAACAGAGCGAGACTGTGTCTCCAAAAAAAAAAAAAGAAGAAGAAAAGAAAACATACTATGTGGAAAGTTCTTTCTTAATGGCTATAAATTTAGAAGATGTGACAATTGATTACATTAAATTGGAGGCTTCATTTCCTTTGAACTTCAGAGTTTGAGTTTAAAGGTAACGTTTTTGTTTTACTAAAATGGCCATTGTTTTGACTAAACTTTTATTAATGTAAATACATCAAGTTTTTTTATATATGCAAATATATGTACATACACTATAATGGCAGATTTTTCCCTGATGAAAATTATGCTTCATTGGTAACTTTTTTTTTTTTTTTTGAGACAGAGTCTCAATCTGTTGCCCAGGCTGGAGTGCAATGGCACTCTCTTGGCTCACCACAGTCTTCGCCTCGCAGGTTTAAGAAATTCTCCTGCCTCAGCCTCCCAAGTAGCTAGGATTATAGGCACGTGCTACCGCGGCTGGCTAATTTTTGTATTTTCAGTAGAGATGGGTTTTCACCATGTTGGCCAGGCTGGTCACCTCAGCCTCCCAAAGTATTGGGATTACAGGCATGAGCCACCATGCCCAGCCCCATTGGTAACTTTTAATATAAATCACCTATATGAATACATTAAGCTTCATTTTATCCTACTTTGACTTTTTTTTTTTTTTTTTTTTGGAGGCATGGTGTCGCTGTGTTGCCCAGGCTGGAGTGCATTGACTCAATCTTGGCTCACTATAGCCTCTATCTTCCAGGCTCAAACCATCCTCTCACCTCAGCGTCCCAGGTGGTAGCTGGGACTACAGAAATGTGCTACCACGCCCTTTTTTGTACTTCTTGTAGAGATGGGGTTTCTCTGTGTTGCCCAGGCTGGTCTCAAACTCCTGGGCTCAAGCAGTCCTCCCACCTCGGACTCCCAAAATGCTGAGATTACAGGTGTGAGCCACCATGCCCTGCCTGTACTCTTCAAAAAATTTCTTTTCAGGTTGATTTCTGTTTAATAGAGTAAGGGTTTGCAGGAACTTTTTTTTTTTTTTTTTTTTTTTTTTTGAGACAGAGTCTTGCTTTGTGGCCCAGGCTAGAGTGCAGTGGCCGGATCTCAGCTCACTGCAAGCTCCGCCTCCCGGGTTCACACCATTCTCCTGCCTCAGCCTCCCGAGTAGCTGGGACTACAGGCGCCCGCCACCTCGCCCGGCTAGTTTTTGTATTTTTTTGTAGAGATGGGGTTTCACTGTGTTGGCCAGGCTAGTGAGGAACTCCTGACCTCAACAGATCCGCCTACCTCGGCCTCCCAAAGTGCTGGGATTACAGGTGTGAGCCACTGCGCCCAGCTGCAGGAGCTTTTAATTTAGGGATTTTTGTTGTTTTGTTTTTATTTTTATTGGTTTTAGTGTTTACCTATTCATCCCAGATTTATCTACCTACAAATACTACCCCCAGCATCTATCTGCCTTTTATTGGAATTTTGTGAAGCAAAAGATAACTGCTATAAAATCACTCAGTGGGTTATGAAATTGAGACCACCGTAGGGCCTACCTGAGTAACCCTCTTTCCTTGGAGAAGGTTTGGGTTTTATCTTTAAACTCTGGTATTGATGCCAAGAAAATATTAACTAAGTTAAACAGTTTACTGAAACAGTTTGTTATTTCCCTCTTCCAAAAGTATAGATTGTGGCTGTAGGGCTTTCTCTTTGGAATTGAGGTTGCCCAGTTCTGCCCAATAGAATCATACTCACTCCAGCTCTTCTTGTGATTGATTACTTTTAAACAATGAGATAGATAATAATAGCTAATAGCTATTGGCACTTTGAATGTACCAGACACTGTTCTAGGTACTTAACATGTATTAAGTTATTTAAACTTCACAACAACCTTATGATGTGGATATTGTTGTTATATCCTTTATTTTATAGATAGGGAAACTGAGGTGTACAGAAGAGTTAAAAAATTGGTACAGCCACTTGTACATTTGTGGTATCTACTGATGGTAAGATTTTTTCAGTTAATGGTAGCATCTCATTCTCTCTTTTTTTTGTTGTTGTGGTTGTTTTTTTGAGACAGGGTCTCATTCTGCCACCCAGGCTGGAGTGCAGTGACATGATCACAGCTCACTGCAGCCTCAACCTCCTGGGTTCAAGCAATTCTCCTGCCTCAGCCCCCTGTGTAGCTGGGACTACAGGCGAGTTCCACCACGCCTGACTGATTTTTATATTTTTTGGTAGAGACAGGGTTTCGCCATGTTGCCCAGACTGGTCTCAAAACTACCTGGGCTCAAGTGATCTGCTCACCTCGGCCTCACCTGGGATTATAGGCATTGAGCCACCACACCTGGCTGCATCTCATTCTTTATATTCCCCAACTTTGTTGGTTTTCTGCTGTTTTAATTCTTCTTGCTTAATTAAATAAGAAATAGCACCGACCAGTCATCTTTTTGATTAAGGGAAAACAGATGTCATACTCTTAAGTGGGTGATTCCTTGGATTCATCATTTTTTAAAACCTATTGCTACAATGGAATTAGAAGGATATCATGGAAAAAGTATCAAAGATGTTTCTTTTTGAAAGTTATGGTCTGCCGGGTGCTGTGGCTTACCCCTGTAATCCCAGCACTTTGGGAGGCTGAGGCGGGTGGATCACAAGGTCAGGAGTTTAAGACCAGCATGGCCAAGATGGTGAAACCCCATCTCTACTGAAAATACAAAAAAATTAGCCAGGTGTGGTGTTGGACCCTTGTAAGCCCAGCTGTTTGGGAGGCTGAGGCAGAGAATTGCTTGAACCCAGGAGGTGGAGGTTTCAGTGAGGCTGAGGCAGAGAATTGCTTGAACCCAGGAGATAGAGGTTTCAGTGAGCTGAGACTGCACCACTGCACTCCAGCCTGGGTAACAGAGTGAGGCTCTGTCTCAAAAAACAAATAAAGTTATGGTCATATTATCTGGGCCTAAAAATCATTTAGAAGTATTTTTCCTAAAAAGACTCTCATGTAATTTTTTGGGGGAGTCATACTATCAAAATTATCTATGATATTAGATTAAGGTTTAATAAGCATTACTAAGTATATAACTTAGTATATTACTAAGTGTATAAGAAATTACTAAGTATATAACTTGAAATTATATAATTAGACATGAGTTTTATTTTAGACAGACTTTACCACACAATATCTAGAATCAGTTTATAAGTGGATTGTCATTTTAATGACTACCTTTTTCATTTTTTATTTATTTTATTTATTTATTTATTTTTTTTGAGACAGTCTTCCTCCATCACCCAGGCTGGAGTGCAGTGGTGTAATCTCAGCTCAGTGCAACCTCCACCTTCCCTGTTCCAGTGATTCTCCCACTTCAGCCTTTCAAGTAGCTGGGACTACAGGTGTGCACCACCATACCCAGCTAATTTTTTGTATTTTTAGTAGAGATGAGGTTTTTACCATGTTGGCCAGGCTGGTGTTGAACTCCTAACCTCTGGTGATCCGCCCGCCTTGGCCTCTCAAAGTGCTGGGATTACAGGCATGACCTACCATACCCAGCCAATGACTACTTTTTTTAAATCCAGCTATGTTAACTATTAATAGCTTTTCAGTACTACCTATATACAATTTTTATCTTAATACTAAAAAATACAGACCATCAGGTATTATTCATATCAAGTAGTATTAGTGTAGTGGATTTTTAAAAATTATACATATGGCTGGGCGCAGTGGCTCACACCTGTAATCCCAGCACTTTGGGAGGCCAAGGCAGGTGGATCACGAGGTCAGGAATGACCATCCTGGCCGACATGGCAAAATCCCATCTCCACTAAAAATACAAAAATTAGCCAGTTGTGGTGACACACGTCTATAACCCCAGCTACTTGGGAGGCTGAGGCAGGAGAATCACTTAAACCTGGAAGACGGAGGTTACAGTGAGCCGAGACCACACCATTGCACTCCAGCCTCGGCAACAGAGCGAGACTCCATTTAAAAATATATATATATATACACACACATACACACACATATATTCATGTTCTGTGTAAAATTTAAATTGTGGTAAAATCACTTCACAACACTTTTTTTTTTTTTTTTTTTGAGACAGAGTCTCACTCTGTTGCCCAGGCTGGAGTGCAGTGGCGCATCTTAGCTCACTGCAACCTCTGTCTCCTGGGTTCAAGCAATTCTCCTATCTCAGCCTCCCCAGTAGCTGGGACTACAGGTGCACGCCACCACATCCGGCTAATTTTTGTACATTTAGTAGTATATTTAGTAGAGACAGGGTTTCAACATGTTGTGGTCAGGCTGGTCTCAAACTCCTGACCTCAGGTGATGCACTTGCCTCGGCCTCCCAAAGTGCTGGGATTACAAGCGTGAGCCACCATGCCTGGCACTACAACACCCTTTTACAGATATTCTGATAGATGTTCATTTTTTAAAGTTTTGCATAATAAACATGTTCATAAATCTGTATCTTCAAGTAGTAATCTTGAATAGTTTTTTAATATAATTATTTCTTATGACATTTGGCGTTATTTTTTAACTTTTGACGTTTTTCACAATACATTTGGTTTACTGAAAAAATATTAAAATTATTTGTGCTGTAAATAATTATCAATTTGAAGAAACATGTATACTAGACTGAAATGAAGTTTTTGGCCTTTGGGAGATTACATAATTTTGAAGAGTTGCAAGTTTTAAGAAGGTAAAGTAGAGAAAGGTGTGGATTAAGGAAATGTAGAAAATGGGAAGTAGGCAGCTCAGGAATCTTTGTATGAGAGTAAAATTAGAAGAAAAATGGAGCTAATGCTATTTGTGGAATAGATTTTGAAGCATTCGGAGGCATGTCTATGTGTGCATCTGTCTGTTCTTGTATCTCTGACCTAACACAATAAAGTAATGGTAGTCTCAAGAGTTAAACTCATTGTATTATATGTACCTGACAGATGTTCTTTATTTGTTCTTACCAGACAGTACGTACTGCTTCTTGACTTGTATATCTTTGTTCACACTTTTCTATATCCAGGTGACTTAGATGCTGCTGGCTTTATATCTCATCTCTACTACTGTTTCTGAGATTTTGCCTTTGCATCACATGGCACAACCCCATGTGGCCCTAACCCCAGCCCAGTACCTTTCTTTGTTTCTTCCCACTTTCCTTCCTGCTAACTACCTCATTCTCTGCCTGTGTCTTTTAATACTGAAACACCTCCTTGTTCACATGGTGAATCTCTTCTGAGGATAGGAACTATTACTTTCAACAATTATTCTTTCTATTCTCATAGTAAAGAAACACTCTAGCAACATGTTCCTTTATCTTCAGTGTCACCTTTTATCCCCAGTAAACAAACACATTTTAAAAGCAATGTCACATTTTAAGATGCATGTTATATTTAAGTAGAGTTAAAGTAGTAGTATGCACAATGAAGCTATAGCTTTGACCTAATCTGGAAGTCACTGTATCAGAAGTTGGAAAATGTGCCCTTTGAACAATGTTCCACTTACTATGGTTGGAAAATATTGTTAACTAGACGTATTCTTGTGCAGTGGAATTGTGTTGTGTTCAGAGGGAATAAATCTTAAAGAGGCCCTGCTTATCTTAGTTTACGCAGGTTGAATATCCCTAATTCAAAAAATGTGAAATCTGAAATGCCTCAAAATCTGAAATTTATCATCAAGCGTGATGGCTCACGCCTATAATACCAGCACCCTGGGAGACTGAGGCGGGCAGATCACCTGAGTTCGGGAGTTCGAGACCAGCCTGGCCAACACAGTGAAAACTGTCTCTATTAAAAATACAAAAATTAGCCGGATGTAGTGGCACACGCCTATAACCCCAGCTACTGGGGAGGCTTAGGCGTGAGAATTGCTTGAACCCGGGAGGCAGAGGTTGCAGTAAGCCAAGATCATGTTACTGCACTCCAGCCTGGGCAGCAGAATGAGACGGTATCACCAAAAAAAAAATAAATCTGCAACTTGGGAGGCCAAGGCAATATTGCTTGAGCCTAAGAGTTTGAGACCAGCCTGGACAACATAGTGAGATACTGAGAGCCCATCTCTACCAAAAGAAAAATTGTTTAAAGCCAGGCATGGTGTTATGAACCTGTCATCCCAGCTACATGGAAGGCTGAGGCAGGAGGATCACTTCAGCCCAGGAGGTTGAGGCTGCAGCGGCCCTGTTTACGCCACGCACTCCAACCTGGACAACAGAGTGAAACTTTGTCTTAAAAAAAAAAAAAAAAAAAAAAAAGCCTGAAACTTTTTGAGCACTGACATGACGTTCAAAGGAAATGCTCATTGGATCATTTTGCATTTTCAAATAAGGGACACTCAACCTGTATATGGAGCAAGTGATAATAGGGATATTGAAAATAAAACATTTATATATATCTGAAAAAATGAAATATTTTTGGTTACTAACTGCCTGTGAGTGATGAACACTGGCAACAAGTAAAAGGTTCTGATAGTTTATAGTTTATCATCTACCTTGAGATGGAATTCAGAAAAAGTATTGGCAGAATAGATGGGTTTTTCTTAACCATCACAAATCTATTTTGAAAAGACTCAGTTGATTAAAGTGATTTTGTTAGTAAAATAATATATGTATAAATCTGTCATTATTTGGCTTACCAAAGAAATAAGGTGTTTGTGGTTTTCAATCAAGGCTACAAACTACACCAAATGTTTCAGGATGAGAATGTTAAAATTGATTAGAAGAGCAACTATAGTTAAAATTTTTAGACCCCATCCTAAATGATGGTGATTGGATGCTGAGGATTTGTTTCTTTTCTTCTGCTTTGAGGAGTGGTGTGTGGTTTACTTTGTTTTTGATTAGTCAAGATTGATAGGATTAGGCCAGGCGGAGTGTAATAGGATTACATGCCTGTAATCCCAGCACTTTGGGAGGCAGGCAGATCACTTGAGGTTAGGAGTTTGAGACTAGCCTGGACAACATGGTGAAACCACATCTCTACTAAAAATACAAAAATTAGCCGGGTGTGGTGGCGCATACCTGTAATCCCAGCTGCTCCAGAGACTGAGGTAGGAGAATTGCTTGAACCTGGGAGGTGGAGGTTGCAGTGAGGTGAGATGGCGCCACCACATTCCAACCTGGGGGAAAGAGCAAGACTCCTCAAAAAAAAAAGAAAAAGACTAATAAGATTAAAAACAAGTAAACCTTTATCTAACCCAGAGAAGGGGACAGAGTGATATTATTAGCATAGTAATGATCATTCAAAATTTGTCTTCTGGCCTGGCTTGGTGGCTCATGCCTGTAATCTCAGCACTTTGGGAGGCCAAGGCGGGCAGATCACCTGAGGTCAGGAGTTTGAGATCAGCCTGCCCAACATGGCAAAACCCCAGCTCTACAAAAAGTTAGCCAGTTGTGGTGGCGGATGCCTGTAATCCCATCCCATACTTGGGAGGCTGAGGCAGGAGAATCACTTAAACCCAGGAGGCAGAGGTTGCAGTGAGCCGAGATCGATCGCACTGCACTCCAGCCTGGGCCACAAGAGTGAAACTCCGTCTCAAACAAACAAAATTTGTCTCCTATAAGTGCTCAGTTCTTAAGGAAATTCTCTATTTTGCCTTAAAATATTCCCAGAACTAGATTTTTGTCATGGGGGCATTTTTGTGTGCATATACATGGATGCCAGAATTGAAACTCCACTAAGCCTAGATTTGAATTTGTTGCTACCACAAAGTGTTTTGTTTGTTTTTAATCTGAATCTATGAATCTAGTTCAATAAATACTTATTATTTGTGGTATCTGAAATTATAATAGTCACCTTTGAATGAAGTACAGTATTTTTCTTTCTGTAAAATTTTGTAACAAAATGAATACAATTTAGAGGAGTCAGAATGTAAATAGTTTTAATGGATGCTCATGGCTTTTTTGAATATTAGATTATAGGAGCTATATTAAATGTAGGCAAAGAGAGACAGAAATAATAAAATAATGTATGTAAAGCAGCTCTGTGGGTACTGTAGTCTTTTCTGATACTGACCATTAGGTTTTGAGAACTGTTGTGTTTGACTATTAGAATTTTAATCTCAAGTAACCAATAGTGCTAATTTAGATGCCACATCTGAATCATTAAATGTAGAATAGCAAGATTGATTTCTGAAAAATTGAGGTTATTTAAACCCACCAATCCAGACGTTTCCTTTTGAATATTATTTACTTTGGTATAAATATAGAGATATTTCTAGCAGGTGGTTGTTTGAAGGAATTCTGAGTAATTATTGAGGAAGGTCATTGAGACAGGTCAGCTAGAGGTGGACACAATTGGATGGATTCTACCTGGCTGGAAGATGGAGCTTACTGGTGGATCAAAATCTCAGAGGGAAACTTTCCATTTTTAGCTTAAATGTTTATTAAAATTACATTCCAGTGAAGTACTGTATGCTGCTATTTTATTAGTAAAAATGAATTGATCATCAGTGATTATTATTATCCCACCAAAGAGATTGTTTTAAGTGATCGCTTGTATGTGAAATATATTTGGTTTGAGTGGTACTTAGTTAATATTTCTATACTTTAAAACATGAACTTTTTCATTATAATCAAAGTTAGAATACAGCACATCTTAAAAAGAAGTGGTTTCCCATTGTATGTTTATTTGCTGAAATCTATCTTTGTATTTCCTCAGGTTTATGTGAGATTAAGACCATTTTTCAGGGAATTCCTGGAACGAATGTCTCAGATGTATGAGGTAAACATGCTTAAGCTAATTACATATGTATTTTTATTTTATTCAATATAGTACCCATATTTAGACCATGTATAATGATTACTTCTTTTCCCCTGAATTTATAGATCATTCTTTTTACTGCTTCTAAGAAGGTGTATGCAGACAAGTTACTGAACATACTAGACCCTAAAAAGCAACTGGTCAGGTAAATTTAATTAAGAAATAGTGGAAATGTCTGTCACACTGATCTATGAAATTACTGATTCTATTTCATTTTAATGGCCATTTTCAGTTGGCTGCATATGTGTTGAATGGTGAATATAAATGAATTTTTTAAGCCCCTAAACTCTTTAAAAGAGTTCCTAATGATGGAACTCCAGACAGACGTTCTTTAAAGGATACAAAGATCCAGTGCCTTTATTCACTGTGACATCTATATCCTCATTTCTTTTGGGATTGGGGGAGACAGGGGTTTGGGGGGTTGTGTGGAATTTTTCCACATTGTGCATGATGTTTCATCTCCATACGTCTCTGAGATAATGCATGTTAATTTTACTTTTTAATGGCATAGAGAAATAAAATTTATTTTTTAGCAGAAAGGATCAAATTAAGCTCTTGCTTTTTTTGAAAGCAAATTTATCTTCCATGGAAAGAAAATGTTACATGAATCTAATTGGAAATTACAATGGGCTTAGTCACTCAGGTTATCCTGACTGGACTCAGTTCCTTGTGTGTGCCCTGAGCCAGCAGATGCAGTGTGTTCCTGGTTAGTGGGAGTGCCTTGGTGATTTTAAAACATTATGATAATTAGTTCCATTATTTTGTCAGCTGAAGTGAGATAGTAAGACTGCAGCAGTCTTGCTGTATCCTTTAAGATGAGGAGTTAATCTTTGAGTTTTTGACCAATAGCTGAGAGAGATGACACAAAAGACTCATAAAAGCTTTAATAGGGCAGGGAGCAGTGGCTCACGCCTGTAATCCCAGCACTTTGGGAGGCCGAGTCCAGCTGATCACCTGAGGTCAGGAGCTTGAGGCCAGCCTGATCAACATGGAGAAACCCCTTCTCTACTAAAAATACAAAATTAGGTGGGCGTGGTGATGCATGCCTGTAATTCCAGCCACTCGGTAGGCGGAGGTTGCGAGATCGTGCCATTGCACTCCAGCCTGGGCAACAAGAGCAGAACTCTGTTTCAAAAAAAAAAAAAAACTTTAATAGCTGGCTGCTTTCTTTCTCTTTCTTTCTCTCTCTCTCTCTCTCTCTCTCTTTCTTTCTTTCTTTCTTTTTCTTTCTTTCTTTCCTTTCTTTCTCTCTCTCTCTCTTTCTCTCTTTTTCTCTCTTTCTCTCTCTCTCTTTCTCTCTCTTTCTTTTCTTTTTTGAGGCAGTTCTCACTCTTACGTAGGCTGGAGTGCAGTTTGTGATCTCTGCCTTCTGAGTTTAAGAGATTCTCCTGCCTTAGCCTCTCAAGTAACTGGGACTATGGGTGCATGCATGCCAGCACACCTGGCTAATTTTTTGTGTTTTTAGTAAAGACGGGGTTTCATCCATGTTGGCCCGGCTGGTCTTGAACTCCTGACCTCAAGTGATCCACCCACTTTGGCCTCCCAGAGTGCTGGGATTACAGGTGTGAGCCACCGCACTCAGCCCAGCTGGGTATTAATTTTCTTAAATACTTTTCCCATGTTGTCTTACTGGAAAATCCTAAACTGTATTTTGTGCTGTTAACAGTACCTTTATTATTCAGTGGTTGCAAGTACGCTGAAAGACTTTTCCTAATGTTCATATTTTGGAGGGTTTTTTCTTCTAAAGTTGTGGTATCTTTTTTTTTAATCTAAAGGGTCAAAATAAGTAAGCTGCAGTCACACAAATGGGAAATGGTATTTTCTATTCACAAAAGTATATTGTAATTTATACTAATTTTACCTCACTTTACTAAAGTATACCCAGTGATTTTGTTTTGATGACTTCATTCATTATAATGATTTCTATTCGGCACCTCCAATATTCCAGGAAACAGTGGTGAGCAACACAAGCTCTTCCCTCTTGGAGCTTTCATTTACTAAAGAGGAACAAATGATAGTCATGCTGTGACAATGTGTTATAAATTAACAATCCTCTTTTAAACCAGATTTATAAAACCTACACACTTGAGGGTTTCCATGTGTTCTTTCTAGTTGTATTTTGAAAAATCTTAAACAAAAGCTTCTATTTTTGTTTGTTTGTTTGTTTTTTTGACACGGAGTCTTGCTCTGTTGCCCAGGCTGGAGTGCAGTGGTGTGATCTTGACTCACTGTAAACTTTGCCTCCCAGATTCAAGCGATTCTCCTGCCTCAGCCTCCTGATTAGCTGGGATTATAGGCGCGCATCACCACGCCCAGCTAATTTTTGTATTTTTAGTAGAGACGGGGTTTTCACCATGTTGGTCAGGCTGGTCTGGAACTCCTGACCTCGTGATCCGCCCACGTTGGCCTCCCAAAGTACTGGGATTACAGGCGCGAGCCACCGCGCCCGGTCAGCAAAAGCTTTTCAAACAGTAGGTTGTGAGTGCTATAGGGAATTGTCTGTGTCGGTGATAAGATAGACTCTAAGAAATTCCTATGATCTAGGCTGGGCGCTGTGGCTCACGCCTGTAATCCCAGCACTTTGGGAGGCCAAGGCCTGCAGATCACGAGGTCAGGAGTTCAAGACCAGCCTGGCCAACGTAATGAAACCCCATCTCTACTAAAAATACAAAAAAACATTAGCTGGCCATGGTGGCACAGGCGCCTGTAATCGCAGCTACCTGGGAGGCAGAGGTTGCAGTGAGCTGAGAGTCTACCATTGCACTCCAACCTGAGCAACAGTGGGAGACTCCGTCTCAAAAAAAAAAATAAAGAAGAAAAGGAAAAAAGAAATTCCTGTGATCTCTAAATCTCATGAGTTTCTAAAGAAGCAAGTCTACTCACATGGAAGAGCAGACTTTGATGACTGGTACAAACTGCTCTTTGATGACTGGTACAAATAGTTTTCTTCTAAAAATGCAAATATATGCTGTACACCCTCAGATTCCTGAATGAATAATTGGAAGGTTTTTACTGTAATTTAATTAAAATAACTGTAGTATCCACGTACAGATTCATTTGTCTCCTTTCTCAGTGAGTTTGCCACTATTGGTGAAGAGGCATCAACAGTGACTTGAATTTACATGCTGTATCTGCCTGTCCAATTTCCTCATATCCAATTGTTTATAGAAATAAAACAATGAATCTTATTTAGGCCCAACCAAGGCTTGAATTAAGTTACTTAGTCTTTTTTGTTTGTTTGTTTTTTCAAGGTAGAACTGACTAAACCTTCCAGGGGCCAGATGATCATTTGACTGTGATTATTAAAGTTATTCCTTATAAGAAGGGGGAAAGAACTGCTTATACATTTTGTCTGTTAAATTCTTCCTTTTTGCCATACCAACTGGCACTGATAATTTTAAGGTTGAGTTTTTGTTTGTGTGTGTGTATATGTAGATTTTTATTTATTCTTGGTAGCAGTGCGACATATTTTGTGGGTAGAAAATACCCATTTCTTGAAACTGCATAATTTAAAATACAGGTCCAAATAGGTCCTAGGTTTTGCAAAATTGTTAGTGTGATTAAGACACAAGGAAGACAACTTACCAATTATTAATATATACAGAATAGAGTACTTCAAGGTAGAAAAAAATTATTATATGTATCAATCATTAGTAATGTTCAGAGACTAATATTTTGGGTATAAATTGAGATTATACTAATCACTTTAGTATTTATTATTGTAAATGCTTTAATAGCTTTCTAAAATGATGTAGCATTTTTCTGTTTGGGTGAAACATCGGTTTACATTTATAATACTTGATACTTAAATCTGAATTCCTCATTTCATTTAATCTCTGTTTTTTCAAATGATCATACACATATACTAAAAGAAAGGGGTGTTTAGGAAAAGTTGAAATGATGGAATGTTTTGGTCTTAGTACCTTTTCTCAAAAAGTATAAGGAAATCTAAAAAGCATTTTTTCAAATGCCAACACAGAAACATTCCTTCTTATATTTTCTATTCTGGCATGTACAGGGATAGGGAGGCTGTGTGGTCCACTGGTTAGAGCCAAGGACTGGGAGCCAGGAGGATCCTGGGTTCCAATGCGGGGCTAACCACTGACTTACTGTGTGACCTTGGGCAAGTCACTTGACCTCCTTGTGCCTCAGTCAACCATCTGGAAAATTGGTTAAAAAGCAGGACCTCGCTGACAACCAGATGCTGCATCTGAGCTGAGCTTTCCTGGGTAAATAAATTACAAAAACAATTTAGAGTTTTTAATCCCCGTTTATAATTTAATTATAACATTTTGGGATAAACTCAAGTTCTTTAAGGCCTAGTAATATTTGGTTGTAAGCTTTCAATAATTGCTAAGAATTTTTATAGTAAAATGGCAGCCCAACGCTTAGGCCCATATTTGTGTTTGAATTTCCTTCAAGAGAGAAAATAATATGGCTTAACCTGTAAAGCCTATGGTATATATGTATGTGTGTATATGTTCTACTTTTTAGAAAGTTTTTTTTTTTTTTTTTTAATTTGTTTTTATTTTTATGTTTAGGCACCGGCTTTTCCGTGAACATTGTGTTTGTGTACAAGGAAACTATATAAAGGACTTAAATATTCTTGGAAGAGATCTTTCAAAAACTATAATAATTGACAACTCACCACAAGCCTTTGCATATCAGGTAGGAAGAAAGTTGATAGATAAACTCAGATTGGAAAAAATACAATGAGGACACATGCTGCCAAACAGAATATGATGGGAAAAGAAGAGAATTTTCACTGGTGGAATTTCCCTTTAATGTGTCATTGTTTTAGAATTAGAAATGACAAAGTAGTATATTCCTTTTGGAAAATTTTTACTTAAATGACATGCAGCATAAATGAAGAAAAACCTGAGTAAGAAAACTATAAGATAAGCATCATTTAATAGCATTCTTATCAGTTATTAAATCAATAATTAATCAGTAATTTTGAGTACTATAGCTATTTTAACTATGTTCTTCTGGTTATTTGGTTTAATGTTCTGAAATATTTTCTTAGACTATTTTATCAATATATTTGTACCTTTTGTTAGTATTTCTTTGACATGTAACTACAACTATAGATGAGTCATCCTTCCTTTTTTTTTTTTTTTTTTTTTTTTGAGAAGGAGTTTTGCTCTTGTTGCCCAGACTGGAGTGCAATGGCGTGATCTCAGCTCACTGCAACCTCCACCCCCTGGGTTCAAGCGATTCTCCTGCCTCAACCTCCCAAGTAGCTGGGATTACAGGCACCTGCCGCCACGCCTGTCTAATTTTGTATTTTTAGTAGAGACAGTGTTTCTCCATGTTGGTCAGGCTGGTCTCGAACTCCTACCTCAGGTGATCTGCCCCCCCCGACCCCCCGCGCCCCGCTGCCTCCCAAAGTGCTGGGATTACAGGTGTGAGCCACTGTGCCTGGCTGATGAGTCATCCTTTCAAGGTATATTTTAGATTATGAATATGTCCATGTGATACGATTTCTTTCTGTTTTCTTTTCTGTCTTTCTGGGTTTTTTTGTTTGTTTTTTTGTTTTTTTGAGATGGAGTTTTTCTCTTGTCGCCCAGGCTGGAGTGCAGTGGCATGATCTCAGCTCGCTGCAGCCTCCACCTCCCGGGTTCAAGTGATTCTCCTGCCTCCACCTCCTGAGTAGCTGGCACTACAGGTGCACGCCACTATGCCTTGCTAATTTTTTTGTATTATTAGTAGAGATGGGGTTTTGCTATGTTGGCCAGACTGGTCTTGAACTTCTGACCTCAGGTGCTCCACCTGCCCCAGCCTCCCAAAGTGCTGGGATTCCAGGTGTGAGCCACCACACCTAGCCCCATGTGATAGGATTTCTTAGATTAGCTTCACAATAAGCAGTCCAGAATAGGGGTGATGGTAAGTGGATTGGAGTATAAACTAGATTTGTCCTTCTGTGTTTCAAAATGTCTGTAATAAAAAGAAAACAAGGGCCGGGCGCGGTGGCTCAAGCCTGTAATCCCAGCACTTTGGGAGGCCGAGACGGGCGGATCACGAGGTCAGGAGATCGAGACCATCCTGGCTAACACGGTGAAACCCCGTCTCTATTAAGAAATACAAAAAAACTAGCCGGGCGAGGTGGCGGGCGCCTGTAGTCCCAGCTACTCGGGAGGCTGAGGCTGGAGAATGGTGTGAACCCGGGAGGCGGAGCTTGCAGTGAGCTGAGATCCGGCCACTGCACTCCAGCCTGGGTGACAGAGCGAGACTCCGTCTCAAAAAAAAAAAAAAAAAAATAAATAAATAAATAAATAAAAAGAAAACAAGGGAAAAGCTGTATATGATATTAAGTTATATTTAGATCCTTACTTTTATTTGTTTACATTTAAAAATGTCTTTAAGAATTTCATCTTGGTTCCTAGATAAAATTATATCAATTATCCTTCATCTCATATACAACATTTAGCCTAAATTTTAAAATATTTTATCCCAGAGATTTTTCACCAGAAAATAAATATGGCTTATGTTCTTGTTTTTAGGCTCCTCTTCAATGAAATACCATTAATTTGTTAAGTTTCTACTATATTTCAGGTTATCCTGCTCGATGGGAATAGAATAATGAATGGGAGATATGGTCACTGTATTTAAGGGGAAAAAAGTATAGGCTTTTCTATATTCTCTTTAGATTGGTGGTATCCCATCTTTCACAGTGCCTATCTAGCATTGTACTAATTGTAACTATTTCTTGAAAGAATAAAGGAATATTTTAGTTATATTAATGATCCTTGTAAAATGTGTTTTAATGGAACTTTCTTGTTTAGTTTTATGTACTCTGAGAAGAAATGACACTGAAAAACCAATAGGCTTCAATTTATTTCCTTATCCTCTGTCTCTTGCACTCTTGAGTTGTCAAAGAAAAGTCTGGCGACATTACTTTTCAAAGGAACTTTTAAATCGGTGTTTACTTAATAAATCTTTGTTTATTTTTTAACTTTTTCCAAACTAGGCAAAATATAAGTAAAAGAGGATTTAATTACTTATTTATTGTTTTAGCTTTCTAATGGAATCCCTATAGAAAGTTGGTTTATGGATAAAAATGACAATGAACTCCTAAAATTGATTCCATTCCTGGAGAAGCTTGTAGAACTGGTAAGTATAGCTTATCTTTTTCTGTTGTGCTTTTGTTAGTTCAACTATATTGAAATAAATCTTTTTAAATGTCTTTGCTTTGTGTGTACTGACTTACAAAGTCAACTGTGAGCCAGGTCACAGGTGCCATCATAGGTGCCTGTAGTGCCAGCTACTTTAGAGTCTGAGGCAAGAGGATTGATTGAGCCTAGGAATTTGAGGTCATACTAGGCAACATAGTGAGACTCCAGCTCTTTAAAAAATAATGATGATAAAGTCATCTGTCATGGGAGATAAGGGCAAAGGTTGAAAAAGATTATGTGCATTTTCAAACTTTTTTGTTTTTTGAGGCAGGATCTCGTTCTGTCACCCAGGCTGCAGTATAGTAACATAATACTAACTCATAGCAGCCTTGACTTCCTGGGCTCAGTCAGTCCTCCTGGCTCAGCCTCCGGGGTAACTGGGACTATAGGCATGTGCCACCAAGCCTGGCTAATTTTTGTGTTTTTTTGTAGAGATGGGATTTTACCATGTTGCCCAGGCTGGTCTCAAACTCATGGGCTCAAACTATCTGCCCATCTCAGCCTCCCATAATGCTGGGATTACAGGTGTGAGCCACCATGCCCAGCCACATTTTCAGGCTTTATATATTATATTAAAATTATGCTTTTCAGTATTTAAGAATGTATAGATTGAGTGTCTTTACTATTTCAGTGGTCTTTCTCTTACAAGTTGCTAAGCAGTTGTGTTAGAAATAACATTAAATTGGCCGGGCGTGGTGGCTCATTCCTGTAATCCCAGCACTTTGAGAGGCCGAGGCAGGTGGATCACTTGAGGTCAGGAGATCAAGACCAGCCTGGCCGACATGGTGAAACCCCCTCTCTACTAAAAATACAAAAATGAGCTGGGTGTGGTGGTGGGCGCCTCTAATCCCAGCTACTCTAGAGGCTGAGGTAGGAGAATCACTTGAACCTGGGAGGCGGAGGTTGCAGTGAGCCGAGATCGCGCCACTGCACTCCAGCCTGGGCGACAGTGAGACTTCGTTTCAAAACAAAACAAACAAAAAAACATTAAATTTTTCATTTTGGTATTATAATTCACATATAGAATTAATGCTTATGCCACTGAAATTTTATTCTGGGAATTCTATTTCTATATCACATGGAACACTTAGCTTTAAAGACCTATGTAGATAGTAGAATTCCCTTTTACCTATCTTGGTTTGGCCTCTATTGCTTAATGAAACTTTGGCGGAGTGTAGTGGTACACACCTTTTTAATCCCACTGGTTTTGTTTGTTTGTTTGTTTGGGACAGGGTCTTACGCTTTCGCCCAGGCTGGAGTGCAGTGGCGTGATCTCAGCTCACTGCAGCCTCCGCCTCCCGGGTTCAAGCGATTGTCGTGCCTCAGCCTTCTAAGTAGCTGGGATTACTGGCGCCCGCCACCATGCCTGGCTAATTTTTTGTATTTTTAGTAGAGACTGGGTTTCCCCACATTGGCCAGGCTGGTCTTTGAACTCCTGACCTCAGGTAATCTACCTGCCTTGGCCTCCCAAAGTGCTGGGATTACAGGCGTGAGCCACTGTACCCAGCAGTAATCCCACCATTTTGGAAGGCTAAGGTGGGAGGATTGCTTGAGGCCAGGAGTTTGAGAGTAGCCAGGGCAACATAATGAGACCTCATCTCTACATACATACATACATACATACATACATAAGCAAGCAAGCAAGCTGGGCATTGTGATATGTGCCTATAATTCCAGCTACTCAGGAGGCTGAGGTGGGAGGATTGCTTGAGCCCAGAAGTTTGAGGCTCCAGTGAACCAGGATTGTGCCACCGCATTCCAGCCTGGGTGAAAGAGCAAGAGCCTGTCCATTCATTCATTTATAAATAAACAAATCTTGGGAGGCCGAGGTGGGCAGATCACCTGAGGTCAGGAGTTGAAGACCAGCCTGGCCAACATGGTGAAACCCCGCCTCTACAAAATTCACAAAAAATTAGCCAGACATGGTGGCTGGCATCTGTAGTCCCAGCTCCTTGGGAAGCTGAGGCACAAGAATCGCTTGAACCCAGGAGGTAGAGGTTGCAGTGAGCTGAGATTGTGCCATTGCACTCCAGCCTAAGCAACAGAGCAGGACTCTGTCTCAAAAAATAAAAGTTAAAAAAAAAAAAAAAACTTCAATGACAATTTTTAAAAATCTAAATTTAACTGCATCTGTGTAGTGTTTCCGTTTGGCAAACAAAATATGTCATAAAATAAAAACTGGTATGTTTTCTCTGCAAGGTAAGAATATCTATGTTATGAGGATCATATCTTTGAAATTATATGCCTTTTTAAAAATTGTCTTTTTTCCACACAGAATGAAGATGTTCGACCACACATCAGAGACAGATTTCGCTTGCATGATTTGCTGCCCCCAGATTAAGTACAAAGACTTGTCAAATCACTGAAGGGGGAGAGAATGCAGGACCCTTTTGGACTAAGACAAAAACATTGCCATTACTGTTGAAATTTTGCATTTTTGTACCCCGTCTTGCTTTTCTTATCTTTGGTGCCCAATAATAATCAAGGGTTACAGAAAGAGACTTTATCTATCTCAGATCGAATACATATAGTAGGTAGGCTAAAACAGAAGAGTCTTTAGAACTAGTGCAACTCCAGTGAAATTTTTTTATGTACAGGACATCTGCAGTTTATAAAGAATTCTGTTTCTGCCACCAGCAGTTTGACCTGTAGTCACACAGGATTTTATGATAATAACAGAGATGAAAATGGACTTTTATTTTCTCTCTGTTTGGTGCTCTAAGTGGGTTTGTAGCCACTTTTCTGTTACTTTATGATTCTCATTTCAACAGGAATGGCCAGTAAAAGTTGTTTTATTTTTCCTGTTAAGGTTTATAACCTTTTTACATTTTTGACCTGTATTAGATTAGAATTTCATTATGCATTCCGTTTAGTTGAGGCGCTTCATAGTTTTCTGGAGATAGTCAGTTTTTAGTTTTTTATTATACATTTGAATGGCCGTTTTCCTGCTTTGTCTGCCTGCACATTGTATATTTGTTTAAAAATATTCTCTACTTTTAGTCCATGTAAGTTTCATTTAGAAAGACATGCATTTATATTTTGTTTCTGTAATATTCTACTGTAGGTGAAATCTTTTCAAAAATCAAGAGACTGGGTAGATAAGAATATATGAATGACTAATATACAAAAGATTTAAACCATTGTGATGGCGTATATTCTCAAATGGTAATATCTTGCAATGGCACACAGATTTAATGGATAAAGGTATACCTCAGACTTCACTGTGCTCACAAATCTTTGAGGAGAAAGTTTGGTCACCTGTTTGGCTTGATTTAGTTACTGCTGCCTTTGGTTTTCTCCAGGAATGAAGTATTCAGCACAGTGACTCAGTATTTTTAGTTATTTTGCATGGGCTGGTAGTACCTCTGTTATGCCCTCAGTTACAATCAATTTAAAACTGTGTAACAGTCTTGGTACCTAACAGTAGCTATGCATAATCCTGTGGCACAGTACACTCCCAAGCCACCAATGCAGTTAATATGCTCTCATAGTGGTTTTTCTATGCTATATGAAAATAGTCTTCAAGCCTTGGTTCTCTAATGCAGCTACCACAAGAGGTTGATATTTTTATAGTGGCGTGTAATCTCCTTTTCGGGAGGCTTTTTATGGAAGGTAGAATTTGTAAAAGTTCGTATGCTTTGCCTCTCAACTGCATTAACATGCCACAGGCTCAGACTGTTTTTGTGTAAAGGATGTCAAAGAACGGCACTTTTTCTAAAGAGAAGTTTGATATTTTGTATGCTTGTTAAGAAAGTACAGTATTGGAAATTAAAGGTGGACAACTGATAATTGAGGAGTATGTCAATTAATTTTTTATGTATATTACCTGTTTACTTGTACAACTTACTGTACAAATTACATGCAGCTTCATTTTCAAATGAATCCTTAAAATAAGGAAATCTTTTTAGGAAAACATTTAATTTTTGTATTTTTGATTTTAAAGGCATGAGTTATGTCAATTTTCAGTGTATTAATGAAGATTTTAACTTTTCATCAGGTTGAGTGTTTTCTTACTATATTATCTGTTGTGTATGTAGTTAGCATATTGTGTCACTGAACTGTTTAAAAATCTAGCATGTAGAGCAAGCCTGTTTTGTGGAAAATCCTTATTCATTAAAAAAATAATCATGGCAGATTTTCTGCAAAAAAAAAAGCAAAAGCATTTGCAATTCAGAATACTGATTTTTTTAATTTTATTTAAAGAAAGGTATTTTGCTTGCAGGAAAAAAATACTACAGATTCATTTTAATGAGAATCTTTGAAATGTATTTATCTTTAGGGCATCTGGGCATCTTTATGCTGTTTGTCTTCTGTCTTTCTTGAAATAAAATGTACATACGTTACCTTAACATATGCTCTTGCTCAAAATTGTGAACCTAGTTACATTTCTCCCTGCTCCCTTCCTTTTTGTGCTCAAACAGCGAAACCCAAAATTTATATAAGATCTGAACTTTCAGCATGCATTCTGTTTGCTGAAAGATTTCCTGATTTAGTGCATTCTCAAAGGGCTTTCCCATAATCTAAAGGGAAATGTAAGCACCTATTCTCTTGTGCCTTTGGGCACTTCAATAATAAAAACCAACTTTTTAAACTAGTCATCTTTTATCAATGATAAAGTTGTTTTCAGTCCCACGCTAGGAGAGTTCTTTTAAGTCAGCTGATCAAGCATAAGATGCTTCCGTAAAGAAATAAACTAAGAAAATTTTATATGGCTTGAGAAAATTTCTTGAGGCCAAATTAATATTTTTTTCTTCATTACTTTGAGTCATTTTGAATTTGTTAATACAAAATTTAAGATAATTTACAGAGACAATTTAGCCAGCTTCCTTCCACCTTAATATAATGTCTTGTCTTCCCTTTATCCTCTCTTTTCTTTATCTGTTGGTAGACATAAAAAATTTCCATTTAGTTAATCAGAGATGTATATTTTTTAAATTGAAATGTGCCCAGCCCCTTCAGCTCACACAGGAAACATGAACTCAAAAAACTTGACTAGTAAATGCAGGAGAGGTGGATACCTGATGAGATACAGCGAAAGTGACCTGTATACACATTACAACTCTGGAGTACATATTAAAGTCATGCTATTTCCAGTGGTAAATGTCTGGCTTTTAAGACATTCTTTTAAATATTTGTATCATTGTTAGGATGTTTTAATCAGTTGTTTTTTAATTCCATGTAATATATGTAGCCCTCATCAGATTTATATCACCGTATTTCTCCTTGTGTCCTAAGAGAATTGATGACAATTCGTAACCATAAATTGTTTTATATTAGCTAGTATGTATATTTATTTTTACCCAATGGCTTTATCTGTTTCCCAAAATTTGTTTGGGATTTGTTAAAAGCATTGTGTAACTTCTATAAACGGCTATTTTCTTGTAACTGTCAGTGAAATGAATGTGTACATTGTTTTTTTTTTTTTTTGTATTTCTCTGGGGTTTTTTTTTTTTTTTTTTTTTTTTTTTCCTCCAAGGGTTAACAGAATGGTTTTTTAAAAAAATTATCTTTGGCCAATGACTTTTTCAGCTAGATCTTACTTTCATTCAACCTTCTAAAGAAGTTCGTTTCTCATTGTTTTGTTCCGTCAACTTGCCTGAAAGAGACTTCATCTCATCAATGAAGAAAGCATTTCATTATTCCTACAAATCTTTCCTGCGAGCACAGAATTCTTCATAAGGACCAGATCTCTTTCATGTCTGTGTCAATCACATAAAGCTAAAATGTAAAGGACATTGAAGCCTTTATTTAATTGTACTAATATGATGGTGTTATATACTACATCATTAGCTAGTTAAGGTTTTCTGACCTGACTTCTCTTTGTCTTCCTAGGTATTTATTTGTTATCTCTTTTAATCTTGTGTATCTAAATTAACTTAGTTAATAGTTACCCACCGAATAACTATGCCAAGCAACTAGTAAAGAATGTTTATTTTATTTCCCCTTATAGGGGAAGAGTGGACTGGGAACAAAAATGTATGGGCCAAAAGGCCTTAGGGTTGTCATTCATTCACTTTCTTATTCCTCTTATGAGCTATAATTGAGTATAGTATTTTTTTAGTGGTGATGTGCTTATGTCATTACTTCTCGTGTCTTCCCCTGAGTTGAAAGCCTACGACGAACCTGTATAAAATACATTTAAGAATTTTCATAATACGAACCACAAAACTGGGTATCTTATATTGAATTGCTACTTAAGTTATTATTGGAATCCAAGTCTCACTAATTAGGATACATTTTTATAAAATGTTTCTCTGTATCTTGAATTGAAATTACTTGCCCAGAGGTGAGAGTTCTGGGGGTATAACATGATTTGAGATCTTTTTTAAAAAAGGGTGGGGTGGGCAGGAGAGAGTGACAAGTTTATACTAGTTTATGCTTTTGATATTAGTATTTTAAGATACATCAGTTGGTTCCTAAACCTGACCATTAGAATTACTCTGAGGAGCTCTTAAAATAGATTTCTGGGGCCTACCCCTGGAAAATTGTCTCACTGGATCTCGAGAGGGGCCTGAGAGTTCTGGCTTTTTTGGTTGGTTGGTTGGTTTTTCTTTTTTTTTTCTTTAAAGCTCTCCTGGTGATTCTAATAGCCAGTATTGGGAAATCAGTGTATTAGCTAAATGTGACACTGGTTTGAGAGTAGGCAACAGAATTAAAGTTTACCAGATATCTCTTTGTGGTAGAGTTTTTTTTTTTTTTTTTTTTTGTTTTGTTTTTTTTTAACTGGGACCAGATTTCACAGAACTTATTCAAGATACATGGAGGAATAATAAAGAAGATTGAGGCTACTGCTCATTATCATTTTTGTCTTTCATACTTTTTTAAGGGTTTGCATTTCTAGGACTTGGAATAGTTGACCATATACATAGCTAAAGGACATGTCCCTGAATGAGACCATTATATATATTACCTGTAAAATATTTCACTATTTTTTTATTTTATAAATCTTTGTAGAAATAAGCAATGAAATACTACTTTCATCTTTTGAAATGGGATTTTTCAAGGCAGTGTCCTTTTGGCATTAAGGTAGGGGGGAGTTAATATTCTCTCTGCCTGTTTCCACGTGAATCAATATAAAGTCATGGACATTTGAAAATCTCAATTTAATTTCTTCTTATTTACTATGCAGTATAGCCGTGAACAAGTAATGTAGATTTAGTTTTCTCATCTTCAAATGCCCTGATCACCCTACCTCACAGGGTTGTTGTGGGGATAAATAAAACTTTTATGGAAGCACTTCTCTTTGATGATATTTTATCAGCCATCAGAAACAATATAATTTCTAACAACATTTTTGTACAGTGTTTTTTTTTTTTGTTTAGAAGAATATAATTTTTTTTCACATTACTTTCCCTTTTGATGTTGAAAAACAAAGGAAATTGAGACTTGGAGAAAGCTGTGACCCAAGACTGCAGTTCCTCTGGGAGACTTGAATTTAGTTATCACCATCATACTCTTCCCAGTGCCTTGGCATTTTGTATGATTATGTTTGTACATGAATACAAAGCTTTCTCAAGTTTATAAGTCTATTTAGCCAACAAAATGTTCTTATAAAATGTAAGGAATATACAGTGGTACAAACGACCTACAGGTAATAATAATTCATTTTAAATGAAGAAAATTTCAAGTTCTAGGTGTACCTCTTTATTTTATAGTGTTTTCCAAAGATCACAGAGCTAGGACTAGAATGTAGGTCTCTTAATTACCATTACAGTGATGATTTTAGAAGGAAGGACATTATCACTGGAACTACTACGAGCAGAGGTGAAAAACACTTGAAGATACCAACCAGAATAAAAGGGGTTGGTTTTGAAAAGGAGAGATGAGATGGCAACAGCGAACCAGATTATAGTGTGCTAAGATGAGGAATATAGTCGTATGAGCTAAAATAATGAGCCAATGTAACTATAGCATAGTAGTGCTCTGGTCCCACACTAGTTTCTCTGATGAGACTTTGTGATAGCTATTTTCCCTAAGCTCCAAAGGAGTTTGATGCGCACACAGTTTTGAAAGCCACTTGAGAAGTAAGTGATTGCACTATAACATTCTAATTCAGGCAGATAGTTGAGAACATGGTCAATGAAAGCATGAAGTTCAGAATCAAAATTGAATTCAAGTCCCTGAAAACCCAGCCACTTACTAAGCCAGAGGGTTGTTACCTACCTTTCAGAATTACAAGGATCAAATGAAATGTCAGAAGCATGCTATAAACCATAAAGCAATATACAAGTAACATAAATGGAGATGTTAAAGCAGGTAGTTCTCAAGGAGGGATGAGAACTCTATATGGGGCTCTGAGAGATGTTTGAAGCCAGAAGGCAGGAATAAGCAGTAGGATCAGGATATTGTAATACCACAGGACCACGGATGTCAGGGAGGGTTTTTAAGAAAGAGCAGTGGGTTGCATTTTTTAAAAGACCCATTAGGCCGGTCGGGGTGGCTCACGCCTATTATCCCAGCACTTTGGGAGGCTGAAGTGGGCAGATCACTTGAGGTCAGGAGTTGAGACCAGCCTGGACAACATGGTGAAACCCCATCTCTTCTAAAAATACAAAAATTAGCCGGGCATGTTAGTGCACGCCTGTAGTCCCAGCTACTTGGAAGGCTGAGGCAGGAGAATCGCTTGAACCCAGGAGGCAGAGATTGCAGTGAGCCAAGATTGCGCCACTGCAGTCCAGCCTGGGTGACAGAGACTCTGTCTCAAAAAAAACCACTACTATGTATTAGGCACTATGCCAGGCTCTGTGAATGGTCTAGAAGGTGGCAAAACAGACAATGCCTTAAAATCTTAAACTTAAAATCTACCAGTAGAGAAAGTCAAGATCCTTAAAATATTTGTTAAAGGGCTAAAGCTAGGCTTGGTTGTGGGGAGAGGAGGCTCAGTTAGGGGAGTAAATGATCAGGTGTGTATTTTAAAAGATCGCTTTGGAAATAAGAGTGGGTGGGTGGGAGGCCAGTTAGAAGTTACGTAACTGTCCATGCAAAGTATTCCCTTTCTCTAAGACAGTTAATGCACTGGATGATAGCATCATAGTGGACAGTCAGGTCAGAAGATTGTTAAGGTTCTGGGGAGAACCTCTGGGCTTGTGTGGTTTACTGAGAGCTTACTAACCATGTGGATTTTAGGCACTCCCTGAGGAAGGCATGTTTTTTCCGCTGGCCAGATAGGAATGGGAAGGCACTCTAGGATTTTACAACACTCTGTAAGAGTAAGTATGGAAAAATATATGGAAGTTGAATGGAGACAGTTTCATGTCTTAAGACTCACGGGGGTAGGGTTTTGGATTTTTGTTTTGGCTTAAAATAAAACATTTTAACTTTATCAAATCATATAAATAAAAAACTTATTATTTATTTATTGAGATGGGATCTTGCTCTGTTGCCCAGGCTGGAGTGCAGTGGTGAGATCTCAGCTCCCTGCAACCTCTGCCTCCCGGTTTCCAGCGATTCTCCTGCCTCAGCCTCCCTAGTAGCTGGGACCACAGGAGTGCACCACGATGCTCAGCCAATTTTTGTATTTTTAGTAGAGTTTCACCACGTCGGCCAGGCTGGTCTTGAACTCCTGCCCTCAAGTGATCCGCCTGCCTGCTTTGGCCTCCCAAAGTTCTGGGATTACAGGCATGAGCCACTGTGCTCCGCCAAAATTTGTTTTTACATGTACTCTTTTTCCCAAGAAATCATTAGAAAAAACGTAATGACTCCATAATTTTGCACTTTTATAAACAGGAGTTTTGACCTACCCCTATGTCCAATTAAAACAATCTGCTCTTCAGCCTTAACCTAGTCCAACTTTATAAGATTTTGAGTCTGATGCTTAAAGTACTTCCTCTTAAAAAGAAACTATAAGGCCAGGCACGGTGGCTCACGCCTGTAATCCCTGCACTTTGGGAGGCTGAGGCGGGTGGATCACCTGAGGTTAGGAATTTGAGACCAGCCTGGCCAACATGATGAAACCCATCTCTACTAAAACTGCAAAAAATTATCTGGGCGTGCAAAAAATTATCTGGGCGTGCAAAAAATTATCTGGGCGTGGTGGCGCAAACCTGTAATCCCAGCTGCTCAGGAGTTGAGGCAGGAGAATCGCTTGAACCCGGGAGGCAGAGGTTGCAGTGAGCAGAGATTGTGCCACTGCATTCCAGCCTGGGCAACGAGAGCAAAATTCCATCTCAAAAAAAACAAGAACCTATAAGCACTCTGCTTCATTTGTGCTGTTCATTTACTCTTCTATAGCTTTAATGATGAAACCTTTTTTTTTTTTTTTTTTTTTTTTTTTTGAGATGGAGTCTGCTCTGTTGTCCAGGCTGGAGTGCAGTGGTGCGATCTCAGCTCACTGCAAGCTCCGCCTCCCGGGTTCACACCATCCGCCTGCCTCAGCCTCCCGAGTGGCTGGGACTACAGGCGCCTGCCACCCACACCCGGCTAATTTTTGTGTGTGTGTGTGTGTGTGTGTGTGTGTGTGTGTGTGTATTTTTAGTAGAGATTGGGTTTCACCGTGTTAGCCAGGATGGTCTCAATCTCCTGACCTTGTGATCCGCCTGCCTTGGCCTCCCAAAGTGCTGGAATTACAGGCATGAGCTACCGCACTTTTTTTTTTTTTTTTTTTTTTTGAGGCGGAGTCTCGCTCTGTCTCCCAGGCTGGAGTGCAGTGGCGCGATCTCGGCTCACTGCAAGCTCCGCCTCCCGGGTTCCCGCCATTCTCCTGCCTCAGCCTCCCGAGTAGCTGGGACTACAGGCGCCGCCACCACGCCCGGCTAATTTTTTTGTATTTTTAGTGGAGACAGGTTTTCATTGTGTTAGCCAGGATGGTCTTGATCTCCTGACCTCGTGATCCGCCCGTCTCGGCCTCCCAAAGTGCTGGGATTACAGGCTTGAGCCACCGCGCCCGGCCTTTTTTTTTTTTTTTTTTGAGATGAAGTCTCACTGTCACCTAGGCTGGGGTGCAGTGGCACAATCTTGGTTCACTGCAACCTCTGCTTCCAGGGTTCAAGTGATTCTCCTGCCTCAGCCTCCTGAGTAGCTGGTAGAACTCCTGACTTCAGGCAATCCACCTGCCTTTGCCTCCCAAAGTGCTGGGATGACAGGCATAAGCACTGCACCCGGCCATGATGAAACTTTTTTTGAGGTGGGCTGGCCCTGTCGTCCAGGCTGGAGTGCAGTGGCACAATCATGGCTCACTGCAGCCTCAACCTCCCAGGCTCAAGTGATCCTCCCAGTTCAGTCTCCTGAGTAGCTGGGACTTACAGGTGTGCGCCACCATGCCTGGCTAATTTTTTATTTTTTGTAGAGATGGAGTCTTGCCATGTTGCCCAGGCTAGTCTTGAAATGAGCTCAAGTGATCCTCCTGCCTCAGCCTCCCTAAGTGCCAGCATTTTAGACGTGAGCCACTGTGCCTGGCCTGGAACTTCTTGACAGAAGTTTTAATGTTAATTTGTTAAGAAACATTGATTACCTAGTCTGCTCATCTGTAAAATGGGAATACTGTCACTGTATTTGTGATTATAGAGCTCCCCTAGAGACTAACCTTTGAGTCACAAGTGTTTTTGTGTGTGTGTTTTGAGACAGTCTCACTCTGTTGCCCAGGCTGGAGTGTAGTGGCGTGATCTCAGCTCACTGCAACCTCTGCCTCCTAGGTTCAAGCGATTCTCCTTCCTCAGCCTTCTGAATAGCTGGAACTACAGGAGTGCACCACCACACCCGGCTAATTTTTTGTATTTTTAGTAGAGACGGGCGTCTCACCAGGTTGGCCAGCCTGGTCTTGAACTCCTGAGCCCGCCTCAGCCTCCCAAAGTGCTGGGATTACAGGCGTGAGCCACCATGCCTGGCACAAGTTTTTTGTTTGTTTGTTTTTGTTTTTGTTTTTTTTGAGATGGAGTCTCGCTCTGTAGCCCAGGCTGGAGTGCAGTGGCGTGATCTCGGCTCACTGCAAGCTCCGACCCCTGGGTTCACGCCATTCTCCTGCCTCAGCCTCCCTTGTAGCTGGGACTAGAGGCGCCCGCCACCACGCCCGGCTAATTTTTTTTTTGTATTTTTAGTAGAGACGGGGTTTCACCGTGTTAACCAGGATGGTCTTGATCTCCTGACCTCATGATCCGGCCGTCTCGGCCTCCCAAAGTGCTGGGATTACAGGCATAAGCCACCGCGCCGGGCCCCGGCACAAGTTTTATGGACCAAAGGAAGTCCCTAACACATAGGTCTAGACTCTTGTTTTCCTGCTTCCTCATTTGAAAAAGCAGTATACACACCACTATAAATGAATTCTCAATTTCTGCTTTGAAAACAACGCTGCATGCACATAAGCCCATGAATTTTTCCATAGTACCTTCAACCCACATGCCCCAATTTTTTGTTTTGTTTTGTTTTTGATAGAGTGTCGCCTAGGCTGGAGTGCAGTGGCACAATCTCGGCTCACTACAACCTCTGCCTCCTGGGTTCAAACCATTGTCCTGCCCCAACCTCCCAAGTAGCTGGAATTACAGGCATGAGCCACCACACCTGGCTAATTTTTGTATTTTTAGTAGAGACAGGTTTCACCATGTTGTCCAGGCTGGTCTCGAACTCCTGACCTTAAGTGATCCGCCCGCCTTGGCCTCTCAAAATGCTGGGATTACAGGCATGAGCCACCATGCCCGGCCTTTTTTTTTTTTGAGACAGAGTTTCGTTTTCGTGGGGTAGGCTAAAGTGCACTGGCGCGATCTCGGCTCACTGCAACCTCTGCCTCCTGGTTCAAGCGATTCTCCTACCTCATCTTCCCGAGTAGCTGGTATTACGGTGCCTGCCAACACGCCCAACTAATTTTTTTATTTTTAGTAGAGACAGGGTTTGCCATGTTGGCCAGGCTGGTCTTGAACTCCTGATCTCAGGTGATCCGACTGCCTCGGCCTCCCAAAGTGCTGGGATTACAGGCGTGAGCCACCATGCCCAGCATTTTTTTTGTTGTTGTTTGTTTTCAGATGGAGTCTCTCCCAGGCTGGAGTGGAGTGGCACAATCTCGGCTCACTGCAACCTCTGTCTCCTGGGTTCAAGCAATTTTCCTTCTTTAGCCTCCTGAGGAGCTGGGGTTACAGGCATGTGCCACCACGCCCGGCTAATTTTTGTATTTTTAGTGGTCTTGGGGTTTCATCACGTTGGCCAGGCTGGTCTTGAATTACCTCAAATGATCTGCCTGTCTCAGCCTCGCAAAGTGCTGGGATTACAGGCATGAACCCGTAACAGGCGTGCCTGGCCAGTTTTCAGGTTTTTGACTTAAGCAACTAGTTGTCACTCAATCTCCAAAGGCATCCTCTGTCTTCTATTTCTCCCTTCCCCTCCTCCTCCATATCCAGCCAGACACTATATTAGTCTGGGTTCTCCAGAGAAACAGAATCAATAGGATGTGTATATGCAGAAAGAGATTTATTTTAAGGAATTGGTTTACATTATTCTGGGAGCTGGCAAGTCTGAAGTCTGCAGGGCAGGCAAACAGCCTGGAGACCCAGGGAGATTTGATGCTGCAGTCTGGAGGCTGAATTGCTTCTTCCTAAGGGTCTTGTCTTAATTTGAACTGACTGGATGCGGCCAGCCCTCATTATAGAGGGTAATCTACTTTAATCAAAGTCTGCTGATTTAAATGTTCATCACATCTAACAAATACATTCATAGCAACAACTAGACTAGTGTTTGACCAAAAACTGAGAAACATGAGTACCATTGTCTAGCCAAGTTGATACATAAAATTAACCACTACAGTCACTAAGTTTCATTGACGATGACCTTTAAATATTTCTCAAGTTGGTTTCTTCTTCTCCAATGCCATTGCTTTAATTTAGGCTTGTGTTCTTCTCATTTAATTAATTCATAAAATACTTACATATTCGTACCATGCCAAATGTTGGAGATACAATTGTAAGATTGTGTCCTTAGGGACTTATGTTCAATCCTTTTCTTGCCTTCTTTCTTGCCTCCTTCCAATCCAAATCCACATTTTTTTTTTTTTTTTTTGGTTTTGTCACTTTGATGCCCAGGCTGGAGTGTAGTGGCCAGAATGTGGCTCACTGCAGCCTCGACTGCCTCCGCCTTATATATATTTTATATATATATAAAACGTATATATATATATACACTTCTTTGTTTTTGGTAGAGATGGGGGTCTCACCATGTTGGCCAGGTTGGTCTCGAAATCCTGGGCTCAAGCGATTCTCCCCATTTGGCCTCCCAGAGTGCCGGGATTACAGAAGTGAGCCACTGCGTCGGGCCCCAATCCACCTTTATAAATGGCTGCCTGTAGATCATGGCCCCTCACATTTTAACTGGGCTGTAGAATATGTATTGAAGGACTCTCTTTATAAAATGTTTATTTGTAGAATCTGAAAAGATACACCGGAAAGGGGGAACAATGGTTACCACTAGAAAGAACGGAGCAGAGCAGCTGATCATTGTATCTACCTTTTTTTTTTTTTTTTTTTTTTTTTGAGACGGAGTCTGACTCTGTCTCCCAGGCTGGAGTGCAGTGGCGCAATCTCGGCTCACTGCTGCAACCTACACCTCCCGGGTTCTAGTGATTCTCCTGCCTCAGCCTTCCCAGTGGGTGGGATTACAGGTGCCCACCACAGGCCGTGTGTGTGTGTGTGTGTGTGTGTATATACATATATGTATGTGTGTGTATATACATATATGTATGTGTATATATATACATATATGTATGTGTATATATGTGTGTGTATGTGTGTATATATATGTATTTATTTTTATTTTTTTGGTGAGACGGGGTCTTGCTCTCTTGCCCAGGCTGGAGTGCAGTGGCGTGATCTTGGCTCATTGCAACCTCTGCCTCCTGGGTTCAAGCGATTACCCTGCCTTAGCCTCCCCAGTAGTTGGGATTACAGGCGTCCGCCACCACACCCAGGTAATTTTTGTATTTTCAGTAGAGGCGGGTTTTCACCATGTTGGCCAGACTGGTCTTGAACTCCTGACTGCAAGTGATCCGCCCCCCTCGGCCTCCCGAAGTGCTGGGATTACAGGCGTGAGCCACCGCGTCCTACCCACGTATCTACCTTTTTATCACATGAATGTTGTACCAAGTTCGTGTATTACATATTTGAAAATAAATTGCGAAAATAACAAAAACAAAATCCATGAACTGGCTAGCCCTTTAAAATCCTGCGGGGGAGCCCAGTGGCCCAAGGGCGAAGTTTAGCCCGTCTTGCCCTTTCTGGTCAGTGTACCTGTTCCGTTTATCTCTGACTGCGCCACTCAGTCAGGTGAGGGACCACTGGAGTTCTTTCTACCGGAAATGCACTTCAGCAAATGCCACTTGCTCTCTCCAACTTCACTTTCGCCAGCGCCTACCTCAGGAAGCCTTCCTTCATCCTCCGGCCCCCGCCACCGCTAATGTTATCCTTTTACATTCAACCTCATAATGCTGCTTTTTGTTGCAGTCATCACAGTGTCGAAATTTGTTTACATGTCTATCTTTGCTACTTGATGGAGGACAAAGATACACCTTATACCTAGCATAGACCCCAGGAGGTCCGAAATTGTTCTGGGAAAGAAAAAAAAAAAATCAATGTGCTGGCCTCAAAGCGGCTCACAGAAAGGGAAAAGCCTCGAAGACTGAGGCTCTCTTCGATTCCTTCGTGACTAACTCGAGGCAAACATGCCAGGAACGCGGCTCTCACCACCCGCTCCTGCATCTGCGCCCGGCGCCCGCCGGATTCCAGAGGGATCCCCTCCGCCTAGCGCGCGACAGCTCCCTCTGGGGTCCCGGAAGCCCGGCCACCGCCCCCGCAGGCGGGCATGGCCTCAGAGCCTTCTTCTGAGCGCGGCGTGGGTATCCGCCCGCGGCCATGGACCATGATCACAGTGACCAGAGGGACGGCCCACCCTCAGGTTGAAGCGGGGTAGGCATTGGCAGGGGACGGGCGACGAAGACTGGCGAGGCTCAGGCGTCAGGCAAAGAACCACCCTACTAACTTCCTGGCACTTACGTTTCCTACCCGGGGCCCAGAGTCGGGTGGCGGTCTTCCAGCTCCACGAACTCCACTGCTGTTCTGTGTTGTAGGGAGCTGGAAGCCCGACCCAGCACTCCTCCGTCCCCTGTACCCCTCCCTCTGCTCCCTGTGTCCCTCTGCTCCTCCCTCCGCCCCTCCCTCCGCCCCCTCCGCCCCCCTCCGCCCCTCCCTCCGCCCCCCTCCGCCCCTCCCTCCGCCCCTCCCTCCGCCCCCCCCGCCGCCCCTCCCCCGCCCCCCTCCGCCCCCCTCCCCCCCCTCCCCCCCCCCCTCCCCCCCCCTCCCCCCCCCCCCCCCCCCCCCCCCCCCTCCCTCCCCCCCCCTCCGCCCCCCTCCGCCCCCCTCCATCCGCCCCCGCCCCTCAGCGCCACCGACCGCGGTCCCCGCCCACTTCTTGCCCGCGCGCGTCGCCGCCGCCGTCTGAAGGGGCGTGGCCTCGACTCTGCGCACAGTCAGCCACGGTCCCATCCTGCTCCGCGCCGGTCAACGAGAGCAAACCCAGTGACTCACCTCCGCCGTGCTAGCTCTTCGCTAGCTCTTCCCCTCACACACACTCACACCCGGCTCGAGATGGCGGCGGCGGCGGCGGCGGCAGGGGACTCGGACTCCTGGGGTGAGGAGAAGTTGCTGGCGTAGGGCCCGGGCCGGCGCCGGCCTCACGCCATGGCAGGCACTAACGCGGCTCGCTCTCTTCCGTAGACGCGGACGCGTTCTCCGTGGAAGACCCAGTGCGGAAGGTGGGGGGCGGCGGCACTGCCGGCGGGGACCGCTGGGAAGGCGAGGACGAGGACGAGGACGTCAAGGTGGGTGCGGGCTAGGGTGACGGGCAGCGCGGGAGCGGGCTGGCTGGTTGCCGGCCGACGCTGGGCCCTGGGGCGCTGCCGGGGCCTGCGGGCCGTAGGTCCAGGCGTGAGCCTAGGGCCTGGTGGTGCTCTCTTCTCCTCCGCCTGCCGGCCATGTGGGCCGAAGACTGGCAGCGTGGCCTCCCGTACCCCCTCTCCGGTTGAGGGTCTGCTCTCTGGCCTGGATCCCACCCGCTGGCTGGCGACGAAAGGTGACAGCATCGGCCGGGTCGGCCCACGTGCAAGCTTCGCGGTCCGGAGCCTCTCGCAGGAATGAGACCGGGAAGTTGGGAATTGAGCCTTGCAGCTTATCCATATGGAAGGTCTTGAAAGAAGTCGCATGCCTTTTCGAGCTCAGGTCAGCCCAGGGCCAGTAACTCACTTATGAGTTACTGTATAAGTAACTCTACTTATACAGTTTGTTCGAGTGAAATATTGTTGAATTTCAACCTTTTTTTTCCCCACACGAGACAGGTAGAAACAGTAAAGCGAAATAACTTTTGGCTTTCCCTTTCCCCACCCTGTGGTAAAAAGGATGAACTGAACACTGAGATCGCCCACAGTTAGTGGACAGAAACCCAGGTAGTTCACACCGTGACCTGAGGAATGGAGAGATGTCAGTTACTCAACTACACACATACGACACCTAAGGAAATATTGAAGATTTGGTGGTTGTAGTAGATTACGGGCCTGTGGTGTTTTGTTGTTGTTGTTGGTTTTTTGTCTATGCCTTGTAGATAATCATTTTTACCTCAGTCGTTTGATTTTGAAAACTCCGAAGGGTTCATTATACAGCTTTTAGGTGACATTTACTTCTACGTGTTTTTTTTTTTTACGGTAGTTACAGAAGTCTCAAATCCAAAATGTTAAGACTCTTATTAACAAAGTTCTCAAAATCTTGTTATATTTGTGCAGATAAAGTTTTGTGTGAAATGGAAAATGATTTTTTTCTGTAGTTTTGCCTAATTTAGTGAATTTTTTTCTCCTAACTTATAAGCACAAAATGGAGAACCCTACAAATCCTTCTGCCTGGGCTGAAAAGTTTAAGCTAGATAATCACTATGAACTTAATAGGGATGTTGTTTTGAGTTTTTCTCTTTTCTCCCCAGTCCGATGAGGTTGGATATGTGGATATCCAATTTATTGACAGCCTGAGGTTTAAGAATGTTGTGAGCTTTGCACACATTGAAGTTAATAAATCGACTGATTATTTGAAGACACTTAGAAGCTTTATTTACATGTTGTAGAAACATGGGACTAGATTGTGTTACCATCCTCATTACAAGATGTTAGTTATCCCCCTACATTGTAGCAGATTTTCAGTTTTGAGCCTTGGGTTCATATTGGTCCTTTCATTTTTTTCCATGCATATAGGAAGTGGCAGTTAAGACATCTGTTACGAAATTTGGGAATAAGTTAACAAATGCAGAGAAAAGATTAGAGATATTAGGAAAGAAGTTGCAGAAAATGAAGTTTTAATGGATAGTGTAGACTGATGTCATGGAATAACTTCCCTGGGATTAAGGGATCTAAATGGTATCGATCCTGATGAATATAATTTTTTTTTTTGAGATGGAGTTTCGCTCCATGTTGGTCAGGCTGGTCTCAAACTCCTGACCTCAGGTAATTCACCCGCCTAGGCCTCCCAAAGTGTTGGGATTATAGGCGTGAGCCACCGCGCCCGGCCTCTGATGAATGTAATTCTGATCACTTGGAACAAGTTTTGGATATTTACAAGTTGTAAGGGATGACAAAGATTATCTTGTCCAGTTGCTCTTTTAGTGCTAAGTTTTTTTTTTGTTTTTTTTTTAACTTAAAACAATTTAATCTCTCCATCTAATTTTTTGAGACAAGGTCTCACCAGGTCTCCCAGGCTGGAATGCTGTGGCACGATCTCTGCAACCTCTGCCTCCCCGGTTCAAGTGATTCTCCAGCCTCAGCCCCCTAGTAGGTGGGATTACAGGTGTGCACCACTGTGCCCAGCTAATTTATATATACATATTTTTTTGTAGAGACAGGGTTTCGCCATGTTACCTAGGCTGGTCTCGAACTCCTGAGGTCAAAGTGATCTTCCCGCCTCAGCCTCCCAGAGTGCTGGGATTACAGGTGTGAGCCACTGCATCTGGCCTATTTATTTTGAGATGGAGTTATGAGACTGGCTGAGTTTTGTGTTTTTGGTAGAGATGGGGTTTTGCCATGTTGCCCAGGCTGGTCTTGAACTCTTGGGCTCAAGTGATCTATCCTCCTTGGCCTCCTAAAATGCTGGGATTGTGGGCGTGAGCCAGCAGGCTCAGCCATATCACCAAATTTCTGAATTCTTATGTTTTTGTACTTTTTGTGAGGGGTTGGAGACAAGGCTTAGTTTCCGTGAGGTCTTCTGTTTATGTCAGCATCTAGTACTTAACCTTTAAAAATACAGATTTAATGTCATTTGTAATGTTCTGGGAAATGAAAGGAAAACTGATGTCTTTGTTATTATAATTTGCTCCAGCACTTTACTATCATTTAGTAGACTTAGTATTTTGCTGTCCTTGACTTTTCAAATAGCTATCTGGCAGTGGCAGAAGTGGACTTAGGTTAAACTGTACAACTATTAATATATATGGAGAGAAAAGGCTGTGCTTTTCCCCAGTTAAAAAGATGAGAACTTGGGAGCATACTTTCCCATCACCCTGGCTTTATTTACCTTTTTTCCTATCCTGATAGTTGTGCAGAGGCAGTGGGAAGAATTGTTCACTTGGCATATATGACTCCTTCCCCATTGCTGGTATGATGTGTAGGATGTGTTGACTGAGAAGGCAGTGAGTACCTACTGGAAGCAAGGACAACATAACTTGTACTCCATTTTACTAGTCTCCTAGCATTTCAGTAGAACAGTTTAGAAGCTAGATTTATTCAAAGGGTGCAGAGTTTGCAGAAACTTCTAGCTGTTCAGCCATCTCAGGCATTTGCCTCTAATCATACAGCATTTCTTTTAAAAGATCCTGAAGAGGCTGAGGCAAGAGGATTGCTTGAGCCTAGGAGTTTGAAGCCAGCCTGGGCAAAATAGCAAGACCCCAATACATTAAAAGAGAGAGTGATCCTAAAGAACAGACTTAGTTGAGCCTGTCTCATCCTACTCGTTCACCCTCTGTTAGGATCCTATTCCAATAAATAGTTTGAATCTATGAGATAAGGACATTTTCCAAGGGTTGGAAACAACTTCTAAAGAATAGGATCTGTATTTTACAGAAATGTGAAATTACTGGGGAATACCCAGAAGGTGGGCATTTTGCCAGTAAATGGGTATTTTGAAGACAGTGTGTGTATGTGTATGTGTAACTTACGAAAAATTCCAAACACTCAGTAGAGAGAAACATTTAATAAGCCAGTGACCCCTCTTGTTTCCTCTATATCCCCACTTTCTTCTTCCAACCAGATTATTTTCAAGAAAATCTCAATCATATCGTTTCATACCCTGCCACTCTTATAAACTAGCAAGTTTTGAATTAGGAAGCATGTTTGTTATTGAAAAATATTTTCTCGTCATGATGGATCATTGTGAATAAACCGCTTGTTTAGTGTTCAGTGTCTTGATATTGCTTAGCCAGGAATTGAAAGTAGATTGATAACTGTCCTGAATATGAGACAGGTAGGCATTGAGATGGAACTCAGCTCAGTGTTGATCCATTGTAGTATGTTAAAAGCTTAATGAATTGAATTAAATGAAGTAGAATTTACTAAGGCAGGCACCTTGGCTTTTAGACACCCAGGATAATTCCGAGATGGTGGAAGAACATTTTGGCTTTTAAAAAACTGAAAGTTTGCTGGAAGTCTACACTTGCCAAGATCTCGTGGCACAGTTCTGAGTTCTCTCAGAGTAGAACTGCACAGCTTACAGAACACCAATTAAAGCCTTTTTTTCTTTCCAGCAAGAGATTATGTTTTACCTAAACCAAATTATTTAAAGAAAAAAGGAGAAGGAGTATATGTTAGTTCCTAGGCTGTTGCTATAGGGCAAAGAGTTTTATTGCTCATTTGAAGCTACTTCTATTTGACAATCTATAAATATATCTTGCTTAAGTTGGAAAGCATTTTCAGCCCTAAATGTGTTCTCATTGCATGTGACATAATGTAGTTTTATATTATGAAGACAGAACCAGCTAACTACTGGCCACATTGTTAAAAATAAAAAGAAAGCAAGATTTAAAGTTTTCTGCTTTGCTTCTAATAATGTGTTCAATTAGGAAGCAGATTTTAAAGTTAAAAAGCAGCCATCTCTTTCATAGAAATGGCCTAAATGATGGGTGTATATCTGCAGGGCAAGAGTATAGATAAGCAAGTAGTTTATAAACAGGCCCTATTCTAAGAAGCTAGCCATTTTAGGAGAGCAGCCTGGGTGATTCTTTTGAAGATAAATTGGATATTATAGTTGAAAGATTAATTGGCTGCCAAAAATAATTGGGTAAGGGATTTAATTGGATGTTCATAGGTAGTCTCTTGAATCAAATAACCATTTAGGGCTCTTTGAAGTGAGTTGTAGACTTGCTCCATATTTTAAGTTAATTTTAGCTGTTTCTCTAGGAACCCTTTTTGCATTTTATCTGAATTTGCTGGTGGAATTTACAGACTCCTAGTGTTTACAGAAAATTGGGCATATTGTTTGAAGCAGCGTGGTGAACATTCTACCTTAAATCTACTTTTCAGGCACTTAATTTTATAATGATGGAAACAAAAACTCTAATTTCCTGGGGAAAGCTACCTGGCCTTTTGCTTTTATAATTACATCTGTTTGGAAGTGTGACCAGTCTCTTTTGCTGACACTTACTATGCTCCTTTCTTTAGGGGCTTAGTGCTAGTTTGGTAGTAACTTCAGGGCACACTTGTAAGCACTTTGGGGAGAGAGTGACAGTCAAGGTTCCTTTTATGAATTGAGGAACAGATGTCATGGCTCTTCTTGGGACATGTTGATAGAACCACTTCTTTCTTTTTTTTTGAGACGGGGTTTTGCTCTTGTTGCCTAGGCTGGAGTACAATGGCGCGACCTCAGCTTACCGCAACCTTCGCCTCCCGAGTTCAAGCGATTCTCCTGCCTCAGGAGATTCTCAGCCTCCCGAGTGTCTGGGATTACAGGCATGCACCACCACGCCCAGCTAATTTTGTATTTTTAGTAGAGATGGGGTTTCTCCATGTTGTTTAGGCTGGTCTCGAACTCCTGACCTCAGGTGATCCACCCGCCTCAGCCTCCCAAAGTGCTGGGATTACAGGGATTACAGGTGTGAGCCACTGCACCCAGCTTTTTTTTTTTTTTGAGACAGAGTCTCACTCTTGTCTCCAGGCTGGAGTGCAGTGAAGTGATCTCGCTTCACTGCAACCTCTGCCTCCCTGGTTCAAGTGATTCTTCTGCGTCAGCCTCCCAAGTGGCTGGGACTACAGGTACATGCCACCACACCCAGCTAATTTTTGTATTTTTAGTAGAGACGGGATTTCACCATGTTGGCCAGCTTGGTCTCGATCTCTTGACCTTGTGGCCCGCCTGCCTTGGCCTCCCAAAGTGCTGGGATTACAGGCATGAGTCACCACTCCTGGCCAGAACCACTTCTTTTGCTACTAAAATCCATTCTGTGATGGAGTAGAGAATGTCAAGGTAGCTTCATTATGTCTGCATTGATGTGTGTCTGGGGTAAGATTTATGCTTTGATGGGAGAAACTAGGGACAGGGGTAGAGGTGGACATACAGTTGGTGTGAATGTGCTGAGGGAGCTGTAATATGGGTGGGCTGGGGGTGATGTTTTTCTGGAAAGGGTAACTGAGGAGCATCAACATTATACAAAAATGCTCCTATGTTGAGTTTGTTTACCTTGGGGGTATTGAGATGGAGCTCCCTATTTTCAGCCATACTTCTTCCTTCTTGACCTCTTAGTACCAGAGGCTTGCAGACCAGTTTTTTTCTTTTGTCTTTTTTTTCTTTTTGTTTTAGGTGGAGGCTTTCTCTGTTACCCAGGCTGGAGTGCAGTGGCGTGATCTCGGCTCACTGCAACCTCTGCCTCCTGGGTTCAAGTGATTCTTGGGCCTCAGCCTCCCAAGTAGTTGGGACCACAGGTGCACACCACCATGCCCTGCTAATTTTTTTTGTATTTTTAGTAGAAACGAGGGTTTGCCATGTTGGCCAGGCTGGTCTTGAACCCCTGACCTCAGATATTCCAGCCGCCTTGGCCTTCCAAAATGTTGGGATTACAGGCGTGAGCCAGCACGTCTGGCCCAGTTTCTTAAAATTAGTAGAAAACTGGCCGGGTGTGGTGGCTCATGCCTGTAATCCCAACACTTTGGGGGACTGAGGTGGGTGGATCACCTGAGGTCGGGAGTTCAAGACCAGCCTGACCAACATGGAGAAACCCCGTCCGTCTCTACTAATAGTAAAAAATTAGCCGGTTTGTGGTGGCGCATACCTGTAATCCCGGCCACTTGGGAGGCTGAGGCAGGAGAATCGCTTAAACCCAAGAGGCGGTGAGGTTGCAATGAGCCGAGATCGTGCCATTGTACTCCAGCCTGGGCAACAAGAGTGAAACTCCGTCTCAAAAAAAAAAAAAGTTGGGAGGGGCCAGGCACAGTGGCTCACGCCTGTAATCCCAGCACTCTGGGAGGCTGAGGTGGGCAGATCACGAGGTCAAGAGATCAAAACCATCCTGGTCAACATGGTGAAACCCCGTCTCTACTACAAGCACAAAAATTAGCTGGGTGTGATGGTGCATACCTGTAGTACCAACTACTTGGGAGGCTGAGGCAGGAGAATCGCTTGAATCCAGGAGGTGGAGGTTGCAGTTGCAGTGAACCAAGATTGTCCACTCCAGCCTGGCGACAGAGTGAGACTCCGTCTCCAAAAAAAAAAAAAAAAAAAAAAAAAAAGATCGGTAAAGAACCACTACAAGCAATTTAAGTGAGAAGGTTGGTAACCAGTATACCTCCAGCTGGGTATATCTTAATATGTGTCATAATCCTTCCCTTTAAGGAGATTCCCAGTTTCCAGGAGAGGGACTTAGTTCCAGGTTAGTTATTTTATACTTCAGGACTCAGGGAAGAAGTCATATTTACTATAATACTATTTTGATTATTATTTTGCATTGTGAGCTGCTTTATTCCAGTGAATTAAATTGTTTACCAGACTGAATTTTCTAAGCAAGTGTTTAAAACATACTTTTTAAAGACTTTCCTTAACACTGTGTTTTAAAAAGCCTTAAATGAAGCTGTTTACATGTATACATTTAAAGGACGAATCTCAGCATGTTACTCTAAAGATGGGTTGTAAGCTGTTTTATTACAGTGAACTGAACTCCACCGAACCACGAACTTTGTAGGCAAGTGTTTAAAACATGCTTTTTAAAAAAGTAAATCATTTTTTTATTTTTAATAAAAAGATCAATCAAATGTTGTTATTTAAAACTTTTTTAAAATTGTTTTTACAATTTGACACATAATGTACATATTTATGGGGTATATTGTGATGTTTCAATGCATGTATACATTGTAATTACTATTTCATCATTTTAAACATTTATCATTTCTTATTTCTTTTCTTTTTTTTTTTTTGAGACAAAGTCTGTCTCTGTCGCCCAGGCTGGAGTGCGGTGGCCGGATCTCGGCAACGTCTGCCTCCCGGGTTCACGCCATTCTTCTGCCTCAGCCTCCCGAGTAGCTGGGACTACAGGCGCCCGCCACCACGCCCGGCTAATTTTTTGTATTTTTAGTAGAAACAGGGTTTCACCGTGTTCGCCAGGATGGTCTCGATCTCCTGACCTTGTGATCCGCCCGCCTCGGCCTCCCAAAGTGCTGGGATTACAGGCGTGAGCCACCGCACCTGGCCCATTTATCATTTCTTTGTGGTGTTAACATTCAAAATTTTCTCATGGAGCTATCTTGAAATATACAACATTGTTATTAGCTATAGTCACCTTACTGTGTAATAGAATACCAGAACTTATTCTTCTAAGTGTAACTTTGTACTATGACACTTTAAAGAACTTTGGTCCATTCAGAGCAGGTCCCTTAGTTTTTCACTGAGATTGTGGGATGGCTGTGTCTGGGCCTCGGTTTCCTTTTCTGTAAAATGGGGGGATAACACGACCTTCCTTACAGGACTGTTATGAGAATTAACCTTGTTACTACACCTGTTGCTCAGAAGGGTTGTAAATATGCACCTTCTGGAAGTAAGCAAATGAACTGAAGCACTGCCGCATATCACTCACAGATCCAGCCTTCCTGGGTTCTGAGAAGATTTAAACAACAAAAAATGCCTAGTAATTCACCTCTATTTTTAGCTCTTTGGTTCCTTTTGTACTGTGATGTATTAATATAAGCACTTAGCAAACTAATGGCGAAATACAAACATTTGATCTCTAATTTCTTTCTTTTTTTTTTTTTTTTTTTGAGACGAAGTCTCGCTCTGTCGCCCAGGCTGGAGTGCAGTGGCGCAATCTCGGCTCACTGCAAGCTCCGCCTCTCGGGTTCACGCCATTCTCCTGCCTCAGCCTCCCGAGTAGCTGGGACTACAGGCGCCCGCCCCTGCGCCCGGCTAATTTTTTCTATTTTTAGTAGAGACGGGGTTTCACCATGGTCTCGATCTCCTGACCTTGTGATCCGCCCACCTCGGCCTCCCAAAGTGCTGGGATTACAGGCGTGAGCCACCACGCCCGGCCTGATCTCTAATTTCTAACTCTAGTATCATAGTTATTCAAATAATGACTAGCTGGTTTGCTCTCAATCTGTTAAAACTGCGAGCTGTGGGTTAAATTGCTGAAGTAAGGTGAATATAAAAATACATTTACTTTTTTATACAAAGTTCCTTTCATTATGCTTGCAGACCGTATGACAGCCTTAATCATGATATTGAATTTTTAATTTATTTAGTGGACTTAGAGATTTTTATTAAGAATCAAGGCTTGGTTAGTTTATATTCCAGGCTGATACAAATTTGTGACGCTTTGTGTTATGAAACCAGAAGCTTGGTGTCATAGTGTGGCATATTAGTCATATTAGTCAGCCTTTGCTTCTTTAGTAGCGTCAAGGCCTCTTGCCTTGCATTTGCCATCTTGCCGCTCAGCTTCAAATGGCATATCATAGTGTGCCTGGTGGTTGCTGAGACAATGGCCAGGCTACCTATGATTAAAACCATCTTTAATCATAGGGCTCTGTCTGTCCCTATTAAACTTGAGCCTTCTAAGTTCTGTGAAGCTTTTAGAAAATTGTGTTTGATAATTGGTTTATATTTAGCTCAGTGATTGAGTTAGGCATAGAAAAGACAGTGTAGATCTTTTTTTTAAGACAGTCTCTCTTGCCCAGACTGGAGTACAGTGGCTCGATCCTGGCTCACTGCAACTTCCGCCTCCTGAGTTCAAATGATTCTTGTTCCTCAGCATCCTGAGTGGCTAGGATTATGGGCGTGCGCCACCACACCCACCTAATTTTTGTATTTTTTAGTAGAAATGGGGTTTCATCATGTTGGCCAGGCTGGTCTCAGAACTCCTGGTCTCAAGTGATCTGCCTGCCTTGGCCTCCCAAAGTGCTGGGATTACAGGTCTGAGCTGCTGCACCTGGCTAGATCTATTTTAAAGTGCCCTGAGTTAGAGTGGAATCCATGAAGGCTTGATCAGCTCTTGACTTTTTTTTTTTGAGACGGAGTTTTGCTCTTGTTGCCCAGGCTGGAATGCAATGGTGCGATCTCGGCTCACCACAACCTCTGCCTGCCAGGTTCAAGTGATTCTCCTGCCTCAGCCTCCTGAGTAGCTGAAATTACTGGCATGTGCCACCACACCCAGCAAATTTTGTACTTTTAGTAGAGATGGGGTTTCTCCATATTGGTCAGACTGGTCTTGAACTACCAACCTCAGGTGATCTGCCCACCTTGGCCTCCCAAAGTATTGGGATTACAGGCATGTGCCGGCCTTGACTCCTTTTTTTCAGAGTCTTGCACTGTACCTGGGCTGGAGTGCAATGGTGCAATCTCAACTCACTGCAGCCTCCCACTCCTGGGTTACTCCTGGGCAACGAGAGCGAAACTCCGTCTCAAAAAGCAAAACAAAAAAACCCCCAGTATGGTACTGGTGTATGGAGAGACAGTAGATTAGTGGGATAGGATCAAAAGCCCAGAAGTAGACCAAGTATATATGAACATTTAGTATATGGTAAGTCACAGGGTATCTTAAACATTTTTTTGCTGCAATAGAATGCAATAGACGGGGTATTTTATAAACAGATTTATTTCGTATGGTTATGGAGGCTGAGAAGTCCATTATCAAGGTGCTGGCATCTGGTGAGTGCCTTCTTGTGCTATTATCCTGTGGCAGAAGGGCAAAAGAGCACAAAGGATTGCAGAACTCATCCTTTTATCAGGTATCTACTCCTAAGATAAAGGTATTAATAATCCATTCATGAGGGCTTTGCCTCTAACGATTTCTGAAAGACCCTACTTCTCAACACTGTTGGATTGGAGATTCAGTTTTCATCACATGAACTTAGAGGACACATTCAAACCATAGCCCAGGGAGAAAATCATTATTTATTAAAGGGTTTTTAATAAATGATGCAGTGACAACTGGGTAGCCCTTTTGGAAAAAAATACAACTAGATTCGTGTCGCACGTCATACACAAGACAAAAACTCCAAATAGATCAGAGATCTAAATAAAAAAACAATGAAACCCTACACATTCTAGAAAAAATTGTGGGTGAATTCTTAGGTGTAAGAAAAGACTTTATGGCTGGGCGAAATGGCTCATGCCTGTAATCCCAGCACTTTGGGAGGCTGAGGTGGGCGGATCACCTGAGGTTGGGAGTTTGAGACCAGCCTGACCAACATGGACAAACCCCGTCTCTACTAAAAATACAAAGTTAGCTGGGCGTGGTAGTGCATGCCTGTAATCCCAGCTACTTGGGAGGCTGAGGCAGGAGAATTGGTTGAACCCAATAGGCAGCAGTTGCAGTGAGCCACGATCACGCCATTGCACTCCAGCCTGGGCAACGAGCAAAACTCCATCTCAAAAACAAAACAAAACAAAACAAAGAAAAGACTTTCTAATTGACTTGAAATCCATCCAGAGGCAATGGAATAAAAATCTGGGAGTAGGTGTGGTGGCTCACGCCTGTAATTCCAGAACTTTGGGAGGTCGAGGCGGGCGGATCATGAGATCGAGACCAGCGTGACCAACATGGTGAAATCCTGTCTCTACTAAAAATACAAAATTAGCCAGGCATAGTTGCGTGCGCTGGTAATCCCAGCTACTCAGGAGGCTGAGGCAGGAGAATCACTTGAACCCAGGAGGCGGAGGTTGCAGTGAGCTGAGATCGCGTCACTGTACTCCAGCCAGCCTGGGCAATAGAACAAGACTCCGTCTCAAAAAAAAAAAAAAAAAAAAAAAAAAAACTCTTTCTACTAAAAATACAAAAATGAGCCAGGCGTGGTGGTACATGCTTGTAATCGCAGCTACTGGGGAGGCTGAGGCAGGAGAATCGCTTGAATGTGGAAGGTGGAGGTTGCAGTGAGCCGAGATTGCACCATTGTACTCCAGCCTGGGCAAGAAGAGCGAAACTCCGTCTCAAAAAAAAAAAAACAAAAAAAAAGTCTGGTAAATTTTACTGCATAAATTTGTTGGGATGCATAGCACTTCATGGGGAAACAACAGAACATTCCATCCAGAAAGCAAGAATGCCCATTACCTCTGCTGCTGTTCAACATTGTACTAGAGGTTGAGCTGGCCCAATTAGATAAATCAATTGTGAGGGCCTAAGGATTGGTAAAGAAGTAGAGCTATCTTTTGTTTCCAGATAAGGCAGCATACCTGGAAAACCCTAGAGAAGCAATGATAAATCTAACTTAAGAGATAAATGAATTCAGTAAGGTAGCAGGATATTAACATATAAAAAAGCCAGTAGTTATTTTTGTTTATTTATTTTGAGACAGGGTCTTTATGATAGTGAGTTGCCCAGGCTAGAGTGCAGTGGCACTGTCATAACTCACTGCAGCGTTACCCTCCTGGGCTCAAGTGATGTTCCCACATTAGCCTCTCAAGTAGCTGAGACTACAGGCACGTGCCACCACACCCAGCTAATTTTTTAATATTTTTTTTTTTTTGTAGAGACCGGGTCTTGCCAATATGTTTTTATACACAAATAATAGCCACTTAGAGGACATAATAGGAAAATACCCTATTTACAATAGCAACATGCAAGATGATACTTAGGAATAAATCTAAAGAGAAATGTGCAGAGTCTCTAATAGGGAAACCACTTTAAAACACTTCTGAAAGATACAAAAATGTACTTGATCAAATGGAAAGACAGCTGTTATTCTTGGTTAGGGCAGCTCAGCATTATAAGATGTCAGTTCTCCCTACATTAATTTAAAAAGTTAATGCAGTACCAAAAAATACCAACCAACTTATTTCTCTGGAGTTAGTCAAGTTGATAATAAGGTTCACACAGAAAAGCAAGAATTATTAATGGAAGTCTTTTTCTTTAGGATAACTGGGATGACGATGATGATGAAAAAAAAGAGGAAGCAGAAGTAAAACCAGGTGAGCCACTGGGGTACCTCCATTTTTGTTTTTATGTCTTGCTGAGCATTTGTGACTTGTATTAAGACAAATGACAGAATGCTCACAAAATGGGAGATTTTGGTATTTAGAAACCAAGTGTCCTTCCATTCCCACTTTATTCTGTTTTCCCTGCAACTTTTCTGTATCTCCTCAAAATATAATCAGATTAGATACCTGCTGTATTTCTGTGTGAGTGCTAGGTATTGTTAGGAGGAAAGGGTAGAGGTTTTGGCATTAATTATAGTTGAATGATCTAAGCCCTGCCTATAGGACGGTGGGGAAATATGAAGAGATATTTGGATCTTAGGGGTCACGTTAGAGAGGAGAAGGAGTCGTCCCAGAAGTTTCCCATTATTTGTGAGAAAAATCACTGTTTGAAGCTGGGAAAGGTTTGGTCTCTTAACAGTATACAAGTATCATGTCTGTCTCATCAATAAACTGGAAAATACTCAGTATAACTGTGAATAAAACTTTTTTTTACTTTTAGAGGTAAAAATTTCAGAAAAGAAAAAAATAGCAGAAAAGATAAAAGAGAAAGAACGGCAACAGAAGAAAAGGCAAGAAGAAATTAAAAAGAGGGTAAGTACCGTTGTTTTCTAAAATACAGAATTCTCACATCGGTAGTGGTATAGTTTCTAACAGGCTGCAAATATTACCTAGCAATTTGAAGGGCTCTGTAAAGACTGTAAGTGGATACCATAAGGTAGGTAAAATCCAAAACAAATTGATTTATGGTTTTTGCAAAAACAGAACCCAGTTTTATATATGAGTGTCTTTTAAGTTTTCACAAACATTCAGGAACAGTCATGATAGTGCAGTGACTACAGTCAGTGATTTCTGCCAGTGCCTGTAGTTCATTCTAGTCAACAGGATTAGATTTTTTTTTTTGAGATGGAGTCTTGCTTTGTCACCAGGCTGGAGTGCAGTGGCTCAGTCTCGGCTCAGCGCAACCTCTCTGCCTCCCGGGTTCACGCCATTCCCCTGCCTCAGCGTCCTGAGTAGCTGGGACTACAGGAACCACGGCCAGCTAATTTTTTGTATTTTAATAGAGATGGGGTTTCACCATGTTGGCCAGGATGGTCTCAATCTCCTGACCTTGTGGTCTGTCTGCCTCGGCCTCCCAAAGTGCTGCGCTTTCAGGCGTGAGCCACTGTGCCTGGCCAGGATTAGTTTTTATTTGCAGTGTATATATTGAACAAAATACAAAAATTGTTCATTTCTGTGTCATGTAGCTATATAAATGTATTTGTTTTTGATTATTTGGCACAGGATCAGAAATATTTATTTGTGTGGTTTTTTTGTTTTTGTTTTTTAGACAGAGTCTCACTCCGTCACCTAGGCTGCTGGAATGCAGTGGTGTGATTTTGGCTCACTGCAGCCTCCATCTCCCAGGTTCAAGCAATTCTCATTCCTCAGCATCCCAGGTTGGAATTACAGGCACACGCAATCATGCCTGGCTAATCTTCGTATTTTTAGTAGAGATGGGGTTTTGCCACATTGGCTGGGCTGGTCTGAAACTCCTGACCTCAAGTGATCTGCCTGCTTCGACTTCTCAAAGTGCTGGGATTACAGGCATAAGCCACCACACCCAGCCTATTTTCTATTTCTTTTTTTTTTTTTTGGAGATGGAGTTTCACTCTTATCACCCAGGCTGGAGTGCAATGGTGTGATCTCAGCTCACTTCATCCTCCTCCTGGGTTCAAGTGATTCTCCTGCCTCAGCCTCCAGAGTAGCTGGGACTACAGGCGTGTGCCACCACACCCAGCTAACTTTTGTATTATCAGTGGAGATGGCATTTCACCATGTTGGCCAGGTTGGTCTCGAACTCCTGACCTCAGGTGATCAACCCGCCTTGGCCTCCCAAAGTGCTAGGATTATAGGTGTGAACCACTGCGCCTGGCCTATTTTCTATTTGAGAACACATTTACATGGTTCAAAAATTAAAACAGCCCAGGGTGGTTTGCTCACTCCTGTAATTGCAACGCTTTGGGAGGCTGAGGTGGGACTATTGCTTGAGTCCATGGATTTGAGACCAGCCTGGACAACATAGGGAGACCCCGTCTCTACAAAAAGTAGAAAAATGAGCTGGGCATGGTGGTACATGCCTGTAGTATCAGCTGCTTGGGAAGCTAAGGTAGGAGAATCACTTGAGCCCAGGAAGTTGAGGCTGCAGTGAGCCATGATTGCACCACTACACTCCAGCCTAGGTGACAGAGCAAGACCCTGACTCAAAAAAAAAAAAAAAAAACGGCCGGGCACAGTGGCTCATGCCTGGAATCCCAGCACTTTGAGAGGCCGAGGTGGGCAGATCACAAGGTCAGGAGATCAAGACCATCCTGGCTAACATGGTGAAACCCCGTCTCTACTAAAAAATACAAAAAATTAGCTGGGTCTGGTGGCAGGCGCCTGTCGTCCCAGCTACCTGGGAGGCTGAGGCAGGAGAATGGCGTGAACCCTGGAGGCGGAGCTTGCAGTGAGTGGAGATTGTGCCTGGGCGACAGAGTGAGGGTGACAGAGCGAGACTCCATCTCCATCCTGGGCGACAGAGTGAGACTCCATCTCAAAAAAAAGAAAAATTATATCCCAGTATAAAGAGAAGATAGATACACACTAAGCTGTCAGCTGTCATCTCAGAGAAGTGGGTTTGGGAAACAAATGACATCTACTATTATATCTTTAAAATTTGTTATAATGATACTTTTATAATTATACAATATGATGAAAAGGGGAAATGTTTTGAACCATTCTGTTGGACATTTAGGTTGTCTGTAAATTTATTTGAAATTATGAATAATACTCTAATGTACATTCTTGGGCTTATATATTTGTGTGCATCTTATTTCTTGAGGTAAATACCTAGAAGTAGAATGCTTGATTAAAGCATGTAAAAGTATTATTTAAGACTTGATACATATTACCAAGTTGCCCTAGAAAGGTTGTTCCAATATAGTTTTAGTAGCAGTGTATGAAAGTAATATTTTTACCTTTTCCACAGTCTCAATTTCTTATTTTTAAAAAAGGCTATAGAAGTAATCCCAGTCTTCCTGGGTACAAATCTGTCACATTACCAGCCGTGTTACCTTCTATTATTGTGGGCAGGTTGTTTCTCTGTGCCTCCATTGTTTATCTTTAAAATTGGGTTAAGAATATCTAAAGTGGACTGGGCACAGTGGCTCATACCTGTAATCCCAACACTTTGGGAGGCTGAGGCGGGCAGATCACTTGAGGTCAGGAGTTCAAGATCGGCCTGGCCAACATGGTGAAACCCTGTCACTACTAAAACTACAAAAATTAGCTAGATGTGGTGGCGCACGCCTGTAATCCCAGCTACTTGGGAGGCTGAGGCACAATAATCATTTGAACCCAGGAGGCAGAAGTTGCAGTGAGCCAAGATCGCGCCACTGCACTCCAGCCTTGGTGGCAGAGTGAGGCTCTGTCTTAAAAAAAAAACAAAAAACAAAAAAAACTAAAGTGTTTAGAGGAATGCCTGAAACAGTAATTACCAGTGTTCACTTTTATTTATAATTATATATGCTTAAGAATTCATACAATACAGAAAGGTACTGGGTGCATCATAATCCCAGTGCTTTTTAAAAACTTTTGTCTCATTTTAGTTAGAAGAACCTGAAGAACCTAAAGTGCTAACACCAGAAGAACAATTAGCAGATAAACTTCGGCTAAAGAAATTACAGGAAGAGTCAGACCTCGAATTAGCAAAGGAAACTTTTGGTAAGACAGGAGTATGATTGCAATACAGTATTAAACTGTTACAGGTGAAGACCCCAGAAAGTTCAGAAAACATCTCCTTTTCTTAAAAGAAACATGATACTGGCTAATGTAGATATTAGAAAGCAGTTTTTAATCTCTGTGTATATTTGAGATTTCATTACATTTTCAGATTTTTGAATGATTGTTTTGAGTAAAAGATTATTAAGATAAGTCATTTATAGCAATGCAAGAAGGGCAAAAAGGAGTCGACTCAAATGAAGTACACTGCTGCGTAGAATATTTTTATCAGCTGGATGAAATTTGCATGAAATGTGAGGTCTGTAGCTTTGAAATGGACTGTAGGACTGTCCTGCTGTCTTAAGACTTAGACAGTAGGATGTTGCTCCAGGTGAAGCATGCAGCTTTTTCTGTGCCTTCTTGTGCTCAGTGTCATTTCCTTCTGCAATCCTTCTTTGCCCTTACCATGCCCTGTCTTTAGAGGGCCTCCATTTCTGTGTGTGGTGTCTGCAGCTGTGGTTAGTGCATGAGATAAAAGTGCAGCATCCTATAAATAGTTACATTCAGAGTGTTCCAGAGTAAGAGACATGGCTAGAGAAATAGTCAAAGCCTTCACTTCATTTAACCAAGTTTGTCATTACCTGTTGAGTACTTTTCAGAGTAGAAGATCATGTTGAAACAGTTAAATCATTGCAATTTATAGCCAAGAAGGAAAGCTCTAGTTATTCTGATACGTCTCCCCCACCTTCATGCTTTCTCTACTCTAAACAGATCAAAAGGCTGACTGTAGTGATTGTTTTCCTTTTCATGGCGAAGTGTGACCTTATCTGTTAGTGGATCTGTACAAATACCGGGAGTTGCTGTGAATGCTCCGTGCACCATTGTATGCTTGGCAGGTCTTAACTGCACTCGTCTAATTATAGAGGGTTCTTGGCTGTTATTATGTGTCTTCCTAGGATGGTAAAAGCTGCCCATGTGTTTATTAAAGAGGCAGGTTTATGAAGTGTGCATAAAGCCTAGCATGGGACACCTGTTACAGACTAAAAGGTAAAAAACATGCATTCATACAGTCATTGTTAATAGGATTTTACTGTTGTGTTTCTCATACTAAAATACCACATGTGATATTGTTAATAACTAACATACTTGACATGGAGGATACAGAAGCATACTTATCTTAGTCTAAAACTCATGTGGGCCAGATTTTTTTTTTTTTCCTAACAGGGTCTGGCTCTGTCACCCAGGTTAGAGCACAGTGGTATGATCTCTGCCTCTGAGCTCAAGCCATTCTCCCACCTAAGGCTCCCAAGTAGCTGGGACTACAGGTGTATGCCACCACGCCTGGGTAATTTTTTTTTTTTTTTGGGTATTTTTTTGTAGATAGAGGGTTTCACCATGCTGCCCAGGCTGTTGTTGAACTCCTGAGCTCAAGTGATCTGCCCGCCTTGGCCTCCTAAAGTGTTGGGATTACAGGCAGGAGCCACCATGCGCAGCCCAGGCCATATTTCTTCTATTGGGATATAACATGTTTACCCCTTTTTAGCTTCTGGAGTTAGACAAATACTTTCACAGGATCCATCTTTGTTTCTTAATCTTTTTGTTCCCTCTCTCCCCACTTTACTGTGGGGGTGTTCTTGTACAAGAACAGAGTATCCCTTTTGTAATGTAATATGTTGTTTTATTTTTAGAGAAAGGGTCTTGCTCAGTCATCCAGTCTGGAGTGCAGTGGCATGACCATAGCTCACTGCAGCCTCTAACTCCTGGGCTTAAACAATCTTCCCACCTCAGCCTCCCAGGTAGTGAAGGCTACAGGTGAATATCACCACACCTGGCTAATTTTATTTATTTTTTTGAGACAGAGTCTCACTGTGTCACCCACGCTGGAAGGCAGTGGTGCAGTCTCGGCTCATTGCAACCTCTGCCTCCTGGGTTCAAGTGATTCTCGTGCCTCAGCCTCCCAAGTAGCTGGGATTACAGACATATGCCACCACCATGCCTGGCTAATTTTTGTATTTTTAGTAGAGACGGGGTTTCACCGTGTTGGCCAGGCTTGTCTCTCGGACTCCTGACCTCAGGTGATCCACCTGCCTTGGCCTCCCGAAGTGTTTGGATTACAGGTGTGAGCCACTACATCTGGCCACACCTGGCTAATTAAAACAATTTCTTTTTGTAGAGATGAAGTCTTGCTGTGTTGCCCAGGCTGGTCTCAAACTCCTGGCCTCAAGCGATCCTCCCTCTTAGGCCTCCCAAACAAAGCGCTGGGATTACAGGTGTGAGCCACTGTGTCTGGCCTTGATACATTGTTTTTAAATGAATAAAATAATTATAAAGAAAACCTGTTATATAGAAATAGATGTCAAAATACTAAAATGACAATTTGTGATACAGAATTATGTGCTTCCTTATTGATGCATTAAATAAGGTATAGTGGCAGGTCTAATAAATAATGTCATTTGAGAGTAATGATGACTGAACAATATTAATATTGTAAGATATCTGTAATGTCAGAAGAGTGTGTGTAATCTCTCCTGGTAAGTCAAGTTTTGCTAATACCACTGTGATTTGTTGCCAGTCAATTGAAACGGAAGGAAATGCTGAATTACGGGTTAATAAAGATGTGACTGTTTTTCTGATTTAAGTTCGTAGCCCCCCTGCCCCCAACCCCCACCCTGCCCTGTCCCGCTCCAGCCATTCTATCCAATGACTCCAGTGGCTTCAGGTTCAGAGCCTCTGCTTTAGAATGAAACAACAGGGTTATTCACATAGCTGATTGGCTTGTAAGGTTTCAGTTTTAAAAATCCTAACCTCCTGATACTTTTCGGTGCTTCTTTTCTCCTACAGGTGTTAATAATACAGTTTATGGAATAGATGCTATGAACCCATCTTCAAGAGATGACTTTACAGAGTTTGGAAAGTTACTAAAAGATAAAATTACACAATATGAAAAATCACTATATTATGCCAGTTTTTTGGAAGTCTTAGTTCGAGATGTGTGTATTTCATGTAAGTAATTCTAATCTCTAGCCCCTCTGGGTAGATTTTTAGTAGGATGTTATCTTCAGGAGGTTGAAGGTTATTTTTTATTTTCAAGGATACTATAATACAGACTCATGATTTGCTGTTTTAGCAATTACCTTGTGAATGTTGGGCTGCAGATACACAGTGAATTTGAGTGCTGGATCTTTTTGTTTGTAGGAGGACTTCTTGTTTTACAATGGCTTCCTTAAGAGATACCTGGGCTTGTCAGCAAAGCAGCTAGTAAAACACTGGCCCATTCTTTTTATCTGATTATCACTTGAGAGGGGCTGGGAAGTATCTTTTGAGGGAAAAAGGTCTCTGGCCCTGTAGGATTTGGGTTGGGTGAGACTCTGGCCACTGGTTTTTACACAGCAGAATTAGACAAAGTGCAAGTTGCATGACAGGGCTGGCACCTATTCTCTGGGTCCGTGGTTGTGGTGCCACACCTTGACAGGAGTCATACATTTCAGGGCAGGGTGAATGGGAGTGACAGCCATGGGTGGTGAAGCAGGAATGTATGGAAGGGACTGGTTTTGCTAGTATTTGCAGTTTTTTTTTTTTTGAGATGGAGTCTTGCTTTGTCGCCCAGACTGGAATGCAGTGGCACCATCTCAACTCACTGCAACTTCTGCCTCCTGGGTTAAAGCAGTTCTCCTGGCCTGGCGCAGTGACTCACGCCTGTAATCCCAGCACTTTGGGAGGCCGAGGTGGGTGGATCACGAGGTCAGGAGATCAAAACCATCCTGGCTAACACGGTGAAACCTCATCTCTACTAACAATACAAAAAAAAAAAAAAAATTAGCTGGGCGTGGTGGCTGGTGCCTATGGTCCCAGCTACTTGGGAGGCTGAGGGAGGAGAATGGTGTGAACCCGGGAGGCAGAGCTTGCAGTGAGCTGAGATCGCCCCACTGCACTCCAGCCTGGGGGAATGAGCGAGAGTCCATCTCAAAAAAAAAAAAAAAAAAAAGCAATTCTTCCACTCAGCCTCCCGAGTAGCTGGGATTACAGGTGCCTGCCACCATGCCTGGCTAATTTTTTGTATTTTTAGTAGAGACAGGGTTTCACCATGTTGGCCTGGCTGCTCTGGAACTCCTGACCTCAGGTAATCCCCCCACCTTGGTCTCCCAAAGTGCTGGGATTACAGGTGTGAGCCACCACGCCCAGCCTATTTGCAGTTTTTAAGATGGAGAAAGAGGAATCCTCTACAATGGATTGGGTTTTCTTTGAGAAATATCACTATGCTGAGGGCTCTACATTTGATTGGTAACGTGCCCAGAGTTGATATTTTATTCTGCATGTACTATTTTTTTCTGGTTTTTGGAGGTGTTCTCTTACCAAAACTGAACACTTTCTAGTAGCTAAAAACTGGTGTTTCTTTCCAGCTTCATATTTTTATAAGGCTGATAATGCTGTCCACTGAACAGGACCATTTCGTGGTGGGACATGGAGATGGTCACTGTTCTCACTCTAATTCCCATGCAAGAAAATGGAGACATGATGGGATAGGGTGTTGTCATTGTAGGTTTAAGAACTGTCATTCCGGCCGGGCGCGGTGGCTCATGCCTGTAATCCCAGCACTTTGGGAGGCTGAGGCCAGTGGATCACCCGAGGTCAGGAGTTTGAGACTAACCTTGCCAACATGGTAAAACCCCGTCTCTTCTAAAAAAAAAAGAAAAATACAAAAATTAGCTGGGCATGGTGGTGTGCACCTGTAATCCCAGCTACTCAGGAGGTTGAGGCAGGACAATACTTGAATCCGGAAGGTGGAGGTTGCAGTGAGCCGAGATCACACCACTGTACTCCAACCTGGTGACAGAGCGAGACTCCGTCTCAAAAAAAATAAAATAGGGCCAGGCGCGGTGGCTCAAGCCTGTAATCCCAGCACTTTGGGAGGCTGAGACGGGCGGATCACGAGGTCAGGAGATCGAGACCATCCTGGCTAACACGGTGAAACCCCGTCTCTACTAAAAAATACAAAAAAAAAACTAGCCGGGCGAGGTGGTGGGCGCCTGTAGTCCCAGCTACGGGAGGCTGAGGCAGGAGAATGGCGTGAACCCGGGAGGCGGAGCTTGCAGTGAGCGGAGATCGCACCACTGCACTCCAGCCTGGGCGACAGAGCGAGACTCTGTCTCAAAAAAAAAAAAAAATAAATAAAATAAAATAGGCCGGGCGCGGTGGCTCACGCCTGTAATCCCAGCACTTTGGGAGGCCGAGGCAGGCGGATCACCTGTCAGGAGATTGAGACCATCCTGGCTAACACAGTGAAACCCTGTCTCTACTAAAAATATAAAACATTAGCTGGGTGTGGTGGTGGACGCCTGTAGTCCCCACTACTTGGGAGGCTGAGGCAGGAGAATGGCATGAACCCAGGAGGTGGAGCTTTCAGTGAGCTGAGATGGCACCACTGCACTCCAGCCTGGGCAACAGAGTGAGATTCCATCTCAAAAAATAAAAAATAATAATAATACTTGTCATTCCATGTTTATTTGTCTGTTCTCACTGATTACTGGGGGTATATTAATGGAAGGGCATGTTATCCTCTCCCATTTGTTTAGACTAAGGAAGGACAGTAGGAAGCATTGTGAGCTATAAAAGTTTCTCTTTGGTTGAACAGTGGTGTGTTGGTGATTACAGGTCATCATTATAAATAAATTTTATTTTCAAGAGACTGGGTCTAGCTGTGTTGCCCAAGCTGGTCTCAAATTCCTGGGCTTAAGTGATCCACCCACCTAGGCCTCCCAAAGTGTTGGGATTACAGGCATGTGCCACTGTGCCCGGCCACCTTATGTTTAAAAAGAAGAAATTCATGGTCCTTTCATAGTTACTGAAGTTTAACAATGAATAAATTGGATTTCTCATAACACTTTTGGAATGTACATTTTGGGACATATAGATATATGTGGAATGTATATATTTAGCTTTAAGTTTTCAAAATGCTTAAAAATTCACATTTAATGGTATGCCCTTTTTTTTTTTAAGTGGAAATTGATGACTTGAAAAAAATTACCAATTCACTGACTGTGCTTTGCAGTGAAAAACAGAAGCAAGAAAAGGTAAGAGCAAGCTGTGTAGGGAAATGTGTATTAAATTAGAGTGGGGTTATAGGTCTAACCTTCAACAAATGTAATAGGAGCCTGTCCTAATTACTTAAAAATCAAGCAACTCACTAATACCATTTAAGTTAGACTAGAACAGGAGTATGGGTGCTATTACTGTCCTTTTGTTTCCAGACATGTTCCCCTTTTCTGAGTTCATAGAAATTGCTGAAATCATAGACTGGGTTCATATACTAGCTCTGCCACTCAATAGCTATAGGTAAATCAGCTTTTCTAAGCTTCAGTTTTCTCCCTTCTAAAATAGGGACAATAATACTCACTTTGCAGAATATTTATAAAAGTAAGAGAAGTATGTCAAGTAAAGGTTAGCTTTGTGAGTTAAAATTGGGGGGTACTTATTCACACTTTTCTAAATTTGCTTCAGTGAAGTTGAGGCTTTCTACCAATAACTTATAACCCCTGCTGGTGGGCTAGGTATCCAGAGCAGGAACAAGGACCCAGATCAAGTTTTGGAGAGACTGACTCTGGGAGACCTTTTAGAGACCTGTTCAGGTCCAAAACATGTAGGCTCGGTTGTCCCTTACGGAACTAGTGTGTCTGGGACCAAAGGTTTTTGTGTATCTGTGAGGGTTGCTATACCAGGTAAGATGCCCATAGCACATAAAGTTTCATGAATTAACTCTCTTTCATCTTTAGCAAAGCAAAGCCAAAAAGAAGAAGAAAGGTGTGGTTCCTGGAGGGGGATTAAAAGCCACCATGAAAGATGATCTGGCAGATTATGGTGGTTATGATGGAGGATATGTACAAGACTATGAAGACTTCATGTGACATTTTATCTTTTCTTGGTATCATCTTTATGTTGCCCACAATCCCTTGAACATGTAGCACAACTTCCTTTCCTTTCAGTTCTGCCAAATGCTACAATCAGAAGTGCAGTATATTTTGTGCTGGTTATTTAACCCCTTGACACTTAGGTGCTAATGTGCAAATGAGGGAACTTGGATCTTGCTGCCAAGGGGTTAAAATTGGAACCTAAGTTGCTACTAAATCATAGTTCAAAACAAACCTAATAATGTTGTCATTGTTGCTATCTGATTTCATAGCAGCAGTCACTAAATAAATTGGAAACAAAAGGTTGCAACATGACAAAAAAACTGTGTAGTATTTACCAGCACCATTCAGTAATACAGCCTTAACCATACCTCCTTGAACTACTTCGTAACTTGTCAAGAAAAGCAGTTTGCAGCAAGGGCATGTGGTGTGCACCTAGTATTAAAATTGCTTTGTCTTAAAATTGAACATGAGGATATTAAAAATACATTGTGAAGATGACTGCTTATCTCAGAGTGAAGATACTGCGGCTGAAAAGCACTAGTTTGATATAAAATTAAAATGACCAAAACCCTCCAACTTTGAAGCTAAAGAAGGTAACCTTTCCATTATTGCATTACATGTTGTGGAATCTCTTCAGTGCAAAGACTGTCTAGTTATTTATCAGGCTATTTCTACTGATGAAGTGCTTCAGGTGGGGGAGGGAAACATTTTTATTTGACTGATTTAAGTGTCTGAGAAACAAATCTTTGTTCTCTTAGGCTGCAATGGAACAACTTTACCAGGGTTTTGGCATTTCCTTTCCTTTATAAAACATGCTCAGCAAACTGCACCAGTTAACTACAGTTTGGTAAATTGTTATGTTAACAATTATGACATCTGCAATGTTTTATAAAGCAACTAATTTAATAAAATCACTATTGTGAGGACTTAAATTTTGTGTTACCTCCCAAGAGATACTTTTTGAGAGTATAGAACACAGCTCTTGGGATTACAGTTCTCTACATACTAAATCTTAATAAATGCTTGACATAGTTACAGCTTTAAAACGAGTGATTTGCCAGGTCCTTAATAATGTCACCATAGAGCAACAAAGGTATAGGGCTGCCTTCCTCTTATTTATTTGGGGAAATAATTTTGTTATTTAGATACTAAGGCCTAATTAAGTACCTATAAGAACTATTTATTTGGAGTAACTGAGCCTATAACTCAGGTTTATGGCTGTTAAGTATAGATTGGGGAATCGTTATTATGTCTTCTCCTAAGCAGTTTAACCAAATGTGTGGTTAGTGTTTTTTTATTCCCCTAAGACAGAAAGAACAAAAAATGTTTTAAATTTCTCTTATATAGGAAATAGGAACGTCAAAGCTCTGTAGACTACTTACTAAGTGGAAAACAAGACCATCTGAGTGATTTGAGGAATTAACAAAAAGTAGTGACTACATAGCAATAATTACAGTAAATAAAGATTCTTTTAAGGCAGACAAGGGCTAAGATTTCCTTAGCAGTAATAATGACATACACTGAATTGAAAATCTATTTTATTACAGAAAGATCAGTTTCTAACAAATGAAAATGTATCACCTGTTCCTTAACTGTGTAAATAATATTAAATTTCTTTGGAACTGGAATCTGCAGGTACAGGTATATTCTTTAATTACTATTGGATCATCTAAAGTAGAAGCTGTCCTGAGGAAGAGGAAGCTTTTGATCTTAATACTAGTATCTATATAAAATGGTATAGATGAACAGTCATCTAAAATCAGTCCATTTCAAATAGGAATTTCCTTCTGAAAAGTTTCTCATTTGCTGCCTACTACCCACAAAGGACTGATATGGTACAGTACTGGGATTGTTCAACTTTAACAAAGATCTCCAATGCATTATTCTACTCATCTCATCTGTCAGAACCTGCTAACAGTACAAGAAAACAGGCACCTATGAAATCATCTAACCTGCTAGCATGTCCTTTAGACAGCAACCTGTCTGAGGGTCCTTCAGAAGCACATTTACAGTTTCATAAAACTTGTGTTCATATGCCAACTTGTAATACAGGTAAACATCTTCACAATATGTGAGTAATTTCTTCAGGTTTTCCATGACCATGTCAGTAGGCTGATGTTGTTTATATCTAGATAAAGAAACATAATATACAGGTTAAGATAACTGTTGTTTTTTTGTTTTGTTTGAGACAGAGTCTTACTCTGTTGCCCAAGCTGGAGTGCAGTGGAGCAGTCTTGGCTCACTGCAACCTCTGCCTGCTGGGTTCAAGTGATTCTTGTGCCTCAGCTTCCTGATAGCTGGGATTACAGGTATGTGTCATCACCCTGGCTAATTTTTGTAATTTTAGTAGAGACAGGGTTCTGTTATGTTGGCTAGGCTGGTGTTGAACTCCTGGCCTCAAGTTACCTGCCAGCCTCAGCCTCCTAAAGTGCTTGGATTACAGGCGTGAATCACTGTGCCTGCCCGTTTTTTGTTTTGTTTTTTCCTTTTCTTTTTTTCTAAATGAAAAATGGAGGTCTCACTGTGTTACCCAGGCTGGAGTACAGTGGCTTTTCAGAGGTGTGAACTCCTGGGCTCAAGTGCTTCTCTTGCAGCCTCCTAAGTAACTAGGACTACAAGTGTGTACCACTGTGCCCACCTTAGGATATTGTATTTTGAGTGAGGGCTGTCAGCTCTGAAGTACCACTTACTATTACCTATAGAGGAGACAGTGCTGGAGTCTGGGTTATCTCAGACTAGTATTGTGGGTGCTTGATAAAATACTTTATTAAAAATGAGTATGTTAATGCTCACCTTATAGAGTTAAGTTTAGTACTCCAAAAGGCACCTCTGATGTTTTAGTGTTTTTTGTGGTAAGAGTCATACACTGTTGCCAGGCTGGAGTATAGTGGCACGATCTCGGCCTAATGCAGCCTCTGCCCCCAGGTTCAAGCGATTCTTCTGCCTCAGCCTCCCAAGTAGCTGGGACTATAGGCGCCCACCACCACACCCAGCTAGTTTTTACATTTTCAGTAGAGACAGGGTTTCACCATGTTGGTGAGGCTGGTCTTGAACTCCTGACCTCAAGTGATCCTCCCACCTCAGCCTCCCATAGTGCTCGGATTACAGGCGTGAGCCGCTGTGCCTGGCCATTGTTTTAGGTTTTTGGCAATGAGTAGCTATCCTCCCATTTTAAAGTACAAAGCACTATAAGCAAACTGTTCTTGTTCATCTGTTTGCATAAATCTGTTAAAAGACTCTTCCCAATAAGGATTCTTGATATTGCTTTGCCATTTTAAGTAGAAGTAATCTAAAGGCATGGTGTACTTAGCCATAAAATTCTTAACACTTGTCTCACCTCAAAGCAGAGGCAAGGATAAATGTTTACAGTCAGCTTTTAATACTTACTTTTTGGAAATGTCTTCAAATATACTGGACTTTAATAACCTTTGCTGCTTAAATTCTTCCAAGTAATTAAAGTCTCCTTTAAGTATCACTTGCTGGTATAAAATTTCAGCCCAATCTGGAACAAAATCATAGGCCTCAGCCACAATAGAAGCCTTAAAAGGAGAGAAGTGAAGAAGGACACCATCAGAGCCCATCTGATGTAAAATCAAAAATAAACTGTTGTAGAAAACAATACTGTATACTCACTCGTGTAGTGAATATGATCATTACCAATTATGTAAAAAGGCTCTACGTATCGGAGGTGGTGAAAAGTCTGGTGTGTGTTTGGCATTTTCTCTCCCATAAATCCCCAAATTATCTTAAACCTTTTTAAAAAAAGAGACATGGTCTCACTATGTTGCCCAGGCTGGACCAGAAATTCCTGGGCTCAGGATCCTCCCGCCTCAGCCTCCTGCATATGTGGGATTACAGGCATGTGCCACCATGCCCAGCTTTCAGTGTTTTTAATCTTCCTCACAATGAATTAAGACTGCTAAGAATATATCACTCCCATTAACTCAGCAGTATAAGGAACAGTGAAAGGGCTGATTCCCTGATAATTCACTTCTTTAAAGGGCGAGAACCAATCTCCCTGACTTCCTGTACTAACCTGAGTGTGCCATTCTGTAACTGCTAGGGCTAGGAGGTTCTTGCAGGACCACTAGCAAGAGTATTACTCTGAACCTCAACTGTCTTAAGACAGTGGTCTCCAACCTTTTTGGCATCAATGACAGACTGGGAGGGATGGTTTTGGGATGAAAATGTTCCACCTCAAATCATCAGGCATTAGATTTTCATAAGGAGCCCTTGCATGTGCAGTTCACAACAGGGTTTATACTCCTATAAAAATATAGTCCTGTTGCTGATCTGACGGGAGGTGGTGCTCAGGCCAGTAATGCTTGCTTGCTTGGTGCTCACCTGCTGTGCGGCCTGGTTCCCAGCAGGCCATGGACCAGTACCAGTCCGCAGCCTGGAGGCTGGGGACAGATAGTCTAAAGGGCCAAAGGTGTCTGCCTCTCTGCTGTCTTAATAGCACAGGAAAGGGAGACAGCACTATCTTACCATTCTCTTAACCTCTGCCCAACAACATACTAGAGAGAAATACATCAAATTGACATTTTCTGTTGGTATCAGTTAAGTCAGAACTGGACTGTCCTGGTTCTGTCACTAGCCCTGAGACCTTACCTCTGGTTCCATGAGTGGGACAGAAGGAGAAAGGATGCTAGCAGTGCTGCCTAGAGTTTGCTTTCTTGCTCACCTGGTAGAACCGAGGTAGGGCCAGAATACAGTCCATTAGCTTGTGGCGGCCCAAGTTGATGAGCATGGTGTTCTGGCCAGTGTTCAGAAAGTGAATCTGCAGAGTTATCAACTTGGTGAGCCGCTGACAGTGCTGGGCCTGTCGCACACAGGAGTCCTGAGGAACAAGGGTGGAGAGAGGCACACGTAGAGAAAGACGTAGTTACCTCCTGTGTGAACCCTCACAAGAGTATTCACCCTTTCTGTTCCTGGTTGGCCTATGATGCCCTCCCCCTTCCCTTGGAAGAGCCCAAGGACAAAAGGAAAGAATTTTACTGTAGACAGCAAGTCCTAAGGCCAGTCTGGAAAAAGCCTTTGGTTACCTTGGCATAACTCTCTGCTGCATCCAGCATCAGAGTCAGGGCCTTCAGCAGCAGTTGCTTCAGCTGGTGCCCATCCTTGAGACTGTCCTCTGTAGGGGAAATAAAGATTTGCCAAGTCTGACTCCCAAAGCCAACTGTTATCATCCCACTCATAGTGATGGGGGCTAGAATAGAAACATCCCAGCCATGTTCACAGCGAGGCAGGAACACCTCACTCAGATAAAGGTTACTGGGCCGGAAATGCATATGCCTATTGTTTAACTTCACTCTGAAGTAGGATTCAGTGCCCCCTCTAATGCCTCATTTCTCCGAAACATCAAGGAAGACTTACATGGTATCAACATGCATGTTGGTTCCTGGTGAATGATACCCTGGATATACAGGCTATATAGATCCAAGAGTATAATCCTAAGGTGCAAATGTTTTCCAAGTCTCTGTTCCATCTGTCTGCCCACGTGGGGTTCCTGCTGAGCGATATTTTTTGAGACAGAGTCTCTCTTTGTCTCCCAGGCTGGAGTGTAATGGTGCAGTCTTGGCTCACTGCAACCTCCACCTCCTGGGTTCAAGTGATTCACCTGCTTCAGCCTCCCGAGTGGCTGGGATTACAGGTGCACACTGCCACACCCGGCTCATTTTTTTTGTATTTTAGTAGAGACAGGGTTGCACCATGTTGCCCAGGCTGGTCTTGAACTCCTGAGCTCAGGCAATCCACCTGCCTCGGCCTCCCAAAGTGCTAGGATTACAGGCATGAGCCACCGCACCGGGCCACCTACCTCAAGATTCTTCTAATAGCCAATCTCATGGGCTCGTCCTTTGCTGTAAGAATTTTACCCAGGGCTGGGCGTGGTGGCTCATGCCTGTAAATCCCAGCACTTTGGGAGGCCAAGGTGGGTGGGTCACGAGGTCAGGAGTTTAAGACCAGCCTGGCCAACGTAGTCAAACCCTGTCTCTATTAAAAACACAAAAAATTAGCCAGGTATGGTGGCAGTTGCCTGTAATCCCAGCTACTTGGGAGGCTGAGGCGGGAGAATCATTTGAACCTGGGAGGCGGAAGCTGCAGTGAGCTGAGATCACACCATTGCACTCCAGCCTGGGTGACAGTGCGAGACTCCGTCTCAAAAAACAAACAAACAAAAATACAAGTTACCCAGGTGTGGTGGCGCATGCCTGTAGTCCCAGCTACTTGGGAGGCTGAGGCAGAAGAATTCACTTAAACCCAGGAGGCAGAGTTTGCAGTGAGCTGAGATCATGCCACTGCACTCCAGCCTGGGGATAAAGCATTTTACCCGGCTAGCAGCACTGTTCTGGTAGTGCTGCTGTGACCTCACTCACCCCAGGGCTGAGACTCAATCAGTTTCAGTTGGATGCGGGCAGCTGCCTCATGGTTCTCGCCAATCTCCCGGCACATGCTGAAGCACAGGGCAATCATATTGTGCTTCTCACTGTCTCCAGGACGGCAGCGTTTGATGTAGTCCAGCAGGGCTGTCTTCAGGGTACCACTCTGCCAAGAATAAAAGGGAATAGCAAGGTGTCAGTCAGGGACTGCAAGGCAGACAGGACTAGCTGAGTCATCTGGTTCTGCATTCCTTAAAAACTCCCAAGAAAAAGGAAGAGAGGAGCAAAAATGAGAATGAATACAAGTTTTATGCTGTCCCAAGTATGAGGAAACAGGCATGTGCGCTTTCCTGTTGGGAGTGTGAAAGGCGAAACTTTTCTAAAGGGAGAAGCCTTAAAAATACACTCGCATAAGCTGATCTAACAATTCAATTTCTAGGAATCTATCCCTAAAGAGATAAGCAGAGAAGATGAATGTAACAGGGATATTTAATAGCAAACGATTAGAAATAATCCAGATATCCAAAATCAGGGGAAGAGAATACCATGTAGCCATTAAAACTTATGTAGGAGATGATTTGTTGATTTGGGAAATAGTCATGATATACTTTGTTAAGTGAGAAAAGCAGGATATTTCATACCTTCACTGTATAAGTCTTATTAAAATGTAATTATATATAGATGTTTTCGGGTACATGTTCAAAGAAAGGGCCTATACCAAATTGTTAGTGGCTGTCTCTGGATGATGGATAGATACTGAGGGCTTTTTCTGTGTTGTTCTGTTTTCCAAGTGTCTTACCTGGAATATGCATTACTTTTGTAACCAGAAAAGTTATTAAAGGAATATATAAATGCAGAAGGAAAACTGCCTAAAAAACAATTTTAAAAACCCTCTGGGGATCTTGAAGATGCACCTATGTCCAGGACTTGCTCCTCACTTGATGACTAGATTGGTCTGTCCTGAAATTGGCCCAATATTAAAGAGAGATTTTTTTCTGCTTTGTCTCTTAATCCTGCCTGGCTGGGCCCATGTTCCCAGAAGCCAAAGGTGAAATGAGCAGAAGCAATGAGTCATCCAGACAAATGATCTGGAAACAGGTACTGTGACGGATATGCTTGGTGTCACAAAGCACACTCAGGACAGACGGGCTCTCAGAACCCAAGACCTAACCAAGTCAGGCCTTTGCTTCCAAGCCGCCTTCCTGTTCATCATCATAAATGGCTCCACAGCTTTTTAGTCTAAACTTTTGTGTTTGATTCCTAACCTGGCTCTTAGCAGCACAATTTTTCACAGTGTCCTGAAAACTCTCCACTCTAAAAGCCCTCAAACAACCTCACAGCTAGACAATCCACTTTCAGCCTGGCTCTCAGGGTTTTTGCCCCTGCCAGAGAAGGCATTTAAGACAGTATAGGCAGGTGACAGAGGCTAAGGTGGAGGAGGACAAACTTATTTTCTTCAGTATTTAGCATTGGCCGGGCATAGTGTAATCCCAGCACTTTGGGAGGCCGAGACGGGTGGATCACCTGAGGTTGGGAGTTCAAGACTAGCCTGACCAACATGGATAAATCCCGTCTCCACTAAAAATACAAAATTAGCCGGGCGTGGTGGCGTGGGCCTGTAATCCCAGCTACTTGGGAGGGTGAGGCAGGAGAATCGCTTGAACCCAGGGGGCAGAGGTTGAGCTGAGATCACACCATTGCACTCCAGCCTGGGTAACAAGAACAAGAGCGAAACTCCGTCTCAAAAAAAAAAAAAAAAAAAAAAAAAAAATATATATATATATATATATATACACACACACACACACACACACACACAAACACACACACATATAAATACATATAGCATCAGCATATTCACTGACTGATCTGAACCAGAATCTGAAGCCACTGGTGATAGTGTGTGTCTTGGGGAGGTCCCCAATTCATTCCCTCCGTTTTCCTAAGAGTCTAGCATGACTGAGATTATTCCCGAGAAAAACTGAGGCTCCTGAATTGTCAGCAGTACACCCCATCCTGGAGCTTGTTACTTTGCACCTACCGGATCCAACTTCTTCCTCATCAGCACTTCAAAGTAGTGCTTTTTATGCAGCAAATCAAATATGTATGTCATCTCGTTGTACCTTCCAATGCCAGTGAGGAGCCGTACCTGTGAAGTGGGAGGACAGCTCGCATCAGCATCACCTGGAGTCTGGAGTTCTCTGAGCCAGACCACTACCATCAGTGGCTGCTTTCAGATGCCAAGCTCCAGGAGGAGAAGGGCTAATTTCCAGGCTACCATGCTTTGCTCCCCCGCCCCGTACCCAACAGGGAGCCTCTGGAGAATTCAGAAATGTCAGTCACTGGGCCACCATTGGCTGTTCTTTTTTCTTTTTTTTTTTTTGAGACGGAGTCTTGCTCTGTCACCCAGGCTGGAGTGCAGTGGCACAGCCTCAGCTCACTGCAACCTCCGCCTCCCAGGTTCAAGCAATTCTCCTGCCTCAGCCTCCTGGGCAGCTGGGATTATAGGCGTGCGCCACCATGCCTGGCTAATTTTTGTAAAGAGACAGGGTTTTACCGTGTTAGGGTTGTCTCGAACTCCTGACCTCAGGCAATCTGCCTGCCTCGGCCTCCCAAAGTGCTGGGATTACAGGTGTGAGCCACCACACCCGGCTTTGCTGTCCTTAAATGTGGTGCTCAGGCTGGGCGCGGTGGCTCAAGCCTGTAATCCCAGCACTTTGGGAGGCAGAGACGGGCGGATCACGAGGTCAGGAGATCGAGACCATCCTGGCTAACATGGTGAAACCCCGTCTCTACTAAAAAATACAAAAAACTAGCCGGGCGAGGTGGTGGGTGCCTGTAGTCCCAGCTACTTGGGAGGCTGAGGCAGGAGAATGGCGTAAACCCGGGAGGCGGAGCTTGCAGTGAGCTGAGATCCAGCCACTGCGCTCCAGCCTGGGTGACAGAGCGAGACTCCGTCTTAAAAAAAAAAAAAAAAAAAAAAAATGTGGCTCTCAAGTGCTAAAGTGCCATTCTCCTGGGCAGGCACTCTTCCTCTTCTCACCGCTACTCATCACAGTGGCCCAGTAGCTTGCTCAGTCACTCAGGTTGGTTTCAAGCCCAGAGAATTTAGGGAGGCACATGGGAACTGAGTTGCCAACTTACTTCAATTCAGAGGTGGGGAGAAGGTTCAAACCTCGTTTTGGGGAAAAATGCAGCTGTCTTAGCCCTCTAGAAAAGTTAACTGCCCTGACAAGGAGGTGGGATGGCCCCGGAACCTGGCAGGGATCTTCTCCCTTTTGTTCCTTTGGAGCAACCTCTGATTCTGACAGAAATCCTAACTTGGAGCAGAGGGTTGGGCTGCCCAGCCGACTCTCAAGTAGGTAGTGGTATCCAGATGGGCAGAACTTCCTACAACTACATCAGCTCTGGGCCGGCCCCCACCCTTCCTACTCCTCTCAAAGGTTTCCACAGGATGGAGACGGGTTGAGGGGGTTACTTACCACCAGCCCATACTCCTCACTGGGGGCTAGGTGGTTATCTGTGAGCATCCGGGCGGCCTGTAGGACTCGGATGATGCCCTCCATGTGGCACGTCAGGGTGAAGCAATGATGGGCCAGGATCAGGAGCTCTGTGGCTGGGAGGGTAGGCACTGGTAAGATAGGATTATGAACCCTGGCTGCCTACTGTCAACCTCTGCCTGGCAGGAGGGAAAAAGGGCCTGGTGGAGAAGGGGCCTGTCTGGAGAGGTCCCTCCCACCAGCCCTCCAAGGTCCGTGAACTCAGCAGCTCTAGCTCTGAGACAGCCCCTTGGTGACATCCAAATAGTTCTCTCAGTCATAGCACAATCCTCAAAGACAATCATGTAGTGACTATCCCCAGAAGGCCCCCAAAATGAGAACACAGCACCCTCGCCTTCTAAACATGGAGAAACTTCCTGCAGACAAACTGATGGAGTTCCTGCCAACGTGAATCCAAGGGCATTCTCTGCTTGTTATCCCAGCGGAAGGTCTCAGGGCCTAATCAAGTGCCATTTGGTGTTCTGGCTTTCTAGAGTAGTGAAAGATCTGACATGTACAGATTTAAAAATGCTACAATCACTGTAAGCACAATTAAAAGGCACACTGGGAAAAACACCTGCAATGTGAGGACCGAAAAAGGTCTCCATCCTTAAAACATGCTGCAACCTCTGGGCTTTTGCATCTGCAGGGCCCTCTCCAGTCCTCCTGACTACTAAGCATCCCTGACAATGAATCCTTTAGGCCTTCGTTTGAACATTTCCTCCAGAACTGTATCTTGACCCCATCATTCTGGCTCTTACTGTGTATTAAGACCCTAGTCTGAGCTCCAGGAATTGCTTATACACCATATCCTAGGTGCTTATAGTGCCTGGCACACAGTTGACACTCAGTAAATACTGTTGAACTGGACCGAGAAGAGATATAGAAGGCTATTTTTATTTAAATTTCTTTTAGAGATGGATCTCACTCTGTTGCCCAGGCTAGAGTTCAGTGTTGCAATCAGAGCTCACTGCAATCTCCAACTCCTGGGCTCAAGGGATCCTCCTACCTCAGCCTCTCAAGTAGCTGGGACTACAGGTGTGCACTACCGTGCCCCGCTAAGTTTTTAAAAATATTTGTAATGACAGGGTCTCACTATATTGCCCAGATTGGTCTCAGACTCCTACCCTCTAATTATCCTCTGCCCTCGGCCTCTCAAAAGCATTGGGATTACAGGCATGGGCCACTGTTCCCATTCTAAAATACAATTTTTCATTATATATAAGAGAAATCTGTGTAACCATTAGAAGTTATATAGGAGAATATTCAATGCCATGAAAAATGTTAATGACAGCATATTCATAAAGTAAAAAAATTATAAACTATATGGAGTATAATGTCATTTTTTTAAAAAGAACCTATCACACATTCTTTTTTTTTTTTTTTTTTTGAGACAGAGTCTTGCTCTGTCGCCCTGGCTGGGGTGCAGTGGCCGGATCTCAGCTCACTGCAAGCTCCGCCTCCCGGGTTTAGACCATTCTCCTGCCTCAGCCTCCCGAGTAGCTGGGACTAGAGGCGCCCGCCACCTCGCCCGGCTAGTTTTTTGTATTTTTTAGTAGAGACGGGGTTTCACCGTGTTAGCCAGGATGGTCTCGATCTCCTGACCTCGTGATCCGCCCGTCTCTGCCTCCCAAAGTGCTGGGATTACAGGCTTGAGCCACCGCGCCCGGCCCCTATCACACATTCTAATGAAGGCCTATAATGAGTTAGACATCATGGAAAATAAACAGGCTTTGTTTTTTTTTTTTTTTTTTTTTTTTTTTTGAGACGGAGTCTCGCTCTGCCGCCCAGGCTGGAGTGCAGTGGCCGGATCTCAGCTCACTGCAAGCTCCGCCTCCCGGGTTCACGCCATTCTCCTGCCTCAGCCTCCCGAGTAGTTGGGACTACAGGCGCCCGCCACCGCGCCCGGCTAGTTTTTTGTATTTTTTAGTAGAGACGGGTTTCACCGTGTTAGCCAGGATGGTCTCGATCTCCTGACCTCGTGATCCGCCCGTCTTGGCCTCCCAAAGTGCTGGGATTACAGGCTTGAGCCACCGCGCCCGGCCAATAAACAGGCTTTGAAATCCACAGCCTGGGTTTGAACACCAGCTCTGCCACTTAACAGATGTGATCAGCTTTCCTAAGGTAAAGTTTGTCTCCCTTCTAAAATGCGGACAATAATATTCACTTTGCAGGGCAATATAAGAGTGAAATAAGCATGTTGAGTAAAGGTTACCTTTTTGTATGGTTTTAAATTTGGGGGTACTCATCCATACTTTCTAAATTTTCTTCAGTGAAGTTAAGGCTTTCTACCAAGAACTTATAACCCCTGCTGGAGGGCTAGGTATCCAGAGCAGGAACAAGGACCCAAATCAAGTTTTGGAGAGACTCGGAGAGACCTGTTTAGGGCCAAAATATGTAAGAAAAAGGCCAATAACTTACTGCAAGACAATTCCCCATGGGGAACGGAGGAAATCTTATCCAACAACTTCATGCCTACCAATGTGTGGTCTTGACACAGAGTGGTCAGCTGAAGAAATGTCTGGCTTTCCTCTGTTGGGTTGAACATCTGCTTATGTCCTGTACAGAGAGGTGTGAAGACAGGTGCTGGTTTTATCATAAGAGAGGCCCACTCTGCCCAGGCTTGGGCACCAGGAGGTGATGCTAATGGAGCTCTGCAGCTCTCCACTTGCTGAGCTTGAAACCCTTGGCCTATTGGTCATTTTATAGAACAGATTTTTTTTTTTTTTTTTTGAGACACAGTCTCTCTGTTACCCAGGCTGGAGTGCAGTGGGGTGATCTTGACTTACTGCAACCTTGGCCTCCCGGGTTCAAACGATTCTCCTGCTTCAGCCTCCCCAGCAGCTGGGACTACAGGTGCCAGCCAACATGCCTAGCTAATTTTTTGTATTTTTAGTAGAGGCGGGGTTTCAGCATATTAGCCAGGATGGTCTCTATCACCTGACCTCATGATCCGCCAGCCTTGGCCTCCCAAAGTGCTGGATTACAGGCGTGAGCCACCCCGCCCAGCCAGGACAGTTCTGTAGCTCAGAAAGCCACAGCTACTCTCAATGTAATCATAAAACAATAAAAAGTAACAGCATGTATTTTGTACATGTATTTTGTTGTATTTAAACAAAATACATTACTGGAATCCAGAAACTTGAGAGAACCACATACAGGGTGTATATAAGCACAACATTCAAATCCTTAACACTGGGAACTAGAGAATGCTGTCGGAAAGGTTGGCAATCGCTGAGGGGTAGGGCACCTGTTCCCTGTGATGAAGTAAGCAGCTCCCGTGTCACCTCTTCTGCCACGAGTTCAGCCACAGTATCTGGCTTAAGGCCCTGTGTGCTGATGAAGGCCTGGGCTCGTTTGCATCGGTCAGGCTGCTGAGAGGCCAAGATTTCCCGGAGCATGGCTTCACCATCCTGAGCAGCAACATCTGTGTAGGAACAGCCCAACTCCTGAGAGGAAGACAAAGCCAGTCAAGGCCACTTTTAGAAGCCAGGGAAAAGCAAAAGAGCCCTTTCTGAAATCTGATGTGGATAGACTCCACTGTTTCTGTTTTCTGAGCTTAAAGACTACTCACCCTCAGCAGGAACCTTAGAAAAAGCAACTACTGTTTTCTAACCCTATCATTTCACCAAAGCCAAATCCAGGTAAAAGACAGACTTGTCTTCAGAAAGCATCAGGTGATTCTCTTGTTGAGCACTGATTTTTTTGGTTGGGGGCTGGGGGGCGGGGGCGGCAGAGAGTTTCATTCTTGTTGCCCAGGCTGGAGTGCAATGGCACAATCTTGGCTCACTGCAACTGCTGCCTGCCTACTGGGTTCAAGCAATTCTCCTGCCTCAGCCTCTCAAGTAGCTGGGGTTACAGGCGTGCACCACCATACCCAGCTAATTTTTGTATTTTTAGTAGAGATGGGGTTTCTCCATGTTGGTCAGGCTGTTCTTGAACTCCTGATCTCAAGTGATCCACCTGCCTTGGCCTCCCAAAGTGCTGGGATTACAGCCATGAGCCACCGCACCTGGCTTTTTTTTTTTTTTTTGGTCACCCAGGCTGGAGTACATTAGCGTGATTTTGGCTCACTGCAACCTCCGCCTCCCAGGTTCAAGTGATTCTCCTGCCTCAGCCTCCCGAGTAGCTGGGATTACAGGCGCCTGCCACCATGCCTAGCTAATTTTTATATTTTTAGTGGAGATGGGGTTTCACCATGTTGGCCAGGCTGGTCTCAAACTCCTGACCTCAAGTAATCCACCTGCCTCAGCCTCCCAAAGTGCTGGGATTACAGGTGTGAGCCATTGTGCCCGGCCTGATTTTTAAAAATATTATGAAATGTAAGAACACCAACTAAAATGCAAGAACCCTTCTTATTCCCAGAGCAGCAGCAAAACCCTCAATTTCCGAAGAAGCCTTTGAGTCTTCTCCAAGACGTGGGCTTTCGGGTTTGGCTGTATTTCTCTTGTGCTCTTCTACTTCCCGTCTACTGTTTTTCTCCCCCAACCAGCACAGAGGCACAGACAATTCCTGCTCGCTCTGGCTCTTGTCTTTACAGTCATCACATTCCATACGGAATGCTCCAAACAGTCATAATGCAAAACTCAAGATATTAAGTCTAGAAGAGACCCTCATGGTCAAATCATCATTTATAGGTGACAAAACAGGGGCCCACAACCCTAGCTTTCTGGTTTGCTGAGCTGCAGCCAGGAGTCAGATCGCCCTGGCACCTGGCCTGGTGTCCTCCCCACCATTCCCCAAAGATAAAATTATGAGGGCCAACATCCTGACAAGAGCTCTACTCCCAGGTCATGATTATCATCTAAAAGGCTAACTTGGCAATGTCCAAAATCAACCTCAAACTTCTCATTTCCCTCCCTCTCAGAAAGAGAAGCCCCACCCCTTGGCACATACCTTGGCAAGATCATACAGACAGAGGACCTGTCGACAGTAGTTCTTTCCATGGAGGCATTTACTTGTCAGCACTTCCAGGTTAGTCACCACTTCATCACTGGAGGGCACTGTCACAAACTTCTGACTATCCAGACTTGAAGCTGGAAGCAAATACGAGTCTGAGGGGCTTCAAGCTGGGAGGTTCAGGCCTCTCCCCAGCTCTCTATGGCTCTACCTCTCTGCTTGAGGCTCCCTGCACTGCACTCCCATGACTCTGATTGGGGCTATAGGACCACTGCTGACAGGGGCCCACTTCAACTTCTTTCACTGCCTTCTTCCAGGATATTCCAGCCTGGGATACCTCAAAGACCTCATACGCTACAAAGACTCAAGGCTACCTAATGAGTGCTCTAGAGATCAGCACCAAAGATGCTTGCCAGAGTCTCCTCCTATGTTCTCCTTCCTATATCAAATAAGTCACAGTTGTGGCCTTAGTTCCAGCCTTCATCACTCTGCATCCTGAGAAGCTGTTATCTGTCTCCTGCTGCCAGCCCCTTACCCTCAATCAGTCTCCGACATACTCATTTCTAAAATGCAAATATGCTTTAATTTTTTAAGACACAGTCTCACTCTGTCGCCCAGGCTGGAATGCAGTGGCGTGATCTCAGCTCAGTGCAACCTCTGCCTCCCGGGCTCAAGTGATTCTCGTGCCTCAGCCTCTCGAGTAGCTGGGATTACAAGCATGCACCACCACACCTGGCCAATTTTTGCACTTTTAGTGGAGATGAGGTTTTGCCATATTGATCAGGCTGGTCTCGAACTCCTGGCCTCAACTGATCCATCCGCCTCGACTTCCCAAAAGTGCTGGGATTACAGGCATGGGCCACTGCACCCACCTGCAAATATGCTTTAATTTATAGTAAAATTAAAATCTATTCCTGATATTTTTTTAAAAGAAAGCTCTTGGCTGGGTGCAGTGCTCATGCCTATAATCCCAGCACTCTGGGAGGCTGACGCGGGCGGATCACCTGAGGTCGGGAGTTCGAGACCAGCCTGACCAACATGGAGAAACCCCGTCTCTACTAAAAATACAAAATGAGCTGGGTGTGGTGGCTTATGCCTGTAATCCCAGCTACTCGGGAGGCTGAGGCAGGAGAATTGCTTGAACCCAGGAGGTGGAGGTTGCGGTGAGCCGAGATCGTGCTCCAGCCTGGACAACGAGACTGAAACTCCATCTCAAAAAAAAAAAAAAAAAAAAAAAAGCTCTTAGCCTAAAATAGAAGAAGATATTAATTTGATAAAGGATTTCTATTAGGAAAAAAACAGGAATATTTGTATCACACTTTGTAATGGCAAAAAAAAAAAAAGAAAATTTAAATGTATATCAATAAAGCATTAGTAAAGCTTAGTACATCTATCTGTACAGTGGAATACTCTGCAGCCATTAGAAAGAAGGGGGTTGATCTATATGTACTGACAGGAAAAATGTAGATCAATATGATGTAATCTCATTTTTGCAAAAAATAAATATTGTGTGTGTGCCTACAAGTAGAAAATGCATACCAAGCAAGTAAAAGAGAGTTATTCTGGGCCAGGCGCAGTGGCTCACGCCTGTAATCCCAGCACTTTGGGAGGCAGAGGCAGGCAGATCACAAGGTCAGGAGTTTGAGACCAGCCTGGCCAATATGCTGAAACCCCGTCTCTACTAAAAAAATACAAAAAAATTAGCCAGGCGTGGTGGCGCACGCCTGTAATCCCAGCTACTTAGGAGGCTGAGGCAGGAGAATTGCTTGAACCCAGGAGGCGGAGGTTGCAGTGAGCCAAGATTGCATCATTGCATGCCAACCTGGGCAACAGAGCGAGACTCTGTCTAAAAAAAAATATATATATATATAGTTATTCTGGGGAATTTTGTGGGGGTAGTGTTGAATTGGCTTTTTTTTTTTTTTCTCTTTTGCGATGAAGTCTCACTCTGTTGCCCAGGCTAGAGTGCAGTGGCACTATCTTGGTTCACTGCAAACTCTGCCTCCCGAGTTCAAGCGATTCTCCTACCTCAGCCTCTGGTGTAGCTGGGATTACAGGTGTGCACCATCACACCCAGCTAATTTTTTTATTTTTAGTAAATATGAAGTTTCACCATGTTGGCCCGGCTGGTCTTGAACTCCTGACCTCAGGTGATCTGCCCACCTCGGCCTCGCAAAGTGCTGGGATTACAGCGTGAGCCACCATGCCCAGCCTGAACTGACTTTTTACTTTATACATTTCTATGTTATGTGATTTGCTACACTAAGCACATGTTAATTTTTATTTTAAAATATTATTAAAAAGTGCTGTAGGTCAGAGGTGGTGGCTCATGCCTGTAATCCTATCACTTTGGGAGGCTGGGGTGGGAGGATCCCTGGAGCCTAGGAGTTTGAGGCCAGCCTGGGCAACACAGTGAGACCCCACCTCTACAAAAAATTTAAAAATTAGCTCGGGATGGTGGTGTGCATCTGTGGTTCCAGCTATTCAGGAGGCTGAGGCAGGAGGACTGCTTGAGCCCTGGAGGTTGAGTCTGCAGTGAGCCATGTTTGCACCACTGCACTCCAGCCTGGGTAACAAAGTGAGGCCCTGTCTCAAAAAAACAAAACAAACAAAAACCCTTAAAGATAAAAACAAATAAAATAAAATGCAACTCAGACCATGTTATTCCCCTGCTTAAATCCTTCACTGGGAGTTCCAATTCTAGGTAAGTTGGTTATAATAAGCTCAATCTACTGTATCTTTCCCACTGAATTCAACACAAAACCTGGACACAATACATGTGGCAGTTAAATAAGGACTCTGGAAAAGTAAAAAGTAGCAGGCAAATTGAAGATGACCAGAATTATCATTTTTCCCCTCTAGCAAGCTCCAGCCTGAATGCAGTGCTGACTAAAACCTAAGAACTGAGGGCTGAGGTGAAGTGTGTGTACGAGAGAGTGCAAATTCCAGAAGCTCTCTAGTACCAGTTTGAAGAGTGAAAAGGGGAACTCCTAATTCCTGTTCTTCCTTGTCCTGGCTCCCAAGCAAGCCACTGGCAGTGGTGGGAGAGGCTGCAGTGGCAAGAGTCAAGGCTCTCAGAAAGGGGAGCCTTCTTTTTTTTCCTTTTTTTTTTTTTGAGACGGAGTCTTGCTCTGTCGCCCACGTTGGAGTGCAGTGGTGCGATCTCGGCTCACTACAAGTTCCACCTTCTGGGTTCACGCCATTCTCCTGTCTCAGCCTCCCGAGTAGCTGGGACTACAGGTGCCTACCACTGTGCCCAGCTAATTTTTTTTTGTATTTTTAGTAGAGATGGGGTTTCACTGTGTTGGTCAGGATGGTCTTGATCTGACCTTGTGATCCGCCTGCCTCAGCCTCCCAAAGTGCTGGGATTACAGGCGTGAGCCACCGTGCCCAGCCAGTGGAGCCTTCTTTCCTGAGCAGGGGCGCTCTGGTCTCAGGAGGGCAGAGTAGACCCCTGTTGCTTTTGCATTACCCTCCTGTCACCTGGCCCTGGGTGTAGGAATAGTCAAGATAGTGCAAGACAGAGTAGGGGTAACTAAACCTTCAGCTTTTGGCCGAAGAACTGAAAAGATAACCCTCAGGGAACCAGAAATTAGCTGAGAGAGCCCCAGGAAAGCAACCCAATAAATTTTTATGAACTACAGGGCTCACTCCTGGACTACACATGTATGGCTTTGATCCTAACTAGCATAGATCGCCACCAAGGTCATAGATTGCCCATTAGGTGGCATGCACACACAGGACAGATCTGAATACTACCACAAAGGAAAATGAACTGATACTGAAACCACAACGCACAGGCAGTGGTTTGGAACTTCAGTCTGAACCAGGTCAACTGTCTGCTAAAAAATATCAACATCCTTCACAGGATTTAAATAAGATCCATAGTCTTAAATAGTATATTTGAATAATACACTACTCAAAACATCCAGATGCAGCCAGTCGTGGCGGGTCACGCCTATAATCCCAACACTTTGGGGGGCCAAGGCGGGTGGATCACCTGAGGTCAGAAGTTCGAGATCAGCCTGGCCAACATGGCAAAACCCTGTTTCTACTAAAAACACAACAAAATTAGTCAGGTGTGGTGGCACATACCGGTAATTCCAGCTACTCGGGAGGCTGAGACACGAGAATCACTTGAACCTGGGAGGCTGAGGTTGCAGTGAGCTGAGATTGCACCACTGCACTCCAGCCTGGGTGACAGAGCAAGTCTCCATCTCAAAAAACAAAAACAAGAAAACAAACAAAAAAACTCAAAATGTTCAGATGCAACCCCAAATTACTCAGTATAAGAAAAAGCAGGAAGAGGGGCTGGGCGCGGTGGCTCACGCCTGTAATCCTAGCACTTTGGGAGGCCGAGGTGGGTGGATCACCTGCAGTCAGGAGTTTGAGAGCAGCCTTGCCAACATGGCGAAACCCTATGTCTACTAAAAAAAAAAAAAAAAAAAAAAAATTGGCTGGGTATGGTGGCACACTTCTGTAGTCCCAGCTACTCGGGAGGCTGAGACAGGAGAATCACTTGAACCCAGGAGGTGGAGGTTGCAGTGAGCCAAGGTCACACCACTGTACTCCAGCATGGGCAATAGAGCGAGACTCCATCTAAAAAAAAAAAAAAAAAAAAAGAAAAAGCAAGAAGATTTCAACTCACATGAGAAAGACAAGATGCTAGCTAGCATTAAAATGATGCAAAAGTTAAAATCATCTGACAAAGAATTTAAAGCAGCTATAATACAAATGTTCCAATAAGCAATTCTGAATGCTCCTGAGACAAACAGAAAAATGCAAAGTCTCAGCAAAGAAATAGAAGATATGAAGAACAAAATGAAAATTTTAGAACTGAAAAATGCAGTTATGTGCTGTATAACAATGTTTCTATCAACAACGGACTGCATATACAACGAGGATCCTGTAAGATTATAATGGAGCTGAAAAATTCCTATCACCTAGTGACATCATAGTCATTGTGACATACCACGATTACTTAATTTTTAAATAAATTTAGTGTAGCCTAAATGTACAGCATTTATAAAGTCTACAGTAATGTACAGTAATATCCTAAGTTTTCACATTTACCACTTAGTGACAACCAGAGCAACTTCTAGTCCTGTAAGCTCCATTAACGTTAAGAGCCCTTTACAAATTGTACTATTTAAAAAATTTTTTTTAGGCCGGGTGCAGTGGCTCACGCCTGTAATCCCAGCACTTTGGGAGGCAGAGGCGGGCGGATCACAAGGTTAAGAGATCGAGACTACCCTGGCTAACACGGTGAAACTCCGTCTCTACTAAAAATTCAAAAAATTAGCCGGGTGTGGTGGTGGGTGCCTGTAGTCCTGCTACTGGGAAGGCTGAGGCAGGAGAATGGAACCCGGCAGGCAGAGCCTGCAGTGAGCCAAGATCTCGCCACTGCACTCCAGTCTGGGCGACAGACTCAGTCTCAAAAAAAAAAAAAAAAAAAAAAAAAAATTTAAATGAAAATCTCAAATTGTTTATTTCCTGAAGCTAAAAAATCTTTATATCATATTTTTTACTGTACCTTTTCTATGTTTAGATATGTCTAGATACACAAATACTTACCATTATGTTATAATCAACTACAGTACAGTAGCATGCTGTACTGGCTTGTAGCCCAGGAATGATAGGCTATACACCATTTGGCATAGGTGTGTAGAAGTCTATACCACCTAGGTTTGTATAAGTATGCTCTAAGATGTTTGCACAGTGATGAAATCACTCAACAATGCATTTCTCAGAATGTATCCTCATTGTTAATACATGGCTGTAACTGAAATTTTAAAATCATAGAAATAAAATTCAATAACAGAAATTATCCAATCTGAACAACAGAGAGAAAAAAAGTTTTAAAAAAACTGAACTGGCCAGGTGTGGAGGCTCACGCCTGTAATCCCAGCAGTTTGGGAGGCCGAAGCAGGCATATCACGAGGTCAAGAAATTGAGGCCACCCTGGCCGACATGGTGAAACCTTATCTGTACTAAAAATACAAAACTTAGCTGGGTGTGGTGACGTGTGCCTGTAGTCCCAGCTACTTGGGAGGCTGAAGCAGGAGAATCACTTGAACCTGGGAGGCAGAGGTTGCAGCGAGCCAAGATCGCGCCACTGCACTCCAGCCTGGCAACAAAGCGAGACTCCGTCTCAAAAACAAACACACAAACAAAAACTGAACAAAACTTCAAGGAATTATGAGATAATAACAAAAATTATATATTCATATATTTGAAGTTCCAGAAGGAGAGGAGATAGGGTATAGTGCTGAGAAAATAAAAATATTTAAAAAAATTATGGCTGATCACTACCCAAGTTTGGTAAAACACATAAACCTACATATTCAAGAAGCTCAGTAAACCCCAAATATATGAATAAAGCCAAAGAAATACATATCCAGTCACAATATAATCAAACTGCTGAAGACCAACAACAGAAAAAAACACTGACAGCTACCAGAGAAAAAAGCACTATTTATATAGATGAACAATGATTCAATTGACTGCAGATTTTTCATCAGACACCATGGAGGCCAAAAGGAAGTGAACAACATTTTCAAGTGCTGAAAGAAAACAACTAATTTTCTTATTTATTTTTTGAGACAGGTTCTCACTTTGTTGCCCAGGCTGGAGTGCAGTGGCATGAACACGGTTCATTGCAGCCTTATTCTCCTGGGCTCAAGCGATCCTCGTGCCTTAGCCCCTCAAGTAGCTGGGACTGTAGGCATGTGCCACCACACCTGGCTAATTTTTGTATTTTTTGTAGAGACGGGGTTTTGCCATGTTGCCCAGGCTGGTCTTGAACTCCTGAGCTCAACTGATCTGCCTGCCTTAGCCTCCCAAAGTGCTGGAATTACAGGTGTGAGCCACTGCACCTGGCCTGAAAATAACTAATTTTCTATATCCAGCAAAACATCCTTTAGGAATGAAGGTAAGATAGAGACATTCTCAGATGATGAAAAACTGATTATTTCAAAAAAAAAAAAAAAAAAGGCTAGGCGTGGTGGCTCACGCCTATAACCCCAACACTTTGGGAGGCCAAGGTGGGTTTATTAAAATATATTTTTCGGCTAAGAACAAAAACCTCATTGTTTAATGAGGTTTTCAATGTATGCAGAAGTAATAAAAGGCAAGTAGGATGTAAAGGGAGAAGAGTAAAGTGACCTAAATGGTGGTAAGGTTCCTCCTACATTCCAGCTGAGGTGGTAAAATATTGATTCTAAGTATACTGTGGAAAGTTAAGGATGTACATTGTCATCTCTAAAAAACCAATTAAACTATACAAAGATATAGTCAAAATCATAATCAATTAAAATGGAAGACTAAAAAATGTTCAAATAACCCAAAAAGCAGAAGAAAAAGTTTCCCTTGAAAATCACAAAATGCTAAAACTCACCCGAGATGAGAAAGATAACCTGAATAGTCCTGTAATTATTTAAGAAACTGAATTTGTGGTTTAAAATATTCCAAAATGGAAATCTCCAGTCTCAGATAGTTTTACTGGTAAATTCTACTAAGCATTTAAGGAAGAAATAACACCAGTTCTACACAATGTTTTCCAGAGAATCAAAGAGGAGGGAATACTTTCTAACTCATGAAACCAGCATTACCTTGATACAAAAACCAAACAGTAAAAAAAAAGGCTGGGCACGGTGGCTCACGCCTGTAATCACAGCACTTTGGGAGGCCAAGGTGGGCAGACCACTTGAGGTCAGGAGTTCAAGACCAGCCTGGCCAATATGGTGAAACCCCGTCTCTACTAAAAATACAAAAAGTAGCCAAGCGTGGTGGTACACAACTGTAATCCCAGCTACTTGGGAGGCTGAGGCAGGGGAATCACTTGAACCTGGAAGGTGGAGGTTGCAGTGATCCAAGATTACGCACTACACTCTGGCCTAGGCAACAGAGTGAGACTCCGTCTCAAAAACAAAAACAGTACCATAAAGAAAATTACAGAATAACATTCCTCATGAACATAAATGTAAAAATCTTTAACAAAACAGCAAATTGATTACAGCAAAAAATTAAAAAGAATAATGCACCAGGCCCAAACTGGATTTATTTAAATGGGGAATTCAAGGCTAGTCCAATATTTAAAAAAATCAACTAATGTAATCTACTATATTAATAGTCTAAAGAAAAAAAACCACATGATCAGATTAACAGATGCAGAAATAACATGACTAAATTCAAACTGATTCATGATAAAAATTCTCAGCAAACCAGGAATAGAAGGGAACTTTTTCAACATGATAAAGCCTATCTTCAAAAACCTACAGCTAATACCATACTTAATGATGAAAGATCAAATATTTTCCCTTTAAGGTCAGTAAAAAGGTACGGATGTCCTCTCACCACTCCTACCCAACATAGTACTGAAAGGCCTAGTCAGTGCAATAAAGCGAGAGAACAAGAAATAAAAGGCATACAGATTGGAAAGGCAGAAATACTGCAGCTGACACAAATGTCCATGTAGAAAATCTTGAGCAATCTACAAGAAATCTCCTAGAATAAGCAAGTTTAACAAAGTCATACAGTATAAAGTTAACATAAAGAACACATTTCTGGCTGGGTGCGGTGGCTCATGCCTGTAATCTTGGCACTTTGGGAGGGTGAGGTGGGCGAATCACCTGAGGTCAGGAGTTTGAAACCAGCCTGGCCAACATGGTGAAACCAGTCTCTACTAAAAACACAAAAATTAGCCAGGATTGGTGATGGGCACCTCTAATCCCAGCTACTTGGGAGGCTAAGGAAGGAGAATCACTTGAACCCGGGAGGCAGAGGTTGCAGTGAGCTGAGACCACACCATTGCACTCCAGCCTGGGCGACAAGAGTGAAACACCATCTGAAAAAAACAACAAAAACAAACAAACAAACAAAAAAACCCAAAAAGAAAAACAAAAAAAAATTTCTATATACTATCAATGTAAGACCGGAAACGATTAAATTTACAGATGTATAGAATATGTAGAATAAATTTCAGTGAACTAGCTACAAATCAGATAGATTCCCTTTAACTTGAAACATAGCTAGTTTAAAAGACATAGGTCTTGGCCGGGCGCGGTGGCTCAAGCCTGTAATCCCAGCACTTTGGGAGGCCGAGACGGGCGGATCACGAGTTCAGGAGATCGAGACCATCCTGGCTAACACGGTGAAACCCCGTCTCTACTAAAATACAAAAAAAATTAGCCGGGCGAGGTGGCGGGCGCCTGTACTCCCAGCTACTCGGGAGGCTGAGGCAGGAGAATGGCGTGAACCCGGGAGGCGGGGCTTGCAGTGAGCTGAGATCCGGCCATTGCACTCCAGCCTGGGCAACAGAGCTAGACTCCGTCTCAAAAAAAAAAAAAAAAAAAAAAAAAAAAAGACATAGGTCTTTCTATTTCATTGACTAGTTAATTGGCTAGTTTACAGATTACCTGGAAAAAAGTTGTTGTCCCCTTAACTTGGTATAACTATTCTGCCACAAGGGTCCCTTCCTTCTTGGAGACAGTGCTAACAGTGCCATTTAAGACTCTGGGCCATCTGATCTCTTTCACTTACTGCTGTGGACTCTCCTTAGGGGAATGTCGGGTTCTTCCTCAAGCAGCTCAGCACTTTGTAGGAGAGCATGGATCTCCGGGTGCAGATCCTCCATACTAGCTTCTCCTGAGGCCAGTGCTCTGCAGTGCAATACCAAGGCGACATCTCGATTATAGAAATGAAAATACCGGCATACTCTACTTGCTTCATGCACACAGCCATCATCCAGTAGGCGTCCAATCAAAAAGTTTAGTGACTCCTGCTCTTTCCAATCCAGTCTATTCTCGCATGTCTCTTTGGATGGAAGGCTGTTAAGTTCTAAGTATTTTGATGTGTTCAGAGCAGCCAACTTGGAGAAGGAAAACTCCCTGGCTAAACTATCAAAGGAAAGTTCACCACTAGTTGAGATCTGTCGAGAAAATTTGGGCTCTGTTTCCTCCTGATTTCTTCCAAGAGTGTGCTGGGTGATGCGGCAGAGCCAGATCTGCTTCTCCAGCTCCTCCAGCTTGTCCAAGGGCACCACATCCTCCTGGGCAAGCCAGTGCCCTGCCAAGGTGAGCAGCAGATGGCGTTCCTCAATGCTGCTCCATCCAGCTGGGTGCTCACATGCCACATGGGCCTGAGTTGAGAAAAAGGAAGAAGCTGCTTTGCTTGAAATTGAATGTTTCTTAAAATTCTCATGGCATTTTTTCCAGAAGTCAATTCTTGCTTGTTTTAGTGACCACTGTTCAATGTGTTTTAGAGTCTGCATTTCCTGTGTTATCTGTGAAATTTAACAAAGCAGATTTTAGCCTTTCTTGGATAAAGAAGTATCATAAATGCTCATGTTCCCTAAGTATATCATACTTGTTTGTTTGTTTGGTTTTTTTTTTTTCTTTTGAGACAGGGTCTCGGTCTGTGACCCAGGCTGGTGATCACAGCGCATTGCAGCCTCAACCTCCTGGACACAAGAGATCCTCCCACCTCAGCCTCCCAGGGAGCTGGGACCACAGGTGTGTGCCACCATGCCTGGCTAATTTTTAATTTTTTGTAGAGACAGGGTCTCCTTATGTTGCCCAGGCTGGTCTTAAACTCCCAGGCTTAAGCAATCCTCCTGCCTTGGCCTCCCAAAGTGCTGGGATTATAGGCATGAGCCACTGCACCTGGCGTTATCATACTTGTTAAAACCAAATCAAATCAGCGAACAGAGATTTGGCTACAGATGACCCTGGATATTTTATCTGGAAAGTTATGGTATGAAAAACAATTCTTGATTGATCTCATGGAATGGGGTTTAAGTGGAAGCCCCCTTATATTTAATTCCATTCAAAGGAAAATAGTTGTAGCATATCCTACAAACTAATGTTGCATTTGCAGTACACATTTCTCAATAATGGGCATTGTAGGCTCATCCATTTCTGAAAGTAATGTGTATGTCAAAAGTAAAAAAAGCCTTATCTCCTATAAATTATATATCTCATTTGATTTACTGTTTAATGCTGATTTTAAAAGTTAAGATTTTAAATAACTTAAAAGACCAATGATACCTCTTTAATAACCAAGTTGTCCACAGGTAACTCAGCTAATTCTGCTACCCTCCTGGCCAAAGCGAACTGTCCGTCTGTCTGCAGTCTTTCCAAAATAGATTTACATTCATGCTGAAAATTCTCAATGCTGTAGCAGGTAATAATTATATGATTAATGGCTATGGATGTATCCTTCAAAATTTGGCAAAGGACATACAGCTTTTTCACATCTGGACCTGTGGCAAAGAGAAGAGGATATAAACATTTAGTCAATAAAATGCCACTACAGCATTTCAAGAGTAATGCAATATCGGGTGAAAATATACATGTTTAACATAGTAATGTGGTTAAAGGAAAAATAAAAAGCGAGTTTTCTGTTTTTTTGAGATGGAGTCTCACTGTCACCCAGGCTGGAATGCAGTGGTGTGATCTTGGCTCACGGCAACCTCCACCTCCTGGGTTCGAGGGATCCTCCTGCCTCGGCCTCCTGAGTAGTGGGGACTACAGGTGTGCACCACCACATCTGGCTAATTTTTGTACTTTTAGTAGAAATGGGATTTCACCATGTTGTCCAGGCTGCTCTCAACTGTGCCCGGCCAAAAAAAGCTATTTTTCTACTCTGGTTGACTAGCAGAGGAAGCCATAAGGTAGCTCCTGTGTACCAAAGACACCAAAAAAAAAATGGTCCAGAAAAATTGTTAGTGGTAAAGTCTGACTGTACTTGCTTGTCATATAGTATGAAGTGTTAGAGATTAATGGCTGGGCGCAGTGGCTCATGCCTGTAATCCCGGCACTTTGGGAGGCAGAAGTGGGTGGATCACTTGAGGTCAGAAAAGACCAGCCTGACCAATACGGTGCAACCCTGTATATACTAAAAATACAAAAATTAACCCACTGTGGTGGCACATGTCTGTAATCCCAGCTACACGAGAGGCTGAGGCAGGAGAATCACTTTAACCTGGGAGGCAGAGGTTGCAGTGAGCTGAGATGATGCCATTGTACTCCAGCCTGGGCAACAGAGTGACTCTGTCTCAAAAAAAAAAAAAAAAAAAAAAAAAAAAAGGGTAGAGATTAGCACATGAACTCAATCTATACATCTGGCTTTATATACAGGGCAGAGGTTGGTGGCCTTCAATGTAGCAGAAACACAGTAACCTTGGGAAGATTTTGGTCATCCAGGCTAGTCTCTCTCTTTCTGGATTTGTCTCCTACCGTGATCAAATTTGTCTGACTTAGTGGTCATTTGTTCATTCAATGCAGGAATCATGTGGATCAAGACAGAGAACTTGTAGGACAGTTAAATCTCCAGCTGGCCAGTAGCCTCTAATGTGGCACACTGTATTCAGAATGAGCATCACTTGCACCTCTAAAATTTATCTACTTACCCCAGGAAGACCTAATTGAGCTCCTCCTGATATCCCTTGGAAATTATTAGTAACACTAAGAATTCTTGGCCAGGTGCAGTGGCTCACGCTTATAATCCCAGCACTTTGGTAGACCAAGGCAAGAGGGATCGCTTGAGGCCAGGAGTTCAAGAGACCAGCCTGTGCAACATGGTAAGACCTTTGTCTCTATTAAACAAAAACAAAGAATTCTCTGCCAACAATTTATGTGGCTGGGTTTGCGCCTTTTCCCAAACAGTCTAAGTAGAATCTATGTATGTCCTACCATAAGAGAGGGGCATGAGAAACATTCCACAGGAGGCTATTTCCAATGCCACCTGCTGGGCAGCAGTCTGATTTAGGTAGTTCTGGGGACAGTGAGACATCCTGCACAATAACCACTAACACAGGCATGTTGAGTTTTGCTGGCATCATATAAAACACAGGTTTTTAAAGAACATATTCCCGGCTGGGCACAGTGGTTCATGCTTGTAATCCCAGCACTTTGGGAGGCCGAGGTGTGAGGAGTGCTTGAGCTCAGGAGCTTGGGACTAGCCTGGGCAACATGGCAAAACCCCATTTCTAACAAAAAATACAAAAATTAGCCAGGTGTGGTGGTGTGTGCCTGTAATCCCAGCTACTCAGGAGGTGGAGGTGGGAGGATCGCTTGAGCCTGGGAGGCAGAGGTTGCAGTGAGCTGAGGACGTGCTACTGCACTCCAGCTTGGGTAACAGAGCCAGACTCTGTCTCAAAAAAAAAAGAACATATTCCTGTCCTCTAAGCAAATAAATGTTAAATATCCACACATAGTAACAGTTTCTAAAAATCGGAAAAATTATAGAATAAAAGTATTATAGTCATGTTTAACAATGTAGTAGATCCTTATAATTATTCAAAGATAGATTATGGCAAACAACAGGAAATTCATTTTTTGAAAAAAATTATAATTACTACAGATCAATGAAAACACCTATATGTTAAAAGGACTTATTTTTGGTCTGCATAGTAACTGATAAGTACCATCTTACATCCATTACATTTCGGAAAACCCCCTTTTTCCTCTTAGTCATCAGATCCACAGCCTGCAACAACTGGCTCTGAGCTCAGGATTCTGTCAGTGTTCTGTGCAAATCTGAGCTCTCCAGTTGAACATCTGTGAGTTTAAATGTGAGAAAATAACCCTAGTAGCCAAACTGTCAGAATATAGTATAAAAGAACAAAATATCATTCAGTAAAAACTTGAAATTATCAAACAAGTGGAAAAGATAATAAAGCAATATTTGTTTGATTCAATCAGCAACAAGTTTAGAGACTGCCAATGTCTCAAGGAAACTAAAAAAAAAAAAAAAAAAAAAAAAAAAAGCACAATTTGTCTCTGAAACTTTAAAAATGAATTGTGCATTTCTGAAGTAGGGTTTATGACCCTGAGCAATGCTAAGGTTACTTGCCATAGAGAAGATAGTGACAGGGTGTGGGAGTTCAGTCAGGGTGGTGGGAAAAATTGTAGAGGAAAATTTATGATAGATAGTTATAGAAAATATTATATAAGGATAATTATATATTAATATAAGAAAAATTATATAATAGTTATAGGAAATAAATAAACACAAACCTTCTTGGAAGGCCAGGCAGTCTGCACAGCTTCAGTGACAGATATGGCTGAAGGCAGCCTTTTTACCTTTAGTTGATAGCAAAAAAGCTAGTAACAACGGAATGTGGGGAAGTTTATCTAAATAGCTTGTTTACTCATGTGGTCCTAAGACCAACCATCGATCAACCACAGATGCATAATTGCTCTCTACTATCGGCAATGTTAATAACCATCTAATGGTGTTTACTTGAAACCTTTGCCATTTAATCTGTACTAAATAAATGCGAACTTTGCCAGCTTATGAGGCAATGCTCCAGACTCAGAGCAGAGCCCCTTAGCCGGACTGACAGGCCAAGTATCTCAGTCAGTGTACGTCTTGGTCCATCACTAGGTCAGGGTCTGTGGGTTGGACCCCCGCAACAGGGTAATGTAGAAGCCAGCCAGGAAGAAATGTGGCTATTTGGTAACTGCTTAGAATGAGATGATTGGATATTATTTATGTTTTATGCTGTTGTATTATTTCTTGAATATTTTAACCACAATTTAAAGTTCTCTGTAACTTCTTTACCCCCAGTTGCACACTGTAAGTTAATGTTACATGCATTTTAATTTCCTAACTACCCCTCTAAAGTATTTTCAAGATTAAGGAAGCTAACTTCTTAATAGCAACTTAACTGTAAAGATTGTCTTACCATCAGAGAAGAGATGCTGTCTTTCAACAAAGAGCTGTAAAAGCTTCCCCAGCTCATATGGGGTCTTACACTGCTGTAGCATAAGCTTCAAAAGGAAACACACCTGATCCTCCAGCCACATAGCAGGGATGACAGGGTGGACCTTTGTGGCTGCTGTGTTAAGCTATAAAAGAAAAAGAGAGGCTTAGGGAAAGGAGTTTCATGAGAATAGCAAATCAAAACCTCCAAATTTGGGAACCTCTAAGGAAGCTAAAATTCCCTCAAAAGCTATTGCCTGTCATAAAGCGGGGGTTCCTGCCTTTCCAAATGGCAGGAACTGGTAATGGGGCTCAGAGGACTGGCAAAAACAAGCCCTCCTCAGCAGCTTTGCACATTGTCTCTTTGTGGAAAGTTCTGGTATAGAGCTGCATGTGTGAAAAAGATGGGCAAGAGTCCTAAAGACTGAATGCTAACTACAGAGTTAATGTAAAATATTCCTACTTAGTGACTGTCAACTTAATAGCCCTCTGAGTTGCTGTGAAATTAATCAGACGTCTCACTTAGCAGCCTCTTTATTTTTATTTTATTTTATTTTATTTTTTTGAGACAGAGTCTTGCTCTGTTGCCCAGGCTGGAGTATACTGGTGCAATCTTGGCTCACTGTAACCTCTGCCTCCTGGGTTCAAGTGATTCTCCTGCCTCAGCCTCCTGAGTCGCTGGGATTACAGGTGCACACCACCACACCCGGCTGATTTTTTTGTATTTTTAATAGAGACAGGGTTTCACCATGTTGGTCAGGCTGGTCTCGAACTCCTGACCTGATGATCCGCCTGCCTTGGCCTCCCAAAGTGCTGGGATTACAGGCATGAGCCACCATGCCTGGCCTAGCAGCTTCTTTAAAGAGGGATGTAGGCCTGCCCTTGAATCCAGAGGATTTTAAATTCACATTATAAAAACCGCTCAGAAAGACTTGCCTAACATTACTTCGCTAGTTCTACCATTTTGCTTATAGTTTATTCTTGTTGGAGAATGGTCTCAGTTAAGAAGCTTGGATTTACATCATTTCAACTGAATGCTAAAAATATTAATAGGAAGATGAATTCAAGTGGCAGGCTGCATTTCTACAAGTAGGTGTGGCAAAAAATATCTTCTAGGATGCTGCAGGAAAAGGCTGATTTCAGAGGAGTGGTGCTTTCTTACCTGCTGCGGCTGCTGCTGTTGTTTTTCTTTCCTTTGTGTTGGTGAAGAACAGGGTCTCACTATGTTGCCCAGGCTGGTCAAACTCCTGGCCTCAAGCCATTCTCCCGCCTCTGCCTCCCTAAGTGCTGGGATTACAGGTATGATGACTGTGCTTGACAGATGCTTCTTTTGTGACTTCATTCCTGATTTTTACTTTGGCTCTTGCTTCGTATTATTTTTGGAAGACTAATATTTAGTTCTCAGTCACTACAGTTTTGTAGTTCACTCTAGACTTCATACAACATAACCCCCAAAAATACTGGGCATTTTGGTGGAATAGAAACTTAACTGCTGGGTTTCAAAAAATGTATATATTAATAGGCACCAAAAGCTTATAATTCAGTACCTCTGTGCCTAGTGCTGAGTTAGGCTCTAGTCTTGGGGGGGGGGGGGGGGGGGGGGGGGGGGGGGGGGGGGGGGGGGGGGGGGGGGGGGGGGGGGGGGGGGGGGGGGGGGGGGGGGGGGGGGGGGGGGGGGGGGGGGGGGGGGGGGGGGGGGGGGGGGGGGGGGGGGGGGGGGGGGGGGGGGGGGGGGGGGGGGGGGGGGGGGGGGGGGGGGGGGGGGGGGGGGGGGGGGGGGGGGGGGGGGGGGGGGGGGGGGGGGGGGGGGGGGGGGGGGGGGGGGGGGGGGGGGGGGGGGGGGGGGGGGGGGGGGGGGGGGGGGGGGGGGGGGGGGGGGGGGGGGGGGGGGGGGGGGGGGGGGGGGGGGGGGGGGGGGGGGGGGGGGGGGGGGGGGGGGGGGGGGGGGGGGGGGGGGGGGGGGGGGGGGGGGGGGGGGGGGGGGGGGGGGGGGGGGGGGGGGGGGGGGGGGGGGGGGGGGGGGGGGGGGGGGGGGGGGGGGGGGGGGGGGGGGGGGGGGGGGGGGGGGGGGGGGGGGGGGGGGGGGGGGGGGGGGGGGGGGGGGGGGGGGGGGGGGGGGGGGGGGGGGGGGGGGGGGGGGGGGGGGGGGGGGGGGGGGGGGGGGGGGGGGGGGGGGGGGGGGGGGGGGGGGGGGGGGGGGGGGGGGGGGGGGGGGGGGGGGGGGGGGGGGGGGGGGGGGGGGGGGGGGGGGGGGGGGGGGGGGGGGGGGGGGGGGGGGGGGGGGGGGGGGGGGGGGGGGGGGGGGGGGGGGGGGGGGGGGGGGGGGGGGGGGGGGGGGGGGGGGGGGGGGGGGGGGGGGGGGGGGGGGGGGGGGGGGGGGGGGGGGGGGGGGGGGGGGGGGGGGGGGGGGGGGGGGGGGGGGGGGGGGGGGGGGGGGGGGGGGGGGGGGGGGGGGGGGGGGGGGGGGGGGGGGGGGGGGGGGGGGGGGGGGGGGGGGGGGGGGGGGGGGGGGGGGGGGGGGGGGGGGGGGGGGGGGGGGGGGGGGGGGGGGGGGGGGGGGGGGGGGGGGGGGGGGGGGGGGGGGGGGGGGGGGGGGGGGGGGGGGGGGGGGGGGGGGGGGGGGGGGGGGGGGGGGGGGGGGGGGGGGGGGGGGGGGGGGGGGGGGGGGGGGGGGGGGGGGGGGGGGGGGGGGGGGGGGGGGGGGGGGGGGGGGGGGGGGGGGGGGGGGGGGGGGGGGGGGGGGGGGGGGGGGGGGGGGGGGGGGGGGGGGGGGGGGGGGGGGGGGGGGGGGGGGGGGGGGGGGGGGGGGGGGGGGGGGGGGGGGGGGGGGGGGGGGGGGGGGGGGGGGGGGGGGGGGGGGGGGGGGGGGGGGGGGGGGGGGGGGGGGGGGGGGGGGGGGGGGGGGGGGGGGGGGGGGGGGGGGGGGGGGGGGGGGGGGGGGGGGGGGGGGGGGGGGGGGGGGGGGGGGGGGGGGGGGGGGGGGGGGGGGGGGGGGGGGGGGGGGGGGGGGGGGGGGGGGGGGGGGGGGGGGGGGGGGGGGGGGGGGGGGGGGGGGGGGGGGGGGGGGGGGGGGGGGGGGGGGGGGGGGGGGGGGGGGGGGGGGGGGGGGGGGGGGGGGGGGGGGGGGGGGGGGGGGGGGGGGGGGGGGGGGGGGGGGGGGGGGGGGGGGGGGGGGGGGGGGGGGGGGGGGGGGGGGGGGGGGGGGGGGGGGGGGGGGGGGGGGGGGGGGGGGGGGGGGGGGGGGGGGGGGGGGGGGGGGGGGGGGGGGGGGGGGGGGGGGGGGGGGGGGGGGGGGGGGGGGGGGGGGGGGGGGGGGGGGGGGGGGGGGGGGGGGGGGGGGGGGGGGGGGGGGGGGGGGGGGGGGGGGGGGGGGGGGGGGGGGGGGGGGGGGGGGGGGGGGGGGGGGGGGGGGGGGGGGGGGGGGGGGGGGGGGGGGGGGGGGGGGGGGGGGGGGGGGGGGGGGGGGGGGGGGGGGGGGGGGGGGGGGGGGGGGGGGGGGGGGGGGGGGGGGGGGGGGGGGGGGGGGGGGGGGGGGGGGGGGGGGGGGGGGGGGGGGGGGGGGGGGGGGGGGGGGGGGGGGGGGGGGGGGGGGGGGGGGGGGGGGGGGGGGGGGGGGGGGGGGGGGGGGGGGGGGGGGGGGGGGGGGGGGGGGGGGGGGGGGGGGGGGGGGGGGGGGGGGGGGGGGGGGGGGGGGGGGGGGGGGGGGGGGGGGGGGGGGGGGGGGGGGGGGGGGGGGGGGGGGGGGGGGGGGGGGGGGGGGGGGGGGGGGGGGGGGGGGGGGGGGGGGGGGGGGGGGGGGGGGGGGGGGGGGGGGGGGGGGGGGGGGGGGGGGGGGGGGGGGGGGGGGGGGGGGGGGGGGGGGGGGGGGGGGGGGGGGGGGGGGGGGGGGGGGGGGGGGGGGGGGGGGGGGGGGGGGGGGGGGGGGGGGGGGGGGGGGGGGGGGGGGGGGGGGGGGGGGGGGGGGGGGGGGGGGGGGGGGGGGGGGGGGGGGGGGGGGGGGGGGGGGGGGGGGGGGGGGGGGGGGGGGGGGGGGGGGGGGGGGGGGGGGGGGGGGGGGGGGGGGGGGGGGGGGGGGGGGGGGGGGGGGGGGGTGAATACTTCCTGTATACTTCTGAACATACTATAAAAGTCACTCTGAAGGTAAGTTTAATATGCAGGGCTTTTTGGCTGTGATGTAAGTTTTAGAAGACAATATTCCCTTCAATGGAATTCTCAAGACTGCCAAGATCTTAAATTAAGGAATGGTTTATAAAATCATATGTCACAATACTGCTATCTTCTTACCCCTACCTGGAATGAATTTCCTTCTCTACTCTCTCTCCTATGCCCTATGTGGTCCTCCCTGTACATTTCTCATCCTCCTCTCTTAAATTCCAATAGGACTTACCTACTGGTAAGTACAAAGATCATTTTGCTTTTGCAGCATCTCCCTTAATGCAAAGTGTTTAAGGGAATTATTATGAGAAAGAACACTGGTAGTTAGCTCACTAAATTGCTACTATTCCTGCTTAGACACTGTTCCTGAATGTTTTCTATAACCATTCTGACTGGATTTTGATGTTTAGAAGAACAAAAGTTCTATTCTTTTTTAAAAAATATTTCTCTTCTTGATTCTTTATCCTCCTGAGCGTCCTTGTTAAAATTAGCTGGGATTAGGGCATTAGTCCTTAGTCTTTAATTACTTGTATACTTAACTCTGTGGTTCTAAGAAAAGGAACTAATGTCAGCAGATGATGGAACTAGTTAAGCTGGTCAGGCAAGAATAAGAAGATACCTGGGAGGTATCCAACGAGCCATAGGAAGAAACAGACTAAGGAAATTAATGTACCTATTTTCTGTGGTTTCAGAATCCTAGGCATATTCAAATAACTGATTTGGTATTTTCAAATATGTAACTTTCAAATCTTTATTACAGTGAAGACCAATGTGGCCGGACATGGTGGTTCATGTCTGTAATCCCAACACTTTGAGAGGCCAAGGCGGGAGGACTGCTTGAGGCAAGGAGTTCCAAACCAACCTGGGCAACAAAGCAAGACTTCCTCCCTATAAAAACAATATTAAAAATGATTGGGTGCAGTGGCTCACGCCTGTAATCCCAGCACTTCAGGAGGCTGAGGTAGGTGGATTACTTGAGGTCAGGAGTTCGAGACCAGCCTCACCAACATGGTGAAACCCCATCTCTACTAAAAACAAAAAATATTAGCTGGGTGTGGTGGTGGACACCTGTAATCCTAGCTACTCGGGAGGCTGAGGCAGGAGAATCGCTTGAACCTGGCAGGCGGAAGTTATAGTGAGCCGAGATCATGCCACCGTACTCCAGCCTGGGTGACAGAGCCAGACAGTGTCTCAAAAAAGAAAAAAAAAAAAAAGATTAAAAATTAGCCATGCTACTTGGGAGGCTGAGGTAGGAGGATCCCTTGAGCCTAGGAGTTCGAGGCTGCAGTGAGCTGTGATCATAGCGGTGTGCCTGAGTAACTGAGTGAGACCAAGTCTTTAAATAAAAACAAAAAAAGGCCATGCATGCCAACCAAGTTCAGATCAGTAAGAAAGAGCACCATAATTCCAACTTACTATTTCAAGGCTCTCCTGAAACTCCAGAAGTTTAGCTTCAGCTTCTTTATAATTCTTGAAGAACATACACAGTTCATACATCTCCATCACCAATAGTAATGGGGAATCCTTTGACAAAGAGTTCGAAAAAAATTACAAAATTTTGAACTCAATATTTTTTCAATGAATAATGCCAAATAAGAGAATGTTAAATATGCTATTAATAAGGCAGGGCATGGTGGCTCATGCCTGTAATGCCAGCACTTTGGGAGGCTGAGGCAGTGGGATTGCCTGAGGCCAGGAGTTCGAGACCACTTTGGCCAACATGATGAAACCCCATCTCTACTTAAAATATAAAAAAGCAGCCAGGCATGGTGATGCATGCCTGCAATCCCAGCTACTCCAGAGGCTGAGGCATGAGAATCACTTGAACCTGGGAGGTGGAGGTTGCAATGAGCCAAGACTGTGCCCCTGCATTCCATCCTGGGCGACAGAGTGAGACTCTGTCTCAATAAATAAATAAATTAATTAATTAAAATTAGCCAAGTGTGGTGGCATGTGCCTATAGTCCCAGCTACAAGTGAGGGAGGATCACTTGAGACCTGGAGGTCGAAGCTGTAGCTATGATCACATCACCGCACTCCAGCCTGGGCAACAGAGCAAGACTCTGCCTCAAAAAAAAAAAAAGGCTATTAGCAATAGCTTCACAGATTAAATCACGTACGTTAAAAAGAAAGTTAAATATATTTTCCTTTTGGAAAAATGATACTCAGGCCAGTTACACCTACTCAACAATCCATTCTGTCTATTCTTTTTGAGACGGAGTTTCGTTCTTGTTACCCAGGCTGGAGTGCAATAGCGCGATCTCAGCTCACTGCAACCTCCACCTCCCAGGTTCAAGCCATGCCTCAGCCTCCGGAGTAGCTGGGATTACAGGCATGTGCCGCCACGCCCAGCTAATTTTGTATTTTTAGTAGAGACGGGGTTTCTCCATGTTGGTCAGGCTGGTCTCAAACTCTGGACCTCAGGTGATCCACCCGCCTCTGCCTCCCAAAATGCTGGGATTACAGGCGTGAGCCACTGCGCCTGGCATTCTCTGTCTATTCTATACTTGGCCCACTGCACACGGGCAGGAAGCATTCCACCAGATGGTGCTATGACACCTTTATTTTTTTTTAATTTATTATTTTTTTGAGACACAGCCTCATTCTGTCACCCAGGCTAGAGTGCAGTGGCATGATCACAGCTCACTCACTACAGCCTTGACCTCAGGTGATCCTCCCACCTCAGCTTCTAGAGTAGGTGGGACTAGAGGTATGTGCCACCATGCCAGGCTAATTTTTGTATTTTTTGTAGAGATGGGGTTTGCCGTGTTGCCCAGGCTGATCTTGAACTCTTGGACTCAACTGATCCATCCACCTAGGCCTCCCAAAGTGCTGACATTACAGGTGTGCGCCAGCATACCCAGGCATAACATTTTAAACACACATACCTGGATAATCAGCTCTACTGACCCACCTTACCTATTGTTGCCTGTGGCACTGATTCATACATTTTATTGTTGTCAGTGGGAGTCGCTCAGTCAGATAATAGGAGTTCTGAATTAGAAAGTATGGCTCTGAACTGTAAATACACCACTTACTAAAGTATTTTGAGACCTTGGGTAGGTTACTTAAGTTTTGTGAGCCTTGATTTATTAGTGTGTAAAATGAGGGCAACATCACTTCATAATATCTTTTTTTTTTTTGAGACACGGTCTTGCTCTGTCACCCAGGCTGGAGTGCAGTGGCGCGATCTTGGCTCACTGCAACTTCCACCTCACGGGTTCAAGTGATTCTCGTGCCTCGACCTCCCAAGTAGCTGGGTTTACAGGTGCATCCCACCACGCCCGGATTTTTTTTTTTTTTTTTTTTGGTATTTTTAGTAGAGGCGGGGTTTTGCCATGTTGGCCAGGCTGGTCTCAAATTTCTGGCCTCAAATGATCTGCCTGCCTTGGCCTCCCAAAGTGCTGGGATTACAGATGTGAGCCACCATGTCCGGTCCATAATATCTAATATTATTTTCACATAGGATTATTGTGAAAACTCACTAAAATAATGTATTAAAAGCATCCTGAGGCTGGGCACAGTGGTTCACACCTGTAATCTCAGCACTGTGGGAGGCTGAGGTGGGTGGATCACAAGGTCAGGAGATTGAGAACAGCCTGGCCAACATGGTGAAACCCCATCTCTACTAAAAATACAAAAAATTAGCCGGGCATGGTGGCACGTGCCTGTAGTCCCAGCTACTTGGGAGGCTGAGGCAGGAGAACTGCTTGAACCCGGGAGGCAGAGGTTGCAGTGAGCCGAGATCATGCCACTGCACTCTAGCCTGGGCGACAGAGTGAGACTCTGTCTCAAAAAAAAAAAACAAAAAACAAAAAACAAAAAACAAAAAAAACACCACACCCTGGGTCAGGTGTGGTGACTGATGCTTGTAATCCCAGTGCTTTGGGAAGATGAGGTAGGAGGATCGCTTGAGTCCAGGAGTTCGAGACCAGCCTGGTCAACATGGTGAAACTCCATCTCTACTAAAAATACAAAAGAAAAAAACAAAAACAAACAAACAAACAAAAAACCCGGGCATGGTGGCGTGTGCCTGTGGTCCTACCCACCTGGGAGGCTGAGTTGGGAAGATCGACTAAGCCTTGGAGGTTGAGGCTGGAGTGAGCCTTATCATGACAATGAACTATAACCTGGGTGACAGAGTAGGACCCTGTCTCAAAAAGTAAAATAAAGTAAAATAAAATAAAAAAATACCACTTTGCTAAGGTAATTTTTTTTTTTTTTTTTTTTTTTTTTGAGATGGAGTCTTGCTCTGTCACCTAGATTGGAGTGCAGTGGCACGATCTCAGCTCACTGCAACCTCTACCTCCCAGGTTAAGCAATTATCCTCCCTCAGCCTTCCGAGTAGTTGGGATTACAGGCCCATGCCACCATGCCCGGCTAAGTTTTGTATTTTTAGTAGAGACAGGGTTTCACCATGTTGGACAGGCTGGTCTCAAACTCCTGACCTCAAGTGATCCGCCCGCCTCAGCCTCCCAAAGTGCTGAGATTACAGGCATGAGCCACCGTGCCCTGCCAGTAAATGGTACTTCTAATACCATCATCATCATCTGCTGTTGGCTAAAAAAAATGCAAGGATGGAAATAAGAAAAAGCCAAGAGGGGATATGCTGAAGTAACCCCGTAAGCTCTGGAAAGAAGTGAAGCAACGATCACTACCTTAAAGAAAAGCTGGAAACCTCTGATGAGAGTTTTGCTCTTCTGTCTTGTTAATAATGCTCTCCAGATGACTGAAAGATCCTCAAGGTTCCAGGTATGGTCCTCTATTGAGTCCTGAATGTGTCCCATGGCTTCAGTTGCAACACTGTCCTCCACAGAAGTGATGATCCAAACACAGAGACAAGAAATGGCACTGGCACCCTGCCATGGGATAAATAAAATAACAACTAGGCCTGGATTACCTGGCAAATGTTCAAATGCTACAGATGGGTATTTCCTGTTTAGAATAAGTCACCCAACTTAATTAGTTAAAATGGCTTGAAAAGCCTTCAAACATGAAACAAACTAATGAGCAACCAAGGGACCATTCTAAACTGTCCTGCAGAGTGTTGCAGGTCAAAAGACCAAGAAGCAGACAGAAGGGGGAATATATGAAAGTCAGGGAAGTACGAATCGTAAGAGAGTAGGATTGCCCTCCACTGATCTGCTGATTAAAGGACTGTCTGGAATGTCCCTTTTCCCTGCTAAAGAAGGCACCAAAGAAACACTGGTGGTCAGTCCACCAAAGCATCTTTCTCTGTGACTGCCAACCAGGAGCCAAGGCTCTGACCACTTGAGTTCACTGAATGTTAAGGCACAAGCAAGTACACTAAATGGCCCAGAGCCTAAGCTAGAGAAGCACAAAAAGTTGCAGTGAACTTGGAAACACATGCTGGAACCTCACTGTCATCATCATCCCACTTCTGATTATCAGCCTTTCCTGTCCCTCATCACTTATTCTATTGTTCTCTGGGTACTTAATTTAGGCTTCTCATGATCCTCACCTGGAGACATGAGGCCAGAACACTGAGGATAGGGGCCTGTTGTTTCACTGCTTCAACCAGAAGCCAGTGCCAGGAGTCTGGCTCCTCTGAGCATTGGAGCAGAATTTCAAATAAATCGGTCATCACTTCTTTGCTTCCCTGAAGTTCCTGGGAGGACTTATTGCAGACTTGATTGATGTCCATTTTCGAGGTGGGCACTAAGGGCAAGTTCTCAAAAGCCAGCCTTAAGTGGTCCTGAATGACTGGGCTGAAGTACTGGATAAGGGATTTCACCTAGAAGGCATATCAGATGATTAAACAGAAACCCAACTTTCAGTTTCAACTGGAGCTGAAAATGTTACAGAAAAGTATAGACAAAATTATGCTTTCTCACCCTGAACTAAGTCAGAGTGACTACTATATAATTTTACAAAGTTGTATGGTGCTTTTGAGTGAATTTCCATATTCAATCTGAAGTCACAAAAGCTTTTCAGCTCTTCAGTACTAATGACTAGTGCCTTGTCTGATGCCAACCCACTGAAATCTTAGGAAAAATAATAGTATAACATGAAACAAAAGCCCATGGATCCAGTACATATCCTGGATGTCAAGAAAAAAAAAAGGCCTATGTCTACACAATAGAAAGAATGCTATCTTCTGAGAAGTGTTCCTATTTCCTTTTGAGTGACTGCTAACAATTAGTGGCTTACCTCTGCTGGGTGGTAGTTGTGGAGTTGGCTGTGAATAATGAACTGCAGCCAATCATTTGCTTTGGCACATTCTCTAAGGTAAGATATGCTTAGTTTCATATCGTGTAGCCTGCAGAACTGTACCACTAATGCCCACTGGCTGCTAGATTCACTGGATAACCTATAATTAGAATTAGAGGTGGGGGTGGTCAAGAAAAAACAAAAAATTCATTAAAATATAGCTTTAGTTTGAACTGGAAAATGAGTAAAAATGATATAAATTAAAGCACAGTATATTCTCCAATAAATACTAAATATTTATTAGGCTACTTTGAAAAGTAGATTCTTTTTTCATTCTTTTTTTTTTTTTTTGAGACAGAGTTTCGCTCTTGTTGCCTAGGCTGGAGTGCAATGGTGCAATCTTAGCTCACTGCAACCTCTGCCTGCTGGGTTCAAGCAGTTCTCCTGTCTCAGCCTCCTGAGTAGCTGGGATTACAGGCAGGCACCACCACGCCCAGCTAATTTTGTATTTTTAGTAGAGATGGGGTTTCTCCATGTTGGTCAGGCTGGTCTTGAACTCCCAACCTCAGGTGATCCGCCTGCCTCGGATTCCTAAAGTGCTGGGATTACAGGTGTGAACCACTGTGCCTGACCGAAAAAAGTAGATGCTTTCACCCATAAGGCAGAATAGCTAGCTTATCATACTGGCACAATTCATTCCTTCCCCAAGGCATCAATCAAATACCTATTTATACTGGCTGTGTAGCATCCTTAGGAGAACTGAGGAAGTTGTCAGTCAAGAAACTTTCTGAGCACTTAATTCTCTTGCTCTATTCACTTTAGAGTACTCAGAGGCCTGGTGGGTACCTGGGCCTCCTCACCAGAGGGAGGGTACACATTTCTGCTGCAAGCAGGATTCTGCCAAGAACAGAATCAGTGATAGGATATACAGAAAAAGGGTGCCTTCTCAGGGTCTGGAGTGGTTAGGTCAGCCTCAGCGGGGCAGCATAGAGAAAAACAGGCATGAAGTGTAAGGACATGCTTTTACGTACAGTCACTTCAGCTTCCATTATCAATTGACATAATACAAAGAAAAAATTAAGGACATTACTTAAAGTCAAATTTTAGAAGACCCATCCCACATCATCCTCTTCTTCTCCTTCATTTTTTTCCAATCCTCCAAGACATCTGAACCCACATCTTCTGGCATTTCAACATGTACCACTTAAAAGACTTCTCTGACTAGCAGGGCAGTGGAAGAGACAAAGCTGCTCTCCTTCTCTTGGTAAGTCCATCTCTAAAGAGAGAACTGCTGTCTTCACCTTCTTTTCACTGATGGCAAGATGCAATTAAAATCATTATTCATTTACTGAGCATCTGCTATATGCTAGATAAAGAAGAAGATAAGGTCTAGTGGGATTTAGTGGAAACACCAGAGTTGTTCAAAGAAAAACTAGGCAAATACAGGTTGGCATAATAAGCCTGTTAGAAAAGAGGCTGAGACTGCAACTCACAAACCTCTTTATTTCCTGTTGCTGAATGCTGTTCCATGTGCCTTCTTCTAAGAGAACAAGCAATTCTTCTGTGGTTGCCTTTTCACCATCAGCTAGTTTAGATAGTTTTTCCGCTGTAAGAAATATAAACAACAAAATACAGTCAAGAGAAAAAGTCAAAACCTGAGCAATTCTGTTTGAATAGTGTGGCTCAGGGCCATTTCAGAACCCAATTAAAGTGCCCAAGAAAGTGAGATAAAGAACACACACTCTGCAGGAAAAGGATAAAATCAAGAAGATAGCCATTTTCTCCCCAAGCACTCAAAAATCAATGCCTTAGACCTAGTCACACCTTCTCTAAACAAAGCAGGCCAAATAAAAAAAGGTGCTGTACCTACAGACTCTCTGATAAAGCTGTACTGAGCATCTTCATTTCTGCACTTGTATCTCAAAATTATATTGGCCACTTTCATATCAACTCTGAGTTTGAGGCTGTCAAGGCCAAGCAATTCTAAGAAACAAACACATGCAGCTCCTACTGAAGGTATGTGGAAGGAGGAGAGCCCTATAACATAGGCTTCATTGCCTACTTGCTGCATCCTGAAAAAGAAAGGAATCAAAATCACATCAGCACATGAAAATTATTTCTCACCAGGAAAAGCAAATGGAATTAAATCAGTGACACATGGAGTGCCAGCCATGTGATTTCTGGCCTCCTCTCCCTTCCCTTTTGCCCCTTGCACGTACCCGTTTAGGTTCCTGGTAGCTTTTCAGTTGTCTTTTGGCACAAGAGCCCCCCATTCCCTTAAGTTGACTTTCTAAAACACTTACTCATAGTCTAAATTATTCTTGCTTCCAACTTCATCCAGAAGACATGAAGTACAACTTCTGAAAGACTGCCAACTTGTGATTTTATCAATTATGAGTATGTATACGAACTACGAAGAATATCAATGCCACTTAAAGTTTGACATCATAAAGCACATTTAAAAAAACTCAGATAGGCCTTTTATAGGAATAGAAAATTTGAGAAAGACATAATAAATTACTATTTATTTTTATTATTATTATTTTTGACATGGAGTCTTGTTCTGTTGCCCAGACTGGAGTGCAGTGGCGTGCTCTCGGCTCACTTCAACCTCCGCCTCCCAGGTTCAAGCGATTCTCCTGCCTCAGTCTCCCGAGTAGCTGGGACTACAGGTGCCCACCACCATGCCTGGCTAAGTTTTGTATTTTTAGTAGAGATGGGGTTTCACCATATTGGCCAGGCTGGTCTCAAATTCCTGACCTTGTGATCTGTCCACCTCAGCCTCCCAAAGTGCTGGGATTACAGGTGTAAGCCACCATGCTCAGCCCACACAAGACATTATTAACCATGTTATTAACATGTGGAATGGGAGGCTGAGGGATGTTTTATTTTCACCTTTCTAAACTACTTGAATACTTTACCATAAAAAAGGTATTACTTTGTTAATTATAAAACAAACCAATAAAGTAAATCTATATTTAGCTGTTCATTATAGCAAATGCTCCTCTCAATTCTGTGCTTTACAAAAATGAATTAAATGAATTATTAAAGACATTAAATATAGAATTCACATCTCATCATATAATTCCTTAAGTTCTGGGGTACATGTACAGAACATGCAGGTTACATAGTATACATGTGCCATGGCAGTTTGCTGCACCTATCAACCCGTCATCTAGGTTTTAATCCCCGCATGCATTAGGTATTTGTCCTAATGCTCTCCCTCCCTTAGAATTCCCTCTCTAACCACTAATACCTGACAAGCTCCTATATGATTTTAAATCTGATTATTTTTCAAAATATATTTATCTTTTTTCCAGTTAACAAAAATCACACACACTGAATGCCAGAAACTTGGGACACACAGGGAAGCACAAATGAAAACAATAATCACCATCCAAATGTATTCACTGTTAAATGTGGTATGTTTCCAGTATGTTTTTCAATGTATGTGTAAAATGTTACAGATATGCCCTTTTTTAGAATACAAATTATAATTTATTTTACTTTTTTTTTCAGTGGCAGAGTCTCACTGTTACCCAGGCTAAAGTGCAGTGGTGTGACCATAGCTCACTGCCTACTTGAACTCCTGGGCTCAGGTGATACTCCTGCTTCCCAAAGAGCTGGGATTACAGGGGTGAACCACTGTACCCAGCCAAAATTATATTTTAAATACTCACAGTTGCTTGGGAGTCTTGCTTTTGATTAATTCCTGGACCAGAAAAGTACCAAATGCAAATGATGGCCGTCCATGATGTAAATAATAAGCAAAATTCAGACGTTCCACTACAGCGTATTTATTAACCAGGTCAGGGCTAGAGAAATGTGGGAGATGACTCCATGCATCTGGGAGGAAAGTGAAACAATATCAATTATCTGTACATCACCATAATTAATTTCAGATTTGCACATGGAAAACTTAACTCTCTAATGATAAAAGAAAACTGGTTGCTGTAATCATTTTGCATCACTATGTATCACTTTGAACTTACCAAAACCTGTTTTATTTTACTTCAACATATAGAGATAGCCTTCATTTTATACAAAGATGTGTATCTGAGAAGTTGCATAAAAACCATAGTAAGAAATGATGCTCTGGCTGAGTGCGGTGGCTCACGCCTGTAATCCCAGCACTTTGGGAGGCCAAGGCAGGAGGATGACCTGAGGTCAAGAGTTCGAGACCAGCCTGACCAACATGGAGAAACTCCATCTCTACTAAAAATACAAAATTAGCCAGGTGTGGTGGCGCATGCCTGTAATCCCAGCTACTTGAGAGGCTGAGGCAGGAGAATAGCTTGAATCTGGGAGGCAGAAGTTGTGGTGAGCTGAGATTGTGCCTTTGCACTCCAGCCTGGGCAAGAGCGAAACTCTGCCTCCAAAAAAAAAAAAAAAAAAAGATGCTCCCTCCTACCATCCCATTAAACTTACTTGTAATTTTAGTTGCTTTTTTTTCTGTTGAGAGACTTTTAGGATCTACAATCAGCACTCTAGAGCTGATTGTCTCTAAACGCCTGAGTACTTTGAAATCTTCTCTCTTCTCTGGGCTTTTATGATCTCCTAAGTAAAATAAGCAAATTGGGCTAGATGATCTTGGAAGGCTGTGCCAGCGGGAATGCTCCATGACATTTTGTTAATGGAATCTTCCTCCTGTGAGGGCTGCGGTCATTGAACTACAGCTTTGGCAGAGACCTGGGAGGGTCTGGCTGCCAGTGGAGCAAGGCTCAGTGACTACTTGGGGGTGGAGAGGGATGTCTTCTCTCCGTTTGGGTCTTCCTGGCCACAGCTCATTACATCTGTTATTATAGATACTAATATATAACTGCGGGGGGAATTCCCAGTATCTATAACATCCCTATATCTATATCCCAGTATCTGTAACACATCCCTAAACCAATGGAGGAACACGTGCTGGGGACATAAGAAAGCAGACCCAGAAGTGACTCCTTAGAGGGCAATGTGCATGCTCATTTTGGGACAACTGTCAGAGAGCTAAAGCCATTCTGGTTGAATGTGTAAAACTGATATAAAAAAATAACTTTAGAAGCTGTCCCAACTGATTTCATTTAAGGATATTGTTTACAGGGGTGGAAGGAAGCTCTAGTCTGGCAGGTCTAGTATCTCAGAGGTAATAGGGCTTTAGAGTCATAAATGTGTTTGAGGCCGAGCGTGGTGGCTCACTCCTGTAATCCCAGCACTTTGGGAGGCTGAGATGGGTGGATCAACTGAGGTCGGGAGTTCGATATCAGCCTGACCAACGTGGAGAAACCCCATCACTACTAAAAATACAAAATTAGCCAGACATGGTGGTGCATGCCTGTAGTCCCAGCTACTCAGGAGACTGAGGCAGGAGAAGCACTTGAATCTGGGAGGTGGAGGTTGCAGTCAGCCAAGATCGCGCCATTGCACTCCAGCCTGGGCAACAAGAGTAAAACTCCGTCTCCAAAAAAAAAAAAAAAGTGTGTGATTCCTGGTTTTGATACCACTAGTTGCGTGACCTTGAGCAACTTATTTAACTTTTAAGAATTGTATATATTTAAAGTATACAACATAAATGGTTTTTTTTGGGTCTTTTTTTTGGGACAGGGTCTGGCTCTGTCGCCTAGACTGGAGTGCAGTGGCACAATCTTGGCTCACTGCAACCTCTGCATCCTGGGCTCAGGTGATCCTCCCGGGCTCAGGTGATCCTCCCACTTCAGCCTCCCAAGTAGCTGGGACCACAGGTGCACTCCACCACACCCGGCTTTCTTTAGTATTTTTGGTAGAGATGAGGTCTCAAAATCCTGAGCTCAAGCAATCTGCCTGCCTTGGCCTCCCAGAGTGCTGGGATTACATGTGTGCACCCAGCCTCTTCTTTTCTTTTTTTTTTTTAAGATAGAGTCTTGCTCTGCTATCCAGGCTGGACTGCCATGGCACAATCTTGGCTCACTGCAACCTCCGCCTCCTGGGTTCAAGCGATTCTCCTGCCTTAGCGTCCTGAGTAGCTGGGACTTACAGGCATGTGCCACCACACCTAATTTTTGTACTTATAGTAGAGACGGGGTTTCGCCATATTGGCCAGACTGGTCTCGAACTCCTGACCTCAGGTGATCTGCCCACCTCGGTCTCCCAAAGTGCTGGGATTACAGGCATAAGCGTGAGCCACCATGTCCGGCCAGCCACCGTACCCAGCCCACCTAGCCTCTTTCACCAATGTTTGATGGTTTAACATGTACAGATCTTTGACCTCTTTGATTAAATTTATTCCTAAGTATTTTGTGTTCTATTAAAAAACAGAAATGGGATAGTTTTGTTCATTATCTTTTTCAGATAGTTTGCTATTGATATATAGAACACTACTGATTTTTGTATGTTGATTTAATATCCTACAACTTTCCTGAATTTGTTTATTAGTTCTAACAGTTTTACTGGTAGAGTCTTTAGGATTTTCTATATGCAAAATCATGCCATCTGCAAACAATGAAAACTTCACTTCTTCCTTTCTGATTTGGATGCCTTTCATTTTTTTTTTTGCTTAAATGCTCTGGTTAGGACTTCAAGTACTATGTTAAACAGAAGTGGCAAGGGTGGGCATCCCTGTCTTGTTTCTGATCTTAGAGGAAAAGCTTTCAACTTTTCACTGCTGAGTATGATAATAGCTGTGAGCCTGTCATATGTGGCCTTTATAATGTTGAGATGCATTCCTTCTATGCCTAATTTGTTGAGAGTTTTTATTATGAAAGGATGTTGAATTTTGCAAAATGCCTTTTCTGTATCTATTGATATGATCATATGGTTTTTGTCTTTTTTTTTTTTTTTTTTTTTTTTGAGATGGAGTCTCGCTCTGTCGCCACTCACGGCTGGAGTGCAGTGGCATGATCTTGGCTCACTGCAAGTTCCGCCTCCCAGGTTCACGCCATTCTCCTGCCTCAGCCTCCCAAGTAGCTGGGACTACAGGCATCCGCCACCATGCCCAGCTAATATTTTTTGTACTTTTTAGTAGAGACAGGGTTTTCCACCGTTTTAGCCGGGATGGTCTCGATCTCCTGACCTCATGATCCACTCGCCTCGGCCTCCCAAAGTGTTGGGATTACAGGCGTGAGCCATTGTGCTTGGCCTGGTTTTTGTCTTGCATTCTGTTAATGTGGTGTATAATTTATTAATTTGTGTATGTTGAACCACCCTGGTTTTAATTCTGTATTTGATGATCCTTTAAGTTCAGAAAGGCAATAGCCAATAACCCTATCATTATAAAATCTGTTAAATATATGCAAAAGGAGCTTTTTAAATTCATTCACAAAGGTCATTATGCAATAAAATCCCTTTTAACATATTTATATGAGTCCTCTGTTCACCAAAGCCAATTCACTGCACCTTTCTCCAACAGGTAATTTTTTTTTTTTTGGACACAGGGTCTTGCTCTGTTGCCCAGGCTGGAGTGCAGTGGCATGACCAAAATTCACTGCAGCCTTGACTTCCTTAACTCAAGCAATCCTCTTGCCTCAGCCTCCTGTAGGACTGTAGGCACACACAACCATGCCTGGCTAATTTTTAAATTTTTCTTTCACCTTCTTGACCCTTATCTTCTATACCTGGCTAATTTTTTGTAGAGACAGTGTCTTGCTATATTGTCCAAGCTGGTCTTGAATTCCTGGCCTCAAGCAATCCTTCCACCTCAGCTTCCTAAGTGTTAGGATTACAGGCATGAGCCGCTACACCTGGCCTCCAACAGGTAATTTTAGAACGTTTTTCCCTCGACACTAATTACCCTTCTATAACCTCCATTTGTTATCACCTACTTTCTGATGTTGTATTCATAGAGCATGAATATCTTAGAAAGATGGTACCATCTTTCTATTAATAAGACCAACAGAATAGCTCAGATTAAAGTTCCTCTAAACCCAAGAAAATATCAGAACAAAAATGTCTCTTTTTAGATAAATCTGAAGTCAGAAGATATTTTGATGTGAGTCTAGTCATCTCTTGGTATCCATGGGATTGGTTCCTGAAACTCTTGGATACCAAAATCCACAGAAGGATGCTCAAGTCCCTGTAAAATAGCATAGTATTTATATATAGCCTATGCACATTTCCCCATACACTTTAAATTACTCTAGATCATTTATAATACCTAATAAATGTAAATGCTATGTAAATAGTTGTTATACTGTATTTTTAAATTGGTTTTTTTATTGTTCTTTTTTTTTTAATTGTTTGTTTGTTCTCTCAAATATTTCCCATCTGAGGTTAGCTGAATCCTTGGATATGGAACCCAAGGATCTGGAGGGCTGACTCCAGTTAGAAAGAAATAATCACTCCTGTCATGTACTATTCAATTGTCTCTTAACCACTTACTACCTATTTTTAAAAAAAGACAACACAGTGATCTGGTTCCAGAAACTAGTTCTGGAAAACAGTGTATCTGCTCTTGTTTTCAAAGTTCAAAGCTTATTTCTGAAATAAAGTTGTATTTTCTCATGGAATTCCAAGGACTTTCCACATTGTGACCTGATTCCTAAAAAAAAAAAGGCTTGAAGACCCTCGAGGTATCTGTCATCTTACAAAGGTCTTACCTGAAAGTACATTCCCTCTTTGAGATTAAAAAAACTGTCACATGCCCTATTTGCATTCTTGTGAGAACAGAGCGACTTTGGCAACTTGTAATTACATATAAAGCCATTCATTAAATATTTGCTGAGTGTGTGTAAGGCACACAGTACTGAAATGAGCACATTTGAGTTTTCTATTCAGATAAGACCATAATTTTTTAGCAGGTTGGGGCTTAGTATGGAGATTGTGTATAAGAGAAAATTCAATCTAAAGGGAAATTTTACTCTGGCCTGGTGCAGAAGCCAAGTCACCACCCAGTGTTACTACATCCACATTCAGTGGTAAAACCATAAGAAAACAGAAGGAAACATTCAAATTAAATACAGTTTTCCAATTTTATAAATATGTATTGGCTGGGCGCGGTGGCTCACGCCTGTAATCCCAGCACTTTGGGAGGCCGAGGCGGGTGGATCACAAAGTCGGCAGATCGAGACCATCCTGGCTAACACGGTGAAACCCCATCTCTACTAAAAATACAAAAAAATTAGCTGGGCGTGGTGGCAGGTGCCTGTAATCCCAGTTATTCAGGAGGCTGAGGCAGGAGAATGGCATGAACCCGGGAAGCACAGCTTGCAGTGAGCTGAGATTGCGCCATGGCACTCCAGTCTGAGTGGAACGAGACTCCATCTCAAAAAAAAAAAAAAAGTATTATATTTTCAAGATAACAGTTTCATTTACTTTGTGATTTCCTCAAGTATGTTTTAAACTTCTAAAAATGGCAGGGAACATGCTTTCAACTTCTCTGTGCCTCTACTCTACCTGGTAGAGTGCTCAATTTCCAAGAGTTAGAATGCCAGGTCAAGATGTCACCTAAGTGATGGAGTTGGAGCCATCACAACAGGAGAGGGGATTTTGTCTACTCTCTAGTAACTTCACTGAGAAAGGGTTGTTTTTTGTTTTTTTTTTTTTTTTTTTTTTTGAGACGGAGTCTCGCTCTGTCACCCAGGCTGGAGTGCAGTGGCCGGATTTCAGCTCACTGCAAGCTCCGCCTCCCGGGTTTAAGCCATTCTCCTGCCTCAGCCTCTCGAGTAGCTGGGACTACAGGCGCCCGCCACCGAGCCCGGCTAGTTTTTTTTTGTATTTTTAGTAGAGACGGGGTTTCACCGTGTTAGCCAGGATGGTCTCGATCTCCTGACCTCGTGATCCGCCCGTCTCGGCCTCCCAAAGGGCTGGGATTACAGGCTTGAGCCACCACGCCCGGCCGAGAAAGGGTATTTCTATTCGATAAATGCAATAAGCACTACTTTTTTCAGCACTCAACAAACATTTACTGAACATCTACTGTAGGCTTGGCATACACTGGACTCTGGGCACGAGGTAAATTCTATATATCAAAATTTGAACTTATAAAACATATACATTAAGAAATTCATTTTTATTTATGTCAACAGATATTTATTGGGTATATACTATGTACAAAGTACTAATGCAAAGCCTAATTTAGGGTAATATAGGCAGAGGCACCACAGATAACATGATATTAAAGATAAAAGAGAAATAGAAAAAACAGTTTAAGAACAGAAAAAAATAAATCAGAGAAAGTCTTATGGTATTTATACGACAGCAATGTGTGTGAATCTGGTACTTAAATGCCTTGCCTCCTTTTATTCTCATAGTAATGTGTTAGGTGGTCACTGTGATTAACCTCATTTCATAGAGAACTAAAGAGGTTAGATCACATGACCAAGGTCACACAGAGGTTAGATCACATGACCAAGGTCACACAGGTATGGTAGGGCCAAGATTTGTTTAATGCTGACACCTATGCTTTTAATTTTTATGATACTATACTGGAAATGAAGAATAATTTTTTGAAAGGAAGAAATATAATCAAATAGTTACACATTACCTTTTTCAGCAAGTACAGCACTAGTAACCTAATACATTGACTTTTAACTCACAATATGTTTTCAATTCTGTCTTCTGCGAACTATTTTTCCTTTGGAATACACCTTTACTTTTAAAATAAAAAGCAATGAGAAAACTAGATTGGCTTTACATATATTAACTTCTATAGTTAACATTGCTAAAACATGTCTCAAGAAGTACCCATGATGACTTACCTCCTATAGCTAGTGTGTTAGCAGACTGCCAGCCAAACAATCTGCTAGGATCAAAGGGTGATAATGACTGAAAAAAGGGAAAAGTTAAACAGAATTAGAAATTCATTGATTCTAAAATAGGTAAACAAAATTATATGAAAGGACTTCAGAGGTAGTCTGCTTCCCCTTTTCCAAGGCAATTTAAAGCTTATCGTTCTGGACATAAATTCTTTGAACACAGCCAGAGTACAATGGTGCAACCTCAGCTCACTGCAACCTCCGCCTCCTGGGTTCTACCAATTCTCCTGCCTCAGCCTCCCGAGTAGCTGGGACTATAGGCACGTGCCACCATGCCTGCCTAATTGTTGTATTTTTAGTAGAGATGGGGTTTCACTATGTTGGCTAGGCTGCTTTCGAACTCCTGACCTCAGGTGATCCGCCCAACTTGGCCTCCCAAAGTGTTGGGACTACAGACATGAGCCACCGCACCCGGCTCCTTTATAGAATTATAAACCTTATGCTATAAACCTTATAGATACTAGGAGAATATGTGTATTCAGGGAAAAAAGGAAAAGCCTTTTGAAATGAGAAATAGGCAAAGGAAGGTGTTCTTAACCGAGGGTCCCTGACTAGGCTTCAGGGAGTCTGTGAATCACTTTGAAATGTAAGCAAAATTATATGCATATGTGTAATTTTTCTGGGTAGAGGGTTTGTAGCTTTCTTACATTCTTAGAGGTTCTGAAAAAGATTAAAAAGCATTGATTTAAACAAACATCCCTGATTCATTGAGAAGAGATAGTCAGAAGTTACAAGTGGCAGAATAGAATGCTTTTGATGAAAGCAGCAGACAGGTATGTTGGTCAACTGTTTGCTCTGACCCACCTCCACCCTTCCCACTCTGCTCAGCATTGCAGGAAACTACATTTCCCAAGCTCCTTTGCCCTTTGGCTACCAGATAAATATAGCCACAAAGACACTGTGGGAGACTAAAGATGGGAAGAGAGAAGTCAAGATATTCCCCCCCTGCATTTTCCTGGGGCATCTACCTCCATACTCTATGTTCCCACTTCCCATTAGGCAGTCTGGTTGTTAGTTTAATTCCCAGAAATGGCTCCAGCTTCTGGGTTCTGGTAACACCACTTTTTTGCATTGTTTTTGCAGCCTTAGGGGTGCAAGAACATGGCTTCCTGTTTTGTTATCTGGGGTTGTCTCACTATCGCGTTTGGTTTCTCCATTCTGCTATGATGCTGTATAAGTAATTCCCTACGTTAAATGCCCTCCAGTTGAAAGATCTAGAGTGATTTCTGTTTTCCTGGCTGAATATTTAGGTCTATCAGACCTAAATATTGACCACCTAAATACTGTACCTGAATAAGGTGGTAGAGTGTAATATCAGATGGCAGGACACTAGGAGGAGTGCACTGTGGGAAGAGAGCAGTTTTTAGCTTGGGGTAAGGAGTTAATGCCATCTTCAAAAGCTGGGGATCCACTTTCTTCAAACAGTTTTCATTTTCTTCATTCTGAACAACCTAAGTAAAAAGACAGATAACAGGTTGGAGAGCAGCATTTTTCTCTTCTCAAAGTTTAAGTCTTTTTTTCACAAGAACCCTGTGAAACAAGATTAGCTTGAGAAGAGTATGTGGTAGTGAATATGGCATTAGACAAGTAGTCATAAGTTAACAGTTCTTGTTCTGGTTCTGAAACAAACTGGCTATGTGACCTTAGCTAGATATTTAATATCAGGTCTTTGTTTCCCCAGCTGCAAAATTAGGAAGTTCAGCTAGATCAGTGGTTTTCAAGTTGTATAGAAATTGTTTGAAAAACAGCTCTGCCAATATTTAATTCAATAATATATATTTTAAAATATTTACAAACTACTAGATGACTTCTCACTCAACTCTAAAGTTATCCTATGACCCTAATTTCTGACAGGTGATTAAAAATAGACAATTAAATAGTCATGTAAGGTATACTGCAACAATCTAAAAAAGGTGGTATTAAGTTAAGCTAGCACCAGTAAGAAACTTTTGAAGATTCGATATTAAACAACATTCTTAATTTCCCTCTAAACAGGCCACTCTACTTCTAAAAAGCAAAGATGGGCACATTTCCATTAGGTCCCTCAATAAAGTTTATATGGGTAGCTGAAGATTATGGTTTCCTTTGACCTAAGAGGGCAAATAGTACAGAATAATTACCAAGCCACAGATCTAAAGTATTCTTACTCCCTGAAGCAAGCAGATCCTAATTGTATTCTGAAAACAAATCTGGAGTATTGGAAAACAAACTAAAGGGAAAAAAGGATCTCTACATAACATATTCATTCCCCTCCCCACCCCCACCCAGCTTTTTTTTTTTTTTTGAGACAGGGTCTCACTTTGTCACCCAGGCTGAAGTGCAGTGTAATTTTTGTATTTTTAGTAGAGATGGCATTTCAGCACGTTGGCCAGGCTGGTCTTGAACTCCCGACCTCAAGTGATCCACCCGCCTCGGCCTCCCAAAGTGCTGGGATTACAGGCGTGAGCCACCGTGCCCGGTCATGTCCAGTTAATTAAAACAAATTTTTTTTGTAGAGACGGAGGTTTCGTCATGTTGCTGGTCTCAAACTCTTGTATGCAAGTGATCCATCTACCCTGGCCTTCCAAAGGGCTGGGATTACAAAAATGAGCCAATGCGCCTGGCTTCATTCCCTTTAAATTGTAGATATCAAAAATTTTTTTTTTTTTTTTTTTTTTTTTTTTTTGAGACAGAGTCCCGCTCTGTTGCCCAGGCTGGAATGCAGTGGCGCAGTCCTGGCTCACTGCAACCTCCGCTTCTCAGGTTCAAGTGATTCTCATGCTTCAGCCTCCCAAGTAGCTGGGATTACAGGCATGTGCCAAGATGCCCAGCTAAGTTTTTTCTATTTTTAGTAGAGACAGTGTTTCACCATGTTAACCAGGCTGGTCTCAAACTCCTGACCTCAAGTGATCTGCTTGCCTCGACCTCCCAAAATGCTGGGATTACAGGAGTGAGACACTGCACCGGGCTGAGATATAAAATCTTAAAATTCAGCCTTGTCCTCTGCTCTTTAATCTAATGAAATACTTGAATATAGTTATATTTTAATATCAACTGAGATCTAGACAATCCATAGATAATTCTGCTAAATTTAAAAATCAGTCCCATTTTGTTGTAAAGTGCTATCCATACCTGGCTGACACCCCCAGGAGAATACATTGTAGTAGCAAGGGCCAGGAGGGTATGTCCTTCCAATAGCATACTGCTTACACTGGCCTGATTGGTGGGAATCAAAATCTGAGCATTTGCGAGGCTAGCCTGGAAGATCAGTTTGGGATCTGGAAAATAAAAGACAGAGAGATAAATACTAAATTAAGAATTACATAAATGTGAGAAAAATAATATAAATTTTTAACTCTATCTACAGTGAAAAAAAAAAAAGGACTTCCTAAGTGTAAAAGCAATGGGAAAACATCACAGAGGGGAAAAATGAAAGATTTGTCTACACAAAAATAAAAACTTCTATTCAAAGACAATTAAAAGGTAACAATGGGCCGGGCGCGGTGGCTCAAGCCTGTAATCCCAGCACTTTGCGAGGCCGAGACGGGCGGATCATGAGGTCAGGAGATCGAGACCATCCTGGCTAATACGGTGAAACCCCGTCTCTACTAAAAATACAAAAAACTAGCCGGGCGAAGTGGTGGACGCCTGTAGTCCCAGCTACTTGGGAGGCTGAGGCAGGAGAATGGCGTAAACCTGGGAGGCGGAGCTTGCAGTGAGCTGAGATCCGGCCACTGCACTCCAGCCTGGGTGACAGAGCGAGACTCCGTCTCAAAAAAAAAAAAAAAAAAAAAAAAGTAACAATGAACTGAGAGAAAAATTATAACAAATGACAACCTAAAGAGTTGCTGAGTTTGTCCTCAACAAAGAGCTCATCCAAATCAATGCCAAAAATACTGACTCTAACAGGTAAATGGGCAAAAGAAATAACCAATTTATGAAGGAGGAAATATAAATGCCTGACACATAAAAGTACATAATTCACTAGCAACAAAGAAATGCAAATTAATTAGATGCCATATACTACCTATCAAATTAGCAATAATTTTAAAAAAATCATCAAGCATTAGAGCTGGTCACAGTGAGTAGAGACTGGGACTTACAATAAAATCATAAAACTGTACAACTCCCTTGGAAAGCAATCCGGTCCTACAGCAAGAACCTTAAAAACATGTATAACCTTTGACCCAATAGTTTTATATCCCAAAACCTATCTGTACTAAGAAAATAATCTGAAATAAGGACAAAACTTTATATTGAAATATGTTCAAGACTATTATTTATAATAAATGGAAAATGGCCTCGTCAGAAAATGAGAGAACAGTAAATTAAATAAGGGTATATCCATACAATGAAATATTATGTAAACATTTAAAATGGTCATTGTCTTTAAGAATGTGGGAAAATTCTGTTATAATATTACACAAAAAAGCAGTATATAAAAACACAGATGTTTCTTGTTGTACAATATTCTGTCACAAGGTAGGAGCTCAATAAATATTTGTTAGGTGAATGAAATACAATAGAGACTAGGTTTTTAAAAAGTACAGTGAAAATAACTGGAACAAAATACATTAAAATATTATCAGTGGTTACCTACGGGTGGTTATTTTCCTATGTACCAAGGCTACCCATGGAGGTATTACTTTTTAATTAATTAATTAATTTATTTATTTTTTAAAGAGAGACAGGGTCTTGCTCTGTCAACCAGGCTGGAGTGCAGTGACACAATCATGGCTCACTGCATCCTCTAACCCCAGGGCTCAAGTGATCCTCCCATCTCAGCCTCCCACATTGCTGGGATTACAGGAGCATGCCACCACACCTAATTTTTAAAAATCTTTTGTAGAGACAGGGTCTTACTATGTTGCCCAGGCTGGTCTTGCACTCCTATCCTCAAGTGATCCTTCCACTTTCCTTCCCAAAGCACTGGGATTACAGGTGTGAGCCATCACACCTGGCCAGTATTACCTTCTTGATAGCTGTCTGTGGTTTCTAATTTTTTTTTTAAGCAATGAACATATATTACTTCATAATCAGCATGCAAAACCAGAAAACAAAACCTACATTATGAAAAAATTCTGCATTTCGAGAGAAACTGGACATTATATGTAACTGAAAGACTGCTGACATTCCTTGTCTGTGGTCATTCAGCCTGTCCCCTTTTCCCTGTTTCTGGGATAACACCAGCTAAGTCCTCAGGGGTAACAAGGCTTTTCTGTCTGATTACAACCAGAGTAAGCCTCTACATCAGCAGCTCCACTGCAGAGGACACAACAATCTCACACATACTATGGATTTCTTTTAACTCCATTTGGAGTTCCTTACTAAAATATTCAAAACAGGGATCTGGAAGACAGACCACTTCTTCATGGAAAAAGGGTGCCAGTCGACCAGAGAGCAGGAATTCAGCCTCTGACAAACTGGTGGGACAAGGGAAATCCTAGAGCACGATGCTAAGGGGAAGGGGACAAAACCAGGTAAAGTCTTTGCTCCAGGTCTAGCTTTTCTTGGCTGGCTGGCAGCTAACCTTTTTGGCCTTCTACTTCTTACCTAAAGTGTGAGCCTAGATTACATTCAGATAGTTGACCACAGCCAAATAATTTATTTAAAAGAGTTCACAAGTTTAATACCATTCAACAGACCAGTGATTGATCCAAAGAAAGTTTCTGTGTTTAATACAGTATACCCATACCTGTTAAATTACTGGCAACTTGTCGACACTGAACTAAAAATTCAAACCAAGGGTGTGCTTCATGTAACTCTTTTTTTTCCAAAAAGGGACAATTTTCAGGACTAAGTCTGTATATAAAACAAACAAAAAACTTCTTTGGTTAACATACAGGATAAGACAATTACAACCATGTTTGCTCAGGTGATGATTAGCATTTAAAAAAAGAATCTTGGAATTAAAAAGTAAATATAACACAAAATACTCCCACTCTTGTGTTGTATTTTACATATTCTTCATGATCTGGAAACAGACAATTTCAGAGACAAGAGATTTTAGAGACATCATATGTTCACTACCATGAGGAAATTTAACCAACTCCTTGTCAGATTAATAGATACCTTGTACTTTAAGATACTTCATATTTTATTGGTTTTTACAGCAAAGACTTTTTAGCATATTCAAACTTAATAAGAGGCTTTTTAAAAACTCTTACAAGCCAGGTGTGCTGGTGTGCGCCTATAGTTCCAGTTACTTGGGAGGCTGGGGTGGGGGAATTGCTTGAGCCCAGGAGTTTGAGGCTGCAATGAGCCATGATTGTGCCACTGCACTCCAGTCTGAGTGACAGAGTGAGACTGTCTCAAAATAAAATACAAATAAAAAGCTTACACAACTACAGAGAGGTTACAACTGAGGAATTATGGCTCAGAATACATACTTTGAAAATACAGCTCTTAAATCTGTTCTCTTGCCAGTAGCTTTGGAGACAACATTTCTAAGTAAGACTAATGATATGACACATCAAAAACTCCTAGTCTGTTTTTTTTTCTTTTTTTGAGACCAGGTCTCACTGTATTGTCCAGGCTGGAGTGCAGTGGCGCAAACATGGCTCACTGCAGCCCAGACCTCCTAGGCTCAAGCAATCCTCCCACCTCAGCTTCCCAGGTAGCTGGGACTACAGGTGTGTGCCACTATGCCTGGCTGATTTTTCACTTCTTTGTAAAGAAGAAGACCCACTACATTGCCCAGGCTGGTCTTGAACCTTTGGGCTAAAGTGATTCTCCTGCCTTGGCCTCCCAAAGTGCTGGGATTACAGATGTGAGCCACTGTGCCCGGCCAATTTCTAGTCTTTACTACACAAAATAAGTAAAATAAAAATGCTGCCTATGAGTGTACAAATGTGGGCTCTGGAATAAAAATTAAGTAGAATTAAATCAGCTCTTCCACTTATTAGCTGTGTGCCTTAAGTAAGATACTTAGTCTCTCTCAAAGCCTGTTTCTTCATCTGTAAAATGGAGATGCGAGTAACTACCCCATAGAGTTTTTGTGAAGATTAAATGAGATAATCCTTATAAACTACTTAGTTTAGTGATAACATTGTAAACACTCATATATTAAAGACTACTTCTATTGTTATTGTTATTACTGACCCAATAGCAATTAACACTGGGCACAGATATGATTCTGCAGGTTAATCTTAGGTAGACATATACTGATGTATTGCTCTTTCTTTCTCTGTGTGTGTGTGTCTATATAAATATAAATTTTAGAGCATATCTAATATACCTTGAAGTGAAATACACCTTGCTATGAAATCAAAGTCATTTAGCATTCTCTTGGTAAACAAAGTATCAAAGTAAACTCCAAGTGAAACTTTAGAATCTTCCTCTCAAACCTTTTAAAGCATTTCTTTAATTGTATTCTAAAGTCAAATTATTTAAAAGGTTAACAGAGATACTACAGAATTAATATCACCAAAAAAACACATAAGCATTTTGCTGAATGTAATACTGAACTCAAAGATGTATCAGTTGTTGAGATGGAGAAAACTACTTCAAAAAGATCGGTATTCCTCGTGTGAATGCTTACTATTTTCCTAAAAGTCACGTTCAGGAGTCATATGCAAAGAGAAAATGTGAAGACCTGATCAAGGACAAATGCATTCTCAGTACTCACTTGTAACAGTCAAGGTAGACATAAAGAAGATGCTGCAGACTGTGCTCCAAACAATAGAGAATGAATTGAGAATGGAAATCCCAACCTTCTTTGGTCTTGTAGTTTTGAACAGGGAGGGTATCCTGTATTACACCTCCAATACGGCTCAGTCTTAGGAGGAAGCATTCAAAGTCTTCCAGTTCAGATGCCAGAAAAATCCCATTCCTATGGACAGATTTACAGGATGGCAAGTTAAAAAGTCGCTATGTTCAGAGTAGACCAAATCACGTCCACAGTTTAAGTCTCAATTACTTAAAAATAAGCATTGACAAATTAATGCTGCCACTTCTTACTCTATATGATCTCTGACACATATTTTGCGGATTTCTAATAAAATTTTCTGCACCACTGTAGTATTTAAAAGTAGTAATGACAGACTCAAATTATCTTTATTATTTTAAAAATCTAAATCAAGCTATTTCCATTTTTTGGTTTTTGACAGGAACCATTACCCAGTATAGCAACAGTGGTTAACCCTTGAAGCTGGATGCTCTAAGCACTGAGAAATTCACCAAAATATTCAAACAAAATCATCATGCTACATCAGAATAATTTAAATAGACCAACTACTGAACAAGAATAGAAATCTGCATGTAAATATTACTTTTTACAAAGTTACTGTTACATCATATATACCAAAGGAGTAAAGAAAACACACACCTGTATATGGAGTTTATAGAAACATCATGGAACCACTAACCTAATTATAGAACATTATAAGCCCTTGGTGTATTCCTCCCCCACTGCATGCCCTTTGCTACCTCCGGAGGTAGCCACTATCCTGACTTTTATGATAGTCATTCCCATACTTTTTTTTTTTTTTAATTTTTTTAGTAGTTTTTTGTTTGTTTGTTTGCTTTTTTGAGACAGAGTCTCTCTCTGTCGCCCAGGCTGGAGTGCAGTGGCCGGATCTCAGCTCACTGCAAGCTCCGCCTCTCCGGTTTACGCCATTCTCCTGCCTCAGCCTCCCGAGTAGCTGGGACTACAGGCGCCCGCCACCTTGCCCAGCTAGTTTTTTGTATTTTTTAGTAGTTTTTTTTTGGGGGGCAGGGTTTTGCTCTGTCACCCAGGCTGGAATGCAGTGGTGCCATCTCAGCTCACTGCAAGCTCCGCCTCCTGGGCTCAACTGATCCTCCTACCTCAGCCTTCTGAGTATCTGGGATGACAGGTATGTGCCACCACACTCAGTTTTTAAATTTTTTTGTAGGGACGAGGTCTATGTTGTCCTGGCTGGTCTTGAACTCCTGGACTCAAGCAATCCTCCTGCATAGGCCTCCCAAAGTGTTGGGATTACAGGTGTGAGCCACTGTGGCCCTTTTACTTTTATTCACAGTTTTATTACACCTATATGTAATCCCAAATAATTTAAGATTTTGCGTATTTTGAACTTTGTATTATGTGGAACATTCTGGATATATTGTTCTCTACCTTATTTCTTCTACCCAACATTGTGTGATTTAGCCATGTTGATACCTCTGGGTATAGTTTGTTATTTTTCATTATTATACAGTATTCCATTGTATGAATATACCATATTTATCCACTCTACCATTGAGAAAATTTAGCCATATTTATGATAAAAACTATTGGCAAACTAAACATAGATGCAAACTCCCTTAACTTAAAAGGCATATCTAGAAAAATCTTTCTAGCCAGCATCATACTTACTAGTGAAACACTGAGGTCCATTTTAGTTGTTCCTAAATTTCGGGTAAAATAAATTTGCATTTCCTTACCTACAAATGAGGAAGAGCATCTTTTCCTGTTTACTAGCCATTTGTGCTTCCTCTTTTGTGAGAAGCTATGTGCTGGTATCCTTCTCCTCAGATCCAAGCTCTACTCTGCGTCACCCTACTCTGTGTTCCTGGAGGCTCACCTCTATGGGTTCTACTACAAGACTCCAGTGTCCTCAGACTTCTGTTTTAGTTCACCCAATGGGAGGGCTCCATCAGGAGATAAGAGGAAATACCCTGGCTCTCTCTGTGCTGGGTGACTACAGCTTGGCTGACACCCTACACTAAGGATCACAACTCTTGTCAGGCAGCTCTCTTGGTCTCAGTGACAGATCTTTGCCCCTTTAGGCCTTTTAGAAAGCATATATCCTACTACTCCCAAGGTTGTGAAGGTATTCTCTTATAGCATTTTCCAAATTTTATACTTTCACATTTGACATTTAGGTGTTAACATCTACCCAGAACTGATTTAATGTACAATATACGGTAGGAGGGGAATCTAATTATATTTTTTCCCCATATAGCTATTCAGTTATTCCAGCCCCATTATCAAAAAGATGGTTCTTTCCCCACTCTTGTGCAGGACCTCCTCTGTCATATGTAAAATGATCATACAGGTATAGGTCTGTTTCTATGCTCACACTTCTGATCTCTACCCCAGCACCAATACTCTCACTATCTTAACTGATACAGCTTTAGAATAAGTTTTGATATCTGGCAGGGCAAGTTCTTTTTCAGGGCTCTTCTTGACCCTCTAATTTATTTTTGTTGTTGTTTTTTTTGAGATGGAGTCTCACTCTGTCTCCCAGGCTGGATGGAGTTCAGTGGCTTGATCTTGGCTCACTGCAACCCCCACCTTCTGAGTTCAAGTGATCCTCCTGCCTCAGCCTTCCGAGTAGCTGGGATTACAAGCAAGCGCCACCATGCCCAGCTAATTTTTGTATTTTCAGTAGAGACGAGGTTTCATTATGCTGTTCATGCTGGTCTCAAATCCTGACCTCAAGTTATCTGCCTGCCTCAGCCTCCCAAAGTGCTGGGATTACAGGTGTGAGCCACCACGCCCAGCAGACCCTCTAATTTCTATATAAATATTTACAATCAGCATGTCATAATCCACACACACATACAAAAAAAAAAAAAAAAAAAACGGCTGGGATTTTTACTGAGATTGCACTATATTTAAAGATCAACTTGGTAGCAGGCTTGTCTTTCTCCAAATCTAAAGAGAATGCTCACAGTGTTTCACTAGTAAGTATGATGTTGGCTAAAAGGATTTTTCTAGATACCCCTTTTCAGTTAAGGGAGTTTAGGCCAGGCGTGATGGCTCACGCCTGTAATCCCAGCACTTTGGGAGGCTGAGGCAGGTGGATCACGAGGTCAGGAGATCAAGACCAACCTGGCTAACACGGTGAAACCTCGTCTCTACTAAAAATACAAAAAAAAAAAAAAAAAAAAAAAAAAAAAATTAGCTAGGTGTGGTGGCAGGTGCCTGTAGTCCCAGCTACTGAGGAGGCTGAGGCAGGAGAATGAGGTGAACCTGGGAGGCGGAGCTTGCAGTGAGCCGAGACACCGAGACAGTGCCACTGCACTCCATCTTGGGTGACAGAGTGAGACTCCGTCTCAAAAAAAAAAAAAAAAAAAAAAAAAAAAAAAAAAAACGCTGGGCGCGGTGGCTCACGCCTGTAATCCTAGCACTTTGGGAGGCCAAGGCAGGCGAATCACAAGGTCAGGAAATTGAGACCATCCTGGCTAACACGGTGAAACCCTGTCTCTACAAAAAATATAAAAAGAAATTAGCCAGGCGTGGTGGTGGGCGCCTGTAGTCCCAGCTACTCAGGAGGCTAAGGCATGACAATGGCATGAACCCGGGAGGCGGAGCTTGCAGTGAGCCAGGATCATGCCACTGCACTCCAGTTTGGGCGACACAGCAAGACTCCATCTCAAAAAAAAAAAAAAAAAAAAAAACCAATTAAGTTAAGGGAGTTTGTATCTATGCTTAGTTTGCCAATAGTTTTGATAGTAAATAGGCTGAATTTTTATCAAATGCTTTTCTGTATCTAATAGGGTGGTATGATTTTTCTTCTTTAATCTGGTGGCATAGAGTTCATTAATTTACTAATTTCATAATTCTAAAACCATATATACATTAATTTAAAAACCAAATGCTAAGCAAAATATTAGGTAAGCTGACAAGTTCTATAATATTTACTAGTAGTAAATAAGAGCATTTAGTGCAATGGAGAGAAGAATGAATAGAAAATCAGGGACTGGCTGGGCACAGTGGCTCACGCCTGTAATCCCAGCACTTTGGGAGGCGGAGGTGGGTGGATCACGAGGTCAGGAGATGGAGACCATCCTGGCTAACATGGTGAAACCTTGTCTCTACTAAAAAAAAAAAAAGAAAGACAGAAAATCAGGGGCTAAGGGATTTAAATCTGTAACTAACTGGCTTGTGCAAAGCACTTAACATCCCTGGATCTGACTCTCCATATCTTTAAGTTGGGGAGGAAAATACAGCTGCAAGTATACCGTAGTAAGTATAAATAGAAAATAATACATAAAAATGTTTAAGAAACTTAACACACGTTATTAGCTTTCTTTATACTATTTCAACAGGTTAGAAAGATAGATTAAATGGAGCCATATGAAATTGTTGATATTCAGCCATTTTTGACCCACAGAAATGGCAAGTTCATATGGTTCAATTTAACAGGTTTTTCTAAATGAATTGAAGTTTAAAATCTTCATATCACTTCAAGAGCTATCCCCCCTCACTATTTCTTAATTCAGCAGTTCTCTTACTTCAAGAACATGCACAGCACACACGTAGCAATACGAAGCACAGGAGACAGGATACTAAGATATCCCCTTCTCAGCTCTTGTCACTTGTTCCTTATAGCCCTACTGAAAACTGAACATTTCTATACCAAAGTGCATAAAATGTTTTGGGAGGAGCCTGCAACTAGAACTTAAGAGCTTATTTACTACCCACATGACGTAAAATGCCTGTGTTCTTTTTTTTTTTTTGAGATGGAGTCTCGCTCTGTCGCCCAGGCTGGAGCGCAATGGCGCGATCTCGGCTCACTGCAACCTCAGCCTCCCAAGTAGTTGAGATTACCTGGCATTATGCCTGGCTAATTTTTGTATTTTTGTAGAGACAGGGTTTTGGCCAGACTTGTCTTGAACTCCTAACCTCAGGTGATCTGCCCGCCTTGGTCTCCCAAATTGCTGGGATTACAGGCATGAGCCATCGCGCCTGGCCATAGGAATATGACTTTAAAACTTCACTGTAAGATGATACCCTTTAAATTTTATAGTAATATGAAACAGCACTGCATTGGATTTTTGGCATTTTCAAAGGAAAATGCTACACCATTATTTTTTCTTGCTCTTCCCTTGTACTCTTCCCACTGGGGATTAGTTCAACAGTTACAATACCTGGCCAGCTTATCTAAAATTTCATTCCTCATGTAGTTGTTACAGGAAGTATTCTGGTTAATAACATCAATAGTCAGAAGGGGCCATTTGTTCTGCTGAAATGAAGTATAACCATGCTGGGTTTGAAATTCTCCAATCCATAAGATAATGTTTAACCAATCATGGCGAGCTGTGAGGTATCTCCAGAGGGCTTCAGGGGAATATGATTTGTATTCTACATGAAGAACAAAACACATTTTAAAACATAATTATGTTTATTGACATGTAACTCAACACTAAATTACTGAGCAAATGTAACAATCTGGACATAGCTATTTATACAATATGTTAATTATTCAGTTTCTTTTATTATTTTATATAAAATCCTCTGTTTCTTTTACTATTTTCTTTTTTTTTTTTTGAGACAGGGTCTCGCTGTGTTGCCCAGGCTGGAGTACAGTGGTGCACTCACGGCAGCCTCGACCTCCTAGGCTCAAGCGGTACTCCTACTTCAACTGCCCAAGTAGCAGGGACTGCAGGAATGTGCCATCATGACTAGGTAAATTTTTTCTTTTTTTTTTTCCGAGACAGAGTCTCGCTCTGTTGCCCAGGCTGGGGTGCAGTGATAAGATCTCGGTTCACTGCAACCTCCGCCTCTCAGGTTCAAGTGATTCTCCTGCCTCAGCCTCCCAAGTAGCTGGGATTACAGGCATGCACCACCACACCCAGCTAATTGTTGTATTTTTAGTAGAAGCAGGGTTTCACAATGTTGGCCAAGCTGGTCTTGAACTCCTGACCTTAGGTGATTTGCCTGCCTCAGCCTCCCAAAGTGCTGGCATTATAGGCGTTAGCCACCACGCCTGGCTGCCCAGGTAATTTAAAAAATATATATTCTGTAGAGATGGGGGTCTCACTATGTTGCTAGGCTGGTCTTGAACTCCTGGCCTCAAGCAATCTTCTCATCTCGGCTTCCCAAAGTGCTGGGATTACAGGTGTGAGCCATCGTGCCTGGCCGCGCTGTTCATTTTAAAATCAGTATTACAGCCAAAGAGCTAGATGTAGCTTCTAATTACTATGGTGGTTAAAATGAAACTTACGTATTAGCTGTACATTTCACTTACCTGTTCAACCCTCTTTATCCCTTCTCTTTCCCTTAATATAAATAAAAACTTTATTTCAGAAGGGTAAGGATGAAAAGAAAAAGATGAATTAAAAATAATAAACAAAAACTTCAGCTATAATAGTAAGCCAGAATTTTACTCTCTGAATTGCTACCGTTTACCACAGTTATGCCCCAGATCCCCTATATCATGGCACAGATCCCCAGTTTACACAAGAAACCCAGACTATTTGCAAAAACAAAGATTGTCACTTTGAAGCTGGAATGAAAACTCAACCTTGAAATCTCAATTAACTATTTTTTTTTTCCTTTTATTAGCACATTATAAATCCCTCCCAGAAACTCTGGGATGAGAAAGAGGTCTTAATGCAATGATTTGCATTTTAAAAAACCTGAATATTATTTCCCAAAAGGAATTCTAAAATTGAGACACATCAAAATATTCAAATACCAATACCCAATTTAATCCTCATTCAGTATGCTCATATTTCAGGCTCTCTCACACTTGCCTTCTGGACTTATCCTGGGGAGAATGATGGATTCCTGTGTTAGTTGATCCCACCACAGAGCCCAATTTAACACAATTCTATGGTCCTGTTTGTTAAATTCATCTTTACAATCATATTTCAGGAATGAGTCCAAAACGGATTTGTGCTTGAAAAAATCTTGTTCCTTTATCCAATACCTAAAAACAGTGATATAAATTGTTTTTTAATTTTGGAGAAAAAGACATCATTCCTTTTTTATCTGCTCAAGAACATCTACTCTTTTGGAGAACACATAATTCTGATTATGCAAATATTAAAATGACAGAAAACTCTTGAGTCCCTTCTGTCTGATACAAGTTTTATCTCCATGGAGAATGCAGGCTCAGTTCCACATAAGAAACTTGCGCTCACTAACAATTATAAACTAAATACTATCTACAGTATTCTAATATTATCAAAAGGAGACTAATGAGACTACCTGGGAAATGACTGGATTTGCATATTTTCTTGGAAATGTCCCAAATAAAGCTTCTCAACTTGATGCACGAAGTCTATAGTTCTTTTCTCTTTTTCAGAAAAATAATTTTTTTCTTTTAAAATTTCAACCTTGAATAAAAAGCAGTGACTTTACAAAAATCAAGCACATTTGCAAAAAATGTCATGAGATTATCAAAGAAGATAGTGCTGAGAATTAAAGATTAGAAAAAAAGTAATGAGATGATATGCCATTCAAGAATTATATTTTGAACATTTGAGTCAATGTATATTAAACACAAATTTTCTTTTGCCACAAATGTAAAATAGTCACTTAAGAAAGATGAAGGGGAAAAAAAAGATGAAGGGGTTGTCACACTTTTACTTATTAGATATTAGTTGAACATTAAAATTACTTAAAGTTTTTCTTCCAAGGTTTTCTTCCAAGTTTTTCACGCAGGCTTTCTAGAAAATGTATACTACATAGTCTCACCTTTACCTACCAAAAAGTCACGTATATGTTTATCAGTTGTGTAGAAGCATATCTTGAGCAATTGGCCTTTTACATCAAACCCCTAAAATAAACATAGAAAACCAAAAAAAGTTACATTTTGTAATGGAACTATTTTGAACATAAAAAAATGTGTTAGATACAGAAACACCCTATTATAAACATCTATCTTGTTAGAATTCCATAGCTTTCCAAAGACCTTTCTGCTTTTTCAAACATTCATTTTCCTAATTTTTTTTTTCTTTTTGAGACAGTCTCACTGTGCTGCCCAGGCTGGAGTACAGTGGTGTGATCACAGATCACTGCAGCCTCGACCCCCAGGCTCAAAGTGATCCTACCGACTCAGCCTCCCAAGTAGCTGGGGCTACAGGTGTGCGCCACCATGCCTGGCTAATTTTTGTATTTTTTATAGAGATGGGATTTCTTCATGTTGCCCAGACTGGTCTTGAACTCCTGGGCTCAAGTGATCCTCCTGCCTCAGCATCCCAAGGTGCTAAGATAACAGGCGTGAGCCACCCTGCCTGGCCCTCCTACATTTATTATATGTATTTATTGCCTATCCCTAAAGTCCTTAAGCATTTTGTCAGAGCAAAGGCAGCACACAGAACAATTTAAGGCAATGCTAGGTTACGACAGGACTAAAATGACAGCAATCTGGTATGTTGATTCAAGTGGAAACAATGATCAATGCAAACAACATCCCTCTTACATAGTTCCACTCCTCTGCACCTCCTGAAAGCTACCATGGGCAAGACCCCAACCATGCAGATTAGGGCTAGATCTCAGCTTAGCCTAAAAGCCTTACTTCTAGGACTTCCCCTTCTCATGTGAAGTAAAACCATAGAGCAAAAAGTCCAGCAAAGGCATAATTTACTAGAAAGTTCAAGTGGAGATGTAAGGGGTCACATGAACAATACAGAATGTCCTCCAACAAATAATGAGCTCTTATGCATGCTTCAACATGTGTGAAGTCTTCTATGAGAAACACTATCTCCTCCTAATCAAAGTGCCAGGTCTAACAGAGTATTTTTCTTTTCTTTTCTTTTCTTTTTTTTTTTTTGAGACAGGATCTTGCTCCATCACCTAGGCTGGATGGAATGCAGTGGCGTGATCTCAGCTCACTGCAATCTCTGCCTCATGGGTTCAAACGATTTTCGTGCCTCAGCCTCCCAAATAGCTGGGATTACAGGCATGCATTACCCACCTGGCTAATTTTTGTTTTTTTTAGTAGAGACAGCATTTACCACATTGGCCAGGCTGGTCTCAAACTCCTGCTTCAAGTGATCTGCCTGTCTCAGCCTCCAAAAGTGCTGAGATTACGGGTGTGAGCCACTGCACCCAGCTCAGAGAGTACTTTTAAATGCCATTTAAAAATCTCTTCAAGAGATATGGAAATAACCTAAGTGTCTATCAACAGATGAATGGATAAAGAAAATGTGGTGTATATATACAAAGGAATATTATTTGGCCTTAAAAAAAAAAAAAAAGAAGGAAAGACCAATTGTGCTGGTTTACGCCTATAATCTCTGCACTTTGGGAGACCAAGGCAGGAGGATTGCTTGAGCCCAAAAGTTCGAGACCAGCCTGGACAACATAGTGAGACTCTGTCTCTACAAAAAAAAAAAAAAAAAAAAAAAAAAAGAGAGAGAGAGAGAGAGGAAAACCTGCAATTGTAAACAACATGGCTGAACCTGGAGGATATTGTGTTAAATGAAATAAGCCAGACACAGAAAGACAAATTCTTCATGCTCTTACTTATATATGGAATCTAAGAAAAAGCTGAACTCACAGTAATAGAGAGTAGAATGATATTATCAGGGACTGTGGGGTAGGGGAACGAGTAGATATTGGTCAAAAGGTACAAACTTTGAGATACAAGATAAGTAAGTTCTGGGGACCTATGTACAGCACAGTAACTAAAGTTAATAATAATACATTGTATACTCGAAATTTGTTGAGAGTAGATCTCAAGTGTTCTCACCATATATACACACATAACTATGTGAGGTGATATATTAATTAGCTTACTTGTGGTAATCTTTTCACAATGTACATACATATCAAAACATCATACTGTATACCTTAAATATATGTAATTTCTGTCACTCATACCTAAATAAAATTAGAGGAAAAATATCTTCAAAAAAGTTCTCAGGCCAGGCACGGTGGCTCATGCCTGTAATCCCAGCATTTTGGGAGGTCAGGGTGGGTGGCTCACAGACTAACCAACATGGAGAAACCCTGTCTCTACTAAAAATACACAAAATTAGCTGGGCATGGTGGCACATGCCTGTAATCCCAGCTACTTGGGAGGCTGAGGTAGGGGAATAATTTGAACCTGGGAGGTGGAGGTTATGTGGGCCGAGATCGCACCATAGAACTGTAGCCTGGGCAACAAGAGCGAAACTCCGTCTCAAAAACAAAAACAAACAAAAAAAAAGTTCTCAGTACCAAAACATTTCTCAGTGTTATTTCCCTTTTAGATTTAGAGACACGGTCTTGCTCTGTTACCAGCTATTTATAGGTGCAATCATAGTTCCCCACAGCCTAGAACTCCTGGAGATCCTTCTGCCTCAGCCTTCTGAGTAGCTAGGACTACAGGTGTGATATGGTTTGGATCTGTGCCTGTGCCCAAATCTCATGTTGAAATGTAACCCCCAATGTTGGAGAAGGGACCTGGTGGGAGGTGACTGGATCATGGGGGTGGGCTTCCCCCTTGCTGTTTTTGTGACAGTGAGTTCTCATGATATCTAGTTGTTTAAAAGTGTGTAGCACCTCCCCACTGCTCTCTTCTTCTTTCTCCTGCCATGTAAGACATGCCTGCTTCCCCTTCATCTTCCACCATGACTACAAGTTTCCTGAGGCCTCCCCAGCCATTCTTCCTGTATAGCCTGTGGAACTGTGGGCCAATTAAACCTCTTTTCTTTCTAAATTACCCAGTCTCAGGTAGTTCATTATTATTTATTTAGTTTTTGAGATGGAGTCTTGCTCTGTTGCCCAGGCTGGAATGCAGTGGCACCATCTTGGCTCCCTGCAACCTCCGCCTGCTGGGTTCAAGCAATTTTCCCTGCCTCAGCCTCCCTAGTAGCTGGGATTACAGGCTCCTGCCACCACACCTGGCTAATTTTTGTAGTTTTAGTAGAGACGGGGTTGTGCCATGTTGGTCATGCTGGTCTCAAACTCCTGACCTCAGGTGATCCACCTACCTCATCCTCCCAAAGTGCCGAGATTACAGGCATGAGCCACCATGCCCGGCTTAGGTAGTTCTTTATAGCAATATGAGGACAGACTAAGACAAGGTGCAAGCCACCATGTCCTTTTTATTTTTTTATTTTTTGTAGAGACAGGGTCTTGCTATGCTGCCTATGCCAGTCTTGAATTCCTGGCCTCAAGTGATCTTCCTGCCTCAACCTCCCAAAGTGCTGGGATTATAGACATGAGCCACCACACCCAGCTGTTCTCAGTGTTATTAATGTCATTACTTTTTAGTGTCATTATCCACTACATAAATTTCTTAGTTTATGAAATAATTATGAATACAAACCAACTTTATAGTAACTAGAAATTATATTAAATACATTTTAAGACTTTATGGATTACACCACTCACCATATTCTTCAAAAGTTCAGAGGCTTCCTTTATATTGTTCTTTTTTAAATTGTCAAAGACCAAATTTAGGCCTATGCCAATCAGCTCCTCAAGTTTCTGAGCAGAATGACTATCAATCCTGAAGAAAGTCTGTGCCTCTGGTATTCTGTTGTTTAAAATGGCATTGGCAGTAACTTCCTAGGAAAAGAAAAACGTTTGCCTTTTAAGTTCCTTTTCATTTCCTTATTATGATTATCAACATGGGATTTATACATTTACTAAACATCTAACAAAGGAACTTTTATTTAAAATCGATTACTAGATTTGGAGTTAGGTTCAAGGGATATAAAATTGAGTAAAACTAAGACCTTACAACTCCAGGAGCTAGTGGAAGACATACTGATTATAGTACTGTATGATAAGTGCTGTGACAAAAGTATCCCAGGGTGTTAGAGAGGAAGGTCCAGAAGAGCAACATCTAAATAAAAGTGATGACCACCCACCCCCGTAGCCCTCCCGCACAGGCTTGATAGTAGAAGTAACTAGTAACTGATAAGACAAAAAATTTAAAGACCAGTAAGTGTTCCACAGATATATTGAGATAAGAGGACAGGTGTTCCAAAAAGAGGGAGTATCATATGCAGAGAGACAAAGAAAAGAAACTGCATCAAGCCTTCAGGGAACTACAAATTACTCAATATAACTGGAGAGAGCAGCAGATGAGACTTAAAAGCAAAGCAGAGGGTCCATCATGAAGAGCCTTGCATTTGAGTTAGATTTTATCCTGAAACTACGTGGAGCCACTGAAAGACTGTAAAAGCAAGATGTGATGTAATCAGATACATATTTACAGAAAAATATCCAGGCAGCAATATAGAGAGTGGACTGAAAGTGATTCAAGCTCGAGATATTAAGGCATTAGAAGGCTACTACCAATAATCCACATGAAAAGAAATACTTAAACTGAAGATCTAAACCCTAGAGAGAATAGAAAGGAGGCCTTCTTAACCTAAGGCTTTAAAGAGATCTGTAAACCCCATTATGCCATGTACAAAATTTATGTGTACACATTCACATGCCTGTTTTTGAAGACAGGGTCTACAATTTTTATCAAAGTAAACTATAACCCCTTCCCCTGGCAAAAGTTGAAAATCAGTGATTCTGAGTAGACCACAGACAGAGCCTTGCAGAACATTGAGGGAAACAGGAAGAGAAACCTGTGAAGGAGACAGGAAAAAGGAGACAAAAAAGTAGAAGGAAAAGTAATTTCTTTTTTTTCTTTTTTTTTTTTTTGAGACAGAGTCTCGCTCTGTCGCCCAGGCTGGAGTGCAGTGGCGCGATCTCAGCTCACTGCAAGCTCTGCCTCCCAAGTTCACGCCATTCTCTTGCCTCAGCCTCTGGAGCAGCTGGGACTACAGGTGCCCGCCACTACACCTGGCTAATTTTTTGTATTTTTAGTAGAGAAGGGGTTTCACTGCATTAGCCAGAATGGTCTCGATCTCATGACCTCGTGATCCACCTCGCTCAGCCTCCCAAAGTGCTGGGATTACAGGCGTGAGCCACCGCGCCTGGCCAGTAATTTCTTGTTTTTTTTTTTTTTGAAACAGAGTCTCACACTGTCGCCTGGGCTGAAGTGCAGTGGTGCGATCTCGGCTCACTGCAACCTCCACCTCCCAGGTTCAAGCAATTCTCCTGCTTCAGCCTCCCGAGTAGCTGGGACTACAGGTGTCCGCCACCACACCTGGCTAATTTTTCTATATTTTTAGTAGAGACCGTGTTTCACCATTTGGTCAGGCTTGTCTCGAACTCCTGACCTTGCGATCTGCTGGCCTCGGCCTCCTGAAGTGCTGGGATTATAGGCATGAGCCACTGTGCCCGGATCATTTCTTCCTTTTTAAGGTTACAGAATGAATAAGAGATACAGAAAATGCAGTCACACCAGGTACTTTAATCCCTCCACCCCAAGAACAGCAATCTTAACAACCTAGAAGCATCTCAATCTTATCACTTTAATTCCCTATTGATTATGATCATCTGTGTTAAGCTGTTTTAGCATTTGTTTTTAAAATACCAATACCCTCCAGTGGATGAAGGAATTCTTCCAGTCCCTAAGTCATATAGATGGTAGTAAATTTTAGTTGTATTATTATAACTTTTACTGTGGAGGAAAAAAAGGCAAACGGAAACAAATTTAACTGGCAAAATGTCTTAAACAGAATTTCAGATAGGACTAAAATTAAGTATACCTCTAAGTAATAATGTCATAAAATAAAAATTTCCAAAGATCTAATCAGCAGCAGCAATTCAATTTATCCAGAGGTCAGGCAGAATGCATGAGTCCAAAGTGCCAGGCTTGAGTCAATGAAGGAGTATTGCTAAGGAAGTGCCACTTCACATGGGTTTAGAGTTGGGTGTTTGTTACTGAACCCAAGTGGGCAGATCTAGCATTAAGAGGGAGCCTACCCATATTATTAAATAATATGGAATTAAATAAAGGAATTAAATAAACAGAGCTTGTAGACATGAATTTGAAGTCATAATCAGAAATCTCAAAACCAATAAAACCTAAAACCTTTGCCAAACATTCTGAATCACAAGTGTATAAAGTCTGAATTCTGTTTTTTCTATTGTTTTCTCAGATCTTCTGAATCTAGCAAATAAGTGATATTTACTCATACTTGCCTCAAAGCTGAGTTTCTTCCATATATTGCTCTCCTTTACTTTGGGGACATTTTCATGTACATCATATTCATCTATAGCATCTGTTAGCTTCCAAGGAAACTTTATCATGAAGGTTCGAAGTTCATTAATGTAGCTAGTCAAAATGTTCACTCCTTTTTGCAGATGTTCATCTAGTTCTATGGAAAATACCAATGTGCCAATTTGTATGTGTGGGTGTATAAATATAAACCATGAGCTATTATAAAGAATTCTAAAGAAAGTCCAAATTCAAACTTGCTATTTTTAAATTTCAAACAACATGTGTGAGGATTTTCCTGTTTACAAGTAAGTAGCTCTGTATTTTAATACAACCCTTTCCTTTTCTTGTTCTTCATGATTAGTCCTGGGTCTTTCTACCAACTTTCTCAGTATCAAAACCCATTTCACTTACTCAATTACACACTGCCCTTACCCAAATGTAGTAAATGGCGTGTCACCTGTTTATGCTGTGTCACCCAATGGCAGCACTTGTATCTGTTCTGACACAGGAACAGAATTGCCCCCTTCCTAGCTGCTATTCTTACCTTCAGTGTGAATAAAAAGCTCCTTTATTTGGTTGTTAAGGAAAGACAGTGTAAGATTAAGCAATTGTTCTGAAAAGTGTTTGCTTTGGGGTTCAGAATAACTTTCTCTAATTGCTGAGCAAAGTAAATCCAATGCTGGCATCAGCTCTTCCACATCTGAGAAAGAACCAAAGAAATTAACATGAAGAATACCAGGATTCTCACAATAAAATTAACATATCAAAAAATATCATGTTACAATATTTTTAAACATAAAACAAGGACCAATGTCTTATTTTCAAAAAGCTCACAAAACTTTTATGCAGGCTTATTACCTGCAAAATTTAATGATTCTAATTATTAATAGTTATCATTTACTGGTATCACTGCTAACTACCCTTTTGCTGACCACCTACATCTTAAGTACTGTACTTGTTGTTTTATAAATGCTATCTCATTTATTCCTTTCAACAACTTAAGAGGTAGGTGTGTATTATATTCTTTTTACATAGATTTAAAAAACTGAGGTTCAGAGACTTGCCCGAGCTAATTTAGAAAGTAAGTGGCAGGGCCAGGCGCGGTGGCTCACGCCTGTAATCCCAACACTTTGGCAGGCCAAGGCAAGCGAATCCCTTAAGCTCAGGAGTTCGAGACCAGCCTGGCTAACATGGTGAAACCCCGCCTCTACTAAAAATACAAAAATTAGCCAGGCATGCTAGTGGGCGCCTGTAATCCCAGCTACTCAGGAGGCTGAGGCAGGAGAATTGCTTGAACCCGGGAGGTGGAGGTTGCAGTGAGCGAAGATTGCACAACCGCACTAAAGCAGCCTGGGCAACAGCGTGAAAAAAGAAAAAGAAAGTAAGTGGCAGGGCCAAAATGTGAATTTAAGCCTGTCTGATCGCAAAGCTATTCTGTGCTAAACATTCAAGTGAAAGCAAGAAGTGTGGGCCCCTGGTTGTTTTATCTGCAGCTGAAGGCTCTAATTAAGTGATTCCTGTTTGTCTCAGCACTGCCCCCCACTTTAGGATTACATCTGTGAGATGTACGAGAATTATGGGAAACAGGTTTTCCCCCTAGGAGAGCAGGTAAGGCTATTCCCAGTGCTTCTCATTCCGGACCCATCTCCACCCTTTAGAGCTGAGCAGTGCAGGTGAGAGTGGAATGAGGAGAAACCACTAACCACCGAAGAACAGAAGTGAATAATGACTCTACAACTGCTGATGGAGCTCTGCTCAACACCAAAATCAGGCCTTTTTCTATAAATTCAAGCAGTTTTTAAAACATCAGAACATTAGAAAAGCTGGCAATCCAAGAAAGAGGAGACCAAACTCTGCACTCAAAACAAAATAGAATGTGTGTTTTTGTTTTTTTGAGACGGAGTTTCACTCTTGTCCCCCAGGCTGGAGTGCAATGGAGCGATCTCGGCTCACTGCAACCTCCACCTCCTCGCTTCAAGTGATTCTGCCTCAGCCTCCTGAGTAGCTGGGATTACATGCATGCACCACTACACCCGGCTAATTCTTATATTTTTAGTAGAGATGGGGTTTCACCATGTTATCAGGCTGGTCTCGAACTCCTGACCTCGTGATCCACCCATCTCGGCCTCCCAAAGTGCTGGGATCATAGGCGTGAGCCACTGTACCCAGTCTGAGAATGTGTTTTTAAAAGAAAATATCTTTCCACCATATATGAGATTTAGGGAGAAAAAAAAGAAAACATCCAATTCATTTTCTCAGTGAAAGCTAATACTACATCAGTGGAAAAAGAGCAGGTTGTCATTTTCTCCATGTAAGTAGACTACAAATTGGTAAAACTTTTGAAGGACAATTTATCAAGGTGTTTAAAAATATAAATTGTGCATACTCTTAAACCTGGAAATTCCAGGTCTAGAATTTAATAATAAATTCTAGTAATATAAGTAAATGATTATATATATGTGAAATTACACACATACAGCATTTCTTACACACTGCTAATAGCAAAGAACTGGAATAAATCTAAATGTCTAACAGGAGTTTGGCTTGGCAAATTATGGTACAGCCCATACAATGAAATTCTGTGTCATCATAATTAGTAAGTATATATTACTAACAAGAAAGATGTCTATAGTATGAAGTGGGAAAAAACAGACTATAAAACCGTATTTACAGAGTGTCAAAGAACAAAAATTACAATAAATTCAGATTAAAGATCTCAATTGGTTTTATTGCAATTCTAGAATGTGGCAACACTTAATTTCATAACATGGAAAAGGTATTCTAGTGAGTTGAGCAGAGGAGTTGGCTTTATGGACACAGAAGAGCTGAAGAGAGCAGAAGCATATTGGTTGTTTCAAAGCTACTTTTTTTGTAAGATAAAGAGAGACAGAATAATAGAAAAAATACTGATTATTTAACATGAAGCTACTTCAGGCTTTTTTTCCAATTAAAAATAGAGGCAGAGTCTCACTATGTTGCTCAGGCTGGTCATGAACTCTTGGTCTCAAGTGATTCTCCCGCCTGGGCCTCCTGAAGTGTTGGGATTATAGGCATGAGCCACTGCACCCAGCCTTTTTTTTTTTTTTTTTGAGACAGAGTCTCACTCTGTTGTCCAGATGGGAGTGCAATGGCATGATGATGGCTCACTGCATCCTCAACCTCCCAGGTTCAAGCAATCCTCCTACCTCCCTTTCCTGAGTAGCTGAGACCACACATGCACATCACCACGCCTGGCTAATTTTTAAATTTTTTGTAGAGGTAAGGTTTCACTATATTACCCATGCCAGTCTCAAACTCCTGGGCTCAAGAGATCCTCCCGCTTCAGCCTCTGAAAGTGCTGGGATTACAGGTATGAGCCACTGCACCTGGCCTACGTTACTTCTTTTACATAAGGATTATATCAGAGGGAACTTCATTATCACGCTGATTGAAGATTGAAACTGGACTGTTTGGGATTATTGGCTCTCTCCTAATTTCTCCCAATGTCAGAAGACCACCTTATTTTAAGTTTGATGCTATGGAACTTTAGCATAGTTGACTTCATTTTGATTTCTGTTCTGGTCTGATGGGGCCTAGTACAGCTTACACCAAAACAATGGTCTCCATAATTTTTGTTTAACAAGGGGAAAATATACTTTATTATCCTGTTGTCCTAAGGAGAGAATTTGCATGGCTACCTGGTCCAAGAATAAAAGTTAGGCTTCCTATTTGTTAAAAATGAAAGCCAAAATCTTGAAACGTGTTGGTAGTGTGGCAAAAAAGCAGAAAGGTCCGGGTGAATTTTTTTTTTTTTTTTTTTTTGAGACAGTCTTACTTTGCAATCAGGCTGGAGCGCAGTGGCACAATCACAGATCACTGCAGCCTAGACCTCCTCACAGACTCAAGCAATCCTCTGCCTCAGCCTTGCAAGTGGTTGGGACTACAGGATGTGCCATCATGCCCAACTAATTTTTAAACTTTTTTTGTAGAATGGGGTCTTGCTATGTTCCCCAGACTGGTTTCAAACTCCTGGACTCAAGCGATCCTCCCACCTTGCCCCCAAAGTGTTAGGATTACAGGGCGAGCCACTGCATCCCGCCAAAAATTCTTACAACATATCCTAATCCACAACTGTCAATACACATCTCAGATGGTTGCAAGGGCAGGCAATTTTCCAAATAAATGTTTTTCTGTCGTGTATAAAACTGTCTTGAATTTAAAAGATTGTCTCTTCCTTGCATACTACAAACAGAGTATAGTACAAGATATGAGCAATAAATAGCCCATATAGTATGGACATTTATAGAATCAGATAACACTGCCAAATTTCCACATAGTTGTCCAGGCATAGTGGCTCGCACCTGTAATCCCAGCACTTTGGGAGGCAGAGGATTGTTTTGAGCCCAGGAGTTTGAGACCAGCCTGGGCAACACAGTGAGACCCCATTCTCTACAAAAAATAGCTGAGTGTGGTGGCATGCACCTGTAGTCCCAGCTACTCTGGAGGCCGAGGTGGGAGGATTGCTTGAGCCCAGGAGGTGAGGCTGCAGTGAGCTGTCATTATACCACTGCACTCCAGCCTAGGCAACAGAGTGAGGCTGTGATGCAAAAAAAAAAAAAAAAAAAAAAAGGAAGAAGAAAGTTTCCAAAAAGTATATAAAATCCCATGACTAAGTTTTGGCAAGTAAATGAGTCATCAGAAACCACAAGATCATAATTTGAAAGTTATTAAGAAGATCAAATGATAAATACGAATGTAGAAATCTTTATTCCACTTACTTCTTAAATATAAATGGGATGAAAAGTGATCAAACTGATCAGATACAGAAGATTTTGAGGATGGATTAAAAAGATTTTCTTTGCTCTTCAAAAAGAAATTTACTGTGTCCAGCTGACGATTTTCTATCCCGGCCTGAAATGAGGAGGAAAATAAAAATCAGAAAAAAATTACAATAGCGAACAAAATCAGGATTCAGATTTTTAAACAAACTTTAGAATTTAATGTGGTGAGACTACAGGGGGCAAAAGACTGCATGAGTACCTGGGCTCCAGTGAGGATTTTGACAATGACTGATTATGCAATCTGGGGCAAGACTCTCTAACCTTTTCTTTTCTTTTCTTTTCTTTTTTGAGTCAGAGTTTTGCTCTTGTTGCCCAGGCTGGAGTGCAATGGCATGATCTTGGCTCACTGCAACCTTTATCTCCTGGGTTCAAGAGATTCTCCTGCCCCGGCCTCCCAAGCAGTTCAGATTACAGGTGCCCGCCACCATGCCCGGCTAGTTTTTGTATTTTTAGTAGAGTCAGGGTTTCCTCATGTTGGCCAGGTTGGTCTCGAACTCCTGACCTCCAACGATCTACCTGCCTTGGCCTCCCAAAGTGCTGGGATTACAGGTATGAGCCACTGCGTCTGGCCCAATTTCTGCTTCAACGGAAACAGGCGGTTATTAGACTACAAAACCTTTCCAGCTCTACCATTTTATAATTTTAAAACAATTCAAAACTAAATATTAGGGATTACCCTTACAATTAAGTTATATTCTATTTGAATTAAAATGTTATGGCAGTACAATATAAAGTCATACTCTTGTCACCCAGGCTGAGGTACAGTGGCATGATCTCAGCTTACTGCAACCTCTGCCTGCCCAGCTTCAGCGATTCTCGTGCCTCAGCCTCCCGAGTAGCTGGGATTACAGGCATGCGCCACCACACCCAGCTAATTTGCTGTTGTTGTTGTTGTATTTTTAATAGAGACAGGTTTCACTGTGTTTGGCTAGGCTAGTCTCGAACTCCTGGCCTAGAGTGATCCACCCAACTCAGCCTCCAAAATTGCTGGGATTACAGGCATGAGCCACTGCGCCCAGCCAGATTCTCCGTTGTCTTTTTTGAGACAGAGTCTTGCTCTGTCACCCAGGCTGGAGTGCAGTGGTTCGATCTTGGCTCACTGCAATCTCTGCCTCCCGGGTTCAAGTGATCCTCCTGCCTGAGAGTCCCAGGTAGCTGTGATTACAAGTCTGAACCACTACACTCAGCTAATTTTTGTATTTTTAATAGAGGTGGGGTTTCACCATGTTGGCCAGGCTGGTCTCGAACTCCTGACCTCAGGTGATCTTCCCGCCTAGAACTCCCAAAGTGCTGGGATTACAGGCGTAAGCCACTGCACCCGGCCACATTCCATATTTTTAATAAACAAAAATAAAATAAACGTATTTTTTTTTTCAAAGTATGATGGCCAGGTGTGGTGGCTCATGCCTGTAATCCCAGCACTTTGGGAGGCCGAGGCAGGTGGATCACCTGAGGTCAGGAGTTCAAGACCAGCCTGGCCAACATGGTGAAACCCCATTTCTGCTAAAAATACAAAAATTAGCCACGCATGGTGGCAGGCACCTGTAATCTCAGCTATTCAAAAGCTGGGGCAGGAGAATTGCTGGAACCCAGGAGGTGGAGGTTGTGGTCAGCTGAGATCATGCCACTGCATTCCAGCCTGGGCGGCACAGTAAGATGCTGTCTCAAAAAACAAAAACAAAACAAAAAAGAGCATGTGGCCTGAGAAGCCTAAAATATTTACTGTCTGATCCTTTACAAAGTTGGTGGGGCACGTGGCTCATGCCTGTAATCCCAGCACTTTGGGAGGCAGGGGCAAGAGGATTGCTTGAGCCCAGGAGTTTGAGACCAGCCAAGGCAACATAGTGAGACCTTGTTTCTAAAAAGGTTTTAGAAAAAAAAAAAATTAAACAAAAAAAAATTAAAAAGTAGCTGGGTATGGTGGCGCACACCTGTAGTCCTAACTACTGGGGAGGTTGAGGCAGGAGGGTCTCTTGAGCCCAGGAAGTTGAAGCTGCAGTGAGCTGTGATTGCGTCTCTGTACTCCAGCCTGTGCGACCCTGTCTCAGACAAAAAAAAAAAAATATATATATATATATAAAAAAACATATTTTTTTCTATATATATAAAAAATATATTTTATATATATAAAATATATACATTTTTTCTACATATATAATATATATATTTTTTCTATATATATATATTTTTTTTTCTATATATATATAGAAAAAAGAAAAAAAAAAAAAAAAGGCCGGGCACAGTGGCTCACTCCTGCTCACTCCTGTAATTCTAGCACTTTGGGAGGCCGAAGTGGGTGGATCACCTAAGGTTAGGGGTTCGAGACTAGCCTGACCAATATGGTGAAACCCTGTCTTTACTAAAAATACAAAAATTAGCCAGGTGTGGTGGTGTGCGCCTGTAGTCCCAGCTACTCGGGATGCTGAGACAGGAGAATTGCTTGAACCCGGGAGGTTGAGGTTGCAGTGAGCCAAGATTGCACCATTGCACTCCAGCCTGAGTGACGGAGCAAGACTCATCTAAAAAAAAAAAAAAGAAAAAGAAAAAGAAAAAGAAAAATTTGCCACCCTTAGCATAAAGCGTTGTGCATAAGAATCACCTGGAGAATTTCTCAAGTTGTGGATTGCAAAGCCCTGCCCCTAGACTTTCTAATTCAATAGATATTGGGAAGGCCCTGACAATTTGCATTTCTAATCCACAGGTCATGGTGAGCTGCTGGTCCAGAAACCAGATTTTGAGAGCCAATGGGCCAAAGTTCTAGGTGTTAATATACCAAGGGAGGTGAGAGAATTGGGGGGAGTTATGTTGGAGGAAGAAAAGACAGGACAAACCTAGGGTCCATATGAGGTGACACCCACCAAAAAAAGATAAACTAGAAAAATTACTGGCCCCAGAGGGAGACTATAAACAAACTATACCTTTGTTCTGAGTGATGGGAGTAAAAACTAAATTATCAATGAATATAATATTCTTGTTCTTATGATATACATACTAAAGTACTTAGAGTGAAGGATTATAAAGTTTGCAATTTCAAAATGGTTAAGCAAAAAAGAAAAAAAAAAGGTACAATTAAAACAAATGTGGTTTCATCCTGGCTAACATGGTGAAACCCTGTCTCTACTCAAAAATACAAAAAATTAGCTGGGCATGGTGGTGGGTGCCTGTAATCCCAGCTACTCAGGAGGCTGAGGCAGGAGAATGGCGTGAACCCAGGAGGCAGAGCTTGCAGTGAGCCGAGATTGCGCCACTGCACTACAGCCTGGGCAACAGAGTGAGGCACTGTCTCAAAAAAAACAAAAAAACAAACGTGGTTTGGGAGGTGGGCAGGTCACTTGAGGTTAGGAGTTTGAGACCAGCCTGGCCAACATGGTAAAACCCCATCTCTACTAAAAATACAGAAATTAGCCAGGCCTGGTGGTGCACACCTGTAATCCCAGCTACTCTGGAGGCTAAGGGAGGAGAATCGCTTGAACCCAGGAGGCGGGGGTTGCAGTGAGCGGAGATCGCGTCATTGCACTCCAGGGTGGGCGACAGAGCAAGACTCCATCTCAAAAAAAAAAAAAAAAAAAAAAAAAAAAAAACACAAATGTGGTAAAATGTTAATAGTTGGTTAATCTAGGTGAAATTTAACTTAATGTTCATTTTACTAATTTTCGAAGTTTTTCTGTAGATTTAAAAATTTTCAAAATCACACATATAAAAACAATGACCAAATAGTAATTCCAAAAATAAAAATTTAAATTAGAAACAGATGTATTTAATAGCAGATTACACACGGGTGAAGAAAGAATTAGAGCACTGGGAGATTATGAAGAAATTATCCACAATGTAACAAAGTCTCATAGTGGTTAAGAAGGACTGAGCAAAGTGTCAACTATCTAACTACTTCTGATTGAAAGACCAATGTGACACATGGAAAATACATTTTGTTTTGCTTTTTTTCTTTGGAGACAGGATCTCACTCTGTTGCCCAGACTGCAGTGCAGTGGAAAATACATTTTGTTTTCCTTTTTTTCTTTGGAGACAGGATCTCGCTCTGTTGCCCATGCTGGAGTGCAGTGCCGCAATCTCACTCAGTGCAACCTCCACCTCCTGGGTTCACACGATTCTCCTACCTCAGCCTCTCAAGTAGCTGGGATTACAGGTGTGAGCCACCATATCTGGCTAATTTTTTTGTATTTTTAGTAGAGATGGGGTTTTTGCATGTTGGCCAGGCTGGTCTCAAATTCCTGAACTCAAGTGATCTGCGCATCTCGGCCTCCCAAAGTGCTAGGATTACAGGTGTGAGCCACTGTGACTGGGCTGGAAAATACATTTTCAATTTTCAAGCACATGGAACTTTTATTAAAACTGAGTAGTCATGTGCCACATAACAATATTTCACTCAACAACTGGCTAAATTTACAACAGTGGTTCCCATAAGATTATCATAGAGCTGAAAATTCCGACAGCCTATTATTTGCTATACTATACTTTTGTTTAATGTACTCCTACTTATTTCTTTTTTAAGCTAGCTATAAAACAGCCCCAGGTAAGTCCTTCACGGTATTCCAGAAAAAGGCATATGAGACGATAGCTCCATGCATGTTACTGCCTCTGAAGATTGTCTTGTGGGACAAGATGTAGAGAGGTGGAAGACAGTGATATCGATGATCCTAGGCCTAGGATATGTATGTGTCTGTGTCTTCATTGTCAGCAAAAAGTTTAAAAAGCAAAATAAATGGTGAAAAATGAACCTAAATACATAATAATATCTAATGTGGTTAAAAAAAAACCACAACAATAACATGAATAGGCTAAGAGTAAATGAAGTTAAAGCATTCAACGGACCTGTGCTATTCAAAACAATTAGTTATTAACTGTAGATCTGAGCTGGGCGTGGTGGCTCATGACTGTAATCCCAACACTTTGAGAGGTCGAGGGGTGGTGGATCACTTGAGGTCAGGAGTTCAAGAGCAGCCTGCCCAACATGGTGAAATGTCTCTACTAAAAACACAAAAAATTAGCTGGACATGGGGGCAGGCACCTGTAATCCTAGCTATTCGTGAGGCTGGGGCACAAGAATCACTTGAACCCAGGAGGCGGAGGCTACAGTGAGCCAAGATCATGCCACTGCACTTCAGCCTGGGCGACAGAGTAAGACTCCATCTCAAAAAAACAAAATAAAACAAACCAAAAAACAAAAAAACCACACACAAAACAAAAAAACAAACTTTAGATCTGATAATTTAAGTATGTACATTATATTTCCTAGGATAGCTTCTAAAGGAACAGAAAGTGAATATTTAATTTCTAAACTAGTAGATGGCACAAAGGAGCTCCTAGAATGCTTGTGATGTTTTATTTCTTGACCTGGATGGTGGTTATAAGAGTTTTTGCTTGATATTTGTTAGCCGGGGCAGTGGCTCACGCCTGTAATCCCAGCACTTTGGGAGGCCGAGGAAGGCGGATCACCTGAAGTCTGGAGGTCAAGACGAGGCTGGTCGACATGGCGAAACCCCTCCTCAACTAAAAATACAAAAATCAGTTGGGTGTGGGGGTGCATGCCTGTAATCCCAGCTACTAAGGAGGCTGAGGCGGGAGAATCACTTGAACCTAGGCTGCGGAGGTTTCAGTGAGCTGAGATTGCACCACTGTACTCCAGCCTGGGTGACAGTGAGACTGTCTCCAAAAATAATAATAATTACAATAGTAACTATTATTATTTGTTAAACTGTATTCTGCGTATGTTTTTACACATTGTATTTCACAATACAAAAATAAAAATGTATTAATGTGGTTCATTACAGTAACAAATTAAAGGAGATTATTCATATGATTATCTCAATAGATACAGAATAAACAGTCGATAAAAATCCAATACCCATTCATGATAAAACCTCATAGCAGGGAACATAAGAGAACCTAACCTTATAAAGGGTATCTGAAAACACACACACACACACACACACACACACACACACACACAGATGGAGAGACAGAGAGAGAGAGAGAGAGAAAGCATGTGTGCTCTACTCAGGAATAAGGCAAAGATTACTTCTGGATAATGTTATACTAGAGATTCTAGTACCCTAATTAAGAAAAAAGGTGGTGGCTAGGCATGGTGGTTCACGCCCGTAATCCCAGCATTTTTGAAGGCTGAGGAGGGAGGATTGCTTGAGCCAGGAATTTAAGACCAGCCTGGGGCACATTGCAAAACCCCGTCTCTACAAAAAATAAAAAAATTAGCTGGGTGTGGTGGTGTGCAACTGTAGTCCCAGCTACTCAGAGGCTGACATGGGAGTATCCCTTGTACCTGGGAGGCAGAGGCTGCAGTGAGCCAGGACTGTGCCACTGCACTCCATCCTAGGTGACAGAGTGAGACTTGGTCTCAAAAAAAAGTGTTAAAAAGTACATACAAGGATTTGAAAAGGTGAAAGAAAACTATATTATTCTGATGTTATATGCATTATTAACTATATAGAAAACGCAATAAAATCTAACAGATAAATTATTAGGATTAATTTAACAAATTTGCTGGATATAAAAATCAATACATAAAAATTAATTATATTTCCTTATACCGTCAATTAACAAAATGTAATTTAAAAAATACCACTTAGGGTCGGGCACAGTGGCTTACACCTGTAATCCCAGCACTTTGTGAGGCCGAGGCGGGCAGATCATGAGGTCAAGAGATCGAGACCAGCCTGGCTAACACAGTGAAACCCCATCTCTACTAAAAATACAAAAAATTAGCCAGGCGCGGTGGCACGTGCCTGTAGTTGCATCTACTTGGGAGGCTGAGGCAGGAGAATCGCTTGAACCCGGGAGACGGAGGTTGCAGTGAGCCAAGATCACACCACTGCACTCCAGCCTGGATGAGAAAGCGAGACTCCATTTCAAAAAAAAAAAAAAAAAACACATAGAATAAACAATAAATATAGTATTTAAATATATACACAACACACACAACACAAATAAAGGAAAAGATGCCAAGCTTTTAATGGAAAAATTGGAAAAACTGTAATGTTTTATTGAAAGACATTAATGAAGACCCACCCCCCCAAAAAATGACGAGACTATGGATATGAAGATTAAATATCCTAAAGATGCCATTTCTTCCCAACTTGATATATAGATTTAATGTAATTCTAATATAAATCCTAACAATTTTTCATGAAACTTGACAAGCTAATCCTAAAAATTAAAGATTAAGGAACAGACAACAGTAAAGTCACCCCTGAAGAATAAGGGAATTTGCCCTAATTAAAATCCTAGATAATAAAGGCAAGATGGAATTGGCCTAAGGAAAGACCTATGAACAGAATAGAGAGGTCAAAAACAAACTCATGCATATGTGGAAACTTAAAATATGACACTCAAGGCATCAGTGGTAAAAGACAAGACTTTTTTTTTTTTTTGAGGCGGAGTCTCATTCTGTCATCAGGCTGGAGTGCAGTGGTGTGATCTTGGCTCACTGCAACCTCCGCCTCCTGGGTTCAAGCGATTCTCCTGCCTCATCCTCCCAAGTAGCTGGGACTACAGGTGCGCACCACCATGCCCAGCTAATTTTTGTATTTTTTAGTAGAGATGGGGTTTCACCATGTTGGCCAGGATGGCCTTGGTCTCTTGACTTTGTGATCTGCCCGCCTCAGCCTCCCTAAGTGCTGGGATTACAGGCGTGAGCCACTGCTCCCAGCCAGGACTTTTCAAAAAAGTGCTGAGACAAATGGTTATCAGTATGGGAAAAAATTAAAATACTCCATATCATGTATAAGTTTTAAATGGATAAAGAACTTGAATATGAAAATCATAATTTATAGCTGGGTGTAGTGGTAGGTGCCTGTAATCCTAGCTACTTGGAAGGCTGAGGCAGGAGAATTGCTTGAACCTGGGAGGCAGAGATTGCTGTGAGCTGAGATCTCTCCACTGCATTAAAAAAAATTCATAATTTAAAAACTTTTAGGAAAAAACATAAAAACTATATAATTTAAGGATAGATGTCACAAATAGTATTAGTCATAAAGGAAAAGACTGATTAAATTCCATTAAAATTAAGAACTATATTAAAGAATCCATGGATTAATTAAAAAGACAAGCCACAGACTAGAATACATCCACCACACAAACAACAAAGAATTGGTATCTAGAGAATATCCAACACTACAAACCAATAAGAAAAAGAATAATACCCCAAAAGAAAAATAGGCAAAAAACTTGAACAGTTACTTATGAAAGAAAAAAATCCAAATATCTTACACACACACACACACACTAAACCTTAATCAGGAAAATGCAAATGAAAATCCATCATATCATCACACTGGAAAAAATGTTATAAATCAAGTGCTGGCAAGAACATCAAGAAAATGCAACATTGAGAACTCATATAAACTGCTGGTGAGAGCATAAACTGATAAAACAATTTTGGAAAACTAGAGTATTATCAATAAAATTAAAGATGTGCATGCCATATGACCCAGCAATTCTGCTTTCACCCTAGAGACACTCTTGCAAATGTGCTGTAGCAAATACATGAGAAACTTTACAGCAACACCACTTGTAACAGCAAAAAAAAAAAAAAAAAAAGAGGAAACAACAGAAAGCTGGATAAAGACATATTATACAGTGGGATACTATACAGGGGTAAAACTGAATGAACTATAGTTATATACATTAAACATGGATGAATCAAAAAAATCACGTTGAGTCTAAAAATATATATATACAGTGCCAGGCATGGTGGCTCATGCCTGTAATCCCAGCACTTTGGGAGGCTAAGGCAGGAGGATCACCTGAGGTCAGGAGTTCGAGACCAGCCTGGCAAACATGGCGAAACCCCGTATCTACTAAACATACAAAAACTTGCCAGGTGTAGTGGCACGTGTCTGTAATCCCAGCTACTCAGGAGGCTGAGGCAGGAGAACCGCTTCAACCCAGGAAGCGGAGGGTGCAGTGAGCTGAGATAGTTCCACTGCACTCCAGCCTGGGTGACAGAGTAAGACTCCGTCTCAAAAAAAAAAAAAAAAAAAAAAAAAAAAAAAGAAAGAAAAGAAAAGAAAAGAAAAAAAACTATATATATGTAAAATATAATATATATATACATATATATATACACACATACAAAGTAGTTCCATTTTATGCAAAATTCAACATTAGCTACAACTAAATAGGATTATTTGGGGATATATTTATATGGAAAAAAAAAGAAAATCATAAGAATCGTTAAAAATTTCAGAATGGCTGGGCATGGTGGCTTACGCCTGTAATCCCAGTGCTTTAAGAGACCAAAGCAGGAAGATTGCTTGAAGCCAAGAATTCGACACTCACCTGGGAAACAAAGCAAGATTCCACTTCTACAAAAATAAATAAATAAATAATAAAAATTAGCTGGGTGCAGCTGTATGCACCTGTAGTCCCAGCTACTTGGGTGGCTGAGGCAAGAGGATCACCTGAGCCAGGAATTCAAGATTACAGTGAACTATGATCACACCACTGCACTCCAGCCTGGGTGACAGAGCAACACCCTGTCTCATTAAAAAATAAGTAAAATTTCAGAAGAGTGGTTAATTCTGAGGCTAGACAAGGTAAGGGAATAGGATCAGGGCAGGGTATTGTACATTCAATTTATTCTATTTCTTGCCTTGACGGTGGATACAAGAATATTTGTTTTATTATTGTTATCACTTAAAATATATATTACTCATTCATTTTTATGTGGGAGGAGACCAGGGCCAAAGCAATGTTGTATATACAATGCAATACTAATTAAATTCACACAGAGACATGTGCACTGTGTAAAGGGAGGGGCGCTGTCTGAATTAAAATCCTGGTGCTACCACCTATGCCCATGTATAGCTGAATTAGATTTCCTAACCTCTTTGTGCTTCAGCTCCCTGCTCTAAAAAATGGGGCTAATAGTATTAACCCTATAGGGTTAATAAGAAAATTAATGAGATAACACTTGTTTATTATTAACATATGAAAAATAACCATAAGGAAATAACACCCAAATAGCAAACATGATTACTTCTGGATGGTACAGTTACAGAAGACTTAATTATTTTTCTTACAATGATATTTTAGAGTATATAAAAATAAATTTTTCAACAAATGGTGCAGGGACAACTGAAGAGCCACAAAAGAATGCAAAAGAGGCCGGGCGCGGTGGTTCACGCCTGTAATCCCAGCACTTTGAGAGGCAGAGGCGAGCAGATCACTTGAGGTCAGGAGATCAAGACCAGCCTGGCCAACATGGTGAAACCCTGTCTCTACTAAAAAAACAAAAATTAGCCGGGCGTGCTGGCGGGCACCTGTAGTCCCAGCTACTTGGGAGGCTGAGGCAAAAGAATCGCTTGAACCCAGGAAGCGGAGATTGCAGTGAGCCGAGATCGCGCCACTGTACTCCAGCCTGGGCAATAGAGCGAGACTCCGTCTCAAAAAAAAAAAAAAAAAAGAATGCAAAAGAATGAAGGTGGACTCCTCCTTCATACCATATAAGAAATTGAACTTAAAGTGCATAATAAACCTAACTGTAAGAGCTAAAACTATAAAACCCTTTTAAGAGTAAATCTGCACTATCTCAGATTAGGCAATGGTTTCTTAGATTGAACACCAAAAGCAAAAATGACCCCCTCTTCCCCCCAAAAAAGATACATTGATTTCATAAGAATAAAACACTTTTGTGTTTCAAAGGATACCATCTAGAAGGTGAAAAGCCCAAAAAACTGAGGAGGAACTCCTCCCCAACTCATTCTATGAGGCCAGCATCATTCTAATACCAAAACAGAGACATAACAAAAAGAGAAAACCAGGCCAATATCCTTAATGAATATAGATATAAAAATTCTCCACAAAATACTAGCAAACTGAATCCAGCAATACATCAAAAAGCTAATCCAACAGAATCAAGTAGGCTTTATCCCTGGTATGCAAGACTGCTTCAACATATGCAATCAATAAATGTGATTCATCACATAAACAGAAGTAAAAACAAAAACCATTGCTTGCTCCTCAAGTAATCCTCCCTTCAACATCCCTTCATGTTAAAAACCCTCAATAGACTAGGCATTGAAGAAACATATCTCAAAATATCAAAAGCCATTTATGAAAAACCCTTAGCCAACATCATACTGAATGGGCAAAAGCTGGAAGCATTCCCCATGAGAACCACAACAAGACAAAAATGTCTACTCTCACCACTCCTATTTAACATAGTACTAGATGTCCTACCAGATCAGGCAAGAGAAAGAAATATAAGGCATCCAAATATGAAGAGAGGAAGTAAAACTATCTCTGTTTGCAGCTGACATGATTCTATACCTAGAACACCCCCATAGTTTCTGTTCAAAAGCTCCTAGATCTGATAAACAACTTTAGCAAAATTTCAGGATACAAAATCAATGTAAAAAAAATCAGCAGCATTTCTATACACCAACAATGTCCAAGTTGGGAGCCTAATAAAGAATGCAATCCCATTCACAAAAGTCACAGAAAGAATAAAATACCTAGAAATACAGTTATATGAAAAGTCTCTACAATGAGAATTACAGAACAATGCTGAAAGAAATTAGAGATGACACAAACAAATGGAAAAACATCCCATGCTCATGGATAGGAAGAATCAATATTGTTAAAATGCCCAAACTCCCTATTCAATTAATGTGCTGGGATAAATGGTTAGCCATATGCACATGATTGAAACTGAACCCCTTTCTTATACCATATACAAAAATCAACTCAAGTTTGATTAAATACTTAAAAGTAAAACCTAAAACTTTAAAAACCCTGGAAGATAACCTAGAAAATACCATTCTGGACATAGGCTCTGGCAAAGATTTCATGACAAAGATGCCAAAAGCAATTGCAACAAAAACCAAAAATTGACAAATGGGACCAATTAAACTAAAGAGCTTCTGCAGAGCAAAATAAATTATCAATAGAGTAAATGGACCACCTAGAGAATAAGACCAAATATTTGCAAACCATGCATCTGACAAAAAGGCCTAATATCCAGAATCTATAAGGAATTTAAATTAACAAGCAAAAAATAACCACATTAAAAAGTAGGCAAAGGACATGAACACACACTTTTCAAAAGAAGACATACACATGACCAACAAGCATATGAAAAAATGCTCAGTATCACTTATCATTAGAGAAATGCAAATCAAAACCACAATGAGATACCATCTCACACCAGTCAGAATGGCTATTACTAAAAAGCCAAAAAATAACAGGTGCTAGTGAGGTTGCAGAGAAAAGGGAAAGCTTACACACTGCTGGTGGGAATGTAAATTAGCTCAGCCATTGTGGAAAGCAGTTTGGCGATTTCTCAAAGAAGATAGTTAAAGCAGAACTATCATTCAACCCAGCAATCCCATTATTGGGTATATAACCAAAGGAATATAAATCATTCTACCATAAAGATACATGCACAAATATATTCCTCACAGCACTATTGACAATGGCAAAGACATGGAATCAACCTAAATGCCCATGATTGGCATTTAGGTTGGCACACTGGTATATTAGTCTGTTCTCACACAGCTGTAAATATACTACCTGAGAAGAGAGGTTTAATTGACTCACAGTTCTGCATGGCCAGGAGGCCTCAGGAAACTTATAATCATAGTGGAACGTGAAGGGGAAGCAAGGCATGTCTTACATGGTGGCAGGAGAGAGAGCACAGGGGAAAACTGCCACTTTTAAACTATCAGATCTCTTGAGAACTCACTATCACGAGAACAGCATAGGGGAAACTGCTCCCATGATCCAATCACCTCCCTCCCTTGACACATAGGGATTACAATTCAAGATGAGATTTGGCTGGGGACACAGAGTCAAACCATATCAATTGGATAAAGAATTTGTGATACATATACACCACGGAATACTATGCAGTCATAAAAAAGAACGAGGTCATGTCCTTTGCAGCAACATGGATGGAGCTAGAGGCCATTATCCTAAGTGAATTAATGCAGGAACAGAAAATCAGATACTGGGTGTTCTCACCTATAAGTGGGAGCTAAACATAGTACACACGAACAAAAAGAAGTGAACAACAGACACTGGGGCTTACTTGAGGGTGGAGGGTAGGAGGAAGGTGAGGATTGAAAACTACCTATCAGGTACTATGCTTATTACCTGAGTGATGAAATAATCTGTACACCAAACCTCCATGATATGCAATTTACCTATGTGACAAACCTGCAAATGTACCCCGAACCTAAAATAAAAGTTAAAAAAAATTTAAAAAGAAGGTGAAATAACAACTCAAAGAATGGGAGAAAGTATTTGCAAATCATGTATGTCATAGGGTCTAGCATCCAGAATATATAAAGAACTCTCAGAACTCAATAAAAAGACAACCTAATTCTAAAAAGGGGCAAAGTAATTCAATAGACACTTCTCCAAAGAAGACACACAAATAGCCAATAAGCATATGAAAACATGTTCAACATGTTTAGTCATTATTAAAAAACAAATGAAAACCACAACGAGATGCCATTTCATTTTGAGTTCACACTGACTAGGATGGCTAGAATAAAAAACAGACAACAAGTGTTAGCTAAGATGTGCAGCTAGCAGAACCCTCATATATTGCTGATGGGAATGTAAAATGGTGCATTAACTGTGGAAAAGAGTTTGGGGATTCCCCAAAAATAATAAATGACCCAGTAATTCCACAGCTAGGCATATACCCAAGAGAAATGAAGACATATGTCAACACAAAAGCTTGTACACAAATGTCCATAGCAGGATTATTCATAATGGCCAGAAAGTGGAGACAACCCAAATGTCCATCAGCTGATGAATGGATAAACAAAAAGCAGTATATATTGATAAAATGGAATATTCAGCCATAAAAATGAATGAAGTAGTGACGCATGCTACAACATGAACTTTGAAAACATGCTAGGTCAAACATGCCAGTCACAAAGGTCACATATTTTATAATTCCATTTACATGAAATGTCCAGAATAGAAAAATCTAGTCAGAAAGTAGATTGGTGTTTAAGACGTGGAGACAACAGGAAATAGGGAGTGGCCACTAATGGTTATGGAGTTTCTTTTTGAGGTGATGAAAATGTTCTGAATTAGTGATGATGGCTGCACAACTCTGAATATACCAAAGGCCATTGAGTTGTACACTTGAAAAGGGTGAATTTTATGGGTATGTGATTATATCTCAATAAAGCTGTCATTTAAAGAAATTGGCACATAACATTATTAACTTCAGGGACTGTGTGGTATAGCAAAAGGTACCCTGCCCTTGATTCTAGCTCCTGTCTTTATTAATATGGCTCTGGGTCACCCACTCAATCACTGAGAGCCTAAGTTTCTTCATCTGCAAAATAAAAATAATATAAACTACCCAATCTGTCTCATGTGGTTATTTTGGGACAAAATTAGATATTGCATGTAAAAGAGTGTTTGTGAATTATAAAATGCTACATAAATTCAGGTTATGTCTCTTCTGAAGTTGGATTAGAATAGTAGGAAGGAGGCCGCGTGCAGTGGCTCACTTCTCTTATTCCAGCACTCTGGGACACAGCGAGCGAATCTACTTGAAATTAGGAGTTCGAGACCAGCCATGGCCAACAAGGCAAAACCCTGCCTCTACCAAAAAATACAAAAATTAGCTGGGCATGGTGATGTGTGCCTGCAGTCCCAGCTACTGGGGAGGCTGAGGTGGGAGAATCACTTGAACCAGGGAGGCAGAGGTTGCAGTGAGTCTAGATTGTACTACTGCACTCCAGCCTGGGCAACAGAGTGAGACCCTGTGTCCAAAAAAAAAAAAAAAAAAAGTAGAAAGCATAAGGTAGGAATAAAAGATCATTACTGTTCAAGCTTTCCATAACTTATTTCCACTTCATTTAGTCTCATTAACTTAATGTTGCCTCCATTTCCTGTACCTTTTTCTTACCATCTACTATAATCTTGTATCGTATAAAGCCAAAAAGTTGAGTTAGGGTACTGAAACACCCAGAACTGTTTAAATAGATATGCAAAGGCCATAGTTCTTTTTGTTGCTAAATTAAATGAATTCTCTCAAATCCTAAATCGAATAAAAGCATATAACACAAAATAATTAAGTAATGTTCTACGGGCATTTAATTCTGTTACCTCTAGTGCATGTATGGGAATGGAGCACCTCCCCCAGCCATTGAGATGACAAAGAATGTCCACAGTGCTGGCACTTCCATGGATCATGAGTCTGTTTAAAAACTCTTCTTGTGTCAAACCAAACAAAATCAGAGAGAGTCCTTTCTCTATAGGAAAAATAAAAGTTAGCTTTAATAAATTAGATTAGATCTTAGGATTATGATTTAGGAATTAATTTTTAATTACCCAATACTTCAGTACTATAATTACAAATATATTTACTGGATATCACGTACTAAAATGACCTTAATTAACTCATCATGATTTTTCAACATTTTTAAAGAAGAGTTTTTTGGGTTTTTCCTTTTTGGAGAGAGTCTCCCTCCATTGCCCAGGCTGGAGGGCAGTGGTGTGATCATAGCTCACTGCAGCCTCAGACTCCTGGCCTCAAGCAATCCTCCCACCTCAGCCTCTGGAGTAGCCGGAATTACAGCTTCGTGCCATCACACCCAGCTAATTTTTTAAAAATCGTTTTGCTAATTTAAAAATTTTTAAATTATTTTGTAGCAATAGGGTTTCACTTTGTTTCCCAGGCTGGTCTCAAACTCCTGGCTTCAAGTGATCCTCCCACCTTGGCCTCCCAAAGTGCTTTGATTACAAGCATGAGCCACTGCATCCATCAAGAAAATTTATCTTTAAAACACTGACCACAAGGCAAATTCTTTTAAGAGCAATGCATTTTATGAAATAGCACAAATTGGCTGGGCACAGTGGCTCCTGCCTGTAATATCAGCACTTTGGGAGGCCAAGGTGGGCAGATCACCTGAGGTCAGGAGTTTGGGACCAGCCTGGTCAACATGATGAAACCCCATCTCTACCAAAAATAAACAAAAATTTAGCTGGGTGTGGTGGCAGGCGCCTGTAATCCCAGCTACTGGAGGCTGAGGCAGGAGAATCGCTTGAACCTGGGAGGCGGAGGGCAGTGAGCCGAGATCACACCATTGCACTCCAGTCAGGGAGACTCCATATCAGGAAAAAAAAAAAAAAAGGACTAAATCCCACATTTCTACTTTATATTATCTTGCATAACCAATCATGGAACCTTTAATCACTTAGAGATGTCAGATTTCTGGTTTATCATTATAAAATAATTCACAGCTTATTCCTGACACATAGAAATACAAGACTACCAAAATCTGAGTATAGAAGAAACACATGGCTGGGCGTGGTGGCTCACGCCTGTAATCCCAGCACTTTGGGAGGCCGAGGTGGGCGGATCACAAGGTCAGGAGATCGAGACCATGGTGAAACCCCGTCTCTACTAAAAATAGAAAAAATTAGCCGGGCGCAGGGGCGGGCGCCTGTAGTCCCAGCTACTCGGGAGGCTGAGGCAGGAGAATGGCGTGAACCTGGGAGGCGGAGCTTGCAGTGAGCCGAGATTGCGCCACTGCACTCCAACCTGGGCGACAGAGCGAGACTCCGTCTCCAAAAAAAAAAAAAAAAAAAGAAGAAACACATGGTTAATTCCAATCACAACATTCAATACCTTTGTAGAAGACAGATTCTGCAGTGAATGAATACATATCTGAAATATCAAAATGTCCCATGCCTACAGGGGCCTAGCAGGTAGTGAGAGAAGTGAAAGAAAAACCTAATCAGAAATAAAATGGCTCATGCCAGGCATAGTGGCTCACGCCTGTAATCCTAGCACTTTGGGAGGCAAAGCCGGGAGGATCACTTGAGCTCAGGAGTTTGAGACCAACCTGGGCAAGGTAGTGAGACCTCACCTCTATTAAAAAATGAAAGTACAGCCAGGCGTGGTGGCTCACACCTATAATCCCAGCACTTTGGGAGGCTGAGGCAGGTGGACTGTTTGAGGTCAGGCATTTGAGACCAGTCTGGTCAGCACTGCGAGACCTCATCTCCACTAAAAATACAAAAATTAGCTGGGCGTGGTGGTGCGTGCCTGTAGTCCCAGCTACTCTGGAGGGAGGTGGAGTTTGCAGTGAGCCAAGATCGCACCACTGCACTCCAGCCTGGGCGAGAGTGAGACTCTGTCTAAAAAAAAAAATTAAAAAAAAAGAGAGAGAAATAAAATGGCCCATCTAAGAGAATGATTGAAACACAGCTCCAACCCATAAGTTAACTATGCAGGAATGCAGGCCCAGTGTTGCCAGATCTTATAATTTTCAGTAACAGCTGGAAATTAGAATTTGTGTGAAACCCTCTAATTATGAATGTTTATAATCTTTTTTAAAAGCCTAGACAGTGCAAGCCAAGCAAAATAAATATGCAGTTCATACATGGCCCATGAGCAGCTAGCTTACAACCTCTGCTTGTCAAGTCAAACGAAGACTCTTTGAGTTAAAAAAAAATAATAATAATAAACTTCATTTCTCTCAAACTTTCTCTGACTTAGTATCTTAGCATTTAGCTGGGCAGAAATGACGTTAATTAAAAGCCAAACATATGAGACACTATTACCAAGAATAACAAGAACCTTCCTCTATAAACAATTATAATACCACTTAAAGGTGAGGCAGGCACTGAGGCAGAAGCAAAATACAGTAGGAAAGCATACATCTCAGCAATGGTGAATTTCAGTCTGATACAAGACAGTCTCACCTGTCAAAACAAAGCACAGTTGCTGCTCTCCACTACTGTCTACAGGAATACAATTTCTGCCAAGGGAAAAACACTGCATGCCCTGGTTCTCCAAATCCCAGAGGGTAATGGTATAGCCCATCCTTTCCACTTCCCAAGTAAACAGTGCAGTGAATCCTGTCACAGACACACATTTAAGATCTATGGGTTCCTCTTGTTCACCGATGTGCATTATCTTCCATGATCTTCCTGGATCACTGGTCTTGGCATGATCTTTCCGTAGAAAATTATATTGCCCATATATTATGTCCTGTGGAATGAAAGCCCAGCTCTGCACACTTGTACTGTGGTTACCAGATTCAGGTGACTCTGAATGCAAAATATCCTGGAACCACGGAGCACAACAGGAAACCTCCAGTTTGGAGTTCTTTATTGTTTCATTCAATGATGATAGCTGGGCTTTCCAAGACCTGGAAAACAAGGTAAAATATAACTTAACACCTGTCACAGTAAAAGGCACTATGTGAAACACTAAACCAGGGCAAAGACGTTCTTAAGAAAAAAAAGTATATACCAAATAAAGACCTTTAATGAAAGGGTACAGTGTCAGCATGATAAAAAATAGGAACAATAAACTAAATGAAAAGGAAATTTCTGTACCTATCAATTTGGAAAGAAAACTTGGTCAGTTTCATGTTGTAGGCAGAGTTAACAGGATCATCTTCATCTATCCCCTTAGGTCCTTGAATAGGAAGGTCTTCTAGTGTTCTTTCACAAAGTAGGTGTCCTGGGTGTTGCCTACATTTAAAAATAATGATAGCCATATGAAAAAATGATGATCAAACCCAAATTTGTGTTACTATTGCTCCTGTTAAAAATGAGAGACTACAGAGAAGGAATAGTATGGACAACAAATTCCCCAGAAAGGAACTCCTTATCTCCCTTGCTTATGCCGCAGTAATAAAGTCAACTGTAAGAATTTTATTCTATTAAGGGCAGTTAGCTTGATAAAGCAATAAGAACACTTACTGTCTACTATATTTCAGATGTTATGCTAAACACTTCACACAAACTCTTATTTAAGCCTCTCAACAACCCTGTGAGGTAAATATAACCCCATCTTATAGATTCGGAAACTAAGGTTCAGAAACACTTTGAAACAGACTAATATGACCATCAAGTCTAGTTTTTTTTGTTTTTTTTTGAGACAGAGTCTCACTCTGTCACCCAGGCTGGAGTGCAGTGGCACAATCTCAGTTCACTGCAACCTCTGCCTCCCAGGTTCAAGCAATTCTCCTGTCTTAGCCTCCTGAGTAGCTGGGACTACAGGTGCATGACACCACACCTGGCTTATTTTTGTACTTTTAATAGAGATGGGGTTTTACCATATATTGGCCAAGCTGGTCTCAAACTCCTGACCTCAAGTGATCCGCCTGCCTCGGCCTCTAGTCCAGATTTTAAAATCACTCATTATACTGCCACCACAAAGTAAGATTTAGGCTTAGACCAGAGGAATGTATAAGAACTAGAAGGCAAAGTATGTGTGTGGCTATAGGTGGGAGAGTATATGTGGAAAAGGGGGGGCTGTTACATTTGAGAAACAAAGAAGGCTAGGGTGGCTAACGTATAGGAAAAATGAGAAGATGGAATGGGATGAGGCTAGAAAGATGGTTCAGGGCCCCAAAGGCTATTAAGAATTTTAAACTTTTATCTGAGGGGGAAAAGGGACCTGAAGAAGTCTTTTAAGCAGAAAAGCAATATGAACATAGGCAGAAGAGTAGCTAGGGGAACAAGGGGAAGGATTTTATCTCCTCGAGCACTTGCATTATTAAATATTAATCCTTTAAACAACTTGAAGGTAATTTGTTGGCACAACCATATGACACTGTCCCAGGATGATGATGAAAAGAAGTTAGAGAAGGTAGGGTGAAAATGAGAAGATGAATGAGAAAATAGTTCCCCCATCAACAAAATAAAAGGTAGATACCCCTGCCCCAGATGTTAATGCCTGGCTACACCTCTGATAAAATATGCATTTTAACAACATCACTCTAGCTACTCTATTGTGGATGGATTTCAGGGGGTAAGAATAGGCATGAGGAGATCAAGTAGGAAACTATTAAAGTAGTTCAATTAAGAGATGATGGTGGCATAGATTAGAGTGACGACGGAAGAGTTGAGAAAAGTGGACAAACAAAAACATTTAGAAGACAGAATGGCTAGGATCTGATGATTAACTGGATGTGGATCTAATACCAAAAAGAAGTTGGAGACACAGTAGTCCCCTCTTATCCACAGCGGATACATTCAAGACACACAGTAGGTACCTGAAACTGCAGATAGTACCAAACCCTATACATACAGTTGACCCTTGAATATCACAGGTTTGAACTCCATGGGTCCACTTATATGATGTTTTTTTCCCAAAAATATATTGGAAAAATTTTTAGAGATTTGCAACAATTTGTTTAAACTCACAAATGAACCATGTAGCCTAGAAATATATTTTTTTTCAGACAGGGTCTTGCTCTGTTGCCCAGGCTGGAGTACAGTGGTGCAATGACAGCTCACTGTAGCCTTGATCTCCTGGACTCAAGCAATCCTCCTGCCTCAGCCTCCGGAGTAGCTGAGACCATAGGCATGTACTACCATGCTCAGTTTAGCCTAGAAATATTTTTTAAAATCAAGATTAAGCCAGGTATGTCATGAATGCATAAAAGTTACATAGATCCTACTCTATCATTTTCTACCATAAATTATGCACAAATTGGCCGGGCACAGTGGCTCATGCCTGTAATCCCAGCACCTTGGGAGGCTGAGGCAGGTGGATCACTTGAGGTCAGGAGTTCAAGACCAGCCTGGCTAACATGGCAAAACCCCGTTTCTACTGAAAACACAAAAATTAGCTGGGCTTGGTGGCACACGCCTGTACTCCCGGCTACTTGGGAGGCTGAGACAGGAGAATCACTTGACCTCAGGAGGTGGAGGTTGCAGTGAGCCGAGATTGTGCCACTGCACTCCAGCCTGGGCAATAGAGCAAGACTCCGTCTCAAAATTTAAAAAAAACCAAAACCACAAACTTGGCATAAAAAGTTAAGACTGGCTGGGTGCTCATGCCAGTAACTCCAGCATTTTGGGAGGCCAAGGTGGTCGGATCACCTGAGGTCATGAGTTCGAGACCAGCCTGGCCAATGTGGTGAAACCCCGTTTCTACTAAAAATACCAAAAATTACCGGGTGTGGTGGTGGGCGCCTGTAATCCCAGCTACTCAGGAGACTGAGACAGGAGAATCGCTTGAACCCAGGAGGTGGAGGTTGCAGTGAGCTGAGATCACACCATTGCACTCCATCCTGGACAACAAGAGCGAAACTCCATCTCAAAAAAGAAAAAAAAAAGTTAACATTTATCAGAACCTACATACACACTTACAGACTGTACATGATACCATTCAAAGCCAAAGAAAATGTAAACAAATGTCAAGATGCAGTATTAAATAACTATATATAATTAGCTGTAGTATATACTAAACTGCTGTAATAATCTCATAGCCACTTCCTGTTGCCATTGCAGTGAGCCCTAGTGTTGTAAATATCTGCTTAAAATGCCATGTGATACTAATAATCTCTGTGTGAGCAGTTCTTGTCTCCAGCAAATTATGTATCACAGTAAAAAGTGATCTCTCTAGCTGGCACGGTGGATGAACGTATAGTTCCAGCTACTCGGGAGGCTGAGCTGGAGGACTGCTTGGGCCCAGGAATATGAGTCCAGCCTGGGCAACATAGCAAGATCCTGTCTCTAAAATAATAACATAATTTTTAAAAAGTGATTTCTTGTGGTTCTCATGTATTTTCATCATGTTTCGTACCATACCATAACCTTGAATAACACCATGGGACCCATATGAAATGTAATGCTGGAAGTGCTCCCAAGTAGAGAAAAGTCATGACATTGTAAAAAAAACATGAATTGCCTGACATGTACCATGGGTTGAGGTATGCTGATGTGGTTGCTTGCCTTTTCAGACAGACTACTCATCTTGTAAACAGATTATGTAGAGTATCAATACAGTACAGTATTGTACATGTATTTTCTCTTAAGATTTTCTTAACATTTTCTTTTCTGTAGATCACTTTATTGTAAGAATACAGTATAATACATATAACATACAAAATATGTGTTAACCAACTGTTGATGTTATCAGTAAGGTTTCTGTTCAACAGTAGGCTATTAGTAGCTAAGTTTTGGGGGAGTCAAAAGTCACATGTGGCATCTTGATTGTGCAGGGGGTTGGCATCCCCGAGTTGTTCAAGGGTCAACTGTACTGTTTTTTCCTATGCATACATACCTATAATAAAGTTTAATTTATAAATTAGGCACAGTGAGTAATAACTAACAATAGGACAATTACAAAAATACACTGTAATAAAAGTTATGTGAATGTAGTCTTTCTTAAAATATCTTAGCGTATGTAATATTTCTGAACCACAATTGACCAGGAAAAAGTGTAACTGTGGATAAAGATGACAACTATATAAAAAAGAAGAAATGGAGAAAGGCCCCTAAGAAGGATGGAAGGAATAGGATCTAAAGCATACACAGAGGGATAGGCCTTCATAGGAGGCAAGGTCATCCAAGAAAAGTTGGGAATAAAGAGATTAATGGAGGTTTGAGGAAAACAGAGAAGGTTTAAAAATACGGTTGTAAAGAATGGGCTCATGAAAAATCACTGTAAAATTTCCAAGCAACATTAAGACCAATTAAAGATACTAAGTGTGAACCTAGAGTGGTACCAATTTTCTTTTGTTGTTTTCTACAAGTACTCAGCTGCCTGACTGTAGACACTGTGAAGGCAGAAAAAAAGATTTCAATCAGGGTTGAAATTGTACCAGACCAAGTGCTATCACAGGGCAGGAGCAAGAGTTCAGAGTACATGCAAGAAAGTAACTGGTATGATGAATCACAGAATCTATGCTGGAAAGACAGGGAAGTGAAGATAGGAGGGGGTGAAGAGTAGAAGGTCAATGAATTGGAAATTCCAGTGAGGTCAGAGGCTAGGTGAAGTGGGAGTACTTGAGTAAGCAAGCTGGAAAGTTTGGGAAGTTGTGGTCAGAGACTGAGATGTAAAAAGTAGTGACTTGGGGGTGGGCCGACTTCAAATACTGACAAAGCCTTGGGTATGGCTGTGTAGGTGGAAAGCTAAGGTAAACTGGAAGAAAAAGTCATTGACGATGAATTTAAAGAACAAATCATGAATTTGGGTTCTCAAGGAGCTTATAAACTATGGGAAACATGAGAAAATTAGGGAAATAATATGTCTATACAATTAAGTGCTAAACTGTGGTTTAAAATTGTGTAATTTTGATTTACATGACATAACCCATATATGATAACACATAAGTCAAAATCAAAACTTTGATGAATATGCAAAAATACAAAGGTGGCCAGTGGTCATTTATACATATTATTCCGTAACTACTTTACAATGTATTAGCTAGAACATGATATAACTGAATAGAAAAAGAAACACTAGTTTAAAAAAAAAAACAAACTAACAAGGATATTTTTAACCTCTTATCAGTCAATTATTTACCTCATATTAGAAACTGCCATCATCTACATACCTGAAATACAAATTTAAGTTAAGAGCAATTGCAGAGTTGGATGAACTGACAATCACTACAACATCGAGGTCTTGAGACACTTTCAGTGAAGTAAATGAAGAAATCTTGGCTGGCTCCTGTTGCTGCTCATTACACATATCTTCTTCGTGAAGTGCTAAATCCACATGAGCTACATACGTACCATCCACAACATCAAAAATGTCTTTGAGTTAGAGTTAAAAGAAAATGCCAGTTTTATAAGTATGACTAACCATTTAAAGCACAGGTTGGGATAAAGCTATAGACTTTATCACTCCAATTTTGTAGGTGTAACAAGAAGACTGAAAACTGAGGCAAGTACCCATTATAACAATCAGATGACTATGAAGTTGGTGGTACAATAAAGAACCTGATACCAAGTTCTTCAACAATACCTGCTGAACATCTACTGTGGGCCGCGACCAGAGGCACTACTATTTTCTTTTTTTTTTTTTTTTTTTTTTTTTGAGACGGAGTCTGGCTCTGTTGCCCAGGCTGGAGTGCAGTGGCCGGATCTCAGCTCACTGCAAGCCCCGCTTCCCGGGTTCACGCCATTCTCCTGCCTCAGCCTCCCGAGTAGCTGTGAGTACAGGCGCCCGCCACCTCGCCCGGCTAATTTTTTTTGTATTTTAGTAGAGACGGGGTTTCACCGTGTTAGCCAGGATGGTCTCGATCTTCTGAACTCGTGATTCGCCCGTCTCGGCCTCCCAAAGTGCTGGGATTACAGGCTTGAGCCACCGCGCCCGGCCGGCACTACTATTTTCTAACAGCACTGGCTGAGAGATGAGGTAAACCTAATATATTTTATGCAACCCAATACTGTCTATCCAAAGTATTATCAACATGCAGTCCATATAAAGGCATTTTATGTTCTTTCTCTTGTATAAATGTTCAAAGTCTGGTATTTTACACTTACAGCACATCTTAATTTGGATACTAAATTTTCATCAGAAATATCTGATCTGTATTGAGACTTCATAAAATTTAAGGTTGAAAGTTGGAACAACTAAAGTTGTAACAAACATCCTTAAAACTTCTCCAATGACTGAACTGAGTATCAGCTTTTAAATCTAAAGTAATAAAAATTAGCTGGGCATGGCGGCCCATGCCTATAGTCCCAGCTACTTGGGAGGCTAAGGCATGAGAATCGCTTGAGCCCAGGAGGCAGAGGTTGCAGTGAGCCAAGATTACGCCACTGCACTCCAGCCTGGGTGAGAGTGAGACCCTGTCTCAGGAGAAGAAAAAAAATTTTATTACACAAAATTAAGAATTCAATTCCCAAGTTACGCTAGCCAATTTAATATGCTCAAAGCCACATATGCTTAATGCCTACTGTTTTGGACAGTGCAGTTCCATAACCCGGCAACAAAAATTGTTAATCTAGTACTTACGACATTTTTGCAAAAATTATATACCTATTACAAAATATAAAAAACCTTCTTTCAATTCAGAAACTAAAGTTCCAAAATCATAAAGGGTAATTTGTCAAATCTTCAGAATAATTTTGCTGATGACCAATATATCTGCTGGAGACAATGAACCCATATTTTCCAAGGTCAAATTAACGATGGCTAAGCAAATATTCATTAATACGATGGAAACATCATTAGAGACAAGAGGTAGATTATATTTACACATGAAAAGATATGTATCACAACATAAGCACTTTTTTTTTTTTAAGACCATCTTGCTCTGTTGCCCAGGTTGGAGTGCAGTGGTACCATCTGGGCTCACTACAACCTCCGCCTCCCAGGTTCAAGCAATTCTCCCGCCTCAGCCTCCTGAGTAGCTGGGATTACCTGAGTAGCTGGGATTACAGGTATGCACCACCATGCCTGGCTAATTTTTTTGTATTTTTAGCAGAGATGGGGTTTCACCATATTGGCCAGGCTGGTCTCGAACTCCTGATCTTGTTATCCCCCCACCTCAGCCTCCCAAAGTGCTGGGATTACAGGCGTGAGCCACCACGTCTGGCCACATTAAGCACACAGTAGATATTCAAGAAATACATTTTGAATAAATAGGTAAAGAAGAGAATATACAATTTTAAAAGAACGCAAATTCATATGATTAAGACTACTAAAAATGTACATACTGGAAAATATAATATATAGTATATATACTATATATTCAAATAGAATATAAAGTAGATTACAATTTAGTATTTTAAGTTTATAAGGATCTTTTTCCATGAAAAGTTTTACTGAAAAATTAACCATGCTCCCTATATCCCAGCCCCCAAAACTAAAGCCTAAAAAGGCTCATCTTTCTAGGTATTCTTCTCCTCTACATGTCAATCAACACTTCTACCACCAAGGATACAGATCCAGCCTAAACTACTCAAAACAAAAAGAATTCCTCTGCAGAGCTGCGTGTCAATAATCATGTCCACTGCCTGTGCAGGCAAAGGTAGTGTGAAACAGTTGAGTACTCTAATTGCAGCATCTCTTTCAGGAAATATAATATGTAGGATGATACATTTGTTGATGAACAACAATGATGTGTTATTGTGAAATGACAGGATTCTCAAAGACAGTAAGGAAATACCTACAAAACAAAAGGATATTATTTCAAACTCATTGGTCACAATTTTACAACTGGTACATTTGATTTTATAAACCTAACAAGTAAAACAAAAAAGGAACTAGACTTAGTCTAACTCTACGCAGTTATGGTTCACACCCACCTAAGGAAGTAGTCATTGGGAAGTGGGTAAGAGGATGATATGGCCTGCAATGTCTCTGGTTCCGTTTATGCTACTCTGATAGCACACTAGAAGGAATATTCAAAAAAATCAACTTGTCCATGGGACCCCATAAGAACAATCACATTTTTTTGTTGTTTTTTTTGAGACGGAGTCTCACTCTGTCACCCAGGCTGGAGTGCAGTGGCGTGATCTCAGCTCACTGCAAGCTCCGTCTCTCGGGTTCACACCATTCTATTGCCTCAGCCTCCCGAGTAGCTGGGACTACAGGCGCCCACCACCACACCCGGCTAATTTTTTATATTTTTAGTAGAGATGGGGTTTCACTGTGTTAGCCAGGATGGTCTTGATCTCCTGACCTCATGATCCGCTCGCCTTGGCCTCCCAAAGTGCTAGGATTACAGGCATGAGCCACTGTACCTGGCCTTTTTTTAAAAAAAAAAGAAAAAAAGAAGAAACCTTATAATCAAGGGTGAAGAGTATGTTACTGCTTTAAAAAGAGGCCTGAGTGCTTTGATTTCTGCTCCCTGCAGTCAACAGCTCTATAAGCAGTGTAGATCAGCACTGTCAAATAGAAATATAATGTAAGCCACATACATGCCTTAAAATTTTCTAGCAGGGGTGGCTCACACCTGTAATCCCAGCACTTTGGGAGGCCCAGGTGGGCGGATCACTTGAGGTCAGGAGTTTGAGACCAGCCTGGCCAACATGGCAAAACCCTGCCTCTACTAAAAATATAAAAATTAGCCAGGCGTGGTGGCGGGCACCTGTAGTTCGAGCTACTCGGGAGGATGAGGCACGAGAATCGCTTCAACTGGGGAAGCGAAGGTTGCAGTGAGCTAAGATGACACCACTGCACTCCAGACTGGGTGACAGAGTGAGACTCTGTCTCAAAAAAAAAAATAAAATAAAAATAAATAAAATTTTCTGGTAGCCACAAGAAACAGGTGAAATTAATTTTAATAATATACATTGGCTTATATCCAAAGTATTTCATATTTTGAAATGTAATTAAATACAAAAATTGAGATACTTTACTTTTTAGTATTAAGTCTTCAAAATCTAATATGCATATGACACAAAGTACATCTTAATTCATATTAACCACATTTCAAGTACTCAATAGCCCCATCTGCCTAGTGACTACTATATCGGAGAGTGTAGACCTGATTTCACATCTATGAGAACTTTTCCTGAAGTATATAACTACATGATAATGTCACAAATTTAAATACGCTGAAAGACCACCTGTAGATACTTACTGATATCTTGATCTTCAATGAGCTTTTGCAATGCCTCCCCACTATAGCTATACAAAATGGTTGCATCACATCTTCCATCTTTCAAATTAAATTCATAGATAAGCAGTTCATAATTTTCACCAAGAGCGAGCAGTTTGGGCTTGTCAGTTGGTGTGCTGCTGTTACGAGAATCCTCCCATATAAAGCTAAGAAAAAAGTTTAGATTTATTGTATTCTATATGCGCAATAATATTTACTCACAATGGTGGGGGTAGAAGGGCTGAATAAGTAGAGAACAGTTTCGTTGACCAGGTAGCATTCATTCTACACTTCAATTTAAGAGAACATAAACTGCTCTAGGACCTCCCTCCTCTTCCTGCTTCCCTTTTACACCAACACAAAACTACAGGAGTGGGTGGTAAAAGACAAAAATGTGGGGCTCAGAGCAAGAAATGATAGCTCCTTTTATTCTTTCATCTTTAATCCCAACTAATATGTTTAAACAAACTGTCATGATCAAGGGTAGGTATCAACAATAAAATATGTATATTATTCATATGAGGCGGTATGTACAATAAAACAGGCTTTTGATAACTTAAATGTTTTGACTTTTAAAAAGAAGGTGATTATTTGTATTTATAGACTGACGATTCCAAAATCTTGAAAAACTTTGCCTAATAGAACCTTCTGTGATGGAAAAGTTTTATATTAGCATTGCCCAATACAGTAGTCAATAGCCACATGCAGCTACTGAACACTTGAAATGTGGGGCAACTGAGGAACCAAATTTTTTACTTTAACAGCCACATGTAGCTAATGACTACCATTACTAAACAGTACAGTTATGGAATTCTTAAACTGTAATGTCAAAATAACAACACTGGCAAGACTGATGGTGTTTCAGCTTCAAATTAAATATTAAAATTAAATTACATATTACAAATAAAAGCCCCAAATCTGAAAATAACACAATGGAAAGAGGTGAGGCTATACCATGTTGATAAAATTTCATCTTTTAAGAAACTTGCTTTTTCTACAGAAGTAGCAAGTTTTATACTTCTGGAGTAGTATATAAAACTACTGTGGTACATACATGATTTAATTCAATTAGTAATAAAACTATGTATTTTATAATACTACAGTAGTTTTATACTATTACAGTATTATGTCCTTATTAGATAAAAAAATGACACGTTTCTGACTTCATATTGATAAATGTAGAAAACCTAAATGTCAAAATAAACAAAAGTTAAACTAAGATATACTTAAAAGGTCGAGTACATCATTAGCATAGGGACAATATTGCCACATGGAAAGACAGGAAATTTTCAAGGCAATAAACAAGATATATGATGTAATTTCAACAATATAAAAAAGGTCTATGTACTTTGAAAAAGTAGGAAGTAAACTCTAAATACTAAAAACATGCCCTTATTTTTACCCTATGAAGTATTTTAACTGAATTAAAATTCAATTCAAATAAAAAAATTAAAAACTCCTTTCTTGGTCCTCCTCCCCTCTAATTTCATGAACTAGCATAAGAATGCCCCCTTTATTTCATCTGGGTATGTCTTACCTTCTCTGTTGGGTTCTCAAACTCCTAAAGATTTCTGCTTTTCTTTCTGTCCCATTCCTCTCTTTACAGAGCCACATTCATAGGTACCTGATACTGCTAAATAAACTAACTTCCCCTAAACTAGTTTATAAATAACTTAGTTTATAATAGTTTATAAACTAAATGCAGATTCCTCTTCTAGCAACTAGACATCAAGGATAGAGAAGACAAACCCAGAAGAGTTAAGCATTCACCGATTTATCAAACGAATCTCTAAATGTCAGGAGCTGTTAGAGGAGATGGAGATTCCAAGATGAGTAAGACAGCTTTCAGCTACCCGTCTCAAAGAGAGAGTTGTGAAAATACTTACTATTAATAATTATTAAAGGACAGGTTGGGCTCAGTGGCTCACGCCTGTAATCCCAACACTTTGGCAGGGAGACGTGGGATCATTTGAGCCCGGGAGTTTGAGACTAGCCTAGGTAGCACAGTGAGACCTCATCTCTACAAAAAAATAGAAAAATTAGCCAGGCCTGTTGGTGCACACCTGTAATCGTAGCTACAGGGGAGGCTGAGCCCAAGAAGTCAAAGCTGGCTGCCGTGAGCCGTGACTGAGCCACTACACTTCAGCCTGGGCGACAGCGACCTTACCTTAAAAAAAAAAAAAAAAAAAAAAAAAAAAAAGGCAGCCCACTCAAAACACTAACAGGGCATTCCCAAACTTTATGATGTAAACTCTTAAGTACTGAACCAAGGTTACAGAAGTACAAAGTAACGCATTATTGTAATCACATGTTTGTCTTCCCCAAACACGCGCGCCTCGCAAGAAAGAAGTGTCTTACTCAACTTTTTAGGCACTGCTCCTATGTAACAGCAGGCACACAATATTTGTTGAATAAGTGAAGGGACAAACTAGACTCTGTCCTTGAAGAAGAGGACTACATGTGAAGAAAAACGCTATTAATTTCAAGGACATGAAAAAAGTATCAGGACGATTCAAATTAGAGATGATCCTCAGCTGGCATCTTTAACTGAAAGACGAAATGGGCATGGGACTCGACCCTATGACAGTTAATCAACCTGTGTTGATAAAGAATCAGCGCCTCAGCTGAGACTGTTCCGGGTTCGCCGCAGGTGGCAGAGGAGCTGGACGCCGTCTCCGCCCACCCGGAACAGGGGAGCCGGCCTGCCGGAATGCAACGAGGCAAGCGCTTCAGGTCGGGGGAAAGGTTCTGAGAGGAAACCAGGCTCGTCTCTGGGCCGTTTCCTGCGGCTGTCACCCTTCTCCCGCCACCTCTATGGTTGCAGGGAGGCCACGGCGTGAGCCCTCTGGACTCCCCCAACGGCCCAGCTCTCCCTCAGCACTTACTGCCAGAAGGGGCCCTCCAGGCAGCAGCGACCCCGGCCCCGGCTGCCAGGCGCCAAAGAAAGCACCTGGAGGCTGCCCGCAGCCGTCAGGCTCCCCAGAGCCTCCTGCTGTGTGTGCAGCTGCGCCCGGGAGCCCAGCTGCCCCATCGCCTCGGCGGGGACCGGCACCAACAGCATCGGTAGAACCCGCCCCATGGCCGCGGCGCCCCGGCTACCGCCGGCGGAAGCAGCACTGCCGGCTCCCTCCTCTGCAGCCATCTTGGCGCGGCCGTTACTTCCGGGCACTTTCGCCGGAACCTGATTGCGTCGTGGGCATGCGCGGTGTACGGAGCGGCTCACGCTCGGCCTCGTGACTCCCGCGGAGACCTCTCGGCTGTCTCCAGTCGGTTCCATTCCTTTCCTGTGGGGGGCAGTACCAGCCTCTATAGCAAAGCCACAACTGCTCTGGCCCCAGTCGCACTCTGCTTAACTACCCTGGCATGCTTGAAGGCCTAACCTAGCCTAGCAGGCCGTTGCAGCCGTTCTCGCTCTGTGCATTACCCTTTGCCTTCTTGGTCCAGCTGCCTCCAGCTCCCCTGGAACCCAGTTCCTGCCTCTTTTCTTCGCTTTTCTTATTGTGCTGTTTGCTTACAGGCTCTGGGGTGGTGCCATTTCCTTGGTAGCATGGATCAAGTCTTACAGTGTGGATCCATAGTGAGGGTGTTGACCCGAAAGTTGAAGTCAAATAATATCCATTGTAACAGAGAGATGGGGTAAGTAAGGGGTGGAGATGGTAGAGCTCCTGTCTGTTTTCTCAGAGAAGTATGATCCAAGATCAAGAGGAAGGAGCAACGGGTTTGAGGTGAGAAGAGGAGTTGAATAGGCATTTTGGTAAAGTCTCCTAAAAGACAGCTGTAGCTGTACCTTCTTAACACATTTGCCACATTCAGAACATTTCCGCATAAATGTAACCTCTATTGACAGGCCTCCCTAAGCCATTCAACCTAAAGTCCTTTTTACTGCAGTCTCTCACCTTGTTTTGTTTTTAATCATAGTATTTATCACTACTTGATATTTTCTGCCAGTTCCTGTCCAATCAGAATGTAAACTTCAAAAGAGCAAGGACTTTGTTGCTCACCACTGTCCTTGCTAGTACCTAAAACAGTGCCCGTTTCATGAAAGGTACTCCAGCATTTGTTGATCAATGCATGACCTTATTTGTCAAAATAAAAGCAAACTTTTTTTTTTGAGATGGAGTCTTGCTGTGTCACCCAGACTGGAGTGCAGTGGCGGGATCTCAACTCACTGCAACTTCTGCCTCCCGGGCTCAAGCAATTCTCCTTCCTCAGCCTCCCCAGTAGCTGGGATTACAGGTACACACCACACCCAGCTAAATTTTTGTATTTTAGTAGAGACGGGGTTTCACCATGTTGGCCAGGCTGGTTTCGAATTCCTGACCTCAGGTGAATTACCCATCCCAGCCTCCCAAAGTGCTAAGATTACAGATGTGAGCCACCGTGCCCGGCTGAAACCAAACATTTTATATCACAAGGGAGATATAGTCAACCTTCTAAGCTTAGCTGGGGCAGTTTTCTCTCTATAAAAAATGGCAACGTTAAAGCAATTTCAAAGGTTACACTTGTGTTAGCTACAAGGCCTTGTCCCTTATAATCAGGACATTCTTCTCATGCCTGTAAATCCCAGCACTTTGGGAGGCCAAGTTGGGAGGATCACTGGAGCCCACCCTTGCCAACATAGGGAGACCCTTGTCTCTACAAAAAAAATTAAAAATTTTTTTAGAGACAGTTTTGCTCTTGTTGGCCAGGCTGGAGTACAGTGGCGCAGTCTTGGCTCACTGCAACCTCCAACCTCTGCCTCCCGGGTTCAAGCGATTCTCCTGCCTCAGCCTCCAAGTAGCTGGGATTACAGGCATGTGCCACCATGCCTGGCTGATTTTGTATTTTTAGTAGAGACGCAGTTTCTTCACATTGGTCAGGCTGGTCTCAAACTCCCGACCTTCAGGTGATCCGCCCGCCTTGGCCTCCCGGAGTGCTGGGACTACAGTCATGAGCCACTGCGCCTGGCCAAAAAAAAAAATTTTTTAAATACTAACTGGGTGTGGTGTCACATGCTTGTAATCCAAGCTACTCAGAAGACTGAGGTGGGAGGATCACTTGAGCCTGGAGGCAGTGAGCCATGCACTCACAACGCTGCAGTGAGCCATGATGGTGCCACTGCACTTCCACATGGGTGACAGAGTAACACCCTATCTTAAAGAAAAGCAAAAGGACATTCCTGGAGCACTCACACATAAGATAACCTTCATTACGGGTTTTAACTTACAAGCAAGTTCCAACACATCATTCTATTATCTCTTTAATTATACCTTATTATGCCATGTCTTATTTTTAGGCACATCATTTAGATTTTTGAAGAAAGGATATGAAAATGTTTGGGGAAGGGTTCTCCAATATATAAAGGCTTAAGAAATGTCTTCAGACTCTCTGGATCCCTGTAAATACAGTCTATACAGCTAGTGTCTGATGATTCAACTTCCCACATATATGTATTCCAGAACAAACAGATCAGTAGATCCAGGCAAACCTATAAAGAGAACAGGTGTTAACTGCAAGCACAATTCTACTTTGCAAGCATTTATATGATTTGACTAGTATCTGACTCTAGCGGTAATTCTGAAGACAGAGATGACCATGTTATTCATGCCTATATCCTGGAATAGTTGTCCCTCAAGTATTTCTTGAATGAATGAATAATTCAGGTTCTTTAACTAATTCTTGCCTTCAAATAGCTTAGCACTATAAATGACCAAAGCGCCTAGAATGAAAGGTTGGCTGAAGACTTGGTCAAGACTGATTACACAGTAAATGTCAGTGTGTAGAACCACTTCTAAAAGCACATGTTCCTTCATGCTCATAATTTAAAAGAAGGAAGTAGTGAAGCAAGTAACAGAACATAGATTGGGCTTGAACAAGGGACTTTGACCTTGTTTCTGTGATGACTTACTCCATCCTGGCCTCCAGCTGCTGAACCAATTGTTTGTCCACGTGGTGACAGAACAGGGGAAGTAGGTTGCTGGGGAAAGCTAGGGGTTCTGCCAGAGAGGCTGTAGGCATTTGGGCTATTTCCCAGGCAATCAGAACCACCATGTCTGTCCTAGAGAGCATAAATATAAGCAAATAAATTTGCTTAAGAAACAGACTCAGGGCCAAGGTTATTATCTTTCCATTGCTACTACCATTGTCCCCCACCCCCAGGTAGCAATTCAGAGGTAACATTTGCATGTTTGCTACCTGCCAAGCAATGCTTAGTGCTTTACATATTTCCCTTCCTATTTAATCTTAAGAACTATGAGGGGTTAATACCATCATCCCTAGTTTGTAGATAAAGAAACAAACTAAGAGAAGTGAGAAGTGAAAGAACTTGCCCTAAAGTTATATTGCTAGTGAGTGATACAGTCAGAATTCAAACCTAGGTCTTTTTAAACTCTAAAGCTTGTCCCCTTAGGTACCATGTTATACTGCCTCCTAGAAGAAACCAAAACTCTAGGGCACTATTAAAAAAAAAAAGCAGAACAGCTACAACACTGCTACTTTTTTTCCTATCCAGCCTCCTCCTCAGTACTTGAAATGCCTCAGGAAATACTTCATCTGGCTCAGTCTGCACATCCCAGGGGTACTGAGATAGTATTTACAAGGCCTTTATGATCTTACCAAGCTGTATGGTCACTGTTGGGTTCCTCTAGGGAAGAATCCAGCGATACCAGCTGCTCCCCATGACTCAGTAGGGCATAGAGCAAAGATATTCCAAACTGCAAGGGACATACATATATTCCAGCGCAAAATGAGTTCACTCTCAGCATTTGGTGCTTTCCTGACTCTTATCTTCCCAACTAAAGGACAGGTTAACATTTAGAGATGGAGCCCAAGATATGCACAAGGGCTGTCAGGTTTTACACTGGTGAGCCAAAGAACTCTCTAACCTTTCCATAGGAATCACTGCTCTGAACTTTTCCAAAAGACACTCTTGGAGAGCTGATTAAATGCATATTTCTAGGCTTGACTCCTAGGAGTAGGAGGTTAGGAATGCCTCCAGGAATCTGAGGCAGGTAGTCTGTGGACTCCACTTTAAGAGGCACTTCTTTAAGCAAAGACCTTCAGTGTGGCATACACGAGATAATCCACTGGGATATTAAAAGACAGTATCAAAATTTTCACATCTAGAGTCTTTTCTTTAAAATTTTCTATCTTATATTTATTATATACCTATTGGCCGGGTGCAGTGGCTCATGCCCGTAATTCCAGCACTTTGGAAGGCCGAGGCGGGCGGATCACTTAAAGTTAGGCATTCAAGACCAGCCCGGCCAACATGGTGAAACCATGTCTCTACTAAAAATACAAAACTTAGCCGGGTGTGGTGGCACACACTTGTAATCCCAGCTACTTGGGAGGCTGAGGCAGGAGAATCACTTGAACCCGGGAGATAGAGGTTGCAGCGAGCCAAGATCGTGCCACTGCACTGCAGCCTGGGTGACAGAGTGAGACTATCTAAAAAATAAATGAAAAATATTTATTATGTACCTATTATTACTAGTGTTACATTTGGTTTATAAACACATGGGTAGTGTGGTTTAGAATGTTTTTTACTGACAGAGGTACACAAGAGTTTGGAGACCTGCTCTGGAGGCTCACGTCAGCAGCAATTAGGGAGCTTATTAGAAAAACAGAGCTGGCACATGGGCCCCACCCCAGACCCACTGAATGACTGAGTGGGACCAAGGAGCTGGGTTTAATAAGCTGGCCAGGTGATCCTGTGCTTACTAGAAATTGAGAGGCACTGCAGAGGATAAGATTTGTGGAGAGATGAGACTGTCCCCCAACTTATCCCTTATCAGTGATACCAACCTGAAAGCCATCTATGGAAAAAAGCCTCCTAGACATGTTACCTGATTCTGAAGCACCACGGTGACTGGCCGCTCTGAGGAGCCAGGTGGCAACAGCATTAATCCCTGAAGTCCTTGGAGGAGTTCATGGAGGGTCAAGTGACTGATACATTTGCCCAGAGGTTTGAATAACATTTGTAGGGCCTGCAAGAAGATCAGTAAGCACCTCCCGAATCCCACTACAACTTCCCCTCCCCTTACCTTGCCTCCACAGGCCCTTCCATCGCTGACTGTCTTTGGCACATCTTGGTGAGGTTACTTACCGGGCTTGTCACCACTATGACTCTCCATCCCCAACACTGACACCTTCAGTACCTACTCGTCCTAGGATGCCTTCTCTAAGAAAAGTAGATAGGGGCTCAACATTTATCAGGGCATCCTAATCTTTTACTCAGACCTCCTCAGCACACTGACACCTGTGCGACCATACGCCTGTTGCTTTTTGTTTGTTGTACCTAAAGATGATCCACTGTTCCTGTAATAGTTCTGTAACTTTCTTGCCCGAGGGTGGCAAGGCCAGCATCCCTCACTGCGCCCAGCACCTTCTCTGGCATCTCTGGGGCATGTGGGGACTGGAGGGGAGATATGACCCCTAACCTATTCAGGAGACCATCCTCTTCTCCACTCAATGCCACAGTACCTGATCAGCCACATCCCTCCGGACCAGGAGGGGCAGATGGTGGGTGATAGCCAAAAGAATGGTAATAGCCTGATCCTGGGCCAGGAAGGGGAGCAGCCGGGCCACCAGGGCCTTCCCCTTCCTCACAGAGAGCACCTGCAGGAAGCCATCTGCTGTCTCCCTACAAGGGAGAGAGGGGAACATTTTCAGAACTCTGCATCGAGGAGAGGGATACATGCCAGAAAGCAGAGGCAGAAGCAAGACCAGTGTCTTTGCTGCTCCTTCCCTACCTGGGCTGAGGTGGAACCCTCCCACACTCACTCCAGGTTGTTCTGCTCCTGGGTCTTTAAGGTCTGGAAGAGCTTCTCAACCTGGTTGCTTTGCTGCTCAGAAAAGCAGGGCTGTGGAGGCCTATACTTCCAGCCCTCCTCTATTTCTAGTAACTGAAGGAACATCTGGGAATTTGAGGGTGGAAAAAAGAGGTAAATTTGGGTACTATCTCATTCTCAAAGGTAGGTTCGGAACTCGTCCCTAAAGAACTGGTATCTCACCTTCTCAATCCGGTATAACACTCGAAGCCTCTGACTGCTTGCAGCTTCTATATCCTAGGAGAAGAGAGTCGCCAGCTATCAGCTATACTGCCACTGCCACAGCCCCCGCCCAGGCCCCTGACTAGCTAGAGATTGAGCTGGAAAGGCTAGAAACCTTCCAAAGGGGAGAGAAAAAGGTCTGGGAAGATAATGCTCCCACCTGCTCTTGAGTTCCATGGGGTACAGCATCAATAGCTCGGCGAGGGCTGAAGCACGTCGACACAGCTACCTGGCCCAGGGAACCCTCGATTCGGACTACTGCATGAGAAGAGAGGCACATTTCCCTCCCTCTTCCCACGCTCTGTCCACTCAGATGCCCAGCCCAAGTCAGCAGGCCAGCCCTGACCCTACCGGACTCATAAGCCTCTGCCTTCTGAATGTAAGGCGTTACCAGCTTGAGGGACTCAACCTGGTTTCTTCGTCCAAGTAGCTCTTCGTCTACCTGCTTCTTCTCTAGCTTCTGGTAATATTCCTGAGAATGCATGGAATAGGAAACAAAAAAAACAAAAGTCTATATTCATCTTTTGACCTTAGAATTAAGTTTCTCAAGTGCAGCCTCTTAAGTTTTTTTTTTTTGTGTGTGTGTGTGTGTGTGTTATAAGTTTTGTTGTTTGACACAGGGTTTCCCTCTGTCACCCAGCTGGAGTGCAGTGGCACAATCTCTGGCTCACTGCAACCTCCCTGGCTCAAGTGATCCTCCCACTTCAGCCTCCTCAGTAGCTGGGGCCACAGGCGCGTGCTACCATGCCTGGCTAATGTTTGTATTTTTGTAGAGATAGGATTTCACCATGTTGCCCAGGCTGGTCTTGAACTCCTGGACTCAAGCAATCAGCCCGCCTTGGCCTCCCAAAGTGCTGGGATTACGGGGCGAACCACTGTGCCCAGACAAGCACAGCCTCTTAACACTCTTTCCTACAACAATCATTCCAGAAATGATGCTGATACCTTAGGCCCTCCTTGCAGTTATTCTAAAGTGTCTTAAGCACCCTGGGCCCCACATCACCCATCTTGGAATTCACATACCAAATACTTAAAGACTAGGTACCACCACCAAGTCTGATGAAAGGGCAGAGAGCAAAGTGGAGAGCCAGTGAGCAAACCTGTTCCAGCGTCTGTAACCTTCCTGCATTCCTCATGCCCTAGTACACACACACTGCATACCACCTGTCCTCCCCACTTCCCCATTTAATCTTGTGACCTCACCTGTACTTTCTAAAAATCAGTTATCTGATGATATGAGGGCCATCCAGAGGTTGAAGAACAGAACTAGCCATAGGGATGTGTTTGTCGGTTGCCCTCTAGGCCAGTTTTATACTTCTGTGGATTCACTCAGCAGCTCTGACATTTTCTTAAAGTTGAGAAATCCTAAACTAAAATCCACTGACAAGCCAAACAAGGATTTGAAAAAGGCTCTTTTGTTTAGAAGCAATGCCAAAAAGGTGAGAGTACAAAACTATTTCACTTTCAGTGACCCTTGCAGAAAACGGAGGGCTTTTGAAGCTTGGTGGAAAGAAAGGAAAAATACCTAATGTAAATGAGAAGGGAATAAGGATGGGGCCCTGGATGGGAGGCTCACAGATGTTGAAGTGAAAGTGAAACAGCTAGCCGGGGGCAGTTGCTCAGTTGTTCACACCTGTAATCTCAGCACTTTGGGAGGCTGAGGTGGGTGGATCAGTTGAGGTCAGAAGTTCAAGACCAGCCTGGCCAACATGGTGAAACCCCGTCTCTACTAAAAATACAAAAATTAGCTGCGTATGGTGGTGCATGCCTGTAATCCCAGCTACTTGGGAGGCTGAGGCAGGAGAATCACCTGAACCCTGGAGGTGGAGGTGGCAATGAGCTGAGACTGTGCCACTGCACTCCAGCCTGGATGACAGTGGGAGACTCTGTTTCAAAAACAAACAAAACAAAAAAACCACAATAGCCTAGACAACCCAAAAACTTGTGGACAAAGACTTGCCCTATAAATCAAGGCAGAAGGAAGCAGGGGAAAATGAGTGAAAATGTCTGCTGTTGTTTGTTCAGTTAAACAAACTGAATCCCACTATTTGTAACATCCCTGTGCTTTAGATCTAAAAAGTGAAAGTAGATGAATATAACAAGACATTTCTAAGCATACAAAGGTGGGAAAGTCCATATTTCCTGGGTGAACAGGGAAAATTCTTAGCAAAGAGTGGAGACAAAACCTAAGTGTGTTTGGGGAACTGGAAATAATCAGTTGGCTGAAACATAGGAGGAGAGAGAGAAATGAGCTTGGGATGTCAATTTTAGAAATATGGCCCCCATCCTGTAGTGATTCTCTCTCCCACCTGAACAGACATGAACTCTATGAGCAGAAGAGAAGATCAGAGAGGGCCCGGGAGTCCAGGCCCGTTTGACCCAAGGTCAGAGGCAGGGCTGAGTACTGCGGGGCTCACCTGGTAGTAGTAATCATCCAGGCGGGGGTTTATACTCTGCAGTTGCACCATCTGCACTTTTATCACCCAGTCCTTCTCTTTTCTGGTCATGAGGTTAGCATAGGGGTCTGGCTGCTGAGACCAAGGCTTCTTGGCTGGGGGACTTTAAGCCAGGAAGAACAACCCTTTAGACTTACCCACCACTGCCACTTCCTAAGGAGTGTGGTGAGCAGGAAGTGGGGCTCTCTGGGAAGGATGGAGCAAGCACAGAGGTGGGCAACAGTATGAGAGTTTTAACCACCAAATGGGAGCTTTGAGGGAGACGACTGGTCACAAGGGGAGACCCAGCATGCAGATGGGTTCCCCTCAACCCTGCTCCTGGTCTGGGCTGTACCTTGGTGTTTGACTGTGCTGCTGCTGCTGCAAGATCCGTTGGTGCTGAGGGTGGAGCTGGGTCAGATGACTGGGAAGACAAGAAGTAACTTGAGCTGGGTGAAAGGAAGCTCTCAGTTCTCTGCCCCCTCCATTCATTCAGCGCAGGTCAGCTAAGGTGAACATCTAAGGAACCTCATCTTTAGGTACTTTCCCAAAGTCGGCCACATGGCATATCATAGTCCTAGACCCATAGGGCTCCCAAGCTCCTTCAACATCTATTTTCCTGCAATTTGGCTGCAGGAAATCTTGGCACAGTAGAAAACCTTTTGGCCTGGTCATCAGGAGTTCTGAATCCTAGTGGCAGTTCCATCATGCTAGCTGATTGCAAATAAATTTTTATTTTTAATTTTTTTTGAGACAGTCTCCCTCTGTCATCCAGGCTGGAGTGCAGTGGCACAGTCTCAGCTCACTGCAACCTCTGGCTCCTGGGTTCAAGCGATTCTCCTGCCTCAGCCTCCCAAGTAGCTGGGATTACAGGCTCCCACCACCATGCCCAGTTCATTTTTATATTTTTAGTAGAGACAGGGTTTCACCATGTTGTCCAGGCTGGTCTTGAACTCCTGGCCTCAAGTGATCCTCCCACTGTGGCCTTCCAGAGTGCTAGGATTACAGGCGTGAGCCACAGCACCCGGCTTTAAATAAGTTTTTAATCTTCCTCGGGCTACATTTGTGAGGGAGAAGGAATTACACTATACCTCAGACTTCTCTTACTAGATTTCTGTTTTCCTGTGGCAACTGGTAGGCATGGTCCCCACCCCTCCTCAGCCAGTACCTCCTGAGAACCTCAAATCAGTACCTGAACCTAGGGGGCCATGAGGTCAGCAGGCTGCAGAAGAGAGTTGGGTCTGGTGAGGGCAGCCGAGGTCCAAAGTGCCGTGCTGGAGAGCTGGTGCTGGGAAATGTAGGCCAGAAAGGGATGGGCGACAGGTAGTCCAAGGTCTGAGAGAGGAATTAAGAGGTCTGGGAGAATGCCATCTCCACCAAAAGAATGCTGCTGTTGTTGTGAGGGCTCAGTTCCTTTCCTGCCTTTTCCCCTCAAGAACTTCACCCAACATTGTGCCATCTTGTGAGTCCCTCAAGGCAGCTTTGAGGGCACCAGACTGTGGTTCCTGCCCTTGTTTCTTTTCTTTCCTTTTCCTTTTTTTTTTTTGTTTTGAGACAGAGTCTCACTCTGTCGCCCAGGCTGGACTGCAGTGGCGTGATCTCTGCTCACTGCAAGCTCCGCCCCCTGGGTTCACGCCATTCTCCTGCCTCAGCCTCCTGAGTAGCTGGGATTACAGGCATATACCACCAAGCCTGGCTTTTTTTTTTTTTTTTTTTTTTTTTTTTTAATATATTTTTAGTAGAGACGGTGTTTCACCATGTTAGCCAGGATGGTCTCGATCTCCTGATCTTGTGATCCACCCGCCTCAGCCTCCCAAAGTGCTGGGATTACAGGCGTGAGCCACCACACCCAGCCCTACCCTTATTTCAACAGGGCTTGACTAGGAAGCAGCTCTTTATTCCCTGACAATGTGGGGTCATGTGCTTTTCCTACTCTCCTCTCTATGATAGCCTTCTCTTGGGCTGTTTTCAGCCGCTGGGGCAGTACTCATCTGTCTTTTTCTGACTCACTTGAAGCCCTCCTCAAAACTCTAATTCTTTCTAGTTCTCCCTGCAGGATATCGTCATTCTTGAATTCCTCTACCCCAGGCCATGTTCCCATTACACAGTTAATTGAAGGGCAGGTGCTCTTTCCAGCTAAGGGCTGGCCATCTACTGAAAGATTGCCTAAGGCAGGAGTAGTTTGTCCTTGTTCATACACATGGCCAGTTGTCCTAGTACCACATATGAAGGTGTCTATCCATGCCCATGGTTGGGCACACCACCTCTGTCATTTATCAAGCTCCTTTATGCTGGGGCAACTCCCACCTCCCATACCCATACCTCACTTTGGGTGCCTTAACTCCAGACCAGGGTTGGGGCCAGATTGAACATAATGGATGGAATCCTCACTATGCACAGTATGAAGGCTGCAGTAGACTCACCTGCCACAGAAAATGCAAGGAGGCAAGTGACATTCCCAGCACACCAGGGGCCTTGACTCCAGGGGAGCTGAGCAGAGCTCTCTGGAACAGGAGGGAGGAACCAGGCTTGAATGGGCCTCTGTAGTGTCTTCTACATTCACCTGTGTTTTTGAGGAGGTGGACGGAGGCAGCAAGACCAGCTATTCCAACATCCAGGGCAGTGGCAACTTGGCCCTCCCTCAGGTTCAAAGTCAACTGGGCCAGGATCCCTCTCCCTCTCCTGGGAGGAATAAGACTACTGCAGTGGTACTCCCTTATTCAAGAGAGATACGTTCCAAGACCCCCAAGGGATGCCTGAAACCGGATAGTACTAAACCCTGTGTAGTGCTTTTTCTTATATATACACACCTATGATAGTTCATATTTAAAATTTTTTTTTTTTTAGAGTCAGGGTCTTGCTCTGACACCCAGACTGGAGTGCAGTGGCACTATCATAGCTCACTGCAGGCTCAAACTCCTGAGCTCAAACCTGCCTCCTGCTTCAGACTCCTAAGTAGCTGGGACTACAGGCATGTACTACCATATCTGGCTAATTTTTGAAATTTTTTTTTTTTTGGTAGCGACAGGGTCTTGCTTTGTTGCCCAGGCTGGTCTGGAACTCCTGGCCTCAAGCAATCCTCTCAAAGTGCTGGGATTACAGACATGAGCCACTGCACCTGGCCAGTTTAATTTATGAATTAGATTCAATAAGAAATGAACAAGGCCGGGCGCGGTGGCTCAAGCCTGTAATCCCAGCACTTTGGGAGGCCGAGGCGGGTGGATCACGAGGTCAGGAGATCGAGACCATCCCTGGCTAACATGGTGAAACCCCGTCTCTACTAAAAATACAAAAAACTAGCCGGGCGTGGTGGCTGGCGCCTGTAGTCCCAGCTACTCAGAGGCTGAGGCAAGAGAATGGCGTGAACCCAGGAGGCAGAGCTTGCAGTGAGCCGAGATCGTGCCACTGCACCCCAGCCTGGGCGACACAGCGAGACTCCGTCTCAAAAAAAAAAAAAAAAAAAAAAAAAAAAGAAATGAACAATACAAATAGAACAGTTATAATGATATACTGTAATAAAACTTACGTGAATGTAGTCTTTTAAAATACCTTATTGTACTATACTCGCCTATTTTCAGACTATAGTTGACCAAGGGTAACTGAAATGGCAGAAAGTGAAACCATGGACTACTGTATCTTAGTAGTAGGTTGAAGGAAGGTCTGATTCACTTCATATCTACATGGGAGTCCTTGTCCTTCTCCACTAGTTATGGGATCTAAGGGAACAAATACCAGGAATGGACTAGTGAGACAGAGGCCCAGGATCAGGCAAAGATGACTCACCTTTAACACTAGTAGCAGGGCCACCGCCTGTGGGCGATGCACAGCTCTGCTAGGACCTGGTTTTAAGGCAAGAACAGCATCAGAAACGAAGTGGAAGACAGGAGAAAGAGGGAAGGAGAGAGTCCCTAGTTCAGGTTCAAGGCTTAAAAACGAAGTGTTAATCCAGAACTTGCCTTGAAAAAGGGTGGAAAAGAGAAGAGGAATGTTTAGTGACAGCCTGTGAGCCACAGCCAGTTCAGGACCACCCTCTCCCATTCCCTCCTGCCATGGTACCTGGGTGTTATGGACAGCACCAAGTACAGTTGGATCCCCAAGATCATTCTCTTCCTCCTCTTCCTCCTCCAGGTCTGGGTCCAGATCCTCCTCCTCCTCCTCTTCCTCCTCCTCCCCTTCATTCTCTTCTTCTTTTTCCAAGTGGCAGGCAGACACCAGCTCCTCCTCAGGAGCCAAAGGGCCACAGGTCTTACCTGGCCCTTGGTTTAAGTGTGGGCCAGAGGAGAAGGTAAAATGGGGGCTCAGGTGTGAGTCTTGTCTAGAGAGGCTACTACTCAATAGCACTTCTGTTCTTAAGCCATCTCCAGCACCGCCTTTGAACATAATGCCTCCTGTCCTGTGGGTTTAACTCAGCCTCCCCTCTCCCAAGTTCCCCTGAACCATCCCCTAGTAAGTCAAATGAAACCTGAGCCAGGTGTGGTGGCTTGTGCCCGTAGTCCCAGGTACTTGGGAGGCCAAGGTGGGAAGATCATTTGGGCCCAGGAGTTTGAGATCAGCCTGGGCAACACAGTGAGACCCTGTCTCTAAATAACAATTTAAAAAGCAAACAAAAGGAACCTGGCAGATACCAAACACTTTCACTTTCACATCACCTCTTCAATTGCTTAAGTTCTAGCACAGCCTTTTCCATCTGCTCTGCCCCACCCAACGCCCTTTCTGTTGCCTCTTTGAACAAGTTCCAGCTGCCCCAACTCACTGCAATTTAACCCTACTGTGTGCCATATACTTTACGTGCATATGTTCATTTAATAGTCATATGAGGCTGTCCTGGGTTGTTATGGATAGTTTTGCTAGGTTGGTGAGAAAAATAAAGCCCAGAAGAGTGACCTCTCAGTCACCCACTGTAATATAATTAGCAAGTGGAAGAATTGGGAATGACTTCCGGTGACTCTGGCCATCCAAGCCCATACGTGAAACAGACCAGCAAGCTCTGCATGCTGGGGCATTTATATAACACCACGGCCCACTTGTTGATACCTTCAAGGCATTTCATCTTGGTAGGCTGGTGAACTTCCTTCTTGGCTGTGTCCTCCAGTGAAAGAGCATTGCCAGCCTCTGGAAGGTAAACCTGAGACAAGAAAGAGGCCAAGAGGCACCATTGTCGGTAAGGATGATATGGCACCCTAAACAGCCATGGAATCCTCCCAGCAAGATGGTTAGAGAATTCTTGGCCATGGTCTTGAGGAGAGAGACCCTGGGGTCTCAGACTGCCATAAACCCCCACCCTCCCAGCTCAGCTCTAGGGAGCTGTCCCACAAAGGGACAGAAATGAGGGACAGGCTAGGAGAAGGAAGAGAAGTACTTCCCAACGGACATCACCAGTCACCGTCCGAGTGTGGTGATGCCTTGCTGCTGACACCCACCATCTGACTGTTGCTGCCCTTTCTGTTTAAGTTATTCATAGCAGCCTGGGCCAGGACCTGTTTGCTGCTCCTGCCTTTAAAAGTCCCAGCTCCTCCCCTGCTTACCCATTAAAGGGCCAGCATCCTCCAACCTTTGGGGCCTGATGGAAATATGAGAACATAGTTTAATGATTAAAAAAATCCTTGAACAGAGAAAAGACATAAATTGCATTTTAGCCATCCATGGTTTTTAGTATAGTTTATTGGGATTGATATTTGGGGACAGATATTTAAAAAGAGGATCCCTGTTTTCCACACCCTTCATTGGTACTTTGTGAGGTTGCATTTCATTTAATCCCTCGGTTTTGCTTCAACAAACTTGGATAGGAAAGTCCTGGGTAGATCTTGGGGAGGATGCCTAGCAACCAAGTTCCTGGTGCTTCAGGGCAGCGTACTTGAAGCCCTCAAGTCCACCTGATGATGCTTGCCCTTCACCGGGTCATGTGAGCTTAAGTCAGCTACTCAGCTCGGACTGATGAGAGACCCCTGTGAATTTGGAAGCCAGATCTTCACGGTAAAAACACTTTTGCATGAGATACACAATCTTACATCTTCTTGGCTGCTCTAATGGCAAACTGGTCCAGAAGCTCAGGAGTAAAAACAAATCAACAACAACAAAAACAGAAACATAGCCGCTCCTGGTAGGCAAAACCCAACACCCTCCCAAGCCTCATCTAACCCTTGGTTCTGTGCCCACACCCTGTGTCCAGCTGAAACCCACATGACTTTGTAGAAGTTCTGAATAAAAATAAAAAGTAAGTTAATTTCCCTACATCAAAGATGAAAGTTAGAATCCTCTTGTCATCGTGATAAGATCATGATTCTCGGTGCCTTTAAAGGAAAATATTTGTTTCAGAAGTTTTACTGCAGGTCATAAACGATATGGGTGGGGGAACATATATAAGTAGCTTGAAAGTTACTGAAAAACTTCTCATATATCTGAATTGGGTTCTGACTTTTTTTTTTTTTTTTTTTTTTTTTTTTTTTTTTTGTGAGCTAGCATCTCACTCTGTCACCCAGGCTAGAGGGCAGTGGCATGATCTGGGCAGCCTCCATCTCCCGGGTTCAAGAGATTCTCCTGCCTCAGCCTCCCGAGTAGCTGGGATTATAGGCAGCCACTACCATACCCAGCTAATTTTTGAATATATATATTTTTTTCAGTAGAAACAGCGTTTTGCCATGTTGGCCAGGCTTGTCTCAAACTCCTGACCTCAAGTAATCCACCTGCCTTGGCCTTCCAAAGTGCTGGGATTACAGGCACGAGCCACCACACCCGGCCAGGTTCTGGCCTTTTTGGTAATGTTATTCAGCTGTTTCTCTCAGACACTTCCTAATAACGTACTTTGGCACTATTAACCAAAGGACCAAATGGTGAATTTCAGTGTTCTAGAGGTGATTCATCAGGTTGTTGTAGAGATAGATCTTAAGGAGAAACTTGTTGCATGAAGATTTTCATTCTGAAGGGACTTCTGGTATTGACTAGTACCAAAGCAGGTGGATTAGGGCTCAGTCTTTAAGATCACAGCCCTGCCCTGGCTGTTCAGAGTTTCACTTGGGACCTACTGTTTTTTATGAAGGTCCCCTGCCCTTATCTCATATGTCTACTGATCCTCTAGATGTTCTAACTTTCCTGCCATCATTTAATTATGTTAAGTTTAAGCCAAGCCTATGCTAGGTTTGGGGTACACAATGAATAAAGCAGATGCTTCCCACAGCCTCTTAGAGCTTCTTCTAGAATAAGAAGTACACACAGGTACACAGGATTGTTGGATCAGATTTTAAAAAGACATTAGAGTGACTCATACCTGTAATCCCAGCACTTTGGGAAGCTGAGGCAGGAGGATCATTTGAGCCCAGGAGTTCAAGATAAGCCTGGGCAACATAGGAAGACTCTGTCTCTATTAAACAATTTTTCTTAAAGAAAAAAAAATGACATTAGAAATATTTAAATTTGCTGCATAAAACACTTTTATGGGGAGATTTTTAAATCCATTGTTTCAGGTTATTTAACAGCAGTAGATCTAGTCTGGCTTTCAATTTCTTCTTGAGTTTTAAGTTATATATCTTCTAGGAATTTGTCCATGTGTCTATTTCTTGTAAATTTTCAAATTTGTTGGCATAAAGTTGTTCATAGTATAAGAGTATTTAAAAATCCATGCTATAACTATACTTTGTCTTTCCTACCCCCTTTTATTTACTTATTTTGAGACAGAGTCTTGCCTGTCACCCAGGCTGGAGTGCAGTGGCACAGTCTCAGCTCACTGCAACCTCCACCTCCCGTGTTCAAGCAATTCTCCTGCCTCAGCCTCCAAAGCAGCTGAGATTACAGGTGCATACCACCATGCCTGGCCAATTTTTGTATTTTTTTTTTTTAGTAGAGATGGGCTTTCACCATGTTGGGCAGGCAGGTCTCCAACTCCTGGCTTCAAGTGATCCACCTGCCTTGGCCTCCCGGAGTGCTAGAATTACAGGTGTGAGTCACTGCGTCCGACCCTTTGTCTCCCTTTTTATTCCTAATATTATTCATCTCCTCCTTTGTTCTTCTTTCCAGAGTTTGTCTGTTTTATTAGTCTTTTAAAAGAACCATATATGTCAGGTTTCCTTCAGGAAATAGATGGTGTACTAAAACTGGATAATCTAATAAAGAGATATTTATAAAAGTATAGAAAGAGTATAGTGAAACCACAAGTAATAGCAGAATCCCCTGGGACTGGGACAAGAGGATGGAACAGTCACCAGAACCTGGAGAGAGAGAAGGCTGCCTGGCTTCAGATAATGTCAGCATCTGTGCCGTATGAGTTCCAATGTGGCAGCCCTCTCCTAAATTATACCCATTCCCTCTGGATCTGGGATCTGCTCCCTCCCCTTGCCCCTGAGGTCTGGGGGTGGGAAAGGCTCCCCACTCTTGCTAGTTCCAGGGTGCTTCACTGTCCTTTACAAGTTTCCTGTTCACAGCTTGATGAATATTCCCTTTCGGACATGCTCCTCAGTTACAGCACTTGAATGTGCCATCTGCTTCCTGTTGGGAGCATGACTGACACTGCTCCATCACCAGCCTGCTGAGCTGTTCTTTAATTTGTCCTTGTTCAGCTTCCTCTCCCATCCATCTCTCATTAGTGATTCTAAAAGATAGGGATTATCCTCCAGTCCTCCACACAACTCCCATCTTTTCTCTCAGCAGTCAACCTCACCTCTTATGTTATGGGGAAAATAGAGGCCACTGGGGCTGATCTACTTCAATTCATACTTAGAGGAAATTATACACAGCCACAGGCCTCCTCACCTTGTACTTCCAGGTGGGGGGCCCTCCTCCTCTTCAAGTCCAGACTCTCTTCCTGGATGTTTGGCCCTTCAGCCACTTCTCTCTGTGTCTTGAGCCTTTCTGTTTCCCCTCTTTTTCTTAGAGTATAGCATAGAAATATCAGGATGTGTCCACTTCTTGGAGACAAATCCGCGTCTTGTTTTTGTTCCTTATTTTAACTGCCCTTTAGGTCTCTCCTACCCAACAAACCAAACTTCTCCATTTCCTCACATCATTCCTTCAACTGTTGCTTTCTGGCTTTTGACTCCATCATAGTGGTGGCAACAGGGACAAACAGACATAATCTCCATAAGCCCCTTCAATACTTTTTCTGGACAATTGACAATTATTTGATGTGTTAGTGCTCTGCAAATGCAGGGTCAAGACAAGTCCCCTACCCATATTTCCACCTAGATGCCACCTATATAATTCTCGGGTTAAAAAATATATATCTGGAGTTACCATTACTAGTTACTCTGCAGAGACTTTTCTCGATACCATTACCAATGATTTTTCTTTCTTTCTTTTTATTTTTAGAGATGGGGTCTCACTCTTTCACCCAGGCTGGAGTGCAGTGGCGTGATTATAACTCACTGCAAACTTGAACTTCTGGACTCAAGCAATCCTCCTGCCTCAACCTTCCAAGTAGCTGGGACTATGGCGTACACAACCACAGCCAGCTAATTTTTAAAATTTTTGTAGAGATGGCATCTCACTTTGTTGCCCAGACTGGTCTCAAACTCCTGGGCTCAAGTTGTTCTCTCACCTTGGCCTCCCAAAGTGCTGGGATTACAGATGTGAGCCACCTCTTTCGGCTGTGATTTCTTAACTGTAAGTGCAAAAGATATGTTTCAGTGCTGACCTTAGCTGAAGTCTCTCAGCATTCAACACTGCTGATCATGTCCTCCTTGGATCTTTGCGCTCCCACAGCTTCCCAACACTTGTGTCCTGGCTCTTCCCGTACCTCTTGGGTCATCTTTCTTTGGCCCTTTTCCTGCTCCCTTTATCTTCTTCCCATCCCTTGAATATCCACTTCCTCAGGCTACTTCTCAGTCCTCTATATATAAAAAATTCTTAATCTGAGGATCCCCTGAAATTGTGTATATGTTGGTGTGGTTTTCAATATGTTCAGTTTTCTGGAAAGAGCATCCATAGCTTTTATCACGTCCCAAAGGGATCAAGGATCCGCAAAGGTTAAATCCTCTGCAACCTGATATCCCTGGGCAATCTCATCTCATGCTGATGATTTCCAAGTTCTTTTGTCAGATCGGACACTCCCCAACTTACAACACCTCAGTGTTTCTCATGTCCCATTCTTTACATAAGGCCCTTTACAATCTGACCCTGACTGTCATAGAAGGCAACCAGTCTCCTATCTTAAAGTTCCCTGCCTTCTAGATTGAGTTTCAGAAACAGTAAACCGCTTTTAGCTGCGTGGGGAAATTAGGGTTCCACTTGAGTCTTCTCTCATAATCGCTGTGCACCAGGTTGTCCCTACCCTGGAGACCTCTTGCCCTTGGTCTGGGAGGTATATTCTGTTGTTGATTGAGGCAGCTTCCTGTCCCAGTTCTGTCTTTTCAATGATATTGAAAGTGTGTATCTTAGCAGGTAATATGCTGTGCATTGTGTCATATAAGCAAAATGAAGTTACACAGTAAGAGTTATTTGAATTGGAAGATGATTTCTGAATTGTCTTATTCTAATATTCTAGTTATTCGAATGGGAAAAACAAACTCGGCTCAGGCTTCATCTCCTCCAGGAGGCCTTCTCAGATAGGCTTTTCCCTTCCAGCTTGGATAGTCGCTCTTATGTGTGCTCATTGATCCTTACGCCTTTTGCTCATTGCACCTACCACACTGTGTTGTCATTCTGTTTCTAAATTTGTCACTCCCACTTGTAAGCAGAGATGTTCCTCATCTCTGTGCCCCTGGCACTTAACACAGTCTCTGGAACAGAGTAGGTTCTTAGTAGATGTTGACTGAGCTGAACTGTAATGAAAAATTATGGACCTTCCCTGAGAGAGTGACTTCTTCAGAGGGGTTTCTTGCCAGCCACCTGGGTGTGTCCTACTCCAGGCCACTCCTCACGTTGTTCCCAAGAAATTTCATTCTGAGAAACAAACCAGAATATCTAAGCCAGAGATCATAAAAGAAAAGATACATAGATTTCACTAAAGAAAGTAAAACTTCTCTATTGAAGACATATTTATGCCAAAGTAAATGCTACATGGAGCAAAGATTTAAACATAAAAAAAAATCTCAAAAAGGTGACTGGCAAGATGGCTGAATAGGAATAGCTCCAGTCTGTAGCTCCAAGAGAGATCAATGCAGAAAGTGGGTGATTTCTGTATTTCCAACTGAGGTACCCAGCTCATCTCATTGGGACTGGTTAGACAGTGGGCGCAGCCCAAGGAGGCGAGCCGAGGCAGGGAGGGGCATTGCCTCACCTGGAAAGTGCAAGGGGTTGGGGAACTTCCTTACCTAGCCAAGGGACTGTGAGAGACTGTGCCTTGAGGGAGGTGCACTCCAGCCCAGATACTATACTTTTCCCATGCTCTTCACAACCCACAGAACAGGAGATTCCCTCAGGTGCCTACGCCACTAGGGCCCTGGGTTTCAAGCACAAAACTGGGTGGCTGTTTGGGCAGACACTGAGCTAGCTGCAGGAGTTTTTTTTTTTTCATACTCCAGTGGCACCTGGAATGCCAGTGAGACAGAACCATTCACTCCCCTGGGAAGGGGGCTGAAGCCAGGGAGCCGAGTGGTCTAGCTCAGTGGATGCCACCCCCCCAGAGCCCAGCAAGCTGAGATCCACTGGCTTGAAATTCTCGCTGCCAGCACAGCAGTCTGAAGTCAACCTGGGACACTTGAGCTTGGTGGGGGGAGGGGCATCCGCCATTACTGAGGCTTGAGTAAGTGGTTTTCCCCTCACAGTGTAAACAAAGCCGCCAGGAAGTTCAAACTGGGTGGAGCACACCGCAGTTCTGCAAAGCTGCTGTAGCCAGACTGCCTCTCTAGATTCTTCCTCTCTGGGCAGGGCATCTCTGAAAGAAAGGCAGCAGTCCCAGTCAGGGGCTTATAGATAAAACTCCCATCTCCCTGGGACAGAGCACTTGGTGGAAGGGGCAGATGTGGGCACAGCTTCAGCAGACTTCAACATTCCTGCCTGCTGACTCTGAAGAGAGCAGCGGATTTCCCAGCATAGTGCTCAAGCTCTGCTAAGGGAAAGACTGCCTCTGCAAGTGGGTCCCTGACCCCTATGCTTCCTGACTGTGAGACACCGCCCAGCAGGGGTCGACAGACACCTCATACAGGAGAGCTCCAGCTGGCATCTGGTGGGTGCCCCTCTGGGATGAAGCTTCCAGGGGAAGGAACAGGCAGCAATCTTTGCCTTTCTGTAGCCTCCACTGGTGATACCCAGGAAAACAGGGTCTGGAGTGGACCTCCAGCAAACTCCAGCAGACCTGCAGCAGAGGGGCCTGTTAGAAGGAAAACTAACAGAAAGGAACAGCATCAACATCAACAAAAAGAACATCCACACAGAAACCCCATCCGAAGGTTACCAACATCAAAGACCAAAAGTAGATACATCCATGAAGACGAGGAAAAACCAGCACAAAAAGGCTGAAAATTCCAAAAACCAGAACACTTCTTCTCCTCCAAAGGATCACAACTCCTTGCCAGCAAGGGAACAAAACTGGAGAGAATGAATTTGATGAATTGACAGAACTAGGCTTCAGAAGGCCGGTAATAACAAACTGCTCCAAGCTAAAGGAGCATGTTCTAACCCAATGCAAGGAAGCTAAGCAGCTTGAAAAAAGGTTGGAGGAATTGCTAACTAGAATAACCAGTTTAAAGAAGAACATAAATGACTTGATGGAGCTGAAAAATACAGCACAATAACTTTGTGAAGCATACACAAGTATCAATAGCCGAATCGATCAAGCAGAAAAAAGAATACTGGTGATTGAAGATCAACTTAATGAAATAAAGCAAGGAGACAAGATTAGAGAAAAAAGAATGAGGCCGGGCGCGGTGGCTCAAGCCTGTAATCCTAGCACTTTGGGAGGCCGAGATGGGCGGATCACAAGGTCAGGAGATCGAGACCATCCTGTCTAACCTGGTGAAACCCCGTCTCTACTAAAAAATACAAAAAACTAGCCGGGCGAGGTGGCAGGCGCCTGTAGTCCCAGCTACTCGGGAGGCTGAGGCAGGAGAATGGCGTGAACCCAAAAGGCGGAGCTTGCAGTGAGCTGAGATCCGGCCACTGCACTCCAGCCTGGGCGACAGAGCGAGACTCCGTCTCAAAAAAAAAAAAAAAAAAAAAAAAAAAAAAAAAAAAAAAAAAAGAATGAAAAGGAACAAACAAAACCTCTAAGAAATATGAGATTATGTGAAAAGACCAAATCTATATTTGATTGGTGTACCTGAAAGTGATGGGGAGAATGGAACCAAGTTAGAAAACACTCTTCAGGATATTATCCAGGAGAACTTCCCCAACCTAGCAAGACAGGCCAACATTCAAATTCAGGAAATACAGGGAACACCACAAAGATACTCCTTGAGAAAAGCAACCCCAGACACATAATCATCAGATTCACCAAGGTTGAAATGAAGGAAAAAATGTTAAGGGTAGCCAGAGAGAAAGGTAGGGTTACCCAGAAAGGTAAGTCCATCAGACTAACAGTGGATCTCTCTGCAGAAACCCTACAAGCCAGAAGAGAGTGGGGACTAATATTTAACATTCTTCAAGAAAAGAATTTTCAACCCAGAATTTCATATCCAGCCAAAGTAAGCTTCATAATTAAAGGAGAAATAAAATCCTTTACAGACAAGCAAATGCTGAGAGATTGTGTCACCACCAGGCCTACCTTACAAGAGCTCCTGAAGGAAGCACTAAACATGGAAAGAAACAACCGATACCAGCCACTGCAAAAACATACCAAATTGTAAAGACCATCAACACTATGAAGAAACTGCATCAATTAACAGGCAAAATAACCAGCTAGCATCATAATGACAGGATCAAATTCACACATAACAATATTAACCTTAAATGTAAACGGGCTAAATGCCCCAATTAAAAGACACACACTAGCAAATTGGATAAAAAGTCAACACCCTGCCAGGCAAGGTGGCTCACGCCTGTAATCCTAGCACTTTGGGAAGCCAAGGCAGACGGATCATGAGGTCAAGAGATTAAGACCATCCTGGCCAACATGGTGAAACCCTGTCTCTACTAAAAATACAAAAAATTAGCTGGGCGTGGTGGCACATGCGTGTAATCCCAGCTACTTGGCAGGCTGAGGCAGGAGAATTGCTTGAACCTGGGAGACAGAGGTTGCAGTGAGCCAAGATTGTGCCTTTGCACTCCAGCCTGGGCAACAGAGCGAGACTCCTCACTCTGTCTCAAAAAAAAAAAAAAAAAAAAAAAAAAAGTCAAGACCCATCAGTGTGCTGTATTCAGGAGACCCATCTCGCATGCAAAGACACACATAGGTTCAAAATAAAGGGATGGAGGAATATTTACCAAGGAAATGGAAAGCAAATAAAGCAGGGGTTGCAATCCTAGTCTCTGATAAATCAGACTTTAAACCAATGAAGATCAAAAGAGACAAAGAAGGGCATTACATAATGGTAAAGGAATCAATGCAGCAAGAAGAGCTAACTATCCTAAATATATATGCACCCAATACAGGAGCACCCAGATTCATAAAGCAAGCTCTTAGAGACCGACAAAGAGATGTAGACTCCCACACAATAATAGTGGGAGACTTTAACACTCCATTGTCAATATTAGACAGATCAACGAGACAGAAAATTAACAAGGATATTCAGGACTTGAACTCAGCTCTGGACCAAGTGGACTTAATAGACATCTACAGAACTCTCCACCCCAAATTAACAGAATGTACATTCTTCTCAGCACCACATTGCACTTCTTCTAAAATTGACCACATAATTGGAAGTGAAACCCTCCTCAGCAAATGCAAAAGAATGGAAATCATAACAAACAGTCTCTCAGACCACAGTGCAATGAAATTAGAACTCAGGGTTAAGAAACTCAAAACCACACAACTACATGGAAACTGAACAACGTGCTCCTGAGTGACTACTGGGTAAATAACGATATTAAGGCAGAAATAAAGAAGTCTTTGAAACCAATGAGAACAAAGACACAACGTACCAGAATCTCTGGGCCACATTTAAAGCAGTGTTTAGAGGGAAATTTATAGAACTAAATGCCTACAAGAGAAAGTAGGAAAGATCTAAAATCAACACCCTAACATCACAATTAAAAGAACTAGAGAAACAAGAGCAAACAAATTCAAAAGCTAGCAGAAGACAAGAAATAACTAAGATCAGAGCAAAACTGAAGGAGATAGAGACAGAAAAACCCTTCAAAAAATCAGTGAATCCAGGAGCTGGTTTTTTGAAAAGATCAATAAAATAGATAGACCACTAGCCAGACTAATAAAGAAGAAAAGAGAGACACAATAAAAAATGATAAAGGGGATATCACCACTGATCCCACAAAAATACAAACTACCATCAGAGAATACTATAAACACCTCTATGCAAATAAACTAGAAAATCTAGAAGAAATGGATAAATCCCTAGACACATACACCCTCCCAAGACTAAACCTGGAAGAAGCTGAATCCCTGAATAGACCAATAACAAGTTCTGAAATTGAAGCAGTAATGAATAGCCTACTAATCAAAAAAGTCCAGGACCAGATGGACTCACAGCCGAATTCTACCAGAGGTATAATGAGGAACTGGTACCATTCCTTCTGCAACTATTCCAAACAATAGAAAAAGAGAGAATCCTCCCTAACTCATTTTATGAGGCCAGCATCATCGTGATACCAAAACCTGGCAGAGACACAACAAAAAAAGAAAATTTCAAAGGCCAATATCTCTGATGAACATTGATGTGAAAATCTTCAATAAAATACTGGCAGACCAAATCCAGCAGCACATCAAAAAGCTTATCCATCACGATCAATTCAGCTTCATCCCTGGGATGCAAGGCTAGTTCGACATACGCAAATCAGTTAATGTAATCCATCACATAAACAGAACCAATGACAAAAACCACATGATCATCTCAATAGATGCAGAAAAGGCCTTTGACAAAATTCAACACCCCTTCATGCTAAAAACTCTCAATAAACTAGGTATTGAGGAATGTATCTCAAAATAATAGGAGCTATTTATGACAAACCCACAGCCAATATCATACTGAATGGGCAAAAACTGGAAGCATTCCCCTTGAAAACCAGCACAAGACAAGGATGCCTTCTCTCACCACTCCTATTCAACATAGTTTTGGAAGTTCTGGCCAGGGCAATCAGGCAAGAGAGAGAAATAAAGGGTATTCAAATAGGAAGAGAGGAAGTCAAATTGTCTCTGCAGATAACATGATTGTATATTTAGAAAACCCCATTGTCTCAGCCCAAAATCTCCTTAAGCTGATAAGCAATTTCAGCAAAATCTCAGGATACACAATCAATGTGCAAAAATCACAAGCATTGCTATACACCAATAATAGACAAACAGAGACCCAAATCATGAGTGAACTCCCAGTCACAAATGCTACAAAGAGAATTAAATACCTGGGAATCCAATTTACAAGGGATGTGAAGGACCTCTTCAAGGAGAGCTACAAACCACTGCTCAAGGAAATAAGAGAGGACACAAACAAATGGAAAATCATTCCATGCTCATGGATAGGAAGAATCAGTATCATGAAAATGACCAAAGTAATTTATAGATTCAATGCTATCCCCATCAAACTACCATTGACTTTCTTCGCAGAATTAGAAAAAACTACTTTAAATTTCATATGGAACCAAAAAAGAGGCAAGTCAATCCTAAGCACAAAAAAACAGAGCTGGAGGCATCATGCTACCTGACTTCAAACTATACTACAAGGCTACAGTAACCAGAACAGCATGGTACTGGTACCAAAACAGATATATAGACCAATGGAACTGAACAGAGGCCTCAGAAATAACACTACACATCTACAACCATCTGATCTTTGACAAACCTGAGAAAAATAAGCAGTGGGGGAAAGGATTCCCTATTTAATAAATGGTGTTGGGAAGACTGGCTATCCATATGCAGAAAACTGAAACTGGACCCCTTCCTTGTACTTTATATACAAAAATTAACTCAAGATGGATTAAATACTTAAATGTAAGATCGAATTTAAATAAAAGCACTAGAAGAAAACCTAGGCAATAGCATTCAGGACATAGGCATGGGCAAAGACTCCATGACTAAAACAACAAAAGCAATGGCAACAAAAGCCAAAATTGACAAATGGGATCTAATTAAACTAAAGAGCTTCTGCACAGCAAAAGAAACTGTCATCAGAGTGGACGGGCAACCTACAGAATGGGAGAAAAATATTGCAATCTATCCATCTGACAAAGGGCTAATATCCAGAATCTACAAAGAACTTAAACAAATTTACAAGAATAAAACAAACAACCCCATCAAAAAGTGGGTGAAGGATATGAACAGACACTTCTCAAAAGAAGACATTTATGCAGCCAACAAACATATGAAAAAAAGTTCATCATCACTGGTCATTAGAGAAATGGAAATCAAAACCACAATGAGATACCATCTCATGCCAGTTAGAATGGTGATCATTAAAAAGTCAGGAAACAACAGATGCTGGAGAGGATGTGGAGAAATAAGAATACTTTTACACTGTTGGTGGAAATGTAAATTAGTTCAACCATTGTGGAAGACAGTGCGGTGATTCCTCAAGGATCTTGAATCAGAAGTACCATTTGACCCAGCAGTCCCATTCCTGGGTATATACCCAAAGGGTTATAAATAATTCTACTATAAAGACACATGCACAGGTATGTTTACTGCAGCATTGTTCACAATAGCGAAGACTTGGAACCAACCCAAATGCCCATCAATGATAGCCTGGATAAGGAAAATGTGGCACATATACACCATGGAATACTATGCAGCCATTAAAAAGGATGAGTTCATGTCCTTTGCAGGGACATGGATGAAGCTGGACACCATCATTCTTAGCAAACTAACACAACAGAAAACCAAACACTGCATGTTCTCACTCATAAGTGGGACTTGAACAATGAGAATACATGGACACAGGGCGAGGAACATCACACACTAGGGCCTGTTGTGGGGTGGGGGACTAGGGGAGGGATAGCATTAGGAGAAATACCTAATGTAGATGACTGGTTGATGGGTGCAGCAAACCACCATGGCATGTGTATACCTGTGTAACAAACCTGCACGTTCTGCACAAGTATCCCAGAACTTAAAGTATAATAATAAAAAAGAAATCTCAAAACTACTAAAAGAAAATATGTGAATGTTGGCCAAGCATGGTGTCTCACGCCTGTAATCCCAGCACTTTGTGAGGCTGAGGCGGGCGGATCACCTGAGGTCGGAAGTTCGAGACTAGCCTGACCAACATGGAGAAACCCCATCTCTACTAAAAATACAAAAAATAGCCATCCCGGTACTTTGGGAGGCCAAGGCAGGTGGATCACTTGAGGTCAGGAGTTCGAGACCAGCCTCACCAACATAGCAAAAACCCGACTCTACTGAAAAACAAGTTATGGGTATGGTGGCATGTTCCTGTAATCCCAGTTACTTGGGAGGCTGAGGCACAAGAATTGCTTGAACCCGGGAGGCGGAGATTGCAGTGAGCTGAGAACACGGCACCACTGCACTCCATCCAGCTTGAGCCATAGAGTGAGACTCTGTCTCAAATAAATAAATAAAATAAAAAAATATATAAAGTAAAGCTGGGAATGGTGGTGCGTACCTGTAGTACCATCTACTCAGGAGGCTAAGACAAGGCCAGCCTAGGCAACATAAAGAGACTCTGTCTCAAATAAATAGATAAATAAATAAGATACAAAGTAAAACAAGGAGATACAATTGGTGATAATGACCAGCTGGGGAAGAGTGTGGGGAGATAACTATCTTCCTTATTTTATAAAGGGAGGGTAACCTGGTACAAAGACTCTGGAGGCAGTTTCACAGTGTATAGGCTGAATTATAATAGGGAAAACCTGCGAACATCCTCAATACAGGATTAGGTAAAAATGTATGGCATGTTTATATAATGAAATACTGTGAACACATGAAAAAACAATATAGATCTCTATTATAGAAATAGATATACTGTCCATGATAAATGGTTAAATAAAACGCAGTTTGCAGAGAAATCTCTGCACAATGATTGCATCTTTGTAAACATATATATTCATATTCATATCTGTATATGGATAGACAAAGAATAAACAATGCACTAGCAGTGGTTATGTCTGGTTTATAGAATAACAGGTAATTTAAATGGTTATCTTTATCCTTACCTATATTGTCTGAAGTTTTCATAATGGCCATGAATTTTATAATTAGAAAAAATAAAGCTATGTGGATAAGGTTTGTAAAAGAGCAAACAAAAAATACCCCAAAGACAAACAAAAAGAAAAAAAAAAAACCCAGCTCTGTTGGCACCTGCATCACAGTCTAAAGGATAAAGTTCACATTCTTTACCTTGACACTAAGGTCTTCTGCAGGCTCTTCCTGATAGGGCTAATTTCTGGTATCGTAATCTATTTATAGCCTATAACCAGAGCCTATCAGCTCACCAGAGGAGGAACTTTCCCCAGTGCTGAGGAGCTAGCAGGCACTCAGTAAAGAATCCTTGAGTGACTGTGGTGAACACTGAGATCAGATGGAGAGGTTGGGGCCAGGTTGTGGAGGCATTTAGGCCAGGCTAAGAAGAAGAAAGCCAAAACTTTGGGATATCTTTGTCTTGGGGGCTGGAGGCCCCTCCTGTTACTCGTATTCCTCTTCAACACTGGCAACAGCAGGTAGAGCAGGAGTGGTCTGGCCCATTTGGAGCCTGGCATCTGAGAAATGGCCCAGAAATGGCAGCACTGGCAGGACTCAGGCCTGTGATTCTCATGTGATGTGCTGGGCCCGCATCACTGGGGCTAACTCAGCTCGGTTTGTGGCAGTGATAGGAGGGGTAGACTAGGGCTCCTGACCAAACCAGGCTTCAGCAAAACTCGTACCTTCCTCAACTATGGAGCTGATGATAACCTGCCTCCAACATGAGTGTGCTCAGAATGTTCTGTGTGGCCAGAGCCTAGTTAACCAATAGGTAAACTTGACTTGGAAGAGACAAATATTTATAATGAATTAAGCTCCTAGAAACCAAGGCCAAAATGTCCATGATTCTGGAAAAAGGAGAAGAACTAATTTTCTATTGCTGCTGTAACAAATTTCCAAAAACTTGGTGGCTTAAGAAAACAGTTTATCATCTTGTATTTCTGTAGCTCAGAAGTCCAACACAAATTTCATGTGGCTAAAAACCAAGGTGGCAGCAGAGCAGCATTCCTTTCTGGAGACTCTATGGGAGAACTCATGTCTTTGGCTTTTCCTCCTTCTAGAGGCCGCCTGCATCCCTTGATTCATGGCCTGTTCCTTCATCTCCAAAGCCAGCTTGTGGCATCTCTGACCCTTCTTCTGCAGTCACATCTCCCTCTGACTACTGTCAGGAAAAGTTCTCTGCTTTTAAGGACCTCTGTGATTACACTGGGCGTACCCAAATAATTCCTGATAATCTCCTTGTTTAAAGGTCCTCAACCTTAATTACATCTGCAAAGTCCCTTATACCATGTAAAGTAATCTTTCCTCAGGTTCTGGGGCATTATTTTGCCTACCACAAGGCATGATATAGAGAAAAGTCCAAAAAAGTTTTTTGTTGTTGTTGTTTTTTTTTTTTTTTGAGACAGAGTCTTGCTCTGTCTCCTAGGCTGGAGCGCGATGGCGTGATCTCAGCTCACTGCAACCTCAACTCACTTCAGTCGAACTTCAAGCGGTTTCCTGCCTCAGCCTCCCAAGTAGCTGGGATTACAGGCATGTGCCACCATGCCCAGGTAAATTTTCTTGTATTTTTAGTAGAGACAGGGTTTCACCATGTTGGCCAGGCTGGTCTCGAACTCCTGACCTCAGGTGATCTGCCATCCTTGGCCTCCCACAGTGCTGGATTTACAGGTGTGACCCACCACAACCAGCCTAAAAATGTTAATAATTAGAAGCCAGTTCTGTATCAAATGACATGGAAAATATCAATATTTTATTACATTAAGATAAGCAAATTCAATGAATATACATACAAAATAATCCCAATTTTGTGGAACCCTTCCTTTCCCCCTACTAAACTCTGAGTTATGTGCTGACTGAGCCACCTCCTGCCTGTCATGGCCTGGTTTCTGGGGATAGATGGTGGAACCCACCTCACCCACTCACACTTGCAGAATGTTGGATGAGCAGAGGGGCAGTCCCACCTCAGGTTTTGCTGTCAGTGGTCATTAAATAGATTTTTGGCTAATTTGACATATGATAAATTGTCTTTTAGCAAACTCATTTGTGGCAAGTTGATCCACAGTTAAAACAAAAATAGTAATGATGATAAGAAATAATGAAATAAAAAGTCACAGCTTTTTCCTCTCTGAAGTCCCCTCTCTGTCATTAGAGAGAGAGCTGTTTTCCTTTTTATTTTGCCTATTAAACTTCTGCTCCTAAACTCCCTGTGTGTGTCTGTCTCCTAAATTTTCCTGGCATGAGACGACAAACCCTGAGTATTTACCCCAGTCAACATAGCCACTTCTTATTGAGGACCTCATCCAGGATACCAAAGTACAGCATTCATCGAAACGAGTTAAGGAAACTTACAAGCTTTTGCCTACATTTTACGCTAACCCTGCTTATTCCTGTGAATCAAGTGATGACCTGCAACTTGGAAGAAACAAAAAGGGATGGCAACATCTGGTGGAGGCAAACCACTGTTACGACCCATTGGAATGGCTGACAGCAATCAAACTCCAAATGGTGCTGCAGACAGAACCAAGCATGGACATGCCTATCTTCCGAGGACCCTTAGATCAACCCCAGGAGGAGCCTTAGCTGCTGTTGCCCATACAATGCCCCTTTTCAGCATGAAGTGGCCAGAAAGAGTCATCATCCAACACCCCCTAAAAGCAGTTAGGGAGACCATACTGGTCAACATGGTGAAACCCGGTCTCTACTAAAAGTACAAAAAAATTAGCTGGGCTTGTTGGCACACGCCTGTAGTCCCAGCTACTTGGGAGGCTGAGGCAGGAGAATCACTTGAACTCGGGTGGTGGAGGTTGCAGTGAGCCGAGATCGCACCATTGCACTCCAGCCAGGTGACAGAGCAAGACTCTGTCTCAAAAAAAAAAAAAAAAAAAAAAAAAGGCAGTTAGGGTTGCCACTCCAGAGGGGGGAATGATACAGGAGTTAAGAAGAAATTAATTAGGGTATAGAAGTTTTCCTTTTAATGAAAAGCAGCCCCAAATTATTTTCCTTTCTAACAAAGAGCAGCCTGTAAAATTGAGCTGCAGACATAGATGCCCGCAGTTGTGCCAATCATGTTCAAGATGGTGGCTCCATCTTCCCTTCTCTCTGTCAGCCACTTGTACAGTATGGACAGACGAGATGGAGCCGGCCAAGGGGAAGTTCATCTGCATAGTAAGATTAGGGTGGGCTGGCCAGCCTTCCTGCCATGCTCTGTAAATGTCATACCCGATGGAACCAATCTGTGAGCCCTGCGTAAATCAGACACTGCCTCCTAAAGCCTGACTATAAAATCCGGGGCATCGGCTGCCAGCCGGCCTTTTCCTCAGAAGTTCCCTCTCTCTCACTAGAGAGAGAGCTATTTTCTTTTCTCTTTCTTTTGCTTATTAAACCTCGACTCTTAAACTCAAAACAAAAACACACACAGTCACAAGCCCACCAAGTTCTGTTTACTCCTGTGGCCTTGCCTGCTCCTTCTGTGTCAATGATGGATCTGTGGACACCTCTCTTACCATTTTGTGCTGTTTATTTTGTTTTAAATTTCTGATTCTTTACCAAATAATTCTTCCTGGTTTCCTCACAGTTGTTTTAGGGGAAGAGTACTCTCTGAGAGCACCTGATTGGAAGCAGGTCTAATAGTGTCGGGGGCAGCCAGAAAGGACCCCACACTAACTGGCCAGAGGCAAGTGTCAGCTCCACAAGCTGCAAAGCAGGAAGCTATGAGTGAGAAGAATTTGTCAAAAGGGAAAAAGAATATTTGGAGGAGAATGTTTGTTTTTAATAGCGCTGCATGGAATTCAAGGCAAAATAGAAAATATCCAGGTTAGAATTCCGCAGTTTTAAGTAGGAACTGAGATGAAGAGCCAAGTACTGTACCTACAAGGGAAAACATCCCTAAAGGAGGCTATGCCAGTAATTTAGTAACTGCGTATAATTTTCTCCAGGGGAAATTCTGGGTCTGTCCTACTACTGCCACACAATTAAGAGATTTTGGCTTCAACATTTACCTAATCCATTTCTGCATCCAAGCTGACAGGTGATGCTACCTCTGATTCCTTTTATGCTTTTAGTGGGCTTATAATTAAGGATGAATAATACATTTAAAACTATGGTTATTACTGGGAGAGGATTTGGGAGAAATTAGGATTTTTATATTTCTGTACTTGATTTTTTGTATCAAGTTTATATAATTTTCCCAGTAAAAATAAATTGGCATCTCATAGACTGCAATGGTTACACACAAGCCTGTGAGACAGGTTCTCTGCCCACCGGATACTTTAACTCTCAACTTTTGTCTTTCCATTCATTCTCCTTCAAATAAAGATAATAGTACTTGCCTCATACGGATCTTGGGAGATTTTTTCCCCCTCCAAGGTATGGTGTCTGACTTAGTAACTGCCAATTAAAAAAAAATCTCCCTTTTTGTGTTCTGTTTGTTTTGGGCCTGTTGCCCATTATGCAACAGCTCTCAAATCTGAAAAGTCAGGCTGAACATCTTAGGTAGTTGCTCACAAATTAATTATTGGGCTGATTTTAATTACACATTGGAATCTCCTGGTGGGCAGGGTCTGGCGTCTTCTGCTTTGAATTCCTTGTAAGTACTTACATTTGCCACAAAGCCCTCACTCAACCCAAATTTGCTGAATTTAAAAGAATTAACACATAAGATTGAAGATTTTGAGTTCCAAAACAGATTTAACCAGGAGGTACTTTGGAGCAGGCAGCAATCTTCAAACTCCTTAAATTATACCATTTAACAATGGTTTTGTTTTAACTCTCTCCTCCTCCTTTCTTCTTTTTCTCCTCCTCCTTCTTCTTCCTCTTCCTCCTCCTCCCTTTTCTTCTTTCTTCTTCCTCCTACTCACCGTACTTCCTTCTTTTTCTTTCTTCTTCCTCCTTCTTTTCCCTCCTTCTTCTTCCTTCTTCTCCTTTTTGACGAATCAAGTGAAGCAGTGAAAGTGGAGAAGGAACAAAGAAATCTGTGACTGTGATGAATTAGTTGTAAACACCACTGTACTTGGACCAACCTTAATTTTCTTCTTTATAGTTTTTAGTATGATCCAATTTTCCATCATGTGCATATATTACTTTTATAAATGGAAAACAGCAAATGTCAGTTTAAAAAAATAACATGACACATCTTGGTGCTGGTTGCTCTGTATCTACTTCCCCTCACCTTCTCATTTGCTTCTATTCTTGCCTTGGTCTCCAAAGCCTCCCAATTACTTCTTATGGATCTCTTCTCGGAAAGTGCCCAGAGTTATTTTCTAGCAGAAAGATTGAGGCCTTTGGAATCCACCAGACCAAGATTTGAATCCCAGCTCAGTGAAATCATGGGAAGTATCTTACCTCTCTGCATCTCAGTCTCCTTATCTGTAAAGGAAATAACACCTACCTTCTAGATTGTTGTGTAGTTTGGGTCAGCAGCTTTCCCACTTTATTTATTTTTTATTATTATTTTAAAAAATTGAGATGGGGCTCTTGCTATGTTACCTAGGCTGGTCACGAACTCATGGGCTCAAGTGATCCTTCTGCTTCAGCCTCCTAAGTAGCTGGGTCTACAGGTGCATTCCAGCATGCCTGGCTTTGTCCTTTTGTTTAATTAAAAAAAAATTTTTATTTTCTCTCTTTAAATTTTTTTAATTTTAATTTTAATTTTATTTTTAATTTTCATGGGTATATAGTGGGGGTGTGTATATATATATATATATGAAGTACATGTGATATTTTGATACAGGTATAATAATCACATCAGGGAAAATGGTGTATCCCTTACCCCAAGCATTTATCCTTTCTTTGTGCTACAAATAATCCAATTATACCCTTTTAGTTATTTTTACTATACAATAAAGTGTTGACACTAGTCACCCTGTTGTGCTATCAAATACCAGATCTTATTCATTCTATCTAATTATATTTTTGTATCCATTAACCATTTCTCCTGCTCCCTCCCCCCACTACTCTTCCCAGCCTCTGGTAACCATTATTCTACTCTCTATTTCCATGAATTCAGTTGCTTTAATTTTTAGCTCCCACAAAGAAGAACATGCAAACTTTGTCTTTCTATGCCTGGCTTACTTTGCTTAACATAATGACCTCCAGTTCCATCCATATTGTTGCAAATGATAAGAATTCACCCTTTATGATGGCCAAACACACTCCATTGTATATGTGTACCACATGTTCTTTATCCATTCATCTGTTGATGGACACTTAGGTTGCTTCCAAATCTTGACTATTTTGAATAGTGCTGCAATAAACATGAAAATGCAGATATCTCTTTGATATACTGATTTTCTTTCTTTTGAGTATATACCTAGGAGTAGGATTGCTGGATCATATGGTAGCTCTATTTTTGGTTTTTTGAGGAACCTCCAAGCTGTTCTCCATAGTGGGTATACTAATTTCCATTCCCACCAACAGTGTATGAGGGTTCCCCTTTTCTCCACATCCTCACCAGCATTCGTTATTGTCTGTCTTTTGGATAAAAACCATTTTAATGAGGGTGAAGTGCTATCTCATTGTAGTTTTGATTTGCATTTGTCTGATGATCAATGATGGTGAGCACCTTCTCAGATACCTGTTTGCCATTTGTATGTCTTCTTTTGAGAAATGCCTATTCAGATCTTTTGCCCATTTAAAAAATTGGATTAGTAGATTTTTTCCTATAGAGTTGTTTGAGCTCATTATATATTTTTATTATTAATCCTTGTGAGATGGATTTGTTTGTAAATATTTGCTCCCATTCTGTGGGCTGTCTCTTCTCTTTGTTGTTTGTTTCCTTTGCTTTGCAGAAGCTTTTAAGGGTATTACTCAATAAATTTTTGCCCAGTCTAATATCCTGGAGAGTTTCCCCAGTGTTTTCTTTTAGCAGTTTCATAGCTTGAGGTCTTAGATTTAAGTCTTTTTATTTTCTGGGACTGGGTCTTACTGTGTCACCCAGGCTATAGTGCAGTAGTTTCAGCTGACTACAACTTCCGCCTCCCAGCTTAAAGCGATTCCCATGCCCCAGTCTCCTGAGTAGCTGGGATTACAGGTGTGCATCAGCATGCCCAGCTAATTTTTTGTATTTTTAGTAGAGACAGGGTTTTACCATGTTGGCCAGGCCGGTCTCAAACTCCTGGTCAAGTGATCCACCCACCTTGGCCTCCCAAAGTGCCAGGATTACAGGTGTGAGCCACCATGCCCAGCCAGATTTAAGTTTTTATTCCATTTTTCTTTGAGTTTTGTATATGGCGAGAGATAGTGGTCTAGTTTCATTCTTCTGCATATGGATATCCAGTTTTCCCAGCACCATTTACTGAAGAGAGTGTCCTTTCTCCAATGTAGGTTTTTGACAACTTTGTTGAAAATAAGTTTACTGTAAATGTATGGATTTGTTTCTGGGTTCTCTATTATGTTTCATCAGTTTATGTGTCTGTTTTTATGCCAGTATCATGCTCTTTGGGTTACTATAGCTTTGTAGTATAATTTGAAGTCAGATAATGTGATTCTTCCAGTTTTGTTCTTTTTGCTTAAGATAGTTTTGGCTGTTCTGGATCTTTTGTGGTTCCATATAAATTTTAGGATTTTTTTTTTCCATTTCTGTGAAGAATGTAATTGGTATTTTGATAGGGTTTACATTGAATCTGTAGATTGCTTTAGGTAGTATGGATATTTTAACATATTGAGTCTCCCAATCCATGAACATGGAATATCTTTCCATTTTTTTGTGTCCTCTTCAATTTCTTTCATCAGTGTTTTATAGTTATCATTGTAGAGATCTTTTACTTCTTGGTTAAGAAGGTATTTAACATTAGATATTTAATATTATTTATAAAACAAATGATTATATGTTGATTTTCTTTTTCTTTTTTTTGAGATGGAGCCTCACTTTGTCACCCAGGCTGGAGTGTAGTGGCGTGATCTTGGCTCATGGCAACCTCTGCCTCCTGGGTTCAAGTGACTCTTCTGCCTCAGCCTCCCGAGTAACTGAGACTACAGGTATGTGCCACCACACCCGGCTAATTTTTGTATTTTTAGTAGAGACGGGGTTTCACCATGTTGGCCACACTGGTCTTGAACTCCTGACCTCAAGTGATCTGCCCACCTCAGCCTCCCAAAGTGCTGGGATTATAGCCATGAGCCACCACGCCTGGCCTGTATGTTGACTTTGTATCCTCCAACTTTACTGAATTTGTTTATCAGTTCTAATAGTTTTTTGGTGGAGTCTTTAGGTTTTTCCAAATACAAGATCATATCATCTGCAAATAAGGATAATTTGACTTCTTCCTTTCCAGTTTGGATGCTCTTTATTTCTTTCTCTTGTCTGATTGCTCTAGCTAGGACTTCCAGTACTATTTTGAATAATAGTGGCGAAAGTGGGCATCTTTGTCATGTTCCAGATCTTTGAGAAAAGGATTTAGGTTTTCCCTTAATTCACTATGATACTAACTGTAGGTTTGTCTTTTATTGTGTTGAGCTTTTATTGTGTTGAGGTACGTTCCTTATGTGCCCAGTTTTTGAGGGGTTTTTAATCATGAAGGGATGTTGAATTTTATCAACTGTTTTTTCAGCATCAATTGAAATGATCATATGGTTTTTGCCCTTCATTCTGTTGATATGATATATCACATTGATTGATTTATGTATGTTGAACCATCCTTGCGTCTCTGGGATGCTTGGATGCATGATGAATAATTTTTTTTTCCATTGGAAAGATACTGCAGATGAGATGAATAATCACTTTAATGTGTTGTTGAATTCAGTGTGCTAGTATGTTGCTGAGGATTTTTGCATCAGGGATATTTGCCTGTAGTTTTTTTTTTTTTTTTTTTTTTTTAATGTGCCTGTCTAGTTTTGGCATCAAGGTAATACCGGCCACGTAGAATGAGTTTGAAAACACTCCCTCTTCCTCTATTTTTCAGAATAGTTTGAGTAGGGTTGGTGTTTTGGTTCTTTCTTGCATTGCTATAAAGAAATAACTGAGGCTGGGCATGGTGGCTCATGCCTGTAATCCCAGCACTTTGGGAGGCTGAGGCAGGCAGATCACTTGAGGCCAGGAGTTTGAGACCAGCCTGGCTAACATGGTGAAACCCCATCTCTACTAAAAATATGAAAATTAGCCAGGTATGATGGTGCACACCTGTTCTTTTAGCTAGTCAGGAAGCTGAGGCACAAGAATTGCTTGAACCCAGGGGACAGAGGTTGCAGTGAGCTGAGATTGCACCACTGCCCTCCAGACTGGGTGACAGAGTGAGACCCTGTCTCCAAAAAAAAAAAAAAAAAAAAAAAAGAGAGAGAGAGAGAAATACATGAGGCTGGAAAATTTACAAAGAAAAGAGTTTTAATTGGCTTATGGTTCTGTAAGCTATATAAACATGGTATGGTGCTGGCCTCTGCTCAGCTACTGGGGAGACCTCAGGGAGCTTTTACTCATGGCAGAAGGGTGCCAGGCACTTCACATGGTAAGAGTGGGGACAAGAGGTGGTGAGGGGAGGTGTCACATTTTGCCAACAATCAGATCTCTCAAGAATGCACTCACTATCACAAGGACAGCACCAAGCCATGAGGGATCTGCCCCCATGACGCAAACACCTATCACCAGGCCCCACCTCCAATACTAGGGATTACAATTCAACATGAGATTTGGGTAGGGACCTATATTGAAACTATATCAGTTGGTATTAGTTCTTCTTCATATATTTAGTAACGTTTAGCAGTGCAGCCATAGAGTCCTGAGCTTTTATTTGTTACTTGTTATTCGTCTGTTCTGGTTTTGGATTTCTTCAAGGTTCAATCTTGGTAGGTTGTATGTACCTGGGAATTTATCCATTTCTTCTAGGTTTTCCAATTTATTGGCATGTAGTTGCTCATAGTAGACTCTAATGATCCTTTGAATTTCTGTGATATTGGTTGTAATGTCTCCTTTTTCATCTCTGATTTTATTTATATGAATATTCTCTCCTTTTTTTCTTAGTGAATCTGGCTAAAGATTTTTGGTTTTTGTCTTTAAAAAAACTACTTTTCTTTTTGTTGATCTTTTGTATTGTTTTCTTCATTTCAATTTCATTTGCTCTCATCTTTATTATTTCTTTTCTTCTATTAATTTTGGGTTTGGCTTGCTCTTGCTTTTCTAGTTCTTTGAAATGCATCATTATGTTGTTTATTTGAAGTTTTTCTGTTTTTTTTTTTTTTTTTATGTAGGTGCTTATGGATATAGACTTTCTTCCTATTACTGCCTTTTCTGTATCCCATAGGTTTTGGTATGTTGTGTTTCCATTATCATTTATTTCCAGAATTTAAAAAAATGTCCTTCTTAATTTCTTTGTTGACCCACAGCCATGTAGGAGCATACTGTTTAATTTCCATGTATTTGTATAGTTTCAAAAATTCCTCTTGTTATTGATTTCTAGTTTTTTTCCATTGTGGTCAGAGAAGATATTTGATATAATTTCAATGTTTTAAGACTTATTTTGTGACCTAACATATGGTCTATCCTTGAGAATGATCCATGTGCTGAGGAGAAGAATGGGTATTCTGTAGCCATTGGATAAAATGTTCTGTAAATATCTATTATATTTGACCAGGCATGGTGGCTCACGCCTGTAACCCCAGCACTCTGGGAGGCCAAGGTGGGCAGATCATGAGGTCACGAGATCACCATCCTGGCTAACATGGTGAAGCCCCGTCTCTACTAAAAATACAAAAAATTAGCCAGGCATAGTGGTGGGCACCTGTAGTCCTAGCTACTCGGGAGGCTGAGGCAGAATGGTGTGAACCTGGGAGGTGGTGCTTGCAGTGAGCTGAGATTGCACCACTGCACTCCAGCCTGGGCAACAGAGCAAGACTCCATCTCGAAAAAAAAAAAATCTATTAGAGTAATTTGATCAATAGTGCAGATTAAGTCTGATGTTTCTTTGTTGATTTTTGGTCTGGATGATCTGTCCAATGCTGAAAGTGGGGTGTTGAAGTCTCCAGCTATTATTGTACTGGGGCCTCTCTCTTTAGCTCTAATAATATTTACTTTATATATCTGGGTGCTCCAGTTGGAGTGCATATATTTTTTACAATTGTTACATACTGTTGCCAAATTAACCTCTTTTCATTATATAATGACCTTCTTTGTCTCTTTTTATAGTTTTTGTCTTGAAATCTATTTTGTCTGATGTAAGCATAGCTATTCATCATCCTTTTTGGTTTCCATTGGAATGGAATATATTTTTCTATCCCTTTATTTTAGTCTATGTGTGTCTTTATGGGTGAAGTGTGCTTCTTGTAGGCAACAAATCACTGGGTCTTGCTTTTTTTTTTTTTTTTTTTTTTTTTTTTTTTTAATCCATTCAGCTACTCTATGTGTCCTGAATGGAGAGTTTAGTCTGTTTAGATTCAATGTTATTATTGATAAATAAGGACTTACTCTTGCCATTTTGTTATTTGTTTTCTAGTTGTTTTGTGGTCCTCTGTTCCCTCCTTCTTTCCTTCCTGTCTTCCTTTCTGTGAAGGTGATTTTCTCTGGTAGTATTTAAAAATTTCTTGCTTTTTATTTTTTGTATATCTGTTGTATGTTGTTCTGGGGATTTTTTTTTTTTTTTTTGAGATGGGGGTCTCACTTTGTCACCCAGGCTGGAGTGCAGTGGTGCAATCTTGGCTCACTGCAACCTCTGCCTTTCAGGCTCAAGTGATCCACCTACCTCAGCCTCCCAAGTAGTTGGGACCACAGGTGACTGTCACTATGCCTGGCTAATTTTTTTTTTTTTTTGTAGAGACAAGTACTTTTATAGAGACAGTACTTTCACTGTGTTTTCCAGGCTAGTTTCAAACTCCTGAGCTCAAGCCATCTGCCTGCTTCGGCCTCCCAAAGTGCTAGGATTACAGGTGGGAGCCACCACTCCTGGCCCCTGTTGTATGCTTTTTTATTTCAGGTTACCATAAGGCTTTTATTTAATATTTTATATCCCATTATTTCATTTTATTATTTTTTGGCATATTCACAACATAACCCATTATTTTAAACCAATGACAACTTACCACTGATCACATAAATAAAGAAGCAAAGAAAAAATTAATAAAACTCTACACTTTAACTTTGTTCCATTCTTTTAAATTCTTTGTGTTTATGTCATATTGTACTGTCTATATCTTGAAAAGTTGTTATAGTTATTAGTTTTGACTGGTTTACCTTTTTGTCTTTCCACTCGAGATATGAGTAGTTTACATACCATGATTACAGTGTTATAATATTCCATTTTTTTCTGTGTACTTCCAATTACCAGTGAGTTTTACACCTTCAAATTATTTTTCATTGCTCATTAATGTCCTTTTCTTTCACATTAAAGAACTCCCTTCAGCATTTCTTGTAGGACAGGTCTAGTGTTGATGAAATCCCTCAACTTTTGTTTGTCTAGGAAAGTCTTTGTTTCTCCTTCATAATTCAAGGATATTTTCACCGGATACACTATTCTAGGATAAAATATTTTTTCCTTCAGCACTTTAAATATGCCATGCTAGTCTTCCCTGGCCTGTAAGGTTTCCACTGGAAAGTCTGCTGCCAGACATACTGGAGCTCCAAATAACTGGTATGTTATTTGTTTATTTTCTGTTGCTGCTTTTAGGATCCTTTCTGTATTCTTGACCTTGGGAGTTTGTTTATTAAATGTTTTGAGGTAGTCTTCTTTGGGTTGAAGTTGTTTGGTGTTCTATAACCTTCATATACTTGAATATTGATATCTTTCCCTAGGTGTGGGAAGCTCTTTGTTACTATCCCTTTGAATAAACTTTCTACCTCATCTCTCTCTCTCTACCTCCTCTTTAAGGCCAATAAGTCTTTTTTTTTTTTTTTTTTTTTTTTCCTTTTTGAGACAGAGTCTCACTCTGTTGCCCAGGCTGGAGTGCAATGGTGTGATCTTGGCTCACTGCAGCCTCCACCTCCCAGGTTCAAGCAATTCTTCTGCCTCAGCCTCCAGAGTGGCTGGGATTACAGACATCCGCTGCCTCGCCCAGCTAATTTTTGTATTTTAGTAGAAATGGGGTTTCACGATGTTGGCCAGGCTGGTCTCGAACTCCTGACTGCATGATCTGCCCACCTCAGCCTCCCAAAGTGCTGGGATTACAGGCGTGAGCCACCGTGCCTGGCTGCAGCCAATAGCTCTTAAATTTGCCCTTTTTTAAAAAATTTGAGACGGAGTCTCGCTCTGTCGCCCAGGCTGGAGTGCAGTAGCCGGATCTCAGCTCACTGCGAGCTCTGCCTCCCGGGTTTACACCATTCTCCTGCCTCAGCCTCCCGAGTAGCTGGGACTACAGGCGCCCACCACCTCGCCCGGCTAGTTTTTTGTATTTTTTTAGTAGAGACAGGGTTTCACCATGTTAGCCAGGATGGTCTCGATCTCCCGACCTCATGATCCGCCCGTCTCGGCCTCCCAAAGTGCTGGGATTACAGGCTTGAGCCACCGCGCCTGGCCAAATTTGCCCTTTTGAAGCTATTTTCTAGATCTTCTAAGCATGCTTCATTCTTTTTTATTCTTTTTTCTTTTGTCTCTTCTGATTACATTTTCAAATAGCCTGTCTTCAAGCTCACTAATTCTTTCTTCCACTTGATCAGTTCTACTGGTAAGAGACTCTGATGCATCCTTGAGTATGTCAGTTTCATTTTTTAACTCCATAATTTTTGCTTGATTCTTTTTAGTTATTTCAATCTCTTTGTTAAAGTTATGTGACAGGATTCTGAATTCCTTCTCTATGTTAGCTTTACTTTTTTTGAGTTTCCTCAAAACAGTTGTTTGTTTGTTTGTTTGTTTTTGACAGAGTCTTGCTCTGTTGCCCAGGCTGGAGTGCAGTGGTGCAATCTTGGCTCACTGAATCTCCGCCTCCCAAGTTTAAGCAATTCTCCTGCCTCAGCCTCCTGAGTAGCTGGGATTACAGGCACACCCCACCACACCCAACTAATTTTTGTATTTTTAGTAGAGATAAGGTTTCACCATGTTGGCCAGGCTGGTTTGAACTCCTGAGTTCAAGTGATCTACCCACCTTGGCCTCCCAAGATGTTGGGATTACAGGTGTGAGCCACTGTGCCTGGCCAAAACAGCTATTTTGAATTCTGTTTCAAAGGTCACATATCTCTGTTTCTCTGGGATTGGCCCCTGGTGCCTTATTTAGTTCATTTGATGAGGTCATGTTTTCCTGGCTGGTCCTGATGCTTGTAGATGTTCATCAGTGTCTGAGTTAAATATTTATCATAGTCTTCGCAGTCTGGGCTGTATCTGTCCTTCTTTGGAAGGCTTTTCAGGAATTCAAAGGAACGTGGGTGTTGTGATCTAAGTTTTTGGTCACTGCAGCTGTATCTGCATTAGAGGGCACACTAAGCATAGAAATGCTGTGGCTCTTTCATAGTCTGTTGTATGTTTTTTGATTTGAGGTCACCATGATGTTTGCAGATAATATTTTATTACTCATTATTTTAAACCGCTGACAAGTTAACACTGATTACTCATGGAAGCACTGCCTTGGTGGTCTTGGATAAGATCTGGAAGAATTCTCTGGATTACCGGGCAGAGACTCTTATTGTCTTCCCTTCTTTCCCCCAAACAAAGTCTGTCTTTCTGTGATCAGCTGCCTGGAGTTGGGGGAGAAGTGACACAAACACCCCTGTGACCACCACCACTGGGACTGTGCAGGGTCAGAGGTGAAGCCAGCACAGTACTGGGTCTTGCCCAAGGCCTACGGTAACCAGTACCTGGCTACTACTTACGTTCACGCAAGGCCCTGTGGCTCTAAAATCAGCAGGTGGCAAAGCCAGCCAAGCTTATGTCCTCTTCAGGGTGGCAAGTTCCCCCCAGCCTGGGGTGAATCCAGAGATGCCTTCCAGGAGCTAGGGCCTAATCAGAAACCTTAGGAATCTACTTGGTACTCTATTGTACTGCAGCTGAACTGGCACCCAAGCCACAAGACAAAGTCCTTCCCACTTTTCCCTCCCCTTTCCACAAGCTGAGAAGTCTCTTCCCATGGCCACTTCCACCCCAGGCCTGTGATGGGTACTGTCTGGCTACTGCTGATGTATACTCAAGGCGCAAGGGCTCTTCAGTAAGCTTGTGGTGAATGCTGCCTGGCCTGGGACTCACCCTTCAGGGAAGTGGGCTCCCCTCTGGCCCAGAGCAGGTCCAGGAATGCTATCTAAGAGCCAAAGCCTGGAATCAGGGACCCTAAGAGCCCACTTTGTATTCTAACCCCACAGTGGCCAAGTCCCCTTTACTCTTTCCTCTTCTTTTCTCAAGCAGAAGGAATTTCTCCCCATAGCCGCCACAGCTGGAATGTGCTGGGTCATCCTGAAGCCTGCATGTCTCTGAGTCTCACCTAAAGCCCACGATGAGTACTACCTGGCTACTTCCGATTATTCAGGGCCAAAGGGCTCGTTAGTCAGCTGGGGAGGAATCCTGCCAGGACTGGTCCTGCCCTTCAAGGCAGCAGGTTCCCTTCTGGCCCAGGGTGTGGCTAGACATGTCATCTTGGAGCTATGGCCTGGAATAGGGGCCTCAGGACTCTGCCTGGTGCCCTATCCTACTGCAGCCAAGCTGGTATCCAAGATGCAAGACAAAGTCATCTTTGTTCTTCCCTCTGTTCTTCTCAAGCAGAGGAAAGAAGTCTCTCTCTGAGCTTTGAGCTCCGCTGCCTGGGGTTGGGAGAGGGGTGGTGCAGGCGATCCCTTGGCCATCCCAGCTGGTGTCTCACTAGGTTGTGTACCCCACATTCACTGGCTCTGAGCCCAGCACAGCACCAGGACTTGCCCAGGAATTGCCATCCTTGTGGCCTAGACTGCCTTTCAAGTTTATGTAGAACCTCAGAGCACTTCAGCCCATGGTGGTGAGGCTTACTGGAACTCAGGTTCCCACTGCTGGGATGGATGATTTGCTTCCAGCTAGGGCTGGTCTGAATGATCCTCCATGGGCCCTGGGTGAGTTCTTTCCAGTGTTGCTTTGTGCTATGACTGGGCAGCACTGAGTGCCAGTGCAAAGTCTGACAATCACTGCACTCTTCTTCTCCCAGAAGCACAGATTCTCTCTCCATGCTAGGTGGCTGCTGCCGGGGAATGGGGGAGAGAGAGCATTTAGCAATTCAAGACTGTCTTACCCTCTTCAGTTCCTCTTTCAGTGATATGAAGTTAAAACCAGGTACTGTGATCGCTCACTTGATTTTTCGTTCTTATGAAGGTGCTTTTTTTGCGTGGATAGTTATTCAATATGGTGTTCCTGCAGGGAGCAGGATTAGTGGAGGCTTCTATTCAGCCATCTTGCTCTACCTTCCCTGGCTATGTCCTTTTAAATATTTATAATTGACATACAATAAATTACACTTAAAGTATACAATAAGTTCTAAAATATAACTGTGAAATCATCATCAAACTCTAGATAATTAACATATCCATCAACCCAAAAGTTTCCTCATGTTTAGATGATCTCTTTTCCCTCTAGAAACGACTCATCTACTTTCTGTCATATAGATTATAGTTTGCCTTTTCTGGAGTTTTAGATAAACAGAATCATATCGTATATGCTCTTTTCTGTCTGACTTCTTTTACTTACCATGATTATTTCATCCATGTTACATGTATCAACAGTTTTTTCCTTATTTGTTGATGATAATATTTCATTGTATGGATATATACTCCAATGGGTTTATTCATTTACCTGTTGATGTGTGTTGGATCGTTTCTAGTTTCAGCTATCACAAATAAAACTGCTGGAAACATTAATGTCCAAGTCTTTGTTTAGACATATGCTTTCGTTTTCTCTTGGGGAAATACCTTGGGTGGAGTGGCTGGATCTAATGGCCAGTGTATGTTTAACTTTATAAAGAGCTGTCAAAGTGTTTTCCTTTTTTTTTTTTTTTTTGAGACAGAATCTTGCTCTGTTGCCCAGGCTGGAGTATGGTGGTGCAATCTCAGCTCACTGCAACCTCTGCCTCCCAGCTTAAAGTGATTCTCCTGCCTCAGCCTCCTGAGCAGCTGGGGTTACAGATGCCTGCCACCATGCCCAGCTAATTTTTGTATTTTTAGTAGAGACAGGGTTTCACCATGTTGACCAGGCTGGTCTCATGCTCCTGGTCTCAAGTGATCCGCCCGCCTTGCCCTCCCAAAGTGCTCAGATTACAGGTATGAGCCACCATGCCCAGCCCAAAATTGTTTATACCATTTTATATTCCCACCAGGATTGTATGAGAGTTCCAGTTCTTCTAAATTGTTGCCAACATTTACTATTTTGAATAAATGTTCATTGTAAAAAAATTTTAAGAAGGTTATATAGGGGAAAAAAAGGCCGCTGTTAATCTGTTAATTGCACTACAGGGAGACAAAGTTATTAAACTGTCATATTTGTGGCTGGGCGTGGTAACACATGCCTGTGATCTTAGCACTGTGGGAGGCTGAGGAAGGAGGATCACTTGAGACCAGGAGTTCAAGACCAGCCTGGAAAACATAGCAAGAGTCTGTCTCCACAAAAAAATTAAAAATTAAAGAAAATGACATTGTCATGTTTGTAGACTTCCCAAATTTGCCCTCCTAGGCAAACAGTGCTCTTGTTTTTAAACAAATAGTTGTATATATAATTTTCACCCTCACTATTCAAAACATGTCATAAATGGTAAATCCAAGAAAAATACAGGTGTTCCCCACCCACCGAAAACTGTAAAATAGACTTTTTTCTGTCTGTACTGTTTTTTATTGCTTTTTAAATTGGTTTTCCAAGTGAGTAAGTCAGAATCTATCTGTAATGAATTTTAAATTTAGTATTTCTCTGTGATGTAGTAAACAAGAAACTAGAGGCAAAAATAGCCCTGTCCCTTGCTAAACTTCTAAGGCACGTTTCTAGTACAATTCAACACTAACATTTCAGGCCTTTAGTGCCTTATATGAGTTTTTAAAAGGGGAAGAAGGGAGGGAGCAAGAGTGTCTCATTTCATAAACTTGTGCATAACAATTATTCTTATATTTTAGTTATTGAGAGGGCTGGTAGAAAAACTAGGTAAATAATATTAATAATTATAGCACTTATTATACACTACAGAACACGTATTATGTACCAGGCATTGTGGGAGGCTCTCTCTTGTGCATTATCTCATTTCATTAGGTCCATGGAGAGTATTGCATTTTCTTAGTTTAGGCATGGCCTCCACAATAAGGATTATCAAAAGCCTAAAAATATGTAAAAGAAACCTAGAAGGTTATTTGTTGTGCTCCTTGGGGAAGCTAGGCAAATCCTTTCAGCTGAAAACCATGGTGACTTCCAAGATCTCTGCCCCTCCCCATCCCCATGGTCCACTTCCTCTTCTCACTGTTCCTCTTAGAAAAGACCTGTGGATTCCGCCACTACGAAATGGCAGCACCTTATTTACGGTCACTTTAGAGTGTAGGTTTTCTTAATGGGTCTGCCTGTCATGTTTAACGTCCTTGGCTGAGTCCAAACTCTCACTAAAATTGCCAAGCCCTTTGTCTTCCAGTGTCTAAATTAGAATGTCAATGGAATCAGGCCAGAGTTTGAATTCTAGTCTCTTAGCCTTTGTTTCCCCTGTTCATAAAACGAATGGGGGAATTCTTTCCTCCTACAGTTTATTTATGTATTCACTAATTCATTCATCCATCCATCCATTCATTCATTCATTCAGTTTACTGAGTACCTACTATGTGCCAGTCCCTGTTCTAGGGTGGAAACTAAGAGAATGTTGTACCTGGAGGGCGCTGGAAACTCTAAAGCCCTAAGCAGTTACTGCTTTTACTATTAGTGGTTCTCCCCCACCCCCCACAAATCAACAGAACAAAGAAAATTACCTAAATAACAAGGACACAGGGAGGAACTTCTTGGCTCAGAACTTTCCAAACACTTTTTCCTGAAGGGATTCAAGAAGCAAGAAAGGTACTCGTTCGCTAGGACCTTCTCTGAGCTGTGCTCAGAATGCATCTGGGACTATTTTTCTTGCCCAGAGAATCGAGAAACGCTGCAGCGAATTCCCGAGCTGTAGTTATAAACCGAAGTTCTCCTGCTAGGTAGCATTCAACGATCTTAATCTTCTGGGTTTCAGTTTTCTCGAATGAAAAATGCAGGTCCAAGTCCTTAACTGGCTGGGGCACCATTAGCAAGTCACTTAGTATCTCTGGGACCAGTTTGCAATGCGAGGAGGGGGCCTTAAGGTGCCTCCAGCTGAAGTCCTAGAATGAGCGCCGCGTGTCCCAAGCTGGGGCGCGCACCCCAGATCGGAGGGCGCCGATGTACAGGCAGCAAACCCACCCAATCTAGTGCATGCCTTCTTAAACATCACGAGACTCTAAGAAAAGGAAACCGAAAACGGGAAAGTCCCTCTCTCTAACCTAGCACTGCGTCTCTGGCTTGGAGACTGGTGACGGTCCCCGCGGGCCTTGCCCTGATTGGCCGGGCGCGCGCGGAATATAAGTGGAGGCGTCGCGCCCGGCGGGCATTCCAGCGGCGGACAGCACCCGGGCCGAGATGTCTCGCTCAGTGGCCTTAGCCGTGCTGGCGCTACTCTCTCTTTCTGGCCTGGAGGCTATCCAGCGTGAGTCTCTCCTACCCTCCCGCTTTGGTCCTTCCTCTCCCGCTCCGCACCCTCTGTGGCCCTCTCTGTGCTCTCTCGCTCCGTGACCTCCCTTCTCCAAGTTCTCCTTGGTGGCCCGCCGGGGGGCTAGTCTAGGACTGGGTCTCCGGGAAGCGGTGGGGTGGCCTGGGAGTGGGGAAGGGGGTGCGCATCTGGGACGCGCGCTTCTTGCCCCTTTCGGCGGGAAGCAGGGGAGACCTTTGGCCTACGGCGACAGGAGGGTCGGGACAAAGTTTAGGGCGTTGATAAGCGTCAGAGCGCCGAGGTTGGGGGAGGGTTTCTCTTCCGCTCTTTCGCGGGGCCTCTGGCTCCCCGAGCGCAGCTGGAGTGGGGGACGGGTAGGCTCATCCCAAAGGCGCGGAGCTGAGGGCCGTGAATGCGTGGAGGGGCGCCTGGGGTCTGGGGGAGGCGTCGCCCGGGTAAACCTGTCTGCTGCAGCTCTGCTTCCCTCGGACCAGAGAGCTGTGGACTTCGCTAGGAGCCGCTAAGTTCGCCTGCCCTGCACCTCCGGGTCTATGTGGGGCCACACCGTGGCGGGGAAAGAGCACGCGACGTTTGTAGAATGCTTGGCTGTGATACAAAGCGGTTTCGAATCAGTAACCTATTTGTTCCCATCACATGTCACTTTTAAAAATCATAAGAACTACCCGTTATTGACATCTTTCTGTGTGCCAAGGACTTTACGTGCTTAGCGTCATTTAATTTTTTAAAATAGTTATCTTCCGCCATAGATAACTACTATGGTTATCTTCTGCCTCTCACAGATGAAGAAACTGAGGCACCGAGATTTTAAGAAACTTACACAGGGGATAAATGGCAGCAATCGAGATTGAAATCAAGCCTGACCAGGGCCTTTTGCGGGAGCGCATGCCTTTTGTCTGTAATTCGTGCGTTTTTTTTTAAAGAAACATGCCTGCCTTCTGCGTGAGATTCTCCAGAGCAAACCGGGCGGCCATGGGCCCTGTGGTCTTTTCTTACAGAAGGCTTCCTTTTTGGCTCTTTGCCTGGTTCTTTCCGAGATGTAGTGTGCCTCTTACTTTCGGTTTTGAAAACATGAGGGGGTTGGGCGTGGTAGCTCACGCCTGTAATCCCAGCACTTAGGGAGGCCGAGGCGGGAGGATCGCTTGAGGTCAGTAGTTGAGACCAGCCTGGCCAACATGGTGAAAACTCGTCTCTATAAAAAATAAAAACAAAAATTAGCCAGGTGTGGTGGCTGGCGCCTGTGGCCCAAGCTACTCGGGTGGCTGAGGCGGGAGGATCTCTTGAGCCCAGGAGTTTGAGTTATCATGGCGCCAGTGCATTCCAGTCTGGGCAATTGAGCGAGACCCTGTCTCTTAAAAAAGACAAAAAAAAAAAAAAAAAAGAAGAAGAAGAAGAAAGAAAAAAGTGAAGGTTTGTCGAAGTCAGGGGAGTTGTAAAACCATTAATAAAGATAATCCGGCCGGGCGCGGTGGCTCAAGCCTGTAATCCCAGCACTTTGGGAGGCCGAGACGGGCGGATCACGAGGTCAGGAGATCGAGACCATCCTGGCTAACACGGTGAAACCCCGTCTCTACTAAAAAATACAAAAAAAAAAAAAAAAAAAAACTAGCCGGGCGAGGTGGCGGGCGTCTGTAGTCCCAGCTACTCGGGAGGCTGAGGCAGGAGAATGGCGTGAACCCGGGAGACGGAGGTTGCAGTAAGCTGAGATCCGGCCACCGCACTCCAGCCCAGGAGACAGAGCAAGACTCTGTCTCCAAAAAAAAAAAAAAAAAAAAAAAAAAAAAAAAAAAAAAAAAAAAAAAAGATAATCCAAGATGGTTACCAAGACTGTTGAGGACACCAAAGATCTTGAGTACTTTCTAAATACCTGGCAATACGCTAAGCCCTCTCACCTTTTCCCCCTGGCAAAACATGATCAGAAGCAGAATGTTTTGATCATGAGAAAATTGCATTTAATTTGAATACAATTTATTTACAACATAAAGGATAATGTCTATATCATCACCATTACTGGTATTTGCTGGTTATGTTAGATGTCGTTTTAAAAAATAACAATCAGATGTTTTTAAAAAAATCTTATTTTGAAAATTTCCAAAGTAATACATGCCATGCATAGACCATTTCTGGAAGATACCACAAGAAGCATGTAATGGTGATTACCTCTGAAGGTCTATTTTCCCCTCTGTCCTGTGTGTGGTTTTGTTTTGTTTTACTGTGGGCATAAATTAATTTTTCAGTTAAGTTTTGTAAGCTTAAATAACTCTCCAAAAGTCACAAAGCCAGTAACTGGTTGAGCCCCAATTCAAACCCAGTCTGTCTGATACTTGTCCTCTTCTTAGAAAAGATTACAGTGATGCTCTCACAAAATCTTTCTGCCTTCCCTCAAACAGAGTTCCAGGCAGGATGAATCTGCGCTCTGACCCCTGAGGCATTTATTATGTTCTTATTATTAGAAGCTCAGTTGCAAAGAGCTCTCTTAGCTTTTAATGTTATGAAAAAAATCAGGTCTTCATTAGATTCCCCAATCCACCTCTCAATGGGGCTAGTAGCCTTTCCTTGATGATAGGGTGTTTCTATAGAGATATATCTGGTCAAGGTGGCCTGGTAGTCCTCCTTCTCCCCACAACCTTCCAGACATGATAGAGTAGCTGCCTTTTAGGATCATGTACCCTGAATATAAGTGTATTTAAAAGAATTGTATACACATATATTTAGTGTCAGTCTGTATATTTAGTAGCACTAACACTTCTCTTCATTTTTGATGAAAAATATAGAGTTTATAATATTTTCTTTCCACTTCCCCATGGATGGTCTAGTCATGCCTCTCATTTTGGAAAGCACTGCTTCTGTAACATTAGGCAATGTATTCCCAACCTGGCTAGTTTACAGCAATCACCTGTGGATGCTAATTAAAACGCAAATCCCACTGTCACATGCATTACTCCATTTGATCATAATGAAAACTATGTTCTGTCCCATTTGCCATAGTCCTCACCTATCCCTGTTGTATTTTATCCGGTCCAACTCAACCATTTAAGGTATTTGCCAGCTCTTATATGCATTTAGGTTTTGTTTCTTTGTTTTCTAGCTCATGAAATTAGGTACAAAATCAGAGAGGGATCTGGCATATAAACCCTTGGCAGAAATAAAGAGGTTTTGTTGTTTGGTAAGAACATACCTTGGATTGGGCCGGGCGCAGTGGCTCATGCCTGTAATCCCAGCACTTTGGGAGGCCAAGGCAGGCAGATCACTAGAGGTTGGGAGTTCGAGACCAGCCTAGCCAACATGGTGAAACCCTGTCTCTACTAAAAATACAAAAATTAACCGGGCATGGTGGTGTGTGCCTGTAGTCCCAGGAATCACTTGAACCAAGGCAGAGGTTGCAGTGAGCTGAGATCTCGCCACTGCACTCCAGCCTGGGCAACAGAATGAGATTCCATCTCAAACAAACAAACAAACAAAAAACCAACAAAAACAACAAAATAAAACATACCTTGGGTTGATCCGCTTAGGAACCTGAGGTAATAATAATAACATCTGCCATGTATAGAGCAATTGCTATATCCCAGGCACTCTTCTAGACACTTAATACAGTTTAGAAAATCAGGTGGGTGTAGATCAAGGCAGGAGCAGGAACCAAAAAGAAAGGAGTAAACATAAGGAAAAAAAATGGAAGGGGTGGAAACAGTACAGTAACATGAGTAATTTGATGGGGCTATTATGAACTGAGAAATGACCTTTGAAAAGTAGCTTGGAGCCAAATCATGTAGACTCTTGAGTGATGTGTTAAAGAATGCTATGAGTGCTGAGAAGCCATCAGAAGTGCTTGAGAGCATCCAGAAAAAGGTTCTTAAAAATGCAGCACAATCTCCAGTGACAGAAGATACTGCTAGAAACCTGCTAGAAAAAAACAAAAAAGTCATGTATAGAGGAATTATGAGGGAAAGATACCAAGTAATGGTTTATTCCTCAAAATGGAGGTGGCTTGTTGGGAAGGGGGAAGCTCATTTGGCCAGAGTGGAAATGGAATTGGGAGAAATCGATGATCAAATGTAAACACTTGGTGCCTGATGGAGCTTGAGACCAAGTTAGCCCCAAGTGAAATACCCTGGCAATATTAATGTGTCTTTTCCCTATGTTCCTCAGGTACTCCAAAGATTCAGGTTTACTCACGCCATCCACCAGAGAATGGAAAGCCAAATTTCCTGAATTGCTATGTGTCTGGATTTCATCCATCTGATATTGAAGTTGACTTACTGAAGAATGGAGAGAAAATGGGAAAAGTGGAGCATTCAGACTTGTCTTTCAGCAAAGACTGGTCTTTCTATCTCTTGTACTACACTGAATTCACCCCCAATGAAAAAGATGAGTATGCCTGCCGTGTGAACCATGTGACTTTGTCAGGGCCCAGGACAGTTAAGTGGGGTAAGTCTTATATTCTTTTGTAAGCTGCTGAAAGTTGTGTATGAGTAGTCATATCATAAAGCTGCTTTGATATAAAAAAAAGTCTATGGCCATACTACCCTGAATGAGTCCCATCCCATCTGATATAAACAATCTGCATATTGGGATTGTCAGGGAATGTTCTTAAAGATCAGATTAGTGGCATCTGCTGAGAGATTGCTGCACAACATGGTTTCTGAACCAGTAGTTTCCCTGCAGTTGAGCAGGGAGCAGCAGCAGCACTTGCATGAATACATATGCACTCTTAACGCTTCTTACCTACTGGCTTCCTTTAGCTTTTGTGGCAGCTTCAGGTATATTGAGCACTAACGAACATCTCAAGAAGGTATAGACCTTTGTTTGTAAGTCCTGTGTATCCTAGCGTCCTATAATCCTGGACTCCTCCAGTACTCTCTGGCTGGATTGGTATCTGAGGCTAGTAGGAAGGGCATGTTCCTGCTGGGTAGCTCTAAACAAGGTATACATGGATAGGAACAGCAGCCTATTCTGCCAGCCTTATTTCTAACCATTTTAGACATTTGTTAGTACATGTTATTTTAAAAGTATAACTTAATGTCTTCTTTTTTCTTTCTCCACTGTCTTTTTCATAGATCGAGACATGTAAGCAGCATCATGGAGGTAAGTTTTTGACCTTAAGAAAATGTTTTTGTTTCACTATCCTGAGGACTATTTATAGACAGTTCTAACAGGATAACCCTCACTATGTGGAGAACATTGACAGAGTAGCGTTTTAGCAGGCAAAGAAGAATCCTACAGGGTCACATTCCCTTCTCCTGTGGTGTGAAGTAGGTGTGTGGCCCCGGGTGTGGCCGCATTACTGACCCTCTACAGAGAGGGCAAAGGAACTGCCAGTATGGTATTGCAGGATAGAGGCAGGTGGTTACCCACATTACCTGCAAGGCTTTGATCTTTCTTCTACCATTTCCACATTGGACATCTCTGCTGAGAAGAGAAAATGAATCACTCTCTTCCTTTGTATAATAGTTGTTTTATTCTTCAGACAGAAGAGAGGAGTTATACAGTTCTGCAGACGTCCCATTCCTGTGTGGGGACTGTGTTTGCCTCTTAGAGGCTCCCAGGCCACTAGATGAGATAAAGGGAACCAGATTGTTAAAACTTGATGTAGTGATACTACAATAGATGTAACTACAAAGAACTCCAGAAGCAAGAGAGAGGGAGGAACTTGGACTTCTCTGCATCTTTAGTTGGAGTCCAAATGTATAAGATCCAGCTTTTCAGTGAAATTCTACTGCCCAGGGTACTTTGATGCTGAAAACCCATTCAAATCTCCTGTTACATTCTAGAACAGGGAATTGATTTGGGAGAGCATCAGGAAGGTGGATGATCTGCCCAGTCACACTGGTAGTAAATTGTAAAGCCAGAACTTGAACTCGAATATAGTCATGTGTTACTTAATGACAGGGACATATTCCAAGAAATGCTTACACAAACCTAGGTGTTGTAGCCTACTACACACATAGGCTACATGGTCTAGCCTATTGCTCCTAAGCTACAAACCTGTACAGCCTGTTACTGTACTGAATACTGTGGGCAGCTGTAACACAATGGTATTTGTGTATCTAAACATAGAAAAGGTACAGTAAAAAGTATGCTATTTTAATCTCATGAGACCACTGTCATATATACAGTCCAGCACTGACCAAAATATCATATCAGCATTTTTTCTTCTAAGATTTTGGCAGCACCAAACGGATACACTAACAGGATATACTCTTTGTAATGGGTTTGGAGAACTGTCCGTAGTTACTTCTTTTAAAAAGGTGATCTACACAGTAGAAGTTAGACAGGTTTGGTAATGAGATCTGCAATCCAAATAAAATAAATTCATTTGCTCACCTTTTTCTTTTCTTTTCAGGTTTGAAGATGCCGCATTTGGATTGGATGAATTCCAAATTCTGCTTCCTTGCTTTTTAATATTGATATGCTTATACAGTTTATGCAAAAAAATGCAGAGTTATAATAATGTTAACACAGGCATGATCTTCTTTATAATTCTACTTTGAGTGCTATCTCCACGTTTGAGGTATCTGGGCAGCTAGCTTTAGGAGGGCTGGCAACTTAGAGGTGGGGAGCAGAGAATTCTCATATCCAACATCAACATCTTGGTCAGATCTGAGCTCTTCAATCTCTTGCACTCGAAGCTTGATAAGATAGTTATGCGTATATAAGTTAACTTCCAATTTACATACTGTGCTTAGAATTTGGAGGAAAAATTTAGAAATATAATTGATGGGGTTATTGGAAATTTGTTATAATGAGTAAAACATTTTGTCATATAAGATTCATATTTACTTCTTATACATTTGATAAAGTTGTGGTTTAATCTGGTTCATTTTTGTTCCACGATTTAAATAAAACCATGAAACTTGATGTGTTGTCTCTTATATCTCGCTCCCACTATTACCCCTTTATTTTTAAACAGGGAAACAGTCTTCAAGTGCCATGTGGTAAAAAGTGTGAACCCCTTGTATATAGGGTTTGGCTCACAGTGTAAAGGGCCTCAGTGATCCACATTTTCCAGATTAGGAATCTGATGCTCAAAGAAGTTAAATGGCATAGTTGGAGTGACACAGCTGTCCATGAGAGGCCAGCCTTCTATACTTTAGCCAGAGTTCTTTCTTGTGGGCCAGGTCATGAAGAGTATGCAGACTCTAAGAGGGAGCAAAAGTATCTAAGGATTTAATATTTTAGCAAGGAATAGATACACAGTCATCCCGTGGTCTCCCTGGGGGATTGGTTTCAGGACCCCTTCTTGGACACCAAAATCTCTGGATATTTAAGTCCCTTCTATAAAATGGTACAGTATCTGCATATAACCTATGCACATCCTCCTGTATACTTTAAATCATTTCTAGATTACTTATAATACCTAATACAATGTAAATGCTACATAAATGGTTGTTATTGTTTAAGGAATAATGACAAGAAAAAAAAGTCTGTACATGTTCAGTAAAGACACAACCATCCCTTTTTTTTTCCCCAATGTTTTTGATCCATGGTTTGCTGAATCCACAGATGTGGAGCCCCTGGATACTAAAGGCCAATTGTACTTTGAATGACAACGGATTTAAGATTTTCAAGGCATAGTTTTATACCTGATGGCCAGTTTTGTTTATTTGACCAAGAATCTAAATTAGCTAGTTCTAGGTACTGACAGGATAAATAAAACACAACACTGCTCCCAATCGTCTCAGTTTAGCGGAGGGACAGATATGCACTCAAATAATTAAAATATATACCTGATAAGAATATAGCATAGGTACTCACAAAGAACTTGGCAATGGAAATTTTGTTGTTCAGGCTGGGCGAGGTGTCTCATGTCTGTAATCTCAGCACTTTGGGAGGCCATGGTAGGATGATCACTTGAGCCCAGGAGTCCGAGACCAGCCTGGGCGACATAACAAGACCCTGTCCCAATTCGAAAAATTGAATTTAAAAAAAATAATTTTTTACGAAAGAAATAATGTTGTTCAAGGAACAACAACAAAAATCTAGGGAGGTGTTAGAGAAGCCATTCGCCTGAGCTGAGAGTAAGTGGGTAGTGGTTCTCTTGATTGGTGGGTGGGGCCTGGGTTTCCAGGCATGGGAGCCAGGAAGGACAGCCACATGGCAGGTTTGGGTAATTCCAAACAGTGGAGCAAGGGTATCTGAGGGAAGACTTGTAGGAACTTGGCTGAACAAATTGGAGGGTGACACTCTGAAAGAAAAACAAAGTTTTAAAATTTCTACTCTTACACTCAACACAGAATGCTTCTGTGACCAGATATGTTTTCTACATTCTGTGAGAAGAAAAACTTTAGACAGATTAAATTTAACAGAGTTTAACTGAGCAAAATTGATTCTCGAACCAGGCAGCTGCCAGAACCAGAACAGATTCAAAATGACTCTGGGGATGCCACATGGTTGGATAACATTTAGGGTCAGAAAAAGGAAAGTGATGTGCAGAAAATGGAAGTCAGGGGAAGAAACAGCCAGATTGGTTGCAGCTCAGCATTTGCCTCATTTAAACAGGGTTTGAAGAGTTGACCACGTGTGATTGGCTGAGACTCTGTGGTATAAGAGTAAGTTACAGTCTGTTGACATATTATCCAGTTAGGTTACAGTTCACTATGCATAGAGAAACCTTTAGCCTGAACTTACATAGGGAGGCAGCTTTATTTATTTAATTTTTGTTTTGAGACAAGGTCTCACTCTGTCACCCAGGCTGGAGTTCAGTGGTATGATCATGGCTTACTGCAGCCTCAACTTCCTGGCCTCAAGCAATCCTCCTGCCTCAGGCTCCAGAGTAGCTGGCGCTACAGGCACACGTCACCATGCCTGGCTAATTTTGTTTTTTAATTTTTAGTAGAGATGAACTCCTGGCCTTGAGCAATTCTTTTGCCTCAGCCTCCCAAAATGCTGGGATTACAGGTGTGAGCCACTGCGCCCAGCCAAGGCAACTTTAGGCTAAACCTTTTTTTGAGACACAGTTTCTCTCTTGTTGTCTAGGCTGGAGTGCAGTGGAACCATTTTGGCTCACTGCAACCTCCACCTCCAGGGTTCAAGCGATTCTCGTGCCTCAGTCTCCCAAGTAGCTGGGATTACAGGCATGCGCCACCACACCTGGCTAATTTTGTATTTTTAGTAAAGATGGCGTTTCACTATGTTGTCCAGGCTGGTCTCAAACTCCTAGCCTCAAGTGATCCTCTGGCCTCAGCCTCCCAGAGTACTGAGATTACAGGCATGAGCCACTGTGCCCTGCCTAGGCTAAACTTAATTTAACAACACCAAACAATCTCCAGCAGACACCAACTGGGTATCCTATAATTCAATTCGATTCTGATGGGATCTACCTGGAGATGGTGTCAGATCCACTGGTTGAGGGTTCCGTCCCACAAGACTGCCCTCCACTTCAGATGCCAATCACACATAGTAGGTTGTTTTTTGTTTGTTTGTTTGTTTTTTGAGACGGAGTCTTGCTCTGTCACCCCGGCTGGAGTGCAGTGGCCAGATCTTGGCTCACTGCAACATAGTAGGTTGTTACCTCTACTTCTGACTGACCAGCTGGAAACTAGGACTCCCATGACCCCCTCCTTGATTTTGATTAATTTGCTAGGACAGTTCACATTTACCAATCTATTATAAAAGATATTATAAAGGCTACAGACGAATAGCTAGATGAAGAGATGAATAGGGTTGTATGTAGCGGGTTTTGGTGGTAAGAGTCCATGCCCTCTCCAGGTGTATGCCACCCTCCCAGCACCTCCACACATTCAGCAAACAAGCAGCTCATCGTTCAAGAGTTTTTATAGAGCTTGATCTCCAACTCCCCTTCACCTTCCCAGAAATGGACAGGTCAGGGTGGAAGTTCCAACACACTAATCTTTTCATCAGTTGGTCTTTCTGGTGACTAGCACCATCCTGAGGCTATCTAGGGGCCCCAACCTATAATGAGTATAACCTCATTAACATATACTCAAGGGTTATCAAAGAGTCTTATTAGCAATAACAAAAGACACTCCTATCACTCAAAATTCAAAGGGTTTTAGGAACTTATGACAGGAACTGGGGACAAAGACCAAATGTGTTTCATATTATACCACACTTACCTAGGCCATTCATTAACTCTTCACTTGGGTGCAAACTAAAATTACATGTAGAGTTTATAAAAACAAAACAAAGAAAAACAAACACACACACACACATAAACAACAAGCTGGGCGCGGTGGCTCACGCTTGTAATCCCAACACTTTGAGAGGCCAAGGTGAGCAGATCATGAGGTCAGGAGTTCAAGACCAGCCTGGCCAACATGGTGAAACTGTCTCTACTAAGAACACAAAAATTAGCCGGGCATGGTGGTGGCGCGTGCCTGTAATCCCAGCTACTCAGGAGGCAGAGGCAAGAGGATCGCTTGAACCTGGGAGGTTGCAGTGAGCTGAGATCACGCCATTGCACTCCAGCCTGGGCAACAGAGTGAGACTCTGTCTCAAAAACAGCAATAACAACAACAACAAAAACCTTGCCAGCTTCTCGGACTCTCATCCAGGCCAACTAAATCATAATCTCTTGGTATGGAGCCCAGGTATACTGTTATTTTTTTTAAAAACCTCTAGAGAGTTTTAATGTACATCCAAGATTGAGAGACCCATTGAGTTAAATAATAAAGAACTCTTTCTCCATTCTGTATCATTCAACAGAGCTATTTTGTAAGGGGCTGCTGGGCTGGCTGATATTACAAGGTAATAGTATGTCAAAGTCAAATGAAATATAGAGATTAATCTCTGAAATTAAAATGTTTTATTTGGGAGGAAAGAATTGCAATTCAGGGCATACACACAGACCAGCTGGTCTTTGGCATGACTGAAGTACAAAAAGGTTTTATAAAATGCAAAAATGTTACACATTGTTCTGAGAAATTTCACTGGTGCTAGTAAGGTTTTGAGGAGCTGGCAAGTTCGGACTGGCAAATGATGGCAATGAACAGAGCTAGTCTGTTCAATGTAGTTGTAGCAGGTTGTTTCAGTAGCCTTAGTTAAACCTGGTTTCAGGTGATAGCAGGCAGTTTCAGCTGCCAGGCTTGCAGAAAATTGCATTTTTGGAGCAATGTTTTGTGCCCTGAGTGCTTCTCCCTGGCTTCTTGACTCTGCTTTTGTTGAGTAAGACAAAAATGACCCAATTTGTAGTATCAACTTTCACAGTTCCTTTGGAGCATGCCTTAGTTCCTCTTTTCAGAAGAAGAGAGCAAGCAAAGAGGAGGAATACTGGAAGTTTAATTAACCTTATTAAATATAATTGTGCAATGCAAATTAAACGGAAAAGTCCCAACGCCAGTAATAAAGAAGTAGATCTTACATACTGATATGGAGGAATACCCATACTATGTTGCTGAAACAAGAATTACTTTCTAGAAAATATATGTAAGAAGCCCCTTTAAAAAAACATACTAGGTGGGGTGTGGTGGCTCACGCCTGTAATCCCAGCACTTTGGGAGGCTGAGGTAGGTGGTCACTTGAGGACAGGAGTTTCAGACCAGCCTGGCCAATGTGGCAAAACCCTGTCTCTACTAATATTACAAAAATTAGCCAGGCATGGTGGTGGGCGCCTGTAATTCCAGCTACTCGGAAGGCTGAGGCACAGGAGAATTGCTTGAACCTGGGAGGTGGAGGTTGCAGTGAGCAGAGATGGCACTACTGCACTCCAGCCTGGGTGACAGAGTGAGACTGTGTCTCAATAAAAAATAAAAAGTAAAAAAAAAGAAAGAAAGAAAGAAAAAATTTTGTACACCCCTGTAATCACTTATAACATGGACATTACTATCTTTTGGACCCTACTATATTCTACTTTATAGAGGTGGCTCTCAGTGTGTATATATAACTCCCCACTTTGTATTACGGTTATTTAAATTTTTAAAAATTGTTATTATTAATTAATCTTTGTCAAATAGGTATCCTTACATTTCCTTATATATTCAACTCTTGAACAATATGGAGTTTGAGGTGGCAACCCCCGATGCTGTCAAAATCCAAGTATAACCTTTAACTCCTCAAAAACGTAACTGCTAATAGCCTACTGCTGACTGGAAGCCCTATCGATAACGTAAACAGTCAACACATATTTTATATGTTATATATACTAAATATACTGTATTCTGAAAATAAAGTAAGCTAGAGAAAAGCAAATGTTATTAAGAAAATCATAAGGAAGAGAAAATGTATTTATTATTCATTAAGTGGCAGTGCATCATCATAAAGATCTTTATTCTCATCATCTTCATGTTGAATAGGCCAAGGAGGAGGAGGAAGAGAAAGGGTTGGTCTTATTGTCTCAGGGGAAGCAGAGGCAGAAGAAAATCCACATAAAAGTGAACTCTTGGCCAGGTGCAGTGGCTCACACCTGTAACCCCAGAACTTTGGGAGGCCGAGGCAAGCAGATCATCTAAGGTTGGGAGTTCGAGACCAGCCTGGCTAACATGGTGAAACCCCATCTCTACTAAAAATACAAAAATTAGCTGGATGTGGTGGTGCACACCTGTAATCCCAGCTACTTGGGAGGCTGAGGCAGCAGAATCACTTGAACCCAGGAGGGGGAGGTTGCAGTGAGTGGAGATTGTGTCACTGCACACTAGCCTGCGTGACGGAGCAAGACTTTGTCACCAAAAACAAAAAACAAAAAAAAAAGTGGACCCTTGCATCACCTGAGCCTGGGAGGTTGAGGCTGCAGTGAGCAGAGATCAGGACACTACACTCCAGCCTGGGTGATGAAGCAAGTCCCTGTCAAAAAGGAAAAAAAAAAAGTGGACCCTTGCACCCCAAACCTGTGTTGTTCAAAGGTTAACTGTATCCTCCTTTAAAAAAGTGGTTATTGTTAAATAATAATTTTTATATCTTACTTTTTTTCATGATCCCTAATGAAAACATGTCATAAATGGACATGTCTTTTCTAGTTTTGTCAACAACCGCTTTCACAGTATTTTTGGGCTGTTGCTTTTTACTTGTCATTCTTGTGTTGTAAACCCTTGAAGCAAAACTCAAGGTCTTTTCTTTTTTCTTTTCTTTTCGTTTTGTTTCTTTTCTGAGACAGGGTATCACCCTGTCACCCAGGCTTGTGTTCAGTGGCACAATCTTGGCTCACTGCAGCCTCAGCCTCTTGGACTCAAGCAATCCTCTCATCTCAGCCTCCTAAGTAGCTGAGACCACAGGTGTGCACCACCCATTCCTGACTAATTTTATTTTTGTATTTTTCTGTAGAGATGGGGGGGTCTCACTATGTTGCCCTGGCTGGTCTTGAACTCCTGGGTTCAAACGATCCTCCAGTCTCGACCTCTCAAAGTGCTGGGATTACAGAGCCACCGGACCCAGCCACTTCCTATAATAAAAAAAAAAATATTTTGTCTGTGATGCAGCCATCAAAGTTTTAGGGGGAAAAGATTGGCATTGTCTTTCCCTGGAGTCTAGACCTATAAGAAAAAAGTTGAAGGCTAACATTTGGGTTCTAGATATCTTAAAATAAATAATAAAGTGTCTCTGATTATTTTGATCGAAAAGTTTGTGCATAGAAATTATTCTGGTACTTTGGAGAGTTACAAGAAGGGCTAATGGAAAAAAAACTGATAAATACAATTAAAATAACAGTCAAGCATATATTAAGCACTTACTATGCACTAAACTCTATATATCTCCTGTCATTAGTTGGATGCAATTATTAGATATCTTTGGTCCTCCACAACATAGGTGATTAAAAAGTCTAAGAAACTGAGGAGATATCTATGTCTTTAGTAAGACACACAGGCCCAACTGAAGCCTGCAATGATGTGCAGGTTTCCCCTCCCCCATGGACCACATGAACCACTTCCTCTTTTTTTTTTTTTTTTTTTTTTTAAACAGAGTCTCACTCTATCACCGAGGCTAGAGTGCAGTGGCACAATCTCAGCTCACTGCAACCTCTGCTTCCTGGGTTCAAGTGATTCTCCTGGCTTAGTCTCTCGAGTAGCTGGGATTACAGGTGTGCACCACCTGCCTAATTTATTTTTATTTTTATTTTTAGTAGAGATGGGGTTTCACCATGCGGGCCAGGCTGATCTCAAACTCCTGACCTCATGATCCGCTTGCCTTGGCCTCCCAAAGTGCTGGGATTACAGGCACTTCCTCTTTTTACTGTTTTCACTCAGAAAAACAGAGAGGACTTTTGCTACCACTAAATGACACAGCATAGTTGAAGCGGTTTTCTCGTCATTTATTATGGCTCAAATGTTTGTCCCTTCTGAAATTCATGTTGAAACTTAATCCTGACAGGGCAGAGCGGCTCACACTTCTAATCCGAGCACTCTGGGAGGCTGAGACTGGAGGATCGCGTGAGCCCAGGAGTTTGAGAACAGCCTGGGCAACATAGTGAGTCCCCCTCTCTACGAAAACAAACAAACAAAAACTAGCTGGGTGTGGCAGCACACACCTGTAGTCCCAGCTACTTGGAAGGCTGAGGCGGGAAGATTGTTTGAGCCCAGGAGGAGTTCAAGAGCAGTCTGGGCAATATAGTGAGACCTCATATCTGTCTGTCATCTATTATCTATCTATCTATCTATCTATCTATCTATCTATCTATCTAAAATAAATTAAATTAAAAAATAAAAAATAATGAAGCAAAGAAAAGAAAGTTAACCTTCAATATAACAGTATTAAAAAGTAGGGCCTTTAAGAGGGAACTGGGTCACTAGGACTCCTTCATGAATGGATTAATGGATTAATAGAGAATGGGTCTGTTATAAAAGCCAGTTTGGCTCTCTCTCGTGCCCCTCTAAATCTTTATCTTTAGCCATGTTATGATGCCTCTCTGATATCTTCAGCCACGTTATGGTGCGGAACAAGGCCCTCACTCAAAGCAAACCAGATACAGCCCCTCAACGTTGAACTTCTCAGCCTCTTCCATACATCTTTCTTTCTTTCTTTCTTTCTTTCTTTCTTTCTTTCTTTCTTTCTTTCTTTCTTTCTTTCTTTCTTTCTTTCTTTCTTTCTTTCTTTCTTTCTCTCTCTCTCTTTCTTTCTCTCTTTCTCTCTTTCTTTCTTTCTTTCTTGTTTTGAGATAGGATCTTGCTCTGGCAGCCTCAAACTCCTGGGCTCAAGTGATCCTTCTGCTTCAGCATCCCAAGTAGCTGGGCTTACAGATGCACACCACCATGCATCACTGATTTTTTTTTTTTGAGACGGAATCCTGCTCTGTCACCCAGGCTGGAGTGCAGTGGCGCGATCTCAGCTCACTGCAAGCTCCACCTCCCGGGTTCACGCCATTCTCCTGCCTCAGCCTCCAGAGTAGCTGGGACTACAGGCGCCTGCCACCACGCCCGGCTAATTTTTTTGTATTTTTGGTAGAGACGGGGTTTCACCGTGTTAGCCAGCATGGTCTTGATCTCCTGACCTCATGATCCACCCGTCTCGGCCTCCCAAAGTGCTGGGATTACAGGCGTGAGCCACTGTACCCGGCCACGTGGTTAATTTTTAAAAACTTTTTGTAGAGACAGATTCTCACTATGTTGCCAAGGCTGGTCTGAAACTCTTGGCCTCAAGTGATCCTCCAGCCTTGGTCTCCCAAAAAGATGAGATTACAGGCATGAGTCACCGCACCTGGCCTCTTTTTTTGTATATTACCTGATCTCAGGTATTCTGTTACAGCAACAGAAAGACTAAGACAGAATCCTTAGCTGTCTGCAAGTGTGCATGCCATTTTCACCATCTGAAGAGCGAGTGAGTGTCTTAGGTGGAGTCTTGCAAAAGCAGGCCCTGAGCCAAAGATTTGGATGCAAATGACTTATTAAGAAAGGGCTCTTCAAGACCGCACCATTGCACTCCAGCCTGGGCAAGAAGAGTGAAACTCCGTTTCAAAAAAAAAAAAAAAAAAAAAAAGGGGGGGACTTCTAGGAAAAGAACAGTAAAGGAGTGGAGGATGAAGGACAGGAAATGGTAAGAAGCCAAGCGAGAGCGTGATTTCAGAAGTCCTACACTCAGCCTGATCACACAGGAAGCTCTAGAACAAAGAACACACGTCAGAGTTTTTCCTGCCTTAACACAAAGGACCTGGGCTTGGTGCTTTTCATCAGCCTGTCTTTGGCTATCCGGGGTTGTGGAATGAGGTGAAACATAAAACTCCCAGATACTTCCAGCTCCTTCCAGTGTCTGAGGGTAATCTGCAGGACTGAGGGTAATCGCAGATGCTAGCTGTTAGCAGCAAACTATGCAAAAGCTGAGGACGGGCTCATAAAGCCAGATCTGGGTGAGGCATGTTTCCTGTCAACATCCTCTGCCGGGCCCATAACACATGCAACCCCAAACTTCCATTAATGCTAAGGGGATAGCATTACAGTGTGTATGACATTGGACTCAGACCTGAGTTTGAATCCTAATTCCACAAAAGAAATTGGAAAAGAGTCATATTGCTGACTTGACCCTTTGTCGCCATATCCATAAAACGGGATAATTATTCCTATACCATAAATGTACTTATTTATTCACTTAATCATTTGCTAAATAAATATGGAGTGTCTACTTTGTGCCGGGCACTCTTTTAGGGTGGTTCTGAGAAGGGGATGGCAATCAGAAGGGCTCTGTAAGATGCAAGACTCCAGGCAACTGCTTTTACTTCCAGTGGTTCTTTATGTTCACAGCTCATTAGAGCAAATTACCACAGCAGGGAGATGCAGGTTGAGTATCCCTTATTCGAAAGGCCTGGCACCAGAAGTGTTTTAAATTTTGGATTTTTTCGGATTTTGGAATATTTGCTAATTATCAGTTGAGCATCTCTAAGGTGAAAATCTAAAATCCAAAATGCCCCAATTGCCTTTTCCTTTGAGCATCATGTTGGCGCTCAAAAAGTTTGAGACGTTGGAACATTTAGGATTTCAGATTTTCAGATTAGGGATACTCATTTTGTACAATGGAAAACTTCTTGGCACTGATCTGGTGAAAGAAGAAACTATGGAAGAATCCCTTTCCCTAAAAGGCTTTAGGTAACAAGATGGCCCTGACTCATTCTGGACAGTTCCTCCAAAGGTAGGCCTACAGGTAGAGCTCTTTTCTGGCAGTATGGGGGTTTTTGAGAATTTTTTTTTTTTTTTTTTTTTCTGAGGCCGGGAAAAGTTAAGAGAATGAAGGGTTCCCAGTGATGATGCAGTAACCAAATCATTTGTGTAACGGAGCCTTATCTGACAGATTTCTAGGATAGAAACTCAGTATCCAAGCTTGGCAGACAGGTGGGCACAGTCCCCAGGATTCCAGTGTGGATTAGAGGTTTCAATCCCAATCGTATTCAACAACCCCTTTTTATAACAATTGTTTTGTGGTGATTCTTTTACTAATATGATTATGAAAATTAAGTAATTTAGCTTGTGAATGCTCTAGCTTGGCTGTGCTGCTGGTATAAAGAAGTGCCAGACACTTGTAACTGCCTAGGATCTCTGTGAACCAGCGGCATGGAAGACTGAGAGGCACGTTGTACCGATGGCTCAGATTCAGATATGGTATTGCTGGTTCTGGTGTAATTTTCTAAAATGGCGAAAATCTCTAGGCAAAATTCCAAAAATAAAAAACCAACATACATCTTCCTTTGAGTTGCCTGGTAGTTATATTCCTGGAAAATTCAGTGTATATGAGCCTAAGGTAGTAAATGGTCAATAAATACTCAAGAAATAAAATAATCGAAAAACATAACACATTTCTTACATGTCCTTGGTGCTTGTAAGCCCAGATTATATGCAGGAATTTTTTTTTTTTTTTTCCAGACGGAGTCTCTGTTGCCCAGGCTGGAGTGAAGTGGTGTGATCTCAGTTCACTGCAACCTCCACCTCCTGGGTTCAAGCGATTCTCCTGCCTCAGCCTCCTGAGTAGCTGGGATTACAGACACGCGCCAGCACGCCCGGCTGATTTTTGTATTTTTAGTAGAGACAGGGTTTCACCACGTTGGCCAGGCTGATGTCGAACTCCTGACCTCAAGTGATCCTTCCGCCTCAGTCTCTCAAAGTGCTGGGATTACAGGCGTGAGCCACCGCGCCCGGCTGCTTTTTTATACATTAAGTGTGCTTGCATGTAGACTGCGACCTCTGGCCCTCAGCCTCTTAATAAATACTCCAAATGACTTCACTGGAACAACCAGAGAATCACCCATCTATAGAGTGAGAAGTTGCTGATCTCATCACTGCGTGGGGTGGGGCGAAGGAAGCAACCCTCACCCTTTCTCGGAAAGCAGCTGGCTTTGAAGAAAGAGAAACCAGGACGGGAAAGTCTTGATTTCTAATCTGAAACAGCGCTTTTTGTCCAGAGACCGGTGACGAGCGACCCTGGGCTCGGGTTTTGATTGGGCAGTTCGGAAACTGTAAAAGCGAATTAAAAGGGTGACAAGCTAGCGCTTTAGCCTATTCAGTTCTGGGAGTTTGCACCATGACGCTCTGCTTCGTGACCTTGGCTCTGCTCTGTGGGCGCCGCCCAGCCTGGGCGCGTCCATCGTTGAGTACCTTCTCCTCTGCCTCCCGCTCCCTCTGCTTCTATCGCTCTCCAACTGCCCTCCCTGGCCTGTGGCTGCCCGGTCCTCCTTCCCAGCCCAGTGTATCCGGGTACCCGGGTTCGGCTCGCTCGGGTCTCTGTCCAGGACTGGGAAGCCACGGAGGGCCGGGAAAGTGGCACACTACTGGAGCGCACGCTTCGTACTCCCTCATTGCTGAATAACTACCGGGCAGGACTGGGTGGAACAGACAACATAGCTAGGTCATCGATGGGCTGCTGGGTACATGGATGGAGCTGGAAGGTGATGGGCACTGCTTTCTGGGGCTGCCCAGCTTCGTTCCGAGGGCTCTTTTTTCCTAGGCAGAGCGGGAAAGAGGAGGGGCAGGCCGGTCGCGAAACGCAAATAGTTGAGAATAGCGATCGGGGGAGAGGCAGGTGTCTGTGGGGCCCAAGAGAAGTACCACCTCGGTAAGTAGGCCGGTGCATGCAGGGGAGCGCAGAGCCCTAAGCCCTTCTCTGGGCTCCACCCGTTTTCCTGCTGGGCTTCTCATTTCCTCACTAGGTTCTAGGGTTTGCCGATCTAAATCCAGTTCGTGTACCATTGTATTGTGTAACATTTTTGGCAGCTTACATCTTTGTTTATTGAGATATAGTTCACAAACCATACATTAAAACATTTAAACGCACATTTAAACGCACATTTCAGTGGGTTTTAGTATATTCACAGGGTTGTGTAACCATCACCTCAGTTTTAGGACATTTTCATCACTCCCAAAATAAATTCTGTACCAGTTAGGTGCCACTCCCATTTCTCCCAAACCCCTAGTCCTAGGAAACCACCAATCTTTCTGTCTCTATGGGTTTGCCTATTAGTATTTCATAGAAACAGCAACATATAATATGTGGTCTTTTGTAACGGGCTTCTGTTTTCAAAGATCATCATATTGTAGCAAGGATCAGCTCTTCACTCCTTTTTATTCATGAATAAATACTCTACTGTATAGGTACACTAAGTTTTGTTTATCCATCATTAGTTAATGGGCATTTGGGTTGTTTCCACTTTTTGGCTCTTGAGAATAAAATGTGGTTATTGATATTCATGTATACATTTTTGGTGTGGACATAGGTTTTCATCAATGCTGTTGAGTATATATGTAGGAGTGGAATTGCTGGGTGATATGGTAACTCTATGTTTAATCTTTTAAGGAACTACTAGACTGTTCTCCAAAGCTGAATGTACCACTGTGTATGAGAGTTCCAATTTTTCTACATCCTCACCAACACTTATTATCTTTTTTGTTATAACCATTCTAGTGGATATGAAATGGTATCTTTATGGTTTTGATTTGTATTTCCCTAATGGCTAATTACGCATTATTTAAAAATTACAAGCTAATTAATTTTTACAAAGATTTACATGCTGTGATTTTGACATCTTAACTTCTAGATCACATGCCCAAAAGTCACAGAGCCTAGACCCAAACCAAGCCTCTCTAAGGCTAATGCTTGAACTCCATCCTCTCTTTCCTAGAAGACAATCTGGAATAAATTTTTCAGAACTCCATTTGTTGCCTCTGTTAGAAAGAAAACACTGGGCAAGATGAACCTGCAAGTAGACTAAACGGTTTATTTCTTATTTGCTGTTAGGAGTGTGTAAGGAGATTTTTTGGTCTCCCATTTTTACTTTATAAAAAATGAGTGAGTGGGCCAAGCACAGTGGCTCATGCATGTAATCCCAGCACGTTGTGAGGCCGAGGCAGGCAGATCACTTGAGGTCAGGAGTTTGATATCAGCCTGGACAACATGGCAAAACCCCATCTCTACTAAAAATACAAAAAATTAGCCGGGTGTAGTGGCATGCGCCTGTAATTCCAGCTATACAGGAGGCTGAGGAATGAACATTGCTTGAACCCCGGAGAGGCGGAGGTTGCAGTGAGCCAAGATTGTGCCACTGCACTCCAGCCTGGGTGACAGAGTGAGGCTGTTTGTCAAAAAAAAAAAAAAAAAAAAAAAGGAAAGAAAAGAAAAGAAAAAGCTCTTAATTGAAGTAGTAACCCTTTCTTGAGTGTTTAATGATACTGTGTTTCTCTTCATGTAAGTGCCCCTTGGACTCCTCCTCCCCACTATCATCAGGTCATGGAATGGGGAGGGGCACTCAGTTTCAACAGCAGTGGTCTCCAAATTTTGTTCAAATGCATAACTATAAAAAATTTTTGGTATACATTCTCTACATGTAGCTATACATTTTATACATATACTACTATCAACCTTGATTTAGACATTACTAAAGCTTAATTTTTCTCTCATTTTTTTTTCCATTAAAAATTCAGATCGAACTATCTTACAGGTGGCTCCCAGAAGACCCACTCCCTGTGGGAGCACAGCAGTTGTGGAGGTGAAGACAGGACTGGACTCAGAATAAGAGTTCATATATGCCAGGAAATCTGACCTCTAAATTCTTATAAATCAGAGAGTGAGTGAACAACAGCAGTGAGACATTGAAGACTTTTAATATTTGCAGTAAACCTTGGCATAGATCACTTACTTCCCTAAGACTGAATCCAAAAAGCACAATGGAATACTATAATAAGCTGTGACAGCATGTGAATTCCAGACAAGCCTGAGCATTCCCTATAGCCAGAGGAGGCCCAACTCCTAACATAGCTTTGGATGCAGAACTGATAGAACTTGGGGAAAGTAATGAAGTAGTTGACCTCACCTGTGAATCTCTAGAACCTGTAGTGATTGACCTAACTCACCATGACTCTGTTGTGATTATTGAACAAAGGAGGAGGCCAAGAGCAAACACAAGGTCACTCCAAGACCAAACTGGCAGTTGTGTGGTGAACACTGTTGAGGAGGGGTTGAAGAGGGACAGAGATGCATATACAACAACAGTGCCCACCATAATTCCTTGCAAAAAATTTTTTTTTATCATATACTACGTGATTATATTCAGTGTCAAGTTTGTGTGGATGGATACTCAGAGACTGAACTTAGTATACAACACATCTACTCTATAGAATGTGGCCACATCTGTAGTCAGTGCTTCTGCACTTCCTTTAAATATACTAACACTTGCCCAGTTTGTTTGAAAAAAAAAATCATGCTTTGTCAGTATCACTGCATTTATATATGATGTATGCCTTGTTGCTCAAGACAGAGCCTGTGGCTGGATTTTTCCATGTCTTTGTGCAGGAACTATGGGTTGTTGGCATCCAACACTCTGAGCTTAAAGACTGATTTTTAAAATTGCTATCTGCAGTATGTAAAAAACTCTGATTTCTCACATGCTCTGAGACTGCTTTTTGTTTCCTTTGGTTTTATGCTTTAGCGCTGGACTTTGGTTGCCAGAGTGTGCCAGATACTGGAGTCGTCCTTAAAGCAACTTTCCCTTTCTTATAGTCATCAATTTTTAGTTGAATGGAACCCCTCTTGACCAAAGTGACCCCAGAAAAACCTTAAAACTGAGTTCCTGGCCATGACAGGATGGGAGATCAGACACGCTTCATTATACCCCCGTCTCTTTTATGGTTTAGACACAACAACTGACCAGCATTAATGTCAAATTAAAGATCATAAGGCTGACGGAACAGACCCTTTGTGGCAATAACAAATTATTCATAAGACCTAAGGCCATGCCAGGCAAGTGTTATGTCATGAACGCCTACACTTAAAGAATAAACTATGTTCTAACTGCCACAGGTTTTTCTATTTATTTTTTGAGACGGAGTTCTGCCCGGCCAGTTTTTCCTTTTTGTTTAGCAGCTAAACAAGCACCAGCTGAGATAAGCAATTTTTTTTTTTTTTTTTGAGATGAAGTCTCGCTCTGTTGCCCAGGCTGGAGTGCATTGGCCCAATCTCGGCTCACTGCAAGCTCCGCCTCCCGGGTTCACACCATTCTCCTGGCTCAGCCTCCCGAGTAGCTGGGACTACAAGTGCCCGCCACCATGCCTGGCTAATTTTTTTTTTTTTTTTTTTTTTTGCATTTTTTTAGTAGAGACGGGGTTTCACCGTGTTAGCCAGGATGGTCTCGATCTCCTGACCTCATGATCCACCCGTCTCGGCCTCCCAAAGTGCTGGGATTATAGGCGTGAGCCACCGCGCCCGGCCCAACCTGGCTAATTTTTAATAGAGATGGGGTTTCACTGTGTTAGCCAGGATGGTCTCGATCTCCTGACCTTGTGATCCACCTGCCTTGGCCTCCCAAAGTGCTGGGATTACAGGGGTTAGCCACCGTGCCCAGCCACTTTCTCTTGATAAGAAGACCACTGACTATGGGCTGGCTCTGGCCAGTTTACAGAGGCTAAGCACTCTTGTTCCTTCCTGTCCTGAACAGGCATTTTGACTTATAGGGCCTAATTGTCATGCATTTAAATGTTAAGTCTCCACCTTAGGCCTGGCACAGTGGCTCATGCCTGTAATCCCAGCACTTTGGGAGGCTGAGGTGGGTGAATCACTTGAGGTCAGGAGTTCGAGACCAGCCGGACCAACATGGCAAAACCCCGTCTCTACTAAAAATACAAAAATTAGCCAAGTGTGGTGGTGCACGCCTGTAATCCCAGCTACTCGGGAGGCTGAGGAAGGAGAATCATTTGAACCTGGGAGGCAGAGGTTGCAGTGAGCTGAGATGGCACCACTGCACTCCAGCTTGGGTGCAGAGCAAGACTGTCATGAAAAACAAAACCAAAAAAGAGTTAAGTCTGTACCTCAAAGTGAACATGGGTTGTATGTTACATGCATGTTTGTTCAATAAGCATGAGTCAGGATGACCTTCATGATTATTCATGACTCCTCCTGTAACCTGTTGAATATGTACGTTTAGCCAACCTGTTCAGCATCAAGTTCCTACCCCAACCCCTCCTCCTTTGAAGTGCCCGTCTCTAGTCTTTGCCAGAGATTGTACTTCCTGGCCTGTGGGATGGCCACCTTGCAGGCCTTTAACCCTTTATAAGAAATAAAGTCTCCTCTGCAAATTTCTGGATGTTGTGAGTTCTAAGTTAACAAAGTAAAGAGAAGGAATTTGGGAGACTGACAACTTTGCAAACCAGAGCCACGATAGAAGTTTGAACTTTTACTTAAGAGAGAAATAAATGTCATTCTTGCTTAAGCAACTTTTATAGTGGGTATATTAGTCGGGTTGACATATAAAATTAACCATCACTCTGGGTCTCGTTTACAGTAATGGAATTTTTTTATTTTTTTTATTTTTTGAGACAAGGTCTTACTCTGTTAACCATGCTGGAGTGCAGGGGTGTGATCATGGCTTACTGCAGCCTTGACCTCCTAGGCACAAATGATCCTCCCACTTCAGCCTCCTGAGTAGCTGGGACCACAGACACTGGCTAATTTTTAAATTTTTTGTAGGGACAGGGTCTTGCCATCTTGCCCAGACTGGTCTTGAACTCCTGGGCTCAGGTGATCCTCCCACCTTGGCCTCCCAAAGTGCTGAGATTATAGGCGTGAGCCATCATGCCTGGACACTGTTTTTAAATAGTGAAGAAAAGGACTTGAAGTACTATTTGTGAAGATTGAGACCTCTTGCTACATAGGATTTGGAATCACAGGCTTCTAGAGATGGAAGAGGTCTTAGGAATTCACATTTTAAAGAAGGAGGAACTGATACCCATAGGAGTTAAATGTCTTAGCTAAGGCTACCCAGTGCTCTGGTGAGGGACAAGGTTTCCACCTTCTAGGCCAGTACTCTTACCCCTAGGCAAAAGGTTCAAGAATGTGCAGGCGCCAAGCTTTAGTAAAATCAGCTATACTAAGCATTGTCAAATGTTTTAGCCAACAGCAAAAATAATCAAGATGAAACAAAATTACTTTTTTGATTAAGTGATCACCAGCATTTCATAGACATTTATTTGACAAAGGTTTTGATCCAACAAATGCCATGTACTGTCAAGGTGAGCAAGACAGAGTACTACCTACCCTGCGGTTGTTCACAACTTAGTGGAGGCGCAGACATGCAATCAAATATTAGAATACACTCTGTTAAAGCCACATGTACAAAGATCTAGAGTGCTATAGAAATGTGTAAAGCTAGGCCAGGCATGGTGTTGCTCACACCTGTAATCCTAGCACTTTGGGAGGCTGAGGTGGGAAGACAGTTTGAGCTCAGGAATTTGAGATAAGCCTGGGCAACATAGTGAGACCCTGTCAGAAAGAAAGAAGGTGAGAAAGAGAGAGAAAGAGAGAGAGAGAGAGAAAGAGGAGACAGAGAGAAAGAAAGGAAGAAAGATAGGAAGAGAGAAAGAAAAAAGAAAAAACAAAGAAAGGAAAGAGAAAAAGAAAGAAAAAAGGATGAAAGAAAGAGAAAGGAAGAGAGAAAGAAAAAAGAGAATGGGAGAGAAAGAGAAAGAAAAAAAGAAAGGAAGAAAGAGAAAAAGGAAGGAAGGAAGGAAGGAAAGAAGGAAGGAAGGAAGGAAAGCTGTGTTTCTCAACTGAGGAATGATTCCAACCCCTGACCCCAGGAGACATTTGGCAATGTCTGGAGACATTTTTGTTATGACTGGAGAGGAAGGGGGTGGCTACAGGCAACTAGTGTGTAAACGCCAGGGATACGGCTAAATATCCTAAAATTCACAGGACAGCCCCTCTGACTTAAAAGACTTAACAGGCCCAAAATATCAATAGGGCTGAGGTTGCTAACCTCTGGTATAGAGCCAGCAAAATATCTTCTAGAAGAGACAGGGAAGTGGGTAAAGCTTGGTTTGGGGATGAGGGAGTGGTTAGGGAAGAGTTTAGTAAAGAGATAAAGACGGGGGTGTAGGGGAAGGGAAACTCCCAGCCGAAGGGACAACATGTACAAAGCTGCAGAAGAGTGGCAATCCCAAACATCGGGGAAAGAGCTGTGGTCATTAAGGCTGGACTGCTAGGCAGGAGCCAGACGTGTAAGAAATCATATTGAGTTAGAGGAATTACTGTAAGAAAAACTGTTTGGCTCTATGGTGGCTCTTTATAAGTCACGCAGGAGCATAGTGCTGGGACATCTCTCTGTGGGCGAAAACTGCTGAAGAAAGCTGTATGAAAGAAAGCTCATCCTGCTTTCTTAGGGCCTGGTGTTTTCCAGGCCTGTGTTACTGTCTCAGAGACAAAGTCAGGGCTGCTTCACTGGAATATGAGAGGTGAACTAGCTCTCTATTAAAGCCACTCAGCGAGTGTCTTGATGGTGTGATGGGATCACGAACAGGGGTGAGGTGGTTATTTTTCATGAGTTAGGCTTAATATAGGCTGCTGCTGACGTGTATTTCCTCTTTCATAGAGCATCCCTAGTCCAGAAATGGGGAGCTATGAACCTTAAGATTAGACTACCAGTTTGAATCTAAATGAGCTGCCCTCTTCTCCTACAAAAGAAAAGTTGGGCAGGTAGGGTATTGTAATGAGGGTTTCTCTTTCTCTTAAGCAAATGATGATCAAAGCAACTGACAAACTGTCACGGAATCTGCCAGACCTCACTCTGGCCTTGCTGCTTCTCTCCGGCTCCTGAACTTTTCTTCCTTTTGTCATGCTCTGAGCCCATTCCTTGAAAACTAACAGGTCCCTGACTTCTGGTCTGCAGACATCCTGGGCCTGCTGAGCTCTGATTCAAGTGCGTGCCTCTGCCCCTTGGTAGGCTGAAGCTTCATGGAGGTGAGTGATCCTTTTTTTACTTAGCAGGGCTTCTAGGAATAGTGTGGAAAACAGGATCATCGAAGAGGATATGGATTTGGGAGCACAAAAGGAAATTAATGAAGAGAAGTATTTAACTTGTGACAGCTGGTAGCTACTATACTCTCTCCAGGCCTTGGAATAACTGATAATTTAGACTAGAGAAGCTGGTAGGAAAGTAATGAAATCCATCAAAACATTTTGAGAAAAATTAAATCACATACTATACAAAATTTGCCTTCATTATCAATGTAATCATTTTGTTTTAGATTTAAAAATTATTATGTATAACTTGGTTTGCTTACAATACCTTCACATTTGATTATTTTGTATTTAAGGCAGAGTCGATACTCAGATAGTAAACATTTTTAATTGAATTCCTTCCTTTAAGACCTCTTCAGAGCTAAAATAAAGGAAGTTATATTCTTCTCAACTTAGTGTTTTCCTGATTGTTAGACAGACAAAAGAAAATGCTTATTTACTATATGAAAGCTTGAAAAACTCACTAAAATTCATCGACAAGAGATGTTGACACAGGGGCCCTTGAATCCTGAGTTATCATCCATTTCCACCAGTTTCCACTTCTTATAAAGTTTAATTTCATTATATTAATCATTAAGATCAGTTTCTAATTTCCTCTATCATAGGACCTTTAGGTTTGCTGTTACTCATCTCTGTCCTCAGCTATTGAAGCAAACAGGGCGATAAGCATTTTGTTTATAATTTCTAGGGGAAAAATAAACACTATTGCCTATACCTACTATATTCTTATTACTTTAAGGCCAAGTCAGTGAAAATAGACACTTTTCCATAATAGTAAAAAAAAACTGTTTGTGTGATAAGTGAGCTTCCCATTACTTCAGACGTTCAGGCAGAGGTTGGAAAGGAGTGAATTAAATGGCTTAAAATTTCTTTCAACTCTGAGAAGCTCCGAGAAGTCGGAAAGTTCAGAATCTTTCCTTCTGATGTGAAAATGGCATGACTTGTGAAGCAGGAGTGTGTCTTGCTCTTAGGTTTGGGCTGGCTGTGCCATATCGTTTGTCTCTGTGGAGGAATTGTATTTTTTTGCTCTCAAAGTTAATTATTCATAAAATCTGCCCATCAAAGTTTAAAAATTACTTTGAAGGAATAAAGGTTGAAAAGCAAATGAACTCTCCTTAGATATCTTAACCATGATTTCAAAAGTTTACAACACAAAACTTCTCAGGAAAAAAATGTCTCTGGTAGAAATTAAGGATTTCTTATGCAAGCTTCCAAAGACTTCATAGCTCTAATCTTTGCCTTTTCTCTGCTCTTTGAGAATATACACAGTGAACCAAAGGAGGAAGAGATGTTCTTTCTTTGTTTTTTTTTTAAAGACAGAGTCTCACTCTGTTGCCCAGGCTAGAGTGCAGTGGCACCATCTCAACTCACTGCAACCTCCGCCTCCAGGGTTCAAGTGATTCTCATGCCTCAGCCTCCCGAATAGCTGGGACTACAGGGGTACACCACCACTCCTGGCTAATTTTTTTTTTTTTTTAGTAGCGATAGGGTCTCACCATGTTACCCAGGCTTGTCTTGAACTCCTGACCTCAGGTGATCCTCCTGCCTCGGCCTCCCACAGTGCTAAGATTACAGGCCTGGGCCATTGCGCCCTGCTGATGTGCTTTCTTATAAAGTGATTCCTGCCAGCTGCGGCTTTATAAGGATGAATATCAATTCCTGACTCGAGTTTCTCTCTCTCCGCCTTAAGGTTAGACTTCCCCTAAAAGGGGCTGGCAGTAGATGTGCTTCCTAAAAGATTTCCAGGTCCAGAAATTTTAGAATCTCCTTTGGTTTCCAATTCTATGTCTCCCTCTAGCGCAATAGGAAGTTATTGCAGATATTTTGCCTCACAAATTTGATCCATTTAATAAATTCAATTCCACAAAACATATTGATGGGCTTCCTGCTGACTCAATGGTTAATAGGCTTTGGGGTCAAATAAAGAGTTCAAATCTGGGACTCACTACTTAATAATTGTGACTCTGGCAAGATACTTTAAACAATCTAAGCTTCAGTTTCCTTAAATATGTGGTAATAATACCTATCTCATAGGTTGTTCTGAGATTAAATGAAATGATGTATGTAAAGCCTCTTCCACAGTGAGTGCTCAGCAAATATTAGCTAATATAATTAATCTCTTGTTTTACAGAAAAGGATATATTATTGAAAGCCAGGGGAATTGGCACACCTTCAGCTAGCAAGATGAATTAACCATATAAAAAATCAATCAATCATATAATATCAACAATTAATAACATGAAATATATTTTCATATCATAAAATTAACCATTTTGAAGTTTACAATTCAGTGGTTTTAGTATATTCACAAAGTTGTACAATTATCACCCCTATCTAATTCCAGAACATTTTCATTACCCCCAAAAGAAATTCCATACCCATTATCAGTCACTTCCCATTCCTCTTTGCCCCGCTTTGGTAACCACTATATAATTTAAATATACTTTAAAAACGCATTGAATAAAATTCCTGAGTGATATCCACCTTCAAAAGACACTACATTCACTAGGATTACAAACTGATGCTGGTATGTATTCCTTCTCCTAGATTACCTTCAAGTGGCCAGATTCTTCTATACGTTTTATCTTATTCAGAATGTATCTCTTTTTAAAGTTTTTGAGACAGCTCTGACTGGCTTAAAATGCAGTCTTTTTTTGAACTTGTGTATTTCCTGATAGGCATATTTTTCTGGGTTTGGTCTTCTTTTTCATTTATAAAAATAGAGACAGGATCTCACTATGTTTCCCAGGTTGGTCTCAAACTCCTGGCCTCAAGCAATCCTCCTGACTCAGCCTCCCAAAGTGGTAGGATTATAGGTATGAGCCACCATACCCTGCCCTAGATTTGGTCTTCTAAGCACATATTGAGGAGGTGGAAAATAAATAGACATTTTTCTCTTCCCTTCCACAGAATTGCCCATTCAGCCTAGTACAAAGAATGAAGTCTTCTTCTTTTTAAAGCTTTTATTATCTTTTCGTTAATGTACTTTCTTTTTTTTTGAGACGGAGTCTCGCTCTATCCCCCAGGCTGGAGTGCAGTGGAAGCTGCTCCTTCTGGGTTCACGCCATTCTCCTGCCTCAGCCTCCCAAGTAGCTGGGACTACAGGCGCCACCACCACACTCGGCTAATTTTTTGTATTTTTAGTAGAGACGGGGTTTCACTGTGTTAGCCAGGATGGTCTCAATCTCCTGACCTTGTGATCTGCCCATCTTGGCCTCCCAAAGTGCTGGGATTATAGGCATGAACCACCGCGCCCGGCTGGTTAATGTAACCTTTAGTAAATTATTAATATGTAAAAGGATGGTGAATTAAAAATTTTAATTGTACAACAAAACCATGGGGAAGGAGACTAGAAATATGACTTTTCAACATGTTATAGAGAGTTCTAAATTCTGAGGCCCTTTTTAAAAAAAACTAAAAAACTTGTTTTGGTAGGCTATGAAAAACACCAGAAGATTTTGGAAGGCAGAGGAGGGTTGGCAATTATTATTAATAATTAGACTTTGCAACTGATTAGATGATAGGGAAGAAAGAATTGAATAGAATATCTAAAGATAACTCAGATTTCAAAACTGGAAGATTGATGGTACAATAAATACAAATAGGGAAGTCAAGAGATGGAAATGATTTAGGGATAAATATGAGTTCCGTTTCAGTCAGGTTGATTTTCAAGGACCCAGTTGTGGGCTCAAGAGATTTGGGAGTTATCTTTATTTACAGACTGTATATAAAGGTATGGGAATGAATGGCTCACTTGGTAAGAACAAAGTGGTTAGAGGCAGAAGAACTAGGACTGTATCATATTACAAGGGCCAAAGGAAACATTAAATAAGTCAAGGAAGATAGAGATTGACAGTGTCATTAAACAGTGTTTGGCAAACTCTACCTTAGCATCCTAAGAAAAAATTTCAACAGAGTGCTATGGTAGAGGGTCCATTACAAGAGCAGAAATTCAGGCAAGTTACCTTAAGTGAAGAGGTAACTTCGCTTACTTTGAGGATAAATATTTGTTGAGCAAGGCATCCTGCTAGGCACAGAAATCCCAGGAAGAACCAAAGGACAGAGCTGTGGTTAACATAATACAGCCATTCTCCACATTTGTTTCTCTCTGTAATTCTCGTCTCTGCCAACTAACTAGCTCTCTCCACTCTGCATCTCTGCATTTCTTCTGATTTCTGTTTAAAATTTATCTCCTTTATTCTGTTTTCTCTTTCAAGTCCTAAGCGCTACTTCATGGCAGTCTTTAAACTTTTGTTCTTACTTTTGACTTCTGGATTCTCCTTTTGTTCAAAGATTCAAATTCATGAGAAGTTCTGGTTTGCCGGATCATCTTTTTGTATTAGGTCATGTCTTGGATTGCTGGACAGCCTATGAAATGAGTTTGAAGCCTATCTGTGGCCTAGGAGAGGGAGTGGAGGCCACATGGTGTGTGTAGGCCCAACCTTTAGCATGTACTATGGGAAAGACAGCTACTGTGATTAAGATATCTAGCAGGTATTAGGAATCAATCTTAGTTTAAAATTCAAGTGTGCAAAGAGTAGCACTTCGTATTTTCTATAACACCGCTAAATACTGGCTTTGCGTTCCCATTCCTATGGGCTGGAGGTAAATTTGTTATCTTTCAGGAAAGGCATCCACACTGATTAACACTGAAAGTCCATTATCCAATCTAGACAAGTTGATATATTGAGGACATTTTGAAATATTCTGCCCACCCCCAGCACATGCGCATGCACACACACCCACACACACACACCTTTCTTTAAATATATAGAAACGTTAAAGTGTCAAAAACGATTTAAGTGTTAGTTTTTGTTTGTTTGTTTGTTTTTTGTTTTTTGTTTTTTTGAGACGGAATCTTACTCTGTCGCCAGGCTAGAGTGCCGTGGTGCAATCTCATTTTTGTTTGTTAGTTTTTTTTTTTTTTTTTTTTTTTTTTTTGAGACAGAATCTTACTCTATCGCCAGGCTAGAGTGCCGTGGTGCAATCTCAGCTCTCTGCAACCTCTGCCTCCCGGGTTCAAGTGATTCTTCTGCCTCAGCCTCCTGAGTAACTGGGACTACAGGCACCCGCCACCACGCCTGGCTAATTTTTTGTATTTTTAGTAGAGACGGGGTTTTACCATGTTGGCCAGGATGGTCTCAATCTCTTGACCTCATGATCCACCCACCTCGGCCTCCCAAAGTGCTGGGATTAAAGGCGTGAGCCACCACACCCAGCCTTAAGTGTTAGTTTTTAAATGGTGGATTAAAAACTGATTATCCCCCTTCTCTTAGAAACTCATCCTTCTTTAAGTAAAAAACCACAAGGAGAATGAAAAATAGACAAACAATTTGCAATGAAACTAGAGACATCAAACAGCTTGGACTACAATCTGTGAGGAAGGACTGCCAAACATAGTGAAAGTCAAGCAGGAATGTGAGGGAGGATGCCTAGGGATGTGGACCTTACCTGAAGGGAGGTGGTACTTTTCCAAAGAAAGTACCCCATCCTGTTGGCCATGACCCACAAGCCCTGGTACAGAACAAAGAGAACAGGCAAGCAGGCTTAAGCTGGGCTTTCCTGCAACCATTTGTTACACAGATTTGAGATATAGGAAAGGTGAAGTTGAAGAAGGACAAATAGGCCGTATTTTCAGAAATCAGTCTGTTGCTGATGTAGAATGGGGAGAGAGACTCTGCATTGCAAACAATGCTGCAGTGTTGATCACGGGGAAAAAAGAACCCATGGAACATTGTTTCATAAAGAAAACAGCCTCAAATATAACCCTGCCTCCATCCTCATACAAGTGTCTTGCAAATAGCTGATTCAGGAAGAACTCACCTCATTCAAAGATGTTTAGAGAAATAAAAAATAAATAGCACCTATAAAACAACAACGGGAGAAAATGTCCAAAGCAAAGCACAGAAAGTTATGGAGCTAGAAGATATGTAAAAGAAATTAATAGAAATAAAAACTGGAGTGAGAAGCTTCAACATCTCTCTGATAAGAGTTTCAGAAAAAGAGGCTACAGAGAATGGTTGAAAGGCAACATTCAAAGAGAAGATGGCCATATTAGGTCCAGACAGGCAAGACCCAGGTTTGGGGAGATCAGATATCAGCAATAGGGAACACAGGCTATGTGGGAAACTATAGAGCAAAGGGCTAGAAACTCAAGCAAAAGCATTTTGACAACAAAAGTGAGAATCCAGATATGGAATGAGGGCAATATAAATAGTTATTAATGAGAATGGAATTTGATCATGAAGCAAAAAATGTTTAGCCATGTTCCCCTGGCTAGAATAAATCTGAATATAAGGGAAACTAAGCCCATAAGGAGAGGTAAATATAAACTTCTAACTGGGAATGGGCAGGGTTAGGAATGAGGAACAGAGCAGTTCTGGATACTCCAATTCTCTAGTGGACGTATGGCAGATGGAAATAGCTCTGGCCTTGAGGATAGAGTTCTTTGAATTCCCTGATTCCACCAAAGACTTGAGTGTCAGAGCAAGTTCGTACTCCTCTGAGCTCCAGTTTTCCTTTTGGGAACAGGAGAGTAACCTCTGGACAAACTCTCAGGGATTTTGCCTCAGAGTACGTCTTCTGTCTATATTTTTATCCTTCAGAGGAAGATGATATGCAAGTTGAAAATAGAAGCCTGGGACTTCTAGTTGCACTTTGCCCTGGTTCCATAAATGTAGTAAAGGTCCAGATATGAGCAGCTCATGGTCAGAGCCTCCAAGTTATTCATTTCTATGCCCCAGGAAGTATGGGCATAGAAACAAAGCTGGCATCACTGAATGTTTATTTACACCATTAGACCATTAGGCACTGAGATTGAAGTCACTTCTGGTGGCTATTCATCAAATAGTAGCCCACCGTGGAAGACATTATATAGCATCCTGCAAAGCAGGATATTATTCAATGTAAAAATTCTGGCTCTGGGCTGGGCGTGGTGGCTCATAGCTGTAATCCCAGCACTTTGGGAGGCCAAGGTGGGTGGATCACTTGAGGTCAGGAGTTCGAGACCAGCCTGGCCAACATGGTGAAACCCCGTCTCTACTAAAAATACAAAAAATTAGCCAGGTATGGTGGCACATGCCTGTAATCCCAGCTACTCGGGAGGCTGAGACAGAAGACTCGTTGAACCTGGGAGGCAGAAGTTGCAGTGAGCAGAGATCATGCCATTACACTCTAGCCTAGGCGAAACAGTGAGACTTTGTCTCAAAAAAAAAAAAAAAAAAAAAAAAGTCAAATGGCTTCAATTTATTATTATTAATTTTTTGAGACAGGGTCTTACTTTGTCACCCAGGCTAGAGTGCAGTGGCATGATCTAGGCTTACTGCAGCCTCAACGGCCCAGGTTCAGGTAATTCTCTAGCCTTAGCCAGTCTCCTGAGCAGCTGGGATTCCAGGCACGCGCCACCACGCCCAGCTTTGTTTTTTTTGTTTTTTGTTTTTTTTTGGTAGAGACAGGGTTTCACCATGTTGCTCGGGCTGGTCTCAAATTCCTGGGCTCAAGCAATCCACCTGCCTTGGCCTCCCAAAGTGCTGGGATTACAGGCGTGAGCCATCGTGCTCGGCCTATAGCTTCCACTTTTTCAAAAATTGAGGTAAAATTCATACAACATAAAGTTAATATTTTAAAATGTACAATTCAGTGGCATTTAGTGCGTTCACCATGGTGTACAATAATCACCTCTATCTAGTTTCAAAACATTTTTGTCCTCCCAAAAGGACACCCCATGCCCAGTCACTTCCAGTGATATGAACAGTCACTCCCCATATCTCCTTCTCTCCAGCCCTGGCAACCAATAATCTGCTGTTTCTATAGACTTACCTGTTCTGTATATTTCCTATAAATAGAATCGTATAATATGTGACCTTTTGTATCTGGGTTTTGTCACTTAGCATAATGTTTTTGAGGTTCATCCATGTTGTACCATGTATGAGTACTTTATTCCCTTTTCTGACTGAAGAATCTTCCATTGTATGAGTATGGCACACTTTTCCATTCATTAGTTAATGTGCATTTGGATTGCTTCCACCTGTGCCTATTGTGAATAGTGCTGCTATTAACATTTATATACAAGTTTTTGTTTGAATTTCAGTTCTTTTGGGTATATTCCTAGAAGTGGAATTGGTAGGTCTTATGGTAATTTTTTGTTTAACTTTTTGACGAACTGCCAAACTCATTTCCACAGTAGCTGCACAAATTTGTATTCTCAATTAACGATGTACAAGAGTCCATTTCTCTGTATCACCAATACTTATTATTTTCCATTAAAAAATTATAGTAATATTAGTGAGTGTGAAGGGGTATTTCATTGTGGCTTTGATTTGAATTTTCCTAATGACTAGTAATACTAAGTATCTTCCCATGTGCTTGTCAGTCATTTGTTTATCTTCTTTGGATAATTGTCTATTCAAATCCTTTGTCCCTTTTAAAAATTGGGTTGTTTATCTTTCTGCTACTGAGTTCTAAGAGTTCTTTATTTTGGATACCAGACTTTATCTGGTATAGGATTTGCAAATATTTTCTCCCATTCTGTAAGTTGTCTTTTCACTCTTTTGCAAAAAGAAACCTAAAAATAGTTTGTTTTGTGTGATGTCTTTATTGGTCTTTAGGACCAAGACAAGCTAGCCTCACAGAATGAATTAGGAAGTGTTCCCTCCTGTTTTTTTGGAAGAGTTTGAGAAAGACTGGTCTTAATTCTTTAAATAGTTGGTAGGATTACCAGTGAAACCATCTGGTCCTGGGCTTTTCTTCGTTGGGAGGATTTTGATTACTGATCTACTCGCTTTACCTGGTATAGGTCTGTTCAGATTTTCTATTTCTTCTTGAGTCAGTTTTGGTAGTTGATGTGTTTCTGGAAATTTTTCCATTTCATCTGGGTTGCTCGTTTGTTAGCATGCAATTGTTCATAGTTTCTTATAATTATTTCTATAAGATCTATACTAATTTACCTGCTTTCATTTCTGATTTTAGTGATTTAAATCTTCTCTCTTTTTTTCTTTATTAGTCTACTTAACAGTTTCTAAATTTTGTGGATTTTCCCTCCAAAGAATTGCATTTTTATTTCATTAATTTTTCTCTATCCTTTTCTATTCTTTTATTTTGTTTTTCTTTTGCCTTTTTTTTTTTTTTTTTTTTTTTTTTTTTTGAGACAGGGCCTCACTCTATTGCCCAGGCTACAGTGCAGTGGCACGATCATGGCCCACTGCAGCCTTGACCTCCCGGGCCCAAATGATTCTCTCACCTCAGTCTCCCAAATAGCTGGGGTTACAGGTACATGCACCACATCTGGCTTTTTTTTTTTTTTTTTGAGATGGAGTCTTGCTCTGTCAACCAGACTGGAGTGCAATGGCATGATCTCAGCTCACTGCAACCTCCCCCTCCCAGGTACAAGTGATTCTCCTGCTTCAGCCTCCTGAGTAGCTGGGATTACAGGCACTCGTCACCACGTCTGGCTAATTTTTGTATTTTTAGTAGAGATGGGGTTTCACTACATTGGCCAGGCTGGTCTTGAACTCCTGACCTCAGTGATCTGCCCACCTCGGCCTCCCAAAGTGCTGAGATTACAGGCATGAGCCACCACACCTGGCCTTTTTAAAAATTATTATTTATAATTTTTAGTAGAGATGATGTCTTACTGTGTTGCCCAGGCTGGTCTCCAACTCCTGGGTTCAAGTGATCCTTCTGCTTTGGCCTCGCCTCCCAAAGTGCTGGGATTACAGGCATGAGCCACCATGCTCTGCCTATATTCTTTACTCTTTCCTTCTGCTAGCTTTGGTTTGGCTTGTACCTGTCTTTCTAGTTCTAGGGAAAATTTTGGTTATTGATTTGTGGTCTTTCTTTTTTAATGTAGGTGTTTATAGCTATAACTTTCCTTGTTAGCACTGTTTTCACTGTATCCCATAAGTTTTGGCATGCTGTGTTTTTTTATTTGTTTTTGAGACAGGGTCTTGTTTTGTCACCCATGCTGGAGTGCGTAGGTGTGATCTTGACTCACTGCAACCTCCACTTCCTGGGTTCAAGTGATCCTCCTACCTCAGCCTCCCCAGTAGCTGGGACCATGGACATGTTCCATTATGCCCAGCTAATTTTTTTTTTTTTTTTTTTTAATATTTTTGGTAGAGGCAGGGTTTCACTAGTTTGCCCAGGCTGGTCTCAAGGTCCTGAGCACAAGTGATTGGCCTGCCTCAGCCTCCCAAAGTGCTGGGATTAGAGGTGTGAGCCACTGTGCACAGCCTGCATTTTTGTTTTTACTCATCTCAAAGTATTTTCTAATATTACTTGTAATTTCTTCTTTGACCAATTGGTTAAGAATGTATTGTTTAATTTTCACATATTTATGAATTTTCCAGTTTTCCTTCTGTTATTGATTTTTAGTTTCATTCCATTGTAGTAAGAGATATTTTGTATGATTTTTTTTTTTTTTTTTTTTTTTTTTTTCCTGAGTCAAGGTCTTGCTCTGTCACCCAGGCTGGAGTACAGTGGCACAACCTTGGCTCACTGCAGTCTTGACCTCCTGGGCTCAAGTAATCCTCTCACCTCAGCCTCCTGAGTAGCTGGGACTACAGGCATGTGTCACCATGACCAGCTAATTTTTGTACTTTTTTTTTGGAGAGATAGGGTTTCATCATGTTGCCCAGGCTGGTCTCGAACTCTTGAGCTCAAGCAATCCACCTACCTTGGCCTCCCAAAGTTTTGGGATTACAGGCATGTGCCACTGTGCCTGGCTGGTTTTCATCTTTTAAGAATGTATTGAGACTTGTTTTCTGACCTAGCATATGGTCTATCCTGGAGAATGTTCCATGTACACTTAAGAAAAATGTATATTCTGTTGTTGTTGGATGAAGTGTTCTTTATATGTCTATTAGGTCTAGTTGGCTTACAGTGTTGTTCAATTCTTCTGTTTCCTTACTGACCTTCTATCTTGTTGGTCTGTCCATTATTGAAACTGTGGGGTATTGGAATTTACAAGTATTATTGTAGAACTATTTCTATCTTCAAATTTGTCTCTTTTTGCTTCACATATTTTGAGGCTCTGTTGTTGGGTGTGTATATGTTTATACTTGTTTTATCTTCTTGATGGATTGACCCTTTTATCATATCCTTGATAATGTCCTTCTTTGCATTCTTGTAACAAGTTTAACAATTTTTACCTTAAAGTCTATTTTACCTGATATAAGTAGAGCTACTACATCTTTTTTGGGTAAATATTTGTATGGATTATCTTTCCAACTTTTTACTTTCAACTTGTTTGTGTATTTGGTTCTAAGGTGAGTCTCCTGTAGATAGCCTACAGTTGGTTCATATTATTTTTATTTATTTATTTTTTTGAGACGGAGTCTCGCTGTGTCGCCCAGGCTGGAGTGCAGTGGCCAGATCTCAGCTCATTGCAAGCTCCGCCTCCCGGGTTTTTACGCCATTCTCCTGCCTCAGCCTCCCGAGTAGCTGGGACTACAGGCGCCCGCCACCGAGCCCGGCTAGTTTTTTGTATTTTTTAGCAGAGACGGGGTTTCACCGTGTTAGCCAGGATGGTCTCGAAATCCTGACCTCGTGATCCGCCCGTCTTGGCCTCCCAAAGTGCTGGGATTACAGGCTTGAGCCACCGCGCCCGGCCGGTTCATATTATTTTTATCCATTTTCCTAATCTCTGCCTTTCAGTCAGAAGTTAATCTATTTCATCTAAAGTAATTACTGATAAGGAAAGACTTACCTATGCCATTTTGTTATTTATTTTCTCTATGTGCTTTTTTGTTTCTAAATTCCTTCATTACTTCCCTTTTTTGTGATTAATTGATTTTTTTCTAGCATAACATTTTGATTCCTTTCTCTTTTCTTTTTCTTTATATTGCTTAGTAGTTTTTTCTTTAGTAGTTACCTGAGGGTTATAATTAGTCAACTTTATAATGATCAAGGGTGAATTAATGCCAACTTAGTTTTAATAGTACAAGGCAAAAAATTTTACTATAAAAACTGCTCCTTTTCAGCTCTGTTCTCTCCTTTTTGTTGTTATTATCACAAATTATCTCTTTACACATTGCATATCCATTAACACACATAACTATTGTTTTGTGCGTTTGTCTTTTAAATTGAATAGGGGAAAAAGAGGAGTTAGAAACCAAAAACTGCATTATTGGACTTTACCTATGTAGCTACTTTTTCACTGGTCTCTACTTATTTATATGACTTTGAGGTACTTCCTAGTTTCCTTTCCCGAGTAGTTGGGACCACAGGTATGAGTCACTGCGCCAGCTTCTGTATTTATGTTTCTGAAATGTGTGTGGTTTTTTTTTTTTTTTTTTTTGAGACAGAGTCTTGCTCTGTTGCCCAGGCTGGAGCGCAGTGGCACAATCTCGGCTCACTGAAAGCTCCGCCTCTGGGTTCATGCCATTCTCCTGCCTCGCCTCCTGAGTAGCTGGGACTACAGGCGCCCGCCACCATGCCTGGCTAATTTTTTATATTTTTAGTAGAGACTGGGTTTCACTTGTGTTAGCCAGGATGATCTCGATCTCCTGACCCCATGATCCGCCCACCTTGGCCTCCCAAAGTGCTAGGATTACAGGCGTGAGCCACCGCGCCCGGCCTGAAATGTGTTTTTTAAAAAGGAGTGAAGAGGACCCTGGATGGTTGATAATATAATACTACTGACTGAGAAATCTGATTGATTTTCCAATTCTTCATACATAATTTCTAGAAAACAAAAATAGAATAAAGGTAATAACTAGTAGAGCAGAAGCTGAAAATAAAACTTTCAACAGATACATGGGGAAAGTGGGTAAAGAGAGAGATGTACAACAAAGTACATTTCTTTGACTTAGTACTGTTTCTTCCTCTACTTTGATTCTTCATTAAAGTTTAAATAGCATCATATGCCATAATGTCAGAAAACACTCAATTTACTGGTTCACTTTCAAAGGACAGATTATGTGCTTTTACTTTAGTTGTACCAATTTTCAGCTCCTTTAGGAATGGAGCCCATCATCCTGGAGTGTTAAAATGGGCAAAAAGAAAGATAAACTCATTCTAGCTGTTCTTTTCTAAAGGTATCCTCCAACTCCTCCAACATCGATCCAGGCAACTATGTTGAAATGAACGATTCAATCGCCCACCTACCTTCTAAAGTGGTGATACAAGATATTACTATGGAGCTACACTGCCCACTGTGCAACGATTGGTTCCATGACCCACTGATGCTAAGCTGTGGCCACAACTTCTGTCAAGCCTGTATCCAAGACTTTTGGAGGCTGCAAGCAAAGGAAACATTCTGTCCTGACTGCAAGATGCTATGTCAGTATAGCAACTGTACATTCAACCTTGTACTGGACAAGTTGGTAGAGAAGATTAAAAAGTTACCCCTACTCAAGGGCCATCCACAGTGCCCAGAGCATGGAGAGAACCTGAAACTGTTCAGTAAACCAGATGGGAAACTGATCTGCTTTCAATGCAAGGATGCTCGGTTGTCTGTGGGGCAGTCTAAGGAGTTCCTGCAAATCTCTGATGCTGTCCATTTCTTCACGGTGGGTGAGCCCTGGGCCTTGAACAATCCCTTAGAAAAACTAGGAAAAATATTTTATAGGGCTTCTTCTTTCTTTGAACCCCATCCCTTTATTCAAATGATGATTAGAAAACCCAGACTGCTCAGAAAGTACAACGTATCTTGCAAAGTTCTTTTTCTAGAGTTGCTGCTTATAGGAAAGGAACAGTGGAGGAGCCCTGGCTTACTCCCTCAATTAAATCTGTACCTAAACTCTGCCATGGTAGCACTCTGCTAAACACTGTGTAGAACACGGATATATAAGATATTGCTCTTATTATAAAAAAATTCAAAAATTGGTTAAGTTTAAAATGAAGAAAACAACAGAAACAATGTAAGATAGTCTACTATTAAAAGTTAAATTTTGTCACATTTGTAATTCTTAAGGGTTTAGAATTTCTGAAATGACTAGAGAAAGACGAAATTGTCAGGGGACATATAGTGAAAGAAAGGGAAAGGACTTGAACTGGGAAATCATTTGGATTTGGAAGGGCATAAGGAAGAAACAAGTGTTCCAAGTGAGAACAACACAAGTAAAATTATAGATTCTGAGAATAGCATATAACTAGAGTGGAAAATGTGTAAAGTTCTATTCCTTTCTTCGAACCCCTGTAGCTAGCTATTAAGAGAGAAAAACTAAGTTTTAAGCTGTAATTCTTTTTTTTTTTTTGAGATGGGGGTCTCACTATGTTGCCCAGGCTGGTCTCAAACTCCTAGACCCAAGTGATCCTCCCATCTCAGTCTCCCAAAGTGCTGAGATTACAGATGTGAGCTGCCACACCTGGCCTCTTTTTTTTTTTTTTTTCTTTTCTTTTCCACAATTCTTGAACGAGACAAAAACTATGATACAAGGGAAGGGGAAGATTTTTGCAGCAAGAGCTTGCTTTTTTCTTGCACACTGGGGCCTTGGGGAAGATGTCGTTTATGGTCCTTCATCTCCTGAGTCAGTGTGGGTTAATTCTATTTGGTATTCCCAGGAGGAGCTTGCCATCCAACAGGGTCAACTGGAGACAACTCTGAAGGAGCTTCAGTCCCTGAGGAACATGCAGAAGGAAGCTATTGCTGCTCACAAGGTGAGGAGCAAGAAAGAGGGGTTATGAGATAGAACTGGAACACACCCTCCATGTAACTTCAGCTATGGGTACAAAGGTGCCTAACACATATTATCAACACACTAAATGGTACCTAGGCTATAGAATTGGAAAACTGAGACTGTAGGGTGGAAAGGAATATGGTGGTGGAGTAGGTTCCTAATAGCTGACCAACAGAGCAGATAAACCTTTCCCCTAATATGCTGATCTTTTTGATGGTTCAGTCACCAGGTGACTGTTGTGGGATTGAAATGTGTCTGGTCTTTGGCTTTATCTATGGCAAAAAAAAAAAAGGAATTCATCAAAAAAAAAAAATCAATCACTAAAGATTGCTATGTCCAAAGAAATACCTTTATTTCCTTTGAGTTTATAACCAGACACCTCTGGACTAGGTCTCCAAGGTTGTAAGCTTTTTCCATCTGATTTGATCTTTCTTAGCTTCCTCCAAACTAAATAAAGCTATTGTCTTCACTTTCAACTTCATAGACACTCTAGGACAACATTAATGGCTAGAGATCTGGCAAAGCAGCCCCTAGGCTGGGGGTGCTGAATTGGACGTTCTGTTTCTTTATTCATTATTCTATGGAGAAGAGCCTTCTCAGGTATTTGGCATCTGGAAGAAAAAATATGTAGACTCAGGGAAAGAAGATGGATATATGGAAGTAATGGTGTCTCCAGAAAATCTTGTTCCTGTTGTAAAAGTTCCTATTGGTGTGAGCGTTCATTCATTCATTTAACAACTATTTATTGAGTGGGTCATAATACTAGATATTGGGGATGGGAGACAGCTGTTAATTAAACAGTCCCAACAGTAATAATAAAATAACAACTGTGATAAGTACTATAAATGAAAGTATAGGGTATGATGATAGCATATAAATGGAGAACATAATCTAGACTGGGGGGGAGTTGTGTTCTCTGAAGAAGTCACTTATTAAAAATTGAGAATTGAAGGATAAGTAACTCACCCAAGTGAACTGGGTGAGTGGGAATATGAAGGAGATGGCCTGGAGAAGAATGTTCTAGGAATAGAAAACAGCATATGGAAAAGTCCTGAGACAGAAAGTTAGCTCCTATGTTAAACAGAGAAAAGGCCAATAAACCTGTAACATGCTAAGCAAGATGATATTGAAGAGGTGGATATGGGCTTACTGTAACCTCAAACTCTTGGGCTCAAGAAATCTTCCCACCTCAGCCTCCTGAGTATCTGGGACTAGTTTGCCACACCTGGCTAATTATTTTATTTTTGGAGAGACTGGGTCTCACTATGTTGCCCAGTCTTGAACTCCTGTTCTAAGCAATCCTCCCCGCTTGGCCTCCATAAGTGTTGTAATTACAGGTATGAGCCACTGTGCCCAGCCAAGACTATCTTAAGGGTGCAATAATAATTATGGACCATGGAATCCAAGCTAGATAAGAGAGGACATGAAGGTAGAAATTCCTGAATAGAAATGGAGGGATCGGTGAATAGGAGGTTTCAATGAGATCCAATAATTGTTGCAATAGGAGTGTCTGAGTGGGCCTGGTGCATAAAAAGTTATTTTGGAGATGATGCAATTGCTGGGGGTGATGAAATCCTAGGTGAGACTATAGGAATGAATCAATAAATGTGGAAATCACTAGACATGAGGAGAATGAGGAACTGAGAAGCCAGGATGTCAAATAGTTTACCTGTGAGGATGTTGAGTTCACTCAAGGAAAAAGATGCAAGTGTAACAGTGGCATTCCCCAAGTTCTGATTTCTGGATAAGGACAGTTCTTCCAGCCTCCCAATACCCCCAGTCTAACAGTACCACTTGGAAGCTTTTGGTTTACCAATCTAGGAGGGTATTATCATTCATTCTAGAATGTTTGATTAACTCCACAGTCTTATTTAATATGGCATTGGTTACCATCTGAGTACTGCAATAGGAGTCACTTTTGGAAAAGAGGTCACTTTTGCCTATTTCATCCTGAACTACTCAATTAGTTGGAAAAGGAATAAGTCTCCCAAAGGACTCATTTTAGTATGGTTGAATTTGATATTCAGTAGCCATTTGTATACATTTTTCTGTGATGGTATTTCCCAAGTGTGTGAGTGTTGGTGGTGTGGGTCTCCATCCCCAAGCACTAGTCTCTGTAATAACTATGGTGATAATCATGGAGGTTTCCAGGAAAACAAGCTACATCTGCAGCAACATGTGTCCATGGAGTTTCTAAAGCTGCATCAGTTCCTGCACAGCAAAGAAAAGGACATTTTAACTGAGCTCCGGGAAGAGGGGAAAGCCTTGAATGAGGAGATGGAGCTGAATCTGAGCCAGCTTCAGGAGCAATGTCTCTTAGCCAAGGATATGTTGGTGAGCATTCAGGCAAAGACGGAACAACAGAACTCCTTCGACTTTCTCAAAGTGAGAATCCACACCAATATGATTATGGGTACCTTCCTACCTAGAGGGGGGAAGAGGTTTGGAAAGAATACAGAAGTGGCTTTTCACATCCAGGGAAAACAAAACAAAACAAAACAGTTAAGTAGTGCTTTTAAGTTTCTCTGGAAGAAAAGGAGGAGGCTACTTCAGCTATATGCACAGCAGAAAGCTTTACTTTCATCCTCTTAGGAAATAAGATTTAAAAATTCCATTATTAATAGTATATATTAATGGCTTAATATTTTTCCATAAAGAGCTTGACGCTTTATTTCTCAAAAATAAAAAATTTGCAGCATGAGTTGTATCTTTGGCTCTCAGCAATCATAAGTTGACCTGTCTGAAAAGCTGTTTTCTAACCTTTGCTTTCTTAAGCTTCACCTCTAAAGAGGCGTTGGTTACCATCTCAGCACTCAGAAGTTTAATTAGCTACAGTAAGGAAAAGTGGCCTTGGGACTGGGATACCTACTGTGTTTTCCTTCTGAGACTATTTGAAAGTATAGGTAAAGATAGCTTAACCTTAAGTATTGTCTTATTGGCTTCTGCCTTGCTCCCTGTAGAAGGGAACTCTGGAAGGAGCAAAAGATCAGTTTAACCTGGGTTAGGATAAGGGATGAAGATTAGAAAAAGTGTATGAAGGATGAAAGAAGTTGGTAGAGACGAGTTGGGGACATCTGCACAAATTCTGGTGGTGGCTGGTATCACCAAAGAAATTTTGGGAGTTGATGAACAGGCATCTGACGTCTCTCTTTCTCCTTTCTTCTAGGACATCACAACTCTCTTAGATAGGTAAGTGTTTCCCTATGGTACTCTTAATATCATTCCCTGAGTCTCTGGAGGATGTCTAAGGATAAATGATTTATGTCCCCTGCAGCTTGGAGCAAGGAATGAGGGTGCTGGCAACCAGAGAGCTTATTTCCAGAAAGCTGAACCCTGGCCAGTACAAAGGTCCTATCCAGTACATGGTATGGAGGGAAATGCAGGACACTCTCTGTCCAGGTATCAGTGGGTAGTAACTATTGGTTCTTGAGGCTCCTAATCTATGTTTAATCTGTGGGACCTCTACTGTGGCCCTAATTAGGTTTTTATAGTCTGGGATAGGGAAGGGGTACAGTTTGGCCAAAAGGAGGCTAGTTGGTGTGACTGAATTTCTTCTAGTGCCATGACCTAAGAATTTATGACTTTGTGCTCGTAAATAGATATGAGTTTGTTATCAGGATTACTCATTAGCCTATGATTTTGACTGTTTTATGGAATGTGGCAACAGCCAAAATTTTATCTTGTTTTGCTAAATCAGCTATATGAATCCCAGGGGCTTCTCTGCTCTGAAGGAGGAGGAGGTTTCTGTACATACTCTTTGTATGCACACTGGGTCTTTATAGTTTCTCTTGTACTTGGTGTTCATAGTGTAGAACATTTTAGAAGATTGTTTAGATCTTCAGTGCTTCAGAAGAAAACCAATAATTTAAATAAACCTACCTAAGAAGGACACTAAGTTTTTGTGTTCCTGCAGATACCAAAGGACTGAGCAAGACAAAATAACACACATGGCATTTCAAGAACATCAAATAAAGTTCTAAATAAAAATCTTTATAGAAATAAAATTCTAAACAGAGTTTTTATAGAATTCATAGACTCATTATTATTATTGTTTATGGTTATTGATTTAATGAGAAATCACAAATAAATCCCTGATTTAATGAAAAATCACAAATTTTTCCAGGTAATTGACATTGAAAAAAATCAACTATACTGAGATATAGTTAACATAGAGTAAAATTAACCAATTTTAAGGGCACAATTTGATGAGTTCTGATGTATACATACACTTAGGTAAACATTGCCATAATCAAAATATGGAAGATTTTTATCACTCCCAAAAGTTCCTACATGCCTCTTTACAATCAATTTCTTCCTTCTACTCTCTGCCTTTAACATTCACTGACATGTTTTATTTCACCTTAAATGTGTCTTTTCTAAATTTTTGTCTAAGCGATAGCATACATTATATAGTGTTTTGTATCTGTTTTTTTCACTTAGCACATTTTTTTTGTTTTTAATTTTATTTATTTATTTATTTATTTGAGATGGAGTCTCACTCCATTGCCCAGGCTGGAGTGCAATGGCGCCTTCTCGGTTCACTCCAAACTCCGCCTCCCAGGTTCATGCCATTCTCCTGCCTCAGGCTCTCAAGTAGTAGGGACTACAGGCGCCCGCCACCATACCTGGATAATTTTTTGTATTTTCAGTAGAGATGGGGTTTCACCATGTTAGCCAGGATGGTCTTGATCTCCTGACCTTGTGATCTGCCCACCTCGGCCTCCCAAAGTGCTGGGATTACAGGTGTGAGCCACCACACCCGGCCGCATAATGCTTTTTGAGCGCTTATGTTGTTCCATGTAACAATAATCATGATTATTCATTCAGTTTACTTATTCATGTACCAATTGATGGACATGGGGTAGTCCATGGTAGTTTTATCCATCCTGCAATTAATGAAAATTCATTGCTCTATATCCTTTCCAAAACTTGATATTGTCAATCTTTTTAATTTAAACCATTTTATTGAATGTATAGTAGTATCTCTTTTTTTGGTGGGAGGGTGGGACAGAGTATCACTCTGATGCCCGGGCCAGAGTACAGTGGTGCATCTCAGCTCACTGCAACCTCTGCCTCCGAGGCTCAAGTGATTCTTGTGCCTCAGACTAACGAGTAGCTGGAATTACAGGCGTGCACTGCCATGCCTAGCTAATTTTTGTATTTTTAGTAGAGACGAGGTTTTGCCATGTTGGTCAGGCTGATCTTGAACTCCTGGCCTCAAGTGATCCATCCACCTCAGCCTCCCAAAGTGTTGGAATTACAGGCATGAGCTGTGGTGCCCAGCTGCATATCCCTAATGAGCAACCTTGCTGAGGGTCTTTTCATGTGCTTCCTTGCCATTCATATATTTTTTTGGTTGTGTTCAATCTTTTGTCTATATTTTTATTAAATTGTTTTATTATTAAGTTGTAAAGGATACAAATCCTTTATCAGATATATATTTCTTAAATATTTTCTCTCCATGGCTTGCCTTTTTTTTTTCTTTCTTTTTTTTTTTTTTTTTTTTGAGATGGAGTCTCGCTCTGTCACCCAGGCTCGAGTGTGGTTCGATCTCGGCTCACTGCAAGCTCCGCCTCCCAGGTTCACGCCATTCTCCTGCCTCAGCCTCCTCCTGAATAGCTGGGACTACAGATACCCGCCACCACGCCCGGATAATTTTTTTGCATTTTTAGTAGAGATGTGGTTTTACCATATTAGCCAGGATGGTCTCGATCTCCTGACCTCATGATCCACCCGCCTCGGCCTCCCAAAGTGCTGGGATTACAGGCATGAGCCACCACGCCTGGCCGCTTTTTCATTTTCTAACAGGGTCTTTCAAAGAACAAGCATTTTAAATTTTAATACAGTCCAATTTACCAAGTGAGTCACTGACTGGTCATAAAACTCCTCAAGATGCTGCATGTATTTTGCAGCTCTATTATTTAGGTGAATACACTCTTAAGATTGTTATTATCTTTTGATGCCTCAATCTCACTAAAATTATAAAATGGTCATCTTTATCCCTGTGCAGTGGCACGATCTCAGCTCACTGCAAGCTCCACCTCCCGGGTTCACGCCATTCTCCTGCCTCAGCCTCCCGAGTAGCTGGGACTACAGGCGCCTGCCACCATGCCCGGCTAATTTTTAGTATTTTTATTAGAGGCGAGGTTTCACCGTGTTAGCCAGTATGGTCTCGAACTCCTGACCTCATGATCCGCCTGCCTCGGCCTCCCAAAGTGCTGGGATTACAGGCATGAGCTACCACGCCCGGCCCTGAAGTCTGTTTTGTCTAATACAGTATTATCACTCTGGTTTTCTTTAGATTTGTTTCTTTAATCAATCAAAATTATCTGTTTGCACAATACATGTTTTCCCATCACCTTACTTTTAACTTGTGTTTTTATATTTTAGGTAGGTTTTATGTAGCAGGCATATAGTTTAGTCTTGCTTTTTTATTCAATCTGACAATCTCTGTCTGTCAATTGAAGTGTTTTGACTATTTACATTTAATGTTATTAGTAAAACTGGGCTTAAATCAACCATTTTGGTTATTTGTTTTTTAACCATACTATCTGGCTTTTCTTCCTTTTTTCCTCTATACCGTCCTTCTTTTGGATTGAGTGCCTTTTAGCTTTCCCTTTCATCTTCTTCTTCTTCTTTTTTTTTTTAAACAGAACCTTGCTGTGTCGCCCAGGCTAGAATGTATAGTGGCCTGATCTCGGTTCACTACAACCTCTGCTTACTGGGTTCAAGGAATCCTCCTACCTCAGCCTCCCCAGTAGTTAGGATGAAGGCATACACCACCATGCCTGGCTAACTTTTTTTATTTGTTTTAAAATTTTTAGTAGAGATGGGGTTTCACCATGTTGGCCAGGGTGGTCTCCAACTCCTGACCTCAAGTGATTCACCTGCCTTGGCCTCCTAAAGTGCTGGGATTACAGGCATAAGCCACTGTGCCTGGTCTCTTTGGCTAATTTTTTTTTTTTTTTTTTGAGACGGAGTCTCGCTCTGTTGCCCAGGCTGGAGTGCGGTGGCGCAATCTCAGCTCATTGCAAGCTCTGCCTCCTGGGCTCATGCCATTCTCCTGCCTTAGCCTCCCGAGTAGCTAGGACTACAGGTGCCCGCCACCATGCTTGGCTAATTTTTTGTATTTTAGTAGAGACGGGGTTTCACTGTGTTAGCCAGGATGGTCTCCATCTCCTGACCTCATGATTCGCCTGCCTCGGCCTCCCAAAGTGTTGGGATTACAGGCGTGAGCCACCGCGCCCGGCCCTCTTTGGCTAATTTTAAGACTTGCTTTTTGTCACTTGCTTCCATCAATTTGATTATATGGGGTCTTGGTGTGATTTTCTTTGTATTTATTCTGATTGTGCTTCATCAAGCTTCTTGGATCTAAGAGTTTATAATTTTCAACAAATTTGGAATAATATCAGCTGGTATTTCTTCAAATACTTTTTTACCAACCCCTTTTCCTTCTCTCCTTCTTGGAGTCTAATTTTACATATTTTAGACAGCTTGATACTGTCAAGTTGTCTCATGTCATCGATATTCAGTCTTTATTTTAGTCTTTTTTTGCCTCACACTTTAAATGGTTTCTATTGTTATTCAAGTTCTCATCTTTTCTTCTGCACAGTCTAATCTTCTCTTAATATTGTTCAAGATATTTTCATTTTATATACATTTCATTTCATCTCTAGAAGTTTCATTTGGGTCTTTTAATATCTTTCCTTTCTCTTCTCACCATGTTCATGCCTTCCTCTACATTCTTAAAAAAATGGAAGACATTTATCCATTTTAGTGTCCTTGTCTGCTAATTCGATCATCATTGTCATTTCTGGGCCTGATTTTATTGTTTGATTGTTCTCCTGACTGAGAGTCATATTTTCCTGCTGCTTTGCTTGGCTAGTAATCTTTTTCTTTTTTTTTTTTTTTTGAGCGCGGAGTCTTGCTCTGCTGCCCAGGCTGGAGTGCAGTGGCTGGATCTCAGCTCACTGCAAGCTCCGCCTCCTGGGCTCATGCCATTCTCCTGCCTCAGCCTCCGGAGTAGCTGGGACTACAGGTACTCGCTACCTCGCCCGGCTAGTTTTTTTGTATTTTTTAGTAGAGACGGGGTTTCACCGTGTTAGCCAGGATGGTCTCGATCTCCTGACCTCATGATCCGCCCGTCTCGGCCTCCCAAAGTGCTGGGATTACAGGCTTGAGCTACTGCGCCCGGCCATCTTTTACTTTTTAATGGGCTTTATTTTTTAGGACACTTTTAGATTTTTTAATTTTACAGAAAAACTGAGAAGATAGTATAGAGTTTTTTATATGCCCCATCCTCAGTTTTCCTTATTATTAACATCTTAGATTTAACATTTTTAACAACTAATGAACCAAAATTGATACATTATTAACTAAAATCCACAGTTCCTTTAGATTTTCTTAGTTTTTACCTAAGTCATTTTTCTGTTTCAGGTTCCCATCTAAGATGCCACATTACACTAAGTTGTCATTTTCTTTAGGCTCCCCTTGGCTGTGACAGTTTCTCAAACTTGCCTTATTTTTTATGACTTAGACAGTTTTGAGGAGTACTGGTCATATATTTTGTAAGGATGCTGCACTATTGCAATTTGTGTGATGTTTTCCTCATAAAATTTGGGTTATGAGTTGGGAGAGGAAGACAGTAGCGTTAAAGTGCCATTGTCATCACGTCATATTAAGTGTTCATACTGTCAACATGATTTATGACTATTGATGTTGACTTTCATCACCTGGCTGAGAAAGTGTCAGGTTTCTCTACTATACTCTTTTTTCCTCCTTCTACACTTGTATGCTTTGGAAGGCAGTCATTGTGCACAGCCCACGCTTAAGGAGTGGGTAGTTATGCTCCCTCTCCCTGAGGGTAGAGTGTTAATGTAAATTATTTGAAATTTTGCTGCCTGGAGATTTGTCTCTTCTGGTTGGTAATTTTTTACTGGATGCCAAATACAATGAATTTCATATTGTTTATACTGATGAATTCATATTGGTGAATTTTATATTTGCTGGATTTTGTTGTAGTTCTTTCAGTTCTATTGAATTTAACTCTGGCATGCAGTTAACATTGTATGAAATCATTTGTTCCTTTTGAGGCTTAAATAAAGCCTTGTTAGAGTGGTTCAAGAACAGCCTTTAATCTAGCGCTTAGTCCATTTTCTAAAGTAATATACCCTTCTGATCACTCTACCTGATGTTGACATATTATGACATTTTTCCATTCTGGTTGGCAAGATTGAAAATTATTCCCAGACTTGTGTGAGCTGCAGAAATCGTTCGGTCTACTGATTTCTGGAGATTCTTTCTCTGGCCTTGACGAGTTTCACTACATGCATGTGCAGATCAGTACTCAGCCACAGCCTTGAGAGAATCCCTTTGTAAATGTTCAGAAGTTTCTGTGAAGTTCCCTCCTCTGTGTTACTCTGCTCAGCAAACTGTAGCGCCTTAGTATGATACAGAGTTTTTCTTCCTGTATACTTTGCTCTGTAAAGCCAAACTTCACTTCTAGCAATCTTTTAAAGTGCATTACTGATTTTTAAATTTTTGGTATAATTTTACATCAAGAAAACCAAATGAGATTTATTTAATACATGACTGTTAATAATGTATTATTTATCTATATACTCTCCCTCTATACAGAGTGGGAAATTGTTTTTCTATGGTAACTGTGGTCAGACCTTTGTAAAATACATTCCATACTTTTTATTTCTAAGTCTTTGCTTATTTTGTAGATCCATATATTCTCCTTTTCTGCCAGGCTTATAAATTAGGCTGTTGCTTTAGAGCAGGAGCTGGCACTTTTTCTGTAAAGGTTTGAAGAGTAAATATTTTAGGCTTTGCAGGTGTATGGTCTTTGTTGCAACTACTTAACTCTGCTCTTGTAGTGAAAAAGAAGCTACAGACAACATATAAATGAATGGTCATAAATGTACTCCAATAAAACTTTACTTACAAAGTAGGCAGTGGGCCAGATTTGACCTGTTGGTTGTAGTCTGCCTATTCTAGCTTAGGGAATTATTCAATTTAAAATATTTGCATGAACAAATGCCCAAACAATGTGGAGTGAACAATACGGGAAAAAAGCATTCTAGGACAAGGGAAGAAACTGTAAGGACCCTGAAGTAGGAATGAACTTCATTATATTCAAGGAACTGCCAAAAGGCAAGGGTGGATGAATCAAAGTAAATGAGGGAGAGTGTGGTAGGAGATGTAGTAGAGAGGTAGGTAAATCATGTGGCTCTTTTTTCCTCTGTAAGGACTCTGGATTTTATCTCAGATGTGGTGGTAAACATACAAGTATGTTGAGCAGGAAAATGGCATGATCTCATTCATGATATGTATAGAATAGGGTGCAGATGGGCAAGAGGGGAAACAGAATAGTAAAAAGCTATTGCAGTAGTTCCAGGCCAGTGATATTTCTGGAAGTAGTCAGAAGTGTTTGGGCACAAGATATATTTTGAAGGTGGAGCTGACAGAACTTTTTGTTATACGAATACAGCATGAGAAGGAAAGAGAGGACAAAAAGCTGACTCATAGGAATCTTCAGAGCCAATGCAGGCTGAACTAGCTAGAGGTGTATCAGAGGCTTAGCAAAGAGAGCAGACTGGGATTCCAAAAGGTTGCTAAAAAGTCTTTATGATACCTCCAAAGAAAACCTAGTCCTCACATCAGAAAGATGAACAACCCAAAGTGAATGGGGATATGTAAGCAGATAGGGATTTAGCCTATATGGAAAAATTTAAGATTCTTAATTCTTCAAAGCCTCTTGTTGGAAAGAGAAGTCCTTGGGATGATGGAAAAGACTCAGGTTTTTCTGAGAAGATAGAGTTAGACTAGAGTTCATGACTAGCCTGGCCAACGTGGTGAAATCCTGTCTCTACTAAAATTACAAAAAAATCACCTGAGTGTGGTGGTGCATGCCTGTAATCCTAGCTACTCGGGAGGCTGAAGCAGGAGAATTGCTTAAATCCAGGAGGCGGAGGTTGCAGTGAGCCAAGGTTGTGCAACTGCACTCCAGCCTGGGGGACAGAGCAAGACTCTATCTCAAAAAATAAAAAAAAAATAAAAAGAGAGAGAGAGAGAGAGAGAAACTAGATTGATTTTGCTTCCAAGGATAAATAAATCCAATAACAACAAATGCATGAATGCATACATATATGTATCTGCGTCCATGGTATGAACACACACAGATATTATGTCTTCTTTATCAAATTTCATGCCAAGGTCCAATGATCTCACATCTGGAATTTGTCTCATCCTCTTACTGGTCAGCTTTCAACTTCTCTTCATTTAGCCTAGATATTCTTTTTTATGCTGCTGCCCTTTGAATTGTCTAAATCAATGCTTGTAAAATTATCTGTGATGAAGGGCCAATTTAAAAAGTCTCAATCTGTCATGGACTGATACTTTTGTAGAATACAATATAAATTACTCAAAAAAGTAAAATTAAAAAGGGAAAGATTACAAAGTACAAGCCCAATTTTGTAATTATTAGATTCAACTAACATACAATTACTGTCAATTTATTATGAATATTTCTAAAAATTTACTCCTAATTTCTATATATCTTTGTCCCAGACTGTTAACCACATGGTATGTGGACCACGTTATGAGTAGCAATGATATAAACCACTCCAGATCTCAAAAATCTCATCATCTGTTAAACAAACACAAACCTCTCACTATTGTCCTCTAAACTCTGTACCAATTAGTTCAGTCTTGCCTGTGTCTAACAGGCAAGCTCTTGTGTTCTTTTCCACACAAGGGACTGTTTTTAATCCATTTATTTCTTTCCCTCTGTTTATTCAAAACATCCTAAATACATCGCATATATATCACAACCGAATACTTACCTTCCTCAGAAAGCTTTTCTAGAACATCCTTACCTAATGTTTACCCCTTTGGCATTTGTATTTTCTTATATTTATTAGTACAGGTTTATATTATTTGTATTGTTTCCTTTAGTGGAGCATAAATTACTTCAGAGTAAACCCGGATTTTTACACTAAATATAAAAATGTCTAGAATATAGTAACATGGATACCCAAACAATAAAAAGCATGTAAGTGGCCAAGTGCGGTGGCTCATGTCTGTAATCTCAGTCCTTTGGGAGGCCGAGGCAGGCGGGTTACTTGAGGCCAGGAGTTCGAGGCCAGTCTGGCCAACATGGTGAAACCCTATCTCTACTAAAAAATTAAAAAGGTTAGCCAGGTGTGGTGGCGCACACCTGTAATCCTGGCTACTTGGGGGGCTGAGGCATGAGAATTTCTTGAGCCTAGGAAGTGGAGGTTGCAGCGAGCTGAGATCGCACCGCTGCACTCCAGCATGGGCAACAGAGTGTCTGTCTCAAAAAAAAAAGAAAAGCATGTAAGTAATTGCTTGCCTGTCTAAGAGTCTATGTGTATGGGGAGATAAAGTACTGTTGAATATGAAACACTATCTTTCACTATGGGAATTTGTGTTTACCCCCTTTTCTCCCATGCTCTGCTTTCTTTTATTTTCTTACTAGGCCTATCTCCACTAACTCTGGACCCTAAAACAGCTCACCCAAATCTGGTGCTCTCCAAAAACCAAACCAGCGTCTGGCATGGTGACATTAAGAAGGTAATGCCTGATGATCCAGAGAGGTTTGACTCAAGTGTGGCTGTGCTGGGCTCAAGAGGCTTCACCTCTGGAAAGTGGTACTGGGAAGTAGAAGTAGCAAAGAAGACAAAATGGACAGTTGGAGTCGTCAGAGAATCCATCATTCGGAAAGGCAGCTGTCCTCTAACTCCTGAGCAAGGATTCTGGCTTTTAAGACTAAGGAACCAAACTGATCTAAAGGCTCTGGATTTGCCTTCTTGCAGTCTGACACTGACTAACAACCTCGACAAAGTGGGCATATACCTGGATTATGAAGGAGGGCAGGTGTCCTTCTACAATGCTAAAACCATGACTCACATATATACCTTCAGTAACACTTTCATAGAGAAACTTTATCCCTACTTCTGCCCCTGCCTTAATGATGGTGGAGAGAATAAAGAACCATTGCACATCTTACATCCACAGTAATGAGTCATACTATTATACAAACTCAGAGTGTTATTAAAGAGGTATTGAAATATTTTACCAGTCTCACTGTCTCACTGGATTCTCTTCTCAATTTACGGGGAACGATGGAATAATGAAAAGAGGATGCACAAATCAAATTCCATTCTTTCAGTATCCTAAATGGATTTCACTGGAGCCTTTCAAGATATGATTCTTCTCTGGGGTCTTTCGTGACACAGGAGCCACTCTTATGAGAGTGATCATCATGCTACTGTTACTGGAGCAAACTGCAACTTGAGTTTGTGATGTTTGGGAACGCTTTTCAAATATGCCCAGAAATTATCATGCTGTCATATTTTCCAGCATAATGACCCCTAGCAGATGAATTTTCAGTAGTTCACTCTTCTTACTATTTAATTATTTTTCGATATACATTTTCATCTTATTTCTTTTTTTAGAACTTACTGCTGTAATTTTATTTTATTTTATTTTTTTGAGACAGAGTCTTGCTGTGTTGCCTAGGCTGGAGTGCAGTGGCATGTTCATGGCTCACTGTAGCCTCAACCTCCTGGGCTCAAGCAATCCTCCTACCTCAGACCCTGAGTAGCTGGGACAATAGGTGCACACCACCACAAGTAGAGATGGGGTTTCACCATGTTGCCCAGGCTTTTCTGGAACTCTTGGGCTTAAGAGATCCTCATGCCTCAGCCTTCCAAAGTGTTGGAATTATAAGTGTGAGCTACCATGCCTGTCCTGTAATTTTAAACCATGCTCCACAGGCTTAAATAAAAAAGTAGGAAATGATCTGGACTAGTTTATAATCTTGCCTTGAATTCTCTCAAGATACATTTTAGTCCAGCAAATCTGTGATTCTTTCCCTTCCTTTCTCAGTTCCATTTCTCTGCTTTATCTATCTGCAGGAGACATGCATATATATGCAGTCTGAGAGATGGGGTCTCATTATGTTGCCTAGGCTAGTCTTGAATTCCTGACCTCAAGCATCCTTCCACCTTGATCTCCCAAAGTTCTAGGATTACAGATGTGAGCCACCACACCCCACCTCCATCTACTTTTGACTACATCCTTTTTCATCATTCCTGCCTATAATTTAAGTAGTATTTTGCATCTTGTTCTCTCCAACATACTCATCCTTGAGCTTGTTCCAAGTCTAAAATTCTCAACATCATTGATCTCAGCAGTACTCTTGATTGATTGTCCCTATTTCCTTTCTTTGGAAGTCCTCATCTAAATGGGCTTTATTCTCGATAGCTGACAGTTTTGGGGGGACTTTTTAGGACCTTCAGCATTGGTCCTCTAAAATTATAATTAGCACAGTTTTTGGTTTTTTTGGGGGGTCAGGGCAAAAACTTAAATGTGTGTATGTGAGAAATAATGCAAATGCTACGGGCAATATTCATGTAGTTTTTTTTTTTTTTTTTTTTTTGAGACGGAGTCTCGCTCTGTCGCCCAGGCTGGAGTGCAGTGGCCGGATCTCAGCTCACTGCAAGCTCCGCCTCCCGGGTTTACTCCATTCTCCTTTCTCAGCCTCCCGAGTAGCTGGGACTACAGGTGCCCGCCACCTCGCCCGGCTAGTTTTTTTGTATTTTTAGTAGAGACGGGGTTTCACCGTGTTAGCCAGGATGGTCTCGATCTCCTGACCTCGTGATCCGCCCGTCTCGGCCTCCCAAAGTGCTGGGATTACAGGCTTGAGCCACCGCGCCCGGCCCATGTAGTTTGTTATATACAATATGCATACATTTACAACTGATTTGGATACACAGCCATAACAGGATTAAGACTACATTTAAGAAATTGTCTTTTTTTTTTTTTATGATTTCACTTCAATCAGAACGTAGTAAGAACATGTTTTGTGCCTGGAATCTTGCTTAATGTCTTAAAGGGTATAAAAGCAGCATAAAAAGAACGGCATGCCAATAGAAAGTAATCTGACTAAAAATTCACTTCTAAGGTATAAAAAGTTACAGCTGAAATATATTATTATTATTTTTTAAGATAAGGTCTTACTCTGTCACCCAGGCTGGAGTACAGTGGCACGAACATGGCTCATTGCAGCCTGGGACTCTTGGGTCCTCCCACCTCAGCCTTTCAAGTAGCTAGGATTATAGGCACAGGCAACTACGCCCAACTAAATTTTTATTTTTAGTCGAGACGAGGTCTCGCTATGTTGCCCAGGTTTGAAATATATTATTCTTAAGATGCAATGGTTCTTAACTCTGAATACACATTAGGTTCATGGAGGAAGCTTTAAAAAAATTTAGATGCCTGGACTCCTGCCAAGACCAATCAAGTAAAGATCTCCAGCAAGTGAAACCCTGCTAGAGTCCCCGTGTACAGTGGCTACAGGCCACTAATTTCTAAAAGCTCTCAGGCGATTCTAATGTGTGGCTGGGGCAGCCAGCCACTGAACTAAAGCAACATGTTTTATTTATGTATTTATTTTTACTTAAAAAATTTTTTTCTACAAGTTATTGGGGTAAAGGTGGTATTTGGTTACATGAGTAAGTTCTTTGGTGGTGATTTGTGAGATTTTGGTGCACCCATCACCTGAGCAGTGTACACTGCATCATATTTGTAGTCTTTTATCCCTCGCCCCCCTCCTACTCTTCCCTCCAAGTCCCCAAAGTCCACTGTATCATTCTTATGCCTTTGCATCCTCATAGCTTAGCTTGCACATATTAGTGAGGACATACAATGTTTGGTTTTCCATTCCTGAGTTACTTCACTTAGAATAACAGTCTACAATCTCATCGAGGTCACTGCAAATGCCGTTAATTCATTCCTTTTTGTGGCTGAGTAGTATTCCAGTGTATAAACATACCACAGTTTCTTTATCCACTCTTTGATTGATGGGCATTTGGGTTGGTTCCATGATTTTGCAATTGTGAATTGTACTGCTATAAACAAGCATGTGAAAGTATCTTTTTCATATAATGATTTCTTTCCCTCTGGGTAGATACCCAGTAGTAGGACTGCTCAATCAAGTAGTTCTACTTTTAGTTCTTTAAGGAATCGCCACACTGTTTTCCACAGTGGTAGTACTAGTTTACTTCCCACCAGCAGTGTAGAAGTGTTCCCTGTTCACTGCATCCATGCCAACATCTACAGTTTTTTGATGTTTTTGAGTATGGTCATTCTTGCAGGAGTAAGGTGGTATCGCATTGTGGTTTTGATTTGCATTTCCCTGACCATTAGTGATGTTGAGCATTTTTTCATATGTTTGTTGTCATTTGTATATCTTCTTTTGAGAATTGTCTATTCATGTTCTTAACCCACTTTTTGATGGGAGTTTGTTTTTTTTTCTTACTGATTTGTTTCAGTTTGTTGTAGATTCTGGATATTAGTCCTTTGTCAGATGTATAGATTGTGAAAATTTTCTCCCACTCTATGGGTTGTCTGTTTACTCTGCTGATTGTTACTTTTGCTGTGCAAAAGCTCTTTAGTTTAATTAAGTCCCAATTATTTATCTTTGCTTTTACTGCATTTGCTTTTGGGTTATTGGTCATGAAATTCTTGCCTAAGCCAATGTCTAGAAGGGTTTTTGCAATGTTATCTTCTAGAATTTTTATGGTTTCAGGTCTTAGATTTAAGTCCTTAATCCATCTTGGTTGATTTTTTTTATAAGGTGAGAGATGAGGATTCATTCTTCTACACGTAGCTAGCCAATTATCCCAGCACCATTTGTTGAAAAGGGTGTCCTTTCTCCACTTTATGTTTTTGTTTGCTTTGTCAAAGATCAGTTGGCTATAAGTATTTGGGTTTATTTCTGGGTTCTCTATTCTGTTCCATTGGTCTATGTGTCTTTTTTTTTTTTTTTTTTTTTTGAGATGGAGTCTCTCTCTGTCTCCCAGCCTGGAGTGCAGTGGCGCAATATCGGCTTGCGGCAAGCTCCACCTCCCGGGTTCATGCCATTCTCCTGCCTCAGCCTCCCGAGTAGCTGTGACTACAGGCGCCCGCCACCACGCCTGGCTATTTTTTTTTGTTTTTTGTTTTTTTTAGTAGAGATGGGGTTTCACCGTGTTAGCCAGGATGGTCTTGATCTCCCGATCTTGTGATCCACCTGCCTCGGCCTCCCAAAGTGCTGGGATTACAAGCATGAGCCACCGTGCCCGGCCTTCACAAATAATTTTAAAATTATTAACATTTCACTCTTGTCATCATGTGCAGGAGAGTAACTAGTCCTCAGTGGAATACAAATTGTTTCTAGCTGAAGTTTTCTTTTCCTGACATCATGCTTGTTCCCGCACATCCATGATATCCAATCAGGGTATCTCAAACAACATTGCACCTGGCAATGGAACTCACTTCAGAGTAAAAGAAAGCAGGTGATGACTAATACCAATGGAATTTACCAGGCTTACTATTACTTAATTAACCAGAAGGAATTAGCCTTACAGACCATACAAAATATTTGCTTTCTCCTTCAGATCATGAAAGTATTAGACTAAAAATCATTTCTAAGATGTAACTCCTCCATTTCCGACCTGGATAAGATGGCAGATTCTTGCCCTCTCTAGTCCTCTCCACAATGCACAATAATAAACATTGCAAAAATAACTCAAGAGACAATGAAAGGGGGAACTCTGAGAGGTAGAAGACGAGGGTGCATCAGTTTGAGATCCCAGGACTGGAGAAGCGACACAGTGTCAGGGTATCCTATGTCCTTCCAACCTACAAAAGAGGTGATCCAGGTCCAGCATTTTCTGATATAAGCCTAGCAACAGAAGGCAGCCCAGGTAAGCTAAGGTCTCCCCAACATTGCATAGGAGTCCACCTATACCACCACCTGAGCCCAGCAAATAGGGTGGATCAGAAGCCCACTTATATATAAGGGGCCTGGGAAGCTTTCTTCTTCTTCTCTGATGGGCCTGAGACTCCCCTCCTCCTTCACTCAGAGACACCATGCAGTCGGAAGGCACCAGAAAGGGAAACACACCAAAAGAAGAGAGCATCAGGACTAACTGAATTTGTTTTGCAGACAATAATGAAAAAGAAAATCCAAAAAGAAATAATTTTTTTGAAAGCATTTACTTTGCAATCGGACACAAGAAGGTCCTGTAGGCATGGACCAAGTCTATACAGCTATAACTCATGGCCTAGAGAGCCCTTGGAATGTACAGCTACAGACAGCTACAGATACCCATATCCTTGCCCCTAGGGACGTCAGGAAAGAGGGTGTCATCTGCCAGACTGTGTGTGACCATGACTCAGGATTACTTCCCTTCAATCCCTTCAGAGACAAAATGAAATGAGGGATAAGTCATCCCTGACTTTGTTTAAAACACAGCACCCTATATAGGTTTTACAAACATCTTATTTTTTATGGCCTTTTTCTGTTATTTCATTTTTAAGAAACCCACCACTCACCTATTCATCCCCTGACAGAAACTTATTCAAAGCTATTAAAAAAGCAGAGAAATACTTCACAACATTGAAGCAAAATAATCTGACTGAACCAAACTTTCATAGGGGAACTGGGGAAAGAGTGAAGAACCAAGCAAAATAGACAAGTCAGGTAAAGTTGTAAAATAGTTTGGTTTTGAATTCTTATTTCTAGAAAGTTTTTGCAAAGTAGCATTATAACTAAGAGATTTTCCTCTAAGTTGCTATAAAAAGTAAAAGTGGGCCCAGATGTCACCAGGGAGAGCTGTCATGAAGGCTCTCCTGCCTCAAGAAACACCTTACCCGTCCCAGAGAATGACTTTGAAAAGAGGTCACTCTCAGAATGTTTACCGAGAGAGAAGGAAGTCAGTACTTCACACTTCTCCTGGATTTGTAATCCCTTGCTCTTCTGCTGGTTTTTAATTTCTATCTGGATGGCCTACTATGAGGCTGCCCTGACCAGATCCTTCCCCAGAACAAGGAGCTTTCAGTAAGTGAGAAGAGAGGAGTGACGAATCGCACTCCACTTTCAGAGTGTCTTGTTATGGAAAATTTTCTTGCATCGCATCCCAGAGAATTAAAATAATTGCACAAATGTTAGAAAAAACTTACGAGAACATTGTAAAAGCATCAGTAGAGCACACATTCATTCATTTCTTTAACAAATAAGAATTGAGCAACTTCTACATGTCAGATATTGTCCTAGCCACAGGAAACACAGCAATAAAAGCAAAAAAAAAATCCTACTGTAGAAGGCTTACATTGGAGTGGGAAGAAACAGACAAATAGTTATCGGCATCTGACCATAAGGTAGGTTAAGGAAGAATAAAGTATATTAAGGGAAGCAGAATTAGGAATATAGGGAACGAGAATACTGTTTTAAATCCTGAAAGATAATCTTTCTGAGGAGGTGACCTTGAGTAGAGACAGAAAGAAATGAGGGGAAAGTATGCACAAATGTGGAAGAAAAGCATTCCAGACAGAGAAAAAGCGCATGGGAACATGCATGTTCATGGAGAGTGAAGAGGGGAGGGTGGATGAAGTGTGTGCTGGCAGTGAGAGCAGGGGTGGTGGGAGCAGCCCACAGAGCACCTATGGCCAATGGAAGGATCAGACTTTCACTGTGTGCAATATAAGAAGCCACTGGAGCATTCTGAACAGAACAGCAACATCGTCTGGTCAATGTTGGGTCATGTGGACTGCTGTTGCAGGATAGGCGGTGGAAGGGGCAAAACTAGTTAGGAGGCTATTGCCTCAGTCAAGACAAAAGATGGGGGTGGCTTGAATCAGGATGGGAGCGTGGAGATGATGAGACATGGTCAGATTCTGAACAAATTTTGAAGGGAGAGCTGACATAATTTGTTGATAAATTGGGTACATGGACTGTGAGTGGGAAATAGGAATCAAGGCTGACCCCAAGGCTGTTGACCCAAAAAGCTGATAGAATTTACTGAAAAGCAAGATACTGCAACAAAAGTAAACCAGAGGTAGGTATGAAGAGAATTAAGAGCTTGATTGGAGATGTATTCAGTTTGAGATGCATGTTACATGCCTAAGTGGAGCTGGCAAGTAGGCAGTTGGACTTCAAAGTTGGACTCTTATGGGAAACGTTAATCGCTGAAGCTACTTTTGGAAGTTATTACCCAGATAGCTGGTACTTGAGCCATGGAAGTGAAGTTTACAAAGACAGAAATCTTCTTGTTAAGGCCCCTTGGATTTCAATAATTTACCAGATTTGTGCAATAGTAGACCAAATAAAAAATAAATAGAACAATAAAAATTTCTGTCTGTAGAGCCTATATAGTCAAAGTAGAAAAGCCTCTGGACCTTTAAGACTTGCAGTTTACTAGCTCTGTTCAAGGAATTCAATGACCACAAAACATGTGTGAGCATATAATATAAGGATGACCAAAGAAGGGAATTTAGACCAAGATCATCAAAAAGTTTTCATAGAATACATCAAAAAGACATCTGATACACACACAAGCACATACACACTAAATTCAAGATAGACAAAGATAGATATAGACTTACCATGGACATTTATACTTAATTATCCATAAAGAATAGAATCAAATTCCATTAATTTTTTTCAATTCTTTTTCTAACTCAAGACTTTCAAACCTCTTCTCTCTTTCGTTGTCCCTTCCTTGCTCATCTCAAATAAAAATCACAATTTATAAGATCACTCTTACCAAACCAAAGAGACTTGGGGGGAACAGTAATTTTTACAAGCTAACTTGGGATCTGTTATCATTTTTAACAGGTGACACTTGATTTCTCACCTGATGTACCAAAGAATGGCAGAACGAAAGCCTCGAGGGAGAAAATGAGATTTTCATAGCTTAAACACTAAAAATAACAGCCCCATAACACTGAATCTCATTATCAAACAGCAAACACTCCCACCTCTCTCGTCAACTGTGGTGTGCACGAGATGCCTTTCAGAAGGCCACACATTCATTTACACTCATGCCTACCCACCATGCCACCCCCATCACAAACAGACACACACACACACCCCACCAGCAATGATGCTGTTACCTCTGGTAAACTTGGAAAACATGTGTCAGAGCTAGAACCTTCTCTTGTCACACCATCATAAATTACTGCCCAGGATATGAGTCTGTGGTTGCAGACCATTTTGTTCCTTATGTGGTGAATTTGGCCAGAGCTGGTGAGAACAATGAATGCAGCTACATGTCCAATGTGCAAGGAGGATATTCAGACCCAGGGTAAATTAGAGAAAGAAAAGACCCCAGCAAGAGGCACGATGCAGCTCACTCAAGCTTTCTCAATCACTGTTTACATCACGTTCACCCATAAAATAGATAATGACAATATTTTCCCACATATTTCTAAGCTGCTGGTCTCTGGGGAAGTCTAAAAGTTCACAGTGGCCTTAAAAATGTGTACCAAATCTTTAGCATACAATAACAGAGATGTGAAATCAGCATTTTATCAATCACTGGATTAGACCTCCCTATGCCCCAGGCAAGGGACTATTTGCAAGGCTACCAAAAAGCAATGAGCCTTGTCCTACTCCACTGTTTTGCCCTTAAATTCTGTTGTCTTTTGGGGAAAGCCTTACCTCTGGAATCTTGTCTTGGAGTATTCTAGAGGGGGAAAAGCCAGCATAGCACTCCACACCACACCAGACTACACAAACTCACCTCCCTCTCCCTACCCCACCAAACCCCTTCTTCAGCGCCTTCGGGAGGGCTGCCTTTCTTATCCTAGCATGGCTTGGAATTAGCAGAATACAGGATTAACACTTTATGTGCTAGGCTTCAAGAACAGTTTCAACATCCATGGGCATGTTAGAGTTTGAAAATGTCTTCATGCCCTTTACCACAGTGAATACGTCCAACAAGACTCTGGGAGAAGCAATATGGGCATTACTCTCCCATTTCATAATTGAGAAGGGAAGGCTCAGAGTTAAGGCAGCACAGAGGCCAAGGTAAGAAAAGGCTGGCAGCAGGATATGACTGGAGGCCCATGAATTGAGGTCCACCTGCAGGAACTATATTCACTCATCTTTCTTTATAGGAAAAGATTCTGGTCTCAGGCAGATCCGACTGCCACTCAGGCAAACCTAATAATTCCTCTAAGCCAATTCACTCATCTATAAAGTTGATTTATTGTACCTGCAAAGGCAATTATGATTAAGGAAAATGGAGAATAGAAAGCACCAGGACCAGGACTGAGCACGTGTTCTGGGGATGTTAGTTTCCTGTGTGTCTCTTCCCCACTCCTTCTGCCCCAGCTTCAATCCTCACAGCACTATTACCATTACTATAATTGTTACTTTGATGTGATTACACCTAACCTGTTCTCTGTGCTTACTACATACCAGCCACCCCTATACTTAATTCTTGCCACAACGCTATGAATTACCACTATTATCCACCTTATTTGAAAGCCTGAAAAAAAAAATGATTGTCAGGACAGTTGTGCAGAATTGAGAATCCTTCTCTGGTCTGAGTCCCATGTCACAATCTCAGCCACTTGGAACACCGCCTGGATGCTCAGGCCTCCTGCTCAGCCCACTTGTTCTCACTAGCTTTGAACGTCTGCCCTCTCCCTCTTCATTCTCATGCCCTGGTCCTCACCTGACCTAAACAACCTTGTAACTAGATTAATAAAACAGCTTGTAGGACCTAGCCCCTGGTGCTATTCACAAGTCTCTCACCTAGGTTTGTTAGATATAATAAAAAAAAATATAGAACTCCCAATTAAATTTGAATTTCAGATAAATAACCATGTTTAAGTATAACTAGGTCCCAAATATTACATGCTATGCTGACTTGCATGAGACATAGTTGTACTAAAAATTATTCATTATTCATCTGAAATTCAAATTTACATTAGTATCCTATATTTTATCTTGATAACCCTAGGCACTTCCCAATCTCTAGTAGACTCTGCTATTCTGTGTGTCCCATGTCCATAAACCCTGCTGTAGTGGTTATTACATTAGTGGATTTTGAAAAATCACACCTCTATTATTCACATCTTACAGAGTTCCCTCCATTTGAATCTCAACGGATTTATGACTTGTGTTAGTAAAACTGCAGTGGCAGTGTCTCTTCTAAGCCTAGGTTTTAGGAAGCCCTAGAAAATAGTGTCGGGGCACGTATATCAGTTATCTATTGCTGCATAACAGTTTCTGATTTTGCACTCTTGTAATCTCTGAACTCTCAAGTAAGAAGTCTCACTACTCTGCTGGAAAGACTATATGTATTACTTTACTTCACAAGGATTTATGAAATGCAAATGAGAATGGGACGATTTAGATCAGCTTCCTCAGAAGTAGAACTCAAGACCAAGATATATATATATCACACATATAGAGATATATATGGACATATATATGTACGTGTGTGTGTATATATATATGACATATGCACGTGTGTGTGTGTGTGTGTATATATATATATGGAGAGAGAGAAAGACCTTGAAATTACATGAAGGAAAACCAAGGAAAGCAGTCAACAGCAAGGCCTAACCTCTGATCCTAATTGAGCTATTTCAGCCACCTCCAGCCATTTGAACCATGGTATCAAGCACGAATGAAGAAACTGGTTTGGGTATTCCAGCCCTAAGAGGCACCAAGTGAAACAGAGATATTCTATCCCGACTGTGCCCTGTACAAATTTCAGACCCTCAGAATCGTGAGAAAGTAACAGTACTTTTTTTTTTTTTTTTTGAGATGGAGTCTCACTCTGTTACCCAGGCTGGAGTGCAATGGCGTGATCCCAGCTCACTGAAACCTCTGCCTTCTGGCTCAACCAATTCACCTGCCTCAGCCTGCCAAATAGCTGGGATTATAGGCATGCGCCACCACGCCCGGCTAATTTATGCATTTTTAGTAGATACAGGGTTTCGCCATGTTGGCCAGGCTAGTCTCGAATGCCTGACCTCGTGATCTGCCCATCTCAGCCTCCCAAAGTGCTGGGATTACAAGTTTTGAGGTAGTTTGTTATGCAGCAATAGATAACTGACACACATGCCCTGGCACTATTTTCTATAAAGCTTTAGGGTTAACATCATAAGCATCTAATTCAATTCAGTTATTACCACAGAAGTCTCACAAACCAAACTTACCAGCTCTGATTCTAGATACAAGCTGCCTCTTTAAAAGCTGCTGGAGTCCAAGCTGGTCCCCATATTTCTCAGTTACAGTTGGAAACTAAGACGTGACAGGGCACAGCAGGCAGTTATCGTGTTGTGCTGCATAACAGAAGCAGCGTGGGGCCAGCCCACACCCAGGGAGACATTAGCAGAGCAAGGCTGAGAGAAGATTGTCCAGCACCTGCCTGCTCTCAGCTGGATCTCCTGCCAATCTCATTAGCTTTATGCTTACATAATCACAAAGTCCACCTACATAGCTTTCAAAAGAAAAATTCCAGGAACTGTGGGCCATAATATGTATCTGAATTATTATTTGGGTCGGTACACTGAGGAGAGAGTTGATAAAAGCACAGCAAGGAAAATATACTGGCAGCATCAGTGGAAAAATACAAGAGGTTATGATATTGATCCACAGTTTAAACAATAATAATGCCATCATTGGACCCCAAAAGTGGTTAAGTCATATCCTGAGCATTACTCATGTTCGATGTCCAATATAATGATCAGGCTTGATTTTAGTGGAAGACTTCTGCATAGAAAATGAGGAAGAGGAATTCATAATTCCCCAGAATTAGAGTTGATGTCACTAGGGCCTTAAAAAATGTATATCATCTGAAAATGAATCAAGGGTAAAAACCTTTTGACAGAATTAGTTAATGCTGCTGGAAAGGATAAATCAGAGGATAGACACTAAATAGAGAGAACGTTGGCTTGAAGTCTTTGCATTAAGTTGTAATATAGGTACTAGACTAACTCAAGGTATGGCAATTCCTTTTAAGGACTTAGAAAAATCCCTTAATTTTAACTTAATTGATTTCTCCAGAGTTGACTTTTTGTGAAGGAAACTGCCCTGTGGCTGGTCCTTTAATTGCAAGTATATTTGTTTGAGAGCCTATCATGTGCCAAGCACCAGACAGGCTCTGGAAATTTTGCAATTAGTTACACACGGCCCAGGTCCTCAAAGAGCTTACCGACCTGTACAGAGCCACATGTGGAAAAAGACTCTTGAAGTAGAGCCCTGATACATGCAGTAGGTAGTTAGGTCTGAGAGTCCAGACTTACTTAATTCCTGTGATTCAATTCAGGAGACAACTGTCTACGTAACCTTGAAAAAGAACCTGAAATTCTGAGACCACTGGCTAGCTTCATGTAAATGCTGATTGTTTTTCATGGAATTCAGTGCACTGGAGTCAGACACAGCTGGATTCAAGTCACAAGCTACAGATACATTACTACCTTTTGAGCCTCAGTTTCCTCATCTGCAAAAGGGGAATAATAACATTTACTTCGGCCAGGCGCGGTGGCTCACGCCTGTAATCCCAGCACTTTGGGAGGCCAAGGCAGGCGGATCACGAGGTCAGGAGATTGAGACTATCCTGGCTAACATGGTGAAACTCCATCTCTACTAAAAAAATACAAAAAATTAGCTGGGTATAGTGGCGGGCGCCTGTGGTCCCAGCTACTCAGGAGGCTGAGGCAGGAGAATGGCGTGAACCCAGGAGGCGGAGTTTGCAGTGAGCCAAGATCGCACCACTGCACTCCAGCCTGGGCAACAGAGAGAGACTCCGTCTCAAAAAAAGTAATAATAATAAAAATAAATAAATAAATAAAAAATAACATTTACTTCACAAGGTTTTTATGAAGTGCAAATGAGAGTGCGACAATTTAGATCAGCTTCCTCAAAAGTAGAACTCAAGACCAGGACTCATGATTCATGTCCAAGTAATTTATTTTTAAAACATGCTTCCAGGGGCACCAGTAGGGGTATGTGGGAAGCAGGACAGGGAAGAGGAAGAAGTCAAGTAAGGCTGTGATCTCAGTGAGAGTGCCACAAAGACTGGCCTCAGCCTGACCAGGGAGGGCAACTCTGGAGTGTAAGTCGAGCCTCAGAGTTTAGTTCTACTGGAAGCAAGAGCGGGGCATTTATGTTCTTGCATCTATTGGTCATTAGCTAAAAGCTTTCAGGGGGGTCTAGAAGGGAAAACTAAACTCACAAGCACTTTAAATTCTCTGCATATGTGGGTAAAGCAACTCCAACAACCAGAGCACAGGCCTCCAAAGAACAGTTTCAAGGGGCTAGCTATTTGGGAGCAAATGCTCATTGAAGCTGGGGGAGGTGGGAACAGGCATGGTAAAAGATCTGAGGGTGTCTGGGTGGAATACCAATGGCATCCACCTCAGTTTATATTTCTAAGCACACAGTAGTTAATAAACAGTCCTTTCCCATTTTCCTTAGAACGTGGGGTGGTGGGAATCATCCCAGCCTTTCACACAATGCAGTCAAGACACATCTTTCAGCTTTGTCTCACTTGTAGCTCAGAATCGTGTTCTACAGCAATAGACTGAGACTCTCACACGTGCAAGCAAATTCACCCAGGACCCAGGAAGAAAAGGGAATACGAATCACTAGTACTCTCTAGTGGGCTATGGTCCACTAATCCCTCAGTTTCTTCTCCAGCAGCTCCTTATGAGACCAGGAGAATCTCCCTCACCCCTGCCTTACTTGCAAGACAGGAAGTAACTAAACAAGGGACAAGGGGACAAGGTGGGAAGTGTTGGTCACATCCATTTTAGGCACTCAGCAGTTTCTTGCCTCACTGAGAGGCACTGCTATCATGTACTATAGTGGCTGAGGTGCTTTTTTTTTTTTTTTTTTGAGATGCAGTTTCACTCTTGTTGCCCCAGGTGGAGTGCAATGGCACCATCTCAGCTCACCACAACCTCTGCTTCCTGGGTTCAAGCGATTCTCCTGCCTCAGACTCTGGAGTAGCTGAGATTACAGGCATGTGCCACCACATCCGGCTAATTTTTGTATTTTTTTAGTAGAGACGGGGTTTCTCCATGTTGGTCAGGCTGGTCTTAAACTCCTGACCTCAGGTGATTCGTCTACCTTAGCCTCCCAAAGTGCTAGGATTACAGGTGTGAGCCACCACGCCCGACCGAGAGGCTCTTAACTCCCACTCTGTACAGGGACAGTGGCTGGGCCCAGACATTTCTTTCAGGGGCAACTTGCCTCCCAAGAGCTGGACCAGACCTCTCATATCTGGGGAAGAATTGGTGCCCAAATAAAGGATCTTTAAGAACCACCTGGCCTAAACTAGCACATAGTTCAAAGGAACATTCTGCCCTCAACAAGGAGGAAAGAGAGGGGTCAACACAAATCTGGGGCCAAGGGGCCTGAGGAAATCTACTGTCTATTGAGAATATGATATAGGCCATGATCTCTATTATTCTTGTTGTTGGAAGAAGGATTTTAAGTTTCAGAGAGGAAGTGATACTACTTCAAGTATCCTCATTCACTTATTCATTTATTCATTCTGTCAACAACCATGTTTCAAACACCTACCATGTCCCAGGCACTGTGCTAGATGCTGGATGATGAACAAACTCATCACTCTTCCCCTCAAGGACAGCCCCATCTAGTATAGAATTCAATGCCTTGAAGGGTGAATGGTTTTTTGCCTGATTGCAAGTTCCTGGCTAATGTCAACTGCCTCAGCTCTTCCCATCATATCTGCTTTTGTATACAGGCTTCCTTCTCGGTATCTGAACTTACCCTCCTCCATGTCCTGTTTGTCTAATAGCTCTTGTCAACAACAGCTCCATTCCCTCAGGTCTCATTTAGAATCCTGGTCCCTAGCACTAGGAAACACCTTAGGTCTACATTAGAGATAAGTTACACCCTCTCTCTAACCCTATTCGACCTCCTGAGAGAGTCACCTTCCACACACCTGCTGAATGGGCAAAGGGCACAGGATTCCACCCCTTAGTTATATCATATTGGATGGAAAGGGACCCCAAATAAGAGCTGGGCCAATCACGTTCTTCTTCAAAGGGTTTGGGATAGAACACACAGAGTGGTCTCTTTGAATACAGATCCTTGAGCATATGCTATCCAGCGAGGTCTGAAAAGGCCCGTAGTCCCAGCTACTGGGAAGACTGAGGCAGGAGAATGGCGTGAACCCAGGAGGCAGAGCTTGCAGTTAGCGAAGATCGCACCATTGCACTCCAGCCTGGGTGATGGAGCGAGACTCCGTCACACACACAAAAAAAAAGAAGAAAAAGGAAAGAAAAGAAACACAATCAAGTACAGACAGGTACTTCTAGTGAAGATTTAGTTCATGGTTAGCAGGAACAGATCTTCCCAAGTAGTTCTGGGAATGAGGTCAAACCCATTTGTTTCCACATGGTCCCAGACAACCAAAAAAAAGAGAGAAAAATTTCAAAGGGTAATGGAAAAATTTCCAGGCATCATAGGGTCATTCATCACATCTAACTGGCACCTTGATTCTTGAAATGCTGGATAAATCTCCTTTGGAAGTTAGCCATGTAACTGTCCTATACATGTGGACTTTATTTTTCAAAGTAAAGTAATAACTTTTTATTCAAGGATTCCTAAGCCATGGCCCCTAACCAAATTAAATATTCTTTCCCCACTGCAGTCATTTATGTTACTAGTAGTAGTATTTTTCTTTCTTGTACTATTCATTTAACATTATTTCTGGAGCACCTACTATTCACTGAGCTTTTTTCTGACACAGGAATGGAGTCCTGAGCACAACAGTCCTCTACTTTCATGGAATATATATTCTAGTTGGGGTTTGGGTGAGACAAATAATAAACAAAAAAAGAAGTAAATATGTACGACATACATTACAGTATATACATAAAAATATACATACTGAATATATAATATATAATGGAGATTAGGGAGAAAAATAATTGAAAATTGTGAAGATAGAGTTCCAGTGATGACAGGAGTTTGCTATCACACATAGAATACTCAAAGAAGACCTCACTGAGCTTGTGACATTTGAGCAGAGAGCTGAAGGAAGTGTGGAAGTTAACTGAACATATCTGGGGAAATAACCTTCTGGGCAGAGAAAATGCAAGTACAATGGCTCTGAGGCAAGAAATGCTTGGTGTGTCCTAGGAAAAGGAAGGAAAACAATGTCTCTAGATTGGAATGAGTATAGGAGACGAGGTCAGAAAGGTGTACGTAAATACTTGCTACTAGACCTCAAGTTCTAAAAAGTGAGGAACACTTTAATCATCTTTATACCCTCCCTAGCTCTTACTAAAGCAACTGGCACGTAGAATGCTTTAATAAAATGTTCGTTGTAGTTATAATGAATGTAGAGTATATTTATGTTTTATGTCATTTCCAGTGCATTCCTTTTATTATTTATTATTTTAAAGAAATTGGTCGGGCACAGTGGGTCACACCTATAATCCCAGCACTTTGGGAGGCCAAGGCGGGAGGATCACCTGAGGTCAGGAGTTCAAGACCAGCCTGGCCAACATGTCCAAGCCCCGTCTCTACTAAAAATACAAAAATTAGCCGGGCATGGTGCGCATACCTGTAATCCCAGCTACTCGGGAGGCTGAGGTAGAAGAATCGCTTGAACCTGGTGGAGGTTGCAGTGAGCCAAGAGCACGCCGTTGCACTCCTGCCTGGGCGACAAAAGCCAAACTCCTCAAAAAAAAAGAAATTAAATTTAGTTTTCATTTCTATTAACTAGGTTTAATTAGGGAATCAGTAGATGTATTTCTGTTGGATGGGTGGGTGGGTGGGTGGATGGATGGATGGATGGATATGTGGATGGACCAACAGATTTAGATATACAGATGTCAGATTTGAGCAAAACCCTAGATCCTGGCCATGATTATACATCTGTACCCATGGCCAGGATCCAATGGGCCTCTCAATTTATCCTTAACTTGCTTATTTGCAATTTTATCCATCAAGTGATGCCACATGAGGAATTTAAATATCCAGACTAAGTGGGAGAGATTATAGTTTGCTAAAGCGCTGCTGTTCCAAGCTCAAGAATGTTATGCTCTTGGCACTTATAAACCCAGTTCTAGGCATCATTATCTTGGTGGCCTTGAGACATTACCAGTCTACCTCAGAGAATCAGACTTGTCTCCTGATTGTATCTCTATCTTTTCCTCACTTCCTGGATGATTTACAATTACTGTCTCTCTGTCTGTACCAGCACAACACTAACAAGTGAGGGCTCTGCTGACTCAGTCGCACATGAAGTCCATGAGGCTACTCAGGGCCACCCAGTTGGCAAGTGACTGAGCTGGATTCAAAACCAGCTATCATCCTCTTTCCTCACACTACACACATTGCCCTAAGGCAGACTTCCACACTGGAACTGTTTCATCTGTTAAAAAATAAAAAGAAAAAGAAAAGAAAAAGCTGATTCTGCAGTGACCACTGGGACATCTAAACAGAAGCCTCACCTTACCCCACCTCAGGAGACAGGGCCATTGGAAGGTCAGAGTGCCCCTTTCCTGGTGTTTCTTGTGCATCTGGATTCAGCACAAAGCCCTGTCATTCCCCAGCTGTCCACTAGGCACCGCCGTCAGCAATAAAGGAGTTACCACTTAATCTCTGGTACTTAAAATGGAAAATTGAAGCATATAATCACAGGAGTAGAAACAGCTGAATCTAGGAACTCTGAAAAACCCTTTAGAGTAAGTTGCCAAATAGTTTTGCTCTTTGCCAAAATATCTTTTCTCTTTATTTAAACCTTTCTGAGTTATAAGAGAAATGCAATTAAAACCATGATATTCTCTACTAAAATGAACAGCTTCTGCTGTCTAAGAAAAAAAGGAAAGACTCAAAAATACACCTGTGACTATTGTAGCTCTTGGGAGGAGGAAAAGCCCTCTTGAGTCATCCAGAGTCAGGCCACTTGGAAATTGACCATACACGTAGGTTGGGAACTAGGCTGCTTATTAAGCTACTGTATCTTAGCACTACCCACCCATCTGTTCTCTGTTACATGATTTTGAGGCTGGACTCCACAAATAAAGTTTATCCTTTGCCATCTGGTTTCCTGTTAGGCTCTGCCAATAAAGGGTATTAGAGGAAGACTGCAAACCCAGAGGATGGCAAAGGGATTTGCCCCTTGCTGTTTGCTTTCTGTGCCTGTCAACATACCCTCAGCAATAGTTCTGCATCCTAGCAGCAACGTATGGGTCTAGGTCTTTTTTTTTTTTCTAATTTCCAGAATCAGCCTCATTGGAGTCACTGCAGAGACACCAGCACCAGCCAGGTGGCACTTCCTGCTCCATGGTCTTGTTCTCAACTTTATGGGGCCCTTCATCCAATCTTCTAGGTTATACTAATCCACTCTACCCTTTGCTCCCCTGTTCTAATGGTGGAAGATATTTCCTGTAGTTTTTATATCTTTCTGGAGTCACAGTTTTCTAAATACGTGTTTAGCAATTCGATTCCCTATATTAAATTATCTCTGTTAAAATAACTGGTATGGTTTTTGTTTTCCTGAATGAAACTTGATGGATACAGGATCTAACTTTATTTGTATTCCAGATATAGGTTGGAACGGTCACTTTCCCAAAACTTTTATTAATTTATTAATCCAAGAGAACACATTATATGTCTGGCATTCTGCTGAGGACTGGGAAAAGAAATATAAGTATCTTCTACTAACTTAGTCCAACAAACCATAAGAATACACAAATAAACCCTATGCAATCTGATGTGCTAAAAGAGATGTATAAAAATTGCCGTGGATTTTTTTTAAAAGAAAGGAGTATGCTATAACAAAAGTATCTCAGAAAAAAAAAATTTTTTTCAAACAAAAAAAGGGGCCGGGCGCGGTGGCTCACACCTGTAATCCCAGCACTTTGGGAGGCTGAGATGGGTGGATCACAAGGTCAGGAGATCGAGACCATCCTGACTAACATGGTGAAACCCCGCCTCTACTAAAAAATACAAAAAATTAACTGGGTGTGGTGGCGGGCGCCAGTAGTCCCAGCTACTCGGGAGGCTGAGGCGGGAGAATGGCACGAACCCGGGAGGCGGAGCTTGCGGTGAGCCGAGATTGTGCCACTGCACTCCAGCCTGGGCGACAGAGTGAGACTCTGTCTCGAAAAAATAAAATAAAATAAAATAATAAATAAATAAAACAAAAAAAGGAACAATTCATTTTATTAAGCAGGATTCAAAGGCAGATAAAGAACCATACTGAAAAGATCGAAAAAATGTTTTAACATAGACACAGGGAAGGGAACAACACACACTGGGGCCTGTAGGGGAGAGGCAACGGGGAGAGAGAGCATTAGGAAAAATAGCTAGTATCTGTTGGATTTAATACGGAGGTGATGGGTTGATAGGTATAGCAGATCACCATGGTCCACGTTTACCTATGTCACAAACCTGCACATCCTGCACACGTACCCTGGAACTTAAAATTTTAAAAAAGAGAGACAGAACAAATGAAAAATAAAAAAAGAAAAGAAAATGAAGGTTTTAAAGGGCCATGTGAATTTACTGTTTAAAAACAACTATAGTTATTTTTAGTTTAAAATAGTTTAAAAACAACTATTAGCACTCTCAATTTTCATTCATTATATCCACAATTTAAAAACTATTAAATCAATCTGGCCTGCTGAATCTCTGCATAATTCTTCCAGCCATTAAGATTACATTCATTTGTAAAACATCACCTTCTGCAGGAGTTGTATTTCATATTTCATAACCCTCCCCCACAAACACACACACAAATGCTAAACTTGTTAACTCTCTTTTCAAGGAATGCGCACTCTTACAACAAGCATTACGCAACTATAGAGCAAGCCCATGAAACCTAAAGTACATTCCATGATACGTTACTTCACTGGGGGCATTAGTAGGTAGTCCATGAATGAAGGGTACAATATGTAAATAACTTTGTGAAATGCTGGACTGAGCAGATAGATTTACTTACTGCAGGATTTTCCAAAGCTTTTAATATCCTAATATGTTTGTGAATGCCAAAGACAACGTTAAAAATTGCAGCCAGCTCTCCAGATCACATTTGCTTCAATCTTTCATTTATCCATCATATCCAATCAGATATTTAAGTTCCCTCTAGTTTCTTCCTCCTTCTTCCTTCCTCCCTACTGTGACCATCCAAGTCTTTGTCCTGGTCTTTTTTATCTACCACCCTCCTACCTGACCACCTTGCCTTACTTCTCATCCCCCAGGTCAGTCTTCCATTCTGACCTGCAGAGGTCAGAAAACTGCAGCCCACAGACCAATGCCAAACAGTTCCCTGTTTATTCATAGTTGATAAGCTAAGAATATTTTTACATGGTTATGTTTTAAACAGTTATATAAGCACCTACATAATATCATTTTGTGTCTTTTTGCAAAGCCAAAAAATGTACTATCTGGCCCTTTAAGAGAAAGTTGCTGACTCCTGCTTGACGCCCCTGTCAGATGCATTTATCCTAAATCACCTGTACTTTTTATGGTTTCTTATCACAAGTTATAATGGCTCCTGCTTGTTTAGCCTCAATGACCGAAAACCATGAACAAGGAAAATCCTCTCACCAAGCAGGGAAGTGAGGTCCTTCTTTTAGGTTTTGATAAAGAGAAAAATTGTTGTCATCTGCTGACTCCAGTGCAAAATCAGGGAACACTAAAGGTATAGAAAGTCCCTTTCTGGGGATACAAAAATGTGCATGCACCAGAGAGTGGTAAACAGAAAGAATGACCAATTTTGTCAAAGCAGAATTACCAAACAGGAAGCAGAAGGTACACGCAGTGATGCACTGACAAATGTCTCAAAACTGGCTTTCCACTGAGATGCAGGGAAGATTTTAATTAGAGGTGAGAGGCCTTGAGGTGTATCATGTGCCAATTTTCATGGTGTAAATGCTCAAACCATGCTGGTTTCAAGTTACAAATAAGACATCATGGAACTAAGTTGGGAAGAGACACATTTAATGGGCTTTCACCCTAATACAGCAGGAACAGAGCAGGAACCAAAGCAGGACTAAAAGGAGCAGAGTCCCGTTTCTCTGGGCTTCTGTAACCTGGTCACTCAGGAGAAAGGCAAGCTGCCTAGGATAGTGGTTAGAAATCAAGTCGACAGCCGGTCCTTGACACTAGCCTGAAGTTTGGGAAAGTATTTCATCTGCTCCCTTTGTGATATGACTTTTTTTCCTGGGGGCTGGGGAGGTCCACCCTGTTCCTACGCTCAAATTCTTTCCATTTCTTTCACAATAAGGAAAGCTCTTGAGAAGGAAAGCAAGGAAATATACACTTATCCACCCCATAGGCCAAATGCCTGATGTCAAACCCTTTCCTCGGGTCATGTTTGGTTAGGATATTTGGTTAAGAAGTAAGCGGTAAAGAAAATTTGAAAACAGTATATAAAAGGAGGCATCAGAAAGAGAAAAGTAGAAGAAAGGGAATTAACTACTATCAAGTGTGTGGTTTTTTTTTTTTTTTCCTCATTAAGCAAGAGGTTCAGGGTTCCATAAAATTGGAAGGAATAAAATTCATCTTTATTTTCACTCTTCTTTAATAAGTATTCAGCATTTTCTTCATCTACAAACGTAGGTTATAAACCCACAATGTGATTTTGTCAACAATAGAAATGACAGATATTTTCATGTACAGTGTTACAGTTTGGCAGATAAATCAAAATATCATTTATGTGCTTCTTTACCTCAAAATTAAAGTAGTTATCAGATCCTCAACTTAATCTCTTAATTTTGAACACATGAACAAAGAAACATATTACATTCTAACACATTTATTTTTAAAAAACATTTTGATAAATGTATTATAGTGTTACCTTTGTAATTCCCCATATTTTGTTTTACGAGTTTAAAGTACTTCTTCTAGGATCCCATAGCCTTCACTAGACTGCCAAAAAATATGGTCAATAAAAGATTGAAATCCCCATGGAAGACATTTTAAATATGTTAGTTTAACCATCAAAATGATGCTATAAGTTTTCTTGTTCTCCTTTCACTGGTGGAAAAAAAATTGAGTGTTAAAGAAGTTAAAAGATGACCCAAGCTTATTCTGCCATTACATGGCAGGGCCAGTAATTGAACTCCAGTTGGCTTGATGCTCTATTGCTCTTCCAGACCCTTCATTCTTCTGATTGCTCTACTGGTAAAGGGAAGGAGGGTTTGCTCAATGGTCTTGATCAGGCCCCAAATATCTGAAAAGGTCTTTTGGTTGCTACAAAGTCAAGAGCCCCAGAAAGCAGGCCAGCACGATGTTGCAGAATGGGCAGAAAAGTAGCCTTTCAGTGCTACCATTGTCCCTCCTGGAGTGGCTCAGCTAAATTAAGCCAGGCCTCAGTGACCTCGTCCTCCAGACATGCTACAGGGACCTAGCCTATGTGGCAAAGGCCTGGAGGGTATATGCACTCCATTATACAGACAGGTCCCATGGGTTTCATTGCATACCTCAGCTCAGTGCGAGGGAGCAGGAACACTGTGAGAAGGAGAACTTCCAGGAGAAAAGATGGGGAGGAAATAAATTCTCTCTAGGCTTGTGCCTCTGCTCTGCAGAGTGACTTTACTTCTGTCCAACCACCATCTATTGGGTCCTCTATGCCAATACTGTGTGAAATACTGAGATTCAAAAACAAACAAGTTATATAGTTTCTACCAATAGGAGCTCACGGCTTAGGGGCAGTTATACGTCCTGCTAGCTAATTCCAGGGTTCTTTGATGCTAATTCAGAAATCCCAGGGGGAGGAAGAGATGAAAACAATCCCAGGACAGTGAAATAAGAGGAGTAATACATGGAACTGCAACGAGGATGACAAAGAGGGATTTATATTGGTTACTTAGGTAAACAACAGAAGTTTTCACTAAGGGACTGAAAAGATGGATAGGAGTGTTCCCTACAGGGTGGAGGGTGGAATGGTGAACAGGCGGAGAGAAGACTGTGGACTGAATCACAGCTCACCTTCAGCAAGAGTGCTGAGTTCAGATTCCCCCAAAGGCAGAGCTGAGGCAAAGACTTGAGTGCAGGTGGTTTATCTGAGAGGATGTGAAATTGAGGGAGTAGTGAAAGACGGAGAAGGAAGAAAAGCCAGTAAAGAGTACATTTCTGAGTTGTTTACCACTGTAGGCAACAAGGGCTCAATGTACTAGGAGCCTGCTATAAAACCACATGGAACTCATCTCAGCACTGTTCCACTGGGGGAATGGGAGGCCTGAGTGGTAGAGACGAGGTTTGCTCTCAAGGAAGTTAACTCCATCATACTTTTCACGTTCCGCCTGCATGCAGCTGAGTAGCCTTTGGTGGTTTTGGAGACAGTAGAGAGCCACCACTCTCTGCATTTGTGTGATGTTGTCTAGTTCATGGAGGGGTCCACCAAGGTGTGCTGAATCAGATAGGCTGAGAGGATGGGAGATATCACAAGAATCTACTACTACCAACATATGGCTTCTCCTCCCTGGACCAGAGGGAAGAAAAAGAGTAAAAATAGAGGCTGAGAATCACACAGGAACCAAATGCTGCTCAGTCTCTTCCTGAGATTTGACCTGGGAGTTTACAAAACAAAACCAGTCCCTTTCAAGCCTTGTAAGATGGAAGAAGCTGTTTCAGAGAGTACTAACATTTTAGATAGAGCAGGCCTTACCCAGATTTGAAAGGCTGAATGAAACCCCCTCCCCACTCCCAAATATTTTCACCCACTAAGCCTAAATTTTTCACTTCAGTTCCTGCCAGGAATCCTATCAAATTAGGTATTTATTTTCATATATTCTTTTTTGATATCAAGCAAATTATCACAATTTCACATGGTTTCAGAAAATAAGTGCAAAAGGCTCAGTAATTATCCTAAGGAAAGGAATAAAAATTTATTAAAGTACGAAGATGTTCATTATAGCATTTTTTATTTTCATGTTTATGTGTTCAATATTCATTTTTAGTGAGACATAGTTAACACACAATAAAAGGCACCGATTTTAAGCAGTTTGATGACTTTTTGGCAAATTAACACATCCTGCTCTCACAACCACACCACAATCAAGGTGTAGAACATTCCATTACTCCTAAAATGTTCCCTATACTCCGTTTGAAGATGATCCTCCTAACTCTGGTGCCAGGCAACACTCATGTGCCTTTTTTTTTTTTTTCCTTGAGACAGAGTCTCGCTCTGTCACCCAGGCTGGAGTACAGTGGCACCATCTCGGCTCACTGCAAGCTCTGCCTCCTGGGTTCATGTCATTCTCCTGCCTCAGTCTCCCAAGTAGCTGGGACTACAGGTGCCCGCCACCATGCCTGGCTAATTTTTTTGTATTTTTAGTAGAGACGGGGTTTCACTGTGTTAGCCAGGATGGTCTGGATCTCCTGAACTCATGATCCACCCGCCTCAGCCTCCCAAAGTTCTGGGATTACAGGTGTGAGCCACCACACCCGGCGTGCCTTTTATAACTATAGATTAGTTTTGCCTGCTGTAGAATGCCACATAAATGAAATCACACAGTATGTGCTATTTTAGGTCTGGCCTCTTATATTCAGTATAATGTGTGAAATTTATCCATGCTGTGACATGCTTCAGTAGTCCATTCCTTTTTGTTAACATTATTTCTGCATCTGTAACCACACTTAATATGGAAAGTCTTTTTTTTTTTTTTGAGATGGAGTCTCATTCCTGTCAACCAGGCTGGAGTACAGTGGCATGATCTCAGTTCACTGCAAGCTCTGCCTCCCGGGTTCGAGGGATTCTCCTGCCTCAGCCTCCCAAGTATCTGGGATTACAAGCGCCCACCACCACGCCCAGCTAATTTTTTTGTATTAATAGAGACGGGGTTTCACCATGTTGGCCACGCTGGTCTCGAACTCCTGACCTCAGGTGATCCACTTGCCTCGGCCTCCCAAAGTGCTGGGATTAGAGGCATGAGCTACCATGCTGGGCCAAGTCTTTTAAATTCTACCCATTTTAGTGAATATGATCTGGGATCTCCTTGTGGTTTTAATTTGCATTTCTTGAATGACTTCTTATGCTGAACAGCTTTTTGTGTGCTCATTAGCTATTTTTATATCTTATTGTCTTCTTTGACATGTCTCTTTTATCCACTTTATTAGATTGTCTTTTCTGTATTGATTTATAATGCTTTTTAAAAATGAAACTACCTACATGGGGCAGGGCGTGGGGGCTCACGCCTATAATCCCAGCACTTTGGGAGGCTGAGGCAAGGATCACTTGAGGCCAGGAGTTCAACACAAGCCTGACCAACACGGTGAAACCCCATCTCTATTAAAAATACAAAAACAAGCCAGGCATGGTGGCGCACGCCTATAATCCCAGCTATTCAGGAGGCTGAGGCAGGAGAATCATTTGAACCTGGGAGGTGGAGGTTGCAGTGAGCCAAGATCACATCACCGCACTCCAGCCTGAGTGACAGAGTGAGTGACACTCTGAAAAAAAAAAGACCCTACATGTCAGAAAACAGAGATTACGTATTTACATATACAACAAGCTTTTGAAGGCTTCCACCAAGATATAGCAAAACCATCCTTACCAAATTGATAACTGTGCCTAGAAGTGAGGTTGTTCAGACAATTCAATGCATTTAGTCAATAAATGGATAATGGACCATGTTGTCTCATCAATATTCTGTAAGTATCCTTTGTTAGTTGTTATTTTCCTCTTTACCTTTATAATAAGTGTCAAGATTTTGATTCCCACGTGTTTTTTTTTTTTTTTTTTTTGCAATTTAATAATTTTTCAAGGAGTCAATTTCAACCAAACACCACATGTTCTCACTCATAGGTGGGAATTGAACAATGAGAACAATTGGACACAGGAAGGGGAACATCACACACCGGGGCCTGTTGTGAGGTGGGGGGAAGGGGGAGGGATAGCATTAGGAGATATACCTTATGTAATTGATGAGTTAATGGGTGCAGCACACCAACATGGCACATGTATACATATGTAACAAACCTGCACGTTGTGCACATGTACCCTAGAACATTAAGTATAATAAAAAAAAAACCAAATATGTTCTCCAGTTGACGTGCTATAATATATAGTACACACATATACACGTATATATAATTGCTTAAAAATAGCTCATGTGGTCTTATCTAAATCACTATGATGAGATAGAGGAGATATTCACACAGGAATCTTGGTGGCTAGACAGATATTCATTGAGTAAAAATGAATTTTGATGTTACTAAATTAAAAATTTCCAATAAAAATTGTCCAGAGGGGCTAGGCACAGTGGCTCACCCCCATAATCCCAGCACTTTGGGAGGCCGAGGCAGGTAGGTCACATGAGGCCAGGAGTTCAAGACCAGCCTGGACAACATGGTGAAACCCTGTCTCTACTAAAAATACAAAAATTAGCTGGGCATGGTGGTGCAAATCTGTAATCCCAGCTACTCAGGAGGCTGAGGCACAAGAATTGCTTGAACTTGGGGGGCAGAAGTTGCAGTGAGCTGAGATCACGCCAGTGCCCTCCAGCCTGGGTGACAGAGTGAGACTTGGCTCTGTCTCAAAAAAAAAAAAATACTGTTCACAGGATACACTTAACCATGAACACAAACTATCCACCACTTAAATTAGGACTTCAAAATAACCAGAACTTTTATAAAGAAGAACCCACTGGAAAAGGTCATAACTGGAGATTTTTAAAAATACATGTTTAAAATAGAGATTTTAGAAATGATATGAGTATTGATAATAAGGTCTAGAATTTGCCATGGGTGAGGTAGCTAGAAAGTTGTGTAGTGATAAGCTATTACAAAGGAAATGATTATTGGAAGTCATCAAGAAATCTGGAGGATAAGGCATTTGAAGTTTTATGCAGATAGATGCTAATGTTGCACATGATATTTGAAGTTAGAAAAACTGGCCCTTGGTCCCAGATCTGCCTTTTATAGGTTGCATAGTCTTTTTCTCAGCTATTAATATAAAATAGTGACAATAACGGTGATGATGGTGGTGTCTGGCAATGATGATGATGATGTCAGACGATGATATTGGTGGTGATAACAAAAATGATGACTGATTAACTTACCTATTCACAGCCTTAAGGACAGTATATGTGAAGGCAGTTTGTAAACTATAAGGCTCAATACAAATGTAAAATGTTGCTTTTATAATTTGAGGCATCACTTGGTCATTATATTAGCTGGGGTTCAACCAGAGAAACAGAACCAGCAGGAGATATATATTAAGAAATCTGATCGCAAGAAATTTGCTTATGCAACTGTAGGGACTGGCTAGGCATGTCCAAAATCCACAGATCAGGCCATAGTAAGAGTAAGCTGAATCCTCAGGCACGAGCTGAAGCAGTCCAAAGGCAGAATTTCTTCTTCTGGGAAGCCTCAATTCTGCCTTTAAGAACTCTCAACTGATTGAATCAGGCCCACCCAGATTATCTAGAGTAATTTCCACCACTTAAAGACAACTGATTACATGAAAAAATGCTCATCATCACTGGCCATCAGAGAAATGCAAATCAAAACCACAATGAGATACCACAGTTAGAATGGCAACCATTAAAAAGTCAGGAAACAACAGGTGCTGGAGAGGATGTGGAGAAATAGGAACACTTTTACACTGTTGGTGGCACTGTAAACTAGTTCAACCATTGTGGAAAACAGTGTGGCGATTCCTCAAGGATCTAGAACTAGAAATACCATTTGATCCGGCCATCCCATTACTGGGTATATACCCAAAGAATTATAAATTATGCTGCTATAAAGACACATGCACACGTATGTTTATTGCAGCTACTATTCACAATAGCAAAGACTTGGAATCAACCCAAATGTCCATCAGTGACAGACTGGATTAAGAAAATGTGGCACATGTACACCATGGAATACTATGCAGCCATAAAAAAGGATGAGTTCATGTCCTGTACAGAGACATGGATGCAGCTGGAAACCATCATTCTCAGCAAACTATCGCAAGAACAGAAAACCAAACACCGCATGTTCTCACTCAGGTGGGAATTGAACAATGAGATCACTTGGACACAGGAAGGGGAAAATCACACACTGGGGCCTGTTGTGGGGTGGGAGGATGGGGGAGGGATAGCATTAGGAGATATACCTAATGTAAATGACGAGTTAAGGGTGCAGCACACCAACATGGCACATGTATACATATGTAACAAACCTGCATGTTGTGCACATGTACTCTCGAACTTAAAGTATAATAAAAAAAAAGAAAAAATAAATTTCTTTAAATTAAAAAAAAAAAGACAACTGATTATGGACTTTAACCATATCTACAAAATATCTTGACAACACCACCTAGATTAATGTTTGATTGAATAATGGGGGACTATAACCCAGACGAGTTGGCACATAAAACTGACAATCACAGTCACATACTATTTTGTGTTCATGAGTTCATTATTTAGCTTCTTTGAGCCTGGGTTTCTACATCTCTGAAATGGGAATAACTATCTACTTCACAGGGCAGTCATGAGGATCCAGTGGAATCCTATGTGTTTAAATGAATGTTAACTATAGTAGTCTGCCTTATCCACAGAAGACACATTCCAAGACCTCTAATGGATGACTGAAAACCGCAGATAGTACCACATCCTATGTACACTTTTTCCTATATGTACATACGTATGATAAAGTTTAATTCATAAATTAGACATAGTAAGATATTAACAACAACTAGCAATAAAATAGAACATCTATAAAAATACAGTGGTCCCCCTTATCCATGCGGGATGCCCTCCCAGACCCCCAGCAGATGGCTAAAACTGTGGATAGCACTAAACCCTAGCCAAGGAACATCAAGGTCACCTTTTCACTTAAAGGAAGCACTCATTTACAGCTTCTCTTTGGTATATGCAAACTGCCGGCATCACTACTTTTGCACTTTGGGGGCATTATTAAGTAAAACAAGGGTTATTTGAACACAAGCATTGCAATATTGTGACAGTTGATCTGATAGCCAAGGCCACTACTAAGTGGCTAATGGGCAAGCAGTATTACAGTGCGGAAACGCTGGACAAAAGGATGATTCTTGTCCCAGGCAAGACAGTGTGAGATTTCATCACACTACTCAGCACGGAATGCAATTTAAAATTTATGAATTATTTCTAGAATTTTCCATCGAATATTTTCAGACCATGGTTGACCACAGGTAACTGAAACTGCAGGAAGTGAAACCATGGATAAGGGGGGACTACTGTATAAGAGTGAAAATTAAGGAGCTATCAACAGTAGGAAATTAAATTTAGCTAGCTAACCCTTATAAAAATGAAACCTAGACCCTGGGCCTCCCTGGCACCAACTCTTAGTTAACAGGAAAAAAAAAATTACCACCTGCCCATCTATCTCACTGATAACTTGTATAAATTTGTCAGCTACCTAAGAGACTGAGTGATTCACACCACAGTTCTTTAAAAAATAATTCTCATGTAAACAATTGTTTTAAAATGTTTCAGTAACACCAGCCTGTCATCCAAGTTGACACTTTCCCATGGTCCTGGACAAGGCTCAATTCCCTTGCTTTGTCCTTGGGGAGCTGAGCAGAATAATTGCTTTCAGTCTCACAATCTTCTGAAGCAATTCAGCTTCCTAATATTGATATTTAAATCAAACTCACTTTGAGTAGATGGCTGAGCCATCTCCTTTATGAAGGAGAAAAATCCCTGCACATACCATAAACCCCACATAAACCAAGCAATATAAAAGATTCAGATCAAGGTGAATAATATGCAAAATAAGGATTTCTTCTACATGCACAATAATGGTGCTTTGGAATTCATTTTTCAAAGTTGCGTCTTAAAGGTATGTTCTCCAGGCCAAAAAGTAATTGCAAATTCACCTCAGCAGGTTGAGAGAAACTCAGAATTTGTCTGAGAAAATACTTTTGCAATTTGTAGAGGATGGCATTTGGGAGGATATTAGGTTCTACAGCAGTTAGGATCGGGATTAATAGCCACAGGTAAGCAGAACCGAAATAACACTAAAGCTGATGGAAGATACAGTTTTTGTCAGTTCTCAAGAGTGCCAATCTTCCCAAATAGAGTTTCATTCACCTGCCCAATTTTCACTGGGTCAAATCACATTATATATTTCATAATCACCAATTCCCAGACAGCCAAGCAATTGAATACAATGAAATCCTTAAATGTCTCTCTTGCCCATGTTCTACAGTTCAACTCCATCTTTTCTTCTCTTATTTTTCTATATGCTTTATCCCAAATCAAAGATCAATTGGTCATAAGTATTTAACCAGCAACAATCTTTGAATGCCTACTATGTGTCAGGCACCTTTATAATAAACTGAGATTATAATAAAATATAAAATAATATTCTCTTGATTTCAGAGACCAGGACATGTGATAATTTTAAAAATCACTATAACATGAGATGTGAAATAAGATGTAGGTGAAAGTGCTCTAGGTGCCCAGAAGGAGAAACGCCAAATAGAGCTGAGCAGGGGGACAAGAAGTTTGAATTGCTTCTTGAAGGTGGGAAAGCGCCTTCCAGACACAACTGACACTTAATGAATATTTACTACATATCCTAAAGTCAGCTGAGTACTTTATGTGTGTTAAATAGAAACCACAGGCTGGGCTCGGTGGCTCAAGCCTGTAATCCCAGCACTTTGAGACTTCAAAATAACCAGAACTTTTATAAAGAAGAACCCACCGGAAAAGGTCATAACTGGAGATTTTTTAAAATACATGTTTAAAATAGAGATTTTAGAAATGATATGAGTACTGATAATAAGGTCTAGAATTTGCCATGGGTGAGGTAGCTAGAAAGTTGTGTGGTGATAAGCTATTATAAAGGAAATGATTATTGGAACTCATCAAGAAACCTGGAGGATAAGGCATTTGAAGTTTTATGCAGATAGTTTTATGCAGATAGATGCTAATGTTGCACATAATATTTGAAGTTAGAAAAACTGGTCCTTGGTCCATCTCAAAAAAAAAAAAAAGAAAAAGAAAAATAGGGAAGATTTGTTAGTATTCTGTGAGTTCCACAATCATGTCAAGCATATTAAAAATTCCTTAAATTCCTATTACCTTTTCCTGTTTTTTTTCACAAGAGGATTTAACTTCATCAGAATTTTTCTTTACATTTAAAACACCTGCATCTTCAGTTGCCTCATCATCCGGCAAAGCAAAGTTCACTCTTTTCAAGCTGTCTTTACATTGTTTACTGTCTTCACTTTCTTCCAGATCATCATCTTCATCCCTACAATACCAAAACTCCTATAAAAAGAAATATTATACTGCTTTCCATTAGAAAAACAAAAGGAAACATCTTTTCGGGCCGGGCGCGGTGGCTCAAGCCTGTAATCCCAGCACTTTGGGAGGCCGAGACGGGCGGATCATGAGGTCAGGAGATCGAGACCATCCTGGCTAACACCGTGAAACCCCGTCTCTACTAAAAATACAAAAAAAAAACTAGCCGGGCGAGGTGGCGGGCGCCTGTAGTCCCAGCTACTCCGGAGGCTGAGGCAGGAGAATGGCCTAAACCCGGGAGGCGGAGCTTGCAGTGAGCTGAGATCCGGCCACTGCACTCCAGCCCGGGCTACAGAGCAAGACTCCGTCTCAAAAAAAAAAAAAAAAAAAAAAAAAGAAACATCTTTTCCCTTAATAGAGTTCTTCTTTTATATGCCTAATGCAACAAAATACTCAGAACTTCCAAAACCATTCAGGTATTAAGGAACAGAAGGTATCATTTAAGTGAAATGCTATATAAGAAACAGAACAAAAAGCATCCAATATATAGAAAATAAATTGTTCATCAATCTATAATGCAAACCTCCTATCTCACAAAAATAACAGGATTTTTGGGGCACAAAACCAAATCAAAGTTCCTTGTAAGAAAGGTTTAATTGCTACTGTCAGTAACATTTTTCATAATTAAATGATCTCTAATATCCCTTTAAATCCAGAGACTTTTCTCTGGCTATCTTGAGAGTATCTGATATGACAGAATCTAACTTCTTAAAACAAACATGTGAAAACTACAAGTACAAATACATGATTGAGCAATTCCAGCTCACAATGTAAAGGATGGTTCAAAATACTCACATTTCAGAAATGCTTAGTTCTTCTGCTGCTGCTTCAACAATTTCATCATCTTGTTTGAACCCAGCTCATCATCATGATCACTTGCTATGTCTTCATCACTTTCGACTGGATCAAAAAAACTTTGTACTTCACATTTCTGAAACTTTTACCTGACTAAAATAAAAAGACTTTTTAAACTATTAGGAATAGAAAAATACCTTATTAACACATGTATATATACTTATGTATACTATATGTCTCCATTACTAACTTAATAACACTACAAGCCAAAAATAGTTATTAGGTGAAATTGGCAACTAAAAACACTACCATAAAACTATTGTAAGAACAACTGGAACATAAACTGAATGGAAGTACAGATTCATTTATAACTGATAAGATAGAGCACAATATTTCTTAGCTCTAAATCTTCTGACTACAATTACATCTCTCCTAGAAAAACAGAACAAAAGCTAATTGGAGGAGGATGAAAGTGCTCTCTCCTCTCTCAAAACTTTACCTTAAGTGTTTTACTTCCAAACAGTCCCCCCTCATCTTCATCAGAATCAATATCTTCAAAAAAATCAGTATCTTCCACCTCATCATCATTATCATCTTTTTGTTCCTCTTCTTTTTCCCTGTTTTCTAAATCGGCCTCATTTTCAGAGAGTTGGAAGAATTTCTTGTCTACTATGGACTTTTCTCTTGGTTTTCCATGTCCTTTGTTTTGCACCTTGCTCTGCTGTTCCAGTTTGTCGATATCAAAGTCATGGTCAGAATCCTCATCACTGAAAACTGGGTTTTTTCCTCAGATCGAATTTGCTTGAGTTTTTAGCTCTCTCACCCACTTCAGGATTGTCACCACCCATATCTGACATTTCCTCCTCCTCCTCTAAATCTTCTAGGTCCTCCTGGCCATCAGCCTCTGTCTCTGAACCATCCTCTTCACCCTCCTGTTTTTCACTCTCTGAGAGAAGACTGATACCTTCATCTTTGTTTCACTAACTGCACTCTGGAAGCATTGTAAAATTGGTTCATTTTGCAATTCCAGTTGTTGCAAAGTCTGCTCATCATCAAAGCTTTCTATCACAAGTTTTTGTAAAGGGCTTCCACAGATCCTACCATTCTCTAACATTTTATTAAAGTCATAAAGCACTTTTGTTAAAGAAGTGAACTTTGATGCCAATCCATCTTGAATCCTATAGGGAGGAATTAAATGAGATTTAGAGTTATAGGTAATAATTTCACAGCCCTCTTAATTAAAAGAAAAATAAAAACCCAAACTCTTATAAAATCAAATTTGAATGAAGTGTAAGTATAGATTCTGGCCCCAGCAACATATAAGCTGATGAGCCACACTGATATATGAAACCTGTCAACCAAGTATTTGTGAATCAGCTGTATAGATTTTAGGCAGGAAAAGCATTACAAATCTATTTGCTTGGAGATATATAGTGAATTAGCCTTAAATTACCAACTCTGCTACATTATATACCACTCCATTCATTTATTCCCTTATTCCTTCAGTGATCAACATTTACTTTGGCTACAGTGGTCAAGGAAAACCTCTCTTAGATATGACATCTGAGGTGAAACCTACAGATAAGGATAGTCTTATAAAGACCAGGAAACATGTATTCCAGGCAGAAGAAACAGCAAGAACAAATTCTCTAAGATGCAATTGAGCTTGGTAAGCCTGAGGAATAAAAAAGTGAGCATGGCTAGAGTGTGAAGGAGGCAGAAGGTAAAGTTGGAGAGTCTGATGGGAGCCAAATTCTGCGGGGCTCAAGGGTAAGAGTTCGCCATTTTAAGTGTAATAAGAAAACATGAGATTTTAAGCCGAAGGATGAAATGATGATTTACACTAAGGAAAAAGAAAGGGAGGAAGGAGGAGGAAGAAAGTAGAGTGATTAGAAGGTTGATGCAGAATTCCAGGCAAAGGATGATGGTGATTTAAGCTGGAGTTAGAGCAGAGAATATGCTGAGTACAGTTTGGAGGTATAACTGACAGGATTGCTAAGGAATTAGATACAGAATAGAGAAAAATGAAGTCATCAAAGCAGCAGCCTAGTTTTATGTGTGAGCAACTGGAAAGACAGAACTGCCATTTACTGTGATAGGCAAGGCTTGAGTGGTGGAGCATAGGGAAAGGACTTCAGAGGATGGCAGTATAGGTGGGTAGAAACAACATTCTACTCTATTTTGGACACAGTGCATTTGCGATGCTGAGAGTACCAAAATTAAAAAAATCGTTAAAAGCCGTACAGTGCGGATATCCCAGTTGCGCGCTACTGAATTCCAACTAAGCTCAGTCTGTAGTTGCTAAGAGCCGGGAACTCAAGGGAGAAGTTGGAGTTTGAAATATAAATGAGTTATAATTTTATAGATCATATTTGAAGTTCTTCAACAAAATAGGCATAAAACGCTTGTGCTGGAAAGAGGCATGAAAGTTCTAATTCTCAAGAAGCTTAGTTGGGGTGGGTAGACAAGTGACAGTTTGTACTTTCAATAACGTATGATGACAGGTAAACACTGAGTGCTTTAGGAGCACATAGGCAGAAGAAGAAACCAACACAGTTTGTGTGTAGGGGGATGGCGGCCGTAATAAGCCTCAAGGGGAGCTTCTAGGCGTTAATAGCTGAGGTCAGGTTGATTTCAATAACATTCAACTGAGAGATCCATACGGTAAAAATTTTAACAATTTTAAAAATTTTGATAGCCTAGGAAAGTATAAACCCTGAAATGTGGGGAAAAGTGATTTACATTTCCTCTTACCTTCCCCCAGCTCCACAATTTGCCAGGGGTCTGCAATCCGCTTCCACGTGAGACCGCCGTCGCACCCCAAGCCCGGGATCTGCGCACTTATGTGAGGATGCACTGGGGCCAGCCGGTGGCTTTGGGGACCTCCGTCAGACGCCGCTCCAGGGTCCCTCGGCGCCAGGCCAGTGGGGCCATGGCTGTCTGCAGCTCCTGACACAACGCTGCAAGCAAGGCAAGAGAAACCGCGCCGCAAGGATGTGCGCCGCCAGGAAACCGCACCGCAAGGATGTGCCTAGCGCAACTTGGGAGCTCAGAGCCAAAGTTCCCCTGCGCACAAGTTCCGGACTCACCCCAAGTCCGAGCCAATGGCAGCGCGAGCGCTTTCGCGTGTGCAGGGGGGCGGGAAATAAAAATTGCTACTGGTCAACCCAAGCACCTTTGAACTGTTTCCAAACCTCGTTTTGTATTTTTCAGGGGCCCACAAAGGATGGCGCCTCCTGGCTTTAATTTCTGCTTTAGGTAAAGTGGGCTGTTGTATGCAGTAGGAAATCAGTGGCCTTCGCCAGGCCCCCTGCCGGTGGCCCCGCCCTCCGCCGCGCACCTCCCTCAATCAGCAGCTGCTGGGGAGGCAGCGGAGATGGCTGGTGCTGAAGGCTGTGGCTGCCAATGCATTAGGTGAATACCGGGCGCCAGCAAAGGTCGCGGTGGGTTGGGGCGCGTGGGAATGGAGCCCGGGGGAGAAGGAGGCCTCAACGCGGCCAAAGCACCTTGACGATGCGCTGTCTCCCCGCGGGTGCGTTCTGCGGCCACTGCCGGCACCTAGGCAGAGGGTACCTTCCAGAAACGGCTCAGCTTAGTGCGGGAATGGCCTTCTTGTGCATGAGTCCCACTGCCACTCGGGAGCTGTGCGCCCTGGGCGCTGCACCTTCCAGTATGTGGGCGGGAGAGGCGGGGGATCTTGTCCAGAGGGTCCGACAGGACAGGGACTGAGATAAATGGAAGCCGGTAGGTAAGTGTTATTTTGCCGCTCACCCATAAAGAGGCTGGGGGAGAAAACAGAAAGGAGAGCAAGTCCTGTTTAAAAAAAAAAAAAAAAATCTGGCCAGGAGCGGTGGCTTACGCCTGTAATCCCAGCACTTTGGGAGGCCCAGGCGGCGGATCACAAGTCAGAAGACCGAGACCATCCTGGCTGCTACGGTGAAACCCTGTCTCTACTAAAAATACAAAAAATTAGCCGGGCATGGTGGCATGCACCTGTAGTTCCAGCTACTCAGGAGGCTGAGGCAGGAGAACAGCGTGAACCCGGGAGGGGGAGCCTGCAGTGAGCCAAGATCACGCCACTGCACCCCAGCCTGGGCAACAGAGCAAGACTGTCTAAAAAAAATAAAATAAAATAAAATAAAATAAAATGAAATAAAATAAAATACAGGGCCTGAAGGTGAGTAATAGCAAGATGGCTGTCACAGGACCTACAAAGGGGAGAAGCCATGTCGCCCAACTCCAGAGGTTGGTATAAGAGTTTGAGAGGCGTTGTCTGATTTCAAAAGCCTTTTTATGTAAATGCCGGGCAATGTCTCATACTCTCCCTGACTCGTTAGTGTAAAAGCAACACTCTTCCCCTAAGAAGGTGCAAAGTCCTCCTTTCTCAGCAGCAAGGAGGTTTAGGCCTCAGCAGTTTTGGAAAATCACTGCTGCCAAAGAGTATATTTGGGATTGTAGAGTAAGAATAGATTTTGTTATTTCTCGCAAACAATCTGAGACACCCTTTGAGAGTGTGCGGTAGTAGGAGAGTGAAGTGGACAAACCTGCTATTCCAGTTCCTGTAGCAGTGGCCATTCCTAACCCTATAACTAGGGGTATTAGTTGTATGGCCCTGCACTGATGGACTTGTGCTTTGAGATGCATTGATAGGGTTTGATTTCCTGGGGCAATATCAATGTTGGGACTTAGGAAGACTAAGGTGCAGGTGCCTGTCCAGTTGGTGGAGAGGCAGATATGGGTTGAAGTTCCACATAAGAAGAATATGTCTGGCCAGGCACGGAGGCTTACATCTGTAATCCCAGCACTTTGGGAGGCCGACACGGGTGGATCATGAGGTCAGGAGATTGAGACCATCCTGGTTAACACAGTGAAACCCCGTCTCTACTAAAAATAATAAAAAAATGAGCCAGGCATGGTGGCAGACACCTGTAGTCCCAGCTACTTGGGAGGCTGAGGCAGGAGAATGGCGTGAACCTGGGAGGCGGAACACTGGAGCTTGCAGTGAGCCAAGACTGCGCAACTGCACTCCAGCCTGGGCAACTCCATCTCAAAAAAAAAAGAAAAAAGAATATGCCTTGGCTGTAGACAGAACTGGTTGTGTATGTTAAACAGGTGTGTGAGTTTGTTGTTTTCATTTTCCCATACCCCTAGAGTACTTGCCAAGGTAGCTCTGGTGAGCAGCTGGAAATGGGTATGGGGAGCAAACTGAGTGGCTCCCTGTGTTCTATTTTCCCATTGGAGAGAAAACTGTTTTGTATCTACTGGGAACCATTCAAGGGAGTGATTGAAAAAGGGGATGAGAAGGCAATCATTAATGGTGGGGGCGCTGCTGCAGGGAATCCAGGAGTGAATGGTCATGCAGGGAGTACGTTTGCCGTTACAAAACCCGGACTGTTTGTTAAGCAGGGAGGAGGTGATGATTTTTGGAGGCCCTGAGAAGCGGACAAGCCATCTGAATGGAGCTGTTTGGGTGACTCAGAAGTTACCATGATCAGTTGGGGCTTGAAGTTGTAGCGTGTAACTACACTGATAGGATAGTAGGTGCCCCAGGGGCAGGCCTGATAACAGGTTGTGCTGGATGCATAAAGGGGCTTGGAAAGTTAAGACAGTATTTGTGGTTATAGGGTCGTGTATGGGCTTTTCACTGCTCATGTAATAGGTGTGGTTGGAAATGTAAGAGAGTAAAAGCTGGATTGCGCATCCTGTTAGGGCATTCTTGGTAAGCTTTGGGGAAGCCGAAATCTAGGAATTATTTCATGAATTAGGACTTTAACCACTTCCCCAGCCTTCTCTGTCTTACAGGGGAAGGCTTCTATCCAATTTGTAAAAGTATCGACACAGACCAACAAGTATTGAAATCCCCTTGGCTTAGGCATATGGGTGACATCTAACTGCCAGTCCTTTCCAAGATAGTGCCCTGTTCTTTGTTCCCCCAGAGGGGCCTTACAATGGACCAAGGGATTTTTGCTTTGGCACACCTCACAGGCTTTGACTACTTGTTGGATGGTCTGGAGGATATTTGGCCCTGTAAATAAGGATTTGACCATTTGATGAGTGTTTTCAATACCCATATGAAAAGTTTGGTGAAGGGTCTTAAGTATTTTCCATTGACTGGCTTTGGGCATGAATACCTTTCCCTCTTCTGTCATTAACCACCCGAGGGGAGGAAACTACACCCCCATGAAAGTCCCCATTCTGTTTCAGTCAGGGAATTCTGGGGCTTAATCTCTTGCAGGGGGTTGTTCCATACCAAGGGTCCTTCCATAGATATTTCTAATGGGAGGTTCAGCCTGGCAGCAATTTTGACCTCAGTGTCTGTCCGATGATTTCCTTCTGCCTTTTCTCCTCCACCTTTTTGATGACTTTGGCAGTGTAAGACTGCCATCTCTTTGGGTTTTTGCACTGCATGCAATAACTTCATGATTATCTTGTGGTATTTAATGGGGGTTCCCCCAGAGGTTAGGAAATCCCTTTCTTTCTATATTGCAGCATGGGCATGTAGGATAGATAAACATACTTTCTATCTGTATACACATTTATTCTTTTTCCCTTTCCCAGTTCTAAGGCTCAGGTAAGCACCACCGGTTCTGCTAACTGGGCACTGGTCCCTGGGGGAAGACGCTTACTTTCAAGTACTGTTACATCACTAACTATGGCATAACCTGCCATTCGTATCCCATTCCTCACAAATGAACTTCCATTGGTATATAGCTTAAAGTCAGGATTAGCTAAGGGGACTTCTAAGAGATCATCTTGGGCGGCATAAGTTGACTACAATTTATTGGCAGTCATGCTCGATTGGTTCCCCATCCTCTGGGAGAAAAGTGGCAGAGCTGAGGGCTGCACACATGCGTATTTGAAGCACTGGTCCCTCAAGGAGTAGCACCTGGTATCTAAGCAGGTGGTTGTCTGATAGCCACAAATTTCCTTTGGCACCTAGTATGCCGTTTACATCATGAGTAGTTCAGACAGTGAGATCCTTTCCTTGTATTATTTTGATAGCCTCTGATACTAAGATAGCAACCACTGCAACTACCTGTAAACAGTGAGGCCAGCCTTTTGCCGCTACAACAATTTCCTTACTTAGGTATGCCACTGGTTGTGGGGTTGTCCCACAAATCTGAGTAAAAACTCCAACAGCTATTCCCACTCTCTCTGTGATGTATAAAGAGAAGTTTTATCCTGTGGGAAGGCTTAAGGCTGAAGCTTGTACTAGGGCCTGGTTTAAGGTTTTGAAGGCTGTCTCTGCCTCTGGTTCCCATTCTACTAGATGAGTATTTGCCCTCTGGGTCTCCTTGATTAGAGTATAGAGTGGCCTGGCCATCTCACTATATCCAGGGATCCATAGTCAGCAAAAGCCAGTGATTCCAAGGAACCCCTGCAACTGCTTTAATGTCTTAGGGCAAGGATAAGCCAGTATGGGCTGTATTTGTTCCTAGCTCAGGGCCCTGGTTCCTCTGGCTAAGATTAGGCCTAGATATTTGACTTGTTGTAGGCAGAGCTGGGCTTTCAGTTTAGATGCCTTGCACCCTTGATTAGCTAGAAAGTTCAAGAGATCTAGAGTAGCCTGCTGGCATGAGGCTTCTGAACTGTTGGCCAAAAGTAAATCATCCAGATTCCGTTCCAAGATGGCTGAATAGGAACAGCTCTGGTCTGCAGCTTCCAGCGTGATTAATGCAGAAGAGGGTGATTTCTCCATTTCCAACTAAAGTACCTCGTTCATCTCATTGGGACTGAATGGACAGTGGGTGCAGCCCACAGAGGGTGAGCTGAAGCAGGGCAGGGCATCGCCTCACCCAGGAAGTGCAAGGGATCGGGGAATTTCCCTTTTCTAGCCAAGGAAAGCTGTGACAGACTGTACCTGGAAAACTGGGACACTCTTGGCCAAATACTGTGCTTTTCCAATGGTCTTAGCAAATGGCACACCAGGAGATTATATCCTGCGCCTGGCTTGGTGGGTCCCACGCCCACAGAGACTTGCTCACAGCTAGCGCAGCAGTCTGAGGCAGCAGCCTGGCAGGGAAGGGGTGTCCGCCATTGCTGAGGCTTGAGTAGGTAAACAAAGCAGCTGGGGAAGCTCGAACTGGGCAGAGCCCACCACAGCTCTGCAAGGCCTGCTGCCTCTGTAGGTCCCACCTCTGGGGGCAGGGCATAGCTGAACAAAAGACAGCAGAAACTTCTGCAGACTTAAACGTCCCTGTCTGACAGCTCTGAAGAGAGCAGTGGCTCTCCCAGCACGGTGTTTGAGCTCTGAGAACGGACAGACTGCCTCCTCAAGTGGGTCCCTGGCCCCTGTGTAGCCTAATTGGGAGACACCTCCCAGTAAGGGCTGACTCACACTTCATACAGGTGGGTGCCCCTCTGGGATGAAGCTTCCAGAGGAATGAGCAGGCGGCAATGTTTGCTCTTCTGCAATATTTGCTGTTCTGCAGACTCCGGTGGGGATACCCAGGTAAACAGGGTCTGGAGTGGACCTCCAGCAAACTCCAACAGACCTGCAGCTGAGGGACCTGACTCTTAGAAGGAAAATTAACAAACAGAAAGGAATAACATCAACATCAACAAAAAGGACATGCACACCAAAACCCCATCGGTAGGTCACCAGCATCAAAGACTAAAGTTATATAAAACCACAAAGATGGGGAGAAACCAGAACAGAAAAGTGGAAAAATCTGAAAACCAGAGTGCCTCCTCTTCTCCAGAGGATCCCAGATCCTCGCCAGCAATGGAACAAAGCTGGACAGAGAATGACATTGACGAGCTGACAGAAGTAGGCTTCTGAAGGTTGGTAATAACAAACTTCTCCGAGTTAAAGGAGGATGTTTGAACCCATTGCAAAGAAACTAAAAACCTTGAAAAAAGATTACATGAATAGCTAACTAGAATCAGCAGTGTAGAGAAGACCTTAAATGACTTGATGGAGCTGAAAACCATGACACGAGAACTAAGTGATGCATGCACAAGCTTCAATAGCCGATTCGATCAAGTGGAAGAAAGGATATCAGTGATTGAAGATCAAATTAATGAAATAAAGTGAGAGGAGAAGTTTAGAGAAAAAAGAGTGAAAAGAAATGAATGAAGCCTCCAAGAAATATGGGACTATGTGAAAAGACCAAATCTACGTTTGATTGGTGTACCTGAAAGTGACAGGGACAATGGAACCAAGTTGGAAAACACACTTCAGGATATTATCCAGGAGAACTTCCACAACCTAGCAAGACAGGCCAACGTTCAAATCCAAGAAATACAGAGAACACCATAAAGATACTCCTTGAGAAGAGCAACCCCAAGACACATAATTGTCAGATTCACCAAGGTTGAAATGAAGGAAAAAATGTTAAGGGTAGCGAGAGAGAAAGGTTAGGTTACCCACAAAGGGAAGCCCATCAGACTAACAGCGGATCTCTTGGCAGAAACTCTACAAGCCAGAAGAGAGTGGAGGCCAATATTCAACACTCTTCAAGAAAAGAATTTTCAACCTAGAATTTCATATCCAGCCAAACTAAGCTTCATAAGTGAAGGAGAAATAAAATCGTTTACAGACAAGCAAATGCTGAGAGATTCTGTCACCACCAGGCCTGCCTTACAAGAGATCCTGAAGGAAGTACTAAACATGGAAGTGAACAACTGGCACGAGCCACTGCAAAAACATGCCAAATTTTGGCCAGGTGTGGTGGCTCATGCCTGTAATCCCAGCACTTTGGGAGGCCTAGGCAGGTGAATCACAAGGTCAGGAGATTGAGACCATCCTTGCTAACATGGAGAAACCCTGTCTCTACTAAAAATTCAAAACAATTAGCCAGACATAGTGGCAGGTGCCTGTAGTCCCAGCCATTCGGGAGACTGAGGCAGAATGGTGTGAACCCAGGAGGCAGAGCTTGCAGTGAGCCAAGACTGCACCACTGCACTCCAGCCTGGGCAACAGAGTGAGATTCCATCTAAAAAAAAAAAAAAGCAAAAAGCGAAAACAAAACAATGCCAACTTTTAAAGACCATCAGTGCTAGGAAGAAACTGCATCAAATAACAGGCAAAATAACCAGCTAACTCACACATAACAATATTAACCTTAAATGTAAATGGACTAAAAGCTCCCAATTAAAAGAAACAGACTGGCAAATTGGATAAAGAATCAAGACCCATCAGTGTGCTGTATTCAGGAAAGCCAGCTCACGTGCAGAGACACACGTCGGCTCAAAATAAAGGGATGGAGGAAGATCTACCAAGCAAATGGAAAGAAAAAAAAAAAAAAAAAAAAGCAGGGGTTACAATCCTAGCCTCTGATAAAACAGATTTTGAACCAACAAAGATCAAAAAGACAAAGAAGGTCATTACATAATGGTAAAGGGATCAATTCAACAAGAAGAGCTAACTATCCTAAATATATATGCACCCAATAGAGGAGCACCCAGATTCATAAAGCAAGTCCTTAGAGACCTACAAAGAGACATGGACACCCACACAATAATAATGGGAGACTTTAACATTCCACTGTCGGTATTAGATCAGCGAGACAGAAGCTTAACAAGGATATCCAGGACTTGAACTCAGCTCTGCACCTAGCAGACCTAATAGACATCTACAGAACTCTTCACCCCAAATCAACAGAATATACATTCTTCTCAGCACCACATTGCATTTATTCCAAAATTGACCACATAGTTGGAAGTAAAACACTCCTCAGCAAATGTGAAAGAAAAAAATCACAACAAACTGTCTCTTAGACCACAGTGCAATCAAATTAGAACTCAGGATTAAGAAATTCACTCAGAACTGCAAAACTACACGAAAACTGAACAACCTGTTCCTGAATGACTACTGGGTAAATAATGAAATGAAGGCGAAATAAAGATGTTCTTTGAAACCAATGAAAACAAAGACACAATTTACCAGAATCTCTGAGACACATTTAAAGCAGTGTGTAGAGGGAAATTTATAGCACTAAATGCCCACAAGACAAAGCAGGAAAGATCTAAAATCAGCACCCTAAAATCACAATTAAAAGAACTAGAGAAGCAAGAGCAAACACATTCAAAAGCTAGCAGAATGCAAGAAATAACTAAGATCAGAGCAGAACTGAAGGAGATAGAGGCACAAAAAACCCTCCAAAAAATCAATGAATCCAGGAGCTGGTTTTTTGATAAGATCAACAAAATTGATAGACAGCTAGCAAGACTAATAAAGAAGAAAAGAGAGAATAATCAAATAGACGCAATAAAAATGATAAAGGGGATATCATCACTGATCCCACAGATACAAACTACCATCAGAGAATACTATACACACCTCTATACAAATAACTAGAACATCTAGAAGAAATGCATACATTCCTGGCTCATACACCGTCCCAAGACTAAACCAGGAAGAAGTTGAATCTCTGAATAGATCAATAACAGGTTCTGAATTTGAGGCAATAATTCATAGCCTACCAACCAAAAAAAGTCCAGGATCAGACGGATTCACAGTCAAATTCTACCAGAGGTACAAAGAGGAGCTGGTACCATTCCTTCTGAAACTATTCCCAACAATAGAAAAAGAGGAAATCCTCCCTAACTCATTTTATGAGGCCACCATCATCCTGATACCAAAGCCTGGCAGAGACACAACAAAAAAAGAGAAATTTAGACCAATATCCCTGATGAACATCGATGCAAAAATCCTCAATAAAATACTGGCAAACAGAATCCAGAAGCACATCAAAAAGCTTATCCACCACCATCAAGTTGGCTTCATCCCTGGGATTCAAGGCTGGTTCAACATACACAAATCAATAAATGTAATCCATCACATAAACAGAACCAACAACAAAAACCATATGACTATCTCAACAGATGCAGAAAAGGCCTTCAACAAAATTCAACAGCCCTTCATGCTAAAAACTCTCAATAAACTAGGTATTGACAGAACGTATCTCAAAATGATAAGAGCTATTTATTACAAACCCACAGCCAATATCATACAGAATGGGCAAAAACTGGAAGCATTCCTTTTGAAAACCAGCACAAGACAAGGATGCCTTCTTTCACCACTCCTATTCAACATAGTGTTGGAAGTTTTGGCTAGGGCAATCAGGCAAGAGAAAGAAATAAAGGGTATTCAATTAGGAAAAGAGGAAGTCAAATTGTCCCTGTTTGCAGATGACATGATTGTATATTTAGAAAACCCCATCGTCTCAGCTCAAAATCTCCTTAAGCTGATAAGCAACTTCAGCAAAGTCTCAGGATACAAAATCAATATGGAAAAATCACAAGCATTCCTATACACCTATAACAGACAGAGACCCAAATCATGAGTGAACTCCCATTCACAATTGCTACAAAGAGAATAAAATACCTAGGAATCCAACTTAGAAGGGATGTGAAGGACCTCTTCAAGGAGAACCACAAACCACTGCTCAATGAAATAAAAGAGGACACAAACAAATGGAAGAACATTCCATGCTCATGGATAGGCAGAATCAGTATCGTGAAAATGGTCATACTGCCCAAGGTAGTTTATAGATTCAATGCCATCCCCATCAAGCTACCAATGACTTTCTTCATAGAACTGGAAAAAACTACTTTAAAATTCATATGGAACCAAAAAAGAGCCTGCATTGCCAAGACAATCCTAAGCAAAAAGAACAAAGCTGGAGGCATCACACTACCTGACTTAAACTATACTACAAGACTACAGTAACCAAAACAGCATGGTACTGGTACCAAAACAGACAGATAGACCAATGGAACAGAACAGAGGCCTCTGAAATAACACCACATATCTACAACCATCTGATCTTTGACAAACCTGACAAAAACAAGCAATGGGGAAAGGATTCCCTATTTAATAAATGGTGCTGGGAAAGCTGGCTAGTCATATGTAGAAAGCTGAACCTGGATCTCTTCCTTACACCTTATACAAAAATTAAGTCAAGATAGATTAAAGACTTAGATGTTAGACCTAAAACCATAAAAACTCTAGAAGAAAACCTAGGCAATACCATTCATGACATAGGCATGGGCAAGGATTCATGACTAAAACACCAAAAGCAAGTCAACAAATGCCGAAATAGACAAATGGGATCTAATTAGGCTAAGGAGCTTCTGCACAGCATAAGAAATTACCATCAGAGTTAACAGGCAACCTACAGAATGGGAGAAAATTTTTGCAATCTACCCATCTGACAAAGGGCTAATATCCAGAACCTGCAAAGAACCTAAACAAATTTCCAAAAAATAAAAATAAAATAAAAAATAAAACCCATCAAAAAGTGGGCAAAGGATATGAACAGATACTTCTCAAAAGAAGACATTTATGTAACAAACAGACACATGGAAAAATGCTCATCATCACTGGTCATCAGAGAAATGCAAATCAAAACCACAACGAGATACCATCTCATGCCAGTTAGAATGGCAATCATAAAAAGTCAGGAAACAACAGATGCTGAAGAGGATGTGAAGAAATAGGAACACTTTTACACTGTTGGTGGAAGTGTAAACTAGTTCATCCATTGTGGAAGACAGTGTGGCGATTCCCCAAGAATCTAGAACTAGAAATACCATTTGACCCAGTGATCCCATTACTGGGTGTATACCCAAAGGATTATAAGTCATGCTACTATAAAGACACATGCACACGTATGTTCATTGTGGCACAATTCACAATAGCAAAAACTTGGAACCAACCCAAATGTCCATCAGTGATGGACAGGATTAAGAAAATGTGGCACATATACACCATGGAATACTATGCGGTCACAAAAAAGATGAGTTCATGTCCTTTACAGGGACATGGATGAAGCTGGAAACCATCATTCTGAGCAAACTATCACAAGGACAGAAAACCAAACACCTGATATTCTCACTCACAGGTGGGAATTGAACAATGAGAACACTTGGATACAGGGCAGGGAACATCACACATGGGGGCCTGTCATGGGGTGGAGGGCAGAGGGAGGGATAGCATTAGGAGAAATACCTAATGTAAACGACAAGCTGATGGTTGCAGCAAACCAACATGGCACATGTATACCTATGTAACAAACCTGCACGTTGTGCACATGTACCCTAGAACTTAAAGTACAATAATAATAATAATAAAATATAAATCATCCGCATACTGAAGGACCAGAGTTCCTGGACTTGAGAAGTGGCCTAGATCTTGGGCCAGTGCCTGATCAAACAGATGAGGGCTATCCCTAAACCCTTGAGGCAAGACCGTCCACATAAATTGGGATGTGTGGTCTGTGGGATCCTGAAAGGCAAAGAGAAACTGGGAGTCAGAGTGCAGGGGAATGCAGAAGGCGGCATCCTTGAGGTCCAGAACAGTGAACCATTGTGCTTCCTCTGGTGTTTGAGAGAGCAGGGTATAGGACTTGGGTACAACTGGGTATAGAGAAATTACTGCCTCATTGATGAGTCCTTATAAGATCTTGCTCTAGTCTCCACTGACCATTCGCTTTTTGTACTCCTAGAATTGGGGTGTTGTAGGGCCTGTTGCATTTTCTTACTAAGCCTTGAACTTTTAAATGTCTAACAATATCCTGTAATTCTTTATGAGCTTTAGGCCTTAATGGATATTGCCTTTGATAAGGAAAAGTGGTGGGGTCTTTTAGCCTGATTTGAACTGAGCGGGCATTTTTTGCCCTTCTGAAATGTCCTTCCAATGCCCAGACTTCAGGGTTGATTCCCTCCTCAAGTAGGGAACAACAAATGGGTAACTTGTCCCCCATATTCATATAGATAATGGCTCCAGCTTTGGCTAATATGTCCCTCCCTAATAAGGGTGTGGGACTTTCAGGCGTAACAAGAAAGGCATGTGAAAAGAGCAAAGTCTCCCAATTACAACTGAGGAGGTGGGAGAAATACCTGGTTACAGGCTATCCCAGGATTACTCAGATGGTAATGGACTTTGAGGACAGCGGTCTGGGGCTGGAGATTAACACTGAGAAGGCCGTGCCAGTGTCCAGGAGGAAATCAATTTCCTGGCCCTCAATGGTTAAACTTACCCAGGACTCAGTGAGGGTGATGACATGAGCTGGCACTTGCCTCGGGCACCCTCAGTCCTGTTGTTGGATCATCTGGTTGGGGGCTTCTGGCCCAGAGAAACTTTGTCCTCTGGGGCAGTGTGCCTTCCAGTGATTTCCTTGGCATAGTGGACATGGGCAAGGGGGAAGCTTGTTTCTCATTGGATAATCTTTTCTAAAGTGTCCTTGCAAACCACACTGATAACAAGCCCTATTGGGTGATTGGCCTATTCCATTTTCTGTCCTCTCTGAACCACCAAGATTTGTTCATCTGAGGGCCATGACTAAGGTTGTGGCCTTTCTCTCATCTCGCTTTTTCTTCTCGGCCTGTTCCTCTTGGTCCCTATTATAGAACACCTAGGTTGCCAGATTTAATAATGCCTCCAGATTTCGTTCAGGGCCCAGGGCTCGCTTTTGGAGGTTTCTCCTGATATCTGCAGCTGATTGCATAATAAACTTATCTTTTAGGATCAATTGACCCTCAAGGGAGTTGGGTGACAGGGAAGTATATTTTCTTAAGGCCTCCCGTAGCCACTTGAGGAAGGTGGACGGATTTTCTTCCTTCCCATGAGTTATGGTGGACATCACTGAATAATTCATTGACTTTTTCCTAATTCTCCTTAGTCTTTCTAGAACACAGGTCACCAGATGTTTGCGATTCCAGTCCCCATGATCTGAGTCGAGGTCCCAGTGGGGATCCATACTGGGGATAGCTTGCTGACCAGTAGGGAATTTGTCCCTTTCTTTGGTTGTCATTCTATCATTTACTTGACTAAGATACCAAGTATCTCCAAACTCTCAGGCTGCAGCTAAAGTTTCATTCTTTTCATTAAAGGTCAGGGTTTGATCTAACAGTAGCATGACATCTCTCCAAGTTAGGTCAAAGTTTTGCCCTAGACCCTGTAGGACGTCTATATACCTATCAAGATCATCTGAAAACTTCCCCAGATCTACCTTGATCTGCTTTAAATCAGAGAGGGAGAAGGGGACATGTACTCAGTTTGGGCCAAATTCCACTACCCCTACAGCTTGAAGAGGACACAACTGATAGCCTGGGGGTTTTTGTGGTCCCTCGGAGATTTCTTTGCTTGTTTCCTTCTGGGTGGGGGAGATTGGAGGAGGTTTATCATTAATAGGAAGAGAAGCTGTAGAGAGGCTAGGATATGGGTGTAAGCTGAGAGGTCCTCCTGTGGAATGTAGATTGCAAGCTTTGCATAGTTGTGGATTATCCTTCAATGAAAAGAAAGCTTGGACATAAGGTGTTTCACTCCATTTGCCTTCCGTCTTACAGGAAAGGTAAAGCTGCAGGATAGTATTGTAATTTATACTTCCCTCAGGTGACCATTTTTCCCCCATGAGAGAGAGAATATTGGGACCAGGCCATAGTGCAGAAAAAAATAAGCCTCTTCTTTTTCAGGGTTTGTTGGTCAAATTGGTACTAATGGCTTAGGATGCATTTCAAGTGTGAGCCTGTTGATGCCTGAGTGTTTCCCATCTGAAAGAAAAAACCACCCACAGTTTTGGTTGTTTTTTTTTTAAATTTCTGCCCAAAAACATGCAACGGTCCCTGCACCCTGCTGTTCAGAATAGTTGCGCTCACTGAATCAGCAGCGGAAACACTGGTTTTCCTCCTAGACCACAAAGAGGACTGAGGAAGGTCAGATTTAGTGGCCCTTACCGATGCATTCTCGAAAACCTGCACTCTTGCCTTTCCTCTTAGACCACAAAGAGGACCAAGAAAAAATCAGATTTAATGGTCCTTACTGATGCATTCTTGAAAACCTGTTAGTTAGAGTCCTAAGCATTTTCTTCTGTTAGTATTGGGAATTTACCCTTGTCCTATAAAGATGATATGCCTCAAAATGGAGTGCAGGGCCATACCTTGAGGGATGGAAGGGATCTCCAGGGTTCTAAGAGTGATGCCTTTTGTCCTCACTTGTCATCATATGAATAGGAAGGATATCCATCCCCTCAATTTTGGAGTCTATAATTTATGAGGCTCCCCATATCTTAGCTTCAGGAATAGTCTTCATTAGGCCTGCTAGTCTGAAGAGGGATCCTAAAATTCCAGATAGTCCCCCCTGCCACAGGCCTTTGGGCAATAATTGTCTTTCTGATTGGTGAGCCTGGGTGCCTAAAAAAAGGGAACAGAGTCCTGAAATTTATACTAGAAATTATTCTTATAAGAGAAACTAGAAAAGCACCAGGGACAGGGAGTGGTATTTAGAAGCAGGACTAACCTCAGAAAAGAGAGGCAGGAGGAAGTTTGTCTGACAGTCATTAGGACCCAGGAGGCAAGGGTCAGGATAGATAGGATAGATGGACAAATCTCGCTTGGGTGACGTAACTTTGAGAGTTATGCTCATGGCTGCAGGGTCAACCAACTTTTTGTCGGGACCCCGGAACTGAATGGCTTTCCTCTCTGTCGAACCTTGGCTCAGCCCAGAAGTGCAGGAAAAGCAGAAGCTGGTTCCAGGCAAACCAATGCTCCTAACTCCAAAGAGTTGAGGGTTGTTAGAGAGCCCTTTCCTAGAAAGCCTGACACCTGTGTCTTTAGTCCAGCACCTGCACTAGTTGCTTCTAACTGCCTGACAGGTGCCTGGTGTTTAACCCCCGGATTCTAAGGAAAAATAGGACAGAATAGCAAGTGAAATGGTACTTACTGCATGGCGCTATCCTGGATGAGCCCCCTAAATGTGTCTGGAGTTGGTTCACAGTGGGTTCGTGATCTCATTGACTTCAAGAATGAAGCTGCGGACCTTCACGATGAGTGTTACAGCTCTTAAACATGGCATGGACGCAAAGAGTGAATGGTAGCAAGATTTATTGTGAAGAGCTAAAGAACAAAGCTTCCACAGCGTGGAAGGGGACCTGAGCAGCTTGCCGCTGCTGACTGGGTGTGGCCAGCTTTTATTCCCATATTTGTCCCCTCCCATGTTCCATTTCTATCCTATCAGAATGCGCTTTTTTCAATCCTCTCTGTGATAGGCTACTTTTAGTATCCTGCTGATTGGTGCATTTTACAGAGCACTGATTGGTACATTTTACAATCCCCTTGCTAGCTGCAGAGTGCTGATTGGTGTGTTTTTACAGAGCACCGATGAGTGCCTTTTACAATCCTCTTGTAAGATAGAAAAGTTCTCCAGGTCTCCACTCAGCTCAGGAAGTCCAGCTGGTTCCAACTCTCACCAGCACTTTGGGAGGCCAAGGCAGGCATATCACCTGAGGTTAGGAGTTTGAGACCAGCCTTGCCAACATGGCAAAACACTGTCTCTACTAAAAATACAAAAATTAGCCAGGCATGGTGACGGACACCTGTAATCCCAGCTACTCGGGAGGCTGAGGCAGGAGAATCACTTGAACCCAGGAGGCAGAGGTTGCAGTAAGCTGAGATCACACCACTGCACTCCAACCTGGGTGACAAAGTGAGACTCTGTCTCAATAAAACCAAAAAACAAAAAAACTAAGTTCCCCCCATAGTTAGTTCAGACTTTCCCCAGGAATGAACAAGGACAGCTTGGAGGTTAGAAGCAAGATAGAGTTGGTTAGGTTGGATCTCTTTTACTGTCTCAGTTATACTTTTGCAATGGCAGTTTCAATCACTTCCTTTGGGTTTTATTATGCCTTAATCTTAAGATATTGGCTAATGAAGATGGAGAAAGGGCAAAGACCACTCTATCTTCTTCCTGCTGACCAGGGGCATAGTCAAGGTAGGTGTTGACCCCAAGGTGAGAGGACTGGAAACACTTTGCAAGTGTCTGAGCATACTCATGCAGGATGGCTGAAAAATGTGTTAGTATTATCATCTGTAATTTTAGTATTGCATTTAAGGGAACAGCACACTACAAAGTAAATAATGAGTTCTAGCATAGGGAATGCAATTCCTACTTTTAAAAGTAAAGATTTGAAATCATTAATTTGTGGACTTGTAGTCCACAAATAATTTAGGATTTAGTCCAAACTGCAGAAAAAAACTCGAGAACAACTAACGATGAGTGTTTATTTTTGGAGCATAATTTTTCTGTCTCCAGTCCCCATTTTTTATTAAAAATAAATCACAGTAGGTCAACTTTACTTGCAAAGTAAGTTTTGGTCTTATTATGCTCTGCCTGATTATTTGCATAAAGTGTGGCAAGAATGATAATTTTTCACATAGGCTTTTTAAACTGACTTTGATGGAACTCTGTTCCATAAGGAATCTCAGATAAGACTTTTTTAAAGCCAAGCCCACCCATGGGTTTCTGCCCTCAAATAACCATGAGTTGGGTAAATTCCTCTCCTCTTGAGGTCCCAAGATAACTTAGGGCTCCTAGGCCTGTTAGAAAGTGACATTCTTTACTTACCACAGATCAGGAACCCTGTACAGGGACTGTGTAGACAAGGTATGAGGCCACATTTCCCAAGGAGCTTTGTTTTCTGTTTTGTTTTGTTTTGTTTTTGAGACAGGATCTTGCTCTGTCACCCGGGTTGGAGTGCAGTGATGCAATCTCTGCTCACTGCAACCTCCGTCCCCCGGGTTCAAGCAATCCTCCCACTTCAGCCTCCCAAGTAGCTGGAACTACAGGCATGTGCCACCACACACAGCTAATTTTTGTATTTTTAGTAGAGAAGGGGTTTCATCATGCTGTCCAAGTTGGTCTTCAGCTCTTCAGCTCAAGCTATCTGCCCACCTCAGTCTCCCAAAGTGCTGGGATTGCAGGCATGAGCCACCACGCCTGGCCCCAAGAGGCTTTTACTCCTTAAAGGGAAGCACACGATTCTAGTCAAAGCCTTGGTAAAATAACCAGTTTCTTCAATTGTGTCCTGTTGTAAAGGAAAACATTCTTATTGCATTTATCAAAATTACTATATTGCCATAAGAATACTCACAAATAGTTACCAAATCCTGGCAAAACCAGGAAGACAGAAACAAATATGCTCCAAGTTTTGTTTACAGGTGTGTGCTTTACTCATTATTAAAAGCTGTAAAAAGCTCAAAAGAAAGGTTTTCTTGGCTCTGAAAAACAAAAAAGGATCAGCAATATTTTACACAAAAAGTCAAAAAAGGTTGCTTCAGTCTTCTATTAGTTCAGCCCATGCAATTAACTTCTGTTCTGCTTAATATTCATGAACATTTCAGCTCTCAGTGAGAGTCCTAAAAGTTTTTCCTCTATTCTAACGTCACAATCTCCAAAGTTTTCAGAAACCTGCATTTAAGGGCACCTGTTAAGAGTTTTATAGCTGATTATAAAACCACCATTTAAAGAGGATCAAAAGACAATAATTGTCTGTGGATGACAAAAAGTTTTAGGGCAGCCACAGTTAAAGACACAATTGACAAGGAAATTTGTTACTTCTGTGGCACACAATAATTTAACATGACAATTATAATTATTACTGATAACATATACTAAGTCATATCAGAATTATAGGAGTTTCACATAATTTTGGAACATATAACAATAACATAAAAATCTTTTTCAAAATAGAAAACCAAATTTCATGTTTGCATTAATGCCTGTTTAATGCTTATGCTAGTTTTTAAATAAAATGTTATAAATTATCCAGTTTTAATTAGTTTGACCATAAGGTTTTAGAAACTTTTTTGGAACCCTTTACAATTTTCCATTAAACAGCAGATTATTTTTCTAAGAAAACTCTGTTGTTTAGACACATGGGCCCAGATTCTGGCCCTGCTTTAGTGTGCTTTTATGTACAACCTACAGAAAAAAATCAAATAATCCCCTTCAAATCTTAGCCAAATTGCTCACACCCACAGAACTTTCTGTACAAGACCAATGCTTCACAAACACTTTTCAACTTGTTTAAACCTTCAGTTTTGTCCCATTACTCTTTTAGGTTAAGACAATCTTTAAAGCCCTCTGAACTAGACAAAATTACATTCCCTTTGACAAAAACCATATTCCCATACCTTATTTAATCTTTTAGCTAAAGCACATTCTACTTTCCTTACACATCTTGCATGTAAAACTATTTTTCCAGTAGTCTCAATTACATGTTGCAATGTTAACTCTTAGCAACTTTTGTTTTTGGTGAAAAATCTGATAAGTAAGTGGTTTTAATTACATACTAAGTGTGGAGCCTAGGACATCAGACAGAAGTGCAGATAAGGTCTGACCCCAGCATAGCTAGGGGGCATGGCTAATTCCACATGTCCCCAGGCCTTAGCTAGAATTTCTAATAGCTCCAAAGTAGGTAAGTCTAACAATTTTCAAAAGTCAAAGAAACAGTTTATGACCTTAAAGCATTTAGCAAACCTAACATCTGACCTAATTTAGACCAAAATCTAAATTGTGAAGACATTTTTTATTTTATCTATAATCTTTAAAACTGTCTTTATTTCCAAAAGATCACAGAAATCATGTGAACAAAAAGGCATTAAAAAGTTTCTATTTTTCTGACAAAATATTTCATTTAAGTGCTCTTTTTCTAAGCCAATTAGTCTGCGCTCCTTTATACAAACATCATGCATACAACACATATACATAGACAGACAGACAGCAGGACTGGTAGTTGTAAGATTTTTCATTTACCAGTTTCTTAATTGGATTACTGGCTTCAAGGTGGCACCCTTGGAGGAATAGCACCAGGAAAGCATGCCATTTCTAGGGCCTAATAAGAAGGCATGCCTGGAAGGCAAAAACATATCCCCAAAATTAAGGGTGCCAATTTGTATACTGCATCATGGATTCCCCCAAAAGAAGGAAATACTATGGGAGAAGTTAGTGCAATGCTTCTACCATGCGTGTCATTGCAAAGCAACCCAAAGCCAATCAGCCCATTTTGAAATCAGCCAATCCCCCATAGGAGTCTCCTCTCAGTTGCGGGTGGGGATGTTTCCATATCTTCCAGGTGGCCAAGAGAATGCTTCTCTAATCCAAAAATCCAAGAGCCAAGCATCCCTCTTAACTGCCATTAGCTATCCCTTAAAGTGTATTTCCTACTTGGTTATTACACACCAAGACTAAAAGCTCTCCAATAATGCAAAGTAATTTTTGGTACCCGCCAAAGTAAAAAATGTCAGGTGATGTAATGTAAAGCAGAATACAGCCTTAGATTTTGAGAGGGATCTATTCTTTTTCAATTCCTAGGGTCCCATAAGAAAAACATAGGTTTTTCCCAGAATGGGTTCTGTGGCACCTCCTCTGTTTTTCCCTAAGAGTCCCAGGTGTTAGAATTTATCTTAGGTTCTCTCATGTGGGCATCAAGAGTGTCGAGAAGACAAAAGTGGAGAAAAACAATTCAGTTGACTGAGAAGAAAAAAACCTTTTTCTCTTTAGAAAAATAAGATCCAAAAAGAGAAAAAAACAACGTAAAGGTATTTTAAATATATGTACAGTTTGGATATTTGCTTTTAATGAAACTGACTTTAACCATACAGCTCTTTAAAAATTATTTTTAAAATATCTAATTACTAGACTGTAGCCAGGACAGATAGTCAATATTCCATGCTTTTGAACTTTAGCACAGGTAACTTCCCATGTGAAATTAATGTTTTAAATAAGGTTACAATGCATGCATAAGGTGATTCAAAGAGATAGTAAGCAGTTTCTTTCTTTCTTTTTTTTTTTTTTTTTTTTTTTTTTTTTAACAAGATTTAGAATCTTCCCAAGGTAGTTCAAAGGAAAACTCAAGACGAGAAATCAAAAGTGGTCCACAGGGGAAAAAGAATCAATAAGGGTCAAAAAGTTACACAAATAAACCAGAAAAGACTCATTCTCTAAGCCAAGAATTGAACCCGAGCTGCCATTGTCAAAAGACAAGGCCTTAGCTACTGAGTTACAGCATTGAGCAATTTCTATTGCTCTTCCTAGAAGATGCCTAGAGCAGCCAATTTTGAGCTTGCAAAGGCTTTTAACTGCTCAAGATAACTTTTAGGGTTAACTATGACATGAACCCCCAAATTCCTGTCCTCTGGATGGCAGAGACAAAGAGAAAGTATCCCCACATGGTCACAAAGTTGAGCTCTAAAGGACACAAAACCAGACAGAGCAATTCCATCTGGTATTGGTTTCAGGGACACACAGCAAAGTTTGTAACTCAGCAGCCTGCCAGGCTGGCTTGAAAAGTGGGCTTACAGGAGTCCTATACCACAACCTATTCTGTGATACCCTTCTCTCCATTACAGAATAGCACAGAAAGACAAATTCTTAGCACAAAGTACACCAGATTTGCTTCAACCTAAGACTAGTCTCACAAATTCTTTCTTCTATTAATCAAACCCTTGCAGAGGAGACAGAGATGTTTATCATTTATACACAAAGACACACACACACACACAGGGGGGGAGAGAGAGAGAGAGAGAGAGAGCAGAAACTTGACTGGTAAGAAATTCTTACCCTTTTTACCAGCATACCAGGTTTCTGTGTTCCCTTTCTCTGAAGCTTCCAGAAAAATAGAGCAGCTTTTGATGACCCTGCTTACTGTGCCATAGCTGTGGGGACCAAACCCTGTTACCAAAGAAAATAATCCATTTCTGTTTTATGGAACCATAGGCAAAAAAGCCTCTCACTTTCGCAAAATGCTACCTGATGGGGTGCATGGGGAACTGAATATTTTCCATCCCAGCCGAAGCAAAATACACATAACAAAACAGACACTAGTCACCTCATTCAGCACCCAACATTGATCTGGCAAGGACCAAACTTTCTCATGTTGGTTCCTATAGTCTTTCATCCACTCCAAGTGGAGAGGGACGTCCTCCAACCGGTAATTAAATGGGTGGTCTCTGGGCAAGATGAAGAGTGAACAGTCACCCCACGTCAGGCCTGTTGAGCTTTCTTCAGGGCTCACCAGATGTAACCTGACTTATGGAAAGTTCTCCAAGTTAGGCCTGCTGGACTTCCATCAGCAATTCCCTCAGAGATCCCCTCAACATATACAAACACACACACAACAAAGACAAGACAGAAGGCCTTTGAGACACAGATTCCAGACCCAGTCACAAACCAAGAGTATTCCTCCAAACAAGTCCCCTATTCTCCATCCAATTGGACACCCCACCAGTAGACATCTCGTGATGGGGCTAAAGACAGACACCCTATGATGGGGCTACAGACAGACACCCTGCAAGGCAACCAAGAGATAGCAGCACCTCCAGAGAGGTTGACAAATAGGAGAAGGAAGGGGCTGTTGGCAGCACCTAGAATATTCACCAAATCAGATAGCCCATAATGGGGCTACAGCTACAGACACTCCGTGACAGGGCTACAGACAGACACCCAGTGATAGGGCTACAGGCCCAGACACCCAGTGGTGGAGCTGGAGACAGACACCCCACCATGGGAGTCAGGAGTGCTGATTGGTTGGGTCGGAGGTGAAATCATAAGGGGTCAAAGCTGTCTTCTTGGGCTGAGTCAGTTCCTGGGGAGGGGCCCCAAAATCAGATGAGCCAGTTTATCCAGCTGGGTGGTGCCAGCTGATCCATCAAGTGCGGGGCCTGCAAAATATCTAAACCACTAACATTTCATTTTACAATAGTGATGTTATCCCCAGGAGCAATTTGGGGAGGGTCAGAATCCTATAGTCTCCAGCTGCATGACTCCTAAACCATAATTTCTACTCTTGTGGCTAATTCATTAGTCCTACAAAGGCAGTCTAGTCCCCAGGCAGGAAGGAGGTTTGTTTTGGAGAAGGACTGCTATCTTTGTTTTAAACTATAAATTAAAAACTAAGATCCCCCCGAAGTTAGTTCAGACCATGCCCAGGAATGAACAAGGACAGCTTGGAGGTTAGAAGCAAGATTTTAGGTTAGATCTCTCAGTGTCTCAGTTATGATTTTTCAATGGTGATTTCACAGACACACTGCTAATCCTCTTACCTAATCCAGTAGACTTTGCCCCAGCCCTTGAAGTTGTCTCCGCCTGACCTGCCCAACAGATAGGGCACAGCCTGTACTTTCACCAATAATCACCCCTTCCCCAAATGCACTGGAATCCCACTGATGACAAGGCCTCATTTCTTCACCAGGATGTGGTAAAGTGTTCTATACAGCATAGAAGCCCCCCAAAAATTTGATGATGAAGACAGATCAAGTTCTGGAGCTCCAATAATGACAAAAAGGGAAGTGTGTGTGTGTGTGTGTGTGTGTGTGTGTATGCGCGCGCGCGCGCGCGATGGAGATGGAGGGTGGGGGAGCATTACAAGATGTACAAGGCAGTGGAATGGATTTTTGCAGGGATTACTTATAGAATCAGTCAGGTCCTTTGCTTTTAGATACTTCCCATAGCTCTTAGCTGTGCATGACTGGTTCCTCCAGGAGCTTCTGCACTTAGCAGCTAAGAAGGTCTTGCTTGGAGAGATGAGGTACTTGCCTTCACTTACCCACTGAATTTAAAATCCAGTTTAACCCTCTTTGCTTTGTGGGGTTTCCTCACTGTCTTCTAAGCATGTCCTTCCAACGGGTGAAGCTGAAGGAGAAGACCCCAGGAATAGCTTAAGAGCTGAGGGCCACTTTAAGTAGATACTTCTCAGACTTTAAATTATGAAAACAAAACAGAATCAAAGCAAAAGCCACTGGAATAATGACATAATGGCCACACTGGAGTTGTATTTGTCTTCTCCTGAGCAGTAACACTTTAAAGTTGTCTTGAAGGTTGTTGCCTGGTAGCAGAGATTTGGAGGAGGGGAAGGCAAATTTAGAAATATATTCTATGACTAGGGCTGTTTATAGAGAAGGTAAAAGGATGAATTGATAAGGATTCTGTTTTTTCAGAGCAGAAGAATTTATAAGGAGTCTTAAGAAACTGACATTTTAAAAACAAAAAAATCAAGTTGTAAAATGCTGCCTTTGCCTTTGCCTTTGCTGGTGGCCTGCTTGGCACAGCGTCTCTGGGCCTCTGCTTAACTTTCCCAGACAGCACAGCACTTTGAAACACTCTCAACACTGAATACAACTAACAAGTTGTTGATAAATCTCTATGTAAAAACCTATTTGGATTCTTACCTGGCAGGGGAGATGCCATGATCAGGAATGCGGTTTTCCCAGGGCGAGGCTCATCTGTTGTACTCCATAGGTGCGCTTACCCCTGTGATTTCCCCAAATGCGGGAAACTCGACTGCATAATTTGTGATAGTGAGGAAGTGCATTCCTGCTTTCTCCTGGGGAAAAAAAAGAAAAAGAAAAAAACTTATTTGGAGTTTAAAATATAATTAATTAAAAATTAATCCTGTGGAGTCATATATCTAGGGGAGACTTTAACGTATCACAGATACTGGGTCTGGATAACCTACAATAGCCCAGTGTCTGTGATGGGTTAGTCTCCCCTTATCACAGATACTGGGTTATTGCAGGTCTGGATTACATAGTGTATTAACAAGAAAAATCAGTATGCCATACGTCCTTGGTGTTCCAAAGGTCAGAACAGTTATAAAATCCTGACTATGGCTTTCTCCATTGCTTCATCAGCTGTTCAGTTACTCACACCTAGCTATTCACAACAAACGAAAGAAGCAACGAAAAACCAAAAACCGTAAAATTTCTTGAAGAACTTGGAAATAAGGTTGACAATGAAAGTTAAACTAGTAAAATCCATATTCAATAAAAGAGATTAATAGACGCCACCCTAAGGAAACATTAACATACTTTCCATTAACAAACCTGAAGAAAGCACTAAGAAGAGTTAGGAAAAGACAGTCAGAGAGCAGGAATTTTAGTCTAGAACTATCCAAGGAGAGAGGCTCTTTGGTAGTGGTGGCAGTGCTGGTGGCACAGGAAGAATGGAAGCAAGGAGACCGGTTGAAGTTTCTGCTATATGCCAGCTGAGAATAGTGATTTGGACTTGGATAAATGGTGGAAGTGAAGGTAGAGTGAAGTAGACAGATCCAAGATTTATTTTGGAGGTAGGATCCATGGAACTTGGTAAAGGGTTAGCTTATGGGAGTTGAGGAGAAGATAGCAGAAAGGCTGACTCCCAGATTTTTGGCATGACTAACTGGATGGATGAAGATACTCTCAGCTGAGATTTGTTGAGGAGCACATTTGGGGAAAATATCAAACGTGTAATTTTGGGTAGGCCAAGTTTGAGATGGTGTCTTTGTCTATTTTATGTTGCTGTAAAGGAATATCTGAGGCTGGGTAATTTATAAAGGGAAGAGGTTTATATGGCTCATGGTTCTGCAGGCTATACAATAAGCATGGTGCCAGCATCTGCTCAGCTTCTGCCGAGGGGCTGCAGGTTGCCTCCACTATCGGCAGAAGGGAAGGGGGAAGGAGAGTGAGCATGTGCTGAGATCACGTGGTGAGAGAGGAAGCAAGAGAGAGCAGGGAGGTGTTAGGCTCTTTTTACCAACCAGGTTTCCTGGAAAATAACAACCAGCATAATAGAGTGAGAACTCCGTCCCTTTACCTGCCCCACCAACCCACCCAGGAGGGCATTAATCCATTCATGAGAGGTCACCCTCCCTGACCCAAATATTTCCCATTAGGCCCCACTTCCAACATTGGGATCAAATTCCAACATGAGGCTTGGGGAGACAAACATCCAAACTATAACATTCTGCCCCTTTCCCCCCAAACTCATGTCCTTCTCACATGCAAAATGCATTCTACCCCAATAGTCCCAAAAGCCTTAACTTGTCCCAACATCAGCTTAAAAGTCTGAAGTCCAAAGTCTCATCTGAGACTCAGCGCAAATTCCTTCCAGCTATGAGCCTGTAAAATCAAAAACAAGTTATTTAATTCTCAGATGCAATGGTTGTACAGGCATTAGGTAAACATTTTCATTCCCCAAAGGAGAAATTGGCCAAAGAAAGGTCACAGGCCCATGCAAGTCTGAAACCCAGTAGGGCAGACAGGCAGACATTAAATCTTAAAGCTCCAAAATACACTTTGACTCCATGTCCCGCATTCTGGGCACACTGGTTTGAGGGATGGGCTCCCAGTGCCTCAGACAGCCCTACCCCTATGGCTTTGCTGAGCGCTGCTTACATGGCTGCTCTTATGGGTGGGTTGGAGTGGAGTGCCTGAGGCTTTCACAGACTGAGGTGCAGATGGGAGTGGGAGCCATATTGGGATGGAATCATTCATCCAGTTATTCAGCAACTATGTAATAAGTGTCTATGACATGCTGGTACAAGGTGCCGGGGATACAATGAATAAGACAGACACAATCTCCCCCTTAGGGGAGGAGAAGCCATTAAGCAGATAATCGTAGAAGTAATGACTGAAACACAATTATGGTAAGGGCTATGAAGGAAAAGAAAAGAAAACCATGAAAGTGTGTAGCAGAGGAATCTAGTCTAGCTCGAAAGCAAGGGAAGTTTGCCCTGAGGGAGTGATAGCTAAAGCTGTACTTGAGAGTTTTGAGTTTTGACAGCCGTAAGTCTAGGGAGGGAGACAGTATGTTCCAGGCGGAAGGAACCACAAACGTGGAGTCCAAGAGGGAGAGACCATCATGAAAAGTCAGCAGTGTGGCAGAATCCCAGTGAACAAGGGGAGAGTGGCACAAAACAACAAAAACAACAACGGCAACTAGAGCCTGGCAGTGACCCAACCCAGGGGTTCACATAGATCCTCCAGTGTTTTACATTGTAGGAAATGCCAGGGTGCAAGAAGAAAGGTAGTGAGGAGGCCTATGGCTGAAGACCTTAAGGCAAAAGCTGGAAAAGTATACTTCTGTAAGGTGAGGAGTTCACTCTGAGGTACAAAGTCTATTTTTTTTTTCAAGCAAAAAATAATCGAATAGCACTGACTTTTATTCATTCATGTTAAGTCACCTGAAATGATACCTGTTGCATTTAAATGCTCATTAATAATGTAAAAGACTTAACAAATCCATTTCAATGGATATTCAATATTCCACTTAGATAAGTCACACAGCCTCAAGACAACTCATATAACGTATATAAACAGAGATAAATACCCCCTCCCCGTCAGATAATTTATTCAGCATGTTAGAGCAGTGAAGAATGGTTTTAGTCTTATAACCAAGTTAGAGTGAAGACACTGGCCACATAATACACATGCTCCATTTTTAAAACAATTCTGAGTCTTGGGCAACTGTTCTCTTGAAACCTTACAGTTTCTAAAAGCAGTTATTGTCCAAAGCTGGGAGAACTTAAGTCTTCTCAAATGAGCATGTGAATGAATGGAGGGAGGTAAACAAAAAATAAAATTTTAAAAGATGAGGTCTGATATGGGAGCAGCTGGATAAGAAACTAAAAAAGGGGCATGGTGGCTCATGCCTATAATCCCAGCACTTTGAGAGGCCAAAGCAGGCAGATCGCTTGAGCTCAGGAGTTCAAGACCAGCCTGGGCAGCATAGTGAAACCCTGTCTCTACAAAAAAATAAATAAATGAATACAGAAATACAAAAATTAGTCAGGTGTGGTAGCACATGCCTGTAATCCCAGCTACTTGGATGGCTGAGGCAGGAGAATCGCTTGAACCTGGGAGGCAGAGGCTGCAATCAGTGGATAGAGAGAGAGAGAGAGAGAGAGAGAGAGAGAGAGAGAAAAGGGCGGAAGGTAAAAAGGAATATCAATTTAAAGTTTATTTCAGCTATAATGCAGGTTATTCTGACATTCCTCACATGGCATACTTCTAAGTCAATTCTTGAGATATTCTGTTGTGTTTATCTCTGTCTGTTTATATAAAAAGGCACAGTGAGACATTTCTAAGCATGGCAAGATCTCAAGAAATATTGTTTCCATGAGCCTTCCTTGAGGAAACTGCTAGAAGATGAACTTACACCAACCAAGAAATAAATGGGGAAACTATGGCAAAAAGAGAGGTCATCAAGAGCAAGATAGGGAGAAGATGAGAAAATACTCTAATTTCATTATTTAGTTATATTAGGGGATTGATAGATAATGCCTAAAAGAGGAAGATTAAGTGTATAAATTACAAAGACAATCACTAAAACAAAAATATAACCTTTCCAGATTTTCAGAAAAAATAAAATCAAATACCACAGCATCAGAATTTTTAGGAATCTATGAAATAATAGAAGGCATCATATAAAATTATATATATTATATTAATAATTAAGACCAAGAATGTCAATTTGATAAATATAAATGTGCTAAGCTAATGTATTAAAATAAAAGAAATTTCAGCCAGGCGTGGTGACTCACACCTGTAATCCTAGCACTTTGAGAGGCTTAGGCAGGAGGATCATTTGAGCCCAGGAGTTCATGACCACCCTGGGCAACATAGTGAGACCCCATCACTATTTTTTATTTTAAAAATAGGCCGGGCGCGGTGGCTCAAGCCTGTAATCCCAGCACTTTGGGAGGCCGAGACGGGCGGATCACGAGGTCGGGAGATCGAGACCATCCTGGCTAACATGGTGAAACCCCGTCTCTACTGAAAAATACAAAAAACTAGCCGGGCGAGGTGGCAGGCGCCTGTAGTCCTAGCTACTGGGGAGGCTGAGGCAGGAGAATGGCGTAATCCCGGGAGGCGGAGCTTGCAGTGAGCTGAGATCCAGCCACTGCACTCCAGCCTGGGCAGCAGAGCGAGACTCCGTCTCAAAAAAAAAAAAAAAAAAAAAAAAAAAAAACTGAAAGTCAAATAAAATAAAATAAATTTGGATTAAATCATAAAGCAAAATCCAACTGTATGCTGTATACAAGGGATCCAAAACAACATCAAACAGAAATCTTTACAAATGTAAATTAGAAGAAAGCAATGGTTATAATTTTTTTTGTTTTTGTTTTTTTCTCTTTCTTCCTTTTTATTTTCTATTACACTTTAAATTCTAGGGTACATGTGCACAACGTGCAGGTTTGTTACATAGGTATACATGTGCCATGTTGGTTTGTTGCACTCATCAACTCGCCATTTACATTAGGTGTTTTTCCTAAGGCTATCCCTCCCCCAGACCCCCACTCCCCGACAGGCCCCAGTGTGTGATGTTCCCTGCCCTGTGTCCATGAATTCTCATTGTTCAACTCCCACCTATGAGTGAGAATATGAGGTGTTTGGTTTTCTGTCCTTGTGATAGTTTGCTGGGAATGATGGTTTCCAGCTTCATCCACGTCCCTGCAAAGGACATGAACTCATCCTTTTTTATGGCTGCATAATATTCCACGGTGTATATGTGCCACATTTTCTTAATCCAGTCTATCATTGATGGACATTTGGGTTGCTTCCAAGTCTTTCCTATTGTGAATAGTGCCACAATAAATATACATGAGCATATGTCTTTATAGTAGCATGATTTATAATCCTTTGGGTACATACCCAGTAAGCAGATCACTGGGTCAAATGGTATTTCTAGTTCTAGATCCTTGAGGAATCGCCACGCTGTCTTCCACAAAGGTTGAACTAATTTACACTCCCTCCACAAAGGTTGAACTAATTTACACTCCCACCAACATTGTAAAAGCATTCCTATTTCTCCATATCCTCTCCAGTATCTGTTGTTTCCTGACTTGTTAATGATCGCCATTCTAACTGGTGAGAGATGGTATCTCATTGTGGTTTTGATTTGCATTTCTCTGATGACCAGTGACAATGAGTATTTTTTTCATGTGTCTGTTGGCTGCATAAATGTCTTCTTTTGAGAAGTATCTGTTCATATCCTTTGCCCACTTTTTAATGGGGTTGTTTTTTTTCTTGTAAATTTGTTTAAGTTCTTTGTAGATTCTGGATATTAGCCCTTTGTCAGATGGGTAGATTGCAAAAATTTTCTCCCATCCTGTAGGTTGCCTTTTCACTCTGATGGTAGTTTCTTTTGCCATGCAGAAGTTCTTTAGTTTAATTAGATCCCATTTGTCTATTTTGGCTTTTGCTGCCATTGCTTTTGGTGTTTTAGTCATGAAGTCCTTGCCCATGTCTATGTCCTGAATGGTACTGCCTAGGTTTTCTTCTAGAGTTTTTATGGTTTTAGGTCTTATATTTAAGTATTTAATCCATTTTGAGTTAATTTTTGTATATGGTGTAAGGAAGGAATCCAGTTTCAGCTTTCTACATATGGCTAGCTAGTTTTCCCAGCACCATTTATTAAATAGGGAATCCTTTCCCCATTGCTTGTTTTTGTCAGGTTTGTCAAAGATCAGATGGTTGTAGATGTGTAGTATTACTTCAGAGGCCACTGTTCTGTTCCATTGGTCTTTATATCTGTTTTAGTACCAGTACCATGCTGTTTTGGTTACTGTAGCCTTGTAGTATAGTTTGAAGTCAGGTGGTGTGATGCCTTGTGCTTTGTTCTTTTTGCTTAGGATTATCGTGGCTATGTGGGCTCTTTTTTAGTTCCATATGAATTTTAAAGTAGTTTTTTCCAATTCTGTGAAGAAAGTCATTGGTAGCTTGATGGGGATGGCATTGAATCTATAAATTACTTTGGGCAGCATGGCCATTTTCATGATATTGATTCTTCCTATCTATGAGCATGGAATATTCTTCCATTTGTTTGTGTCCTCTTTTATTTCATTGAGCAGTAGTTTGTAGTTCTCCTTGAAAAGGTCCTTCACATCCCTTGTGAACCTGGATTCCTAGGTATTTTATTCTCTTTGTAGCAATTGTGAATGGGAGTTCACTCATGATTTGGCTCTCTGTTTTTCTGTTATTGGCGTATAGGAATGCTTGTGATTTTTGCACATTGATTTTGTATCCTGAGACTTTGCTGAAGTTGCTTATCAGCTTAAGGAGATTTTGGGCTGAGATTATGGAGTTTTCTAAATATACATTCATGTCATCTACAAACAGGGACAATTTGACTTCCTCTTTTCCTAATTGAATACCTTTATTTCCTTCTCTTGCCCGATTGCCCTGGCCCGTCTTCCAACACTATGTTGAGTAGGAGTGGTGAGAGAGGGCATTCTTGTCTTGTGCTGGTTTTCAAAGGGAATGCTTCCAGTTTTTGGCCATTCAGTATGATATTGGCTGTGGGCTGTCATAACTAGCTCTTAATATTTTGAGATACATTCCATCAATACCTAGTTTATTGAGAGTTTTTAGCATGAAGGGCTGTTGAATTTTGTCGAAGGACTTTTCTGCATCTATTGAGATAATCATGTGGTTTTTGTCGTTGGTTCTGTTTATGTGATGGATTATGTTTATTAATTTGCTTATGTCGAATCAGCCTTGCATCCCAGGGATGAAGCTGAGTTGATAGTGGTGGATAAGCTTTTTGATGTGCTTCTGGATTCTGTTTGCCAGTATTTTACTGAGGATTTTTGCATCAATGTTCATCAGGGATATTGGTCTAAATTTCTCTTTTTTTGTTGTCTCTGCCAGGCTTTGGTATCGGGATGATGGTGGCCTCAAAAAATGAGTTAGGGAGGATTCCCTCTTTTTCTATTATTGGGAATAGTTTCAGAAGGAATGGTACCAGCTCCTCTTTGTACCTCTGGTAGAATTCAGCTGTGAATCCGTCTGGTCCTGGACTTTTTTTTTTTGGTTGATAGGCTATGAATTATTGCCTCAATTTCAGAACCTGTTATTGGTCTATTAAGAGATTCAACTTCTTCCTGGTTTAGTCTTGGGAGGGTGAGTGTGAACAAGAACTTATCCATTTCTTCTAGATTTTCTAGTTTATTTGCGTAGAGGTGCTATAGTATTCTCCGATGGTAGTTTGTATTTCTGTGGGATCGGTGGTGATATCCCCTTTATCATTTTTTATTGCGTCTATTGATTATTCTCTCTTTTCTTTATTAGTCTTGCTAGCGGTCTATCTATTTTGTTGATCTTTTCAAAAAACCAGCTCCTGGATTCATTGATTTTTTTGAAGGGTTTTGTGTCTCTATCTCCTTCAGTTCTGCTCTGATCTTAGTTATTTCTTGCCTTCTGCTAGCTTTTGAATTTGTTTGCTCTTGCTTCTCTAGTTCTTTCAGTTGTGGTGATAGGGTGCTGATTTTAGATCTTTCCTGCTTTCTCTTGTGGGCATTTAGTGCTATAAATTTCCCTCTACACACTGCTTTAAACGTGTCCCAGAGATTCTGGTACATTGTGTCTTTGTTCTCACTGGTTTCAAAGAACATCTTTATTTCTGCCTTCATTTTGTTATTTACCCAGTAGTCATTCAGGAGCAGGTTGTTCAGTTTCCATGTAGTTTTGCAGTTTTGAGTGAGTTTCTTAATCCTGAGTTCTAGTTTGTTTGCACTGTGGTCTGAGAGACAGTTTGTTGTGATTTCTGTTCTTTTACATTTGCTGAGGAGTGTTTTACTTCCAACTATATGGTCAATTTTGGAATAAGTGTGATGTGGTGCTGAGAAGAATGTATACTCTGTTGATTTGGGGTGGAGAGTTCTGTAGATGTCTATTAGGTCTGCTTGGTGCAGAGCTGAGTTCAAGTCCTGGATATCCTTGTTGGCCTTCTGTCTCGTTGATCTGTCTAATGTTGACAGTGGGGTGTTAAAGTCTCCCATTATTATTGTATGGGAGTCTAAGTCTCTTTGTAAGTCTCTAAGGACTTGCTTTATGAAACTGGGTGCTCCTGTATTGGGTGCATATATATTTAGGATAGTTAGCTCCTCTTGTTGAATTTATTCCTTTACCATTATGTAATGGCCTTTTTTGTCTCTTTTGATCTTTGTTGGTTCAAAATCTGTTTTATCAGAGACTAGGATTGCAAGCCCTGCTTTTTTTTGCTTTCCCTTTGCTTGGTAGATCTTCCTCCATCCCTTTATTTTGAGCCTATGTGTCTCTCTGCATGTGAGATTGGTTTCCTGAATACAGTACACTGATGGGTCTTGAGTCTATCCAATTTGTCAGTCCGTGTCTTTTAATTGGGGCATTTATCCCTTTACATTTAAGGTTAATATTGTTATGTGTGAATTTGATCCTTTCATTATGATTTTAGCTGGTTATTTTTCCCATTAATCGATGCAGTTTCTTCCTAGCATCTTTAAAATTTGGCATGTTTTTGCAGTGGCTGGTACTGGTTGTTCTTTTCCATGGTTAGTGGTTCCTTCAGGAGCTCTTCTAAGGCAGGCCCTGTGGTGACAAAAGCATTTGCTTGTCTGTAAAGGATTTTATTTCTCTTTCACTTATGAAGCTTAGTTTAGTTGAATATGACATTCTGGGTTGAGAATTATTTTCTTTAAGAATGCTGAATATTGGACCCCACTCTCTTCTGGCTTGTAGAGTTTCTGCTGAGAGATCTGGTGTTAGTTTGATGGGCTTCCCTTTGTGAGTAACCCTACCTTTCTCTCTGGCTGCCCTTAATATTTTTTCCTTCATTTCAACCTTGGTGAATCTGACAATTGTGTGTTTTGGGGTTGCTCTTCTCGAGGAGTATCTTTGTTGTGTTCTCTATATTTCCTGGATTTGAATGTTGGCCTGTTGGGGAAGCTTGGGGAAGTTCTCCTGGATAATATCCTGAGGAGTGTTTTCTAACGTGGTTCCATTCTCCCCGTCACTTTCAGGTACTTTCAGGTCACAATCAAATGCAGATTTGATCTTTTCACATAGTCCCATATTTCTTGGAGGCTTCATTCATTTATTTTCACTCTTTTTTCTCTAATCATGTCTTCTCGTTTTGTTTCATTAATTTGATCTTCAATCACTAATATTCTTCCTTCCACTTGATCGAATCAGCTATTGAATCTTGTGCATGCATCATGAAGTTCTCGTGCTGTGGTTTTCAGCTCCATCAGGTCATTTCAGGTCTTCTCTACACTGTTTATTCTAGTTAGCCATTCATCTAACCTTTTTTCAAGGTTTTTAGCTTCCTTGCGATGGGTTAGAACATCCTCCTTTAGCTGGAGAAGTTTGCTTTTACCAACCTTCTGAAGCCTACTTATGTCAACTCATCAAACTTATTGTCCATCCAGTTTTGTTCCATTGCTGGCGAGGAGCTGCGATCCTTTGGAGGAGAAGAGGCGCTCTGGTTTTTGAAATTTTCTGCTTTTCTGGTTTCTCCCCATCTTTGTGGTTTTATCTACCTTTGGTCTTTGAAGTTGGTGACCTACAGATGGGGATTTGGTGTGCACGTCCTTTTTGTTGATGTTGATGTTATTCCTTTCTGTTTGTTAGTTTTCCTTCTAACAGGCCCCTCAGCTGCAGGTCTGTTGGAGTTTGCTGGAGGTCCACTGCAGACACTGTTTGCCTGGGTATCAACAGCGGAAGCCGCAGAACAGTGAATATTGCAGAACAGCTATTGATGCCTGATCCTTCCTCTGGAAGCTTTGTCCCAGAGGGGCACCCACCTGTATGAGGTTTCAGTCGGCCCCTACTGGAGGTGCCTCCCAGTCCGGCTACACAGGGGTCAGAGACCCACTTGAGGAGGCAGTCTGTCTGTTCTCAGAGCTCGAACACTGTGCTGGGAGGACCACTGCTCTCTTCAGAGCTGTCAGACACGGACATTTAAGTCTGCAGAAGTTGTCTGCTGCCTTTTGTACAGCTATGCCCTGCCCACAGAGGTAGAGTCTAGAGAGACAGTTGGCCTTGCTGAGCTGCGGTGGGCTCCACCCAGTCCCAGCTTCCTGGCCGCTTTGTTTACCTACTTAAGCCTCAGCAATGGCAGATGTCCCCCTCCCCACCAGGCTGCAGCCTCACAGGTCCATCTCAGACTGCTGCGCTAGCAGTGAGCAATGCTCTGTGGGCATGGGACCTGCAGAGCCAGGCACGGGAGGGAATTTCCTGGTCAGTTGGTTGCTAAGACTGTGGGGAAAACGCAGTATTTTGGTGGGAGTGTACTTGTTCCTCCAGGTACAGTCTGTCATGGCTTCCCTTGGCTAGGAAAGGGAAATCCCCCAACCCCTTGTGCTTACGGGGTAAGGCGATGCCCCACTCTGCTTCTGCTTGCCCTCTGTGGGCTGCACTCACTGTCCAACCAAGTACCTCAGTTGGAAATGCAGAAATCATCCATCTTCTGTGTCAGTCTCGCTGGGAGCTGCAGACTGGAGCTGTTCCTATTCAGCCATCTTGGAAACAACTGCAATGGTTATAATTTTAACATCAGGCAAGGCTAACATCGGGACAAACAAGTATTAAGGGGCACAAATAAATAATCTATAATGATAAAAAAATGCAGTTCACAAGTTACAATGTTATGAATACCTCAGCACCAAATAACTTAGCACCAATATGAATATTAATTAAAACATAAAATCACAGGATGTACAAGAAAAAATGGAAGCACTATAGTAGAAGCCAAAATGACAGAGAAGGGCTAAATAGCAAAATTAATATCAGATAAAACTTGCTACTCAAGAAAGAGAATACACTCTTTTTAAAATTATCTGTGGATAATTCACAAAAATTGACCATGTATTAGGCCAAAATGAAAATATTTGTGAGGTATAAACTATAGAAATAGTACAGATAACATTGTCTAAATACAAGAAAATAAAAAAGAAGAGAAGAGCCAGGTGCAGTAGCTCATTCCTATAATCCCAGCACTTTGGGAGGCCAAGGCTGGTGGATCCCTTGAACCCAGGAGTTCAAGACCAGCCTGGGCAACAAGGTGAAACCCTGTCACTACCAAAAATATACATATATATACACAAAAAAGAGAAGAGAACACTTTATAACTTGTTTTATGAGGCCAGCATAACCTTGATATCCAAAACAGACAAGGATATTACGAGAAAGGAAAATTACAGACTGATCTCTCTCATCAATATAGATGCAAACATTCTGAACAAAATATTAGCAAATCTAACTGTATTAATACATTCAAAGCATGTATAGGTTTTTTGTTTGTTTGTTTGTTTTTTGAGATGGAGTTTCACTCTTGTTACCCAGGCTGGAGTGCAATGGCACGATCTTGGTTCACCACAACCTCTGGCTCCCAGGTTCAAGTGATTCTCCTGCCTCAGCCTCCCAAGTAGCGGGGATTACAGGCATGTATCACCACGCCCAGCTAATTTTTTGTATTTTGTAGTAGAGACAGGGTTTCTCCATGTTGGTCAGGCTGGTCTTGAACTCCCGACCTCAGGTGATCTGCCCTGGACTCCCAAAGTGCTGGGATTACAGGTGTGAGCCACCATGCCCGGCCAAGCATGTATAGTTTTTAAAAGCTCAATAACATGATCTGATGTGCAGTCAGGTTTAAACCACTGTTGTATATGATACAAGATGTCATCATCACAGACCATAATTGTAAATTCCCAGTTGAATTATCAAGTTAGAAGCTTGACTTTTCCCAGTCACTTCAGCATTATGTAGGAAAAGACTGAACTTTAAAATCGGACTGATCAGGGATGGAATCATAATCCTTTTTTTTTTTTTTTTTTTTTTTTTTTTTTAGACGGAGTCTCCCTCTATTGCCCAGGCTGGAGTGCAGTGGAGCAATCTGGGCTCACTGCAAGCTCCATCTTCTGGGTTCACGCCATTCTCCTGCCTTAGCCTCCTGAGTAGCTGGGACTACAGGCGCTCGCCACCATGCCCGGCTAATTTTTTTTGTATTTTTAGTACAGACGGGGTTTCACTGTGTTAGCCAGGATGGTCTCCATCTCCTGACCTCACGATCTGCCTGCCTCGGCCTCCCAAAGTGCTGGGATTACAGGCGTGAGCCACTGTGCCTAGCCAGAATCACAGTTCTTAGAATTTACAGGCTATGTGATTTTGGACAAGTTACCAAACCTGTTAGTGTCAGTTTTTTTCAGAGGTAAAATAAGAATAACACTAACTCTCTGTAATGTTCATTTGTGGAATTAAAGACACAGTATTTATACAGGGAATATGTTGGGATGACACCCCAAAGTATCCCTAAAACTTAGAATAAAATCAATGGGACACAAATAAAAAGGATGAGGTTAGACACCGCAGACATGACACAGCCAAAGAGATTGTTGGATTATTTGTGGGTGTGTACTCGTCTCAGCAACACCCAGATCAAATTTAAATGGCCTGGGTATATTGTCTTCTTTGGAAAATAGGAACTGGACTGCACTGGATTAGATTAAGTCTAAACCAAATCAGTTGCATAATAACATAGGAAGAAAACAATGTGCCAATCCCCACAGTAGGGACACCCTAACAACAGACATGGAGGCATCAGGCCACTGAAACAGGGTGGCATCAGCCACATCAGCCATTAGAACCATGGAGCTTTCCCCCCACCCCACCCCTGAGGTTTCATGCTCACTGGGCCACCTTCTGGTGACATTTTTACAGATGTGCCTATGGAAAGGGGATGACATGATGAGCCAACAAGCGCATCCATCAAATCCCCTAGAGCGGTATCAGTGGAAATCTAAAAGCCCTAGGACTGGGACCTTGGCCACCTCACCGCCCTTAGTGCCTGGGTGATGCTGGAGAGGATATTTGTAAGCCTCCATCTTTTTCTCCCATCCCAGTCTAGTCAGTTTATATGGCAATGAGGTGAGGAAAGGAAGCTTTGGTGATTCAGGTTTCTGCGGTGGCCACTACATGATTCATCAACGACAAGACTGCGATGATGATTTCTCAGACTTAGCAAATGCTAGCACTTATCCCTCCTGAAGTAAAGCAGGTCCATTAGGAGATGGTTTTTAATATGGCCACTTCTGGTATCTTTCATTTTTCAGAGAAAATCTTATATAACTAAAACTCCTTCTCTTCTCCTTCCTTAGTGCTGCGCCCTTCTTTGCTTCTTTCACCTCCCAGAATGCAGTCTGAACTTCAATCACTTCCACTGCCTCCCTTTTCCTCCACACTACCCTTTTTCCCATGGTCATTCAGAATACTTGTCATTGATCCTGTGGAGATCTCTTTCTCCACAGTTCATTTCCCAGTTTCGCTTTCTCCTACTGAATGATGTCCATCTCCTACCCATTCCCAGGATATGCTGAGTTTAACCACAGTCCATCATGTCGGAAAGACTAGTACGTACCGCATGAACGAAACGCTGTTTATTTTTCATGGAATAAAATGTAATGTTTTCCTGAAGGGTTGTTGTAATCTCCATCTCTACCAGACCAACAGACAGGCTGACCTTTAGAAGGTAAAACTAAACTTCTTCCTTTTCAACTCACCCCTCTCACCATGTCAGTCTCTAGGGGTTGGCAAGTAAGGAGGTAGAGCTGGTTCTGTTTCATCAATATTCTTTGTTGTTCTGTTTGATCAGTATTCTTTGCACTTAATGATGCTTATGTGCTCCAGCTTTGGCAGTTAAATCAACACCATTAATTTTGTTTTCAGTATGTGCAGAGCACCAAACCACAAGAGAAAGTGCATGACAGACAGACTCCTTGTCCTGAAAGAGATGACACTCTATGGGGAAGGACCACCCCTACTCCAAGAATACATACAACAACTCAAATGATTCAAATGGAAAAGTAGGGTGAGAGTTAGCCTTACCACAAGTGCAGTCATAGGTGTGCTCCCCAAATCAGCCTGTATGGAGGCGAAGAGCATGGGCTCTGCCACTTGCCCTCTGATTTTAGGCAACTGCTTAAGCTCTCTAAGCCTCTTTCTTCTCTGTAAGATAGGATACCCACAGTCTCTGCTTCCTAGTGTTGTAGTGAGGATTAATTAGCACCTAAAAAGTACTTAGCACAGTGATAATAATAGCTAATTTCTTAAGCATTTACTTTATACCAGTGTGGCAGCTAAATAATGGCCCCCAAAGATATCTAGGTGCTAATCCCTAGAATCTGTGTTACCTTATATCGAAAAGGGGTCTTTGCAGATGTTATTAAGTATCTTGAGATGGGGAAATTATCTTGGATCACCTGGGTGGATCTAAATGTAATCACAAATGTCCTTATAAGAGGGAGATAGACGGAGTAATCTAGGAAGGGTTTTACTGAGGAGGGCAGCAATGTGATGATGGAAAGCAGATGCTATGCTGCTGGCCTTTGAGATGGAGGAAGGTGCCACCTTCATTCTAACCTAATATAAAAATCCAGATTTATAAAACAAGTCAGTGAAAAGATACTTATTTTTACCTTGTTGCAACTTCTTGCACTCTGGACCCTGGGTTACGGGGTCATGGGATTGGTTATGGGTTTGGGAGAAAGCTGAGGCTTGAGGCTCTTCGGGCCTCTCCCTGGCCTAGAATGAAGTGGGTCAGTAAGGTTCTGCACATGTGAGTACAGGGTGTGGTGTGTGGTGAAGCCTAGTGAGGATGGCAGATTAGTAAGTATGATCCCTGGATACACCTCCCCACCATCAATGAGGAGATGGGAAGAGGTGAGAGTTGGATGAACCAATACAAGGGAATTCTTTAGAATAGTGCCTGGCTGTACTCATTTCCTATGGCTGCTGTTATAAATTACCACAAACTTGGTGGCTAAAAACAATACACATTCATTCTCTCACAGTTCTGGATGTCAGAAGTCTGAAATCAGTGTCACTGAGCCAAAATCCAAGTGTCTGCAAAGCCAAGCTCCTTCCAGAGGCTCTAGAGGAGAATCTGTTTATTTCCCTTTTCCAGAATCTAGAGTTGCATTCTTGGGCGTAGCATCTTGTTTCAGTCGTCACCTTGCCACCTTTTTCTGTATATAATAAGTCACCTAGGCAAGCAGTATGCTAACTGATTAATGATCAAAAGCTTAGTTGCTATTATGGAAGACGCTACTAGACCGGCTCCTTATCATTGCCGTCCCGAAGCTATCTGTGTCTTCAAGGCAGCTGCTTGAAAGAAACACAAAAAACAAACCAACACCCTGTCACATTTGTCCTTGTGGCCTGAGTCACAGAGAAACACAGAATGGAGAGAACCAAGTTTCCTATCTGTGACCTGACTCTGCCATAGCCTAGACCCAAGTGATGCCTATAGCACTCCCAAAGTCCCTGGGAGTTTGGATCCAGGTCAGGACTGGTAAATACCAGTGGGACTGGGTCCCGGCTCAGTATCAAGATCTATCTGTTTCCCCCAAGGGTTTTCCAAATTTCCTAGAGTACCTGAGCCTGGGGAACAGACTTTAGAACAACACTGTCCAACAGAAGTACAGAGGTCTCTTGGGATATGCAGAGGATTGGTTTCAGGACACCTCCAAAACAGCTACCAAAATCCACGATGCTCAAGTCCCTTATATCAAATGGTGTAGTATGTGCTTATAACCTACACACATCCTACCGTATATTTTAAATCATCTCTAGATTACTTATAATACCTAAGACAATGTAATTGCTATGTAAATCCTTCTTATATTTTTAAAATTTATTTTTATTGTTGTATTATGATTTTTTTCCCAGATATATTTGATCCACAGTTGGTTGAATCCACAGATGCAGAACCCAGAGATATGAAGGGCCAACTGTATGTGGGCCATGTACAGTTTTATTTATTGATTTCTTTTTTTTAGTATCAGAGTCTCGCTCTGTCACCCAAGCTGGAATGCAGTGGTACAATCATAGCTCATTGCAACTTTGAACCCATGGGCTCAAGTGATCCTCTTCCCTCAGCCTCCCGTGCAGCTGGGACTACAAGGATGCATCACCACACTCAACTAATTATTTATTTTTTTTGTAGAGATGAGGGTCTACACCTTACATTGTCCAGGGTGTACGTAACTTTTTAAATGGTCTAGTAGCCACATTAAAAAAGTAAAAAAAAAAAAAAAAAAAAAAAAAGAGGTGAAATTAATTTCAACAATATATTTTATTTAAAACAATATATCCTAAATATTATTTTAACATGTAATCAACATGAAAATTATTCTGTTTTTGGCTGGGCACGGTGGCTCACGCCTGCAATCCCAGCACTTTGGGAGGCCGAGGCGGGCAGATCACTTGAAGTCAGGAGTTTGAGACCAGCCTGACCAACATGGCAAAACACCACCTCTACTAAAAATACAAAATTAAAACAAAAAATAAAAATAAATTAAATAAATACAAATACAATACAAAAATTAGTTGGGCATGGTGGCAGATGCCTGTAATTCCAGCTGCTCGGGAGGCTAAGGCACGAGAATCACTTGAACCTGAGAGGCATGAGGTTGCAGTGAGCAGAGATGATGCCACTGTACTCCAGCCTGGGTGACGGAGTAAGACTCTGTCTCATAAAATAAAAATAAAAATGATTCTGTTTTTGTGCCACGTCTTCACAGTCCAGGGTGTATTTCACACTTAATACATCTCAGTTCACACTGGCCACATTTCAAGTGCCCGCTAGCTGCATTTTGCGATATTAGACAGCACAAGTCTACAGCAACTTGACTTGCCTGCTCCTACCCACTCTACCTCGCACTCTCATCAAATGCAGAGACGGTGCCAGGGATTTGATGAGAGGTGGGCCAGAAAAGCTCAGGGGGATATATTTTTTTTTTAATAAGTCAATAAAATATGTTGCCCAGGCTGGCCTCAAGCAATCCTCCTGCCTGGGCCACCCAAAGTGCTGGGAACCTGTAAAGGTGTGAGCCACCATGCCCGGCTACTTTTTTTTTTTTTTTTAACAAATCATTGTTGCATATATTTATGGGGTACAATGTGATGTTTTAATATATGTATCCAATGTGGCATGATGAAATCAAGCTGATTAACATATCCATCACTTCACTTACCTATTATTTTTATAGTGAGACATTTGAAATTTACTCTTAGCTATTTTGAAATATATATTACCATTGACTATAGTCACCCTCACGTGCAATGGATCTCAAACCCCGTTCCTCCTGTCTATCTGAAATTTTGTACCCTTTAATCAACAATTCCCCATTCTCTCCCTCCCCATCTTCCCCTAAGCCTCTGTTAACCATTGTTCTACTTTCTACTTCCATGAGTTCAACTTTATTAGATTCCACATATAAGTGAGAGCATGTGGTATTTATGTTTCTGTGCCTGGCTTATTTGACTTAGCATAAAGACCTCCAGATTCATCTATGTTGTTGCTGGAAACGACAGGATGTCCCCCTTTCGGGGACCTTGTTATTGTCATCATGGTGATGCTATGAGTCCACCAGAACAAAACATGGTTCTTCTGAACCATCCTGATTTTTTCCAATGTCCCTCTTTTCTGCTCTGCAGAAACCAAGGACTAGCACTCTCAGAGAATTTGACCTGTATGTTATTCTAGCACTGACTTCACTTTGCCTTACAGTCAGTTGTTTATATTTCCAAGTCTCCAACCAGATTATAAATGCCTTAATGGAAGGGTCCCACTCCCTGTTATCTCACTTTACAGGAAAAGAAAAAAAAAGCTGTGAGTTTAGCACTCAGTCATCAACAAATGTCTGTTGAATGAATGCATAAATGAATGAATGAGACAACCCTAACGGGGTTGATGAATGTGTGTTATGGAAGCCTTGGTTTTATCTGGCACCTCCAGGTCCGTACAACCTGCTTCCTAACAAGCAGTGAAACCCATCAGGACACTGGTGGGTCCCAGTCTGAAACTGAAGGAAATACTTTCCTTTATCTTCTGGATTCTTACACGTATGAATTCAATTCATCAAATAGTTCCTGAGTAACTCCCATATTCCAGGCATTGTGCTGGTGCTGTGGGAGCTGCAAAGATTAGTAAGAAATAATCCTTGCCTTCAAGTACCCAACAATGTAGTAAGGGCCTTTGGCAGGTATACACAAATAATTTTAATTTGAGGTTGAGTAACCTAAGTGCTCTACGTGGAATAGAGTCCTGTGGGGAGAGGGGGCAAGAAGAGGGGGTTGCCAAAGAAGTTTCATTCAGAGATATCCTTTGAGATGATGTCCGAAAGAAGGACAGGATTTGAACAGGTGGGAATGGAGAGAGGGAAAGAAACAGGTTTTTAAAATCTGACAAAAGGGGTGGGTGTGGTGGCTTGTGCCTGTAATCCCAGCACTTTGGGAGGCCGAGATGGGCAGATCATGAGGTCAAGCGACCGAGACCATCCTGGCCAACATGGTGAAACCCCATCTCTACTAAAAATATAAAAATTATCCAGGCATGGTGGTGCGCACCTGCAGTCCCAGCTACTCAGGAGGCAGAGGCAGGAGAATCGCTTGAACCCCAGGAGGCGGAGGTTGCAGTGAGCCAAGATCGTGCCACTGCACTCCAGCCTGGCGACAGAGCAAGACTCGTCTCAAAAAAAAAAAAAAGTCTGACAAATGAGGAAGAAACACAATACAGAGTAGGTATGGTGAGGAGCCTAACTAGGACAAGGAAATGAACCCAGTTTTAAAGATAAGAGCAACGTGAAATACATCACAACACCGTGACAAGGAAATAAACCTCACAAGGAAACAAACCTCATTAAGTGGGTGAGGGCCCCACAGTTGGCAGGCACCCTCATTTAAGTCAGCAACACCATGAAGAAAAGCTCTTGAGATTGGGAATTCCAGGAAGAGATGAGATCTGTGTCACACCTTCATCTGTGTCACACCTTCATCTGTGTCACACCCTCATGGTTGCAGAGGCAAGGAATGGAGGAATGAAGGGCTCTCTGATCAAGAAAGAGGGAATCTCCTAAAGATTGTGACACAACCAGATTGAGCAAAGCCCCCAAGTGACAGAGAAAGGATGAGAAGAGATCAGATACGCTGGAAATAACTTTATGTAACACAGAAGACAAGGGGAATATTCTGGCTAGTGAGTACTACATGCTCTGGAGATCAGGGGAACCATACAAACAGGAAATCTAATAGCAGGCTGGGAAATCACCCCAGTGGGGGAGATGCAAGAAGAATGGAGACAGTGATAGTGAGAACTGGAATGTAAATTCTAAGTGACAGCCTTTTCCAAGCCACTAAGGTCAGGATCCAAGGCCTGGAGTAGGGTGGTTCTGTACATATCTCAGAAATTGCACCCACAACAGCAGGAAAAAATTCCAAGACTGATATTGAGGCAGGTGTGCAAAACAAAAGCAGAGACAATCTGATTTAAGGAAAAGATTGATTTACTTTCAATTTTATTTTTAAATTTCAGATCCACCTAATGCCCTGAGCAGTTTTACTTCAGAACAAAGAGCAGGCCCCTTTACCTTTCAGAGCATGCACATGAGACAGCCTGAAGGACACACACATTCTGCACTCAGTGATACACCATAGCTGTAAAGGAAACTAAAAAAGGCAAGCATGCATTGATCATGTGGCAAACGCTAGGCCCTGTGCAATGCACTTTTACAGGCATTTTCTCATTTAATCCTCCAATATTACTATGGCATTATGTTACTATCTTCATTTCTCAGATGTGGAAACAGGTTACATAGCTCACTAAGATGACAAAAACTAGTAATTAGTGGGGTTGTAGGACGATTTTTCATATTATAAAATCGTGATTTTTCACAGTTATACGACTGTTCAGATTTCCTTTTTTGTGGCAGTTTTAGTAAGATATATTTCCTAGAAATTTAAATAGCTCGTGTAAATGTTCAAATTTATTGGCATTAATTTGGTCATAATTTCCTCTAATTTTTTAAATGTCTCTAGAATCTTAGATGTATTCCTCTTTTTATTTTTGATAATATCTGTGCCTTCTTTCCTTTTTTTGGCCAGTCCTGTCAGAAATTTATAAATTTCTTTTAGTCTTCAAAACTCAACTTCTTGATTTGTTGATCATTTCTATTGTAAGTTTGTTTCCTATTTTATTAATTTCTCCTTCTCTACTATAATTCCATATTATTTCCTTCCTTCTATTTTCTTTGGGGTTTTTTGGTGATTTTTTTTTCGATTTCCTTTCTTTCTTTCTTTTTCTTTTTCTTTCTTTCTTTCTTTCTTTCTTTCTTTCTCTCTCTCTCTCTCTCTTTCTCTTTCTTTCTTCCTTTCTTTCCCTCCCTCCCTCCCTCCCTCCTTTCCTTCCTTCCTTCCTTCCTTCCTTTCTTTCTGTCTTTCTTTTTTCTCTCTTTCTCTCTTTCTTTTTTGATGGTCTCGCTTTGTTGCCCAGGCTAGAGTACAGTGGCACAAACATGGCTCCCTGCAGCCTCAACATCCCAGCTCAAGGCAATCCTCCCACTTCAACTTCCTGGGTAGCTGGGACCACGGGTGCACGCCACCACACATAGATACTTTAAAAAACTTTTGTAGAAATGGGGTCTCCCTATGTTGCTCAGGCCTGTCTAGAACTCCTGCACTCAAGCAATACTCCCGCCTCGGCTTCCCAAAATGCCAAGATTACAGGCGTGAACCACCATGTCCAGCCCCTATTTTCCATTCTTTTACGTTCAACATTTTAAGATCCTTAAATTTTAAATGTCTTTTATAAACAGCATATAATTATTTTAAAACCCTAACTGCCAGTTGTGGTGTTTCAATTGAAGCATTTTGTCCACTTAAGATAATTATTGATATACTAGAGTAAATAATAAACATTTCTACCATATATCTCCCCTAAAGAGAGAAAAAATTTCCTTGGGAAGAAATGAGGGATATTATATTGATGCCATCTACTGAAAAAATTAAAAAACTAAAAAACTACTCCAAGTAACATTGTTTCCGTTAAGCAAACCTTTTTTTTTTTTTTTTTTTTTTTTGAGATGGAGTCTCGCTTTGTCACCCAGGCTGGAGTCCAGTGGCGCTATCTTGGCTCACTGCAAGCTCCACCTTCCGGGTTCACAGCATTCTCCTGCCTCAGCCTGCACAGCAGCTGGGACTACAGGTGCCTGTCACCACGCCCAGCTAATTTTTTGTATTTTTTAGTAGAGACGGGGTTTCACCATGGTCTCAATCTCCTGACCTCATGGTCCGCCCCCATCAGCCTCCCAAAGTGCTGGGATTACAGGCATGAGCCACCGCACCCGGCCTAAGCAAACTTTTAAAAAGTTTTTGTTCCAGGTTTCAACTATGTTATTGTATTGGATAAACACATTCTGCCTTCAGCTATTCATAGATTTCTATCTCTTCCAACCTGTTAGGGTAAAAATGGAGCTGTCATGAACTTTTTGTGTCTTAGGAGGTAAAAAGCTCCCTAACTCTATCTAGTTTCCCCACACTAGATAGCCCTAATTTGAGTTTTGTGGGGTTTTTTTGTTTTTTGTTTGTTTGCGTGTTTTTGTTTTTCGTTGTTGTTGTTGTTCTTGTTGTTTTTTAAGACAGAGTTTCGCTCTGTCGCCCAGGCTGGAGTGCAATGGTGCAATCTCGGCTCACTGCAACCTCTACCTCCTGGGTTCAAGCAATTCACCTGCCTCAGCCTCCTGAGTAGCTGGGACTACAGGCACGTGCCACCATGCCCAGCTCATTTTTGTATTTTTACCAGAGACAGGGTTTCACCATGTTGGCCAGGCTGCTCTCAAACTGCTGACCTCAAGTAATCCACCCACCTTGGCCTCCCAAAGTTCTGGGATTACAGGTGTGAGCTGCTGTGCCCAGCTTTGAGTTTTTTATTGAACTTAATTTTTTAAGTAAAGACTGGGTTCTTGCTACGTTGCCCAGGCTGATCTTGAACTCCTAGCCTCCAGAGATCTTCCTACCTTGGCCTCTAAAGTGCTGAGACCACCATGCCTGGCCCCAATTTGAGTTTTCAAAGTACTAGTTTGATGATCATTTATCACTTACTTTGTGACAGGAACCAGAATATGCTAATAATAATGAAGCTGTATAGCTTTTTTATTGAGCGCTTACTAAGTACCAGTTATGGTCCTAAGCACTTTACATGTATTACGTCACTTAATCCAACACAATTTCCCTAAAATTTTGGCATTAAGATCCCCATTTACCAGGAAACTGAGGCACAGACAGGTTAAGTAACTGGTCCAAGATCACAAACTAGATAAGAGTTATAGTTGGAATTTAAATCAAGACAGTCTGACTCTGTTCTCTTAACCACTCCCTTATACTGCTACTGAGATGCAATGCCCTCTCCTATACAAAGGGTATGAGTTCAAGTATCATTTATGAGTATGTTTGCTGTGGTATAATGTAGAATGCAAAGTAAACAGAAAAAAAAATCTAGGGAAGGTCTATAGATTTTAATAAAATTGTTAATAGCTTTAGGTGGGTTCTCCTATCCCGTAGTAACAGGATGATAGATGCATCGCTGGGCCACTAGGCCTTTCATTTAAGTACTTCAGGGAATCACTCATGCAAATAGAATTTTCTGCTAAATCGTTGTTTCTGGGAATTATTTGTGCCTAGTAAAATTTTATAGACTCACAGACCTGGAAGATCCCTTAGAGATCAATTATTCCAGACCACTCATTTATAGTATTAACAATTATCTTTGGAGGTGCTTTTGTTTGTGTGTTTGTTGAGACAGTGTCTTACTCTGTCACCCAGGTGTACGGTGGTGCAATCACAGCTCACTGCAGCCTTGACCTCCTGGGCTCAGGTGATTCCCCCACTTCAGCCTCCTGGGTAGCTGAAACCACAGGCACGTTCAGCTAATTGTTTGTATTTTTTGTAGAGATAAGGTTTTGTCATGTTGCCCAGGCTGGTCTCAAACTCCTGGACTCAAACTATTCTGCCACAGCTTCCCAAAGTGCTAGGATTACAGGCATGAGCCACCACACGTGGCCTGGAGGTGGTATTTTAAGGACCTTTTTCTTTTTTTTTTTTTATTTCTATGATGTTTAATTTTTTTATAAGAACATATCACACATACAAAAATAAACTTAAAGATGGTTATTTCTGCTAAGACAATTCAATGAGGGAAATAATAGTCACTTCAACAAATGGTGCTGGAACAACTGAATATCCACATGCCAAAGAATGAATCAGGACTCCTACCTCAAACTATACTAACTCAAATCATAGACCTAAATATAAAAATTAAAACTATAAAACTCTTAGAAGAGAATGTAGGAGTAAATCTTCATGATCTTAGGTTGGGCAATGGTTTCTTAGGTACAAACCAAAGGCACAATCAACAAAAGAAAGTATAGATAAATTGGACTTTCTCAAAATTAAAAACTGTGTGTTGTAAACAATGTCATCAAGAAAACAAAACAAAAATATATATATATATATAAACCAATTCATGAACAGGAAAAAATATTTGCAAATCATATATATGATAAAGGATTTGTATCCAGAATATATAAAGAACTCTTATAATTCATTAACAAAAAGACAATTAACCCAGATTAAAAATGGCAAAGCAGGTGAATAGAAAGATATTCTATTCTTTCTATTAAGTATTCTTCAGAAGATATTGAAATATATTCAATGTCTTCTTTTATTGGCTTCTTTTTTTATCTCCAAAGAAGATACAAAAAATAGCCAGGCTGGGCACTGTGGCTCACGCCTGTAATCCCAACACTTTGGGCAGCTGAGGTGGGTGGATCACTTGAGTCCAGGAGTTCAAGACCAGCCTGGGTGACATAGCAAAACTCTGTCTCTACACACAAAAAAATTAACCAAGCATGGTGGCCTGTGCCTGTAGGCCCAGCTACTCAGGAGGCTGAGCCAGGAGAATTGGTTGAGCCTAGGAGGTGGAGGTTACCATGAGCCAAGATCATGTCACTACATTCCAGCCTGGGTGATAGAGTGAAAACACATCCATAAAAAAGAGAGAGAGAGAGAGCCAATAAGCACATGAAAAGATATTCAATATTATTAGCCATTAGAGAAATGCAAATCACAAGAGACCACTTAACACCCATTAGGATGGCTATATTTAAAAAGATAGATAAATGTTGTCGAGGATATGAAGAAATTAGAACCCTATTCATTGCTAGCGGGTATGAAAATGGTGTAGCTACTTTGAAAAACAGGTGGCACTTCCTCAAAATGTTAAACATAGTTATTACATGACCCAGCAATTACACTCTTAGATATATATGCAATAGAAAAAAAAACATATATCCACATAAAAATGAAATATTCATAGCAGCATTATTCATAGTAGATAAACAGTGGAAAGACCTAAATGTCCATCAGTTGATGAATAGATAAATAAAATGTAGTATATCCATAGTATATCCACACAATGGAATATTATTATGCTTAGCAATAAAAAGTAATCAAGTACTGATACATGCTTTAACATAAATGAACCTGGAATACATTATGCTAAGTGAAAGAAGCTAGTCACAAAAGAGCATATATCGTATGATTCCATTCATATAAAATGTCCAGAATAGGCAAATAAATATAGATAGAAAGTAGATTCATGGTTGCTTAGGCTGGAGTGTGTGTTGGGGGCATGGGGAGTGACTGCTAATGGGCAAGTGGTATCTTCCACACAATTGTAATCTATAGATCAAGGTCAACAGCCTGCCTTAAACATCATTTATAATTGGTTTGGCAATAATAGACAAAGATACAGTGACTTAAACAAAACAGAAGTTTGTTTGTCTGGCACATAAATCTAGAGGTAGGCAGCTCAAGGCTGGGATGGCAGGTTTCTCCACAATATCCTCAGGATCTCAGGCTGTTCTCAGTCCACTGCTTTGCCAACCCTAGGGTATGGTTCTTGCTCTTATGGACTGAAATGGTAACTATCACATCCTCTAAGTAACAGGCTCTAGGAACACAGAAAGAGTGGGAGTGGAAGGAAAGGGAGACAAAGAGTATGTGCCAATGCCTTTAAGAAAAGTTCCCAGATGCCATTTCTGCTGTATATCCATTGGCTAAACCACTGTGACATAGCCATACTTAATTTCAAGTGAGACTGAGAATACATTCTTTATTCTTGGTAGCATGTGCTTAGATAGAAATTAGGGGTTCTAGGGCCAAGTGTAGTAGCTAATGCTCATAATCCCAGCAATTTAGGAGGCTGAGGCGGGAGGATCGCTTGAGCCCAGGAGTTTGAGATCAGCCTAGGCAACATAGTGAGATCCTGTGTCTATAAAAAAAATTAAAAATTAGCCAGGTATAGTGGTATATGCCCATAGTCCTTGCTACTTGAGAGGCTGAGGTGGGAGGACTGCTTGAATCCAGGAGTTCAAGGTGATTGCACCACTGCACTCCAGCCTGGGGAAACAGGAAAGGAAACGAAAGGAATGGAAAGGAAGGGAAGGGAGGGGAGGGGAGGGGAGGGGAGGGGAGGGGATGGGAGGGGAGGCGAAGGGAAGGGAAGGCAAAGGGAAGGGAAGGGAAGGGAAGGGAAGGAAAGGGAAGGAAAGGGAAGGGAAGGGAAGGAAAGGAGAGGAGAAAAAAAAGAAAAGGAGAGGAAGGGAGGGAGGAAGAAGGAAGGAAGGAAGGAAGGAAGGAAGGAAGGAAGGAAGGAAGGAAGGAAGGAAGGAAGGAAAGAAGGAAGGAAGGAAGGAAGGAAGGAGAAAGAAAGAAAAGAAAGAAAGAAAGGAAGGAAGGAAGGAGAGAAAGAAGGAAAGAAGAAAGAAAGAGAAAAAGGAAGAAAGGAAGGAAGGAAATAAATAAATTAGAGGTTCTATATCATCACAGAAAAAAGAGAAACAGACATTCAGAAATTAACTGGCAGACTTGGTCAATGACTCATAACATATCTAATTACAGAAAACACTACCAAAAGCTAGGAAAAAAAAAATCTAGTCACAAAGGATGAAATAAGTAAGATGAACTACACACTAAATTAAACAGTATAGGAAATGACTGTGCTTAATAGTTGAAAGCATCAGAGGAGACATGCTTGCAAAAGGATGGAGAAATAATCAAAAGTTCTACAGTAAGGAGAACTTTTTTTTTCTTTTTTTTCTTTTTTCTTTTTTTGAAACGGCGTCTCCCTCTGTTTCCAGGCTGGAGTTCAGTGGCGCAATCTTGGCTCACTGCAACCTCTGCCTCCCAGGTTCAAGGGATTCTCCTGCCTCAGCCTCCCGAGTAGCTGGGATTACAGGCACGTGCCGCCACACCTGGCTAATTTTTGTATTTTTAGTAGAGACGAAGTTTCACCATGTTGGGCAGGATGGTCTCGATCTCCTGACCTCGTGATCCGCCCACCTTGGCCTCCCAAATGCTGGGATTACAGGCATGAGCCACCACGCCTGGCCAGAGAATACTTTTTATAAGGATATTCAGAGGCAATATCCATCAGCTACATTAAAGCAATTTTTTAAAAAAAGATTACATGAGCAATAACTAAGATCATATTGCTTTTCACTTCCCATTAAGACAATAAACTTAAAATAGTTCACCTTTGCTTATTTTATTTTTTTATATGCTTCTAATTCCTGGCAGACTTATATTATCACCGATTTTATCGTGTCTGACAATATTTCAAGGATATAGGTTACATTTTGCTTTACTATACACATCTAAAGATACAATAACTTTTTTTGGGAAACAAACCAAAAAAAAGTTTCATTGTAATTTTTAATTTACACATCCATAATACATCAGAAAAATACTGGATACTCTTTCAAGAAATTCCAACATACGCAACTTGGTATAAATTTACTTAATCCTCTTAGTCATTAATTGAAGATTTCTTCCAAGAAATTGCTATTAATGCAGAAATACAAAAAGGAAACTTATTCAATTGAGCAAATAAAAAGATTAAAAATGTTTACTTTAGTTCTACGAATAAAATTCACAACAGAGTATTACCACAGGTGGAAATTATACTTTTAAAATTCTGACTAATTTTTTAACAGTTTTTAAAAATTTGTTTTTGTGTTACACTGTTATGTCTTTTTGAGCAATCAGAATGTTTCTTTATCCAGCAATAATACATAAAGCAACACTATTACATGTCCAAATGTAGGTATATGTCCTTATCTACGGCTGATTTTAATATTTATCATTGCTCTTTTAAATATACTAATAAATGTTTGGTAAGTCCAAATGAACAGGGTTAGTAATATGGCAAGACGTCTAGGATCTAGGAAACTGTGGACTAGTTGCAAGAGGTAGTTTTAACATTGCTAAATAAAGAGAAAATGATAAACACACAAATTATTTTTTAAATAAGCTATCAAAAACCCATACTTTAAAAATTGCTCTTTTAAAAACAATTTTTTAAAAAAATCTTTATTTTTAAAATTGTTATCAATGACTCCACTGAATACTACTCAGATCAAAGTATCTAAATATCCATCTCACTCAACACAATTCAAATCCCAATGGCCACTTTTCAGTTGGTTCCCTTGGTTCTACCCTCTCAATGTCAGCTGTGGTTAGTTGTCTTCTCTTTATGTACGGCACTAGGACAGAAAACCCAAATATGCAGTCCACGGACACCTGGGTAATCCATGTATAGGCTTCTGGGCATCTGTGAGCCTTTATATGTAAAGTTCGTGTGTTGTGTTTTTGTTTGTTTTTTTTTTTGTGCGTGTGTGGTTTTAAGGAGTGTAGAGTTTAATAGGCAAGGAGGAAGAGAAAAGACAGAAGGAAGAAGCTCTGTTTGGTTTTTTAAATATTTATATATTTGATATTGAATGGAATGGCAGTGTGTGTGTTATGTTTGTATGTGTGTATGCTAAGGAAAGGGGCCTGTGTTTCATCAGATTCTCAAAAGAAACTATAATTGGGGCTGTTCATATAATTTATCTTCCAAACTAGGACACTTGAGAATTAAAAACTAATGCCAGACCAACAGCATAAACCACATGTAAATAGGGACATGCGGTCACCCTACCTTGATATCATTGTTTTAGCACAGCAAATATAAAAGCATATTCCTGGGTCAATTCTGCAGGTAATTTATTCAATATGTAAAGGATGTCTCCTCCATTACCATGCTTAATAGAGAAGGCTCTACTCTCTACTCTCTAGGTATTTGAAATACAACCGCTTTATTCAACACAATATTCCCTTGTTTCTTCCCTACCTGAGTTTACTCTAAATTTTATTTTAAACTACCTATTACCATGTTGTTAACTGGGTAATTCTGTAGAGGGAAGTACATCTGTTTTTCTACAACTGGAGTTCTTATAAAATGTTTTTCTGGGTTGTAAAATAAAACATACAGAAAGTCACATGTATATAATATATATATGTCTATATGTACTACATTTATATTAAAGTATATTTATAGTAAATATTTACATTTACTATAGTATATTACACCACATATGTATATATTTGGATTTGTTTTACAAGTGAGAACTCATTCCAGGCAATATATATAGTGATTTCTAAAAAATATATAAAATGCTTCACAAATATGCATGTCATCCTTGCTCAGGGGCCATGCTAACCTCTGAATAGTTCCAGTTTTGGTATATGTGCTGTCAAAGTGAGCACATATATAGTAATTTCATTGCTCTTTGATCAGACTTCAGTCTTAATGGGGGAAAATGTTAGTTATGAACTTCTTTTGTGCTTCTAAGTAATACAAAAACCCAGATATTCTGGTATTCTTGGCCACTTTACAAAACAAGTATTTGAGTCTATAGAGTCCTGGGTCTTTTTCTCAATACCCCTGAAAGTACACTAATGCAATACTATATATTCAGACAAAATACACGTATACATATGTAATATTAAATCTGCCAAAAGAAAAGCATAGTAGATTCTATTTTAAATGATCACAACATATTTGTTAGTGTTCAAATAATTGGGCCTCTATTAACTAGTACTTCCACAGTTTACTATAACAAATAAAAACTGATGTCTGGGCCCGGCGCAGTGGCTCACGCCTATAAATCCAGCACTTTGGGAGGCTGAGGCAGGTGGATCACCTGAGGTCGGGAGTTCAAGACCAGTCTGGTCAACATGGTAAAACCCCATCTCTACTAGAAATACAAATTAGCTGGGTGTGGTGACATGGGCCTGTAATCCCAGCTACTCAGAAGGTTGAGGCAGGAGAATCGCTTGAACCCAGGAGGCAGAGGTTGCAGTGAGCCAAGATCGTGCCACTGCACTCCAGCTTGGGCAACAGAGTGAGACTCCATCTCCAAAAAAAAAAAAAAAAAAAAAAAAAAATTGAGGTTCTAATCATACAATTGTAAAATCTAAAAAAAATTATATTCTAATTTTCTAATTTTTAAAAGCTAAAAGTTGGCCAGGAACAGTGATTCACACCTGTAATTCCAGCATTTTGGGAGACAGAGGCAGGTGGATCACTTAAGGTCGGTAGTTTGAGACCACCCTGGCCAACATGGTGAAACCCTGTCCCTACTAAAAATACAAAAATTAGCCAGGTGTGGTGGCGGGCAGCTGTAATCTCAGCTACTTGGGAGATTGAGGCAAGAGAATGACTTGAACCTGGGAGGTGGAGGTTCCAGTCACTGAACTCCAGCCTAGGTGACAGAGCGAGACTCTGTCTCAAAAAAAAAGCTAAAAAGATCTCAATTAAAAGATCCTATTTTCGTTCATGTCTTTTTGAACAGTCACTATTCAAAAATGACAATGTTTACTATACTTAGACCACATATAACTAATAATATAATTGTATAAAAAGAAAAACCTCAATAATTAAAAATTGGAGTCATACTTAAATTTATTATTTTCCTAAAAATCTAGAAGTACATTGAGTAATAGCAAAGGCTTTATTTTCCATTTTTAAGGCCGGGCACGGTGGCTCACGCCTGTAATCCCAGCACTTTAGAAGGCCGAGGGAGGTGGATCACCTGAGGTCAGGAGTTCGCGACCAGCCTGGACAACATGGTGAAACCCTGTTCCTACTAAAAACACAAAAAAAATTGCTGGGCATGATGGTGCACGGCTGTAATCCCAGCTACTCAGGAGGCTGAAGCAGGAGAGTCACTTGAACCTGGGAGGTGGAGGTTACAGTGAGCCGAGATCGCAGCATTGCATTCCAGCCTGGGCAACAAGAGCGAAACTCCGTCTCAAAAAAAAAAAGAAAGAAAAAGAAAAAGAAAAAGCTTCTATTTCATTTAAACTCCCCAAAAGAAACTCTACTCATTAGGATGAGATCCTACAAATAAAGCAAAATTGTGTTCCCAGAAAACTCAGGGACCACCCAGTACTTAATTCTGGCCAAACAATAAGAGATAAAGGGAAAAAGAGTTGGGGGCGGGGGGGATGAAAAGCAAGAGATATTGTGAAAGAAGGAATATTTTTATTATTTTATTTTATTATTATTATTATTATTAGGAACAGAGTCTAGCTCTGTTGCCCAGGCTGCAGTCCAGTGGCACAATCTCGACTTACTGCAAGGTCAGGTCTCCCGGGTTCACGCCATTCTCCTGCCTCAGCCTCCCGAGTAGCTGGGACTACAGGTGCCCGCCACCGCGCCCGGCTAATTTTTTGTATTTCTAGTAGAGACAGGGTTTCATTGTGTTAGCCAGGATGGTCTCGATATCCTGACCTTGTGATCCGCCTGCCTCAGCCTCCCACAGTGCTGGGATTACAGGCGTGAGCCACCGCGCCCGGCCCGAATACTTTCATTATTAGCAAATGATATGACTATGCACCCTGAAGAGCCAAGAGAATCGATTAAAATATCCTTAGAATCTTAAGGAATTCCAAATGGGTAGATATAAGACCAATACCCTCAATTCAGTAACTCAGAGTGGCTGCTTTCGCTGGTAAAGTGGAGGTATCTTCAAGGAAATCGGAACCCGTGATGATCCCTGGCAACTCGATCTGTTTGGGGCTGTTTCTAAACATTAGGGAATGGAAACTCGGTGGCGGCCCTAAGTAGCCTGGTTTCAGGCTGTCATGGATGCACTCATAGAAGGTGATACCTGTATGCTACCTTGTGAAAAAACCCCAGCAACTCCAGTTTCAACATATTGAGGAGATGCTTCTGTTGCTTCCCATTTTGCCCATATGAAGACATCAAAAAAGGACTTAAGGATTCAGAGAAAGAGAAGACTTATGTTAAAAAAAAGAATTAGATTTTTGAAAGAAAAGCTTACAGGAGCTCAATTAGATGAAGAAATAAGTTTTGTGGAATAGCAACAAGTAAATAGGGCCTATTATGTATATTGAAACATTTGCATTGATAGAGATAATTTAGAGAACAAATCGGATAAAATGAGTAAACACAAGTCTGAATCTTTAAAAGTATTGAATGAACAGATGCAATCTAAAGAAGCAGAACTCTAGCTAAGGACAGAGGTGGAAACTCAGCTGGTGATGAGGAATTTCAATCTACCTTCATCAAACTGGGAGGTGGAAAAGTTAAGCAGTGACCTGAAGATCCATGGTTTGGAACAAGAGTTGATGAGGAAAGAATGTAATGATCTCAAAATAGAACCACTCAAAAACCAAACAAATCTCTGTATCAGGAAGACAATCTGAAGAGCAGAGATCTCTGAAGAGTAAGAACTTCAACTGATAATACGTAGAATGCATACTGGCAACTGAGGAGATAAATGTCTAGTTTATATCTGGTGACTCAAGTGCTAGCTGAACTATTAAGAAAACTGAAAACCCCAACTTCAATCAAGACAGCCTGCACCTCAGTAGGATGCATTGAAGACCCTTGCAAAGATGGCACAAAACTGCACATGATGAATTTTACTGCAACATACACAAGACATCCCCTTCTCTCACCAAATGGCAAAGCTCTTTGTTATACTACATCTTCCTCTTTACCAGGAGATATAAAGGTTTTATCAGAGAAAGCAGCCCTCCAATCACGGACAGATAATGAGAGAGCCATTTCTAATGAGGGCACACACTCTTATGGCAGAAATTCTCTGGAAGATCACTTTGAGTATTCCCAATCCCTCCTGACACAAGTGAGACAGCATTTAGGGAAATTAAAAGTAAAATTTTGCCTTTAACCAGTGTGCCACCACTGCATTACTTGGATCAACATAATCAAAATTTCCTTTATAAGACTTAAGTCTGAAGAGATTCATCATTTCATCACAAGGACACTATCTCTCAGTGGTTCTCTCAAGAAATTACTTAACAAACTAAATGTAGATTTTGATTAAAATTTTGGAGAGTTCTTTAGTACATGCATTTGAACATACTGTATAATATTATATAGTTTATTTTCAGTATGAAAGAATACCCTCCAGCTCCATATTCTAAGAAACAGATATATACTACTATTTTTTTTTTTTTTTTTTTTTTTTTTTTATGCATGGCCTCACTCTTTACCTTGGTTGAAGCACAGCGGAATGACCGTAGATTGCTCACTGCAAACCTCAACTCCTAGGCTTAAGCAATCCTCCTGCCCCAGCCTCCTAAGTAGCTAGGACTACAGGAGTACACCACTACACCCAGTTAATTTTGTTTTATGTTTCGTAGAGACTGGGTTGCTCTCTGTTGCTCAGACTGGTCTTGAACTCCTGGCCTCAAGCTATCCTCATGCCTCAGCCTTCTAAAGTGCTGGGATTACAGATGTAAGCCACCATGCCTGACCTGCTGCTATGCTAATTAATAAATACCCTGGGCCCAGAAGTTCAAGACCAGCCTCAGCAACATAGTGAGATGCCATCTTGACAAAAAAAAAATTTAATTAGTCCGGGCGAGTTGGCACACACCTGTAATCCCAGCACTTTGGGAGGCCTAAGAGGGTGGATTGCTTGAGGTCAGGAGTTTGAGACCAGCCTGGTCAACATGGCAGAAACACGTTTCTATTAAAAATACCAAAAAAAATTGGCCAGGCGTGGTGGTACACACCTGTAGTCCCAGCTACTCAGGAGGTTGAGGCACGAAAATCGCTTGAACCCAGGAGGTGGAGGTTGAGAGGTTACAGTGAGTCAAGATTGTACCACTGTACTCCAGTCTGGGTGACAGAAATGCTGTCTCAAAAAAAAAAAAAATTTTTTTTTTTTTTTAATTAGCCAGGCATGGTGGCACACATCTGCGGTCCTAGCTACTCAGGAGGCTGAGGTGGGAGGATTGCTTGAGCCCAGGCGTTCCAGGTTGCAGTGAGCTATGATCATGCCATCTCACTGCAGCTTGGGTGACACAGCAAGATCTTGACACACACACACACACACACACACACACACACACAAAATTAAGTAAATAAATACACATAAGGTGTTTAAGAAAAAAAACTCTTTATACCATAATTTCCACATCTGAGAATTTACGTGAAGAAAACTATCAAAAAAATAGAGCAAGACTTATTTTTAAAAAGATGTTCATGGAGGTATCATAAAAGTAACAAATTGTAGGCCAGGTGTGGTGGCTCATGCCTGTAACCGTAGTGGCATTTTAGGAGGCTGAGGAGGGAGGATCTCTCGCTTCAGCCTGGGAGGTTGAGGCTGCAGTGAACTAAAATCATGCCAGTGCGCTCCAGCCCCAGGGGTCAGAGTGAGCTTTTGTCTCAAAAAAAAAAAAAAAAAAAAAAAAGTTAAACAAACAAAATGAAATGTCATATGCTGCCATTATACATCATAATATCAAATAACATTTTTCAGCCAGGCACGGGTGCTTTATGCCTGTAATCCCAGCACTTTGGGAGGCTGAAGCAGGTGGATCACTTGAGGCCAGGAATTTGAGACCAGCCTGGGCAACATGGCAAAACCGTATCTTTACTAAAAATACAAACAATTAGCTGGTGTGGTGGGGTGGCATGTGCCTGTAGTCCCCACTGCTCGGGAGGCCAAGACACGAGAATTGCTTGAACCCGGTAGGCAGAGGTTGCAGTGAGCCGAGATCACACCACTGCACTCCAGCCTGGGCAACAGAGTAAGACTTTTTCTCAATCAAAAACAAAAAACAAAAAATGAAGGTTATTACTGGGAGAAGATTTGGGAGAAATTAGGATTTTATACTAAATCTGTACTGCCTGATTTTTTGTACATCAAGTTTGTATGATGTAAAAAAAAAATCAGTGTCCCCAATAGTATGCTAACAAATGCTCCAGCAGGTAAATTGAGGGTATATTTTATCTATGTTCACACTGCACCCTCTGCTGTTTCCACAAAGAAAAGGCTCAAAGTAGACACCTACCCAGGGTTTATTCATATCCTTTGTCCATTTTTGTTGTTTTTGGATTGGTCGTATTTTTCCCAGATTTGTAATACCTCTTTGTATATTAAGGAAATTAGCCCTTATGGAAGAAAAACTTGAAAAAATTATGTAAATTACAACATTACTTTTTATTTTGAAGAATGATAACTACTATTTGATCATTTTTATTATAGCAGCTAAATACCAGACTGCAGGGTACCCCAGTCCCATCCTCCCCTCCCCCGATTCTACTCCTGGCTTTCTTCCCATGTCCTGACCAAAAATCACAGAGTGCTTTGACTGCTCTGTGAGACAGCCCAGTGCAGGGTTTTCCCAGCGGGCTTGAACTCAAACCAGGACCTTAAACATTTCCAGGGACTGATAAAGGTATTTAGGTTGCTGCTCAAAACACTGAAAGAAACTGGCCTCAGCCCTGAGCCAGATTCCTTAGACCCTCATATAAACTCCATATCCAGACCCTCTCACTGTGGATATACCTAGGTAGAACACCCCTTTTATCTTGTCCATTGCAAGGATTGGCGCAGTAATCTGCAAGTTCCCTCAGTAAATGCTTTAGACTGATTACTTCATTTAGTGGTTCTTTCTTCAGAATCCCAACTGACCACAACTTGGGACAGTCTGGGGCACACCCTTGTGGGGACTCCCCTGCCTCCACTTTTAAGTTGACTCTGGCCACAGGTTTGGAGGATAAAACATACACTTCTGAAAAATCAATGTTCCCTATGAATATTTGAAAAACAACTGAATTGGAAACCATGGAACGAGAAGTAGATCATGTATAAGCCTGCAATGAGAAGGCCTCTCATAAATTGGTCCTAATATAAGGGCAAGGCCATGTTTGTTTGTCTTTTTAAATTAATTTCTTGTTTTTCTCTGAGACAGAGTATTGTTCTGTCACCCAGGCTAGAGTGCAGTAGCGTGATCACGGCTTACTCCTGGGCTCAAGTGATCCTCCCACCTCAGCCTCCAAATAGCTGGGACTACAGGTATGTGCCACTATGCCCAGCTAGTATTTTAAATTTTTTATAGAGATGGGGTATCCCCATGCTGCCCATACTGGTCTCAAATTCCTGGGCTCAAGCGGTCATCCGGCTTCAGCCTCCTTAAGTGCTGACATTACAAGCATGCGCCACAATACCCAGTCTAAATTTAATTTCTTAAACCAAAGTAATATATTACAAGCAATTTGGACAGAAGAGGGGAAATCACTCGCCACTTTTCATCCTAATAAAATTACTGCTAATATGTAGTGTATTTCCTTCCAAGTAAAAAATATATTTTAAGATTCTTTTGTAGTTCATAAGCATGATGATTGGGTTTTCACACAGAGAAGCATATAATTTTTAAATAATTTATTAACTGTTATCATAACATACATAAAGTCCTTGTTTCCTTTCTGAAGAGACAATATAGTGTGCTATACTATGAGATAGTATAGTATGCTACATAGTAAATACGTAGTATAGTATTTAATGACTGACATTTAAATGAATGGGCTCTGACTCACTTCAAATCCTGCTTCTCCCCTACTTAATAAAAGTTTGTATGACTTTGGGGAGATTGCTTATCTTTCTAATCATAGATCTCTTTTTTTGTGTAATGGAAATGATTATAATGCTATCAATATCATAGGAAAACTGAAAATTAAATGAGATAAGCACACAATCAGTGCTCACAGATGTCTACACTGAATTGAGTATCAGTGAAGTTTATGAATTCAGTACCTTTCGGATAATTCTTTTATGTGCTCTGTTGCAAGTTCGCTGTTTTCCCCAAGGGTCTTTATTTCATTTGGTGTTACTTCATCATGCTGTGGATAGAAAAATAAATCACATTTAAAAAAATCATCATACCAATGATCCAATCAGTAATGGTTCTAAAAAGGAAAAATAAACTGGCAATATATATATCAAAAGCCATAAAATATTTACACATTTAAGTCTATTCAATCTAGCTTGGTGGAGAAAATTTACAAAATTTCGTCCACACACACATATAATTATACTATATATTTTTAGAGACCCATAAAGAAGATGAGCATTTTAAATATACCTGCTGTGATTATGTCAGATAAGCAAAACTTTGACTGATTTTATTCTCAAGTATTGAAATTTCCTCTAATGTGGTTATATTACTTTTTAGTCACAAAAATAAGGAAACAAACTTGCTACTAATTTAAACTTTCTTAAAATCCTTGATTTGAGGATTCCTGGGCTTCTTGTGAGCTACATATAAAAAATATAAAGTAGGCTGAGCAAATTATATTTCTCCTTCAAAAGGACAGTGAAGTATTTAGCTATAAAGATATAAAATAACTAAATGTATGTTAAGCTTTTCCCAAATATTTTGTGAAAGCAACTTAGATACTGGTACCTATCACATAATCTATTTATTTTATATACCATTAAGAAGTTTCTTTTCTTTTTCTTTCTTTCTTTTTTTTTTTTTTTTTTCTGAGACAGAGTCTTGCTCTGTTGCCCAGGCTGGAGTGCAGTGGCACGATCTCGGCTCACTGCAACCTCCGCCTCCCAAGTTCAAGCAATTCCTCTGTCTCAGTCTCCCGAATAGTTGAGATTACAGGTGCCAGCCACCACATCCGGCTAATTTTTTGTATTTTTAGTAGAGATGGGGTTTTGCCATGTTGCCCAGGCTGGTTCGAACTACCAAGCTCAGGCAATCAGCCCGCCTCAGCCTCCCAAAGTGCTGGGATTACAGGTGTAAGCCACTGTGCCCAGCCACCATTAAGAAGTTTCTATATTTAAATAAAAACTTAAATCCACTCCAAACAATAATAATGCTCCCCAGATCTACCCTTGTTATTGCCATTCGATGAATACCTTCCACTTATATATGCTATGGTTACATGATTATAATGGGCTAATACTCATATCAAGCAATATTCTGAAAGAACTGACAAACTTTTTTATCATGTAGTAATATAACTTCTAGAGTCAACATCCATACAAGCATGTTCTAGTACTTTTTTAGTAGAAAAAAACATTGGATTGGGTTAGAGCTGAGAAAATTGGGCTCCACTTTGCTAATATCTGCCAACGTGTACTAAAACAGGTCATTATATATTCTTTACCTTAGTTTTCTCATGTATAAAGCTAAATGATGAAATTAGTGATCTGTGAACTCTAAAGTTCTGGTAGAGTCAATAATTACCATCAAATAATAACCATTGCATTACTGCTCACGTTCCTGGAAACACTGTGAAAAGTCAAGGATTAGATATTTCAGTCCTTAGTACAACATACTGTTACCTCCTAGACAAAAAAACTGAAAGAACTATTATTTTCAGATGATGATGCCTTGGGAAGAAAAAACAAATTAATAACAGAAATATAAAATATATGTTGATAGCCTGATTTTGGACATACTGTAAAGTTTTTCTATATGATGTGGCTGTGGGTTTAAAGTTTAGAACAAATAAAAAATAAAAGTGAAAGATTTTCTCCCTAACTCTTTATTGTGAAAAATTTCAAACGTACCAAAAAGTTAAAGAATAGTACAATAGACCAGGTGCGGTGGCTCACACCTGTAATCCCAGCACTTTGGGAGGCCAAGGTGGGCAGATCACGAGGCCAGGAGATTGAGACCATCCTGGCCAACATGGTGAAACCCAGTCTCCACTAAAAATTCAAAAATTAGCTGGGTGTGGTGGCAGATGCCTGTAATCCCAGCTACTTGGGAGGCTGAGGCATGAGAATCACTTGCACCCAGGAGGTGGAGGTTTCAGTGAGCTGAGATCCCACCACTGCACTCCCGCCTGGTGACAGAACGAGACTCCGTCTCAAAAAAAAAAAAAAAAAAAAAAAAAAAATAGTAAAATAAATACCATATACCTTTCACCTGGATTCACAAAGTGTTAACATTTCCGACACCTTGAGTGCCTCTTCTCTCTTTTTATTTTTGTGGAACCACTTGAAAACATTTGCAGATATGACATTTCCACTCTCTAATACCTGGCATGTGTTTTCTAAAAATATACATTGTTTTATCTTTACAACGCCACTATCACGCTTAAGAAAATAAAATGTAACACAGTATCACCTATTATACAGTTCATTGTTACATTTTCCCAATTGCTCTCCAAATGTCTTTTATTCCTCTTTTTTATGTCTCTTCATCTACTACGGTCCTATTGCTTTTTTTGTATTTGATGACATTAACTGATGTTAGAGTCCCGGTCAGTTAATTGTCTTGTGGTATGGTCCATATTCTGGATTTGTCTGAATGTTAACTCATAATTAAATTCAGGTGAAGTGTTTTGAACAAGAATACTACACAGATAATACTGTGTATTTATTATATCATATCAGACTGAACATACTGAAAGGTTTCTCCAATATTGGTGATGCTAAGTTTGCTAAGTTGGTTAAAGTGGTGCCGGCCAGATCTCTCCATTGTAAAGGTACACTGTTTAACTTTGGAACTAATAACCAATCTGTGGGGTGACAACTTGAGATCATGGGTTTAGAATCCATTAATGACCTTATCTAAATCAATTATTATATTGAGGGTTTTAAAAATGGTGATTTTCAATTTTATCTTTCTTTCTATATTTACTAGCTGCTATTTTATAAAGGAAAATTTTCCTTATCCCACCCTTTTCTTCCTTATTTTCTTCCTTCTTTCCTTTCTTCCTTCTGTCCTTCCTTTTTCCTTATGTCTGCTTTTGGAGTATCATATATGTATATGGAATGCTTCATGAATTTGCATGTCATCCTTGCGCAGGGGCCATGCTAATCTCTGTATTGTTCCAATTGTAGTATGTGTGCCGCTGAAGCAAGCACATGGATTCTTTTTACCTAACATATTCATTATTGTCATTAGTTTTAATGCTCAATTGTTTGCAATTTGGCTATTACTTAAAGATTATGAAGTAAGTCAAAAGCATAAGTGAATCTGAGGCAGGATGGCAAAAGCTACAAAACAATTATTTTTCCAGTATTGTACACTTTTTTTTCTTTTTTTGGTTAATCAGGCAGCCCCCGAACCAGAATAGGTTCAGACAGACTCTTGTACACATTTATTGAGGGGTGTTATTCAAAACATTGAACAAACAGCACATCACAGGCATTAACCAATCACAGTCTACATTGGCAGTAAAGAACTGGTAAATGGCCGGGTGTGGTGGCTCACGCCTGTAATCCCAGCACTTTGGGAGGCCGAGGCAGGCAGATCACGAGGTCAGGAGATTGAGATCATCCTGGCTAACACGGTGAAACCTTGTCTATTCTAAAAATACAAAAAATTAGCCCGGTATGGTGGCAGGTGCCTGTAGTCCCAGCTACTCGGGAGGCTGAGGCAGGACAATGGCGTGAAACCAGGAAGCGGAGCTTGCAGTGAGCCGAGATCGTGCCACTGCACTCCAGCCTGGGTGTCACAGCGAGACTGTGTCTCAAAAAAGAAAAAATAAATTATTGCATTTGATTTCCCAATATTTTGTTAAGAAATTTAGCATCTACATTCATAGGGATATTGTTTACTTCTGGAGTTATGCTGGTCACTTAAAATAGGTTGGAATTGTCTACTCCTTTGTTGGAATTTTAATAGTAGCTTCCCTTTCATTCTAGATATTAGTAACTTGCTGAAGTGTTACCAGTTTTAGGGCTCATTATAAAAAAAAAAACCCTTTTGTTTTAATTGTTTCTCTCAATTGCTCTCTAGCTTTCGTTTTCATCAATTTCTTCTGTCACCTATGTTTTTTCTGCCTACTTATTGTCATCTAAATTTGCTCTTTTTGCTTTGCTTAGCTTCCTAAGGTTTAAATGTATCATTGACATAGAGTTTTTGCTTTATTTCCTAACATATACATAAATTGATTCATCTACACTGTTTTCCATACCTCTCAGAAATATTGATACTCTGTGTTTTAATTTTCATCCATTTCAAAATATTTTGTTTTTAGTTGTGATGTGTTCCTTGGGCAATCTGCTGTTTCAAAGTGAGTTGTTCAGCTTCCAGATGTTGGGGAATATCTCGATGTTTTACCTCTGTTAATTTCTAAATTAGGATAATTTTGGTGAGGGAACATATTCTGTAAAATTTTAAATTTTAAAGCTTATTGAGACATGTTTCATGACCCAGTATATGCAAATTCTTGGTAAATATATTGCATTTGGACTTGAAAGGATATTTATTCTCAACTTTTAGGATTTTCATAAATATTACTTTGATTAAAGTAGTTAATGGCACTCATCAGATCATTTATTTTGAAGTGTTTTTTTTTTTTTTTTGTCACCTCTTCTATTAATTGCTGCAAGATTAGTGTTAAAATCTCCAACTATGATTTTGGAGTTTCTTTTCTCCCGTTAGTTGTTAAATATTTTATATCCTACTTCTGTTTTTAGGCACATGTATGGCAATAATTTTTACATATTACTGATATATTGACACTTTTAACATTATTAACTGTCCTTCTTTGTCCCTTTTGTCTTGATGTTCGATATTTACATTGAAATTTTTGCTTATAATGTGCATGGTATTTTATTTCCCACTTGTTCAATTTCATCAATCTGTGTCATCATATCTAAATTTTGTACCTAATAGACAAGAATTCAGTCGTTTCTTGCTTTTATATTCTGTCTGGTCTTCTATGCTTTTTCGTTGGGGTGATATACCTATTTACATTTAATGCACTATTGATATGGTTCTATTGAGGTCTGCATTTCACTCTTGTTTTTCTATTCCCTATCCAATTGCTTCTCCTTTCATCTTTATTATTTTTTTCTTGGGCTTTTTGTTTGTTTTGTATTACTTTATTATTGTATTACTTTTCTGTGTTTTCCATCTGTGAAATTAAATCATATATTGAATTCTTTCATTTCTAATAAATGTGCTTGACATAGTTTGGCTGTGTCCCCATTGAAATCTCAACTTGAATTGTATCTCCCAGAATTCCCACGTGTTGTTGGAGCCACCTAAGGGGAGGTAATTGAATCATAGGGGCCGATCTTTCCCGTTCTCCTCTTGTGATAGTGAGTAAGTCTCAGGAGATCCGACAGGTTTATCAGGGATTTCCGCTTTTGCTTCCTCCTCATTTCATCTTGCCCTCACCATGTAAGAAGTGCCTTTCACCTCCTGCCATGATTTTGAGGCCTCCCCAGCCACATGGAAATATAAATCCAACTAAACCTCTTTTTCTTCCCAGTTTTGGGTGTGTCTTTATCAGCAATGTGAAAATGGTCCAATAGAGTGCTCAGTGGTAAGAATTTTCCTCTGATTTCTACATTAAATGAGCCCATGGATGCTGATCTGTAATATTTTATCACTGTTTTTAGAATTTTTCCATTTCCCCTTTGACTCCATAGTTAACTTTTACTTTTATTCCATAGTTAACAATTTTTTAAAATTTCCATGGGAAAGAGTCTTTGTGTTTGTGACTTTGCTAATAATTTCTAGTGTCATTGAATTGTAACTAGAAAGTGTTGTTAATAATATTTGTACTTACGGAACTTGCAGATATGTCTTTATGATCTATTATATGATAATTTCTTGTGACTCTTCTATGTGTTCTTGACAAAGTATATTCTCTAGGCGGGGCGTGGTGGCTCACGCCTGTAATTCCAGTACTTTGGGAGACCAAGGTGGGCTGATTACGAGGTCAGGAATTCGTGACCAGCCTGGCCAACATGGTGAAACCCCCTTCTCTACTAAAAATACAAAAATTAGCTGGGCGCAGTGGCACCCCCCTGTAGTCCCAGCTACTTGGGAGGCTGAGGCAGGAGAATTGCTTGAACCAGGGAGTTGGAGGTTGCGGTGAGCTGAGATTGTTCCTCTGCATTCCAGCCCGGGCAACAGAGTGAGGCTGTGTCTCCAAAAAAAGTATATTCTCTAAGGGTGTAATGTTTATATTTATTCTTACGATTTTCCTTATTGATTTTATGATGTTTAGGTTTTCTATAGCCTTGGTTATTTTGTCCACTTGATTTGTGTTGTATTGAGATTAGTGTTTTAAAGTTCCCAATGATGAGAGCCTTCTTAACTACTCATTAGTGCCTCTGTGGTTTCTGTTTACGCAGAATGTGATTTGTTTTACGCAGACATTCATAAGTAGTGTATCTTCATCGTGAATTGGGTTTTAGCATTAAAAGCTTGCTTTCGCCGGGCGCGGTGGCTCACGCCTGTAATCCCAGCACTTTGGGAGGCCCAGGCGGGCGGATCACAAGGTCAGGTGATGGAGACCATCCTGGCTAACGCCGTGAAATCCCGTCTCTATTAAAAATACAAAAAATTAGCGGGCTGTGGTGGCGGGCGACTATAGTCCCAGCTACTCGAGAGGCTGAGACAGAAGAATGGCGTGAACCCAGGAGGCGGAACTTTCAGTGAGAGCCGAGATACCGCCACTGCACTCCAGCCTGGGCGACAGAGCCAGACTCCTCCTCAAAAAAAAAAAAAAGCTAGCTTTCTTTGTCTTGCTTAATGTTTTGTGTACTGAATACTATTTACACAAGGATCGCGATGGCTATACCTTGCTTTTTTTAATGTTTTCATTTGCTTAATATGCTTTGTGCTTTTTTTGGGGGGGGGGGACAGAGTCTTGCACTTGTCACCCAGGCTGGAGTGCAATGGCACGATCTCGGGTGACTGAAACCTCCGCCTGCTTCAAGCGATTCTCCTGCCTCAGCCTCCTGACTAACTGGAATTACAAGCACCCACCACCACGCCTGGCTACTTTCTATATTTTTAAGTGGAAACAGGGTTTCACCACGTTGACTAGGCTGGTCTTGAACTCCTGACTTCAGGTGATTTGCCCGCCTCACCCTCCCAAAGTGCTAGGATTACAGGTGTGAGCCACTGCACCTGGCCATGCATAAATTTTTAACCTTTCTTAATCACTTTGTTTTTGGTGTGTCTCTTATATTCTGCAAATATTTGGGCTGTGTTTTGTGATTCAAAGTGGTCTTTTTTTGGTAGTTAAGCCATTCATATTGATAAATATGACTTTTGATAGATTTGGCCTCAATTGTGTCACAATATTTTATAACTATGTTTATTATAATTGCTGTTTCCTTTTCTACAAGTCCTGTATTAATTGCTTCTATATTTAAAAAAAATTTAACTTATTCTACTTTCTTCTTTCCCTCTCTCTTCTCCTCCCATTTTTAGTTTCATTATTTTTAACTTACACAATATATAAGATTTCCATATCAGTGAGGATTTCCCAGTAATATTTGTTTGGATGAAGCTCATCCTGTAGTTTCTTCAAGAAAAGCTTGTAGGTAAATGATTTTATATGTTCTTATATCTTTAATACTTTCTTGTGTAGTCCTGGTACTCAGAGGTTAGTTGGCTGGATATAAAATCCTCTGTATATTAGAGTGTATTTTGAATTTTGTTACTCACCTTATGATTGTTTTCCTTTGTATGTTGTTTTTGAAAGGTCTGATAGGCTGGGCATGGTGGCTCACGCTTGTAATTCCATCACTTTGGGAGGCCGAGGAGGGCAGAACACTTGAGGTCAGGAGTAAGTAAAAATTATTTAAATCAGTCTAAGAGTGTTCATAAATTATTTAAATCAGTCTAAGAAATTTTCAAGTTCATGTAACTTAAGTAATCATTAATAAACAAATAAAACAATCAGATCCAATATACTTTGACTAATTCAAATCTCCCCAAATTAAATAACTATGAATCAGAATAAAATTCTAAGCCAACTCTTCAAATAGAATAAAATTTATTCAAATAAGCATTTGTGGATATGAAAAGCCAATTGAGTCAGGTATCTAAAAAATAAGAACAAAAATGGGCAAAAATATAAGGAAATGAAAATATAGTTAATTGAAGCCAGCAGATAAATGAAAGAAAGACAAAGTTATCTCCTAAAGAAAAAGGGAACCACAAGGACACAAAAGAGAATAGACTCAAATGAAAATATAATGACTAGCATTGAAGAAAGGTAGAAAAACAACCTGGAGAATGAAAATGACATAAGGAAAAAAGAGGTCACAGAAAAGTGGTAGAAATCAAAGTTTAGCAAAGGCACTATTCACAAAGTTGCCAGGAAAAAAGTAGTGAAACAATGGAATAAACTAATAAGAGATAATATTTAAAAGTATGTTGCAAGAAATTTTTGCTGAAATAAACTTGAGGCAACTGAGTATTTGGGAAAATTCTCCTGAAACAGTAAACTTTAAGTCATAAGCTAGTAAAATCATTAGCCTTTATAGATTTTGAAGGAAACAATATTGACAAGAATGCACATTGAAACTTGTTACGGCTAAAAACAAATATATCAATGTAACTATGCATGTATTAGGATAAAAAAGGTGAAGAATAGTTTACAAGTGTGAAGGGCACATGAAGTAAAATGTGACATTTAAAGATAAACTCTTCCTGGTCTTCAAGAGAAAAGATCACACAAAACACCTTTTTTTTTTTTTTTTTTTTTTGAGATAGAGTCTTGCTCTCTCGCCCAGGCTGTAGTAGTGCAGTGGCATGATCTCGGCTCACTGAAACCTCCACCTCCTGGATTCAAGTGATTCTCCTGCCTCAGTCTCCCAAGTAGCTGGGACCAAAGGCATGTGTCACCACACTCAAATAGTTTTTATATTTTTAGTAGAGACAGCATTTCACCATGTTGCCAGACTGGTCTCAAACTCCAGAAATCAATAACAACTAGATAACTAGAAAATCATATGTACTTGGAGATTTAAAAACATTTTGCATAATCCACTAGTCATAACACTCATATGGGAAATCTGAAAATACTTTGAATTGACCAATAATAAAAAGACATCTCAAAAACATGTGGCACAGATTTCAAAGGAAATTTACAGCTTTATATGCACATATTAGAAAAATAAAGGATGAAAAACAATCATCCAGTTCAAGAAATTAGAAAAAGAACAGCTTTTTTTTTTTTTGAGATGGAGTGTTGCTCTGTCACCCAGGCTGGAGTGCAGTGGTGTGATCTCAGCTCACTGCGACCTCTGCCTCCTGGGCTTAAGCAGTTCTCCTGCCTCAGCCTCCCTAGTAGCTGAGATTACAGGCATGCGCCACCACAGATGGCTATTTTTTGTATTTTTAGTAGAGACAGGGTTTCACCCTGTTGGCCAGGCTGGTCTCGAACTCCTGACCTCAGGTGATCCGCCCACCTCAGCCTCCCAAAGTGCTGGGATTACAGGCATGAGCCACTGTGCCCAGCCTAAGAACAGCAATTTTAAACAAAGAAAAATGGAAGGAAATTATAAAAAGCTAAAATTAATGATATACAAAAGAAATATATAAAGAGAATATCAATAAAACCAGAAGTATGTTCTTTGAAAAGACTAATACAATTGACAAAGTTCTAATGAGACTAGGAAATAAAAAAAAGGGAAGGCACAAATAACCAGAATGAGAAATGAAAAAAGATTGTCAGAGAGGTGACTAAAGTAGGAGGAAAAATTTAAAAACAAGAAAAACAAAAAGAAAAAAAAAGAACCATGACTAGAGCTCTCACAGATATTTAAAAAGATAGTAAAAGATTTTATGGACAACTTTATATAAACAATTTTTTAATGTTTAAAGGAACACAATACTAGAAAAATATAACTACTTATCACAACTATTGTAAGAGGCGGAAAACTGTAAAAGGAAAACAATTTTGAGTAAAACAGAAATTTGAACACTGGTGATATTTGACTATATTAAAGAACTATCTTTTAAGTGTGATGATGGTGTCCCGGTTGTGTGTGTGTTTTTTAAGTCCTCACTTTTAAGGGATTCAAAGTGAAACGTTTATAGATGAAATGATGAAATGAATTTTGCTTCAAAAATAAAACTTGATGCTGCAGACTCTGCCCTATGCCTGTACATACACAGCATGGTAACTTTGTTAATATTTAGGGTTAACACTCGCCACCTCAAAATTTAAAACAAAGTCAACCAAACAACAAAAAACCCTCACCAACTCGAGTCGCTCTCCTCCTCTTATCAGGGCAAGGCTGAGAGGCCCCTAAGTGATCTGGATAAGCAGTCAGAGACCGTCCCTCACCTGAGGGCCTCAGGCCTTTCCCGGCCGTTTCTCTTGGGAACCAATCATTGAGCTTGGCGTTGGACCTGGAACCAATCAGGGATCTCAGCTCTGGGGCCTCCTCTCTCACGTCCGCGCAGGCTTGGCGACGCCATGTTTCAAGGGCAGCGCGGTTGGTTTTGCCGCAGCGTTAGCCGGGATCTGAGGCAATTCTGGGGTAGGAAGCTGAGTGGAAGCAGCGGGTTAGGTGGTGAGGGGAGCATCCTCCTCTCTCTGATGCTTTGGGTCCAGGGTGCTTGATAGGTTCACCCCGTGCTCTTACCTCCACAGTGGCTGAAGGGGGGACGATCAGTGACCCGCGAGCCGCCGACTTCTTGTTCAGCTGTGATGCCTCGCACCCAGACACGCTGAGGTACTGAGGGCCACCCGGCAGCGCCACTTACGTTAGGATGAGCCGGGAGTTAGGGAAGGAAGTTGCAGTCCACTAATATTGATGAGGCGGGGCGCCTTGGCGGACACCTATAATCCCAGCTGCTCGGGAGACTGAAGCAGGAGAATTACTTGAACTCGGGAGGCAGAGGTTGCAGTGAGCCAAGATCGCACTCCAGCCTGGGTGACAGAGCAAGATTCCATCTCAAAAATTAATAAGATAATAAAATTAAAAAAAAATAATATTGACGATAGGGTGAGGCTGGAAAAGGGCAAGTTTTCAGTCCTAGATTTGAGGGAAAGAAATAGACAACCACCTTTCCTGTCTGCTGCAGTGTCACAGGCTTCTCCCTGGTCCTCAGGCCTCTTCCTGAATTCCAAGTGTGTGTTTCCAGCTGCCGCTTCTACACCTGCGTGTGGCGCCTTGAAGGCCCCTGATATTCAATGTCTAAATCAAATCTTATATCCCTTCATACCTGCGCCAAGGCCTGTATTCTCCAAAATTTTGAATAACAACCCTACGCCATGAAACAGTCAGTGGCCGAATACCATGAATTAGATCCCTGTAATTGTTCTTTATGCTCACTGCCACTAACTTAGTAGCACCTTAATTCCCTTTTGGACGGGACTATCAAAATAACTTCCTAAGCTGTTACTGTGCCTCGAATCTGTTCCCTGAGATCCCCCTTCGCAGGGCTGCAGATTTTGTTTACAAACCAGACATCAGATCAGGGCCCTACCACATCCTCCTTTCCCCACTCCCCCCTCCACCCACCGATTTCCTACAGATTTAGATCGTGTCTGTGCCTACCTTGTTTATTTCCCAGTTTTTCTCACGCCTTCCGTAGCCCAGTCAACCCCAACTGCCATTATTGTGCCTTCACGCATGCCTTTTTCTTGTAATGCTCTTCTTATCTCCACCTGTAGAAAAGATGTTGCTTTCTATATGTGAAGGTTTTTCTGACTGCATGAGCGCTCCTCACCTCAGGATTAATTGATCCCTATTTATAGCAATGACCATGGATAAGATCCATAGGCTGCTAGCGCAATCCACGGTTGATGCCTAGTAAACACGACTGTTTTAGATCAAGTTTTCTAATTCATATGGTCATTAACCAACCCTGTAAAGCTGAGATGTGCCAGATATAGGCCCCCAGAAAGTAGTATCTTATGCCATACGTTTTTCCTTCCTTGCCAGAAAAGGACACATAGATGTATGCATCAATGTAGTCGTCTCCCTACTTCCAGTTATTTATTTATTCTTTTGAAAGGTTGAATACATTCTTGTTTGTTTCATAACCTAAAATATTTCCTTTCTTTCTCCTAGAATATATCAGAGCCTTGATTACATAGAAGATAATGCTACAGTTTTTCATGCCTACTATCTCTCTGCAGTAGCTAATGCCGAGATAAAAACCTCGGTGGCTTTGGGTCATTTCATTCTTCCTCCTGCTTGCCTGCATAAAGGTTAGCAAAGATCATTCAGCCAATCCCTGTCAGACAGTCAAATCCGGCTAATCTCTGTGAAACAGCCAAATTCCACTGTACTTATTTTGTTCTCAGTCACATATTTTTTAATTTCGTATCTATTTAACATAAGTGGAAAAAGCATGGACTTTGGATCAATTTGCCTTGGGTGTATATCCTGACTTTGTTTATGTATTGTTTATTCATATTCATTGAGCTCTTCCTGTGTGCCAGGTTGCAACCTGGGTAGGTGCTGGGGATTCAATGGAGAGACAGACAGACGCAGATCTTTCCTTCACAGGCTAGGGTCTAATGCTTACTAGTTTTGTGATCTTTTAGCAAGTTACTTTTCTGAAGTTGTTTTGAGGATAAAATGAGATAATAGGCCTGGCACGGTAGGGCATGCCTATAATCCCAGCATTTTGGGAAACTGAGGCAAGCAGATCACTTGAACCCAGGAGTTCAAGACTAGCCTGGGCAACAGGGTAACATGGTGAGACCCTGTCTTTATTTATTTTAATAATTTCCAATTATTTTTAAAAATAAGATAATGTTTTAAGGTGTCTGATGTGGTGAGCATTTAATAAATGTGTTTTTTGCTAGTTTTGAATCTCTTCATTATTTTCCTAATTTTTTCTTCTGATATTTAAAGATTGGTTATGATAATAAACCCATGTATTTGTATTTTTTAAAATACACTTGAAAGCACTTTCACATCAATTTTTTCAGCACCCCTTGAAAATACGATGGGAAAGTAAATCAACTGCTTCTGAGATTGGTTCTTTTAGTTTTCTCTGCTTGGAACACCCTTCCTTATCCTACCCAAATCCTGCCTATTTTTTTGGGCTAACTTTATTATTATTATTATTATTATTTTGAGATGGAATCTTGCTCTGTCGTCCAAGCTGGAGTGCGGTGGTGTGATCTCAGCTCACTGCAACCTCCACCTCCTGGGTTCAAGTGATTCTCCTGCCTCAGCCTCTTGAGTAGCTGGGACTACAGGCACCCACCACCACACCTGGCTAATTTTTATATTTTTAGTAGAGATGGGGTTTCACCATGTTGGCCGGGCTGGTCTTGAACTCCTTACCTCAAGTGATCTGCCCGCCTCAGCCCCCCAAAGTGGTTGGAATACAGGCGTGAGCCACTGCGGCTGGCCTTGGCTAACTTTACCCCATTGATACGTTTTGTATTATTACCCAATTCTTGATATGTAGCTTGCCTATCCAATAGATATCTGTTCATCTCCAAAAAGACAGATTGAAGCTGAGTACATATTCCCAGTGAGGAGAGTATTAAAAAGAAAAGAAAACAAATAACTTAAAAATTATTTCTATAAAAGAGCCATTAGAAACCCCAGAGATTTGGTTCCTTCCATAGTCGATGTCCTGGTGAAACCTACTTATAACACTAAATTGTTCTAAGTGGTTACACAAATCGATTAATGACTGGATAGGGGAATTGATTTTAAAAACTACTTGTGCCAATCAGTGAATACCCACCTTCAAGGAGCTTATATTGTAGAATGGCTGTGATTTAATTTATCACTCCTATTTACTTACATGATTTTAAATGATCACTCCTATTCTGCCTTTGAGTTTAGCATCTTATATTAACATGTATTTAAATTTTCAAAAATCTGTTTTAAATGAAAACGTGCTTCTTTTTAAAAATTAAAAGCATACCTTTTTAAATCTGCCTATTGTCTAGTAGAAGCGTGAGATGCAAATGTGAGCCACATATGAATTTTACATTTTCTAGTAGCCACATTAATAAGAATAAAAAATAGCTCAGTAAGGTGGCATGCACCTATAATCCCAGTTACTCTAGAGGCTGAGGTGGGAGGATCCCTTGAGCCCCCAAATTTGAGGCTGCAGTGCACCAGTATCACCCCTGTGAATAGCCACTGCATTCCAGCCTAGGCAACATAGTGAGACCCCCTTCTCTAAAAAACTTAATTACATAATTAACTGAGTATAATTAATTTTAGGAATGTATTTTATTTAACCTAATACATCTAAAATATTATCATTTCAATATATAATCTATAAAAACTGAGATACCCTACATTCTTTTTTTGATACTAAGTCTTCAAAATCCTGTATTTATTTTATACTCACAGCACCTCTCATTTTGGATTAACCACACATTTCCAGTGCTCAGTACCTACATGTAGCTAGTGGCTGCCATACTGGACAGCAAAAGTCTAGAGTAATACCACCTTTTTTGTCCTTTGGGCTACTGCGAAAACTTTTGAGATCATTGAGTTTGGATGATGACATTGTCCTTTGACATGTGGACCATTGTAGAATTCCTGTACTACCATGTTAACTAGACATATTGTTCATCCACCCTTCTTTTATATCTATATAGGTATCAATATCCATAGTTATATAGACATTAGATATACATCTAATATATCTAATGCATTATATAGATACATATGCATTATTATATATAGATATATCTATATATGCAGATCTATATCTATATATGTATACTAAATACATCTAATGTATAGCTAATGATACAGATATAGATACTGATATATATCTAATGTATATGTAGATACAAATATAGATATAAGAGTGGATGAACATACCTCAATGATATATATATACACACACACACATACACACATCTAATGTATATAGAGATACAAATATAGATGTAGATATATTCTAGCAGGAAAAGTCTACAACAATGATTAGCAAAGTGTATTAGAATCATCTGGAGAGTTTCTTAGAAAAGCAAATTCCAGAGCTCCTCCTCAAAGATCTGATTCAATAGGAATCTGCATTTTAACAAGCGTGTTATGTGATTTTGTTGAAAATAGAATAACACTGGCCTAGAAATTTCAGACTTTAAGCAAAATTCGGAAGGTTTAAAAAAAAACAGTATTGGATTTGTTTTTCTCATCACAGAAATAAGAAGAAAAATTGGTAGTTTTATTTGGGAACAAGACCAACATTTTCTGATAAAAAAGGTAAGAGTAAATTAAGGTACTTGTTTAGAATCGACAGTTTCACATTTTCTGAAAGCGAAGTTATCTTAAAACATTTACTTGTGACATGTTAGCACCAGTGAGTCAGATTAAGAGATTTATTTATTTATTTATTTATTTATTTCGAGATGGAGTCTCACTCTATCTCCCAGGCTGGAGTGTAGCAACGCGATCTCGGCTCACTGCAACCTTTGCCTTCCAGGTTCAAGCGATTCTCCTGCCTCAGCCTCCCAAGTAGCTGGTATTACAGGCATGTGCCACCGTGCCCGGCTAATTTTTGTATTTTTAGTAGAGACAGGGTTTCACCATGTTGGCCAGGCTGATCTCGAACTCCAGGCCTCAAGTGATCCTCTCACCTTGGCCTCCCAAAGTGCTGGGATTACAGGCGTGAGCCACTGTGTCTGGCCCAGATTAAGAAATTTAAACGGCATGCTGTTATTGAATATTATTTGATTCAACTTTGTTTTATAGTAGTACATTAGTAAAGTTGAGGTTATTTTGTATAAATAAAATTATTCCCGTAAGAAACTTGAAAATTTGCTTCTGTTAGTAATAAGAAGAGAATAATCGGTGCATAGTATTTACCAGTTCTTTACTGCCAGTGTAGATTCTGATTGGTTAATTTCTGTGATGTGCTGCTGTTTGTTCAATGTTTTGGATAACACCCCTCAATAAATGTGTACAAGAGTCTATCTGAACCTATTCTGGTTTGGGGGCTGCCTGATTAACCAAAAAAAGAAAAAAAATGTGTACAATACTGGAAAAATAGCTGTTTTGTAGCTTTTGCCATCCTGCCTCAGATTCACTTATGCTTTTGACTTACTTCAAAATCTTTCAGTAATAGCCAAATTTGGGAACAATTGAGCTTTAAAACGAATAATGACAATAATGGATTATAATATGTTAGGTAAAAAGAATCCATGTGCTTGCTTCAGCGGCACACATACTACAGTTGGAACAATAGAGAGATTAGCATGGCCCCTGCGCAAGGATAACACGCAAATTCGTGAAGCATTCCATATATATATGAGATACTCCAAAAGCAGACATAAGGAAAAAAGGAAGGACAGAAGGAAGAAATGAAAGAAGGAAGAAAATAAGGAAGAAAAGGGTGGGATAAGGAAAATTTTCCTTTATAAAATAGCAGCTAGTAAATATAGAAAGAAAGATAAAATTGAAAATCACCATTTTTAAAACCCTCAATATAATAATTGATTTAGATAAGGTCATTAATGGATTCTAAACCCATGATCTCAAATTATCACCCACAGATTGGTTATTAGTTCCAAAGTTAAACAGTGTACCTTTACAATGGAGAGATCTGGCCGGCACCACTTTAACTTAGCAAACTTAGCATCACCAATATTGGAGAAACCTTTCAGTATGTTCAGTCTAATATGATATAATAAATACACAGTATTATCTGTGTAGTATTCTTGTTCAAAACACTTCACCCGAATTTAATTATGAGTTAACATTCAGACAAATCCAGAGTATGGACCATACCACAAGACAATTAAGTGACCTGGACTCTAACATCAGTTAATGTCATCAAATACAAAAAAAGCAATAGGACCATAGTAGATTAAGAGACATAAAAAGGAGGAATAAAAGACATTTGGAGAGCAATTGGGAAAATGTAACAATGAACTGTATAATAGGTGATACTGTGTTACATTTTATTTTCTTAAGCGTGATAGTGGCGTTGTAAAGATAAAACAATGTATATTTTTAGAAAACACATGCCAGGTATTAGAGAGTGGAAATGTCATATCTGCAAATGTTTTCAAGTGGTTCCACAAAAATAAAAAGAGAGAAGAGGCACTCAAGGTGTCGGAAATGTTAACACTTTGTGAATCGAGGTGAAAGATATATGGTATTTATTGTACTATTCTTTTTTGTTTTGTTTTGTTTTGTTTTGTTTTGTTTTTGAGACGGAGTCTCCTTCTGCCGCCAGGCTGGAGTGCAGTGGTGGGATCTCAGCTCACTGCAACCTCCACCTCCTGGGTTCAAGCAATTATCGTGCCGCAGCCTCCCGAGAATCTGGGATTACAGGAACCCGCCACCACACCCAGCTGATTTCTGTATTTTTAGGAGAGACAGGGTTTAACCATGTTGGCCAGGATGGTCTCAATCTCCTGGCCTCGTGATCCTCCCGCCTTGGCCTCCCAAAGTGCTGAGATTACAGGCATGAGCCACTGCGCCTGGCCTATTGTACTATTATTTAACCTTTTGGTAAGTTTGAAATTTTTCACAATAAAGAGTTAGGGAGAAAATCTTTCACTTTTATTTTTTATTTTGTTTAAACTTTAAACCCACAGCCACATCATATAGAAAAACTTTACAGTATGTCCAAAATCAGGCTATCAACATATATTTTATATTTCTGTCATTAATTTGCTTTTTCTTCCCAGGGTATCATCATCTGAAAATAATAGTTCTTTCAGCTCTTTTCTCTAGGAGGTAACAGTATGTTGTACTAAGGACTGAAATATCTAATCCTTGACTTTTCACAGTGTTTCCAGGAACGTGAGCAGTAATGCAATGGTTATTATTTGATGGTAATTATTGACTCTACCAGAACTTTAGAGTTTACAGATCACTAATTTCATCATTTAGCTTTACACATGAGAAAACTAAGGGAAAGAAAATATAATGACCTGTTTTAGTACACGTTGGCAGATATTAGCAAAGTGGAGCTAAATTTTCTCAGCTCTAACCCAATCCAATGTTTTTTCTACTAAAAAATTACTAGAACATACTTGTATGGATGTTGACTCTAGAAGTTATATTACTACATGATAAAAAAGTTTGTCAATTCTTTCACAATATTGGTTGGTATGAGTATTAGCCAATTATAATCATGTAACCATAGTATATATAAGTGGAAGGTATTCATCGAATGGCAATAACAAGGGTAAATCTCGGGAGCATTATCATTATTATTGTTTGGAGTGGATTTAAGTTTTTATATAAATATAGAAACTTCTTAATAGTGTCTGGACGTGGTGGCTCACACCTGTAATCCCAGCACTTTGGGAGGATGAGGCAGGCTAATCGCCTGAGCTTGGTAATTCGAAACCAGCCTGGGCAACATGGCAAAACCCCGTCTTTACTAAAAAATACAAAAAATTAGCCAGATGTGGTGGCTGGTGCCTGTAATCCCAACTACTTGGGAGGCCGAGGCAGGAGAATTGCTTGAACACGGGAAGTGGAGGTTGCAGTGAGCAGAGATCATGCCACTGCACTCCAGCCTGGGCGACAGAGCAAGACTTTGTCTCAAAAAAAAAAAAGAAAAAGAAAAGAAAAGAAACTTCATAATGGTATATAAAATAGATTATGTGATAGACACCAGTATCTAAGTTGCTTTCACAAAATATTTAGGAAAAGCTTAACATACATTGAGTTATTTTATATCTTTACAGCTAAATACTTCACTGTCCTTTTGAAGGAGAAATATAATTTGTTCAGCTTATTTTACAGTTTTGATTTGTAGCTCACAGGAAGCCCAGGAATCCTTAAGTCAAGGATTTTAAGAAAGTTTAAATTAGTAGCAAGTTTTTTTGTTTCCTTATTTTTGTGACTAAAAAGTAATATAACCACATTAGAGGAAATTTCAATAATTGAAAGGAGAATAAAATCAGTCAAAGTTTTGCTTATCTGACATAATCACAGCTGGTATATTTAAAATTCTCGTCTTCTTTATGGGTCTCTAAAAATATATAGTATAATTATATGTGTGTGGACAAAATTTTATAAATTTTCTCCACCAAGCTAGATTGAGTGGACTTAAATGTGTAAATATTTTATGGCTTTTGATATATATATTGCCAGTTTATTTTTCCTTTTTAGAACCATTACTGATTGGATCATTGGTATGATGATTTTTTTAAATGTGATTTATTTTTCTATCCACAGCATGATGAAGTAACACCAAATGAAATAAAGACCCTTGGGGAAAACAGCGAATTTGCAACAGAGCACATAAAAGAATTATCCGAAAGGTACTGAATTCATAAACTTCACTGATACTCAATTCAGTGTAGACATCTGTGAGCACTGATTGTGTGCTTATCTCATTTAATTTTCAGTTTTCCTATGATATTGATAGCATTATAATCATTTCCATTACACAAAAAAAGAGATCTATGATTAGAAAGATAAGCAATCTCCCCAAAGTCATACAAACTTTTATTAAGTAGGGGAGAAGCAGGATTTGAAGTGAGTCAGAGCCCATTCATTTAAATGTCAGTCATTAAATACTATACTACGTATTTACTATGTAGCATACTATACTATCTCATAGTATAGCACACTATATTGTCTCTTCAGAAAGGAAACAAGGACTTTATGTATGTTATGATAACAGTTAATAAATTATTTAAAAATTATATGCTTCTCTGTGTGAAAACCCAATCATCATGCTTATGAACTACAAAAGAATCTTAAAATATATATTTTTACTTGGAAGGAAATACACTACATATTAGCAGTAATTTTATTAGGATGAAAAGTGGCGAGTGATTTCCCCTCTTCTTTCTAAATTGCTTGTAATATATTACTTTGGTTTAAGAAATTAAATTTAGACTGGGTATTGTGGCGCATGCTTGTAATGTCAGCACTTAAGGAGGCTGAAGCCGGATGACCGCTTGAGCCCAGGAATTTGAGACCAGTATGGGCAGCATGGGGATACCCCATCTCTATAAAAAATTTAAAATACTAGCTGGGCATAGTGGCACATACCTGTAGTCCCAGCTATTTGGAGGCTGAGGTGGGAGGATCACTTGAGCCCAGGAGTAAGCCGTGATCACGCTACTGCACTCTAGCCTGGGTGACAGAACAATACTCTGTCTCAGAGAAAAACAAGAAATTAATTTAAAAAGACAAACAAACATGGCCTTGCCATTATATTAGGACCAATTTATGAGAGGCCTTCTCATTGCAGGCTTATACATGATCTAGTTCTAGTTCCATGGTTTCCAATTCAGTTGTTTTTCAAATATTCATAGGGAACTTTGATTCTTCAGAAGTGTATGTTTTATCCTCCAAACCTGTGGCCAGAGTCAACCTAAAAGTGGAGGCAGGGGAGTCCCTACAAGGGGGTGCCCCAGACTGTCCCAAGTTGTGGTCAGTTGGGATTCTAAAGAAAAAACCACTAAGTAGAGTAATCAGTCTAAAGCATTTATTGAGGGAACTTGCAGATTACTGCACCAATCCTTACAATGGACAAGATAAAAGGGGTGTTCTACCTAGGTATATCCACAGTGAGGGGTTCTGGGTATGGAGTTTGTATGAGGGTTTAAGGAATCTGGCTCAGGGCTGAGGCCAGTTTCTTTCAGTGTTTTGAGCAGCAACCTAGATACTTTTATCAGTGCCTAGAAATGTTTAAGGTCCTGGTTTGAGTTCAAGCCCGCTGGGAAAACCCTGCACTGGGCTGTCTCACAGAGCAGTCAAAGCACTCTATGATTTTTGGTCAGGACACGGAAAGAAAGCCAGGAGTAGAATCGGGGGAGGGGAGGATGGGACTGGGGTACCCTGCAGTCTGGTATTTAGCTACTGTAATAAAAATGATCAAACAGTAGTTATCATTCTTCAAAATAAAGAGTAGTGATGTAATTTATATAATTTTTCAAGTTTTTCTCCCATAAAGGCTAATTTCCTTAGTATACAAAGAGGTATTACAAATCTGGGAAAAATACGTCCAATCCAAAAACAACAAAAATGGACAAAGGATATGAATAAACCCTGGGTAGGTGTCTACTTTGAGCCTTTTCTTTGTGGAAACAGCAGAGGGTGCAGTGTGAACATAGATAAAATATACCCTCAATTTACCTGCTGGAGCATTTGTTAGCATACTACTAGGGACATTGATTTTTTTTTTACGTCATACAAACTTGATGTACAAAAAATCAGGCAGTACAGAATTAGTATAAAATCCTAATTTCTCCCAAAGCCTCTCCCAGTAATAACCTTCATTTTTTGTTTTTAATTGAGACAGAATCTTCCTCTGGAGTCTAGAGTGCAGGCTGGAGTGCAGTGGTGTGATCTCACTCACTGCAACCTCTGCCTCCTGGGTTCAAGCAATTCTTGTGCCTCGGCCTCCCGAGCAGCTGGGACTACAGGCACATGCCACCCCGCCACACCAGCTAATTGTTTGTGTTTTTAGTAGAGATGAGGTTTCGGCATGTTGCCCAGGCTGGTCTCAAATTCAAGTGATCCACCTGCTTCAGCCTCCCAAAGTGCTGGGATTACAGGCATAAACCAGGCCTAGTTGAAAAATCTTATTTGATACTATGATGTGAAATGGCAGCATATGGCATTTCATTTTGTTTGTTTAACACGTTTATTTATTTATTTACTTATTTTTGAGACAAAAGCTTTTTCTGACCCCAGGCTGGAATGCAGTGGTGTCATCTCAATTCACTGCAACCTCAACCTCCCCGGTGAGAGATCCTCCTTCCTCAGCCTCCCAAAATGCTACTAGGATTACAGGCATGAGCCACCACACCTGGCCTACAATTTGTTGCTTTTATGACACCTCCATGAACATCTTTTTAAAAATAAATCTTACTCTACTTTTTTGATAGTTTTCTTCATGTAAATTCTCAGATGTGGAAATTATGGTATAAAGAGGAGTTTTTTTTTTTCTTTTTAAACAACTTATATTTATGTATTTATTTACTTAATTGTGTGTGTGTGTGTGCATGTGAGTCAAGATCTTGCTGTGTCACCCAAGCTGCAGTGAGATGGCATGATCATAGCTCACTGCAATCTGGAACTCCCGGGCTCAAGCCATCCTCCCACCTCAGCCTCCTGAGTAGCTAGGACCGCAGATGTGTGCCACCACACCTGGCTAATTAAAAAAAAAAAAAATTTGTTTTGAGACAGGGTCTCATTCTGTCACCCAGGCTGGAGTACAGTGGCATAATCTTGGCTCACTGTAACTTCTCAACCTCCACCTTCTGGGTTCAAGCAATTTTCATGCCTCAGTCTCCTGAGTAGCTGGGACTACAGGTGTGTACCACCATGCATGGCCAGTTGTTTTTGGTATTTTTAATAGAAATGTGTTTCTGCCATGTTGGCCAGGCTGGTCTCAAACACCTGGCATCAAGCAATCCACCCTCCTAGGCCTCCCAAAGTGCTAGGATTACATGTGTGCCAACTTGCCCAGCCTAATTAATTTTTTTTTTGTCAAGATGGCATCTCACTATGTTGCTGAGGCTGGTCTTGAACTTCTGGGCCCAAGGTATTTATTAATTAGTATAGTAGCAGGTCAGGCATGGTGGCTTACATCTGTAATCCCAGCACTTTAGAAGGCTGAGGCATGAGGATAGCTTGAGGCCAGGAGTTCAAGACCAGTCTGAGCAACAGAGAGAGACCCAGTCTCTACAAAAGATAAAAAAACAAAATTAACTGGGTGTAGTGGTGTACTCCTGTAGTCCTAGCTACTTGGGAGGCTGGGGCAGGAGGATTGCTTAAGCCTAGGAGTTGAGGTTTGCAGTGAGCAATCTGTGGTCATTCCACTGTGCTTCAACCAAAGTGAAACAGTGAAGCCATGTACCAAAAAAAAAAAAAAAAAAAAAAAAAAAATAGTAGCATATAACTGTTTCTTAGAATATGGAGCTGGAGGGTATTCTTTCATACTAGAAATAAAGTACATAATATCATACAGTACGTTCAAATGCATGTACTAAAGGACTCTCCAAAACTTTAATCAATATCTACGTTTAGTTTGTTAAGTAATTTCTTGAGAGAACCACTGAGAGATAGTGTCCTTGTGATGAAATGATAAATCTCTTCAGAGTTAAGTCTTATAAAGGAAATTTTGATTATGTTGATCCAAGTAATGCAGTGGTGGCACATTGGTTAAAAGGCAAAGTTTTACTTTTTTTTTTTCTTTTTTTTGAGACGGAGTCTTGTCCTGTCGCCCAGGCTGGAGTGCAGTGGCGCGGTCTGGGCTCACTGCAAGCTCTGCCTCCTGGGTTCACACCATTCTCCTGGCACAGCCTCCCGAGTAGCTGGAACTACAGGCGCCCACCACCACGCGTGGCTGATTTTTTGGGTATATTTACTAGAGACAGGGTTTCACCGTGTTAACCAGGATGGTCCAACTTCCTGACCTTGTGATCCGCCCGCCTTGTCCTCCCAAAGTGCTGGGATTACAGGCATGAGCCACCACACCTGGCCAAAATTTTACTTTTAATTTCCCTAAATGCTGTCTCACTAGTGTCAGGAGGGATTGGGAATACTCAAAATGATCTTCCAGAGAATTTCTGCCATAAGAGTGTGTGCCCTCATTAGGAATGGCTCTCTCATTATCTGTCCGTGGTTGGAGGACTGCTTTCTCCGATAAAACCTTTATATCTCCTGGTAAAGGGGAAGATGTAGTATAACAAAGAGCTTTGCCATTTGGCGAGAGAAGGGGATGTCTTGTACATGTTGCAGTAAAGTTAATCATGTGCAGTTTTGTGCCATCTTTGCAAGGGTCTTCAATGCATCCTACTGAGGTGCAGGCTGTCTTGATTGAAGTTGGGGTTTTCAGTTTTCTTAATAGTTCAGCTAGCACTTGAGTCACCAGATATAAATTAGACATTTATCTCCTCAGTTGCCAGTTATGCATTCTGCGTATTATCACTTCAAGTTCTTACTCTTCAGAGATCTCTGCTCTTCAGATTGTCTTCCTGATACAGAGATTTGTTTGGTTTTTGAGTGGTTCTATTTTGAGATCATTACATTCTTTCCTCATCAACTCTTGTTCCAAACCATGGATCTTCAGGTCACAGCTTAACTTTTCCACCTCCCAGTTTGATGAAGGTAGATGGAAATTCCTCATCACCAGCTGAGTTTCCACCTCTGTCCTTAGCTAGAGTTCTACTTCTTTAGATTGCATCTGTTCATTCAGTACTTTTAAAGATTCAGACTTGTGTTTACTCATTTTATCTGATTGGCTTTCTAAATTATCTCTATCAATGCAAATGTTTCAATATACATAATAGGCCTTATTTACTTGTTGCTATTCCACAAAACTTGTTTCTTCATCTAATTGAGCTCCTGTAAGCTTTTCTTCCAAAAATCTAATTCTTTTTTTAACATAAGACTTCTCTTGAATCCTTAAGTCCTTTTTTGATGTCTTCATATGGGCAAAATGGGAAGCAACAGAAGCATCTCCTCAATATGTTGAAACTGGAGTTGCTGGGGTTTTTTCACAAGGTAGCATACAGGTATCACCTTCTATGAGTGCATCCATGAGAGCCTGAAACCAGGCTACTTAGGGCCGCCACCAAGTTTCCATTCCCTAATGTTTAGAAACAGCCCCAAACAGATCGAGTTGCCAGGGATCACCACGGGTTCTGATTTCCTTGAAGATACCTCCACTTTACCAGCGAAAGCAGCCACTCTGAGTTATTGAATTGAGGGTATTGGTCTTATATCTACCCATTTGGAATTCCTTAAGATTCTAAGGATATTTTAATCGATTCTCTTGGCTCTTCAGGGTGCATAGTCATATCATTTGTTAATAATGAAAGTATTCTGCCCGGGCACAGTGGCTCACGCCTGTAATCCCAGCACTGTGGGAGGCTGAGGCAGGCGGATCACAAGGTCAGGATATCAAGACCATCCTGGCTAACACAATGAAACCCCGTCTCTACTAGAAATACAAAAAATTAGCCAAGCGTGGTGGCAGGTGCCTGTAGTCCCAGCTACTCGGGAGGCTGAGGCAGGAGAATGGCGTGAACCCGGGAGGCCTGAGCATGAAGTAAGTCGAGACCGCACCACTGCACTCCAGCCTGGGCGACAGAGCAAGACTTATAAAGTAATGAAAGTATTCCTTCTTTCACAATATGTCTTCCTTTTCATCTGTCCCCCCCAACCTCTTTTCCCTTTTTCTGTTATTGTTTGGCCAGAATTAAATAATGGGTGGTCCCTGACTTTTCTGGGAACACAATTTTGCTTTATTTGTAGGATTTCATCCTAATGAGTAGTTTCTTTTGGGAGAGTTTAAATGAAATAGAAGTTTTTTTTTTTTTTTTTTGGAGACGGAGTTTCGCTCTTGTTGCCCAGGCTGTAGTGCAATGGCGCAATCTCGGCTCACAGCAACCTCTGCCTCCCAGGTTCAAGTGATTCTCCTGCTTCAGCCTCCTGAGGAGCTGGGATTACAGGTGTGCGCCACCATACCCGGCTAATTTTTTGTATTTTTAGTAGAGACAGGGTTTCACCATGTTGGCCAGACTGGTCGGGAACTCCTGACCACAGGTGATCCACCTCCCTCGGCCTCCCAAAGTGCTGGCATTACAGGTGTGAGCCACCGCACCCAGCCTTAAAAATGGAAAATAAAGCCTTTGCTATTACTCAGTGTACTTCTAGAGTTTTAGGAAAATAATAAATTTAAGGATGACTCCAATTTTTAATTATTGAGGTTTTTCTTTTTATACAATTATATTATTAGTTATATGTGGTCTAAGTATAGTAAACATTGTCACTTTTAAATAGTGACTGTTCAAAAAGACATGAATGAAAATAGGATCTTTTAGTTGAGATCGTTTTAGCTTTTTTTTTTGAGACAGAGTCTCGTTCTGTCATCTAGGCTGGAGTTCAGTGGCGCCATCTCGGCTTACTGCAACCTCCACCGCCCAGGTTCAAGTTATTCTCTTGCCTCAGCCTCCCAAGTAACTGGGATTACAGCTGCCCACCACCACACCTGGCTGATTTTTGTATTTTTAGTAGAGACAGGGTTTCACCGTGTTGGCCAGGGTGGTCTCAAATTCCTGACCTTAAGTGATCTACCCACCTCTGTCTCCCAAAATGCCAGGATTGCAGGTGTGAACCACTGTTCCTGGCCACCTTTTAGCTTTTAAAAATTAGAACATAATTTTTTTTTAGATTTTATAATTGTATAATTAGAACATCAATTTTTTTCTTTTTTTTTGAGATTTAGTCTTACTCTGTTGCCCAAGCTGGAGTGCAGTGGCACGATCTTATCTCACTGCAACCTCTGCCTCCTGGGTTCAAGCGATTCTCCTGCCTCAACCTTCCGATTAGCTGGGATTACAGGTGCATGTCACCACACCCAGCTGATTTGTATTTCTAGTAGAGATGGGGTTTTACCATGTTGGCCAGGCTGGTCTTGAACTCCTGACCTTAGGTGATCCACCTGCCTCAGCCTCCCAAAGTGCTGGATTTACAGGCATGAGCTACTGAGCCAGGCCCAGACATCGGTTTTTATTTGTTATAGTAAACTGTGGGAGTACTAGTTAATAGAGGCCCAATTATTTGAACACTAACAAATATGTTGTGATCATTTAAAATAGAATCTACTATGCTTTTCTTTTGGCAGATTTAATATTACATATGTATATGTGTATTTTGTCTGAATATATAATATTGCATTAGTGTACTTTCAGGGGTATTGAGAAAAAGACCCTGGACTCTATAGACTCAAATACTTGTTTTGTAAAGTGGCCAAGAACACCAAAATATCTATATGGGGTTTTATATTACTTAAAAGCACAAAAGAAGTTCATAATTAACATTTTCCCCCATTAAGACTGAAGTCTGATCAAAGAGCAATGAAATTACTATATATGTGCTCACTTTGACAGCACATATACCAAAACTGGAACTATTCAGAGGTTAGCATGGCCCCTGCACAAGGATGACATGCATATTTGTGAAGCATTTTATATATTTTTTAAAAATCACTATATATATTGCCTGGAATGAGTTCTCACTTGTAAAACAAATCCAAATATATACATATGTGGTGTAATATACTATAGTAAATGTAAATATTTATTATAAGTATTTATAAATATATTTTAATATAAATGTAATACATATAGAGATATATATAGTATAAAAAATATATGTGACTTTCTATATGTTTTATTTTACAGCCCAGAAAAGCATTTTATAAGAACTCCAGTTGTAGAAAAGCAGATGTACTTCCCTCTACAGAATTACCCAGTTAACAACATGGTAACAGGTAGTTTAAAATAAAATTTACAGTAAACTCAGGTAGGGAAGAAACAAGGGAATATTGTGTTGAATAAAGCTGTTGTATTTCAAATGCCTAGAAAGTAGAGCCTTCTCTATTAAGCATGGTAATGGAGGAGACATCCTTTACATACTGAGTAAATTACCTGCAGAATTGACCCAGGAATATGCTTTTATATTTTCTGTGCTAAAACAATGGTATCAAGGTAGGGTGACCGCATGTCCCTATTTACATGTGGTTTATGCTGTTGGTCTGGCATTAGTTTTTAATTCTCAAGTGTCCTAGTTTGGAAGATAAATTATATGAACAGCCCCAATCATAGTTTCTTTTGAGAATCTGATGAAACACAGGCCCCTTTCCTTAGCATACACACATACAAACATAACACACACACTGCCATTCCATTCAATATCAAATATATGTCTTTTAAAAACCAAACAAAAAACATAACACACAAACTTTACATATAATTGTAAAAGGCTCACAGATGCCCAGAAGCCTATACATGGATTACCTAGGTGTCCGTGGACTCCATATTTGGGTTTCCTATGCTAGTGTCCTACATAAAGAGAAGACAACTAACCACAGCTGACATTGAGAGGGTAGAACCAAGGGGACCAACTGAAAAGTGGCCATTGGGGTTTGAATTGTGTTGAGTGAGATGGATATTTAGATACTTTGATCTGAGTAGTATTCAGTGGAGTCATTGATAACAATTTTAAAAATAAAGATTTTTTTAAAAATTGTTTTTAAAAGAGCAATTTTTAAAGTATGGGTTTTTGAACACTTATTTAAAAAATAATTTGTGTATTCATCATTTTCTCTTTATTTAGCAATGTTAAAACTACCTCTTGCAGAGCCAGTTTCCTAGATCCTAGATGTCTTGCCATATTACTATCCCTGTTCATTTGGACTTACCAAACATTTATTAATATATTTAAAAGAACAATGATAAATATTAAAATCAGCCATAGATAAGGACATATACCTACATTTGGACATGTGATAGTGCTGCTTTATGTATTATTTCTGGATAAAGAAACAGTCTGATTGTTCAAAAAGATATAACAGTATAACACAAAAACAAATTTTTTAAAACTATTTAAAAATTACAATTTTAAAAGTATAATTTCAATCTGTGGTAATACTCTATTGTGAATTTTATTGGTAGAACTAAAGTAAAAATTTTTAATGTTTTTATTTGCTCAATTGGATAAATTTGCTTTTTTGTATTTCTGCATTAAATAATAGCAATTTCTTGAAAGAAATCTTCATTTTTAGAGGTAATTTATTTGTTTTTAATTTTGATGTGAAATGACAAGTACTTCTCTTTTTTATCATACCCATCTGCTTGCACAGGAAGGAATAACTTCTTGTTGGAAAAAATCAGCTTGTGTTAATTAAACACTTAGTGACTAAGAGTTCTAATTTAGGCTGTGGTATCAATTTTTGAGACTAAAACTTGACTATCTCTTCCTCGGCATGGGTTGGGTTCAACTCATTGACTATTAAATTTCTGAAAATAGAATTAATTGTGGTCTTTATTTATAGAAAATACAAGTTGGGGCAATAGCCTAGAACAGGGTTTCTCACTTTTGGTGCTACTGGCATTTTAGGCCAGATAATTCTTTGTTTGGGCGAGGGTAGGAGAGTGTCAGTCCTGTGCATTATAGAATATTTACCTTGGCCTCTGCCCACTAGATACCAACAGCAGCACAAATCTCTCCCCCAGTTGTGACAACCAAAAATGTCCCTAGACATCGCCAAATATCCCCTAAAACATCAAAAGATTTTTTGTTTTGTTTTCAGCTTTTGACTGGAATTAAATTCTCTCAGACTAATATCACTTGTTATCACCCATGATAAGAAGTTCTGATTGACAGTTACATATGTGATTAATAAGAGTAAGAAAGCAATTACTAATAATTGTAAATACTTTGCTGGCAACAATTTTCTAATCAAAAGGTTCTGATAAAAGTTTGGAAATCTGTAATAGATGCTATATTAGTTATTTATTGATGTAAATCAAAGTGCTCCGAAACTTAGCAGCTTAAAACAATGAACATTTATTTATTTATTTATTTATTTATTTATTTATTATAGAGATGAGGTCTCACGGGGTTGCCCAGGCTGGTCGCGAACTCCTGGGCTCAAGCAATCCTCCTGCCTTGGCCTCCCAAAGTGCTGGGATTCCAGGCATGAGCCACTGCCCCTGGCCCAGTGAACATTTATTATTTCAGTTTCTAAGGTCAGAAATCCAGGAGTATCTTAGCTGGGTACTTCTGTCTCATAGCCTTTTGTAAGGTTGCAGTCAAGTTGTCAGCTAGAGTGCAGTCATTCCAATGTACAACTGGGACTGGAAAAGCCACTTCAAAATTCACTCAAGTGGTTATTGGCAGGTGTTGGGTCCTTGCTGGATTTTGGCCAAAGGCTTCAGCTCCTCACCAAATGGGCCTCTCCGTAAAGACTATCCACAGCATGGTAGGTAGTTTGCTTCCCTCAGTGTAAAAAATCCAAGAATAAGAAAGAGCACGTCCAAGACAAAAGCCTTAGTCTTTTTCACATCTGACTCTCAGAAGTGACATAGCATCACTTCTGTCATATGCCATTGGTTATACAGATCAAACCAAGTACAAAATGGTAGTGGACTGTGAATATCAGGAGGTGGGGATCAGTTTGGACCACTGAGTGGCTGGCTATCACAGATGCATGTGGGACTGTCTGCCAGGAGTGCTTTCTTAGGAATTCCCTTCTCCCTCCCAGTTTATCTGGATAACACAGGAACAGACATTTTTTTAAACATGAGCTTACTCCCCACCCTCAACATTTGCTTTGAGAGTGAATGCCTGATTTGAACTGGGCTAATGGCAGATCTTCTTCTGGATTTTTAGATATGGAACATAGCAAATCAAGTCATTCTCATTTAGGTGATCAAAAGTCTAAGATGTAAAACTTAGGAGCTGTCATTGGCCATATTTTCTACCATGAAAAGAAAGCCAACTTGCTTCCAAAAAGGAAAATGAGGCTAACGCATAGAGAAAAATTTGAGACCAAGGTTGCAGTGAGGTGTGATAGTGCCACTGCACTCCAGCATGGGCAACAAAATAAGACCCTGTCAAAAAAAAAAAAAAAAATACACACACATACACACACACACACATACATACACACACACACACACACACACACACACACACACACACAGACCAGGAAAAAAAAACCCTAAAAACTTCAGACTGGTTGAGAGCGATCGTAGCTGGTTCTAATTAACTCTGAGTCCCAGCAATATGCCTGCCATCCTCACAGCTCGGATGATATGGCAATGTCCTTCCAGTAAACTCCCCTTTTGTTTAAATTAGTTTAAATTAGGTTTCTGTCTACTTCATCCTAAAGTCCTTACCTATTCAAAAATTACAATAATCTATTTCTGATGCTATAAATATCCTATCCTTCTTATACTTACAGGAATATTTTTTACTAATGTAGTAATTTTTAAATTCCTATCCTCGCACATCTTCAGAGGTTTCACACAGTGTATGTGTGCAATTAACTAAACACTAATAGTGATATTTTTCTGCACTAGTTTATTTTACACAGATACATAGCCATTAGGCAAAGATTATGAACTCATAGAGTATAGTAATAGTGCTTGAAGAGCTCCTAAAGTAAATGACCATGATTAAAATATCTTTAAAGATACTAGTCAATTTTGTATGCTTGGATTCATAGTTAATTTATTAACTGTGAATTTATTATTTTTTATTAGAAATGATTAAACAGTATGCATGGATATCCTGTTGATCTTGATGGTACGGTGTTCTAAATTCAGTCATCCTTGAGCTCTACCAGAATTTTTTCATACAATATTTACTTTTAAATTAGATTTCAATTTTAGTAAAAGCCATAAACACTTGTGTTACACATAAAATGTAATCATTTAAATAGTAAGCCATTGATATGAAATTAATATTGCTTAGTGATAGAGTCCTTAAACCGTCTCCATTCTAGGCAGTGTTTTTTTATATGACTCATATCTATTTTAGATAACTAATTGACATCAAAATTACTCTTATCCATTATCTTTGTTGACTGAGCAGTAATATCGATTTTTCATTATTTTTTAAATCCTATTCCAGTGTTAGCAGTGCAGGAAAGTGTTACCTGCTGAAACAGGGAAGATGAACTCTTTGCACTGTTAGTAGCTGGTTGGATGGATAGTTCTAAGTGATTACCCTCTAAGCTAGATACACTTCCCAGTTATTTTGGTCTGAGTACTTTCATGTTCTAGCCCCAACCTAGACATCACAATCTCAATAGTCAAAGCGGCTTTAATCCACCTTTTAATCTCTTAAAAGGTGGCAGAAAGTTGTGGGAAGGGGAAGAGGAGGTGTTCCCTGATAGTTATAAGGTTTTGTGGAACATCTTCTCACTGGTATTATTTCTTCTTTTTACCTCTTTTCTAAAAACATTCTTTAGAAGTCTTAACTCTAATAAATCAAAGACACTGAAAAGCAAATAGTATGAGAGGGTTTCAAATATATCTCTATATATTTTTTATTTTATTTTGTAGGTTATATATCAATTGATGCCATGAAGAAATTCCTTGGGGAGCTACATGACTTCATTCCTGGAAGCTCAGGGTATTTGGCATATCATGTTCAAAATGAAATTAATATGTCTGCTATAAAAAACAAATTGAAGAAGAAATATTAAATTAAATTGTAAATATCTTGGCATTTATTTTCTATAAAATATTATCGAGATGTGCATAACGTAAAATGCTCCCTTTTGGTACTGGGGGATAGAGAAGTGGGAAAGAATTTTTCTGTTTCTCAAAATATGTCTTTAGGAAATTCAGAATCATTTTGGTTCTGTGTTTTCACATTTGGGCTGGACTTTTTTCCCCTAGCTTATAACAATATGTTCAAATATTCTCAATGCACAGTTGTTAAGGAGTAATTGTCATTAAAATATATTTCATGAGAAGTCTCAATCTCAAACTCTCCATCTCTCAATCCTCCTCCTCCTCCTCTCTCTCTCTTTCTATTTCTCTCTTTCTCTTTTCCCTCTCTCTTTTTCTCCTCCCCTTCTCTCTCCTCTTTCTCTTTCTGTCTGTCAAATGCTCTTTTGGCTTTAACATTCTATTAATTATATTTTTTCTAGATTGAATACTGTGAATGCTAAGTTTTATGATTCTGGTCATCTTATTTTGATTTAAAAAATCAGGATGCTAGCTGAGTTCTGAATTACTGTTTCTGACTTGAAACATATGGAGAAAAATATTTTAATAATTCATATTTCATGTTGGATGGTTTCTGATAATAAATATTTGAAAAGTGACTTAACATAAACAGACTATGAGTGTTATGTCTTGTTAGATGAACCTGCAAGTCACCTTAGAATCACAGTTCTAGAAAGGACCTTAAAGAACAAGTCCAGTTCACTTATTGTTTTTAATGAGGAAATAAGGATCTTGAGAAGATGTCTTACTTAGGGGGACTAACTGGGGGCCAAAACAGAATTGGAACACAACCCTCTTGATTTTCTAGGCAAGTGCTTCCCTACTCTCCCAAAGAGCATATGCTATAGCTTCTGTGCCAGGTATAATAGGACTGCAGATCCACAAAGCAGACCCAGAAACAAGCCAACATGCTTGTCTTTTAAATAAGCTGAAATAGTGAGAGAGAAGAAAAGGAAAAATCAGTTAGGCAGACCAGTAAGGCTAGTCCTCTGAGAAACAGCCTGAAAAAATCACAGCTACAAGCATAAATAGAGCAACCTGGGAAAAAAACAAACTGCAGCTGCACTGATAAGAAAGCAAGGCCCAGCATAGAGCCTTTGTTCTTTGTGTGATTAGCAGGCTTTCAGGAAAAAATTTCCTCCCCTTTTCAGGCATTTACGTGGTGGGCTCCATGGGAACTTGCACAGGGAGGTGGGGGACTTACCTAAAACAGACCCACAGTTACACAAACAAGAGAAACTGCACTTTGTGCTTACCCAAGACATACACAGATAAAGAGAGTTACACAGACAGTTTCATAGATAAGCGAAGTTACACAAACAGCTACAGAGATGAGGGGAGTTTCTCATAAAAGCTTTTGGATTCATCTGTGAAAACAGCAGCCCATTCGGGTCCCCTCTCCACTGTGGAGAACTTTCTTTCTTTTGCTTATGAAACTTTCGTTCCAACCTCACCCTTGTGTCCAGGCTCCTTAATTTTCTTGGTTGTGAGACAGTGAGCTCAGATAACACCTCAGACTACGAGACCATTGACCCTAGACAGTTTGATTAGTATTGAGGTGTAGTGATTTCAAGAAGGCCGTTCGTTATCTTTATTCATATGATCATGCTATATAGAGTCTGATTGGTTTATTACATTTTCGTGACTTGTAAATGACAGTGTAATTTGTGAAGCTATCATCTTAGAATACCAGCTGTAGAATTATGTAAAGAAAATGCAGGCCGGGCGGGCGGTGGCTCATGCCTGTAATCCCAGCACTTTGGGAGGCCGAGGTGGGCGAATCACAAGGTCAGGAGATCGAGACCATCCTAGCTAACATGGTGAAACACCGTCTCTACTAAAAATACAAAAATACAAAAATGAGCCAGGCGTGGTGGCGGGTGCCTGTAGTCCCAGCTACTCAGGAGGCTGAGGCAGGAGAATGGCGTGAATCCAGGAGGCAGAGCTTGCAGTGAGCCGAGATCGCACCACTGCACTCCAACCTGGGTGACAGAGCGAGACTCTGTCTCAAAAGAGAAGAACAAAAGCAAAGAAAATGTACACTTTTTTGTAGTGCTTTGACCATTTGGATATATGTGGGCCCTGGCCCTGGCCCTTCTCCCATGACTCAAATTTCATAATACAAAATTTTAACACTACTTTTGGCATCAGCATTTGAGAATTATATTTTTTCCATATAACTTTTCCTTATTTATATTCATATCTGTGGTTAAGCTCTTCTGATCTTATAAATTACACAAAACAACAGAAAGACAAAAACCTTAAATGTTAATTATCTTTCCCTGAAATGCATTTCTCCTGAATACTTTATCATAGTTACATACCATTGATTGTTTCTTGTACAGAAACCAAGCCTGTCTAGATCTTAAATTAATGACTAAGAGGATTAAGTAAATTTGCACCAAGTTGTGTATGTTGGAATTTCTTGAAAGAGAGTATCCAGTATTTTTCTGATATATTATGCATGTATAAATTAAATATTATAATGAAACACTTTTTTTGGTTTCCCAAAGTGATTGTATCTGTAGATGTATATAATAAAGCAAAATGTAGCCTATATCCTTGAAAAGTTGTCAGACACAATAAAATCAGTGATAACATAAGCCTGCCAGGAATTAGAAGCATATGAAAAAATGAAATAAACAAAGTTGAACTATGTTAAGTTTATTGTCTTAATGGGAAGTGAAAAGCAATATGATCTTAGTTATTGCTCATGTAACCTTCTTTTAAAAATTGCTTTAATGTAGCTGATGGATACTGCCTCTGAATATCCCTATAAAAAATGTTCTCTGGCTCGCGCCTGCAATCCCAGCACTTTGGGAGGCCGAGGTGGATGGATCACAAGGTCAGGAGATCGAGACCATCCTGGCCAAGGTGAAAGCCCGTCTCTACTAAAAATACAAAAATTAGCTGGGTGTGGCGGCAAGTGCCTGTAATCCCAGCTACTTGGGAAACTGAGGCAGGATACTCCCTTGAACCTGGGAGGCACAGGTTGTAGTGAGCCGAGATTGCACCACTGAACTCCAGCCTGGAGACAGAGGGAGACTCTGTCTCAAAAAAAGAAAAAAAAATGTTCTCCTCACTTTAGAACTCTTGATTATTTCTCCATTCTTTTGCAAGCATGTCTCCTCTGATGCTTTCAACTATTAAGCATAGTAATTTCCTATACTGTTTAATTTAATGCATAGTTCATCTTAATTAATTCATCCTTTGTGACTAGATTATTTTTTTCTAGCTTTTGGTAGTGTTTTCTGTAATTAGGTAAGTTATGAGTCATTGGCCAAGTCTGCCAGTTAATTTCTGAATGTCTGTTTCTCTTTTATCCATGATGACATAGAACCCCTAATGTATTTCCTTTCCTTTCCCTCCCTCCCTCCCTCCCTCCCTCCCTTCCTTCCTTCCTTCCTTCCTTCCTTCCTTCCTTCCTTCCCTCCTTCCTTCTCTCCTTTCTTCCTTCCTCTCTTTGTTTCTTTCTTTCTCTCTCTTTCTTTCTTTATTTCTCTCTCTCTCTCTCCCTCCCTCCCTCCCTCCCTCCCTCCCTTCCTCTCTTTTCTTTTCTTTTCTTTCTTGTTTTCCCAGGCTGGAGTGCAGTGGTGCAATCACCTTGAACTCCTGGATTCAAGCAGTCCTCCCACCTCAGCCTCTCAAGTAGCAAGGACTATGGGCATATACCACTACACCTGGCTAATTTAAAATTTTTTTTTTTTTGTAGAGACAGGGTCTCACTATGTTGCCTAGGCTGATCTCAAACTCCTGGGCTCAAGCGATCCTCCCGCCTCAGCCTCCTAAATTGCTAGGATTATGAGCATTAGCTACCACACCTGGCCCTAGAACCCCTAATTTCTATCTAAGCACATGATACCAAGAATAAAGAATATATTCTTAATCTCACTTGAAATTAAGTATGGCTATGTCACAGTGGTTTAGCCAATGGATATACAGCAGAAATGGCATCTGGGAACTTTTCTTAAAGGCATTGGCACATACTCTTTGTCTCCCTTTCCTTCCACTCCCACTCTTTCTATGTTCTTTCAGCCTGTTACTTAGAGGATGTGATAGTTACCATTTCAGTCCATAAGAGCAAGAACCATACCCTAGGGTTGGCAAAGCAGTGGACTGAGAACAGCCTGAGATCTTGAGAACATTGTGGAGAAACCTGCCATCCCAGCCTTGGGCTACCTACCTCTATACTTATGTGACAAACAACACACTTCTGTTTTGTTTAAGTCACTGTATTTTTGTCTATTATTGCCAAACCAATTATAATTGAGTTTTAAGGGCAGGCTACTGACCTTGATCTATGGATAAGAATTGTATGGAAGATACCAGTTATTTACATCTGTAAAGTATTGACAGATTTGTAACCTTAAAGTCAGGTAGGTGACTTTAGTGACATCACATGTTTATTAGATTTATAGCAGCTTTCGTAAAAAGTTCTTTGTAATGGAGTGCTTGGTTACACTATTATTTAGCAGAGTAAAAAACTGAAAATAACCTCAATGTTTAATAACGAATAGCTAGAATGGCATCTTAAATCACATTGCTATTCCAATTTAATGGAATAGCCATTTTTCCTTTAACTGCTTTATTAAGATATAATTCACAGAGCTTACAATTCACTCACATAAAGTATACAATTCAGTAGTTTTTAGAGCATTTACAGAGTTGTACAATCATCACCACAGTCTAATTTTAGAACATTCTCATCATTCCCAAAAGAACATTTTAGAACATTTTCATCATCCCCTTGCCCATTAGCAGTCACTTCTCATGCCCCCAACACACACCCCAGCCCTAGGCAACCATGAATCTACTTTCTATCTATATGTATATTTGCCTATTCTGGACATTTTGTATGAATGGAATCATACGATATATGCTGTTTTGTGACTAGCTTCTTTCACTTACCATAATGTATTCTAGATTCATTTATATTAAAGCATATATCAGTACTTGATTACTTTTTATTGCTAAATATAATAATATTCCATTGTATAGATATACTACATTTTATTTATTCATCAACTGATGGGCATTTAGGTCTTTCCACTTTTTATCTACTATGAATAATGTTGCTATGAACATTTCATTTTTATGTGGATATATGTTTTTGTTTCTATTGCGTATATATCTAAGAGTGGCATTACAAGGTCATGTAATAGCTATGTTTAACATTTTGAGGAAGTGCCAACTGTTTTTCAAAGTAGCTACACCATTTTCATACCCACTAGCAATGAATAAGGGTTCTAATTTCTTCACATCCTTGACAACATTTATCTATCTTTTTAAATATAGCCATCCTAGTGGGTGTTAAGTGGTCTCTTGTGATTTGCATTTCTCTAATGGCTAATAATATTGAATATCTTTTCATGTGCTTATTGGTTATCTCTGTCTCTCTCTCTCTCTCTTTTTTTTTTTTTTTTTTTGAGATTTGTTCTCACTCTATCACCCAGGCTGGAATGTAGTGATATGATCTTGGCTCATGGCAACCTCCATCTCCTGGGCTCAACCAATCCTCCTGGGTCAGCCTCCTGAGTAGCTGGGATTACAGGCACAGGCCACCATGATGGGCTAATTTTTTTTTTTTTTTTTTTGGAGAGACAGAGTTTTGCTCTGTCACCCCAGGCTGGTCTTGAACTCCTGGACTCAAGTGATCCACCCACGTCAGCTGCCCAAAGTGTTGGGGTTGCAGGCGTGAGCCACAGTGCCCAGCCTGGCTATTTTTTATATCTTCTTTGGAGATAAAAAAAGGAGCCAATAAAAGAAGATATTGAATATATTTCAGTATCTTCTGAAGAATATTGAATAGAAAGAATAGAATATCTTATAATATCTTATAAGATATTATCTTATAATGAATTATAAGAGTTCTTTATATATTCTGGATACAAATCCTTTATCATATATATGATTTGCAAATATATTCTCTTATTCATGGATTGGTTTGTATTTTTTTTTCTTTTTTTTCTTTTTCTTTTTTTTTGCTTGCTTGATGACATTGTTTGCAACACACAGTTTTTAGTTTTGGTGAAGTCCAATTTATCTATACTTTCTTTTGTTGATTGTGCCTTTGGTTTGTACCTAAGAAACCATTGCCCAACCTAAGATCATGAAGATTTACTCCTACATTCTCTTCTAAGAGTTTCATAGTTTTAATTTTTATATTTAGGTCTATGATTTGAGTTAGTATAGTTTGAGGTAGGAGTCCAGATTCATTCTTTGGCATGTGGATATTCAGTTGTTCCAGCACTATTTGTTGAAGTGACTATTATTTCCTTCATTGAATTGTCTTAGCAGAAATAACCATCTTTAAGTTTATTTTTCTGACTATGTGTTGTGTATTCTTATAAAAAATTAAACATCATATAAATTTTTTAAAAAAAGAAAAAGGCCCTTAAAATACCACCTCCAGGCCAGGTGTGGCGGCTCATCCCTGTAATCCTAGCACTTTGGGAAGCCGTGGCAGAATAGCTTGAATCCAGGAGTTTGAGACCAGCTTGGGCAACATGGCAAAACCTTGTCTCTACAAAAAATACAATTAGCTGAACATGCCTGTATTCTCAGCTACCCAGGAGGCTGAAGTGGGGGATCACCTGAGCCCAGGAGGTCAAGGCTGCAGTGAGCTGTGATTGCACCACTGTAGTCCTGGGTGGCAGAGTAAGACACTGTCTCAACAAACAAACACACAAACAAAAGCACCTCCAAAGATAATTGTTAATACTATAAATGAGTGGTCTGGAATAATTGATCTCTAAGGGATCTTCCAGGTCTGTGAGTCTATAAAATTTTACTAGGCACAAATAATTCCCAGAAATAACTATTTAGCAGAAAATTCTATTTGCATGAGTTATTCCCTGAAGTACTTAAATGAAAGGCCTAGTGGCCCAGCGATGCATCTATCATCCTGTTACTACGGGATAGGAGAACCCACCTAAAGCTATTAATAATTGTATTAAAATCTATAGACCTTCCCTAGATTGTTTTTCTGTTTAATTTGCGTTCTACATTATGCCACAGCAAACATACTCATAAATGATACTTGAACTCATATACTTTGTATTAGAGAGGGCATTGCATCTCAGTAGCAGTATAAGGGAGTGGTTAAGAGCACATAGTCAGACTGTCTTGGTTTAAATTCCAACTATAACTCTTATCTAGTTCATGATCTTGGACCAGTTACTTAACCTGTCTGTGCCTCAGTTTCCTGGTAAATGGGGATCTTAATGCCAAAATTATAGGGAAATTGTGAGGATTAAGAGAGGTAATACATGTAAAGTGCCTAGGACCGTACCTGGTACTTAGTAAGTGCTCAATAAAAAAGCTATACAGCTTCATTGTTATTAGCATATTCTGGTTCCTGTCACAAAGTAGTGATAAATGATCATCAAACGAGTACTTTGAAAACCCAAATTGGGGCCAGGCATGGTGGTCTCAGCACTTTAGAGGCCAAGGCAGGAGGATCTCTGGAGGCTAGGAATTCAAGATCAGCCTAGGCAATATAGCAAGAACCCAGTCTTTACTTTAAAAAATAAATTCAATAAAACACTCAAAGCTGGACACAGTGGCTTACAACTGTAATCCTAGCACTTTGGGAGGCCAAGGTGGGTGGATTACTTGAGGTCAGCAGTTTGAGGGCAGCCTGGCCAACATGGTGAAACCCCGTCTCTGCAAAAAATACAAAAATTAGCCAGGCATGGTGGCACATGCCTGTAGTCCCAGCTATTCGGGAGGCTGAGGCAGGAGAATCACTTGAACCCAGGAGGCAGAGGTTGCAGTGAGCCGAGATCACACCATTGCACTCCAGCCTGGGAGAGAGAGCAAGACTCTGTCTGAAAAGAAAAAAAAAAAAAAAAAAAAAAAAAAAAAAAAAAAAAAAAAACCACTCATCTTGGGGCTATTGAGTGTGGAGAAACTAGATAGAGTTAGGGAGCTTTTTACCTCCTAAGACACAAAGAGTTCATGACAGCTGCATTTTTACCCTAACAGGTTGGAAAAGATAGAAATCTATGAATAGCTGAAGGCAGATCCAATACAATAACATACTTGAAACCTTGAACAAAAGCTTTTTTAAAGTTTGCTTAATGGAAACGTTACTTGGGAGTGGTTTTTTAGTTTTTTCAGTAGATGGCATCAATATAATATCCCTCATCTCCTCCCAAGGAAAGTTTTTTCTCTCTTTAGGGGAGATATATGGTAGAAATGTTTATTATTTACCCTAGTATATCCATAATTATCTTAAAGGTAAGTGGACTAAATGCTTCTATTAAAACACCACAATTGGCAGCTAGGATTTTAAAATAATTATATGCTGTTTATAAAAGACATTTAAAATTTAAGGATGTTAAAATGTTGAAAGTAAAAGAATGGAAAATAGGGGCTGGAAGTGGTGGTTTTGGCATTTTGGGAAGCCGAGGCGGGAGTATTGCTTGAGCCCAGGAGTTCGAGACAGGCATGGGCAACATAGGGAGACCCCCATTTCTAGAAAATTTTTTTTAAAGTAGTTATGCGTGGTGGCGTGCACCTGTAGTCCCAGCTACCCAGGAAGTTGAAGTGGGAGGATTGCTTTGAGCTGGGATGTTGAGGCTGCAAGCCATGTTTGTGCCACTGTACTCCAGCCTGGGCAACAAAGCGAGATCATCTGAAGAAAAAAAAAGAAAGAAAGAAATTTTAAAAAATTCACCAAAAAACCCCAAAGAAAATAGAAGGAAGGAAATAATAAGGAATTATAGTAGAGAAGGAGAAATTTATAAAATAGGAAACAAACTTACAATAGAAATGATCAACAAATCAAGAAGTTGAATTTTGAAGACTAAAATAAATTTATAAATTTCTGACAGGACTGGCCAAGAAAAAGAAAGAAGCCACAGATAATATCAAAAATGAAAAGAGGAATACATCTCAGATTCTAGAGACATTTAAGAAATTAGAGGAAATTATGACCAAATTAGTGCCAATAAATTTGAACATTTACATGAGCTATTTAAATTTCTAGGAAATATATCTTACTAAAACTGCCACAAAAAAAGAGGAAATCTGAACAGTCCTATAACTGAAAAATCACGATTATATAATATTAAAATCTTCCTACATCCCCACTAATTACTAGTTTTTGTCATCTTAGTGAGCTATGTAACCTGTTTCTGCATCTGAGAAATGAAGATAGTAACATAATGCCATAGTAATATTGAAGGATTAAATGAGAAAATGCCTGTAAAAGTGCATTGCACAGGGCCTAGCGTTTGCCACATGATCAATGCATGCTTGCCTTTTTTAGTTTCCTTTACAGCTATGGTGTATATCACTGAGTGCAGAATGTGTGTGTCCTTCAGGCTGTCTCATGTGCATGCTCTGAAAGGTAAAGGGGCCTGATCTTTGTTCTGAAGTAAAACTGCTCAGGGCATTAGGTGGATCTGAAATTTAAAAATAAAATTGAAAGTAAATCAGTCTTTTCCTTAAATCAGATTGTCTCTGCTTTTGTTTTGCACACCTGCCTCAATATCAGTCTTGGAATTTTTTCCTGCTGTTGTGGGCGCAATTTCTGTGATATGTACAGAACCACCCTACTCCAAGCCTTGGATCCCGACCTTAGTGGCTTGGAAAAGGCTGTCACTTAGAGTTTACACTCCAGTCCTCACTATCACTGTCTCCATTCTTCTTGCATCTCCCCCTCTGGGGTGATTTCCCAGCCTGCTATTTGATTTCCTGTTTGTATGGTTCCCCTGATCTCCAGAGCATGTAGTACTCACTAGCCAGAATATTCCCCTTGTCTTCTGTGTTACATAAAGTTATTTCCAGCGTATCTGATCTCTTCTTATCCTTTCTTTGTCACTTGGGGGCTTTGCTCAATCTGGTTGTGTCACAATCTTTAGAAGATTCCCTCTTTCTTGATCAGAGAGCCCTTCATTCCTCCATTCCTTGCCTCTGCAACCATGAGGGTGTGACACAGATGAAGGTGTGACACAGATGAAGGTGTGACACAGATCTCATCTCTTCCTGGAATTCCCAATCTCAAGAGCTTTTCTTCATGGTGTTGCTGACTTAAATGAGGGTGCCTGCCAACTGTGGGGCCCTCACCCCGCTTAATGATGTTCGTTTCCTTGTTACAGTGTTGTGATGTATTTCACGTTGCTCTTATCTTTAAAATCGGGTTCATTTCCTTGTCCTAGTTAGGCTCCTCACCATACCTACTCTGTATTGTGTTTCTTCCTCATTTGCCAGATTTTTTTTTTTTTTTTTTTTTTTTGAGACAGATTCTTGCTCTGTCGCCAGGCTGGAGTGCAGTGGCGCAATCTCGGCTCACTGCAACCTCCAACTCCTGGGATTCAAGCGATTATCCTGCCTCAGCCTCCTGAGTAGCTGGGACTACAGGCATGCGCCACCATGCCCGGATAATTTTTATATTTTTAGTAGAGGCGGGATTTCACCATGTTGGCCAGGATGGTCTTGGTCTCTTGACCTCATGCTCACCTCGGCCGCCCAAAGTGCCGGGATTACAGGCACAAGCCACCACACCCACCCCTTCTGTCAGATTTTTAAAACCTGTTTCTTTCCCTCTCTCCATTCCCACCTGTCCAAATCCTGTCCTTCTTTCAGGCATCATCTCAAAGGATATCTCTGAATGAAACTTCTTTGGCAACCCCCTCTTCTTGCCCCCTCTCCCCACAGGACTCTATTCACGTAGAGCACTTAGGTTACTCAACCTCAAATTAAAATTATTTGTGTATACCTGCCAAAGGCCCTTACTACATTGTTGGGTACTTGAAGGCAAGGATTATTTCTTACTAATCTTTGCAGCTCCCACAGCACCAGCACAGTGCCTGGAATATGGGAGTTACTCAGGAACTATTTGATGAATTGAATTCATACGTGTAAGAATCCAGAAGATAAAGGAAAGTATTTCCTTCAGTTTCAGACTGGGACCCACCAGTGTCCTGATGGGTTTCACTGCTTGTTAGGAAGCAGGTTGTATGGACCTGGAGGTGCCAGATAAAACCAAGGCTTCCATAACACACATTCATCAACCCCATTAGGGTTGTCTCATTCATTTATGCATTCATTCAACAGACATTTGTTGATGACTGAGTGCTAAACTCACAGCTTTTTTTTTCTTTTCCTGTAAAGTGAGATAACAGGGAGTGGGACCCTTCCATTAAGGCGTTTATAATCTGGTTGGAGACTTGGAAATATAAACAACTGACTGTAAGGCAAAGTGAAGTCGGTGCTAGAATAACATGCAGGTCAAATTCTCTGAGAGTGCTAGTCCTTGGTTTCTGCAGGGCAGAAAAGAGGGACATTGGAAAAAATCAAGATGGTTCAGAAGAACCATGTTTTGTTCTGGTGGACTCATAACATCACCATGATGACAATAACAAGGTCCCCGAAAGGGTGAAATCCTGACATTTCCAGCAACAACATGGATGAATCTGGAGGTCTTTATGCTAAGTCAAATAAGCCAGGCACAGAAACATAAATACCACATGATCTCACTTAAATGTGGAATCTAATAAAGTTGAACTCATGGAAGTAGAAAGTAGAACAATAGTTAACAGAGGCTTAGGGGAAGATGGGGAGGGAGAGAATGGGGAATTGTTGATTAAAGGGTACAAAATTTCAGATAGACAGGAGGAATGGGTTTTGAGATCCATTGCACGGGAGGGTGACTATAGTCAATGGTAATATATTATATATTTCAAAATAGGTAAGAGTAAACTTCAAATGTCTCACTATAAAAACAATAGGTAAGTGAAGTGATGGATAGGTTAATCAGCTTGATTTAATCATGCCACGTTGGATACATATATCAAAACATCACATTGTACCCTATAAATATATACAACAATGATTTGTTAAAAAAAAAAAAAAAAAGAAAGAAAGAAAAGAAAAGAAAGAAAAGAAAAGTGGCCGGGCATGGTGGCTCACACCTTTACAGGTTCCCAGCACTTTGGGTGGCCCAGGCAGGAGGATTGCTTGAGGCCAACCTGGGCAACATATTTTATTGCCTTATTAAAGATAAAAAAAACTTTTAAAAGTCCCCCTGAGCTTTTCTGGCCCACCTCTCATCAAATCCCTGGCACCGTCTCTGCATTTGATGAGAGTGTGAGGTAGAGTGGGTAGGAGCAGGCAAGTCAAGTTGCTGTAGACCTGTGCTGTCTAATATCACAAGATGTAGCTAGCGGGCACTTGAAATGTGGCCAGTGTGAACTGAGATGTATTAAGTGTGAAACACACCCTGGATTGTGAAGACTTAGCACAAAAATAGAATCATTTTTATTTTTATTTTTTGAGACAGCATCTCACTCTGTCACCCAGGCTGGAGTGCAGTGGCATCATCTCTGCTCACTGCAACCTTGTGCCTCTCGGGTTCAGGTGATTCTCGTGCCTCCGCCTCTTGAGCAGCTGGGATTACAGGCGCCTACCACCATGCCCAACTAATTTTTGTATTGTATTTGTATTTATTTAATTTATTTTTATTTTTTGTTTTAATTTTGTATTTTTAGTAGAGGTGGTGTTTCGCCATGTTGGCCAGGCTGGTCTCAAACTCCCGACCTCAAGTGATCTGCCCACCTCGGCCTCCCAAAGTGTTGGGATTACAGGCATGAGCCACCGTGCCCAGCCAAAAACAGAATAATTTTCAGTTGATTACATGTTAAAATAATATTTAGGATATATTGGTTTAAATAAAATATATTGTTGAAATTAATTTCACTTGTTTCTTTTTTTTTTTTACTTTTTTAATGTGGCTACTTGACCATTTAAAAAGTTAGGTACACCCTAGGCAATGTAAGGTGTAGACCCTCATCTCTACAAAATAAATAAATAAATAAATTAGTTGAGCATGGTGATGCATCCTTGTAGTCCCAGCTGCACGGGAGGCTGAGGGAAGAGGATCACTTGAGCCCATGGGTTCAAAGTTGCAATGAGCTATGATTGTACCACTGCATTCCAGCTTGGGTGACAGAGCGAGACTCTGTCTCTAAAAAACAAATCAATAAACAAAAATGTACATGGCCCACATACAGTTGGCCCTTCATATCTCTGGGTTCTGCATCTGTGGATTCAACCAACTGTGGATTAAATATATCTGGGAAAAAATCATAATACAACAATAAAAATAAATTTTAAAAATATAAGAAGGATTTACATAGCAATTACATTGTCTTAGGTATTATAAGTAATCTAGAGATGATTTAAAATATACAGCAGGATGTGTGTAGGTTATAAGCACATACTACACCATTTGATATAAGGACTTGAGCATCGTGGATTTTGGTAGCTGTGTTGGAGGTGTCCTGAAACCAATCCTCTGCATATCCCAAGAGACGTCTGTACTTCTATTGGACAGTGAGACAGTGTTGTTCTAAAGTCTGTTCCCCAGGCTCAGGTACCCTAGGAAATTTGGAAAACCCTTGGGGAAAACAGATAGATCTTGATACTGAGCCGGGACCCAGTCCCACTGGTATTTACCAGTCCTGACCTGGATCCAAACTCCCAGGGACTTTGGGAGTGCTATAGTCATCACTTGGGTCTAGGCTATGGCAGAGTCAGGTCACAGATAGGAAACTTGGTTCTCTCCATTCTGTGTTTCTCTGTGACTCAGGCCACAAGGACAAATGTGACAGGGTGTTGGTTTGTTTTCTGTGTTTCTTTCAAGCAGCTTCCTTGAAGACACAAATAGCTTCGGGATGGTGCCGGTCTAGTAGCGTCTTCCATAATAGCAACTAAGCTTTTGATCATTTATCAGTTAGCATACTGCTTGCCTAGGTGACTTATTATATACAGAAAAAGGTGGCAAGGTGACGACTGAAACAAGATGCTACGCCCAAGAATGCAACTCTAGATGCTGGAAAAGGGAAATAAACAGATTCTCCCCTAGAGTCTCTGGAGGGAGCTCGGCTTTGCAGACACTTGGATTTTGGCTCAGTGACACTGATTTCAGACTTCTGACATCCAGAACTGTGAGAGAATGAATGTGTATTGTTTTTAGCCACCAAGTTTGTGGTAATTTATAACAGCAGCCATAGGAAATGAGTACAGCCAGGCACTATTCTAAAGAATTCCCTTGTATTAGTTCCTCCAACTCTCGCCTCTTCCCATATCCTCATTGATGGTGGGGAGGTGTATCCAGGGATCATACTTACTAATCTACCATCCTTACTAGGCTTCACCACACACTGCACCCTGTACTCACATGTGCAGAACCTTACTGACCCACTTCATTCTAGGCCAGGGAGAGGCCTGAAGAGCCTCAAGCCTCAGCTTTCTCCCAAACCCATAACCAATCCCATAACCCCGTAACCCAGGGTCTAGAGTGCAAGAAGTTGCAACAAGGAAAAAATAAGTATCTTTTCACTCACTTGTTTTGTAAATCTGGATTTTTATATTAGGTTAAGATGAAGGTGGCACCTTCCTCCATCTCAAAGACCAGCAGCATAGCATCTGGTTTCCATCATCACATTGCTGCCTTCCTCAGTAAAACCCTTCCTAGATTTTACTCCATCTATCTCCCTCTTATAAGGACATTTGTGATTACATTTAGGGTCCACCCAGGTAATCCAGGATAATTTTCCCATCTCAAGATACTTAATAACATCTGCAAAGACCCCTTTTCCATATAAAGTAACACTCACAGATTCTAGGGATTAGCACCTAGATATCTTGGGGGGCCATTATTTAGCTGCCACACTGGTATAAAGTAAATGCTTAAGAAATTAGCTATTATTATCACTGTGCTAAGCACTTTTTAGGTGCTAATTAATCCTCACTACAACACTAGGAAGCAGAGACTGTGGGTATCCTATCTTACAGAGAAGAAAGAGGCTTAGAGAGCTTAAGCAGTTGCCTAAAATCAGAGGGCAAGTGGTAGAGCCCATGCTCTTCGCCTCCATACAGGCTGATTTGGGGAGCACACCTATGACTGCACTTGTGGTAAGGCTGACTCTCACCCTACTTTTCCATTTGAATCATTTGAGTTGTTGTATGTATTCTTGGAGTAGGGGTGGTCCTTCCCCATAGAGTGTCATCTCTTTCAGGACAAGGAGTCTGTCTGTCATGCACTTTCTCTTGTGGTTTGGTGCTCTGCACATATTGAAAACAAAATTAATGGTGTTGATTTAACTGCCAAAGCTGGAGCACATAAGCATCATTAAGTGCAAAGAATACTGATCAAACAGAACAATAAAGAATACTGACAAACAGAACCAGCTCTACCTCCTTACTTGCCAACCCCTAGAGGCTGACATGATGAGAGGGGTGAGTTGAAAAGGAAGAAGTTTAGTTTTACCTTCTAAAGGTCAGCCTGTCTGTTGATCTGGTAGAGATGGAGATGACAACAACAACCCTTCAGGAAAACATTACATTTTGTTCCACGAAAAATAAACAGCGTTTCGTTCACGCGGTACGTACTAGTCTTTCCGACATGATGGACTGTGGTTAAACTCAGTATATCCTGGGAATGGGTAGGAGATGGACATCATTCAGTAGGAGAAAGCGAAACTGGGAAATGAACTGTGGAGAAAAAGATCTCCACAGGATCAATGACAAGTATTCTGAATGACCATGGGAAAAAGGGTAGTGTGGAGGAAAAGGGAGGCAGTGGAAGTGATTGAAGTTCAGACTGCATTCTGGGAGGTGAAAGAAGCAAAGAAGGGCGCAGCACTAAGGAAGGAGAAGAGAAGGAGTTTTAGTTATATAAGATTTTCTCTGAAAAATGAAAGATACCAGAAGTGGCCATATTAAAAACCATCTCCTAATGGACCTGCTTTACTTCAGGAGGGATAAGTGCTAGCATTTGCTAAGTCTGAGAAATCATCATCGCAGTCTTGTCGTTGATGAATCATGTAGTGGCCACCGCAGAAACCTGAATCACCAAAGCTTCCTTTCCTCACCTCATTGCCATATAAACTGACTAGACTGGGATGGGAGAAAAAGATGGAGGCTTACAAATATCCTCTCCAGCATCACCCAGGCACTAAGGGCAGTGAGGTGGCCAAGGTCCCAGTCCTAGGGCTTTTAGATTTCCACTGATACCGCTCTAGGGGATTTGATGGATGTGCTTGTTGGCTCATCATGTCATCCCCTTTCCATAGGCACATCTGTAAAAATGTCACCAGAAGGTGGCCCAGTGAGCATGAAACCTCAGGGGTGGGGTGGGGGGAAAGCTCCATGGTTCTAATGGCTGATGTGGCTGATGCCACCCTGTTTCAGTGGCCTGATGCCTCCATGTCTGTTGTTAGGGTGTCCCTACTGTGGGGATTGGCACATTGTTTTCTTCCTATGTTATTATGCAACTGATTTGGTTTAGACTTAATCTAATCCAGTGCAGTCCAGTTCCTATTTTCCAAAGAAGACAATATACCCAGGCCATTTAAATTTGATCTGGGTGTTGCTGAGACGAGTACACACCCACAAATAATCCATCAATCTCTTTGGCTGTGTCATTTCTACTGGTGTCTAACCTCATCCTTTTTATTTGTGTCCCATTGATTTTATTTCAAGTTTTAGGGATACTTTGGGGTGTCATTCCAGCATATTGCCTGTATAAATACTGTCTCCTTAATTCCACAAATGAACATTACAGAGAGTTAGTGTTATTCTTACTTTACGTGTGAAAAAAATTGACACTAATAGGTTTGGTATCTTGTCCAAAATCACAGTCTGAGTTTAAGGTTCAGTCTTTTCCTACAGAATGCTGAAGTGACTGGGAAAAGTCAAGCTTCTAACTTGATAATTCAATTGGGAATTTACTACTATGGTCTGTGATGATGACATCTTGTATCATGTACAACAGTGGTTCAAACCTGACTGCACATCAGATCATGTTGTTGAGCTTTTTAAAACTATACATGCTTAGCCTGGCGCGGTGGCTCACACCTGTAATCCCAGCACTTTGGGAGTCCAGGGCAGATCCCCTGAGGTCAGGAGTTCGAGACCAGCCTGACCAACATGGAGAAACCCCGTCTCTACTAAAAAATACAAAAAGTTAGCTGGGGGTGGTGGTACATGCCTGTAATCCCAGCTACTTGGGAGGCGGAGGTGGAGAATAGCTTGAACCTGCGAGGCAGAGGTTGCGGTGAGCCAAGATCGTGCCATTGCACTTCAGCCTGGGCAACAACAGCAAAACACCGTCTCAAACAAAACAAAACAAAACAAAAACCAAAAAACTGTGCATGCTTTGAATGTATTAATACAATTAGATTTACTAATATTTTGTTCAGAATTTTTGCATCTATATTGATGAGAGAGATCAGCCTGTAATTTTCCTTTCTTGTAATGTCCTTTTCTGTTTTGGATATCAAGGTTATGCTAGCCTCATAAAACAAGTTATAAAGTGTTCTCGTCTCTCTCTTTTTTTTTTTTTTTTGCTAGTGACAGGGTTTCACCTTGTTGCCCAGGATGGTCTCAAACTCCTGGGCTCAAGGGATCCACCAGCCTTGGCCTCCCAAAGTGCTGGGATTATAGGAATGAGCTACTGTACCTGGCTCTTCTCTTCTTTGTTAACGCCTTGTATTTAGACAATGTTATCTATACTATTTCTATAGTTTATACCTCACAAATATTTTCTTTTGGCCTAATATATGATCAATTTTTGTGAATTATCCACAGATACTTTTTTAAAAAGTGTATTCTCTTTCTTGAGTACCAAGTTTTATCTGTGTTATTAATTATGCTATTTAGCCCTTCTCTGTCGTTTTGACTCCTACTACAGTGTTTCCATTTTTTCTTGTACATCCTGCGATTTTATGTTTTAATTAATATTCATGTTGGTGCTAAGTTATTTGGTGCTTAGGTATTCAAAACATTGTAACTGGTGAACTGCATTTTTTTTTATCATTGTAGATTATTTATTTGTACCCCTTAACATTTGTTTGTCCCGATGTTAGCCTTGCCTGATAGGGAGAAACCAGAACAGAAAAGCGGAAAATTCCAAAAACCAGAGCGCCTCTTCTCCTCCAAAGGATCACAGCTCCTCGCCAGCAAGGGAACAAAACTGGACAGACAGTAAGTTTGACAAGTTCACAAAAGTAGGCTTCAGAAGGTTGATAATAACAAACTTGTCTGAGGTAAAGGAGGATGTTTGAAATCATCACAAGGAAGCTAAAAACCTTGAATAAACAGTGTAGAGAAGACCTTAAACGACCTGATGAAGCTGAAAACCACAGCACGAGAACTTCGTGATGCAAGCACAAGCTTCAATAGCCGATTCGATCAAGTGGAAGAAAAGGTATCAGTGACTGAAGATCAAATGAATGAAATATAGTGAGAAGACAAGATTAGAGAAAAAAGAGTGAAAAGAAACAAACAAAGGCTCCAAGAAATATGGGACTATGTGAAAAGGCCAAATCTACGTTTGATTGGTGTACCTGAAAGTGATATGGAAAATGGAAACACGTTGGAAAACACTCTTAAGGATATTATCCAGGGGAGCTTCCACAACCTAGCAAGGCAGGCCAACATTCAAATCCAGGAAATACAGAGAACACCACAACGATACTCCTTGAGGAAAGCAACCCCAAGACACATAATTGTCAGATTCACCAAGGTTGAAATGAGGGAAAAAATGTTAAGGGCAGCCAGAGAGAGAGCTCAGGTTACCCACAAAGGGAAGCCCATCAGACTAACACCAGATCTCTCAGCAGAAACTCTACAAGCCAGAAGAGAGTGGGGGCCAATATTCAACATTCTTTAAGAAAGGAATTTTCAACCCAGAATTTCATATCCAGCCAAACTAAGCTTCATAAGTGAAGGAGAAATAAAATGCTTTACAGACAAGCAAATGCTGAGAGATTTTGTCACCACCAGGCCTGCCTTACAAGAGCTCCTGAAGGAAACACTAAACATGGAAAGGAACAATTGGCACCAGCCACTGCAAAAACATACCAAATTTTAAAGACTATTGATGCTAGGGAGAAACTGCATCAATTAACAGGCAAAATAACCAGCTGACATCATAATGACAGGATCAAATTCACACATAACAATATTAACCTTAAACGTAAATGGGCTAAATGTCCCAATTAAAAGACATAGACTGACAAATTGGATAAAGAGTCAAGACTCATTGGTGTGCTGTATTCAGGAGACCCATCTCATGTACAGAGATGCACAGTGGCTCAAAATAAAGGGATGGAGGAAGATCTACCAAGCAAATGGAAAGCAAAACAACAACAACAACAACAACAAAAAACCAGGAGTTGCAATCCTAGTCTCTGATAAAACAGACTTTAAACCAACAAAGATCAAAAGAGACAAAGAAGGCCATTACATATGGTAAAGGGATCAATTCAACAAGAAGAGCTAACTATCCTAAATATATATGCACCCAATACAGGAGCGCCCAGATTCATAAAGCAAGTCCTTAGAGACCTACAAGGAGACCTAGACTCCCACACAATAATGGGAGACACTAACATCCCACTGTCAATATTAGACAGATCAACGAGACAGAAGGTTAACAAGAATATCCAGGACTTGAACTCAGCTCTGCACTAAGTGGACCTAATAGACATCTACAGAACTCTCCACCCAAAATCAACAGAATATACATTCTTCTAAGCACCACATCACTCTTATTCCAAAATTGACCACATATTTGGAAGTAAAGCACTTCTCAGCAAATGTAAAACAACAGAAATCACAACAAACTGTCTCTCAGACCACAGTGCAAACAAATTAGAACTCAGGATTAAGAAACTCACTCAAAACTGCAAAACTACATGGAAACTGAACAACCTGTTCCTGAATGACTACTGGGTAAATAACGAAATGAAGGCAGAAATAAAGATGTTCCTTGAAATCAATGAGAACAAAGACACAACGTGCCACAATCTCTGGGACACATTTAAAGCAGTGTGTAGAGGGAAATTTATAGCACTAAATGCCCACAAGAGAAGGTAGGAAAGATCTAAAATCAACACCGTATCGTCACAATGGAAAGAACTAGAGAAGCAAGAGCAAACACATTCAAAAGCTAGCAGAAGGCAAGAAATAACTAAGATCAGAGTAGAACTTAAGGAGACAGAGACACAAAAACCTTCAAAAAAAAATCAATGAATCCAGGAGCTGGTTTTTTGAAAAGACCAACAAAATAGGTAGACCACTAGCAAGACTAATAAAGAAGAAACAAGAGAAGAATCAAATAGCCACAATAAAAAGTGATAAAGGGGATATCACCACTGATCCCACAGAAATACAAACTACCATCAGAGAATACTATAAACACCTCTATGCAAATAAACTAGAAAATCGAGAAGAAATGAATAAGTTCCTGGACACATACACCTTCCCAAGACTAAACCAGGAAGAAGTTGAATCTCTGAATGAACCAATAACCAGTTCTGAAATTGAGGCAATAATTAATAGCCTACCAACCAAAAAAAGTCCAGGACCAGACAGATTCACAGCCGAATTCTACCAGAGGTACAAAGAGGAGCTGGTACCATTCCTTCTGAAACTATTCCAAACAATAGAAAAAGAGAGAATCATCCCTAACTCATTTTATGAGGCCAGCATCATCCTGATACCAAAGCCTGGCAGAGACACAACAAAAAAAGAGAAATTTAGACCAATACCCCTGATGAACATTGATGTGAAAATTCTCAATAAAGTACTGGCAAACCAAATCCAGCAGTATATCAAAAAGCTTATCCACCATGATCAAGTCAGCTTTATCCCTGGGATGCAAGGCTGGTTCCACACACGCAAATCAATAAGCATAATCCATCACGTAAACAGAACCAATGATAAAAACCACAAGATTTTCTCAATAGATGCAGAAAAGGCTTTTGACAAAATTCAACAGCACTTCATGCTAAAAACTCTCAATAAACTGGGTATTGATGGAACGTCTCAAAATAATATCTCAAAATAATAAGAGCTAGTTATGACAAACCCACAGCCAATATCATACTAAATGGGCAAAAACTGGAAGCATTCCCTTTGAAAACCAGCACAAGACTAGGATGCCCTCTTTCACCACTCCTGTTCAGCATAGTGTTGGAAGTTCTGGCTAGGGCAATCAGGCAAGAGAAAGAAATAAAGGGTATTCAATTAGGAAAAGAGGAAGTCAAATTGTCCCTGTTTGCAGATGACATGACTGTATATTTAGAAAACCCCACTGTCTCAGCCCCAAATCTCCTTAAGCTGATAAGCAACTCCAGCAAAGTCTCAGGATACAAAATCAATGTGCAAAAATCACAAGCATTCCTATATGCCAATAACAGACAAACAGAGAACCAAATTATGAGTGAACTCCCATTCACAATTGCTACAAAGAGAATAAAATACCTAGGAATTCAACTTACAAGAGATGTGAAGGACCTCTTCAAGGAGAACAAAAAAACACTGCTCAATGAAATAAAAGAGGACACAAACAAATAGAAGAACATTCCATGCTCCTGCATAGGAATAATCAATATCATGAAAATGGCCATACTGCCCAAGGTAATTTATAGATTCAATGCCATCTCCATCAAGCTACCAATGACTTTCTTCACAGAATTGGAAAAAACTACTTTAAAGTTCACATGGAACCAAAAAGGAGCCCGCATAGCCAAGATAATCCTAAGCAAAAAGAACAAAGCTGGAGGCATCATGCTCCCTGACTTCAAACTATACTACAAGGCTACAGTAACCAAAACAGCATGGTACTGGTACCAAAACAGATATATAGACCAATAGAACAGAAGAGAGGCCTCAGAAATAACACCACACATCTACAACCATCTGACCTTTGACCAACCTGACAAAAACAAGCAATGGAGAAAGAATTCCCTATTTAATAAATGGTGCTGGGAAAACTGGCTAGCAACATGTAGAAAGCTGAAACTGGATCCTTTCCATACACCACATACAAAAATTAACTCAAAGTGGATTAAATACTTAAATATAAGACCTAAAACCATAAAAACTCTAGAAGAAAACCTAGGCAATACCAATACCATTCAGGACATAGATATGGGCAAGGACTTTATGACTAAAACACCAAAAGCAATGGCAACAAAAGCCAAAATAGACAAATGAGGTCTAATTAAACTAAAGAGCTTCTGCACAGCAAAAGAAACTGTCATCAGAGTGAACAGGCAACCTACAGAATGGGAGAAAAATTTTGCAATCTACCCAACTGACAAAGTGCTAATATCCAGAATCTACAGAGAACTTAAAGAAATGTACAAAAAAAAAAAAAAAAAAAAAAGAAAAAAAAACAACCCCATCAAAAAGTGGGCAAAGATATGAACAGACACTTCTCAAAAGAAGACATTTATGCAGCCAACAAACACATGAAAAAATGCTCATCATCACTGGTCATCAGAGGAATGCAAATCAAAACCACAATGAGATATCATCTCACACCAGTTAGAATGGCAATCATTAAAAAGTCAGGAAACAACAGATGCTGGAGAGGATGTGGAGAAATAGGAATGCTTTTACACTGTTGGTGGGAGTGTAAATTAGTTCAACCATTGTGGAAGACAGTGTGGCGATTCCATGGAATACTATGCAACCATAAAAAAGGATGAGTTCATGTCCTTTGGAAGGACAGGGATGAAGCTAGAAACCATCATTCTCAGCAAACTGTCACAAGGACAGAAAACCAAACACCTCATGTTCTCACTCACAGGTGGAAGTTGAACAATGAGAACACATGGACACAGGGCAGGGAACATAACACACCTGGGCCTGTCAGCGGGTGGGAGGCTGGGGGAGGGATAGCATTAGGAGAAATACCTAATGTAAATGACAAGTTGATGTGTGCAGCAAACCAACATGGCACATATATACCTGTGTAACAAACCTGAGCATTGTGCACATGTATCCTAGAATTTAAAGTGTAATAGAAAATAAAAAAGAAGAAAGAGAAAACAAAACAAAATTATAACCATTGCTTTCTTCTAATTTACATTTGTAAAGATTTCTGATTTATTTTGTTTTGGATCCCTTGTGTACAGCATAGAGTAGAATTTTGCCTTATGATTTAATCCAAATTTATTTTATTTTACTTTCAGTTTTATTATTTTTTAAATAAAAAATAGAGATGAGGTCTCACTATGTTGCCCAGGCTCGTTATGAACTCCTGGGCCCAAACGATCCTCCTGCCTAAGCCTCCCAAAGTGCTAGGATTACAGGTGTGGGTCACCACGCCTCGCTGAACCTTCTCTTATTTTAATACATTAGTTTAGCACATTTATATTTATCAAATTGACATACTTGTTATTATCAATATAATATATATAACTTTATATGATGCCTTCTATTATTTCATAGATTCTTTAAAAACTCTGATGTTGTGGTACGTATTTGGTTTTATTTTTTCTGAAAATCTGGAAAGGTTATATTTTTATTTTAGTGGTTGTCTTTATAATTTATATACTTAATCTTCCTCTTTTAGGCATTATCTATCAATCCCCTAATATGAATAAATAATGAAATTAGAATATTTTCTCATATTCTCCCTATCCTGCTCTTGATGACCTCTCTTTTTGCCATAGTTTTCCCATTTATTTCTTGGTTGGTTTAAGTTCATCTTCTAGTAGTTTCTTCAAGGAAGGCTCATGGCAACAATATTTCTGGAGATCCTGCCATGATTGGAAATGTCTCACCGTGCCTTTTTATGTAAACAGACAGAGATAAACACAACAGAATATCTTGAGAATTGACTCAGAAGTATGCCATGTGATGCTACCTTGAAGTCAGAATAACCTGCATTATAGCTAAAACAAACTTTAAATTACTATTCCTTTTTACCTTCCTCCCTTCCTCTCTCTCTCTCTCTCTCCACTTACTGCAGCCTCTGCCTCTGCCTCTGCCTCCCGGGTTCAAGCGATTCTCCTGCCTCAGCCACCCAAGTAGCTGGGATTGCAGGCACGTGCCACCACATCTGACTAATTTTTGTGTTTTTGTATTTATTTTTTATTTTTATTTTTTGTAGAGACAGGGTTTCACCATGTTACCCAGGCTGGTCTCAAACTCCTGAGCTCAAGTGATCTGCCTGCCTTGGCCTCCCAAAGTGCTGGGATTATAAGTGTGAGCCACCACGCCCGGCCCCTTTTTTAGTTTCTTATCCAGCTGCTCCCATATCAGACCTCATCTTTTAAAATTTTATTTTTTGTTTACCTCCCTCCATTCATTCACATGCTCATTTGAGAAGACTTAAGTTCTCCCAGCTTTGGACAATAACTGCTTTTAGAAACTGTAAGGTTTCAAGAGAACCGTTGTTTTAAAAATGGAGCATGTGTATTATGTGGCCAGTGTCTTCTCTCTAACTTGGTTATAAAACAAACCATTCTTCACTGCTGTAACATGCTGAATAAATCAACTGAGGGGGAGGGGGTGTTTATCTCTGTTTATATACGTTATATGAGTTGTCATGAGGCTGTGTGACTTATCTAAGTGGAATATTGAATATCCATTGAAATGGATTTGTTAAGTCTTTTACATTATTAATGAGCATTTAAATGCAACAGGTATCATTTCAGGTGACTTAACATGAATGAATAAAAGTCAGTGCTATTCGATTATTTTTTGCTTGAGAAAAAAATAGACTTTGTACCTCAGAGTGAACTCCTCACCTTACAGAAGTATACTTTTCCAGCTTTTGCCTTAAGGTCTTCAGCCATAGGCCTCCTCACTACCTTTCTTCTTGCACCCTGGCATTTCCTACAATGTAAAACACTGGAGGATCTATGTGAACCCCTGGGTTGAGTCACTTGCCAGGCTCTAGTTGCCGTTGTTGTTTTTGTTGTTTTGTGCCACTCTCCCCTTGTTCACTGGGATTCTGCCACACTGCTGATTTTTCATGATGGTCTCTCCCTCTTGGACTCCACGTTTGTAGTTCCTCCCACCTGGAACATACAATCTGCCTCCCTAGCCTCACTGCTGTCACAACTCAAATCTCTCAAGTACAGCTTTAGCTATCACTCCCGCAGGGCAAACTTCCCTTGCTTTCAAGTTAGACTAGATTCCTTTGCTACACACTTTCATGGTTTTCTTTTCTTTTCCTTCATAGCCCTTACCATTATTGTGTTTGAGTCATACTTCTACGATTATCTGCTTAATGGCTTCTCCTCCCCTAAGTGGGGACTGTGTCTGTCTTATTCATTGTATCCCCAGCACCTTGTACCAGCATGTCATAGACACTTATTACATAGTTGCTGAATAACTGGATGAATGATTCCATCCCAATATGGCTCCCACTCCCATCTTTCCACCATAACTCCTTCTGCATGATTACCAATTACCTCCTTGTTGCTGAACCCACTAGATATTATTTGGTTTCCATCTTGAATTCTTACCAGTATTAAACACTTGACCACTTTTTTCTTTTTTTTGTTTTTTTGAGACGGAGTCTGGCTCTGTTGCCCAGGCTGGAGTGCAGTGGCCGGATCTCAGCTGACTGCAAGCTCCGCCTCCCGGGTTCACGCCATTCTCCTGCCTCAGCCTCCCGAGTAGCCGGGACTGTACAGGCACCCGCCACCTCGCCCGGCTAGTTTTTTGTATTTTTTTTTAGTACAGACGGGGTTTCACCGTGTTAGCCAGGATGGTCTCCATCTCCTGACCTCATGATCCGCCCGTCTCGGCCTCCCAAAGTGCTGGGATTACAGGCTTGAGCCACTGCGCCTGGCCACTTTTTTCTTTTTCTTTTTCTTTTTTTTTTTGAGACGGAGTCTCGCTCTGTCGCCCAGGCTGGAGTGCAGTGGCCGGATCTCAGCTCACTGCAAGCTCCGCCTCCCAGGTTTATGCCATTCTCCTGCCTCAGCCTCCCGAGTAGCTGGGACTACAGGCGCCCGCCACCTCGCCCGGCTAGTTTTTTGTATTTTTTAGTAGAGATGGGGTTTCACCGTGCTAGCCAGGATGGTCTCGATCTCCTGACCTCGTGATCCGCCCGTCTCGGCCTCCCAAAGGGCTGGGATTACAGGCGTGAGCCACCGCGCCCGGCCAACACTTTTTTCTTAAAACACTGCTTTTTGTGCCTTCACTTTCTCTCAGGATCCTTTGCTGGTTCCTCTTCACTTTTCCTAGTTCCTTGATGTTGGATGCTCAGAGCTTGGACCTGAGCTATGTCCTTTTTTAAATTGTATGTTCAGTCCCTCAATTATCTTGTTCTCACTTACTGCTTTCAATGAAGTCTATATACCAATGACTTCCAAATTTTATCTAGACCTTCAAGTCTAGACTTTCCCAGTCTGCTATATAGCATGTGCCCTATATTGCTTGGTCACTTTACCTGGATGTCTGCTATAGGCATCTGCTATAGTTTAGACGTTTGTCCCTCAACAGCTCGTGTTGAAATTTGATCCCAAAGTTGAAGGTACGGCCTAATGGGAGGTGTTTGGGCCATGGGCGTGGACAACAGATAAATAGATTAATGTCATCCCTCTGGGGTTGGGGAAGTGAGAGTGAGCGAGTGAATCGTTGCTCTGTTAGTTCCCACCAAAGCTGTTTGTTAAAAAGAGCCTGGCACCCCCCTACTCTCTCTTGCTTCCTTTCTCTTCCTTTCCTTTCTTGCTTCCTTTCCCGCTCTCTGCACACCTTGGCTCCTCTTTACCTTCACCATGAGTGGAAGCAGCCTGAAGCCCTCACCAGAAGCAGATGCTGATGCCATGCTTATCATACAGCCTGCAAAACTGTGAGCCACATAAACCTCTTCTTTACAAATTACTCAGCCTCAGGTATTCCTTTATAGCAACACAAAATAGACGAAGACAGAAAATTAATACTGAGGAGTAGGGTGTTGCTATAAAGACACTTGAAAATGTGGAAATGGCTTTGGACTAGTTAATGGGCAGAGGTTGGAAGAGTTTGGAGGGCTCAGAAGAAGACAAAAAGACTAGGAAAAGTTAGGAACTTCTTACATATTGGTTAAATGGTTGTGACCAAAATGTTTATAGACATATAGACAGTGAAGGTCATGCTGACAAAGTCTCAGATGGAAATGAAGAACTTATTGGGAACTGGAGCAAATGTCACCCATATTATGCCTTAGCAAAGAACTTAGCTGCATTGTGTTCATGGCCTAGGGCTTTGTGGAAGGCCAAATGTCAGAGTGATGACCTAGGGTATCTGGTGGAAGAAATTTCTAAACAGCAACGCATTCAATTAGCGGCATGCCTACTTTTAACAGCTTATGATCAGATACAGCAGCAAAAAGAATGAACTAAAGGTGGAATTTCTAATTAAAAGAGAAACAGAGCAAAACAATTTGGAACATTTATAACTTGGTCATGTGGTAGAGAAGGAAAGAATGTTTTCAGGTGAGGAATCCGAGGGTGATGTGGAGCAACCACTTGCTAGAGAGAGAACCATGGATAAAAGGGAAGCAGGTGCTAATAGAACAACGGGGAAAAGGCCTCAAAGACATTTCCAAAATCTTTGAGGTCATCCCTCCCATCACAGGCTCAGAGGCCTATGAGGACAGAACGGTTTCAGGGGACAGGCCTGGGGTGCTTTTGCCCTGTGCCACCACAGGATATGGGGGGCATCCCAATTGCTCTAGCTCTAGCCTGAGCCCAAACAGCCCCGGGTACCACTCAGGCTGCTGCTCCAAAGAGTGTAAGCCTTAAGTTCTGGCAGCTTCCTCATGGTGTTGTCTGCAGGCTCCCAGAATGCAAGAGTGGTAGAGGCTTGGCAGCCTCCACCTAGATTTCAGAGGATGTATTGGAAAACCTGAGTGCCCAGGCAGAAGCCTGCCACAGGGTCAAGCCACTGCAGAGAAACTGTACTTGGGCAGTGCCTAGTAGCTGAGGAAGCAGGGCTGCTGCCCTCCACCCTAGCATTATGGAGTCACCAGCAGCATGCACCTCAGTCTGTGAAAGCCTCAGGCACTCCACTCCAACCCTCCCATAAGAGCAGCCATGTAAGCAGCGCTCAGCAAAGCCATAGGGGTAGGGCTGTCTGAGGCACTGGGAGCCCATCCCTCAAACCAGTGTGCCCAGAATGCGGGACATGGAGTCAAAGTGTATTTTGGAGCTTTAAGATTTAATGTCTGCCTGTCTGCCCTACTGGGTTTCAGACTTGCATGGGCCTGTGACCTTTCTTTGGCCAATTTCTCCTTTGGGGAATGAAAATGTTTACCTAATGCCTGTACAACCATTGCATCTGAGAATTAAATAACTTGTTTTTGATTTTACAGGCTCATAGCTGGAAGGAATTTGCGCTGAGTCTCAGATGAGACTTTGGACTTCAGACTTTTAAGCTGATGTTGGGACAAGTTAAGGGTTTTGGGACTATTGGGGTAGAATGCATTTTGCATGTGAGAAGGACATGAGTTTGGGGGGAAAGGGGCAGAATGTTATAGTTTGGATGTTTGTCTCCCCAAGCCTCATGTTGGAATTTGATCCCAATGTTGGAAGTGGGGCCTAATGGGAAATATTTGGGTCAGGGAGGGTGACCTCTCATGAATGGATTAATGCCCTCCTGGGTGGGTTGGTGGGGCAGGTAAAGGGACGGAGTTCTCACTCTATTATGCTGGTTGTTATTTTCCAGGAAACCTGGTTGGTAAAAAGAGCCTAACACCTCCCTGCTCTCTCTTGCTTCCTCTCTCACCACGTGATCTCAGCACATGCTCACTCTCCTTCCCCCTTCCCTTCTGCCGATAGTGGAGGCAACCTGCAGCCCCTCGGCAGAAGCTGAGCAGATGCTGGCACCATGCTTATTGTATAGCCTGCAGAACCATGAGCCATATAAACCTCTTCCCTTTATAAATTACCCAGCCTCAGATATTCCTTTACAGCAACATAAAATAGACAAAGACACCATCTCAAACTTGGCCTACCCAAAATTACACGTTTGATATTTTCCCCAAATGTGCTCCTCAACAAATCCCAGCTGAGAGTATCTTCATCCATCCAGTTAGTCATGCCAAAAATCTGGGAGTCAGCCTTTCTGCTATCTTCTCCTCAACTCCCATAAGCTAACCCTTTACCAAGTTCCATGGATCCTACCTCCAAAATAAATCTTGGATCTGTCTATTTCACTCTACCTTCACTTCCACCATTTATCCAAGTCCAAATCACTATTCTCAGCTGGCATATAGCAGAAACTTCAACCGGTCTCCTTGCTTCCATTCTTCCTGTGCCACCAGCACTGCCACCACTACCAAAGAGCCTCTCTCCTTGGATAGTTCTAGACTAAAATTCCTGCTCTCTGACTGTCTTTTCCTAACTCTTCTTAGTGCTTTCTTCAGGTTTGTTAATGGAAAGTATGTTAATGGTTCCTCAGGGTGGCCTCTATTAATCTCTTTTATTGAATGTGGATTTTACTAGTTTAACTTTCATTGTCAACCTTATTTCCAAGTTCTTCAAGAAATTTTACGGTTTTTGGTTTTTCGTTGCTCCTTTCGTTTGTTGGGAATAGCTAGGGGTGAGTAACTGAACAGCTGATGAAGCAATGGAGAAAGCCATAGTCAGGATTTTATAACTGTTCTGACCTTTGGGACACCAAGGACGTATGGCACACTGATTTTTCTTGTTAATACACTATGTAATCCAGACCTGCAATAACCCAGTATCTGTGATAAGTTAAGGGGAGGCTGATAAGTCACAGACACTGGGCTATTGCAAGTTATCCAGACCCAGTAACTGTGATGCGTTAAAGTCTCCCCTAGATATATGACTCCACAGGATTAATTTTTAATTAATTATATTTTAAACTCCAAATAAGTTTTTTTCTTTTTCTTTTTTTCCCAGGGGACAGCAGGAATGCACTTCCTCACTATCACAAATTATGCAGTCGAGTTTCCCGCATTTGGGGAAATCACAGGGGTAAGCACACCTATGGAGTGCAACGGATGAGCCTCGCCCTGGGAAAACCGCATTCCTGATCATGGCATCTCCCCTGCCAGGTAAGAATCCAAATAGGTTTTTACATAGAGATTTATCAACAACTTGTTAGTTGTATTCAGTGTTGAGAGTGTTTCAAAGTGCTGTGCTGTCTGGGAAAGTTAAGCAGAGGCCCAGAGAAGCTGTGCCAAGCAGGCCACCAGCAAAGGCAAAGGCAGCATTTAATAGCTTATTCAGTAAAATGCCTCGAAAAGTCTGTTCCTCAGCACTATGAATGCTGGTCTTTGTTAGGAAATTATGCAGAAGTGTCACAATACTATAATAACAACTTGATTTTTTTGTTTTTAAAATGTCAGTTTCTTAAGACTCCTTATCAAGTTATTCTGCTCTGAAAAAACAGAATCCTTATCAATTCATCCTTTTACCTTCTCTATAAAGAGCCCTAGTCATAGAATATATTTCTAAATTTGCCTTCCCCTCCTCCAAATCTCTGCTACCAGGCAACAACCTTCAAGACAACTTTAAAGTGTTACTGCTCAGGAGAAACCAAATACAACTCCAGTGTGGCCATTACGTCATTATTCCAGTGGCTTTTCTTTGGTTCTGTTTTCATAATTTAAAGTCCAAGAAGTATCTACTTAAAGTGGCCCTCAGCTCTTAAGCTATTCCTGGGGTCTTCTCCTTCAGCTTCACCCGTTGGAAGGACATGCTTAGAAGACAGTGAGGAAACCCCACAAAGCAAAGAGGGTTAAACTGGATTTTAAATTCAGTGGGTAAGTGAAGGCAAGTACCTCATCTCTCCAAGCAAGACCTTCTTAGCTGCTAAGTGCAGGAGCTCCTGGAGGAACCAGTCATGCACAGCTAAGAGCTATGGGAAGTATCTAAAAGCAAAGGACCTGACTGATTCTATAAGCAATCCCTGCAAAAATCCATTCCACTGCCTTGTACATCTTGTAATGCTCTCCCACCCTGCACCTACACGTGCACGCATGCGCGCGCGTGCAAACACACACACACACACTTCCCTTTTTGTCATTATTGGAGCTCCAGAACTTGATCTGTCTTCATCATCAAATTTTTTGGGGGGCTTCTATGCTGTATAGAACACTTTACCACATCCTGGTGAAGAAATGAGGCCTTGTCATCAGTGGGATTCCAGTGCATTTGGGGAAGGAGTGATTACTGGTGAAAGTACAGGCTGTGCCCTATCTGTTGGGCAAGTCAGGCGGAGACAACTTCAAGGACTGGGGCAAAGTCTACTGGATTAGGTAAGAGGATTAGCAGTGTGTCTGTGAAATCACCATTGCAAAATCATAACTGAGACACTGAGAGATCTAACCTAAAATCTTGCTTCTAACCTCCAAGCTGTCCTTGTTTATCCCTGGTCTGAACTAACTTCGAGGGGATCTTAGATTTTAATTTATAGTTTAAAACAAAGATAACAGTGCTTCTCCAAAACAAACCTCCTTCTTGCCTGGGGACTAGACTGCCTTTGTAAGATTAATTAATTAGCCACAAGAGTAGAAATTATGCTTTAGGAGTCACGCAACTGGAGACTGCAGGATTCCGACCCTCCCCAAATTGCTCCTGGGGATAACATCACTATTGTAAAATGAAATGTTAGTGCTTTAGATATTTTGCAGACCCTGCACTTGATAGGTCAGCTGGCACCACCCAGATGCATAAACTGGCTCATCTGATTTTGGGGCCCCTCCCCAGGAACTGACTCAGCCCAAGAAGGCAGCTTTGACCCCTTATGATTTCACCTCCGACCCAACCAATCAGCACTCCTGACTCCCATGGTGGGGTGTCTGTCTCCAGCTCCACCACTGGGTGTCTGGGACTGTAGCCCTATCACTGGGTGTCTGTCTGTAGCCTCGTCACGGAGTGTCTGTAGCTGTAGCCCCATTATGGGCTGTCTGATTTGGTGAATATTCTAGGTGCTGCCAACAGCCCCTTCCTTCTCCTATTTGTCAACCTCTCTGGAGGTGCTGCTATCTCTTGGTTGCCTTGCAGGGTGTCTGTCTGTAGCCCCATCATAGGGTGTCTGTCTTTAGCCCCATCACGAGATGTCTACTGGTGGGGTGTCCAGTTGGATGGAGAATAGGGGACTTGTTTGGAGGAATACTCTTGGTTTGTGACTGGGTCTGGAATCTGTGTCTCAAAGGCCTTCTGTCTTGTCTTTGTTGTGTATGTGTTTGTATATGTTGAGGGGATCTCTGAGGGAATTGCTGATGGAAGTCCAGCAGGCCTAACTCAGAGAACTCTTTGTAAGTCAGGTTACATCTGGTGAGCCCTGAAGAAAGCTCAACAGGACTGACATGGGGCGACCATCCACTCTTCATCTTGCCCAGAGACCACCTATTTAATTACCAGTTGGAGGACGTCCCTCTCCACTTGGAGTGGATCAAAGACTATAGGGACCATGAGAAAGTTTGATCCTTGCCAGATCAATATTGGGTGCTGAACGAGGTGAACAGTGTCTGTTTTGTTATGTGTATTTTGCTTCAGCTGGGATGGAAAATATTAATCCATTTCCCCATGCACCCTGTCAGGCAGCATCTTGCAAACGTGAGAAGCTTTTGCCTATGATTCCATAAAACAGAAATGGATTATTTTCTTTGGTAACAAGGCCTGGTCCCCATAGCTGTGGCACAGTAAGCAGGGTCATCAAAAGCTGCTCCATTTTTCTGGAAGCTTCAGAGAAAGGGGACACAGAAATCTGGTATGCTGGTAAAAAGGGTAGGAATTTCTTACCAGTCAAGTTTCTGGTCTCTCTCTCTCTCTCTGTCTCCTCTCTCTCTCTCTCTCTCTCTCTCTCTCTCTCTCTCTGTGTGTGTGTGTGTGTGTGTGTGTGTGTGTGTATGTATAAATGATAAACATCACTGTCTCCTCTGCAAGGGTTTGATTGATAGAAGAAAGGATTTCTGAGAGTAGTCTTAGGTTGTAGCAAATCTGGTGTACTTCATGATAAGAATTTGTCTTTCTGTGTTGTCCTGTAATGGAGAGAAGGGTATCACAGAATACAATGTGGATTTAGGACTCCTGTAAGCCCACTTTTCAATCCAGCCTGGCAGGCTGCTCAGTTATAAACTTTGCTGTGCGTCCCTGAAACCAATACCAGATGGAATTTATCTGTCTGGTTTTGTGTCCTTAAGAGCCCAACCTTGTGACCATGTGGGGATACTTTCTACTGGTCTCTGCCATCCAAAGGACAGGAATTTGGGGGTTCATATCATAGTTAACCCTAAAAGTTATCTTGAGCAGTTAAAAGCCTTTGCAAGCTCAGAGTTGGCTGCTCTAGGCTTCTTCTAGGAAGAGCAATAGAAACTGCTCAATGTTGTAACTCAGTAGCTAAGGCCGTCTTTTTTGACAATGTCAACCAGGCTCAATTCTTGGCTTAGGGAATTAGTCTTTTCTGGTTTATTTCTGTAACTTTTTACCACTTATTGATTCTTTTTCCCCCATGTACCACTTTTGATTTCTTGTCTTGAGTTTCCCTTTGAACTAACTACCTTGGAAAGATTCTAGATCTTGTTTAAAAAAAAGAAAGAAAGAAAGAAAGAAAGAAACTGCTTACTATCTCTTTGAAACACTTTATGCATCCATTGTAACCTTATTTAAAACATTAATTTCACATGGGAAGTTACCTGTGGTAAAGTTCAAAAGCAAGGAATATTGACTATTGGTCCTGGCTAGAGTCTAGTAATTAGATATTTAAAAAATAATTTTTTAAAGAGTTGCATGGATAAAATCAGCTGCATTAAAAGCAGATATCCAAACTGTACATATATTTAAAATACCTTTACATTGTTTTTTTTTTTTCTCTTCTTGGATCTTATTTTTCTAAAGGAAAAAAAGGTTTTTTTCTTCTCAGTCAACTGAATTGTTTTTCTCCACTTTTGTCTTCTCAACACTCTTGATGCCCACATGAGAGAACCTAAGATAAATTCTAACACCTGGAACAATTAGGGAAAAACAGAGGAGGTGCCACAGAACCCATTCTGAGAAAAACCTCTGTTTCTCTCATGGGACCCTAGGAATTGAAAAAGAATAGATCCCTCTCAAAATCTAAGGCTGTATTCTGCTTTACATTATATTACCTGACATTTTTTACTTTGGCAGGTACCAAAAATTACTTTGCATTATTGGAGAGCTTTTAGGCTTGGTGTGTAATAACCAAGTAGGAAATACACTTTAAGGGATAGCTAATGGCAGTTAAGAGGGATGCTTGGCTCATGGATTTTTGGATTAGAGAAGCATGCTCCTGGCTGCCTGGAAGACATGGAAACATCCCCACCCGCAACTGAGAGGAGACTCCCATGGGGGATGGGCTGGTTTCAAAATGGGCTGATTGGCTTTGGGTTGCTTTGCAATGACATGCATGGTAGAAGCATTGCACTATCTTCTCCCATAGTATTTCCCTCTTTTGGGGAGATCCAGGATGCAGTATATAAATGGCACCCTTAATTTTGGGGATATGTTTTTGCCTTCCAGCCATGCCTTCTTATTAGGCCCTAGAAATGGCATGCTTTCCTGATGCTGTTCCTCCGAGGATGCCACCTTGAAGCCAGTAATTCAATTAAGAAACTGGCAGATGAAAAATCTTACAACCACCATACCTTCTGTCTGTCTGTCTATGTATATGTGTTGTATGCATGATGTTTGTATAAAAGAGCTCTGACTAATTGGCTTAGAAAAATAAGCACTTAAATCAAGTATTTTTTCAGAAAAATAGAAACTTTTTAATCCCTTTTTGTTCACGTGATTTCAGTGATCTTTTGGAACTAAAAACAGTTTTAAAGATTATAGGTAAAACAAAAAATGTCTTCACAATTTAGACTTTTGGTCTAAATTAGGTCAGATGTTAGGTTTGCTAAATGCTTTAAGGTCATAAACTATTTCTTTGACTTTTGAAAATTGTTAGACTTACCTACTTTGGAGCCATTAGAAATTCTAGTTAAGGTCTGAGGACATGTGGAATTAGCCATGCCCCCTAGCTATGCTGGAGTCAGACCTTATCTGCACTTCTGTCTGATGTCCTAGGCTCCACACTTAGTATGTAATTAAAACCACTTACTTATCAGGTTTTTCACCAAAAACAAAGGTTGCTAAGAGTTAACATTGCAACATGCAATTGAGACTACTGGAGAAATAGTTTTACATGCAAGATGTGTAAGGAAAGTAGAATGTGCTTTAGCTAAAAGATTACATAAGGCATGGGAATATGGTTTTTGTCAAAGGGAATGTAATTTTGTCTAGTTCAGAGGGCTTTAAAGATTGACTTAACCTAAAAGAGTAACAGGACAAAACTGAAGGTTAAAGCAAGTTGAAAAGTGTTTGTGAAGAGTTGGTCTTGTACAGAAAGTTCTGTGAGTATGAGCAAGTTGGCTAAGATTTGAAGGGGATTATTTAATTTTTTCTGTAGGTTGAACACAAAAGCACACTAAAGCAGGGCCAGAATCTGGGCCCATGTGTCTAAACAACAGGGTTTTATTAGAAAATTAATCTGCTGTTTAATGGAAAATTGTAAAGGGTTCTAAAAAAGTTTATAAAAACCTTACCTTATGGTCAAACTAATTAAAACTGGATAATTTATAACATTTTATTTAAAAACTAGCATTAGCGTTAAACAGGCATTAATGCAAACATGAAATTTGGTTTTCTCTTTTGAAAAAGATTTTTGTATTATTGATATATGTTCCAAAATTATGTGAAACTCCTATAATTCTGATATGACTTAGTATATGTTATCAGTAATAATTATAATTGTCATGTTAAATTATTGTGTGCCACAGAAGTAACAAATTTCCTTGTTAATTGTGTCTTTAACTGTGGCTGCCCTAAAACATTTTGTCATCCGCAAGCAATTATTGTCTTTTGATCCTCTTTAAATGGTGGTTTTATAATCAGCTATAAAACTCCAACAGGTGCCCTTAAATGCAGGTTTCTGAAAACTTTGGAGATTGTGACGTTAGAATAGAGGAAAAACTTTCAGGACTCTCACTGAGAGCTGAAATGTTCATGAATATTAAGCAGAACAGAAGTTAATTGCATGGGCTGAACTAATAGAAGACGGAAGCAACCTTTTTTGACTTTTTGCTTAAAACATTGCTGATCCTTTTTTGTTTTTCAGAGCCAAGAAAACCTTTCTTTTGAGCTATTTACAGCTTTTAATATTGAGTAAAGTACACATCTGTAAACAAAATTTGGAGCATATGTGATTCTCTCTTCCCGGGTTTGCCAGGATTTGGTAACTATTTGTGAGTATTCTTAACTTATGGCAATATAGTTCTTTCCATAAGCGCAATAAGAATGTTTTCCTTTGCAACAGGACACAATTGAAGAAACTGGTTATTTTACCAAGGCTTTGACTAGAATCATGTGCTTGCCTTTAAGGAATAAAAGCCTCTTGGGGCCAGGTGTGGTGGCTCATGCCTGCAATCCCAGCACTTTGGGAGACTGAGGCAGGCAGATAGCTTGAGCTCAGGAACTCAAGACCAACCTGGGCAACATGGTGAAACCCCATCTCTACTAAAAATACAAAAATTAGCTGGGTGTGGTGGCACATGCCTGTAGTTCCAGCTACTTGGGAGACTGAGGTGGGAGGATTGCTTGAGCTTGGGGAGGGAGGTTGCAGTGAGCAGAGATTGCATCACTGCACTCCAACCTGGGTGACAGAGCAAGATCCTGTCTCAAAAACAAAACAAAACAGAGAAAACAAAGCCCCTTGGGAAATGTGGCCTCATACCTTGTCTACACAGTCCCTGTACAGGGTTCCTGATCTGTGGTAAGTAAAGATTGTCTCTTTCTAACAGGCCCTGGAGCCCCAAGTTATCTTGGGACCTCAAGAGGAGAGGAATTTACCCAACTCATGGTTATTTGAGGGTACAAACGTGTGGCTGGGCTTGGCTTTTAAAAAGTCTTACGTGAGATTCTTTATGAAACAGAGTTCGATCAAAGCCATTTGAAAAAGCCTATGTGAAAAATAATTATTCCTGCTGCACTTTATGCAAATAATCAGGCAGAGCATAATAAGACTAAAACTTATTTTGCAAGTAATGTTGATCTACTGGGCTTTATTTTTAATAAAAAATGGGGACTGGAGACAGAAAAGTTATGATCCAAAAATAAACACTCATTGTTAGTTGTTCTTGAATTTTTTCTGCAGTTTGGACTAAATCCTAAATTATTTGTGGACTACAAGTCTCCAAATTAATGATTTCAAATCTTTACTTTTAAAGGTAGAAATTGAATTCCTTATGCTAGAACTCATTATTTACTTTGTAGTATGCTGTTCCCTCAAATGCAATACTAAAATTATAGATGACAATACTAACACATTTTTCAGCTGTCCTGCATGAGTATGCTCAGAGAGTTGCAAAGTGGTTCCAGTCCTCTCACCTGGGGTCAACATCTACCCCAACTATGCCCCTGGTCAGCAGGAAGAAGTTAGAGTGTTCTTTGCCCTTTTTCCATCTTCATTAGCCAACACCTTAAGATTAAGGTGTTATAAAACCCAAAGGAAGGGATTGAAACTGCCATTGCAAAATTATAACTGAGACAGTAAAAGAGATCCAACCTAACCAACTCCATCTTGCTTCTAACCTCCAAGCTGTCCTTATTCATTCCTGGGCAAAGTCTGAACTAACTTTGAGGGGAACTTAGTTTTTGTTTTCTTTTTTGTTTTATTTATGTTTTTTTTTTGAGGCAGAGTCTCACTCTGTCACCCAGAGTGGAGTGCAGTGGCATGATCTCAGCTCACTGCAACCTCTGCCTCCTGGGTTCAAGTGACTGTCCTGCCTCGGCCTCCTGAGTAGCTGGGACTACAGGTGCCCGTCACCATGCCTGACTACTTTTTGTATTTTTAGTAGAGACAGGGTTTTGTCACGTTGGCAAGGTTGGTCTCAAACTCCTGATCTCAGGTGATATGCCTGCCTTGGCCTCCCAAAGTGCTAGCAAGAGGTGGAGCCAGCTGGACTTCCTGGGCCAAGTGGAGACTTGGAGAAATTTTCTGTCTTACAAAAAGATTGTAAAATGCACCAATTAGTGCTCTGTAAAAACACACCAATCAGTGCTCTGTAGCTAGCAAGGGGATTGTAAAATGTCCCAATCAGTGCTCTGTAAAATGCATAAATCAGCAGGATCCTGAAAGTAGCCAATTGCAGGGAGGATTGAAAAAAGGGCATTCTGATAGGATATAAATGGAAACACGGAATGGGACAAATAAGGGAATAAAAGCTGGCCACCCCCAGCCAGCAGTGGCAAGCCGCTCGGATCCCTACCATGATGTGGAAGCTTTGTTCTTTCACTCTTCACAATAAACCTTGCTACCACTCACTCTTTGGGTCCGTGCCATCTTTAAGAGCTGTAATACTCACCACGAAGGTCTGCAGCTTCATTCTTGAGGTCAACGAGACCACAAACCCACCGCAAACCAACTCCATACGCACCTTGGGGGCTCGTCTGGGATAGTGCCATGCAGTGAGTACCATCGGACCTCTTTCACTTGCTATTCTGTCCTATTTTTCCTTAGAATTCGGGGGCTAAACACCGGACACCTGTTGGCCAGTTAGAGGCAACTAGTGTGGCTGCCGGAATAAAGACACAGGTGTCAGGCTTTCTAGGAAAGGGCTCTCTAACAACCCCTGACTCTTCGGAGTTCGGAGCATTTGTTTGCCTGGAACCAGCTTCTGCGTTTCCTGTACTTCTGGGCTGAGCCAAGGGTCAACAGAGAGGAAAGCCATTCAGCTCCAAGGTCCCAACAAAAAGTTGGTTGACCCTGCAACCACGAGCAGAACTCTCAAATTTACATCACCCAAGCGAGACTTGTCCATCTATCCTATCTATCCTGACCCTTGCCTCCTGGGTCCTACACCTGACAGAGAAACTTCCTCCTGCCTGTCTTCTCCGAGGCTAGTCCTGCTTCTAAATACCACTCCCTGTCCCTGGTGCTCTTCTAGTTTCTCTGAAAAGAATGGTTTCTAGTATAAATTTCGGGACTCTGTTCCCTTTTTTAGGCACCTGGGCTCACCAATCAGAAAGACATAATTATTTCCCAAAGCCCCATCGTGGGAGAGACTATCTGGAATTTTGGGATCCCTCCTCAGACTAGCAGGCCTAACCAAGGCTATTCCTGAAGCTAAGATATGGGGATCCTCAGAAACTATAGACTACAAAATTGAGGAGGAGATATCCTTCCTATTCATATGAGAAGTGAGGACAAAAGGCATCACTCTTACAACCCTGGAGATCCCTTCACTCCCTCAAGGTGTGGCCCGCCACTCCATTTTGAGGCATCATCTTTATAGGACAAGGGTAAGGTCCCAATACCAACAGAAGAAAACGCTTAGGACTCTAACAGGTTTTCGAGAATGCATCAGTAAGGGCCACTAGATCTGATTTTTCTTGGTCCTCTATGTGGTCTAAGAGGAAAGGCAAGGGTGCAGGTTTTCGAGAATGCGTTGGTAAAGGCCACTAAATCCGAGCTTCCTTCGTCCTCTTTGTGGTCTAGGAGGAAAACTATTGTTTCCACTGCTGCTTCAGTGAGCGCAACTATTCCGAACAGCGGGGTCCAGGGACCATTGCGGGTTCTTGGGCGGGGGAATAAAAAACAAATCAAAACCGCAGGCATTTTTTTCTTTCAGATGGGAAACACTCAGGCATCAACAGGCTCACACTTGAAATGCATCCTAAGCCATTGGGACCAATTTGACCTGCAAACCCTGAAAAAGAAGTGGCTTATTTTTTTCTGCACTATGGCCTGGTCCCAATATTCTCTCTCTGATGGGGAAAAATGGCTACCTGAGGGAAGTATAAGTTACAATACTATCCTGCAGCTTGACCTTTTCTGTAAGAAGGAAGGCAAATTGACTGAAAAACCTTGTGTCCAAGCTTTCTTTTCATTGAAGGATAATCCTCAACTATGCGAAGCTTGCAATCTGCATTCCACAGTAGGACCTCTCAGCTTACACCCATATCCTAGCCTCCCTACAGCTCTCCTTCCTATTAATGATGAGCCTCCTCTAATCTCCCCCACCCAGAAGGAAACAAGCAAAGAAATCTCCAGGGGACCACAAAAAACCCCAGGGCTATAGCTTACATCCTCTTCAAGCTGTAGGGGGAAGGGAATTTGGCCCAAACCGGGTACATGTCCCCTTCTCCCTCTCTGATTTAAAGCAGATCAAGGTAGATCTAGGGGAGTTTTCAGGCGATCCTGATAGGTGTATAGATATCCTACAGGGTCTAGGGCAAACCTTCAATCTCACTTGGAGAGATGTCATGCTATTGTTTTTTAGGTTTTTTGCTTTTTTGGGGATTTTTTTTTTTTTAGATGGAGTCTCACTCTGTCGCCCAGGCTGGAGTGCAGTGGCACAATCTCGGCTCAGTGCAAGCTCCACCTCCTGGGTTCACGCCATTCTCCTGCCTCAGCCTCCCGAGTAGCTGGGACTATAGGCACCCACCACCACGCCTGGCTAATTTTTTGTATTTTTCGTAGAGACGGGGTTTCACTGTGTTAGCCAGGATGGTCTCAATCTCCTGACCTCGTGATCCACCCGCCTAGGTCTCCCAAAGTGCTGGGATTACAGGTGTGAGCCACCTCACCTGGTCAACGTCTTGCTATTGTTAGATCAAACCCTGGCCTTTAATGAAGAGAATGCAGCTTTAGCTGCAGCCTGAGAGTTTGGAGATAGCTGGTATCTTAGTCAAGTAAATGATAGAATGACAGCCGAAGAGAGGGACAAATTCCCTACTGGTCAGCAAGCCGTCCCCAGTATGGATCCCCACTGGGACCTTGACTCAGATCATGGGGACTGGAATCGCAAACATGTGTTGACCTGTGTTCTAGAAGGACTAAGGAAAATTAGGAAAAACCCCAGGAATTATTCAGTGATGTCCACCATAACTCAGGGAAAGGAAAGAAAATCCTTCTGCCTTCCTCGAGTGGCTACGGGAGGCCTTAAGAAAATATACTCCCCTGTCATCCAACTCCCTTGAGGGTCAATTGATCCTAAAAGATAAGTTTATTATGCAATCAGCTGCAGATATCAGGAGAAAGCTCCACAAGTGAGCCCTGAGCCCTGAGGAAAATCTGGAGGCATTATTAAACCTGGCAACCTCAGTGTTCTATAATAGGGACCAAGAGGAACAGGCTGAGAAGGAAAAGTGAGATCAGAGAAAGGCCACAGCCTTAGTCATGACCCTCAGAAAAACAAACCTTGGTGGTTCAGAAAGGACAGAAAATGGAGCAGACCAATCACCCTGTAGGGCTTGTTATCAGTGTGGTTTGCAAAGACACTTTAAAAAAGATTGTCCAACGAGAAACAAGCCGCCCCATCGCCCATGTCCACTATGCCAAGGCAATCACTGGAAAACGCACTGCCCCAGAGGACAAACATTCTCTGGGCCAGAAGCCCCCAACCAGATGATCCAACAACAGGACTGAGGGTGCCTGAGGCAAGCGCCAGCTCATGTCATCACCCTCACTGAACCCTGGGTAAATTTAACCATTGAGGGCCAGGAAATTGATTTCCTCCTGGACACTGGCACGACCTTCTCAGTGTTAATCTCCTGCCCTGGACTGCTGTCCTCAAAGTCCATTACCATCTGAGGAATCCTGGGACAGTCTGTAACCAGGTATTTCTCCCACCTCCTCAGTTGTAATTGGGAGACTTTGCTCTTTTCACATGCCTTTCTTGTTATGCCTGAAAGTACCACACCCTTATTAAGGAGGGACGTATTAGCCAAAGCTGGAACTATTATCTATATGAATATAGGGGAAAGTTACCCATTTGTTGTCCCCTACTTCAGGAGGGAATCAACTCTGAATTCTGGGCATTGGAAGGACAATTTGGAAGGGCAAAAAATGCCCACCCAGTTCAAATCAGGCTAAAAGATCCCACCACTTTTCCTTATCAAAGGCAATATACATTAAGGCCTAAAGCTCATAAAGAATTACAGGATATTGTTAGACATTTAAAAGCTCAAGGCTTAGTAAGAAAATGCAACAGTCCCTGCAACACCCCAATTCTAGGAGTACAAAAAGCGAATGGTCAGTGGAGACTAGAGCAAAATCTCAGACTAATCAATGAGGCAGTGATTTCTCTATATCCAGTTGTACCAAACTCCTATACCCTGTTCTCTCAAATACCAGAGGAAGCACAATGGTTCACTGTTCTGGACCTCAAGGATGCCTTCTTCTGCATTCCCCTACGTTCTGACTCCCAGTTTGTCTTTGCCTTTGAGGATCCCACAGCCCACACATCCCTACTTACGTGGACAGTCTTGCCTCAAGGGTTTAGGGATAGCCCTCATCTGTTTGGTCAGGCACTGGCCCAAGATCTAGGCTGCTTCTCAAGTCCAGGCACTCTGGTCCTGGTCCTTCAGCATGTGGATAATTTACTTTTATTATTATTATTATACTTTAAGTTCTAGGGTACATGTGCACAACGTGCAGGTATGTTACATAGGTATACAAGTGCCATGTTGATTTGCCACAACCATCAACTCATCATTTACATTAGGTACTTCTCCTAATGCTATGCCTCCCCCTGCCCTCCACCCCACAAAAGGCCTCCATGTGTGATGTTCCCCACCCTGTGTCCAAGTGTCCTCGTTGTTCAATTCCCACCTATGAGTGAGAACATGCGGTGTTTGGTTTTCTGTCCTTGTGATAGTTTGCTCAGAATGATGGTTTCCAGCTTCATCCATGTCCTTGCAAAGGACATGGACTCATCCTTTTTTATGGCTACATAGTATTCCATGGTATATATGTGCCACATTTTCTTAATCCAGTCTATCACTGATGGACACTTGGGTTGGTTCCAAGTTTTTGTTATTGTGAATTGTGCTACAATAAACATATGTGTGCATGTGTCTTTATAGTAGCATGACTTATAATCCTTTGGGTATATACCCAGTAATGGGATCGCTGGGTCAAATGGTATTTCTAGTTCTAGATCCTTGAGGAATCTCCACACTGTCTTCCACAATGGATGAACTAGTTTACACTCCCATCAACAGTGGAAAAGTGTTCCTATTTCTTCACATCCTCTCCAGCATCTGTTGTTCCTGAGTTTTTAATAATTGCCATCCTAACTGGCATGAGATAGCATCTCATTGTGGTTTGATTTGCATTTCTCTGATGACCAGTGATGATGAGCAATTTTCCACGTCTGTTGGCTACATAAATGTCTTCTTTTGAGAAGTGACTATTAATATCCTTTGCCCAATTTTTGATGGAGTTGTTCTTTTCTTGTAAATTTGTTTAAGTTCTTTGTAGATTCTCGATATTAACACTTTGTCAGATGGGTAGATTGCAAAAATTTTCTCCCATTCTGTAGGTTACCTGTTCACTCTGATGGTGATTTCTTTTGCTGTGCAGAAGCTCTTTAGTTTCATTAGATTCCATTTGTCTATTTTGGCTTTTGTTGCCATTGCTTTTGGTGTTTAGTCATGAAGTCCTTGCCCATGCCTATGTCATGAATGGTATTGCCTAGGTTTTCTTCTAGAGTTTTTATGGTTTTAGGTCTTACATTTAAGTCTTTAATCCATCTTGAATAAATTTTTGTATAAGTTATAAGAAAGGGATCCAGGTTCAGCTTTCTACATATGTCTAGATAGTTTTCCCAGCACCATTTATTAAATAGGGAATCCTTTCCCCATTGCTTTTTTTCTTTGCTTGTTTTGGGGTTTTTTTGTTTGTTTGTTTGTTTTTTGTTTTTTGAGATGGAGTCTTGCTCTGTCACCCAGGCCAGAGTGCAATGGCACAATCTCGGCTCACTGCCAGCTCCACCTCCCAGGTTCACGCCATTCTCCTGCCTCAGCCTCCCGAGTAGCTGGGATTACAGGTGCCACCACCATGCCCGGTTAATTTTTTGTATATATATATACTTTTTTTGTAGAGACGGTGTTTCACCATGTTAGCCAGAATGGTCTCAATCTCCTGACCTCGTGATCTGCCCGCCTCAGCCTCCCAAAGTGCTGAGATTACAGGCGTGAGCCACCGCACCCAGCCTCCTCGTTGCTTGCTTCTGTCAGGTTTATGAAAGACCAGATGGTTGTAGATGTGTGGTGTTATTTCAGAGGCTTCTGTTCTGTTCCATTGGTCTATATATCTGTTTTGATACCAGTACCATGCTGTTTTGGTTACTGTAGTCTTGTAGTATAGTTTGAAGTCAGGTAGCATGATGCCTCCAGCTTTGTTCTTTTTGCTTAGGATTGTCTTCACAATGCAGGCTCTTTTTGGTTCCATATGAACTTTAGTTTTTTCCAATTCTGTGAAGAAAGTCATTGGTAGCTTGATGGGGATGGCATTGAATGTATAAACTACCTTGGGCAGTATGGCCATTTTCATGATAATGATTCTTCCTATCCAAGAGCATGGAATGTACTTCCATTTGTTTGTGTCCCCTTTTATTTCATTGAGCAGTGGTTTGTGGTTCTCCTTGAAGAGGTCCTTCACATCTCTTGTAAGCTGGATTCCTAGGTATTTTTTTCTCTTTGTAGCAATTGTGAATAGGAGTTCACTCATGATTTGGCTCTCTGTTTGTCTGTTATTGGCGTATAGGCATGCTTGTGATTTTTGCACATTGATTTTGTATCCTGAGACTTTGCTGAAGTTGCTTATCAGTTTATGGAGATTTGGGGCTGAGACAATGGGGTTTTCTAAATATACAGTCATGTCATCTGCAAACAGGGACAATTTGACTTCCTCTTTTCCTAATTGAATACCCTTTATTTCTTTCTCTTGCCTGATTGCCCTAGCCAGAACTTCCAACACTATGCTGAATAGGAGTGGTGAAAGAGGGCATCCTAGTCTTGTGCTGGTTTTCAAAGGGAATGCTTCCAGTTTTTGCCCATTTAGTATGATATTGGCTGTGGATTTGTCATAACTAGCTCTTATTATTTTGAGATATGTTCCATCAATACTTAGTTTATCAGAGTTTTTAGCATGAAGGGCTGTTGAATTTTGTTGAAGGCCTTTTCTGCATCTATTGAGATAGTCATGTGGGTTTTATCATTGCTTCTGATTATGTAATGGATTACGTTTATTGATTTGCATATGTTGAAGCAGACTTGCATCCCAGGGATGAAGCTGACTTGATCATGGGGGATAAGCTTTTTGATGTACTGCTGGATTTGGTTTGCCAGTATTTTATTGAGGATTTTTGCATTGATGTTCATCAGGGATATTGGTCTAAAATTCTCTTTTTTTGCTTTGTCTCTGCCAGGCTTTGGTATCAGGATGATGTTGTACTCATAAAATCAGTTAGAGAGGATTCCCTCTTTTTCTATTGTTTGGAATAGTTTCAGAAGGAATGGTACCAGCTCCTCTTTGTACCTCTGGTAGAATTCGGCTGTGAATCTGTCTGATCCTGGACTTTTTTTGGTTGGTAGGCTATTAATTATTGCCTCAATTTCAGAACCTGTTATTGGTCTATTCAGAGATTCAACTTCTTCCTTCTTTAGTCGTGGGAGGGTGTATGTGTCGAGGAATTTATCCATTTCTTCTCAATTTTCTAGTTTATTTGCATAGAGGTGTTTATAGTATACTCTGATGGTAGTTTGTATTTCTGTGAGATCAGTGGTGATATCCCCTTTATCATTTTTTATTGCGTCTATTTGATTCTTCTCTCTTTTCTTCTTTATTAGTCTTGCTAGCCGTCTATCAATTTTGTTGATCTTATCAAAAAACCAGCTCCTGGATTCATTGATGTTTTGGAGGGTTTTTTGTGTCTCTATCTCCTTCAGTTCTACTCTGATTTTAGTTATTTCTTGCCTTCTCCTAGCTTTTGAATTTGTTCACTCTTGCTTCTCTAGTTCTTTCCATTGTGATGTTAGGATGTTGATTTTAGATCTTTCCTGCTTTGTCTTGTGGACATTTAGTACTATAAATTTCCCTCTACACACTGCTTTAAATGTGTCCCAGAGATTCTGGTACATTGTGTCTTTGTTCTCACTGGTTTCAAGGAACATCTTTATTTCTACTTTCATTTCATTATTTACCCAGTAGTCATTCAGGAACAGATTGTTCAGTTTTCATGTAACTTTGCGGATTTGAGTGAGTTTCTTAATCCTGAGTTCTAATTTGATTGCACTGTGATCTGAGAGACAGTGTGTTATGATTTCTTTTCTTTTACATTTGCTGAGGAGTGCTTTACTTCCAACTGTGTGGTCAATTTTGGACTAAGTGTGATGTGGTGCTGAGAAGAATGTATATTCTGTTGATTTTGGGTGGAGAGTTCTGTAGATGTCTCTTAGGTCCGCTTGGTGCAGAACTGAGTTCAAGTCCTGGATATCATTGTTAACTTTCTGTCTCGTTGATCTGTCTTATATTGACAGTTGAATGTTAAAGTCTCTCATTATCATGGTGTGGGAGTCTAAGTCTCTTTGTAAGTCTCTAAGGACTTGCTTTATGAATCTGGGCGCTCCTATATTGGGTGCATATATATTTAGGATAGTTAGCTCTTCTTGTTGAATTGATCCCTTTACCATATGTAATGGCCTTCTTTGTCTCTTTTGATCTTTGTTGGTTTAAAGTCTGTTTTATCAGAGACTAGGATTGCAAGCCCTGCTTTTTTTTGCTTTCCATTTGTTTGGTAGATCTTCCTCCATCCCTTTATTTTGAGCCAATATCCGTCTCTGCACATGAGATGGGTCTCCTGAATACAGCACACCAATTAGTCTTGACTCTATCCAATTTGCCAATCTGTGTCTTTTAATTGGGGCATTTAGCCCATTTACTTTTATGGTTAATATTGTTATGTGTGAATTTGATCCTGTCATTATGATGTTAGCTGGTTATTTTGCCCATTATTTGATGCAGTTTCTTCTTAGCATCGATGGTCTTTAAAATTTGGCATGTTTTTGCAGTGCTGGTACTAGTAGTTCCTTTCCATGTTTAGTGTATCCTTCAGGAGCTCTTGTAAGGCAGGCCTGGTGGTGACAAAACCTCTCAGCATTTGCTTGTCTGTAAAAGATTTTATTTCTCCTTCACTTATGAAGCTTAGTTTGGCTGCATATGAAATTCTGGGTTGAAAATTCTTTTCTTGAAGAATGTTGAATATTGGCCCCCACTCTCTTCTGGCTTGTAGAGTTTCTGCCAAGATATCCGGTGTTAGTCTGATGGGCTTCACTTTGTGGGTAACCCAACTTTTCTCTCTGGCTGCCCTTAACACTTTTTCCTTCATTTCAACCTTGGTGAATCTGACAATTGTGTGTCTTTGGGTTGCTCTTCTCGAGGAGTATCGTTGTGGTGTTCTCTGTATTTCCTGAATTTGAATGTTGGCCTGCCTTGCTAGGTTGTGGAAGTTCTCCTGGATAATATCCTTAAGAGTGTTTTCCAACTTGGTTCCATTCTCCCTGTCACTTTCAGGTACACCAATCAAATGTAGATTTGGTCTTTTCACATAGTCCCATATTTCTTGGAGGCTTTGTTCATTTCTTTTTATTCTTTTTTCTCTAAACTTCTCCTCTTGCTCTATTTCATTAATTTGATCTTCAGTCACTGATATCCTTTCTTCCATTTGATTGAATCGGCTATTGAAGTTTGTGCATGCATCACTTAGTTCTTGTGCCATGGTCTTCAGTTCCATCAGGTCATTTAAGGTCTTCTCTACACTATTTATTCTAGTTAGCCATTCGTCTAATCTTTTCTCAAGGTTTTTAGCTTCTTTGCAATGGGTTCGAACATCCTCCTTTAGCTCAGAGAAGTATGTTATTACCAACCTTTGGAAGCCTACTTCTGTCAGCTCGTCAAAGTCATTCTCTGCCCTGCTTTGTTCCATTGCTGATGAGGAGCTCTGATCCTTTGGAGGAGAAGAGGCACTCTGGATTTTAGAATTTTCCACTTTTCTGCTCTGGTTTCTCCCCATCTTTGTGGTTTTATCTACCTTTGGTCTTTGATGCTGGTGACCTACAGATGGGATTTTGGTTTGGATGTCCTTTTTGTTGATGTTGATGCTATTCCTTTCTATCTGTTAGTTTTCCTTCTAAGAGTCAGGTCACTCAGCTGCAGGTCTGTTGGAGTTTGCTGGAGGTCAACTCCAGACCCTGTTTCCCTGGGTACCACCAGTGGAGTCTGCAGAACAGCAAATATTGCAGAAGAGCAAATATTGCAGCTGTCAGACAGGGATGTTTAAGTCTGCAGAAGTTTCTGCTGTCTTTTGTTCAGCTATGCCCTGCCCCCAGAGGTGGGGTCTACAAAGGCAGCAGACCTTGCAGAGCTGTGGTAGGCTCTGCCCAGTTTGAGCTTCCCCGACCACTTTGTTTACCTACTCAAGCCTCAGCAATGGCAGACACCCCTCGTCTGCCAGGCTGCTGCCTCAGACTGCTGTGCTAGCAGTGAGCAAGGCTCTGTGGGCGTGGGACCCACTGAGCCAGGCACAGGATATAATCTCCTGGTGTGTCATTTGCTAAGACCATTGGAAAAGTGCAGTATTTGGGTGAGAGTGTCCCGATTTTCCAGGTACGTTCTGTCATGGCTTTCCTTGGCTAGGAAAGGGAAATTCCCCGACTGCTTGCACTTCCCAGGTGAGACAATGCCCTGCCCTGCTTCGGCTCACCCTCTATGGGCTGCAGCCACTGTCCAACCAGTCCCAATGAGATGAACCAGGCACCTCAGTTGGAAATGCAGAAATCACCCTCTTCTGCATCAATCACACTGGGGGCTGCAGACCAGAGCTGTTCCTATTTGGCCATCTTGGAACAGAATCTGGATGATTTACTTTTGTCTCCCTGTTTGGAAGCCTCATGCCAGCAGGCTACTCTAGATCTCTTGAACTTTCTAGCTAATCAAGCATGCAAGGCGTCTAAACCAGAAGCCCAGCTCTGCTTACAACAAGTCAAATGTCTAGGCCTAATCCCAGAGGAACCAGGGCCCTCGGCAAGGAACAAATACAGCCTATACTGGCACTGGTCCCTCAAGAAGTAGCACCAACCAGATTGATAAACTCGCTCATCTGATCTTGTGATCCCCACCCAGGAACTGACTCAGTCCAAGAAGACAGCTTAGATCCCCTGTGATTTCATCTGTGACCCAAACAATCAGCACTCCTGACTCACTGGCCTTTCCCCACCCATCAAACTATCCTTAAACACTCTGAGTCCCCGTATGTTCGAATGCTTGGGCAGCCTGATTTGAGCAATAATAAAACTCCAGTCTCCTGCATAGCTGGTTCTGCATGAACTCTTCCTCTATTGCAGTTCCCCTGTCTTGGTAAATTAGTTTTGTCTAGGCAGCAGGCAAGGTGAATCAATTCAGCAATTACATATGGGGGAGGGGGGACTGTAAGGGAATGAAATCCTGAGCACTGTCCTCAAAGGAGGGAGGGGCCTTATAGACTTAGGCCTCGCTAGAAGCGGCTCTCTCCTCAGAGAGTAAAACCTCACTGTTTCTCAGAGGGCTGAGAGGCTTGAAGGAAGAGTTTGGGCAGAAACTCTGCTTTGAATAGAAGCAGCAGAACCAGTTGAGAGAAAGAGGTCCACAAATTCCATTTCATGGCTTTTTTTTTTTTTTTTTTAAAGACGGATTTTCACTCTTGTTGCCCAGGCTGGTGTTCAATGACGCAATCTCAGCTCACTGCAACCTCTGCTTCCCAGATTCAAGCTATTCTCTTGTCTCAGCCTCCCAAGTAGCTGAGATTAAGGCACATGCCACCACGCCCGGCTAATTTTTGTATTTTTAGCAGAGATGGGGTTTCATCATATTAGGCTGGTCTTGAACTCCTGACCTCAGGTGATCTGCCCCTCTCAGCCTCCCAAAGTGCTGGGATTACAGGCGTGAGCCAGTGCGCCTGGCCTCATGTCTTTTTTATACTTATGCACCAGGCCCATGGAATAACGCACGAATTCATTCACTCCTAGTCGTGCCAGGCCCTTTGCTGGGGGCTGGAGAAACAGGGCCGAAACGGATGCTGCGTCATGGTAGCGCCTGTCTCCCAGAGTGCACACTGAGCTCCACCCACAGCCTCAGCGTTCTTGTTGCTAGGAATATGGACCCTCGGGCTGCACCTCAGACCTAGACCTACTGGATCAGAATCTCAGTGCTGGTCTTGAGAATCTGCATTATCAACAGCTCCTCACATTTCCCACCCCCATTCTTCTGCAGATAACATTTGAGAGCCCTGGTCTTGTGCCTACTGCCTCCGCAGGCGGTTTTCAGGGCAGCTGTGCGCGCTTGGATGTGAGGCGGCAAAAACAGCGCGCTTCAGGGCTGGCGCGGTGGCTCACGCCTGTAATCCCAACACTCTGGGAGGCCGAGGCGGGCGGATCATGAGGTCAGGAGATCGAGACCATCCTGGCTAACACGGTGAAATCCCGTCTCTACTAAACAGAGATACGTGGTGGTGGGCGCCTGTAGTCCCAGCTACTCGGGAGGCTGAGGCAGGAGAATGGCGTGAACTCGGGAGGCGGAGCTTGCAGTGATCGCACTACTGCACTCCAGCCTCGGCCACAAAAAAACAAACAAACAAACAGCGTGCTACAGATGGAGCCAGCGCCCAGGCTTCGCGCCCCCAGCCCCCTCGCGAAGCCCCGCCCCGCCTCCGGTCCGGAGAAGGCCAGGAAGCCCCGCCCCTCCACGCTAGCACCGCCCGGGCTGTCACAAAGGAGGAAGCCTAGCCCCGCCCCTGCGTGCGCCGCTTCTTCCAGGCCCCGCCTTCCACCCTGTGCCCTGGACCCTCGGCTGGGCAGCGCCACCAGAGCGACCAAACGTCCCGCACCTTCCAGGCCGCACCCAAGAGCCAAAAGAGTTCCATGGCGGCGGCGGCCAAGCCGAAGAACCTTTCCCTGGTGGTGCACGGACCGGGGGACTTGCGCCTGGTAAGCCGGGAAGGAGGGTGGGAAGCCTACCGACCCTACCTCACTCTCCTCTGAGCCCAGCCGCAGTCCTGGCTTCCCACTTCCAGCCCTGCGCCGGCCCCGCACCTTAAGCGCCCTGGCTGCCCAGATCCCAGCTGGTTCCCCTCCGGGTGTGGGGGCGGCGGGTAGTGGCTGTTGCAAAGGGCAGGGATCTAGTCCTGTGCCTCCCTGAACCTAGCCCCGTGGCTGGCACGTGGCCGGTGCCCAGGATGGTTGCAAACTGTTTGAATGAATCTTTTTCTCTCCTTTGCCAGCTGCAGATTTACAGTCCAGCCTCTTGTCATTGACCTTTTCAAAGAAAACGCTAAGGCTGTCTGAATTATCTGGACAGACAGTGCAGAGCAGAAAGGGGGGTCAGAGGACGCTTACAAACAGCGGAAGTTCTATTTAACTCCCCTTGCTTGGGACTGATAAACCTCCCTTGCAGGATTATTATGATCACAAGAGTACTCAGCACTTAGTACGTGCTCAGGAAGTGCCAGCTCCTTCTCCTTTCCTTCCAGTCTAGGCCTCCATCTCCAGAACCCCTGGTGTTCCCCTTGCCTGTGCCAGACTTCTGGATCTTGATAGTCCCCTTGTCTGTAAGGCTCCTTCTCTCCCTAAGTCCCTATCTGGTTCACTTTCCAGCAGTTTTCCTTTCTAATCCCGTGCCTCTGTCCCTTTAGGAGCATTCTGTATGTGTGCTCTCTGCCTGAGACCCTGCCTTTTGCTCCCTGGCTTGTGGCACTAAATAAAGTTTAGGGAGTGGCTGAGTCAGCACCCTGGTCATGCCAAGGCTGCCTTGACAAAGTCCCTCTCAGATGGGCCTGTGATGGCAGTGGCTGTGTGGGACGAGTGCCAGCCATCTCTGCTGCTCCCTTGTACCTCCTTTCCCTCAAAGTCCATGCGTCAGTATGTAAACTGCAGTAATTCAGAAGCTCATCCAGATTAGCAGTTCTTGACTATTTAAGAATCTGTGATGTCCCCTCAACAGAATGCAAACAGACTGAGTTTGGCAACAATTTCAGATTGTTCAAGGACTCTCTTTAAGCCGCTCTAAGCCCCTCTGTAGAACCCTTGTCCCAGCTGACACTCCATCTCCTCAGTTGGAGAAGGTGCCATAGCCGAGGTGATAAGTTGTGTTAGTTAACAGACTCAGATGTTCAGACTCCCCAGTCCAGTGTTCATTCCACTCTTTCGAGCCTCCACCCAAGGTCCTGAATTAAAGTGAGGCTGTTAGTGTTTATTGTTGCAAATGCCAGATGGTGGTATGAGTAAGGGAAAGTGGTCCAGCTCTACACAGTTTGCAGAGTGATTTCCAACTCAGTACTTCATTCCACAAACATTCACTCATGAAAGGATGCCTGCCATGTGCCAGGCACTGGGCTCAGGGCCCAGACAGGAGGACACAGCCCCTGCTCCCAAGTTTACTGAGGGAGGCAGAGAGACAAAGTCAACAATTATGAAAGAGCCTGAGGGCTTGGATGGAGGCCTCAGAGAGAAAAGACCCCACAGGGAGGGGCCCTTGGCCCTCTATCTGCTCAGAGCCTGCTTAAAAGTCATGCACCTAAGGTGCAGAACCACAGTTAAGTTCTCCTCCACCTTAACTCAAACTCATGGTCTCCCACTGCTCAGGCAGACTACCTCTATTATGGTTTTGTAGACAAAGCTTTGAAGATTACAGCAGCAGGGAACTAACCTTGATCTCATCAGCTGTGCACTAGAAGCCACTCTCTGACTGGATTAGGGGCTAGGTTGGGGTGGCTGTAACCTAAAGGATCTAGAAAATATGATGGGCTAGAGAATTTCACCTGTGGTTGTGTGCTGGTACACTAACTGGGTAAAAGAGTTCAGAGGAGGATTTAGGAAAACACATAGGCTCAGTTTGAGAATGGGAAGTGGTAGGGTCATTTGCTAGTCAGAGTAGATTAAAATGATGAGATCAGGTTTGAAAATTTGAGTTTCAGATGTCTCTGGAGGCCAGGTGTGGTGGCTCATGCCTGTAATCCCAGCACTTTGAGAGGCCAATGTAGGCAGATCACTTGAGGTCAGGAGTTTGAGACCAACCTGGCCAACTTGGTGAAACTCTGTCTCTACTATAAATTCAAAAATTAGCTGGGTGTGGTACTGCATGCCTGTAATCCCAGCTACTTGCGAAGCTGAGAATTGCTTGAGTCTGGGAGTCAGAGATGCAATGAACTGAGATCGCACCACTGTACTCCAGCCTGGATGACAGCAAAACTCTGTCTAAAAAATAATAATAATAAAATAACAAATAAAAAAATTTAAAAATTAAAATAAAGATGTCTCTAGGACAGGACACAAGGTGCCTTTGAGAAATTTCCTTGGGTGCGGGGTCTGGAGTGCAGGGATGCTATCTGGTGTGGAAATGTAAACTCAGGAGTCCTTTGCTCCTCTACTGAGCAGCACTGCACCGCCCACCCCCACCCAGGGGGCGTTTGGAAATGTGTCAGGGAGGTTTGGTTGTCACAATGACTGAGGAGCACTACTGCAGACTTTATTCAGTTCATAGCACTGTCCTGGACAACAGAGCGTTGTCCTGTCCCAAATAGTGCCCTATGGGGAATTGTGTGTGGCTGAGCTTGCCTAGGCTGAGTGAACCATGTAGAATGAGAAGGAAAGAAGAGGAGGCCATTACCCTGGAGAGAGCCCCAACACTGGAGGGGAAAGGGCAGAAAGAGTTGTCAGCAGAGGACACCCACCAGCAAGGACTACGCTGCCTCAGGTGCACCTGCAGCTCCACACAAACCTTCTGGGCCCTCGCCACTCCTTCTCAGGCATGGTCTTCCACCAGCACCTCCACAGGGCCCACCCCTGACCCCAGTGTGGTATCACTGCTCCTCCACCTTTTCCTTAAGACAGATAGGCTCGGTGGCTTGGGTTTGGGGCCAGTAGTGAACCAGAGATAGCGACTAGGAGGAACAATCCTGGGGAAGCTTTGAGGGGAACCAGCCATTTTCCTCTCTGCAAGGGGACCAAAATGAAACCCAGGATTTCCTGGGCTTAATAAATTGTCAGCGGTTGCATTTGGGTGGGGAGGGGGAACCTTGGTTGGATATAAATTACAAAAAAGATAAGGGGAAGTGGGGAGAATTTGACTGTTTTCTTCTTTTGATGTAAGACCACGCAGCCACAGATCAAAAACGCTTCCATTTCTGGCTGGTTGGGGAACTGAAGCTCAAAAAACTGTGGCCGGTTTAGGTATACCGAGGGCAGGGCCTGCTGATAAAATGGTTCAGTGCCTCAGGAACTCCTTTGAAGGGAGTTGTTTGGGGAAACTCTCATTCCTAAAATCTTTTCAAAAAATGTATACATTTTCAAGGGAAAAGTGTATCATTTAAATTACATCATTATTTGCTTTCCAAAATGTGTATAAATCGTTCCTAAAATCTGAAGCAGGGTTCCAAAGTGTTCTGAAGCAGGAAGCAACGGCTCAACCCTTCCCAGTGCCGCCTTCCTGCTTGAGGTAAGGCCAGGAGCCAGCCAGCGTCCAGGGCAGTGGTCCTGTGGGGGAGTGTGACCTGGTCCACTTGACTTGTCCCTTAACTGGCAGGAAGGAAACGTACCGCACAGCATCCCTACTGCCTAAGCAGAAGGCACCATTCTCTTCTTTCTTGATGTATGGCTGCAGGGAACAAAAAATTAAACTCCTCGCCTACTAATTAGTTTAATGATCACCTTGACCACAGCAAGGAGTATTTATAAATTGGGTGGTAAGTCAGACACACACTAAGACCGGTGGTTTTCTTTTATAATGAGGAGAACAAAATGAAACAACAACCTGAGACTTAAGGACTTTCGCTTTTTCCCCTCATTTTAAATAGAGAAAGTTTGGGAGTTGGAGGGAGCAAAAGGGACTGATGACCAAGTTGATGTATAAGGAAGCAAACAGTGTCAGCTTGCTGGGGTTCTCTCTAAATGCAAATAGTGCAAAGTTCCCAAACCAGGCTGGGGAGCCAGAGTGGGGTTTAGTCCCCATTCTACTGCTGCTAGTTGTATGACTCAACAAATTATTTTCCACTTCAACTTCCCAGTGAAATGGGGGTAATAGTAGTGTTCTGTTTGGTTGTATGAGGATTCAGTGGGACCAGTCGTGCGTGTGAAAGGCCTAGCACAGCATCCAGCACACTGTTAGTGGTACGTGCTCACTGTGGAGATGAGCAGGAAGCCAGAGACCCTGAGAACGGACATTTAAACCCTATCAGCTTAAAAAGAGTTGGACGGAGACCAGGGCCTTCAAACACATGGACAGTTTTCCTAACCAAGTTATTATAATGTGGGCCCAGGCAACACTCTTGTTTTCCTCTGTGTTTTCCAGTTTACTGTATGCCCCTTTGATCAGTCTATAGAAACCCAGAAGCTTTTAATTAGGAAATGAATTCCTGGTTCATGAAGTTAGAATATAAAACAGTCAAATTAGCTTTTCCCCCACAGAAGCTATGTTTGGTGGTGGGGGTGGTGGGCAGCTTGTTTTTGTAATGTAGGGTTCACTCGAATGGTAGGGAAATGAAGGGAATTAATATGTTGACTGCCTACTGCGTTCCAGGCATGTGCTGGGTACTTTAATACAGGGCTTTACAAACTCCACAATGAAGGACCAATTTTATTTTTTCCAGGCGGCCATGGACTGATATGTTTGCATCAATATATTTGAATGCTGCGTCATGTCAAAATGCTATAAACAACCAGGCACGGTGGCTCACACCTGTAACCCCAGCACTTTGGGAGGCCAAGGCGGGCAGATCACTTGAGGCCAGGAGTTTGAGACCAGCCTGGCCAACATGGCAAAATCCTATCTCTACTAAAATACAAAAATTAACTGGGTGCGGTGGTGCACGCCTGTAATCCCAGCTACTCAGGAGGCTGAGGCACGAGATCCCTTGAACGGGGAGGCGGAGGCTGCAGTGAGCCAAGATCATGCCACTGCACTCCAGCCTGGGTGACAGAACAAGACTCTATCTCAAAACAAAAACAAACAAAAAAATTCTATAAACATTTCTAAATGCTCCTCTCAAGTTCTGTACATTGCATTACAAATCAGTTCATCAGTCACCTTCTGAGTGCACTTCATCTCCCTTCTTCCTGAAAGCCAGCTCTTCCAGACTTCAGGCAGGAGCCGCTGAGCAGGGGGCAGTACAGCAACAGAACAGCCTCCACTTCCAGGAAACTGAGCACCGTGGAGGGGACGTGGTCAGATTCTCGTTATGATCAGCTATAGGAGGAGGCAACAAATTAAAGGAAAAAATAATAATTTTAGAATGATGGGTGAATGTTGTTTAACTATAAAAGGCAGAAAAAAATAGTACATTGGCATCAAGTTTAAACATTACTCGGAGATCCATGAAGGTATTTCTTGAGTTTTTGTCCATTGAGGCAATGTATTATACCTTAGGTCAAAAGAGTTGCTTTGACCTAAGCATTTTTGTTTTGTTTTGTTTTTTGAGATGGAGTCTTGCTCTGTTGCCCAGGCTGGAGTGCAGTGGCCCGATCTCAGCTCACTGCAAGCTCTGCCTCCCGGTTTCCCACCATTCTTCTGCCTCAGCCTCCCAAGTAACTGGGACTACAGGCTCCTGCCACTGCGCCCAGCTATTTTTTTGTATTTTTAGTAGAGACGGGGTTTCACAGTATTAGCCAGGATGGTCTCAATCTCTTAACCCTGTGATCCACCTGCCTCGGCCTCCCAAAGTGCTGGGATTACAGGTGTGAACCACCGTGCCCGGCCTTGACCTAAGCATTTTCAAATACTTTTATGTATTTTTAAAAATAAGATAAATCTATATCTAATACAGCACATTCAAAATGTCCCCTCCTTACCGTCTATAATTTACTGTTAAGATTTTGGGGTAAAAAGCGGATTGTATAATGAGAGGGCATGAACATGGGCAGCTCAGATGGTCCTGGGCATCATGTCTGTTTCTCTGAGCCAGCTGCTTCTATGTGATCAGATTAAAGGGGCTGATAGTCATGAAGGAGCAGCTGGATTAAACCAGATTACCCTGATAGTGACGAGATGCAGGCTGCTTAACCCTTACCAGTCAGAGACACTCAAGAGTGAAAAGAGAATCTAAAACTCCTCCAGAAAAAGAGAAACTGGGTAGCAGCAAGTAGCCCAAAGAAGCATCTTTCTTGCTTTTATCTTAATTTTATGTTTTAACGACAACAAAACAAAACCCAAACTGGACACACCATTTCAAATTCAAAACAGGAGATTAAATCCAGCAAACACTCCCACCTCCGCCAACAGCTCTGGAAAGGCAGTGCCTTTGTCTGTGAAAGACCGCAAGACACAAAGGTAGCATTTTCCTCTCAAAGTGATGCAGCTTTTTCTTGGCCCCTTCGCTGGACTTATGGAAGGGGTGCCTTATCTACTGGGCCTACTGTGCTCAACCCCTTGTGGGAGGGAGCACATGAATGAGCAAGTGCAGGATCCAGCCAGCCAGCTGCTCCAGGCACTGACACAGGAGCAAGCTCCTCGAGGGGAATGTGGCAGCACCCAGGTAAGGGTGTCCATGACCCCGAAGCCCCAGAGGGGCTGTTACTGTGCTCGTTTAGTTCCACCATCTGCAGGTGGTGGCATGTTAGCAGCTCAGTTGGTCCCTTGCCTCACTGCACAGGGCATGCCACTGGTGAGGGGCAAAGGGCCAGTGTGACAGCCTTTTCTGGGTACCTGCACTTGGTGGGCCCTGAGCTCTTGTCCAGTGTCCAAGAAGAATGAGGTCACCCAGATGATTGAAGGATGGTGAAGGTGGAGAATTTTACTGAGCAATGAAAATGGCTTTCAGCAGAGAGGGGAACTGGAGAAGGGATGGGAAGGGCAGGTTGTCTTCCCAGAAGTCAGGTTGTCTCTTCCCCGAAGTCAGGCCATCTCTCCCTCTACCAACTGAGTCTGGGATCTTTACAGGCACAGGATGGGAAGTGTGTGTTGACTGGTTTGTGAGTATGCAAAAAATGTTAAAGTGAAGACACCACTCAAAGGTGGGCAAAACAGTGTAGAAAACCAGTTAGGAAAGATTAGGTATATGTAAAATAGGTGAAGGGTGGGGATCAATCAGAGGAAAGCGTTCAAACAGGAAGACAAGTTCTTGATCCAGTCCCAGGATTTAACTTGTAGCTTGGCTTTCAGGCTTTAAACTGTCTTCCACTTGGAGGTGGAATGTCACTAGGAATACCCACTCCTATCTGCCTAGGCATTTGGCCACCTCCTTTCGCTATGAAAAGCAGGAGAAGAAGCAAGCAATATCACAAATAGGATTTTAACATTCCGTAAAAGCAGCCCTATTCTAAGGGGAGATACTAGAATTATGGATGTAGGGGAAATTTCTCTATAAAAATGCATGGCAGAAATTAAGAAGAAGGAGAAATATGTACACGTAGATACAATATTGGCATCTAACTTAGAAGTCTTTTAGTGTGGCTGTTAAGGCTGGCAGTTTTCCCCAAATCAGGTTTACGTTAAGAACATTAATTACCAGGGAAAATATATTCAAATTTTGCAAAGTAATATTCAACTCAACAATTTTTAAAAACATGCAAATATTCAGTAACATAGACCTGAACACAGTGAGCACTTATCAAGATCACTAACAGACTAGCATCTGACAAAAGCTCAAAGACTTAGAATTTTTGCTCCATAGAGAGAACCATTTAATAAGATCATGTATGCTTATATTCATACACTTTGAATTGGGAGGAAATTTTAATCTATTTATCCCTGATGAAAATTAAATGGTCCTTAACTATCCTGTGTGGATTCAATGCTACATGCTGGAGAAGTGCAAAGGAGAGAAAGGAGTCACCTCTCCAGGCTTCTTGCAGGAGGTGATGCCTGAGCACCAGTCCCAGTAAGCAACTGCCTATTGGACAGCTGTCATGTCAGGTTCCAGCCTACTTGTGCTGACTCCAACCAGGAGCCCAGAGGTTTCACAAGAACTCAATGGTCAATTAAATGCGAGGCTTTCACATACCAACAATCATGCAAATATATTCAACACACACATATATAGGGGAGGTCGGGGTGGGCATGGTGGTTCACACCTGTAATCTCAGCACTTTGGGAAGCTGAGGTGGGAGGATCACTTGAGGCCAGGAGTTTCAGACCAGCCTGGGCAAGACCTCATCTCTACAAAAAATTTAAAAAGTAGCCGGGTGTGATAGCACACTCCTGTAGTCACAGCTACTCAGCAGGCTGAAGTGGGAGGATCGTTTGAGCCCAGGAGTTCGAGATTGTGGTGAGCTATTAATGTGCCAGCCTGGGCTATAGAATGAGAATGCATCTCTTTAAAAAACAAACAAACAAACAAAACCAGAGGAAACGAGCCATGGCAGGTAGCTCCAGAGACCAGCACGCTGACCGATTAACCGATTAGGATTTCCCTCGAAACAATAAAGTGGGAGGAGTGTTGTGGCTGTTCTTCTCCCTGCAGAACTTATGGCAGCCTCTGCTCATGAGGAGGAGGCCTCAGAGTTCTCATGGGCAGAGCTTCTACAGGCTCTCGGCCATGGTCACTTTCTTTACTGTTTCTATACCCTACACAGGAATGTCCAATTTCATGTCTTAGCCACCTTTTAGCTTCACTTTCTTATTTTATTTTTTAAAATTAATTTTGGAAACAGGGTTTCACCATGTTGCCCAAGCTGGTCTGGAACTTCTGAGCTTAAGCAATCCACCTGCCTTGGCCTCCCAAAGTGCTGGGATTACAGGTGTGAGCCATCCCACCTGGCCTTGGCTTCACTTTCTTGTCAAGTTTTGGGGTTGCCTGGCCACAGCAGGTGTTATCATCTCAGATTAAACCATTCTCAAGGTTAAAAATAAACCTTGAGAACATTATGTTAATAAAAAACCAGTGACAAAGTGACAAATAGTATATGATTCCACTTGTATGAAATAAGTAGCCAAACTCACAGAAAGTAGAATGGTGTTTGTTAAGGGCTCCTGAGGGGGTAAAATGGGCAGTTGTTACTTAATAGGTATTCAGTTTCAGGTTTACAAGATGTAAAATTCTAGAGGTCTGTTGTATAACAATGTGAATATAGACAACAATATTAAATTATACACTTAAAAGGATTTAAGATGGTAAATTTTATGTTATGTATTGTACCACAATATGTTTTTATAAAACAATAACTAGAAGAAAAAAAAGACTCCATTTTGAGACATTTTGAATCACAAAACATTATTATATATCAATAGCCCCACCTGGATGTCCCAAGACACCTTAGTCCCAGCATGTCCAAACCTAAGTGTCTCCTAATTCTCGTAGGAATTTAGAAGTCATCCCAGATGCCTCACTTCCCACCTCCTGTGGGATCTGGAAGAGGGAGAGGGATTAGGCAATGGGCAAGGGTGAGTGTGGTGTGGTTGCAGGTAAGATGGGGGCGTGGTGGCCACCACGTGAGGGGTTTAGGAGTCTCCAGGGTCATGGCGACTTGATACGAATTTGCATTTCAGCAAGATTGTTATCAGCAGAACAAAGTTGAATGGAGCCAGGAGAGCCCAGGCTGCAGACCAGCTCATTGGACCTTGGGAAGACATTCTACCTCCTATTTTGACCTCAAGTTTGCCAGGACCAACGCGGCTAGAACAAAGCCTGTCATGACAAAATAGCCAATTGGGAAACCTTTGAATTTTCCTCCCACCCTCAAAACACCTTTCAGGCACTCAAGAGAAAGGGAGAATGGAAGGGGAAAGGAAGAAAAACAGGGTCTCTTGCGCTCTGCAGGTGTGCAGGGCAGCCCTCCACAGGCCACAGGAAGCTTGACAGCAGGGAGCAGGTGACTGCTGTGCATCTGGGATGAGACCAGCACCTTCCCCACACACTGCCAGCCATCCCCCACCCTAAGACAGTGGGAGCATGTTGCACTCTTTCCACAACTGGCAGAGTCAAGCCTAAAAACTGCTAGAATCCCTTCACTTTCTTCCAGATTCCAGCCTTGTAAAGAGTGGTCAGATTTTCTTAATGTTGATATGAAAACCATGAGAATACCGTTGTCCTTGGTATCCTGGAGTAGGGGAAGGATTGGCTCCAGGAACCCTTTGCGGATGCCAAAATCCAAGCATTCTCAAGTCCCTTGTACATGATGAAATGGTGTAGTATTCGCATATAACCTCCATGCATCCTCCCATCTGCTCTAAATCCCCCCAGATTACCTATAACACCTGACACAATGTCAATGCTCTGTAAATCATTGTTATAGATTATTTTTCATTTGCATTATTTTTTAGGGTTGTATTGCTATTTTTTATTTTTTGAATATTTTTGACCTGAGGTTTGGTTGAATCCAGGATGCAGAACACAACTTTTCCACAAAACAATTTAAAATACTTGTCAAAAGATAAAATTACTACAATTTAATTTAAAAGATTTTTTTTGGCTTTATTTGCAATTCTAGAATTGGGCAACACTTCATTCCATAAAATAGCGTGTGCTCCAGTGAGGTAAACAGAGGAGGTGGTTTTACAAGCAGAAAAGAGCTAAAGAAAGCAGAAACACAAGAAAAAGCAGATTGGTCATTTCAGTTATTTTCTTTGTAAGGTGGGAACAGGGAAATAGAACAACAACAAAAACTGATTGGTTAAGATGAGGTTTCTTTGGGTCATAATTTTTCATTTTTTTGGTAAGGATTAAAGTAGAGGGAACTTTATTATCATGCTGACTGAAACTGGCCTGTTTGGGATATTTGGCTGTTATCTCTCCTGATTTCTCTGAAGATCATATAACAACTCAATTTTGCTTTGATGACGTGGAACTTTAGTATGAGTGGCTCCATTCTGGGTTTTTATTCTGTTCTCTTGGGGCCCAGTGCAGGAGCAAAACAGTGGCCTCCTGAAATTTCTATTTAACGTGCTTTACTCTTATCAGAAGGACAAGATTGACCAGGGTTGGTTCAACCATAGCATGAGCTAATTATGGAAAAAGAACTTTGATTTTACTTGTTTTGTAATAACAGCGAACGTATTTACTAAGTCGGCATTCCCTTTCATGATTATCATATGAAGGAGAAAATTGGGGCACACGGGTTACATAACTTACCCTGAGGTCATGCAGCTGGTGGGGGAAGACTGGGCTGCATGTAGACAGGCAGTTCTAGAGTCTGAGTTCACTGTGCCACTCAGGTTGGCTGGAGGAGGGAAAAGGCATCTTCCTTCCATTTCTCCTTGTGTTGAAGCCATTGCTGCAACCCAAGCAAGATAGGTTAAGGGAATCAACTCAGTTATGCAAGTGGAAGTAGAGGAAATGGCACCAGTGACAACATAGCTAGGAAATGTATATTTAGGCTAATGTAAAATGTATATTTAGGAAAAGCAAGATAACATTTAGTATGTGAGAGGTACCTGAGATGATCCTATGTCCCCACAGAGGGTACTTCCTGAAGTATTTCCATGAGTTGCTTCAGGAGTGGGCTGGTGGGGCAGCGGGAGGAGCTGAAGGGGGTAGAAGGGAGAGTATATATGTGATTCAGATATGTATTTCTGACTTGAAGTGAACTATGCTGGAAAACAGACACAACTATAGTAAAGAAGAGTTACTCAATTCCTTTTTACCCCCTTGTACAGTCACTCATTAAAAGATAAGAAATTCGGCCAGGCACGGTGGCTCACACCTGTAATCCCAGCACTTTGGGAGGCAGAGGCAGGCAGATCACTTGAGGCCAGGAGTTTGAGACCTGCCTGGCCAACATGGTAAAACCCCATCTCTACGAAAAATTTTAAAAAATTAGTCGTGCAGCATGGCACGCACCTGTAATCCCAGCTACTTGGGAGGCTGAGGCGGGAGGATGGGAGGATCACTTTGAGTTCAGGAGGTCGAGGCTGTGGTGAGCTGAGATTGTGCCACTGCACTCTAGCCTGAGTGCAGTGACATCTGACATCAGGGACTGCTGATAAGTTACTAAAAATAAAAAAGAAAAAAACAAAGAAAAAAGAAAAGAAAAAGAAATTCTGTTTAGGAAACCTTGAATATGATTGAGGTGACAAAACCTTTGGGAATGAGGAGAAAAGGAGCTGTGGAGATAAAAGTGAAAGTTCGGGATCTCAGAGAACCTAAGGAACTTTGGTAGATGAGAAATAGGATAATTGGAAGAATATCTGAGAGAAAGAAAGAGATTAAGCAAACAGAGGATTGTGGTCAACATCATGCCAGGGAAACATGAAGAGCAAGGTTTTGAGTAACCATGCTGTAATTACTTTCTGAAACATTGTAGTCTCCACAGTGTGCTTAGGGGGCAATATTTACAAACCTACGGGCTGATGTTAAAATAGTTTTGTGCTCAGGTAGCATGTCTCCTACAGAGACAGGGGGCAGGAGACAAGCCTGAGTTGTAAGGGTAATTAGAATCAGCAAGAAAAAGAATGGAAGAAGAAAGTTGGTGTGCGGGGAGAGGAATTTATTTTAACTTCTCCATCAAGTGTGTTCTGCTATAGGCACAGCACAGGCTGTGGGCACAGCACCCTCTAGTGTCTGGGAGAGTCACTGCAGCTTTGCGGTGTGGTAGGAGCACAGTTGTTCAGCTCCGTTAACTTGAACAAATATTTACAGTCGTGTTCTCTCTAGTGACCCAGGGCCTACTTGGTGTGCCTGACTGTTGTTCTAAGCTTTAGTCTTACCACCTCTCCACCTCCAAATGGGGCGTTCAGGCCTGGCCTGGCTTTAGGCAAGGCTATGAATTGTATGCTGTGGAACTGTCTTTCAATGTCTGTGAATTTGCCTACTAGTGCCTTTAGCAGGGAGGGTGGGGTGCTCTGCCATGTTTGAAATAAAGGCCTTAGTCTTTAGTTTCAATTTAACCTGCAGTTTAAGATTTCACGCAGTATAATGCAAAGCCAAAAAACTTTGGGAGGCTGAGACGGGTGGATCACGAGGTCATCGAGACCATCCTGGCTAACACAGTGATCATGTCTTTTGCAAAAAAACTAGCCGGGCGAGGTGGCCTGTAGTCATGGATGAAGGCTGGAAGCATGAGCTGAGATCTCAGCAAAAAAATAAAAATAAAATAAAATAAAAAAATTAACTAATAAAAAAAAAAAAAATAATGCAGGAACAGAAAAGCCATCCAAACTAATGCAGGAACAGAAAACCAAATACCACATGTTCTCACTCATAAGTGGGAGTTGAAGATTGAGATCACATCCACACAGGGAGGGGAACATCACACACCAGGGCCTGTCGGGGGGTTGGGGGCAAGGGGAGGGCATCAGGACAAATACCTAATGCATGTGGGGCTTCAAACCTAGATGACGGGTTGATAGGTGCAGCAAAGCAGCATGGCACGTGTATACTGATGTAACAAACCTGCAGGTTCAGCACATGTATCCCAGAACTTAAAGTGGCAAAAAAATTCAAGTGGTATAACAGAAGCATCACTTTGCACAGTGGTCCCTGATGTCTGATGTGGCACCAGCAACGACTTTGAGGAATATTTTGGTGACAATCAGCTATCTTGAGGTGGCTATTTCTAGACTGATTACCTCCTTTCCTCTCATCCTCCCTCCCTCGCTTCCTTCCTTCCTTCTTCCCTCCCTCCCTCCCTCCCTTCCTTCCCTCGTTCCTTCCTTCCTTCCCTCCCTCCCTCCCTCCCTCCCTCCCTCCCTCCTTCCTTCCTTCCTTCCTTCCTTCCTTCCTTCCTTCCTTCCTTCCTTCCTTCCTTCCTTCCTTCCTTTCTTCCTTCCTTCCAATGTAGCCAGTCTAAATTATTAAGAGATTAAAAAACTCCCTTAAGCCTTTTTGCCCCCATCAGGCTGCTTTGGATGCAGCTCCACCATTTGCTACCTTAGTGTTACCATGGGCGGGTTCCTCAGTCTCATCACATGGAAAAGGGAAATAGTAGGATGTACCATGTAGTTTTTTTGCGAGTATTAAGTGAGGTAATGCCTGTAAAGCACACAGTACCTGACACAAAGAAGCCATTGAGCAATGTCAGCTAGGCAGCAATAGCATTAAAGCTTTGAGCTTTGTTTCCCTGGAGAAGAGGTTCAGATTAGCACTGAGCCTCTTCAACAGAAAGGGCTGGTAACTTGAGATGAGTGAAAACCTCTGACCTTCCTTGGAAACACTATTTTGGATAGTGGTTATTTAACAAGTACAAACACTTGAGTTTGGGGCCAAGCACTGTGCCTGGTGCTAAAGAGACGGAAGGCATGGTCTTTGACTTCAAGGCGTTTATGATCTTGTTAGGAAAAACAAAAGCCACGGACCACTAAGCGCAGTGCTGGTGCCGAGCAGCGTGTGTCTGGTGCCCGTGGTGTGGTTTCATGCAGTGGGGCTGCCTGTAAAAGCAACTAGATAAGCGCTTTTGCGGGAGGTAAGTTTGGAACAGTGCCTCGTCCCAGAGCTTGCTTCATGGGGCCCAGCTCTGACATTCTCATCACTTGTTTGGCAGCTCTTTGCACCACCCCTGAAGGAGAAAAGACAGTGGAAGCAGGCTTCATCCACTCTCTGGTAGCATGACCTTGACCAAGTTATTTAACTTCCCAGCTCCGGGTTTCTCATGAACAAACTAAGTGCTATGGCGAGGATAGAGTCCAGCCCACTGCCTGGCACATGGCAGGTGCTGAACGTTTCCATCTCTCTCTCTCTCTTTTTCTTGTTTTTGAGACGGAATCTCGCCCTGTCACCCAGGCTGGAGTGCAGTGGCACAATCTTGGCTCACTGCCATCTCCATCTCCTGGGTTCAAGCAATTCTCCTGCCTCAGCCTCCTGAGTAGCTGAGACTACAGGCATGTGCCACCACGCCCAGCTAATTTTTATCTTTTTGATAGAGATGGGTGTCACCATGTTGGCCAGGCTGGTCTCAAACTCCTGATCTCAAGTGATCCGCCCGCATCAGCCTCCCAAAGTGTTGGGATTACAGGCATGAGCCACTGCACCCTCTTTTCTTGATTACCTTAAAATAATAAAATGAACACTTGGATTTGGCCACTTAGTGTCCTTCCTTGTCACTAGAACTTTCCTAGCCCGTTGGCAATGAGGAAAGAAGGCTTAGTAAATCAACACTACTACTACTACTGCTGCTACTGCTATTACTACTAGCTGTGAACACCAGAATAGCTCAGATTGCTTTTGAACCTATGAGAGGGGCCAAAATCCAGGTCTTATGTGTTCCCAAGGGGCCCCTAAAATGCCACATGGGAATTTTAGGGAAAGAGGACCAGGTATCAGTCTCTGTGCTGATGGGAAGGAAAGAGGTTGGCAGCACAGATACTTTCTCCTACCTGTCTAGAGGGGAACACCCTCACGTTCAACTGTGGGAAACGCCTGCATCCTTTCCCTGGGGAGTTCGTCAGACCAAACCAATCTGTATCTAAGAACATGTTTCTCCAGGAAGGCGGGATCTGACATGGATGGCAGATCTAGAGACCCAAAGATCCCTTCTGCCTAGAGTTACGTGGAGTGTGCTTTTTCCTTAGTCCTGGCGAAGTTGCACCAGTGGGTGGGATGAGGTCAGCAATTAGTCAGCTCTTCCTCGGCTAGGATTGTGCCTTCGCTTTGTAGGCTGTTTCCCAGGGAGGGAACCCAGCGTCAGCACTTTATCTCATCCTGTGACATGTCACTAGTGACAAGTGTGGTCCTCTGTATGCTTTGTGAGTGTGCTGGCCATGCCGTTGTTGGGTCGGTCACTGTGTTATGTAGACAAGTGAAGAAGGGCTAGGCAGGTGTGCGCAGCGTGCCATTTAGCGTATCCCCTCAGGCATGCACCCAGGAGCAGTGTGGTCTGAGCTTGTGTTAATTCTAAGAAGAAATAAACTAATGATGAAACTCTAGTTTGTAATGGAAAATGTTCATAAGGTAAAGTTATTATACATGTTAAATGATTTTTTCAATTTTGTTTGTTTTAGGAGAACTATCCCATCCCTGAACCAGGCCCAAATGGTAAGTTCTTGGGAAACATAACTTATATTTTATTATTTCCTGTTGTTTCCTTTGGAATCACATGTATATTGTTCCCTTTCCTCTCTTTTCCTACTGTTTATTACTTTTGCGTCCATTAAAAACCTATGCTTTGGTTAGGCTGAGAACGGAGTCTACCGTCCGCAACATGACCTGGTGGGAGGTTTATCTTGGCTGCCACATGAAATAAAAAGAATAGTGACAGAATCAGAAAAATTACCGTACCAGACTGCTGACTCATCCCAAAGAGTTTTTGATGTGAAGTATATGGACCAGTGACAGAATTGTTCCTCTTTTGACCTAATGACAGTGTACCCTATCTACCAGAAGCTGCTGTTGGAGTGGCCAAGTGTCCTAACCCTAACCCAAACTTTGAAAAGGAGTGAGTCTACAGAACTTCATCTTTTAATTAGCAAAGGGAGCATCATGCCAGCTTTCCCCACTCCCCAGGAAGGCCAGTCACCAAAGTGTGCGGCAGCCCAGGACCTTCTGTCCAGTGGGGGTGGGAGGGGCTGCATGGGGCCCTGTCCTCTGCTCTAATCAACCAAGCACAGAAAGTGAGTGAGCACATGGGGCCAGGGTTTCCAACACCTTTACCCCGCTCCTTCCAGGCCTCTCACTTGCTAAGCCTGTGGGGCTCAGCTGACATGCTGACGCCCAAGGTGGCATCTGTAACTTCCCAGCCTTGGGTTTCTCATTTACAAACTGAGTGCTGTGGTGAGGATAGAGTCCAGCCCACTGTCTGCACATGGCGGGTGCTGTGAACATTTCCATCTCTTTTTTTCTGTTGGCTCAGATCCCTGCTGACAGTTGTCTAATCCCTCCCATCCCTGGAATCCCACTTTGTCATAATCATGCAGGACCCTGAAGTGAGGCTGGGGGCAGTGGGCAGAGTGTCTGTAGATACTCACTCTCCCCCTCTCACACCTAGACAGTCACATCCCCTTTCTACCCTTGAGAAGTTGGGGGCAGTGGGCAGAGTGTCTGTAGATACTCACCCTCCCCTTCTCACACCTAGACAGTCACCTCCCCTTTCTACCCTTGAGAAGTTGGGGGTGTCCGTTCCCACTTTGTCCTACCTCACACCGGAACCGCAGCTTCTGGGTGAACATCAGATCGAAGGCAGCTTTCCTGGTGGATCCAGAGCTTTGCTTCTGAAACGTCACTTGTGTTATCCACTTGTAAGTGGTGAGAATACAGACTAGACAGAATATAGCCATTCTATGGGTGCTGAGCAAGTATTGTATAGTCAGGGTTCAAGGATTTTCACCAAGATCCATGTTCAGAGAAGTGAAAGAGTTACCTCACTGTGTCCTGAAAAGTTGACTGTTGATTCCAGAAGTGGCCGAACGAGGGCTGTCTTGGACCCAGAGTACAAGCTTGGCTCCTGGTACGGCTTTTCTCCCTGAAGCAGCGTTCCGCTCACACTCTTGTCTCTTGCCACACTTGCATCGGAAGGGAAAAGAGTGCATTTTAGCGAGTGTTCTAGCAAAGTCAAATCTAATCTCTCGCTACCAGTTGCTACTTCAAGAGAGGAAATTCTGAGATGATTTTCCTAACTCAAATGACTTTTCCCTGCCTTTCATCTGAGAATTCACCCTGCCATTTCTTACTCTCTTCACTAAAACTAAGGAGGAAGAAAGTTCTGAAGAGCCACCCCAGTAGTCTGTGGCAAGTGCACTGCATAGCAGAGATTCGGGTCTCTTTGTCTTTCTAAGGCAGAGTGTTTTTTTTCAGGGAGGTATTCATAACCATCATCTCAGTCAGAGATGATGGTATTTATTGGTACTTATTTCACCAAAGGGGCACAGTACCATCATTATTTTGAACTTAGAAAATTGGCCAGGCGCGGTGGCTCATGCCTGTAATCCCAGCACTTTGGGAGGCTGAGACAGGTGGATCACCTGAGGTCATGAGTTCAAGACCAGCCTGGCCAACATGGCGAGACCCTGTCTCTACTAAAAATACAAAAATTAGCTGGATATGGTGGCATATACCTGTAATCTCAGCTACTTGGGAGGCTGAGGCAGCAGAATTGCTTGAACCCGGGAGGCAGAGATTGCGGTGAGACGAGATCCTGCCATTGCACTCCAGTCTGGGCAACAGAGGGAGACTCTGTCTCAAAAAAAAAAAAAAAAGTAAAAGAAAAAGAAAAAAAAAGGAAAGAAAACAATAGGCATGAAGAACTCAATAGTTCACAAAATGTTGCCAAGCCGAGATTCTACCAGACTTGTTCTCATAAACAGGTAAGAATCATGCATAGCATATTAATTATCTAGAAAGTTTTCTTTTGGAAAATAGTTTGTTCTCTTAAGTGGTTGGTACATTTCATGCTACTAATAATATCTTTTCTATCCAGTGTATTGGTCAGTGTTGTCCAGAAAAACAAAACCACTAAGATATATGTGTGTGTATATATGTGTGTGTGTGTACAAAGGGCAGGCTGGAAATTCAGGTAAGAGTTGATGTTGCAGTCTTGAGAAGAGTTCCTTCTCCTTCAGGAAACCTCAGTCTTTGCTTTTAAGACCTTCAAACTGATCGGATGAGGCTCACCTACATTATGGAGGGTAATCTACTTTACTCAAAGTCTATTGGTTTAAAAGCTAACCATGCCCAACATGTATCTTCAAACAACCAGGCATTATAGCCTAGCCAAGTGGACACATAAAATTAGCCATCACATGTGGAAGCTTGTTTGCCTTGCGAGACTTAATCAGGGTTGCTATGTAGCTTGTTTTCCTCTATGGCCTAAATAGTGTGCCTGGCCTGGTAACCCAGCCCTCTCCCCTGGGCAGAGGGAAATCACTAGGGCACCTCAGAGTGATAGGGGTTGTTCCTTCTCTCACTGTTTTTTTCTTCCTTTCTTTTATCAGAGGTGTTGCTGAGGATGCATTCTGTTGGAATCTGTGGCTCAGATGTCCACTACTGGGAGGAGGGTCGAATTGGGAATTTTATCGTGAAAAAGCCCATGGTGCTGGGACATGAAGCTTCAGGAACGGTCGAAAAAGTGGGATCATTGGTAAAGCACCTAAAACCAGGTCAGCAAGGTCCTTTGACTTATGTGTTCATTCAACATAAACATATGTGCATGCTTTCTTTGGGCCAGACCCTCTGTTAAGCTCTGGATACAGCAGGGAACAAGACAGTTTTGGTCCATACTCACATGGATCTTACCTTACACAAGAAAAGAGGGACCTGGAGCAGAGAGATAGTTACTTAGTCACCATGTGTTAAGGGTGGTAGAGGAGAATGCAGGTTGTGACTCGTGTCTTTTATCCAGACCCTTGGTTCATTTGAGGAAGGGACAATTAATCCAACATCTGGAGCCAAGTAAGAAATAAGCCAGGTAAAGGGCTGGAGAAAACATTTGAGGCATAGGAACCCAAACCACCTTTAGGTGCTGTGAACCAGGGCCTTGGATATGATGTTTGATTTTTATTAGTTGGCTGGGAAACCACCATTGTTCTTCCTAGATTTACGTAATTCATCTTCCCAGAGGGAGGAATTCTCAGCTGTGGCAGCCTGTGTTGTTCCCTGATACCATGAATTAAATCCAAGTTGTCTTGGCATAGTTAGCTGTTGGCTTTAACCTTCCTTTACCAGTGAGGCTGCTGTGCAGCCAGGAAATAAGGTCACATTATTTGGGGGAAGGTGGAGGTTGACAGGAGGCACCATCCTGTGTTAGTTATAAAGCTCTCTGAGCCCAGCCACATGCAGAGGGATTGGCCAGCTGTGAAGAAGTCAGGCATGTGTCTTATTTAGGGATGTTAAATCATTCATCATTAGTGGAAGTCAAGAAAGCTCCTGTGGTGTTATGAGGTTATTTCATAGTGGAATGTTTATAGCTTCCAATAGCCACTGGTGATTGGTTCTCACCTGTGGGACAAAGTCTCTGACTATAAATTATAACAAAGGGTGGGTTTCTCTAAATGTAAATTCTAACAAGGGTTTAGTCAGTTTTCTACAATGAGCTCAGTCTTATGCCACGAGCCTTGAGGGATATAGAAAAATGAGCAGATATGATCCCTGGATGCTTAGATCGATGTGGAAACACTAGATGTCGGGCCCTACATAAATACCAGCAATTAGACAGCAAGCCCATAGGATACAATTAGGTGTGGGAAAGAACAGGCTTTAGGAGTTCAAAGGGCATTTGCTGTGGGCAAAGGTGGTTAAAGAGTTCATGGAGGAGATAGGTCTTTGACCTAGACATCTAACAGTAGTAACATTAATAAGAGGGTAGCTAATATTTATTGATTTGCTACATTAGTCTCCGTGTTAAACACTTAGATGTACAATTCTTTCTTTCTTTTTTTTTTTTTTTTTTTTTTTTTTTTTGAGACGGAGTCTTACTCTGTCACCCAGGCTGGAGTGCAGTGGTGCAATCTCACCTTGCTGCAACCTCCACCTCCTGGTTCAAGTGATTCCCATGCCTCAGCCTCCTGAGTAGCTGGGATTAGACATGCACCACCACGCCTGGCTAATTTTTGTATTTTTGGTAGAGATGGGGCTTCACCATGTTGGCCAGGCTGGTCTTGAACTCCTGACCTCAAGTGATCTGCCCACCTTGGCAGTAATTTGGGTAACTTGCTGTAATTATGGGTCTGAGCCACTGCGCCTGGGCTATTTATTTCATTCTTGAAACAACTCTATGAGATAGGCATTATTATCTTCATTAGTTGAAGAAGAAATTGAAGCCTGATTATTGCCCAGGGTCATTCACTAGTTTGTCTCAGAGCTGGGATGCCCATCCTGGTCTTTTGGACTTTAGAGCAAGTTCTCGGAACCACTGGGCTACCCAGCATCTTCATACTTGAGAAAGTTTTTATATTTGAGTTCTTGAAGAGGTCAGAGCTAATATTCTAGTTAAGAGGAAGCGAACAGGCTGGGTGCGGTGGCTCATGCCTGTAGTCCCAGCACTTTGGGAAGCTGCGGTGGGCAGATCTCTTGAGGTGAGGGGTTTGAGACCAGCCTGGCCGATATGGTGAAACTCTGTCTAAAAATAGAAAAATTAGCTGGATGTGGTGGCATGCACCTGTAGTCCCAGCTACTCGGGAGGCTGAGCCAGGAGAATTGCCTGAACCCAGGAGGTGGAGGTTGCGGTGAGCTGAGATCGTGCCACTGCATGCCGGCTTTCCAGCCTTGGTGAGAGACAGAGCGAGACTCCATCTCAAAAAAAAAAGAGGAAGTGCACAATCAAATTACAGATGCGAGAGTAACACATCTGAGTGCGGATAAGTCTGTGCTGCTCAGGGCAGAGGTTTTGTGTTGGGGAGTTATTGGAGATGATAAACATGCGTAATCTTTATAAAAGTCCCTCTTTAAAAAGCATTTGGCTGGGCATGGTGGCTTACACCTGTGATTTCAGCACTTTGGGAGGCCGAGGCAGAAGGATTGCTTGAGCTCAGGAGTTTGAGACCAGCATGAGCAACAGAGGTTGACCCTGTCTCTGTGAAAAATAAAATTAGCTGGGTGTGGTCGTGCGCACTTGTAGTTCCAGCTACTCGGGTGGCTGAGACAGAAGGATCACTTAACCCCAGGAGGTTGAGTTTGCAGTGAGCCATGATTGCACCACTGCACTCCAACTTGGGTGACAAAGCAAAACCCTGTCTCAAAAAATAAAATAAAATAAAGCACTGTAAAACTGTGAAATGTCATGTTATCATAATATAATCATAATTAGAAGGTAAAACTGAATAGTATGAAAACTCCACCTGATTATAGAGGATCTTGAAGGCTAGGTGGAAGAATTCATCCTTAATGGCATAGGCATAACTTGCAGAAAGTTAACTGTACAGGAAAGAAAGTAGAGGGAGTCAGAGGAGATAGAAGGAAGAGACAAATACAGACATTTTATTTTTTTGAGACGAAGTCTCAGTCTGTCATCCAGGCTGGAGTATAGTGGCACCATCTCGGCTCACTGCAACCTCTGCCTCCCAGGGTCAAGTGATTCTTGTGCCTCAGCCTCCTGAGTAGCCAGGATTACAGGCACACACCACCACGCCTGGCTAATTTTTGTATTTTTAATAGAGACTGGGTTTCACTATGTTTGCCAAGCTGGTCTCAAACTCCTGACCTCAGGTGATCAGCCCTTCTTGGCCTTCCAGAGTGCTGGGATCACATAGGCATAAACCACCGTGCCAGCAAAATATAGACAGATTTTGGTGCTCATAAGGATTTCTGTGGGTCCTTTTCTTTTCTTAGGATACAAAATTTGGATTTAAAGTCTTTCATATGTTAACTTTGACTTAAAATTCTAATCAACAAATCTGGAAAGAAGACCACAACTCATCAAATATTTCCTAATGTTCATTTACAGAATTTAAACATATAAGTCAGCCGGGCGCAGTAGCGCATGCCTATAATCCTAGCACTTTGGGAGGCCGATGTGGGCGGATCACTTGAGGTCAGGAGTTCAAGATCAGCCTGGCCAACATGGTGAAACCCCATCTCTACTAAAAATACAAAAATTAGCCAGACGTGGTGGTGTGCATCTGTAATCCCAGCTATTCAGGAGGCTGGGGCAGGAGAATTTTGTGAACTCGGGAAGTGGAGGTTTCAGTGAGCTGAGATCATGCCACTGCACTCCAGCTTGGGTGACAGAGCAAGACTCTGTCTCAAATAAATAAATAAACAAACAAACAAATAGATAAACATACATATGAGTCAATAACTCTAAGGCATGGAAGCATTCCTATGTTTTTTAAGACTAGACTAGTCAAGTGCAGTAGTGAGAAGCGAGGAAAGAGTAGAACAAGGAGTATTATCTGTAACTGACTGTGAACAATCAATTAAGATGACGCACTACCTTCAGCCCAGCCTTCACCACTTATTTTAATGAGCACTAACTATGTACCAGGACTCTACACTGTTCTGTGAGTACTTTCAACACAAAAAGACTTAGGAAAAATAACTTACCATGTCCCTGCTGAATAAAGGCCAGACCTTCCATGGCCTCAGTAGGCCTCACAAGGTTCTAACATCCTCTTCAGGCTCCGGAGGGCCCGAGCACTCATATAGAGGTGAGCGAACAGTCAAGTCTCCACAGCTTATCACTGTGTGAGCACCTGAGCTTCTGTTTCCTCATCGCTAAAGCAGAGATAACACCATCTTGTTGGTTTATGGTGAGGGAAGGGAGATTTTGTGATGTGCCTTTCCTGGTACCTGGCACACAATGGGCATCTGGTAAATGGCAGGACTGGATCCCACCATTATTAGTAAACTCTATTCTGTGTGGTAGGTGTAAGCACCTCTTCCCAGTGGAGTCTGTCTGTCCGACTTTTCCCGAATAACCAGGTACTGAGGCAGGATAAGGCCTGTGGGTCCTTTCCTGGGCTCCTGCCACATGGCTTCCTGCCTCACTGGCGTTCAGCCGTGTTGGTCTCCAGCTTGTCCTGGGCTCAGGCAGGAGGGTCCGCCAGGGTTTCCAGTCTTGTCTCTGATTCGCTGGTATGGGTCACTCCCCAAATTCAGACGGAGTTTAAATCCAATTGTAACTTTGATGTGTAGCAATACCTGTGATATTAAAATCCCCTGTAAGTCTACTTTCTGTTTTCTGCAAACTTGGAGGCCATTGCTATATTGACAGCGTATTTGGAGTTCCCCTACATAGGGCTGGGTACCTGCCTGAAGATAAACCATCTAAACCATCCCAAAACCTCGGGATAACTATTTGTCCTCAATTATTCCTACCTCTCTCCCTTTCTTTACAACAGAAAAGTGCTACTGTCTTTAACCAACAGCTTTTACTTGTCACATTCCAGGGAATTTTTTCCCAATAAGTAATGCCCTTCTAGATATAAATGACGTTTGTGTCCCATGGTTTGTTTTCTCCCAATTCACAAATTCTATGTTTAGCAATAAAAATTTGTCTAGCACAACACTAGACACTATGGAAAAATAAATATGGAGCAGAAGACTGACTAATCCTGAGGCATTCCCATCCTTGATGAAGAGGCAAGATAGTCATGAAAAACAACTAGAGATGGACGTGGTGGCTTACACCTGTAATCCCAGCACTTTGGGAGGCCAAGGCCGGAGGATTGCTTGAGCCCAAGAGTTTGAGACCAACCTGGGCAACATGGAAAAACCCTGTCTCTGCAAAAACAAAAACAAAATCACCCAGGCATGGTGGCATGCACCCAGTTACTTGTAAAGCAGTCTAGGGTCAATATAGCAATCTCATTGTCTGACATGTTATCCAGAGTTCTTTGTCTCATGACCAGGAAAATTAACAAGAGTGGACACCAAGGGTGTCTACTATTAATGTCAAACCCATTTTTTTTAATGAAACCTAAGAGATAATTCTATCAAATCTTACCCAGTTTGATCATGAGGTGAGATTCTCGTAAAGCTTTTATAACCCTCTACAAATTGTTGTTAAAAAGCAGATCAGTGCCTTAAGAAAGCCTTGTTGTGCTTTTATTTCAATGCTCAATTTACATAAAAAACATAGAATATCCTTTTGAATTTAGTCAATATATTCACATACAGAATTTCCTTTGCAAGATTTTTTTTTTTTTGAGGTGGAGTCTCACTCTGTCGCCCAGGCTGGAGTGCAGTGGCGCTATCTTGGCTCATTGCAAGCTCCGCCTCCTGGGTTCACGCCATTCTCCTGCCTCAGCCTCCCGGTAGCTGGGACTACAGGCGCCCACCACCACACCCGCCTAATTTTTTTGTATTTTTAGTAGAGATGGGGTTTCACCGTGTTAGCCAGATGGCCTCGATCTCCTGACCTGGTGATCCACCCACCTCGACCTTCCAAAGTGCTGGGATTACAAGCGTGAGCCACCGCGCTCTGCTGCAAGATTATTTTTATAATCCTTCCACAACTCGCTCAAACCTTCAGCTTTATCTTCACCTAATTCAAAACAATTCTTTATTTCTAGGCAAAATTTACATTTCCATGCCTTCTTATAATCTTACCAAAACACACTTTACTTTCCTTACATACATTGCACGTAAATCTATTTTCAGTAGTCTCTAATTTCCTCTGGGAGGAAAGTGGCTGGGTTTAGGCAGGGACAGGTTTTTAAGTGGTCTGTAGATCCTTCTAGCAGGAAAGCCTGATATTTGAAGAAGCGATTGTCTGTTAGCCAGAGATTCCAATGTAGCTGGATGCAGAACAGGTGCCTCAAACATAAGGATTGAATGGCTGTTCTCCCTGTGATGGGGGCAGCACTGAGGCTAACAGTTGTCTCTCAAGGGTGGCTTCTTCTTGACTGCTGAAGGTGGAATTTTGCTGTTTGCAGATGGGGCATGGAGCCTGGTCCCTAATAGAGGGATGTAGGAGGGAGAGAAATTGGGGAACTAGAGGCCTTGGACAAAAGGCCAATAGTGACCTCCACAGAGAAAAATCTCATTTCACTAGGTGGCATGGTAGGGACTGAAACGTTAGGTAAAAACCCTGATTCTAAATTTTTTCCAGGCAGAGGTTAGAAGGAGAGGTTTTTGGGTTTGATAGTCTACCTCCTAGCAGAAGAAAATTGTCGCATAGAGGAACTGTTCAAATTCATTGGGCAGACAGAGTCTCAGCCTTGCCACTGCTGCCCTCGCCACCCAGAGACTGCTGAGCCCCTGTCCGTCCACCACCACCACCCACTCCAGACACTGAACATCCAGTCATAGATTAAAATGAGCTGGTTCAGAAGGCCAAGCTGGCCGAGCAGGCTGAGCGATATGATGACATGGCAGCCTGCATGAAGTCTGTAACTGAGCAAAGAGCTGAATTATCCAGTGAGGAGAGGAATCTTCTCTCAGTTGCTTATAAAAATGTTGTAGGAACCTGCAGGTCATCTTGGACGGTCATCTCAAATATTGAACAAAAGACAGAAGGTGCTGAGAAAAAACAGCAGATGGCTCGAGAATACAGAGAGAAAATTGAGACAGAGCTAAGAGATACTATCTCTTTTGGAAAAGTTCTTGATCCCCAATGCTTCACAAGCAGAGAGCAAAGTCTTCCATTTGAAAATGAAAGGAGATTACTACCATTACTTGACTGAGGTTGCCGCTGATGATGACAAGTAAGGGATTATGGATCTGTCACAACAAGCATACCAAGAAGCCTTTGAAACCAGCAAAAAGGAAATGCAACCAACACATCCTATCACACTGGATCTGGCCCTTAACTTCTCTGTGTTCTATTATGAGATTCTCAACTCCCCAGAGAAAGCCTGCTGTCTTGCAAAGACAGCTTTTGATGAAGCCATTGCTGAACTTGATACATTAAGTGAAGAGTCATACAAAGACAGCACGCTAATAATGCATTTACTGAGAGACAACTTGACGTTGTGGACATCAGATACCCAAGGAGACAAAGCTGAAGCAGGAGAAGGAGGGGAAAATTAACCAGCCTTCCAACTTTTGTCTGACTCCTAAAATTTACACAGTAGACCATTTGTCATCTGCGCTGTCCCGCAAATAGTTTTTGTTTACGATTTATGACAGGTTTATGTTACTTCTATTTGAATTTCTGTATTTCCCATGTGGTTCTTATGTTTAATGGTAGGGGAGTAGAACCAGTTAACATTTAGGGATTTACCTGTTTTCATCTTGAGGTGGCCAATATGGGGATGTGGAATTTTTATACAACTTATAAATGTTTGACACAGTACTTTTGGTACATTGCGGCTTCACAAGGGCCAGTGTTAAAACTGCTTCCATATCTAAGCAAAGAAAACTGCCTACATATTGGTTTGTCCTAGTGGAGAATTAAAGGGATCATTGGTTCCAGTCACAGGTGTAGTAATTGTGGGTACTTTAAGGTTTGGAGCACTTGCAAGGCTGTGATAGAAACAGTTATCCCATGGATCCCACATGTTAAACCAGGTGTATCTGTAGAATACTCAATCTCAATGTGCACACCTTTGACTACAGCTGCAGAAGTTTTCCTGTAGACAATCGTAACCCATCTTACTCTGGGTAAGGGCAGAAATGGTTCACGTTCCATTATTTGTACAGTTACCTGCTGTTAGCTTTCATTATTTTTGCTATGCTCATTGTATTTGTACTTAAATGTTTTAGGCAACCAAAGAACAAATGTAAAAGTAAAGATGCAGTAAAACTGAATTGGCTGATATTCATTACTTATGTATATCAAGCACAGCAGTAAAACAAAAACCCATGTATTTAACCTTTTTTTAGGTTTTTTGCTTTTGTGATTTTTAGGTTTTTTGCTTTTGTGATTTTTTTTTTTTTTGATACTTGCCTAACATGCATGTGCTGTAAAATAGTTAACAGAGAAACAACTTGAGATGATGGCTAGCTTCGTTTAATGTCTTATGAAATTTTTATGAACAATCCAAGCATAATTATTAAGAACATGTGTATTAAATTAATCTAAGTGGAATAAAATTTTTATGAATAGAAAAAAAGATTTGGCTGGGTGCATTGGCTCATGCCTGTAATCTCAGCACTTTGGGAGGCCGAGGTGGGCAGATCACAAGGTCAGGAGATGGAGACCATCCTGGTCAACATGGTAAAACCCTGTCTCTACTAAAAATACAAAAATTAGCCAGGTGTGGTGGCAGGTACCTGTAGTTCCAGCTACTTGGGAGGCTGAGGCAGGAGAATGGCATGGGAGGCGGAGCTTGCAGTGAGCCCAGATTGTGCCACTGCACTCCAGCCTGGGCGACAGAGCAAGACTCCATCAAAAAAAAAAAAAGAAAAAGAAAAGAAAAGAAAGAAAGAAAGAGAAAGGAAGGAAATAAAGGAGAGAAAGGAAGGAAGGAAGGAAGGAAGGAAGGAAGGAAGGAAGGAAGGAAGGAAGGAAGGAAGGAAGGAAGGAGGGAGGGAAGGCAGGCAGGCAGGCAGGAAGGAAGCAAGGAAAGAAGATTCATTGGACAGTACTGGGTTTTTACATGGAGGAAAAAAAAACCCAAATGGAGAGGCGGGTATTCACTGAGGGTGAAATATCCTCCCATACAGTGCCATGAATACCTATCACTGGGTGACAAAAAGGTCCTTACTAGGTGAAAATTTAGGCTAAAATCTTGAATTCTCCCTGTTTCTAGGAAATCACAAAAACAGCAATTTGAGTTACATTCCTGGTTACTAAGGTACTGGCTGACTCTATCCAACAAAATTATATTCCCAGGTTGTAAAAATACCTTCAGCATAGCATACAAAGAAGGGATAGGAGACATGATAGCCACAAAGGAGAGAATGGAAGAAAATGCGATAGGAAAGACTGGAAGTCCTGGCACCAACACCATGATGGGCTGTCAGGGACTGGAGTTAGTTCAGGAGCCTTCAGATAACACTGAGGTGTAGCCTCAGCCAGAAACCTTCAGTTGTCCCAGGACCTCCTTCCAACCCCATGCGATGGCTAGGTCTTCCATGAATGGAAACTGGATTGGAACTCAGCTGACATTCCCAACACCCGAGGGCGATGGGGGATTGACAGAGTCCTCTCCAGCAAGCCTGTCCTCTGAGTCTTACAGATCTGGTGGCTGCACTAACCACTCTTAACTGACCAACAGAGGCCTGGTATTTGTTTGATTTTGAGAGGAAAAAAAAAAAAAAACTGTGGATAAGAAACCACAGAAAGTAAAATATTAGAGGGTTGCTCCTACTCACCCTTCCGACATATCCCAGATGACCCCCTATGGGTGAAGCAGTCTAGGGTCATTGTAGCAGTCTCCTTGTCTAAGGTGTTATCCAGAGTTCTTTGTCTCATGACCAAGAAAATTAAGGAGCATGGACACCAAGGGTGAGGTTGCAGTGAAAGTTTAATAAGTGAAAGAGGAAAGCTCTCAGCAGCAGAGCAGGGGATCGACCTGAAACACGGTTGTTGTTTTACAGTTAAATACGAAGGTTTTTATAAGAAACTTCCCTTATCTGTGCAGGTGCTGTGTAACTTACCTTATCTGTGTGGCTACCTGTGTATCTTCCCTTATTTGTGCAGCTGTGAGCATGTCTTAGGCAAGCACAGGGTGCAGCTTCTCTTGCCTGAGCAACTACGGGCATGTTTTAGGCAAGCCCCCACCCCACCCCATGCAAGTTCTCATGGAGCCCACTGTGTACATGCCCAAAAAAGGGAGGAAACTTTTTCCTGGGAGTCCCCTGATTACACAGAGAACCAAGGCGTTTCTATGTTGGGCCTCACTTCCTTATCTGTGCCTGTAGCTTGATTTTTCCAAGCTGCTCTCTATGTGCCTGCAGCTTGATTTTTTTCCAGACTGTTCTTTTGTTTGAAAGAATTTCACCGAGGACCTGCCCTAACTGTCTGCCTGCTTTTTTTCTTTCTCCTCCCTCACTTGGGAGGCTGAGGCAGGAGGATCACCTGAACTTGGGGAGGTCGAGGCTACAGTGAGTAGTGATTGCACCGCTGTACTCCAACCTGGATGACAGAGTGAGATTCTGTCTCAAAAAACAAACAAAAAACCAAAGAAACATACACACACAGAGAAACCAAAAAACCAACAACAGGAAAACTGGAAACAACCAGGTTTTTTCCATCAATAAGAGAATGGTGATACTGACTATAGTATACTCTTACATTGGAACACTATTCAGCCATGAAAAGGAACAAACTGTCATTTGTTTTTGAGGCAGTGTTGCTCTATCACCCAGGTGGGAATGCAGTGGTGTGATCACGTCTCTCTGCAGCCTCAACTTCCTGGGCTCAAGTGATTCTCCCACCTCAGCCTCCCAAGTAGCTGGGACCACAGGCACACATCACCATGCTCAGCTAATTAAAAAAAATTTTTTTTGTAAAGATGAAGTCTTTCTATGTTGCCCAGGTTGGTCTTGAACTCCTGGGTTCAAGTGATCCTCCTGCCTTGACCTCCCAAGTACTGTGATTATGAGATTATAGGCATGAGCCACCGCACCTGTCCAGACAGTTAATACCACAACAACATAGATCAATCTGAAAAGCATTATGCTAACTGAAAGAAGCAAGATTCAAAAGAGTATCTACTGTATGATCCCATTTTTGTGATGTGCCAGAACAGGCAATACTACTCTGGTACAAAAAAATAATCAAAACAAAAAAATCAAAACATCCTCTGGGGATGGGGGTGGGGATTGACAGGGAAGGGACACAGAGGAATAAGATTTCTGAGGTAGTGGTAGTGTTCTGTATCTTAAAAGGGGTTTGCATTCCTAGGTGATAACTTTAAAAAAGAACCATGAACAAATACTGAACTCTAGTTAATGATATGCAGGCTGAAGCATTTAAGGGTGATGTCTGCAGCCTGCTTTGAAATGAATCGGAAAAGAAGATGGATTGATGGAAGGAGAGACAGAGATGAGACAGAGGGGTAGATAGATATGTGATAAAGTGAACATAGCTAGATGTTCCTCGAAGAATGTAGGAGGAGGCTATCCAGGTGTTCACTATGCAATTCTTTGAATTTTGCTGTGTGTTTGAAATTCTTCATAATAAAAAGATAGAAAAAAAAACAATTAGAGAGCAGTTCTCAGGCTGGGTTTCCAAGCAGGTATGGTGGGGCATAGAATAGAAGTATAACAGAACTGGCTGTTCAGAAGCCTCAACTATTACTCTCCGCTGTATGAGGCCTCTGCAGGTCATTGGCCGTTGCGGTTCTACTACCAGGAATCAGTTGACTCCTAGTTATTGTCTAAAAATGACCAGACTGGACATAAAACATGCTATAATTACAGCTCTTGTCTTTGTAAAGGCTTTGCTCCCTATTTTCCAGACAGATGAAGAAAAAATGCCTGCAAACTCCATGTATGAGCTACCGCTTTTGCAGCAGTGTGAGACGGGAACTATACTTGGCTTGCCTTAGCTGGGAAGTGGCTGTGGAGGTAGAGGGGTGGCTTGGCTTGTTGCAGGAGTTGGAAAAAGGGCAGGCCACACTGAACTGTGGAGGAGGGGGCAGTCCTTTTCCCCCAGAGTGAGTCTGTGCTTCATCCCAAGTTTCCTTACTTGCCTAGGACACTCCGGGTCCCCAGGGAGGAGGGGGCTCATTAAGCTAGATTCTCGCATCTGGCGTCTGCCCATGAGCATGCAAGCCTTCATAACATCTCTGCTTCTGCTGTTTTCAAAGGTTGGAAAACAAAGAACCAGACCAAAGAGGGGGCAGACTGCTCTCACCTTCGGGCAGGGTGCCATCTTTGTTTTCCTCTCCAGGTGATCGTGTTGCCATCGAGCCTGGTGTTCCCCGAGAAAATGATGAATTTTGCAAGTCTGGCCGATACAATCTGTCACCTTCCATCTTCTTCTGTGCCACACCCCCCGATGACGGAAACCTCTGCCGGTTCTACAAGCACAATGCAGCCTTTTGTTACAAGTGAGTGTCCACAGTCCCACTGGGTCACCTGGGACCTCTTTCCCTTCATTAGCTTGGTGCTGTTTCCTGTGGTTATTTCTTTATTCTTTTCAGCTCAGAATTCCAAACATGGGGCATCACCTGGGCAGGCTACTCTTCTTGGTGGCGTTGAGAGAGGGTAGCCTCCCTAGGAATAAGACTGACTCACAGTGCTTGGTTTTAGTCTTTTAGTTTGTTTCCCTTACTTACAGCAACAATAGAAAAATACTGCTGAAAATCACTCACCCTCTGCAGACAGCCTGGAGAGAATTCCTGTGGTTCATCCTCTGTTATTACTTTCCACTGCAACCGCCAGAAAGTTCATAACAACGATGACCTCGGCTGGGCGCGGTGGCTCACGCCTGTAATCCCAGCACTTTGGGAGGCTGAGGCAGGCGGATCGCGAGATCAGGAGATCGAGACCATCCTGGCTAACATGGTGAAACCCCGTCTCTACCAAAAAAAATACAAAAAATTAGCTGGGCATGGTGGCGGGCGCCTGTAGTCCCAGCTACTTGGGAGGCTGAGGCAGGAGAATGGTGTGAACCCGGGAGGTGGAGGTTGCAGTGAGCTGAGATTGCGCCACTGCACTCCAGTCTGGGCGACAGAGCAAGACTCTGTCTAAAAAAAAAAAACAAAACAACAACAACAATGACCTCAACAACAACAATAACACACCATGACAGCAACAGCTGATATTTCCTGAGGTGCTGTGGTGTGCTGCCAGGGCTTGAGCTCTGGGATCCTGGATCTACTCCCTCCTAGCAAGTGAATTTGGAGAAATGATTTAACTTTTCTCTGCTTCAGTTTCATTTAATCACCAAAATATTAAATAAGGTGATGCATGGAGAGTCATAATTATTATTACTATGTGCCTGCCCTTGTGCTAGTAAGTGCTTTGCATGCTCTAATTTATTTAATCTCCACAAGAATAATGGTGAGATGGGCACCGCTGTTGGGTTAACCAAGGCAGAAGGAAGCTTATTGACTTGGGCATGCAGCAGAACCAAGAGTCAAACTGGGGTCTCTGTGAGTCTCAAGCTCCTGCCCTGTGCCCACTCCCCTACCCTACTCCAATTCTCACCCCTGAAATTGTGAAGTTGAGTCTGGAGGAAGCAAAGTGCTTGCCTTTCTTCATGGCCCCCCATGGCCCCAGCCATGGAGCTCTAAGGTGCCAAAGTGCCGCTTTCCCCCTGACCCAACTCAGTTGCGTTCTCCTGCCACCCCAGCCTGGCCCCAGTGGTGGTTTTCAGCCAGGATGGGGCTTGTCCGATGGAGGCCAGGTGCCAGTCACAGGAACAGTCTGGGAGCCTACTGGGAGCCTTGAGAGGAGTCACAGGCCAGAGACCTTGTGATGGGTTTAAGTCAACACCTGAACCTGCTCTAGAAGTAAGCAGGTTACCTGTGCAGAGTCCACCTTTCAGCAAGTGGTTCCTGAATGAACCCATCTTTCTGGGGCCCTTTCCAAGTCAAGACACCAAACAAAAGTTTCATGGAAGGCAGAAGAGCATAGTGGTGAAGCCCACTGGTCTCTGCCAATTACAACTGTGTGACCTTGGGCAAGTCACTTAAATTTTGTAACCTCGATATCCTTGCCTGTGAAATAGAGATAGTAATGGTACCTCCCTCACAGAATTACTGATGAGATCCAATGAGAAAGGCATGTCAAGTCTCCAGCATGAGGTCTGGCCCATAGTAGGTGCTCAGTAAATGGTGCCAAGCTATGCCATACTCATGGCCTAGTGGTCTGGAGATGGAGGTGCAGGAGTAGACATGAAAGAGAGCCTTGTGCTGGTGGTTTATAGGGAATGATGGGGCTCTGGTTGGCAGTGGCAGTGGGGGTGCTGAGGAAGGTCTCTGGGGAGTCATACAGCCCCTGCCTTTCTTCTCCTCCCAGGGTGCTTTCTGCCTGTGTCCCCAGTTCTTCCCTACCCAAGCCCTCCTCTCTGATGTATTTTTAGGATTCCCATACTACCACAGCCTCTTTATTTGTGTACCTACCTATTTTCTTTCTATTTTCCTGCTTCCTCCTTGGCTTCTTAATCATCCATTACCCAATTTGGCCTGTTCCCTGAACCCCATTGTAAAAAACTACCAAGTTGCCTCATCACTCTCTGGTGTTTACAAAGTCATGAAAGGTTGGGGCTAGGAGGAAGTTTGGAGTCTTCTCATCCTTGTTCTCCATCAACCCCCACTGGACAAGATTGAAGAGGGTGGAGTCAGTGGTTTTCCCAAGGTCAGTGGCAGCGGGGCTGGCCTCCAGGACTCCTTGTGCATGCTTCTGCCTCCACACCAGATAGCTTTCCAACACGGTTGGCTGTGTTGGGTGCAGGCGGATGAGGCAGCGTCTGCTTAATCAGTAGAGTATTCTTCCTGATAACAGTCTTCCCTCATCACCTTCCCCAATCCCATCTCTCCTCGATGTAGCTTCCATGCAGTCCACCCTCTGCATAGAGCCCTTATGAGTTCTTCAGGAAGCCCAGATGTGGAAGGGCAGGCGTATCTGGGAGCCTGCGGAGTCCCTGAGAGAGTTTAGGAATCTTCACTATTTCATTTTAAACTTTTTCCCATTATATAGAAGGGATGCTTCTAGGGGGAGTAGAAGGAGTGTGACCGCAGTCAGAGCAGGAGAGTGGATTGGAGTAGGGAAAGTGATGGGGAAGAAGCCGAGGGGAAGGGATAAGGGGGTGGTGGGCAGCAGCTGGGCCTCCAAAGGCCTGGTGAGTAGTTCTGTCAAGGATCAGGGACAGTGATAGGAGGACTCTGAGTTATTCTGTTGAAGATTGGGGACAGTGTTGAGAGGATCATGGGGATGAGCACATGGTTTGGCTGCCACATTTATTTCTTTCTGGAACTCGAGGGTTTTCATGTTCCTGTGTGTGGAGATTTGGGGTGCTGGGTAAATCCTGGGCAGTGAGGAACTAGCAGAAATTGGATATTAATATTAGCTACACAGCTGCTCATACCAGGAGGCAGCTGATATGGGACAGGCAGAGGATGTGGAATCAGGACACCTTGGTTAAGTCTGGCCTTCCATTCCCTAGCTTCATAACCTTGGCAATTCTCTTAATGTCAGTGAGTTTCAGTTTCCTCTTCAGTAAAATAAAGATTTTTTTAAAAAGCCTGCCCTACCTGCCTAACATGGTTATCATGAGGATTAAATGAGGTAATAGATGAGCATGCTTCCTAATCTGTAAAGCTTTATGCAAATACTTGCTGTCATCATCAGCAGTATTATTGAGAGGGTCAAGATGCCAGTGGAAGTGAAAACCTAGAACCCAGAGTGAAGGTGACACAGCATTTAATCAGCTATGTGGAACAGGCCCTTTTTTCCTCTTAACTGGCCCTGGGTGAGCCGGGCAGCTTCTGTCCTCAGATGTGGTTCCTCTGGAATGTATAATATGGGGGGTGGCTATCAGAGTGATGCCCATTGCTAAATCACTGTTCTGCAAAACTGGTGATAATCAGGATTGTTTGCTAAAGTGAAACTAAAAAGGCCGTAAATTTGAGAAGCAGATGAGATGCTGGAACGTGGCCATGTTAACTCCTTGTTAAGTAAACTTTTCATTTATTAATGATAACCATCGTGCCTTACCTTGGATAGCACATTAAAGAAAATGTAATGTGTTTATTTCACTGAATTGATTTCTCCAAAGAAAACCATGTTGCCTTCTTCAGATGGGGACGCTGTGGCATAGGTTCTGGGATCACAACATATCTGGCTTCTAATTTGAACCCTTTGGGCCCCTTACTAACTTTGAACCACTGGGGCAGTCATTTAACCCACCAAGCCTGTTTCCTCATCTGTAAAGTGGGAATGATAGTACCTACCACAGAACTATTCCAGGGCTTTACATGAGTTAATGTATATAAATTGCTTAGCACATTGCTCTGCACATAAATAAATGCTGGATGAATGTTAGCTATGGTTGTTATTACAGTAACGTTGGGCATGTATAATACTATTGTTAGCATTGTCGTTAACTCAGAGGATCTCTGTGTGTCGAATGATTCTTCAGGCTTCCTGACAATGTCACCTTTGAGGAAGGCGCCCTGATTGAGCCACTTTCTGTGGGGATCCATGCCTGCAGGAGAGGTGGAGTCACCCTGGGACACAGGGTCCTTGTGTGTGGAGCTGGTAAGAAACAGAAGCTACCCTGTTGCGGGTTCATTGACTGGGAATGCGGGGACCTCTCCGCCCATCTCATTCCCCCTCCAAGGCTTGAGATTTGTTCTAGAATCCTTCTGGGTAAGGGAGGATTGCAGTGTCCCGTTCCCTCAGTGACTAGCACTTTGCTAAACAAATGGTATCTGCAGACATGATATTAACTAGGGTTATATGTCCTAGGCAACATAGCCCTTTCGTTCATTTAAAGAATGAATTGGCTGGGCACGGTGGCTCCCGCCTATAGTCCCAGCACTTTGGGAGACCAAAGCGGGTGGATCACTTGAGCCCAGGAGTTCGAGACCAGTCTGGGCAACATGGTGAAACCCCATCTCTACAAAAAAATACAAAAATTAGCCAGTGTGGTAGTGTGTGCCTGTAGTCCCAGCAACTCAGAAGGCTGAGGTGGGAGGATCACTTGAACCTTCGAGGTCAAGGGTGCAGTGAGCCATGATTGTGCCCTTGAACTCCAGTCTGGGTGACAGAAGAAGACCCTGTCTCAAAAAAAACAAGACCCCATATCAAAACAAACAAACAAAAAGAATGAATCTGGGCCAGGCGCAGTAGCTCATGCCTATAACCCCAGCACTTTCGAAGGCTGAGGCAGGTGGATCACTTGAGGCCAAAAGTTCAAGACCAGCCTGGCCAAAATGATGAAACCTCATCTTTACTAAAAACACAAGAATTAGCCGGGCATGATGGTGCGCACCATGTAGTCCCAGCTACTTGGGAAGCTGAGACAGGAGAATCACTTGAACCTGGAAAGCAGAGGTTGCAGTGAGCCAACATCGTGCCACTGCACTCCAGCCTGGGCAATAGAGCGAGACTCCGTCTCAAAAAAAAAAAAAAAAAAAAAAGGAATAAATCTGGTGATTATTTTTGAACCCTTGATGGGAAACTAGGGAAATTTTTTTTTCTTGAGACAGAGTCTCACTCTGTTGCCCAGATTAGAGTACAGCAGTGTAATCTTGGCTCACTGCAACCTCCACCTTAGAGAAATATTTTTGATAGTAAAGGGAAGGGCAACTCTTGGAACTTTCTAATTATACCAGCAAAGTGATGGCCTAGTCCCATCTATGAATAAGGTAGACCCCGCTACCGGCCAGTGGGAGGAGTGAGCAGTGGTTTGCTCCCACACCACTGGGAGCCAGCACTCTGCCTGCAGTAGGGTTGTAGCTAGCTGCCTCCCCTCATCCCCTGTTTCCAGCCATCTGGAACAGGCCCGAGCAGCCTCAGACCGAATCATTCTAGGCTTCTAACTGCTGGTGACCCAGACAGCATGCTCACACTCCTTGTGGGTGTGATCTGGGGTTCCTCATACTTGTTTGTGATTTTCTTTGGCAGGCCAAATAAGTGATCACAGGGTTTCCTAAGAGGGGTGATGGATATAGAATAGACTTGCCACAATGGGCTAGCAGACTGCAGGACTCAGGTGACAGATTCTTATAAAAATCTGCATGGATCCAGTACCTTTTTACCATAGAAAAGGAAAATAAGTCACACATACCACATACATGCATGCCTTGCCCCCAACACACACACACAGAAATTCACCTGCAAGCCCGTCACCGATTAGCCCAAGAGAACCACTATTAATATTTGGGTATAGAATCTTTTAGTTCGTTAGCTTTTTTCTGAGACCATGCTAAATACGCTTCCTTCACCTACTCTTTTTAAAAAATCAGGCTGGGCACAGTGGCTCACGCCTGTAATCCTAGCACTTTGGGAGGCTGAGGCAGGCGGATCACCTGAGGTCAGGGTGAGACCAGCCTGGTCAACATGGTGAAACCTCGTCTCTACTAAATACAAAAATTAGCCAGGCGAGGTGGCGCGCGCCTGTAATCTCCACTACTCAGGAGGCTGAGGTGAGAGAATCGCTTGAACCCGGGAGGCGGAGCTTGCAGTGAGCTGAGATCGCGCCACTGCACTCCAGCCTGGGCGACAGAGCAAGACGCTGTCTCAAAAAAAAAAAAAAAAAAAAAAAAAAAAAAATCAATCTACTGTGAACATTTTTCCTTGTCAATAGATAAAGAGTTATGGCATAATTTTTAATAGCGGTGTAGTTTTTAAATCTTGCTTTGTTGGACATTTCAGGTATTATTTTTCAGTGTTTTGTTTTCTGAGGGAGTTCACAAAATTGTTCTCAGGGGGTGTGTACAAAAAGTAAATCCCCAAAGATATTCTGCATTGCTTCCGTTCTGTGGGTCTGATTTTTATATTAAAACCACAGTGTCACTTAGCATGCAGATTCTATGGGGAAGCAGGTATCTCAGGAAAATCCTTGCATACCTGAGTATCCTGGGGCTATCTGGGCACCTGGGCCAACCCAGGGAGCCAGCTCACTTAAGGACCCTCTCCAGGTGGTCCTCAGAGGACACCTAAAAAGAATGTGTCTCTCTAGGGGAGGTGTGATGGGTTCTCACGAAGGTCGGGGCAAAGAAAGAACAGGAGAACAAGTCCAGACCTTCCAAGAGTTCTTATATTCTGAATAACTTTGTGTTTCCTTGAATCCTGTGGTTCTTTGAGATTGTCTCCACTAGTGCCCAGGAGTAAGTGGGAAGTTTTTAGCTCTGAGGTTTGAGAGGATTAAATAGAACCCGGCACTAGGAGCGTGTTTTATGTAGAGAATAATTCTTCATGGATTCATTCACTTCTGCATTCAACAAACAGCCAGTAAGGTCTTATCATGCCAGGCACTGGGGTAGATGCTAGAGACACACAAAAGATACGGTTCCTGTCCATGGCCTGGACAAGTGGGAGAGCAGATGTTTAATATTTCACAAACATCTTCCGTCTTCTGCTTTGTTTAGGGCCAATCGGGGTGGTCTCTTTGCTCGTGGCCAAGGCAATGGGAGCAGCTCAAGTAGTGGTGACTGGTAAGGCTTTGTTCTCTTTCAGTCTCCTTGATGGGGAAACAGCTGGGCCTACTGTATGTGTATGTGTGAGGAGAGGTTATCTGTGACGGTGTGGAGGGGGTGAGTGTGTAGTGTCATATGGATTGTGGAGATATAGAAGAGTGTGCGAGTGTGTTTTGTGTTAGGAGAAGCTATTAGAGAGAGTTTGTGTGAGAGAGTGTGTGTGTGTGGGTGTGTTTGTGTAGCTGTGTGGTGGACATGGGAGTGTATGAGGGTATACAGCAGGGGTGTCCAATCTTTTGACTTCCTTGGGCCACATTGGAAGAATTGTCGTGGGCCACACATAAAATATACTAATACTAACGATAGCTGATGAACTTTAAAAAATTTTTCTTTTAATCTCATACTATTTTAAGAGAGTTTACAGATTTGCATTGGGCCATACTCAAAGCCATCCGGAGCTGCATGCAGGCTGCGGGTTGGACAAGCTTGGTGTGAAGAGGATGCGTTGGCCTCAACAGCACCACCCATTGCACCAGAGCTTTGTTGCCATCAGATCTTACACCTCCATTTTCTTTTCTTCCTAATGAGTCATCAGATTTCTCTGTTTGAAATAATTTTTTTTTTTTTTTTTTTTTTTACCTTCAGACCTGTCTGCTCCCCGGTTGTCCAAAGCCAAGGAGATTGGGGCTGATTTAGTCCTCCAGATCTCCAAGGAAAGTCCTCAGGAAATCGCCGGTAAAGTAGAAGGTCTGCTGGGGTGCAAGCCGGAAGTCACTATCGAGTGCACGGGGGCAGAGGCCTCCATCCAGGCGGGCATCTACGTGAGTGAGCTGAGGGCAGCTTTGGGGAATCAGCATAGGGGAGTGAAGGAGATAGAAGTAGGGAGTGAAGCTTCTTTACCAGCTTGCTGTGTGAGCCCCAAGCCAAATTGATTCCTCTTTTGTTATCTCTGTTTTCTTATCTCCAGTGTGGAGATTGTACTTGAACTTGCCTTACATCCTCATTGGGCCATCTGAGGTTCACACAAGATAACAGCTATACATGGGCCTTGAAAAATGTTACGGACACACACTTTGAGGATGGGGTTGGCTTCATGATCGTATCTGTGATCATAAAAGTACAGTAGTTTTGGTAAAAAGATCAAGAAGAAAAACAGGGAATGATGCCTTAATTGTATGTGGGAAATCCCCGTCTTATTTTATTGAGGAAAACTGCAATCTTTTAGTCATTGATATAAAGTGACAGACATTCAGTTAGTCATGAAGGCGAGGTTATTTTCCAGGTTCACAGGTGTCTACTGCTTGTTTTGTCTCCAAGACTTAGGAACAGATAAGCTGCCAATGCCTGACTCGCCCTTGAGGGACCCACCAACCACTTATGGGAAGTTGGCAGGAAGTTGGAGGTGGTGGGAGGGAGTGGCATTGACAGATCAAAGTACGAGGAAAAGAGGGGAAAGAGAATAACTTCCAGGTTCCAAGCCCTACTGCATGCCAGCTTCTCTGCTGTACTTTATAAACATGATGCCTAATCTACACAATAACGCTGAAAATCAGTTACCGTTTTATGTTGAGGGATTTGTGGTTTGAGGCAAGCCGAGTCACGCCCAGGCCCAGCCCTGCCAGGCCCCAGTGCCTGAGTTGCCCTGCTGCTTAGGAGAGGAAGGGAAGGAGGGGACAAACAACCATGCTAGGGTAGGGGGACAGGGCCAGGGCTGGGGAGGGTCGCAGGCAGCTGTCACCACAGGGGACTCCCGTCCCCGCCTCCCAGACTGCTTCTCCACGGTAGCGTGGGCTTCTTCCTTCCTTCTGAGTCCAGCTGATTCATGCACGAGGGCACTTCGCATCACACGAGACATTCTAGGGAAGGCTGACTCACCAAGCTGAGTAGCAGAGCTGCCTAGACCTCCTTCTACTAAGTTGCCTGTGGCCTTAGGAGCTGAGGAAACAGTGGGGGAGAGGGAGGAGTGGGTGCCACCTCGGCACTGTCCTGAGTTTCAGCTGGAGTCGGCCAGCCCTCTGCTTCACTGTCACAGGCAGTGGTCGCCATGGGGGAAGGGGCAAAAAGACGCTGAAACTCAGAGAGGAACAATGGGTCTGTGTGTGACTGATCTACCCATGGTATGTCTTGGGTACCTGCCGTGTGCCAGGCTTTGTGCTGGGCACTTTGAGGGCTAAGACATGAGTAAGTTGTGTCTACTGTCTTCAAGTAGTTGGCAGGTCAGTGACCTCCACCCCACAGAGAGGCAGTATAAGCTGGGCGACTTCAAGGACGTGTCTCTCCTTCCTCTTGTGCCTGGTCCTTAGAGCATTTGGAACAGTTGGCATTTCCAGCTGTTGATGGTGGCAGCCTGGTTGCCAGGCTACCTGAGGCAGCATGGAGGTGAATGTGACCCATGGGCCTCACCGGACCTGCAGCAGTGTCTCTCTTGACGTAGGGAGTGGGACTGTCATGCATGACAGGTGCTGTAGAATGCTATAGGCCACCCCGCCAATGAGCAGGCTAGGCGGCTGCACCAAATACGGACATATCTGAGCATCGCGGTCCTGCCAGGTTCTGACTGGATAGTGTTTGTGATGAGACGCGGCAGATGCCTTGGGGTAGAATTGATGTCATATCCTTGGTGCAGATGCCATACCTACAGGACAGTGTCCAGGTGGTTCCAGCATTCCTTGACCAGGGGTCAGCAAACTGCTGGCATCTTGGCAGCTTGGGATGGCCAATTGGTGTTCCTCCTCATCACCAGGTAGAGAGGAAGTGCTGATGAGGAAGTAGTTTCCCTAGAAAATGGGCTGAGAGGGCACGGTCCAGGGTGCCACAGCTCTGAAGCGGCAGCCCCAGGAGTCACTCCCACACCACTCACACCGTGAGTTCACCTCTTGCTCACGGCACCGCAGGCCTCTCTCCATGGTGTATCCTTCATCTCAGAAGCGGAGGCTGTGGCGTGTGCCTTTCTCTAGTTCCACTGTTTAGCACCTAGAATGGTCCCAATAAATGCTTGCTGCTGACTATAATGAACAGCCAGCATGACTGAATTGTCCATTGTTCTGTCTCTCACCACACTGAGCACAGTGATCCCCAGAAAGCTCTGGAACAAGCACGGCACTCACAGGGAGTTCTGGGGAAATTTTCAGGAGAAATTTCGCAGCCACCTGTGAAATTGCCCACTCCAAGTGGGCAACTGATAAGGCAGATAAACATTCAAGGAAAGACAAAACCCATTATGGCTCATACTGTTGAGGAAAACATCTCTGGAACAAAACGACTTCTAACCGCCAGCCTGCACGCACCTATAAAGCCTTTTTTAACCACAGAATATAAGTGACTCATCTGTCTCGTGTTTATAGTTTTCTCAGCACTGGTGAGCTTAGAGGGCCGGCGGTTCCTTCCAGCTCTGATGAAAGCGCTGCCTGTGGAGGGCGCTCTGCGGGAGGAACAGGTGCTTAGACTGTGGAGCTGGCTGAAGCCAATATTGGGTCCCGAATCTGTAAAGCTTTGGAAGACGTTCCCACTGTGCCTGGTTCTCCGTGGGTTAAGTGTATTTTTTCAGAAGGTTTAAAGGAAACAGTGTTTACTCTGCCAGTCTGTTAAGTTTGGTTGGCAGGTTGAGCAGTTCAGCACTGTACAAGAATCACATTCTCTGGAATTTTGAGATGCTCAGCTGATGCAACCAGAAGATACTTGTGTGATGATACTACGTTATTGCAAGTGGGAAGTCAGCATTTCTTATCGTCTGAGCTTTCTTGTTTGTACCTCCTTTTCCAGGCCACTCGCTCTGGTGGGACCCTGGTGCTTGTGGGGCTGGGCTCTGAGATGACCACCATACCCCTACTGCATGCAGCCGTCCGGGAGGTGGATATCAAGGGCGTGTTTCGATACTGCAACACGTGAGTATGCTGCGGGTGAGCCAGGATGCCCAGCCTCCAGCAAGACCAGGGCAGGCCCCACTCAGCCTCTGGGCCCATGAGTCTCTGCCTGTTTGTTCATGGGGGGCACTCCCTGGCCACACTGATAGCTGTGTGATATAACAGGGATCCAAAGAGAGAACACTCATTCCCAGTTAAAGAATGGGAAGCACAGAAGAATGAATGGAGGGAAGGAAGGAGGGGATTTTGAAGCATGCTCTTACTAGGTGTCTGCTGTTTATCCCCGCCAGGCCCCTTTCCCCCCACCCATTTTCTTAAGTTGCCAGATCTCCATTTTCTCCCTTTAAAGGGAAGAAGAAGAGAAAGGACAGAAGGAAGAAATCAAGTCCTGTGGCTCCCGTTCCTGAGCCCTAGGGCCCACCCTGGGGAGCGAAAGGGTCTTAGTTTGCCCCACCGGTGTTCCGCAGCTCCACCCTCTCCCGGCTGGGACCTTCTGGCTGGGACCCCACCCCGCGGCAGTGTCCCTTACTCCTAGCTTTAGAGGCTGCAACTCCATGCCCTCATCAGGGCACCAGCTTTCCAGTAAGCTGAGCTGTTAGTGGGTGTGACTGGATTGTCCTGGGCTGCCTCCCCACGGCTTCTCTGCCTTTTCCCAGTGGCTTCCACCATGTGCCTTGTTCCTTCGAGCCACAGGAATTCTAGGCTCCATGGCAGACATGGCGGAGTGAGGGGGTGGGCGAGGGGTGGGGGAAATTGGAAATAGGCTCTGTACCCCTGAATCGTAAGCCATAAGATCCTTTCCTCGGTTGTTGGCCTGTAAAATTGGCTTTGCTGAACCGCAGTGCTATCAATAATATGGCCAAGCTGATCTAGTGCTTGGTAGTTTTGGGCACATGGCTCTTTCCTCTTGAAGGTTGAATATAATGCTCGTGCTCTTTTACAGGTGGCCAGTGGCGATTTCGATGCTTGCATCCAAGTCTGTGAACATAAAACCCCTCGTCACCCATAGATTTCCTCTGGAGAAAGCTCTGGAAGCCTTTGAAACATTTAAAAAGGGATTGGGGTTGAAAATCATGCTCAAGTGTGATCCCAATGACCAGAATCCCTGATGTTTATTGGCTTTGCCCTCATCCGCACAGTATCGGGATCTCAGGGCACAATGGCTGGACAGGGGTGGGCTTTCATGCAGAACTTTCTCTTTTGAATGTTAAGAATAATTAATACAACTCATCATGAACAGAAGTCCTTACGCAGAGGAATTGGTGTGCCTTAAAGATACAATCTGGGATGGTTTGGGGGAACTTGTAGCCAGAGTGGCCTGTTCATGCTGAGCAAAGTCCAGCAAGCAGAGCGGAGTTTGGCAGGCAGGTGCCGGGAACTCTTCCTGGAGTGCCTTCATTGAGTAAGGAAATCTGGCCCGTGGGTTTCCTGGTTCCACTGCTACTGACCCGGAGGGGAATGAGGGCTGAGTTATGAAAAGATAACTTCTGAAGACTTAACTGGCCCAGAAGCTGATTTTCATGAAAACCTGCCACTCAGGGTCTGGGATGAAGGCTTGTCAGCACATTCAGTTTAGAATGCAATGTCTCTAGAGACACATTGGCTGTTTGGTTTGATGATAAAAGGAGAGTAAGAAAAGGCATCACCTTCCTGGATCCAGGATAATTTTCAAACCAATCAAATGAAACAAAAAAGGAAGTGTCATGTGAGGTTAAACCAGCTTGCATTCCGCTAATGTGGAAAAAGTAAGAGGACTTCTCAGCACTTTTTGAAGATTGCCTCTTTTTCAACTCCTGAGAATTGTGTTATTTCACTTGCCAAGTGAAGGCCCCCCTCCCCAACATACCTCACCCCACCCCACCCCTAAACATGGTCCCTTGTTACTAGGCAACCAGGAAACTGCTACCTGTTGACCTCACCAGAGACCAGGAGGGTCTGGTTAGCTCACAAGACTTCCCCACCCCGGAAGATTAGCATCCCCTACTAGGCTCATACTCAACTGATGATTATTAGACAATTCCATTTCTTTCTGGTTATTATAAACAGAAAATCTTTCCTCTTCTCATTGCCAGTAAAGGCTCTTGATATCTTTCTGTTGAAATGATTTCTATGAACTTGTCTTATTTTAATGGTGGGTTTTTTTTTTTCTGGTAAGATTTGGATCCAAATCGCATCATGCCCACTTGTGACTTGGAGATTATTCATCAAGAATGAGGAGATAGTAGCCATGACATAGCTTGAGCTGTAGCCTTTAATCCCTTACTTCGACTGTGGGTGGAGGGTGAGTTTGAAGAGGTTCTGATTTTCTTGTAACGTGGGAAAGCCATGACCTTGTGCCCGAATCTGTCAGATGGCTTTGGGTAATAAATATTGTTAGTGGCATCTGACTCATGTTGCTGTTTAGTGGGCAATGGACTTACGTTACCCATTTCCCGGAGGAAGGGATCCCAGGATTTTTGAAGGTGACATATTTTCTGTACCAAATATAATTTCATTGACATGAATTATCTCTAATCCTCACAACAAGTCACATACACAATCATTTTGTAGATAAAGAAGATATAAATGCCAGAGGAGACCTTAAGATTGTCTTAACACAACCCTTCGGCTAACAAGGGTGGAAATTGAGGCTCAGATTGTGGAAGTGACTTGGCAGATCACACAGTGGGTTAGTCAATGGCCCAGAATTAGACAGAACCCAGGAATCCTGGCATCAAATCGTTTACAACATGCTGCCTCTCATAGGCCAGAGGGGTCCAGTCCTAGGGGACAAAGGATGCCCCCATGGCACCACCCCCACCAAGCAGCTCCTACTGATGAGAAGATGCACTCAGCAATCTCGGTGGGAACATCCTCACACCCTGTGCCCACTTTCAGGTGCCCAGGGAAGGAGCTCTGTGTCTGCTTCAGCCAGGGCTTTAAGAGGAGAAAGAAGCTGGGAGTGAGGGGCAGAGGCTCTACCAGAGAATGTCTGCTGGTGTCTTGGAGGCACTTCCTGCAGACTATGCACTCCTTGCGAAGCCATTTCACTGCTGTCCCTTCATCCTTCTCCTCCCTGAGCCCTAGGTGGAAGTCCGTGTGTGGAGGAGGCCACCCAGAGATGACCATGACCAGGCCCCACCGCCTGTAGCCACACCCAGCCTCTGTCACAGCTGGCTGCTAATAGTCAGCGTTGCTTCCCTGTTATTTGGCCTCCGTACCTTGAACCTAGGTTGACATCATGAGCAGAGGACAGTTCTTAGGAAAGGCAAATATCTCGTAAATCCTATTTGCCTCCCCTTCTCCTAATCTCTGGCTCTACCAACTCCCCAACAGGCCTCCTGCACACACACTAGGAGCCAGGAGGGAGGAGGCGGGACTGTGCTACACAAGGGAGACTGGGTGGGAAAGATGTCAGAGAACCAGTGCCTGAGTGCAGAGGTGACTTCACACCAGCATCTGCGGTAGCCAGAGGTGGCCTGCAAGAGGGAATTGCTGGAGCCAACATGTCCCCTTTCTCGGTTAGGGTCCGTGGAGCAGTCTGCTGCTTTCTACCCTCCAGGTTGCCTGAAGGGTTCTTCCCAGCTCTCCGCCCTGACACCTCTTCACTCACTAGCACTGGTGTTGCTGACTGGGTGGGGTCCTCAGTGTTGACTGAAAGCCTGAATCAAGTGCCAGGCACTGGTGGCAAAGCACATAGAGGCTGCTGGAGCTTCTAAGGTCACGGAGCTTGTGGGGAATTCACATGCTTGGTTCCGGGACTGATTCACTGAGACAATCAGTATTGATTGAGCACTTAGTGGGTTGTGGTGGTGGTAGGAATGAATTCCTGGGCTTCCTGCAGCCCCTTTCCATGAATCTATACATATAAAACATGTACATGCATTTGTAAACAATAAGGGAGTGTGCTTTACTTTTTTCATTTTACTCGTAACAGATGAGAACTTAAAAAAAATCACAATTATTAAATAATTCCCATTACTATACCCGATAAAACTAATAATAATTTCATAATAGCTAATACCCAATCAACCCATGCTGTATTTTCCCTAATCTAAAAAAACAGAAAAAATTACTTTTTTTTTTTTTTTTTTTTCCCAAAGACAGGGTCTTGATCAGCGCTCGCTGCAATATCAAACTCCTGGGCTCAAGTGATCCTCCTGTCTCAGCCTCCGGAGTAGCTGGGATTATAGGCATGCGCCACCATGCCTGGCTACTTTTTGTAGAGAAAAAAATTTAAAAAGGTCTCACTGTGGCCCAGCGTGTTCTTGAACTCCTGCCCTCAAGCAATCTTCCTGCCTCAGTTTCCCAAAGCACTGAGATTACAGGCATGAGCCACCATGCCCAGCCAAAACTGTACTTTTTTACACTTGCTTTTCTGGAATCAGGATTTAAACATATTGCATGTGGTTGATATATTAAGCCTTTAAAAAATTTTTTTGTTCTTTCTTAAGCCTCTTTATTATAGTTCCTCCTACATTTTGGTTTACATGCCACTGTTACGTTGAAGAAACTGGATCCTTTGTCTTCTAGATACTGTTTTACAAATGTGCTTGTTTTCATTAAATAAATGGCTAAATTTCTTTCTATGTCAATAATTGTACACATCATTATTTTAAATCACCACATCCCATTGTATGGATAGACTATCATTTATAAAGCAAATTGCAGTATTTTGAGTGTTTGGATACTTTGCAGAGTTTTGCTCTAATAATAAAGTTGCAATGACTACCCTTGTTGCATATTTTTGTGCTCCCGACTTCTTATTTCCTGAAGTTATTAATACGTTATTTCTTGAAGTTATATTTTAGAATGAAAATACCTGGGGTTAAGGGTACACACATTTTTAAGGTAACCTGGTTAGACGAGAAAACACGGTATTGACATTAAGACTGTCTAAGAAAATCTCTGGGGGTGCCCCAGGCTTTGTGTGATGTGGGAGGACTCTGGGGTCTTGGGTAGCCCACAGGGGCTGCTGAGGATGAGGCCATGAAGCCACTGGCTCTATGGCTTCAGGTCACCCTTGGGAAAGCAGGGACCTAGACCCATAAACTTGGACAGATTTTGCCAACTTTCCAGGCCCCAGTTTCCTTATTAGTAAAATTGGTGGTCCCTCTTAGCTCCGGGACTACTGCCAGGACGTGACACCAAACAGCTCCTGTAAAGGACTGGCACAGAATTCATAGGGAGCTGTGACTCAGCCACTGTGAAGCAGTGAGACCAAATCAATGAACTGATACTGGAAGCCTTCCCTAGCCCTGCCCCTCCACCTCAATTCCAGGAGACACTGGGTACCGTTCACCAAACTTTTTTTTTCTCCTCCAGGTTTATCTTACAACCAAATCCAAGCAGAGGCTGCCCCACCCCAACTCCTCATTTTACACAAGGGGGCAATGCCAACCAGAATTCAGCAGCATGGCTCCCTCACCCCTCACCACTTCCATTGCTCAGGGCACTGTGGGGAGGGAAAATCCCACCTCAGCGCAATACACTTCCAGAGTTCCCTACTACAGGTATTCTGTAATAGTTACACCAGACCTGGGCTCACTGACATGGCTGGGATGGAAGAGTCTGGGCAAATGGCAGCTTCAGCTAATCTTGAGGCTGCCACGTTCACTCTTCCCCACTGGGCCTCAGGAGGGTGAGAATCCCTGATCCCCTGTGGCACACAAGGAGAAGGCACTGGAGGAAGAAGCCAGAGGGAGGCAAAACAGAGAACCCATGAAACTTGCTCACCTACAGCAAGCAAAATGCCCTCACCTTAAGTAATCCATTCCCACTGCCACAGCAACAGATGGGTGACTTGGAAGTTGGGGAGCCTCCGTGATGGCTTCAGGGATCTTCCCAGAAAGTACAGAACACGTGTTGCTGTCTTTCTCCTGGCTAGGCCTACCCAAGTTAGTCAATAGCCAGGAGCCCTTCCCCTTGTGCCTGACCTGGCAATTTCAGGAAACTAAAGTCTTGAACTCCTGATCTATCTTTTGGCCCAGTAACAGTGTTATTCAGGATAAAAATATTTCTGCTTGCAATAACCTAGAATTAGTGTTTCTTACGATACATAAAGATGGGGCGTATTACTGTTGAATGCTGTCAGCAATGAAACAGCAAAAGAAAAAATGGGTGAGAGGGAGGAGCATAAGACCAATTGAGATCTGTTTCACTGAGAAGTTCAGGGCAGGAGTTCCTGCAACTCTAAAGAAAGGCCATTCACCAAACTTTTTTTTTTTTTTTTTTTTTTTTTTTTGGAGACAGGATGTTGTCCTGTCGCCCAGGCTGGAGTGCAGTGGCGCGATCTCGGCTCACTGCAAGCTCCACATCCCGGATCCAAGCAATTCTCCTGTCTCAGCCTCCTGAGTAGCTGGGATTACAGGAACACACCACCATGCCTGGCTAGCTTTTTATATTTTAGTAGAGAATGGGTTTCACTATGTTACCCTGGCTGGTCACTTGAGCTCAAGCAATCCCCTTGCCTCGGCCTCCCAAAGTGCTAGGATTACAGGCAAGAGCCACTGCGCCCGGCCCATTCACCAAACTTTAACAAGCCACCAGGAAGAAGTAAGGTGTTGTGTGTAGAATGTTCCTTATTGGTTCTGACCTCTCCAAGTAGGTGCAAATCCATGTGGCGTAAAATGACTTGGATTGGGTACTGGCTTAGTCCATTTTGTGTTACTATAACAGAATATGTGGGACTGAGTGATTTACAAATGAAGGGCTTTATTTAGCTCACAGTTTTGCGGGCCGGAAAGTTTAAGGGCATGGCCTGGCTTCTGGTAAGGGCTTTTGTGCTACACCATAACATTGCAGAAAAAGTCAAAGGGGAAGCAGACACGTGTGAAGAGGCCAAACTCAAGGGACGTCCTGGCTTTGTAACAACCCACTCTTGTGGATCTAATCCATTCCTGAGAGAATTAATCCAGTCTTGCCAGAGTGAGAACTCTTTACCTTGAGAATGGCACCAAGCCATTCAGGAGGAATCTGTCCTTATGACCCAAGCACCTCCCATTAGGCCCCGGCTCCCAACCCCGCCACACTGGGGACCAAATTTCAACATGAGTTTTGGTGGGGACAAACTCAACCCAGAGCAGGTGTTAATACGCAGATCTTAGATGCTCAGACCCCAAGAGACTTGGCAGCTCGTAGAACCCTTAAGGAACTTTGCCTTCTGAGTGATTTGAAAGCATCCGTCACATTGCTGTTTCATTCTGTGGGCACATATGTGTATTTAACGCTGTGCTTATATAGCTTAACAATACTGTGTAGATTTTTGAGTGCTCTTGCATATTCGCACTATCTGCTTTCAGGAATACCAAAGGCAATCATATCTCTTGTCACCCATCATGTGAGATGATGGGATAGGGCTGCCAGCGCTGACTATTAAGGTTTGGTGACTCTCAGGAACTTCTGGAGAAACTGTTATCAGTAAGCAGAAGGAGTCCAATACGTGATCTGTGAGGAAGTGAATGCGGAAAACGCTGGGAGGCAAGGAATTAGTCATCCAGGGCAGACGGAAGAAAGTGACTGAGCTCTGGCCTTTGGGGGCTGGGGCTGCTGGTTCTGGGGAGCAGCTGGGCTTTCAGCATAGCACAGGGACAGACAGGCTCCAGCCAGAGCTCTCCTGGGCCAACCCCAACTTGCCTTCCCGTGTACCACACACTAAATCCCCACACCTTGCTGAATGCCCAACAAAACTAGGACCTGAGGAAGGCCCTTGCTCCTGCCATGCTGCCTTCCTCCGGAATGGGGTTCCAGAAGGAACGAGGCTTCTGAAGGGAAGACAGACATTGCCAAGGTGGCTGGCGGGGGAAGTTTCTGTCATCCAGTCCATATCTGGCCACGGGCCTGTGGCGGACTGGAGGACAGCTCACCTGCATTCGGAAGAGGCACCTGTACAGGAAGAGACCAGTGGGTTGTGTAGATGTCTTGGGCTCCCAATAGTAAGAAATCGGTGAGTACACGTTAGGCTACTCTGCTTCCTGATGACCTTGAGCAACTCACTTGACTCCTTCAAGCTTCAGGTTCCTCATCCTTTAAGTGGGAAAAATAAAAGAAGCCTCAGGCTTGTCGTAGGGACAGAATAAAGAACCTTGATGTTCTTCCCCTGGTGAACGGCACTCTGATTATGCTTATTAAGTGCTTCTGCCCCTGCCCTTGTCTCACCACATTTTCTCTCTTGACCTGTTAAATGAGTAGGATGAATGACCCTCAAGACTTTTCAGCTCTGAGCCCTGAGTCTGCAAAGGTGCTTGAAGGTATGGGAGGAGTTCCCAGGGTGGCAGAAAAGGCCTCAGCCTGGCCTTGACCCAGCATTGTCAGCAATTCCACAAACCTGCCAGGGAAAGAGAGATGACAGCAGACCCGGAGGCCAGGCAGAGAGGAGGAGAGGAACCAGGTGTCAGACGTAGGAGCTGCCTCTAACCGGCCTGCTCTGCTCCCCCAATGCCCCCTGCCCCCGAAGAGCCGCTGGACCCAGGAGCCCTGGGCGGTTTGTTCACATGGACAGAAAGTACAGAACACATGTTGCTGTCTTTCTCCTGGCTAGGCCTACCCAAGTTAGTCAATATCCAGGAGTCCCTTCCCCTTGTGCCTGACCTGGCAATTTCAGGAAACTAAAGTCTTGAACTCCTGATATATCTTTTGGCCCAGTAACAGTGTTATTTGGGATAAAAATATTTCTAGGGGTAGAAGCCATGACCAAGTCTCATACTTACATTTTGGAGGTGTCCCTAAATGGCTGGCACAGTGCCTGGCATGTAAAAGTAGCTCTGAAAATGTCTGTAGCCCGATAAGCAACCAGACCTCACTCCCAGCTCCCAGCCATTTCCATCCTGCCCATTAGCCTGAGCTAAACCCAGAGCAGCTGGGAATCCTCAGGCCGGCAGTCTCAACACGCAGTGACTCACTGTGTGGAAGGGGAAGTTAAACCTCAAGGATCAGGAGGGGCACGTGCAGAGACTGCAGCAAGAGGAGGGCTCACCTGGCCTAGAGCCCCCCGCCCCAGAAACCCACCAGAGACAGCCTAGGGTCCAAATAAGACAACTGAGCTGGACCTCACTGAGGGACAAGGAGTAGGACCCATTGCTCCATCCAGACAGTTTCGGCTTTTAAGGGGGAATTGTGGGGGACCCTGTGGTGTGGTGAAAACAATACCGGACCAGAGGCAGAGTTCTGAGTTCTGGGCCAGGGTCCTCAACCCATTAATTTTAGGAGAGCTAATAGTGTGTATGTTTTTTGTTTTTTTTTTTTTTTTGAGACAGAGCAGTCTTGCTCTGTTGCCCAGGCGGGAGTGCAGTGGTACGATCTCAGCTCACTGCAACCTCCTCCTCCCAGGTTCAAGCAATCCTCCTGCCTCAGCCTCCCAAGTAGCTGGGATTGCAGGCGTGAGCCACCACACCCGGCCTTGTGTATGTTCTTGAGTATCCAGGTAGGAGTTGGTGAAACCTCTCAGAATTGTTATCATCGCTACAACAGAATGCTAAGCTTCTGTGACCAAGAATAAGGAATGAATCACAACAGCTGAACTGGGTGCCCACTATAGGCCAGACACTATTCTGAGAATATCAAATATCTTAACTCATAACCCTCGAAATGACCCTATGAGAGTAATATCATTGTCCCCATTTTAAAGCTGAGAAAACTGACGTACAGAGGGATTAAATGATTTGCCCCAGATCCCGCCTACTTCCTACATACATACGCTTGAATATGTGCAGAAAATAACGTCCAGGCTGATGGACCTCAAACCATTAATAGCAGTTAGCTCTGGAGGAAAAGACTTTGGGGTTTTGTGTTGTTTGCCCAGCGGGGTGGTTGGGGACAGGAGGACTTTCATTTTTTACTGTATAAATTCCTCTATAATTTGAAAAATTTTTAAAAAGCATGTTCATGTATCATTTTTGTAAGTTAAGAAAAATTAATAAGAACGTCACACTTCGCTGTGGTTTTCAGGCTCAGGTGCAACCTTTTCGTTTCCAGAAAGCCCTTGACTGCAGCCATTTCCTAGGAGCAGTGGAAGGGAGGGAAGCACCCACTCACCACTACAACCCTAGCGGACCCCTGGGCAGCCTGGGCAGGGCGATCTGCGATACCATAGACCGCGCAGGTTTGTTATGAGGCCTCAAGGACCGTGGGAGGACAGTAAAACAGATCCTGAAAACACTGCTTCCGAGAAGCCAGCTGCTTCCTTTCACTAGTGCTCAGTCTTTCTACTAACCATCTACTTGATGTGATGGTCAGCAGACTAACTGCCCACAGTAGGGCAGTCCTTGGCACCTCCTTTTAGGTTGTGTGCCTGTATTTTTGGTTTTAGCCATGTTTTGTGGACTCTGAGTCACTGAGTTTTGTTTTTGAATCAAGATTCCAAGCCTTCCACTTTTCTGAGGAGTTCATCTGGTTTATGGCTGTGACTATGATGCCTGCATGTCCATCCTGCCTTGGATGTACCTTTATTACTTCCTTCATTTGCTTTCTTCCCCTCTGTATCACCCCCTGCGATTTCTGTAGAGGACTTTGTTTCCTGGGTCCTTTTAAATTAGGTCAGAAGGAAACATTATTTTATCTTTCTAGTTTTTCAACTGGTTTTACCTTAAGAAATTTTAACAGACTATTTTTTGGCTGGGTGCGGTAACTCACACCTATAATCCCAGCACTTTGGGAGGCCAAGGTGGGAGGATCACTTGAGGTCAGGAGCTTAAGACCAGCCTGGCCAATGTGGTGAAACCCCGTTTCTACGAAAAATACAAAAATTAGCCGGGTGTGGTGGTGCGCGCCTGTAATTCCAGTTACTTAGGAGGCTGAGGCAGGAGAATCCCTTGAACCCAGGAGGCAGAGGTTGCAGTGAGCCGTGATCAAGATCACACCACTGCACTCCAGCCTGGGCAACAGAGCTAGACTCTGTCTCAAAAACAACAACAACAAAAACCACGAAGTTTTAATACACTAATTTTTATCATTCCTGCTATTGATATCTATTAATAAGTAGGTTATCTTTTGACTTTGTTTTAAGGAAATGTAGATGTGAGTGTTTTCTCCTCCAGCCTTACTCACCCTGTGGTATTATATCCCTGTCTAAAAGCTGCTGAACCTCGCTGTTTACCTCGTAGGTAGTTCTTACAGTATTGTATCTGATAACACTGTTTAATCAGACCTCATGCCACTTGACATGTCCCAGCCAGTCTTTCCAATCGCTTCTCCGTGTGCATGTCCCCACAGTTCGTAATGATTAGCTCTGCACCTGAGGACTCGTGTAGCTAGTTCTCGCAAGCCTTCCATTTCTTCAAATATTCTTCCAAAGGGGAAAAATAAACTTGGGTTTATTATGTTGCTAATTTATTTTCCTTTAGGAAGTGCGGCTTTGCTTTCAAACTGTTCTCTTTTCTTTTCTTTCCTTTTCTTTTTTGGAGATGGAGCCTCGTTCTGTCACCCAGACTGGAGTGCAGTGGCATGATTTCAGCTCACTGTAACCTCTGCCTCCCAGGTTCAAGCAATTTTCCTTCCTCAGCCTCCCGAATAACTGGGACTACAGGTACGCGCCACCACGCCTGGCTAATTTTTTGTATTTTAGTAGAGATGGGGTTTCACCGTGTTCCCCAGACTGGTCTCAAACTCCTGAGATCAGGCAATCCGCCCGCCTCAGCCTCCCAAAGTGCTAGGATTACAGGCATGAGGCACCACGCCCGGCCAAACTGTTCTCTTTTCTAAGGCTTGAGAAATAATGTCCAAAGACATCTTATTCTAGCCTCTTAAAATATCTCTTTCTTAGCCGCCTGTAACCACTCACAAATACTATACCCACACTTGTATTATCTTATTTGATCTCATCTCTGAATTCAGAGTTGGGAAGTAGATATGTAGAGAAATGTGGAGGATCATATTGCTGTCTGAACTTTACAAACATTATCTCATTTTACTCTCACATTCGCTTTACAAACATTATCTCATTTTACCCTCACATTCGGCAGGAAATTGAGGCTCATAGTAGTAATGGAACCCAAATAAAGATAATTGACATGTCAGGATTTGAGCACCAGGCCGGTTGCTCCAAAAGCCATTCCCTCAACCACAATGACTCTGTATTTTCTTCATGATATTCTTGGTCACCCTGTTGCCCTTGTATCTTGTATTCTCTTTGTTTAGCTGCTATACCCATCAGGGATTTTTCTTTTTGCATTATGATCAACTCTGTTTAATTTGGCTCTATTTAGACTTTCTATGCTGGTATTCTTGGCATTGCTAATTATTTGCTGTCTTCTATAATGAGGTTTTAACTCAGGGAAAAATAAAAAGTCCCTACCTTACCTTAAACCCCATTTTCCTAGAGGACTCCATTGCTAACAATTTAGACTATATCCTTGCAGACATACCCCAAACACTATACCCACACATATATACTCTCTCTATATATATATATACACACACACACTACACATACATACATATACATACACATTAATTTAATTTTACAAAAATGGGATTATATCCTGGTTATACAGTAGGCCCTTCATATCTATGGGTTCTGCAACCATGGGTTTAACCAATTGAGAATTGAAAATATTCAGAAAAAAATTCCACCAAGTTCCAAAAAGAAAAACTTGGATTTGCTGCGCACTGAGTATTATGTTGAATCCACACAAATGAAGTGATGTGTTGGTGTCATATGAGGTGTTGCAAGTAATCTAGAGATGATTAAAATATATGGAAGAATGTATGTAGGTTATATGCAAATACTACACCATTTTATATAAGGGCATCTACAGATTTTGGTATCCTTAGGGGGTCCTGGAACCAATCCCCCATGGATACCAAGGAATTACCGTATATATTTCCATGTCAGTAAATGTAAACCATATTTATTCCTTTTCATGCCAACCTATTGAGTGGATGTATATAACATAACAGCCATTGCACATAACATAGCATCTGTTGTATGGATGCACCATGTATCATCATGCATCATTCATCATTCTCCTGTTATTGGGTGTTTAGGTTTCTTCCAATATTTTGCTATTATAAATCAATGAATTTCCTTGTACATAAATCTTTCCATATAAGTGCAAATTTTTCTATAGGATTCTTAGAAGTGGGACCATTATACTGAAGGATATTAACACAATTATCAAGCATCACTCCTATGCTTCCTTGGGGGTAGGCAAAAATATTTTTCTCTTTTTCTTTCAGAATAAATGCTACTGAGTTGGAGATTTGTTCTTCAGTATTTGTCCCACTGTCTTTTCCTTCATTGGCTTCTCTTTTCCTTTTGATGGCGAAACGCTGATCTTTTAAATTTGTTTTGACACAATCATCATAATTAAAAAGCAACAAAAGTTTGATTGTGACAACAGCCATCACTGTAACACATCAACTTTGGATTTTTCTCGATTGCCTCCAGTCTTTGTGCGTGTGTAATCATAATCTTAAAAATCTCTACTGTTAATCCATGATTATGAAAGAAGTAATACTTGTTATTTTAAAATCTCAGAGATGTGTAACACGGAAAATAAAAGTCACTCTTAGTTCTACTCCAACCCTAGACATACTGTTAACAATTTATAAGTAAATATTTTCAGTCACAATCAAAATACAGATACAATTTGTATCTGTATACAGTAGAAATAGAAGTACAATTTCTACTTAATGATATATAAGTAAACATTTTCATAGTCACAATCAAAATACAGATATAACTTTTATCTGTATACAGTAGAAATAGAAATACTATTTCTACTTAACGATAAATCTTTTTTTTTTTTTTTTTTTTTTTTTTTTGAGACATGGTGTGACTCTGTTGCCCGGGCTGGAGTGCAGTTGGCCTGATCTTGGCTCACTGCAACTTCCGTCTCCTGGGCTCAAGCCATTCTCCCCCCTCAGCATCCCAACTAGCTGGGACTGCAGGTGCATGCCACCACACCGAGCTAATTTTTGTATTTTTAGTAGAGACAGGGTTTCAACATGTTGCCCAAGATGGTCTCGAACTCCTGACCTCAAGTGATCCACCCACCTTGGCCTTTCAAGGTGCTGGGATTACAGGTGTGAGCCACTGCACTGGGACACCCTTATCCATTCTTATGTGCTTTTAAAATATTTGTAATTATAGTTTTTCCAAAAAGACTTTTGTTTGGATTGGAATCTTTAAGATAAGGTCTCACTTTTTCACTCAGGCTGCAGTGCATTGGCGTCATCATAGGTCACTGCAGCCTCAAGTTCCTGGTTTCAAGCTATCCTCCAACCTCAGCCTCCTGAGTAGCTGGGACCACAGGTGCACGCCATCACACCTAACTAATTATTTTATTTTTTTTGTAAAGAGAGAGTCTCGCTGTGTTGCCAAGGCTAGTCTCAAGCTCCTCTTCCCAAGTAGTCCTCCCACATCGGCCTCCCAAAGTGCTGGGATTACAGGTGTGAGTCACCATACCCAGCTCTTAAAACAAACTTTTCATGTGTATTTTTTATTTCTTATTATGAATATTTTGTATTTTTGAACAATGTACAAAAGTATAAAAAGAAAAATAAAATCAAATATATCATCACCTAGAAATACCCACTCTTACCATTTTGGTGAGTTTTCATCTATAAAAGTAAATATTTGTCTGGATTCCTGGTTATTTTCCTAGGACAGGTTCCTACAAAAGGAATTAGTAGAACAAACCTTTTAAGACTCTTGAGACATTTTGCCAAACTTCCTGAATACAAGATTGCTCATCTAATAATTTTCATCGCACATGGTTATATAATATTCCATTTCATTGTGTAGTTTACTTAATCATTCTCTGATTGTTGGACATCCAGACAATTATGGCTTCCTCGGGTTGCCAAGAGAATTACAAGAGAGAGCTATTAGGAAACCAGAGCTTGGGTCTGACACAGAGGAAATCTTCATTACTATTCCTTTGCCTACCCCCTGCTTCAATCACTCCAGGTAATGGACTTCCTGTCCCCCAGAGAACTCAGCCCTAAATGCCTCCCTTCCCCATCTGGGACCACTCCAGCACATTCCCCAAAGCTTATGCCTTCCAAAGATGTCAGCCTCTTCTGAATCCTGACGAGGTGAGGCTCTTGTTTTCCAGAACAACAGTGGGTGTTGTTTCCATGTCACACTGGGTGTTGGCAGATCCAAAGGTAAGAGGAATCCAAAGATGCCCTTTCCTTCAAAAGATGCCATCTGTAGGGTCTGGCTGTGGAAGAGGAATGTAGTTCAATCAGCAGGATGAGTGCTCCAGCCCAGTAATGAATGTGTACCTGGACCTTCTTTATCCTTCACGGTTAAGCTCAAAATCCTCCTCTTGCAAGGACCTTTTCTGAATTCCCTTTCTGAATCCATTCATCTTAGCATTTAATCAGTTGCTTATCACATAGTGTAATGTATTCCTGAACTATCCCATGAGAATGTGCTCTCTGTCTGGCACTTTACCAGGCAGGGGAAAAATGACAGTGAACTATAGGCAGAAGTCCTGCCCTCTACGGGGCTTACAGGATAGAAGGAAAGAGGAACATTGAGCAAGCATTGTGCTTGCCGGTGTGATGAGTTACTGTACTTTCTCCCCAGAGTTGGATTGGTTTTTGGCTCCTGGAGGGCAGGAAGTATGTTTTGCTTTTCTTCTGGACCCTGTGGGATCTAGTATGATCTGTGTGCACAGCAGTTGTTCAATAAATACCATCAGAACAATTAACAATGGAAAATATATTATGAAAATGCTTGGTTGCTTATACCTTTAGAGGCATCAGGATACAAAGAGCGGAGATGCTGAGATATCATAGGATTCAAACCCTTATTTTGCCTGTTACTAGCTTAATGCCTGTGGGTGATGGACTCTGAGTCCCACATGCCTCATCTATATAATGGAGGCAGTAATACCTTCTCCAGAGAGTTATTGTGAGGATTAAGTGAGGCAATGTATGTAAATGTGTTACGGGACCCAACTCAAAGTAAACCTGTAAATATTAGTTCCTACCCCAGACAATTTAACCTTGGTTGAGAGGCCAAGGAAACTGTTTTCTTCTATCCGTTTGAGACACCGAGTGCAGAAGGGAAGAGTGAAGTTTCAGGTCTAGAAGGGGTCTTAGCCTAATCCTTTTTTTTTTTTTTTTTTTTTTTTTTTTTTGAGACAGGGTCTCACTCTGTCACTCAGGCTGGAGTGCAGTGGTGCAATCTCAGCTCACTGCAACCTCTACCTCCCAGGTTCAAGAGATTCTTGTGCCTCTACCACCTGAGTAGCTGGGATCACAGGCGCCTGCCACCACACCTGGCTAATTTTTGTATTTTTAGTAGAGACAGGGTTTCCCCATGTTGACCAGGCTGATCTCGAACTCCTGGCCTCAAGTAATCCACCTGCCTTGGCCTCCCAAAGTGCTGGGATTACAGACGTAAGCTACTGTGCCTGGTCCGCCTAATTCTTTTATTTTCTTGGTAAGACAAATAGAGGCTCATAAAACTCAGGTGACTTTCCTCAGATTACTTGGTGATTTGAGCAGTAATGCTGGAAACAAAACTCAGGTCCCCTGATTCCAGCATCCAGTGCATTTTGGGCAGCCTTTCCTAAATTTTCACTGCCAGCCTCTCACTCTTAGAAAAAGTGGGGCCTTCACGTTACATTTCATCTGAGGTCACTGTCCAGAGAGGATAAGAATTCCTGTGAAATCAGGGAGACACTTCCCAGGAAATTTATAGCTCCCTGGGGTCAAGACAGGGAGGTGGTCACCTGGTAATTTTCCACACCATGCAAGGTCAGGATGGATTGACTTCCACATGATCGGGGTGGCTGGGGAGTGTGTCCCTGGGGGTTAGAGCAGGCCTCCTCCTGGCTTCACAGAGCCAGAACCTGGTGGGACACAAGAAAGTGAGCGGGAAGCTGGGGAAATGAGAAGGAGGGATGATCGGATAGGGGATAAATCTGGACTAGAAACAAGTCACTTACCATTACTCAAGCCCCACAAACCGCAAACTCCTCAGACTATGGAGCTCTGCCTTCAGAGCTTCAGCTTCTCTTACTGATAGGTGATACTCCTAACAATATTACTAGGTGCCAGGCACAATTAAGGGCTTTCCATACATTAACTTCACCTGAACGCTTGCAGCCTGCTTTTGAGTGGCAGGATAAAGTGGTAGTTAAGGGCATAATCTCTGGTTGAACTTTCTGGGTTCAAATCTAGTCTCCTCCCAAAGTGGGAAGATCTGCTTGAGCTCAGCAGTTCGAGACTAGTCTGGGCAGTATAGTGAGTAGCCCATCTCTACAAAAAACTTTAAAATTAACTAGGTATGGTAGCGCATGCCTGTAGTCTCAACTACTGGGGAGACTGAGGCAGGAGGATCGCTTGAGCTCAGGAGTTCAAGGTTACAGTGAGCTATGATCATACCACTGCACTCCAGCCTAAGTGGCAGAGCGAGACCCTGTCTCCAAAAAAAGAAAAACCTAGTCTGTCTTCTCACTTACATTCTAGATAACTTTGAGCAAGTTGTTTAAGGCTCTTCGTGCTTCAGTATCCCTTATCTGTAAAATGGGGATTGTGGTTATTCTAAGGATTAAGTGAGTTAATGCATTTCAAGTACTTATGACAGCACTGGGCACACAGCAAGCTCTGTATGCATTAATTGTCATCGTTTTGTTGTCATCGTCTTAGAGGGCTTCTCTAATTATCTTATCTAAAGGGGTCCCCTTAGTGTCACTGTCATATCATAGTTTTATTATCTTCAAAGCACTTGTGACCTGTGACCTCCTTCTTCCCTTCCTCTTCCTCTTCCTTCTATCTTATTCATTGTCTGTTTCCTTCCACTAACATTTCAGTTCCCTAGAAGCTGTGCCTGTGCCTGGGACATAACAGATGCTCAACACATAGTTGTTGAATTGAATTCTATCATTAGATCTTCCCAAACCCTGTGAGGCAGGTACTCACGTTATCCCCATTTTATGAAGGAGCAAATTGAGGCCCTGAGAGTTTTCTTTGTTTTCTCAAGGTCACCCAGCTAGGACTCAAACCCAGTTTGACTTAAGAGCCCTCACTCTTAAGTACTATGCTGGATTGGCTCCTCTTACTCAAAATTTCTTCATAAATGAAGACATATCTGCACTCCCAGGTTTATTGCAGCACTGTTCACAATAGCCAAGATTTGGAAGCAAGCTAAATGTCCATAAACAGATGAGTGGATAAAGAAAAAATGGAGAGCTATTCAGTCATAAAAAAAGAATGAGATCCTGTCATTTACAACAATATGGATGGACCTGAAGAGCGTTATGTTAAGTGAAATAAGCCAAGCACAGAAAGCCAAATATTGCATGTTCTTACTTCTTTGTGGGATCTAAAAATCAAAACAATTGGACTCATGGAGATAGAGAATAGAACAATGGTTACCAGCGTCGAGGGTGTCGGGGGAAGTGGGGGTGGTTAATGGGTACAAAAATAGAAAGAATGAATAAGACATAGTATTTACTAACACAGCAGAGGGACTATAATACAAAATAATTTAATTGTGCATTTAAAGATAACTGAAAAAGTATAATTGGATTGTTTGTAACACAAAGGATGAATGTTTGAGGTGATGGATACTCTCCCCTTCAAAAATATATACATATATATATTTAGACCTATTTCTAAGCAAAAAAGTTAATGTCAGGACAGTACATGAACTATGATTCAGTCATAACATGTACTGAAATACAGCATGTGTGTGTACATGTGTAAACAAAACAAAAATTCTTAATCAGTAGACAGGAATTATGCCACACCTTAGCAATGTTCTTCTCTTTCAGTTGAGGCAGAAGTTGGGGCTGGGAAGTTGGAAACAGAGGCAAAGATCCAACCTTCATTCTTCTCCTACAGAACTCAGCTTTAGCCCCTTCTGTCCTCATCCACTCCTTTTCCCCCAGGCCCCAAAGCCCTTCCATCCAATCTCTTGCTTGTCCTCCTCTTCTCCACCCACAATCCCATCACCATCCAATCCCACCCGATTCCTTGTCCATCCTGTTTCATTCTCATCTTCATCCCTATTCCTGGGAGGCAGGGTTTGGATTGGGCTTTGTCCCAAAGCCTGAGACCAACATCTCTGTAACCCAGAGCAGGGAAGATTTGCTTTCCTTTGCACTATTTATATGATCATTTCCATGAATTCCCTCTGACTCATCTTCCATCTTTCTCTGGGACATTTTTGTAGCCTCCCTTGTTTGCACATTTTTCAGTCTAATCCCTCCCTGACACATACTTATGCAATGACCTCGCTTTCTCAACCCAAGGGATCACCCAATAGCTGCCTGATCCTGCCTTCTAGCCCACTTCTCAAAGAGTTGGTCACAAAGCCTCAGGAAGGGTAGGACCAGGTTAGCATCCAGGCATGTGCTGAGACTGAAGACACTTGTAATGTCTCTGCAAGTCCTTGACTTTTATCCCTCTCATTTGGTGGCTTTCTGGGAATCTGTGCAGGGTTAGAGCAGTCAGATCACATGAATACATGCTTAGAGCTGACTCTACAACCTGACTGGTGTGTGGAGTCAGGACTGAGGCTAGACAGGCTGAGTGCCATCTGAACTGACTCAAGATAATGGCAGTATGTCCCTCTATCCAGCTGGACATACACTTGGCATTGCCTGGGGTTTGGGCAAGAGTTGGCTGGGGATACATCTTTGGTGATGACAAAGTATTTGGGAGATCCTCAGCATGGCAGGGAAGTCAGGCTAAGCAGAGAGTGTTATGGATAATCGTGATAGCCATGTTAATGCCATTCTCAAGTCTAGCAAGGATGGGTGAATGAAGATAGAATGAATATTTTGCACAGTTTTTAGAAAGACATAGGGAGGAACTGCAGGGTCAGATTTGGGAGTAAAGCTAAGGCTGAGACTGAAGAGGCTGGAGTTCAGGATTACTGACTGGTTGTGCACCTAGTAAGGGCAGGAAGGCTGGAGGGCTGCAGGAATGATTCTGTTGATAAACAGGTGGACTCATAATCATCATGCACTGCAACTGTAGAACATAGTCTCCTGCCTTTTGTCATCTGCATAATTATCTGGGTCAATATTGTTGACTTCCCAATAATCTCACAGACATTTGAATAAATGAGGAAGAGGCCCAGAGGAGTTAAGGGATTTCCCTCCATAGCTATTTACAGATAAATTGGGTGCTAGAATCCAGGTCTCTTGACTTCTGATTGGTGCTCTTCCAGCCTTGTCAGAGAGATACCTTCAACATAGGAGGTTGGGAACCAGAGGCATTTGGCCTGGCTGAAGAGGTAGAGTGGGGCCAATGAGAAGACAAACCTGGTCTGAAACTCTCCCTCCACAGGTCCTACTGGATGGAGAACTGTATGACCCGGCAATTCCACTCATAGATACATACTCAAGAAAAATGAGTGCATGATGGCCACCAAAACATAGGTACAAGAAAACTTACAGCATTTTTATTCATAATCATTCAACATTAGAAACAACCCAAATGTCCATCAACAGAAGAATAAACAAGCTGGAGTACATCTCTACAATGGAATAGGAACAAAGTGCTGATACACACAAAAGCGTGGATGAATTACAAAAGCATTATGGTGAGTGAAAGAGGCCAATCTCAAAAGAGTACATTTAGTATGACCAAAACCGGATTTGGTAGAAATCACGTCAGACTAAGTGGAAGCGGGTACAAGGGAACTTTCTGGGGTGATGGAAATGTTGAAATGTTCTATGTCTTGACCTGGGTCGTGGTAAAATATGTACATGATTACTTATTATATGTCGATGTAAAATATTTTACAGCTCAGCTTTTTAGGAAAGAGCCAGATGGAAAACGAAAAGAAAAGTTAAAGAGCTGAGTATGGAGGGGATGTTTCAGACTGGCTCTTGCATAAGGTGACCAGCTGTCCCAATCTGCCTGGGACTGATGGGGTTTCCTGGGGCAAGAGACTTTCAGTGCTAAAACAGGGAGAGTCCTGGGCAAACTAGGACAGCTGGTCACCCAACTCATGTGGAAGAGGGGAATTGAGAGCGAGTTCTGAATATCTGGCAGAGAGGCTGGAATCCTTCAGCCCCAGAGCCCAGGGACCACTCCAGTAGATGCAGAGAGGGGCCTGCCCAGGGGTCAGGGCAGTGGGTGTCACTGGTGACATCAGGAATATCAGGGTTGGGGAGGCATCTTTGTTTCCTGGTGCCCTCCTCAAGGTTGCTGACACTTTGGGGGTGGGAAGGGGTAGAAGTAGGGCTGCTCCTTTTGGAGCCAGAGGGAAAAGACCTGGAGACAGAGTTGAGGCAGTCGAGCTGTCCAGGTTCTAAGCATCACGGTTTCTGCACTGGGCTCTGAGGAGATTCTCAGCCAGAGTATCCTGGCCTCTTCCTCCCTCAAATGTCGGGCCAAGCAAATAGCAAAGCAATGCATCGATTCTGTGGAGATGTGGGGGCCATTGTAGACAAGCACTGTTGTACCTCTTCACCTCCACACTTGTCACAAGCAGGGACTGTCCCCTCCCCACTTTGCTTGCCACACCCGCCATGGCTTGAGCTGGGGTGGGGAGTGGTCTTTATCTTCTTTAGGAGATCCTGGCTGATTGTGCACTTGGTAAGGGCAGGAAGGCTGGAGGGCTGCAGGAACGCTGTTGATAACTAGGTGGACTTATGATCATCATGCACTGCAACTGTAGAACATAGTCTCCTGCCTTTTCTCATCTGTATAATTGTCTGGGCCAATATTGCTCCCAATATTGGGAGGGGCTCTGCAGTCCTCCACTGAGGCCCAAAGTGGATTCTGATGGAGAGATTGCCAATAGGGTTGGGCAAGTTAGGTGCACAGAAGGGAAGGCAGGGTACTGGCAGCAGCAGCCAGGGAGGACGGGCTCAGAAATTCTCATAGTGGTGCACGAAGTGGGCTTGGTCCTGCCTGTTGACGAGCTGACAGGCCTTCTCTACATTCTTGGTCATTCCCGGAGGGCCACAGCTGAACACCCCAATCTTGCGCACCTGTCAGGAGATTGGAGAGAGAGGGGGGCCTGCAGCCTGGAGGTGCTCACTCTCCTTGGAAAAAGCTGCTTCCTGAGCCTGGCTGGAATGACCAGGGCTTCAAATCCAGGCCTTGAGGAGGAGGCTTAAGGTGGAGGGGGTGGAAGTCCCCCTTTAAGACCTGACCCCATCCTAGGGCCAGGCAAGCGGGTGGAGTTCTCTGCTCAGAACAGAACGGCAGGGTGCTTCCGGGCCAGGATGTCCTGGCAGGGGAAGGCCAGAGTCCCAGGGTGGGAGGGAGTGGGACTGACCTGTGGGTGGACCTCCTGCAGGGAGTTGAAGAAGGGCTCGAAGGGGGGACGGCCAAAGTGGGTGATGGAGCGCAGGCCCGTGAACAGACTCCGGTTCAGCACCTTCTGGAAGTGCCGCTCGCAGATGTACTGGGGGCACAGGGGCAGGTCAGACCAAAGACAATTAGGGCCAGCACTCAGCCCGAGCCAGCCCACATAGCCCAGGAGACAGAGACTGGGGAGGGGAGGGAGCTGGAGGCTGAGGATCAGGGCCACCAGCTCTGTGCCTCCTGCCAGCTCAGCCTGGCCATCCACCCACCTGCCCAGGCCATCCTGCCTTATGCTGCCAATCCATCTGCCCACCAAGTTGCCCTGCCTGGTGGGCCCTGACATACCAGCATGGTGGTCCTGAGGTCAAACTTCTCAGCCAGCTGGGTGATGTAGATGTGCACAGACACCAGGTCCTGGTGGTCGTTCTCCTCCACCTCTCGGATGATGTCAGCCAGCCACTCAAACTGACGCTGGGTCCGTGTCACCCAGATGAAGTAGATCTGGAGACACATGGTTGCAGCTCAGGACTCAGCTCAGCCTCCCTACATCCCAGGTGCCTTCACCTGAGAGGCTGGAAAGCCCCAGACCACCTGCAGACACCGAAGCTGTGGCAGGACCCACCAGCCTGATCCCAGGCTTCCAACTGACAGGTCCTAGCAGAGGCCCATCTGGCTACACCACCACCGTCCTTCCAAGTTTGGCATCTCAACCACTGGGTAAGAATGACCCCTTCAGACTCAGTCCTGGAGCCAGGAACTTTCTCTCATGCTCCACCACTGTGATGTGGGGACACAATTCGGCCACCTATGCCCCATTTGATGAATGAGGGAGGGATGCTCACCTTCTTACACAGCATTTGGCTGCCCAAGGATGACTTGAAGACAAGGTCTTTGAGGATGGAGGCAAAGGGGGTGACCCCAATGCCCCCTCCCACCAACACTGACACCTCAAATTTATGCCACTCCTGATGGCCCTCTCCAAATGGTCCATCAAGGTACAGCTGCCAAGAGAGGGGGAGATGAAATGAGCCTGGCCCTGCCCCAGCTCTGAGGCCAGAAACGGAGACACAGGCAAATGGAGGATACAGAACATCCTAGTCTTTTCTGAGGCACCCCAGTCCTCTCCCAGGCTGGCTTTGGGATGGCTGGAGCTTCTAGTCTCAGGATGGGGAAGGGTAGAGATCCTCTGCCAGTGCCAGAGGCCCAAAAGCAGGGTTCCCGGTGACAGGCACCTTCGGGTATCCAGCACAGCCATTGCCCCTCGGGGCTGAGTAGATCTCCCTGAGGCGAGTGGTCCAGGGCCCCGCTGCCCGGATGTGCAGGCTGAGTGTGTCCTCATGGGGCGCAGAGGTCAGTGTGAAGGGGTGGTACTCGGTGGTCCCCAGAGCCAGGCAAGCGATCCGCACCCACTGCCCTGACTTGTACTCAAAGCCCTGAGGCCTCTGGAATTGCAGGTAGGTCACTCCTGGAGGTCATAGACAGGGAAAAGCACAGATCAGAAGGCCTGCTCCTGGTACCTGAGGACTGACAGGCGCCTGTCCTTTCCACACGCCTGAGGCCTGGGGAGTAGTCACATGGTCTAAACAGGTGGGGCTCCTGGGGCTGGGAGTAGGAGGGTCCCCTTCTCTGTTTTCCAGGTAATGCAAGGGCTGGGTTTCTCCGCTCCCCTCTTCCAGCCCCTCTCCTCCTCTCTACTCCCTCTTCCCATGGAAGGCCCAGTCCTCACAGCACTGCCTTGAATACCAGCCTGCTGGGTAAAAGGACTCAGGCTCACCAAGGACCATCTCAGTGGCTATCAAACCTCCATTTGAGGGTTACCTTTCTACACACCTCCTGTACTATCATCTATCTAACGCTTTTCTTTAAATCAACTACCTTTTCCGATTCAATTTGTCTTGGCAGGGAACTTTATTGCTAAGGTAAGTGGAAAACCAGTATCATGTGTTCCATGTAGAAAACAACATATTTTGTTACCAAATTTTAGCTGGATACTGTTTGTTATCTGACCATAGCTGAGTCTCAGGCCTGATCTCTCTGTTAAAAAAAAGGAGATTAGCAAGTGCTGGAGAGTAGAAAGGCATACTAACTCCACGCTGAGACTTTGTCCCTAAGTAATCTCAATTAAAATAATATTGCAGTGACATTAATTTTTTTACAATGTGAGTCCTGAAGGTTAGACAGTCCTGGGATACAGAAAATCATCTTTTGCCACCCTCTATGATGATACCAATCCCGACTTTGGCCAACGCTGACTCTCAACAACAGGCTGGCAATCTGGGCATCTGTCTGTCTCTGAGAGAAGGAACGGGACAGGCATATGTGGCTTCCTGCCCTGCGCTTCCCTGTACCCAGGTCACACGTGTGGGGGCCTTTCCCATCCTCAAACCCCTCTGTATGCACCATCAGCCGCCTCTTCTCAGGGTCACTTCTCACCATCTGCAAGTCTCCAGGGAGCTAAGCACAGCCCTTCCTGGTCTACTTCTATCAGGAAACCTTCAGGAATCTCCGAGAGTGGTTTTTTTTTTGTTTGTTTTTGGACACAGAGTCAGAGGCAGTAATGGGGTCAGGAGGCCTGGTGAGCTGTCTCCCCACGTCTGAAGATTTGGCCTCCGTTACTCCCAACCCATGTCAGGCAGGGCCTAGTACCTGAGGGCAGCAGCTCCGCCTTCACCACGCTGATCTCCACCTTCTTCCGGCTCAGGCTCACCAGCTTGTCACCCCCATAGATGATTGCCGGGACCAGGAAGTAGATGTGGAAAGTGGGCAGCTGGATCAGAGCATAGCTGCCATGGATGATGAGCTGGAGACATGGCCAGTTAGTACAGCTCAGGCCCAGCCAGGCCCCTTCCCAGCACCCCCTCTTGCCCAGGCAGTAGGCCTGTGCCGGGGAGATAGGGCTAAGGTCTGGGGTCTTAAATCTCAAGGTCTCATTCTGAGATCTTGGATCCAAGTCTCCCTCCTTCACCTTCCTGTCCCATCCTGAGCTCCCTGCTCCATGGGCTGGCCCAGGGAAGTCCCTCACCAGGGCATAGAGCAGGATGTAGAGGTGGTGGGTCAGCCAGAAGCCCCGGAAGCTGCGGCGGCGGAAGTGGTGGGAGGCAAAGACATACATGATGGCCAGGACCAGGAGCAGAAGCACCCCTGTCATACCTGGGGGCAGGAGGACAGGGCCAGTGAGTAGTCTCAGGACTTCAGCTTGGGCTGAAAAGACAATGGCACATTCCCCTATCCTGCCCTCCTTCCTCTCTCATCCCTCCAGGGCCCCCAGAAAAGACTGCCTGGAGGGAATGGAGCTGGGGCTTGTCCTGAAGGCTAGAAACAGACCCCATGGCCACTATAGACAAGTGGGTATTCACAGAGAGATGGAGACAAAAGCAGAAGTCCTCAGACAGAACCCCCAGATCCCACATTTCCTACCTGGGACGGTCTGGAAGAACCACCAATAGAACTTCTGGGGAAGCTTGGACCTGGGGGGCAAAGGCACCTTGAGCCTCTGGCTGGGGCAGGAGGGGCTCCAGCACTGTCACACCACAGCATGACTCCTTTCCTGCTGGCCCTGACTGCTGAGGGTATGGGGCCTCCACCCAGATGGTCAGGGATCCCTCCAAGGAACTTGGCACCCAGCCGTCCACGGTTCCACCCTCTGCACTCAGCAATTTTTCCTTCTGCGTTATCCTGAACTCTCTTACTGTGGTTGACCCCTGCTTCCCTGAGTCCCTGGTTCATTATTCTGTAAGCTCCATAGGGCAGAGATTTTTGTTTCATTCACTGCTCTATCCCTAGGCTTAGAACAACACAAGGCACACAGCAAATCTCGGTAAGTAGTTGTTGAATGACTGCACGTATCTTGACACCCCTATTCTGGCATCTGGGTGGACACATGGGACACACTCCATAAATGTCTGCCCAGTGAATGGATAGAAGGCAGAGATGGCACGCTGTGTGTCAGGCATATATGAGAAAGAGTCTCTGACTTCATCTCCCAAACACCTTTCCTGACCAATCACAGCCAGCTTCCTTCCTGAGGGCAAGAAGTTTACCTTTCAGCTTCCCCCAGGGGACTAGCTTAGCACTGAGCTTCTTGCTGAGTGTCTGTGACTGTCGATTTCTTTTTTTCTTTTTCTTTTTCTTTTTTTTTTTTAAAGACAGGGTCTTGCTCTGTTGCCCAGGCTGGAATGCAGTGGTACTGATCATGGCTCACTGCAACCTCAAACTCCTGGGCTCAAGCAATCCTCCTGCCTCAGCCTCCTAAGTAGCCAGGACTACAGATGTGCACCACAATGCCCCACTAATCTTTTTACTTTTTGTACAAATGGAGTCTCACTTTATTGTTCAGGCTTCTCTGGAACTCCTGGCCTCAAGCGATCCTCCTGCCTCAGCCTTCCAAACTGTTGGGCTTACAAGTGTGAGCCACTGTGCTCTGCCGATTTCTTTTTCTATTATACCCTTAGGCCCGCCCTGTGAGTCCCAGGAGAAACCTTCCCCAGAACTGACCCATCATTCACAAAGACGTTGGGGAATATGCAGGCCAGCAGGCTGAGGGGGCTGACTGAGAAGATGTAGACATTGACTGCGTGGCCAGCACTGTGCAAAACTGAAAGAGACAGGCCCTGTTAGAGATGCCAACCAGGACAGACTCTGCCTCCGATCCCGAGGGAGAGGAGGCATGGGGAGGAGAGATGGAGGTATAAGGAGTTCCATCTCCCCACTGTTTCCCCCAACTAAACCCAGGGTGCTGCAGCAAAGAGGAAAAAGCCTGGGAGTCACGTACTAGCCAGGACAACAGCAGCCATGGCGATCCAGCGGTGGAAGTCCACCGCGGCGTCAAAGGGCACATAGCGGTTGAGGAAAGTCTCTCGCAGGAAGGTGATGAGGTTGCGGCACATGGTGAGCAGGATATAGGAGAACATGAAGGAGACGCTGGCCGCCGTGCCCCGCGACAGGATGATGCCCACGAGGGTGGTCTGTGCAATGCCCGAGGGTGGCGAGACAAAGCCATAGTCTGGGGCCGGAGTGAGGTTAGATCAGCTCGGCACAAGAGGCCAGGGTCCTGAGCCCTGGGCTCTCCTATGCAGACTCTTAGGATCAGAGGGCTTTTCACTCCACTCCAAGGGTCGGGGCCTGCTCCCTGCCCACTGCCCATAGCCTGGAACTCTTACAGTAAGCACGATCTGCAAACACGCCGACACTGATGGCTGAGAAGATTGCGACACACACGATGTGCCTCCGGTAGTTCTCCACGAAGCGCTTGTACTGCTGCAGCTTTTGGGCTAGGAGGCCTCGCTGCGTCTTCTCTTGCAGCGCCTCCGTGTACAGCCGGGGAATGGGCACCGCTGCCCTATAGCAAGGGGAGGTGGGGCAGCGGTGTGGCAAGGGCCCTCTGGCCTTCCCTTAATGCCACCCCATGAAAGGTGACCTGGGGATCGGGCAGGCATCAGGATGGGCCACAACAGATGAAGGGAAAAAAGCAATCTGCGGACTTCTTACTCCTCCAACCCTTGACTTCCACCTTTGCTCCATCCACCCACTCGCTGTCTCCCTGCTACTCCCCCTCCTCCTGTCTGTTCTATCCTTCTTTCTTCCTGATCCCAGCACAGGCCTCAAGGCTGTGCCCAAAGCAGGCAGGAGCCAAGAGACCCCTTACTATCATTCTGCTGAGCCAGGACCCTTGCCTGAAGAACGGGGTGCAGAGGTTGGAAGAGGATGAACAGTCATTCAACGCTATAACCCCCCAGTCAGGTCAGGAACAAGAATGGAATGAGACTCAGGATGGTCCCTTATATGTCAAGGATATGTAGATGGGGCCTAGGGACCCTGAGACTTCTCTCCATGTCTCTTTGGGCCCAGGGATTTGGGAAACACTCACTTTTTGCCAAACCTCTTCTTCAGTCCAGGGCCTCCCAGCTCTGGGGCTCCTGAGGCAGGTGGCCCCAGTCCCTGGGGGTGGGAGCTGAGAAAAAGAAATGGGGCTGTTCTCCCCTTGTCTTTGCAGCCAGGAGAAGAACTCCCAGGTCAGAGCATGGGGTAGAGGTAGGGAGTGGCTCCTGGGACCAGGCAGGGGGCAAGGTGCAAAATGAATTAATAGGATCTCATGATTTGTTTTGTAGAATGATTCTGGCCTGGAGTGGCAGGGAGAGAGCCAAGCATCCGAGCAGCATAGGGTGAGAGAGGCAGCTGGAATTTTTGTGCTACCAAGAGCTACTTTCAAAGGGCAAATGCCTGATTTTACCCGAGGCTGATCAGCCAGTCCTACTCCCTTCATTTCTCTGCAGGGGGCTCAACCAGGCCAGCCCGCCAGAGCCCCATTCCTGCTCACCGCTCCCCAGGTGTCCGAGTGATGAATGAGACTCGACAGCTGATGTTTTGTTTAAAGATATCTCTAATACCTAGAGAAGAGAACAAGAGGCAGGACTGGCTTCCTCACAAGGGCAGTGGGGTAGGATGGGAGACTGTACCCTCCTCCCTTCTGGGAAAGTCATGTCCAGATCTCTGACTCCAGTCCTGTTTCCCTCCTTCCCCACACTAAGCACTCACTGTGCACAGGGCAGACAATGTAACAACTTTGCGCAAGAAAGGGAATGTCCTCTTAGGTGGATGCAACCCTGCAGGTCCTTTGAGTAAAAGAAACAATGCCTCTTCTTCTGGCCAGATACATCCTAGACCAATGTCCGTGGCTTTGAGCAGTGTGTCGGATAGATTTCAACCTGCTCCTTGATCTCAGTGGGCATCCCTGTGCAGTAGACAACTTGCACACCTACATGTGCCACCCCAATTACATGTGCTTGGTTCTGTACTAGGTACCAAGGACTCAGAAAAGAATAAGCCCTGGGCCCTGCCCACCGGGAACTCTCATTTTGAGGACATGCCCCCCTCCCTGACACCAACCATTCCTCACACACTCACCACCTCCACCTCCACCTTTGACACAGAGCTGCGTGAAGCGGAGCTCGCTGTCATGGTCCCGCAGCATGAAGTGAAAATCCTCCCATGTCAGCTCCTCCTTGTCCTGGAATCCCGACTCCCGGAACATGGACTCCACCACCTCGGCCAGCTGGGCCTTGGACAGGCAGTTGTTGGAGATCTCGATGAAAGACCTGGAGGAGGACCAGAGACACAGCAGCCTGTCACCCAGCAAGGTCAGGCTTGGGTAGGTTCAGGGTGGGGCAGGCCCTGGATTATCTAATGTGGTTACCAGTGACCCGGGAAATGGCACTGAGAAGGCACTCATCCAGCCTGCAGCTGACACTAAGCTGGGTGGGGTGGCCATGGACTCAAAAGGCAGAACAGAATTGAAAGTGACCTTGACCAATTAGAGAAAGCAGCCCTCAAACAGGGGGCACCTACAACTGGGAAGATAGTCCACTGAGTGCAGGGTTGTGTCCAGGGTGTGCATGGCCCTCTCTTGTGGCAGGCTCTCTGTCCACTCTCTTTTGTTGATGCCTCCCACATCACCCCTGGGCTCCCCCTTTCATAGTCCAGTGGGGGCACCAGGCAGCAGGGTGCCAGGGAGGGGACCTAGCTGCAATGCCACTGCTTCCTTGTGCCAACACCCTGGGCACAGGCGGGAATGTCTCCATGCCCAACCTGACAGCACCCACAGTGGCACCTGCAATAGCCAAGCTCTATTCACAGCTTGTGCCTCGGGACAGAAACAGACACACTATGCAAGTTTGTGTAGGTCCGGCAGCAATGCTGTGCCATGCTGGGCCGGTACAACACAGTGAGCACAGCCATCACATTAAAAACATCGTCCCTCCAACAGTAAGCAAGATACACACTGAGTTACAGGACAAGAAGGTGGGAATTCGCCAGGTGCGGCGGCCCACACCTGTAATCCCCGCACTTTGGGAGGCTGAGGCGGGCTGATCACCTGAGGTCAGTAGTTTGAGACTAGCCTGGCCAACACGGTGAAATCCCATCTGTACTAAAAATACAAAAATTGGCTGGACTTGGTGGCTCACACCTGTAATCTCAGCTACTTGGGAGGCTGAGGCAGGAGAATCACTTGAACCTGGGTGGCATAGGTTGCAGTGAGCTGAGATCATGGCACTGCACTCCAGCCTGGGTGACAGAGTGACTCTGTCTCAAAACAAACAAACAAAGAAGGTGGGAACTCAGCCCTTGGAGGCAGGGACCCTCTCCTAGATTCCCTTGAGCCTCACCTGGGGCTGGGCCTGCAATGACATACCCAGCGAACTACAGACTGCAATAGCTTTGCCCTTTCAGAAGCCCTTGTCCAGTCAGGGTATCTGGACTATATGAGGAATATAGCAGTTAAGGCGAATGCTTAACGCAATGTTAAGGCTTAACAGGATAGAAAAATTACAATAATGTGGGCTGTTACATCTATACTTTGTATTCATTTGCTCACTTATTTCATTTTGTCTTACTCAGTTATGTATCAAATGCCTGCACTGTGCCAATCACAGTGTGGAGAAGCTGGATTCAACAGGGAACAAGCCCAGCCCTTATGGCGTGGAGGCGAGCTGTGTTACTGACACATTCACTGTCTTCAGGAATGAGAAGCACAAAGCTGTTTTTTTTATCGGCACAACAAAACTAGAAATGGCTTAAGATGCAGGAAGAAAGAATGGTTGGAATATGGAGAAGCCTTCCACGTTTCTCTTCCTATCATGGTGATGAATATTTGAGCAGCGACCAAGGTCATCCATTCACTGTTTCATTGGGTAAAGCACAGTGTTGGGCATGCTGTAAAAGAGTTCACAAAGATCCAAGGGCACCCAAAAGGGATTCGTGGATTTTTGTTGTTGGCCATATTGGTGTTGGGTTTTCATTTTTGTTTTTTAACCAGGGAGACTTTTCTGGCTGGTGTTGACAGTCCAGACAGAGACTCTCCCAGAGGCAGAAGCCAGTCAGGTAAACATTTAAAGGTGGATGCTCTGAGAGTTTAGGATGTAGTGTCTAGGCCACCTCTCAACACAGATGACCACATAGCTTCTTTGCCAGCCCTCCTCTGACTCAACCTGTTTTCCTGTTTGAAACACACCAGGAAGTCTCAGGATTAGAAAGGCACACCCCATACCGCATCATGGTGAAGAATTCGTCCTTGGAGAGGAAGCCATTCTCATCTAGGTCATACATGGTAAACATTAGACGGGACTTATCCTCTGGGGAGCCTGGGAAGAGAAAAGGGGATGCAGGTCATCTCCTTGCTGAAAGATCCCTAGATTCTTGGATAGCCTGCCACCTCCCAGCCCCCTACCTTTCATGAAGACCACCAGGATATCTAGGAACTCTCGGAAGGACAGGTAGCCATTGCCATCCTTGTCAGCCAGAGAGAACATCGAATCCACAAACATGTCCTCGGGTTTGAGGCCCAGGGACTCGGCAAACTCGGCCCTGCTCAGCTCGCAGGTCAGGGCCTCCCGCACCTTCTGGGAGGAGTCCAGGGGTAGGGTCCCTGCGTCGGCCTGGTTGATGTCCAGCACCTGCACTTGGGCAGCAGCAGAGGGAGGGAAAGAGAAGGAGGTGAAGCCTATGCTGGAAGAAGTTCAGTGACCCTTTACATCTCCCCAAAGTCCAAATCAGAAAGGCTGAACCCTGAAGGTTCTCCTGATCCTTAGATATATTGACTGGGGCCTCTGTTGTCCTAGAGATGGGGGAATCAAATCTCTAGCAGCCTGCCCATTTCTCCCTGGGCCCAAGAATCGGAAACTTCATACAGTGAGCATGGTGCTGGGGTATGGAAGGGGAAGTGCAAAGTTGAGGGGAATGAAAAGTGAGAAAGCCTACACTGGGGACAGAAGGTGTAGAGACATGATGGTAGACAGGCAGGAAGGGGCTGGGGCTGTGCTCTCTTGCCAATTCAGATAAGGCTGCCATGTGCCTATGATTTGTCCATTGTGCAAAATGTTTAAAAGTCACATGTGACAACCATTTATTGTTTTTTGTTTGTTTGTTTGTTTGAGATGGAGTCTTGCTCTGTCACCTAGTCTGGAGTGCAGCGGCAGGATCTCGGCTCACTGCAACCTCTGCCACCGGGGTTCAAGCGATTCTCCTGCCTCAGCCTCCCAAGTAGCTGGGATTACAGGTGCCCACCACCATGCCCAGCTAATTTTTGTATTTTTAGTAGAGATGGGGTTTGACCATGTTGGCCAGGCTAGTCTCAAACTCCTGACCTTAGGTGATCTGCCCACGTCGGCCTCCCAAAGTGCTGGGATTACAGGCATGAGCCATTGCACCTGGCCACAACCATTTGTTAAATGCCTACAACTGACCCAGCACTTGGGCCAATAAGCACTGTACATAAAACAATGTTTTTCAAACATAAGAGTGTATCCGAATCATCTGGAGAGCTTGTTAAAACACAGATTGCCAGGCCCCACCCACAGAGTTCCTGGTTCAGTCTGACTAGGTAGGTGCTTTTCTAACATGTTCCCAGGTGAGGCTGATGCCCTTGGGTCCAGGGCCCAACCTCTGTGGACCACGCATGTAGACGATCTCACCGAATCCTCACAACAATGCAGTGGGATGGATACAGTTTTCATCACTGTTTTATAGATGAGGAAACAGAGATACAGAACAGTGATAATGTGACTTGCCTAAGGTCACAGGGCTAAGTAAAGTGGCAATGCCAGGATTCACGCAAGACTATTTCTCTCCAGGCCACAGAGTGGAAGCTTAGTTCACCCACAGGGTGTTCTATCCAGCCCAAGTTTCCTCCATTTCTGGGGCTGGGCCCATCTCCAAAAGGCACAGATCCTGGCACCTGAGCAAAAAGGTGTCTGAAGAAGATCTCCAGGATGCGTTCCCGCTGCTGCTTTGTCACAGCCTTCCTCAATAGCTCCTTCTCACTCATCTCAGCCACATGGAGGCCCAGAGCCCAGCGCACACAGAAGTCCCGTAGTTGCTGCACTAAGGCGCCCCGTTCCTCTTCAGAACTAAACAGCAGCACCTGGGTGGGAGGAAGGCGGCACCGACGCAGGGAGCTTGCTGGACCTTCTGCTTCAGCCTCCCCTCAACGGATCTTGGGTTGAGGGGAGGGCAGAAAAGCTCCTTCCCATCCATCCAGGCTGGGGCCAGGTGTGTGACCGAAGGGGGCCGGGTTGAGTCTGGGGGCCTCTGAAAGGAGCCCCTCTCCCCAGCAGCAGCTGTCATAGGTGAGGTCTATAGCTGAGGTGGCCTCGCTTGTGATAATGGAGTCGTGTGAGGGCAGCCCAGGCAGGGGAGGCAGGACGAGCCATACCAGGTCATACTCCTTGGGGATCTTGAGCAGCAGGGTGCGGCATCCTCGGTTGCTGGACAGGATGAGGTTGACCTGCTGCAGAGGCTGCAGCTGGACCACGCGGAGCACAGTGAGACGCCTGTTCAGGACCTGCAGACACCTGTCTGGCAGCAGCTGGATGATGATGGGACTGCTGCTCTCCTTGGGGCCTGGCCACTCCATCGCTGGGGAAGGGAGGATTGGGCCGGGTAGTTCAGTAGATGTCCCCAGGTCCCTGCCTTCAGGTCAATTCCACTGTGAAGACCCTAAAGGCGCCCTGGCTTTCCTCTCACTCTGTAACTTGGTTCTTTTTCCCAGACTCCTGTCTCTCCCCTCCCCGCTCCCTTCTCCCTCCTCTGCCCAGCCCCTTCTCACCTGGCACTCCATCTTTGGCTGCTTCCTTCTTCACGCTCTCTTTGCCTTTCTTTTGTAGTTTCTTGCGTTCTCGGCCCCGGAAATAGGCCACCACTCCAGAGAGAAGCAGACTCACTGAAAGGGATCAGAAGGAGCCAGTGAGGAGGGAGCTCCTTGCCTAGAGCTTCACTGTGGCTTCGGCTATGGCCCCTCCCTTCCAGAGGTTCCTTGAGCCTGGTCTGAAACGGTACCAAATAGCCAGCCCCTCAGGCCAGCGGGAAACAAGGGGCAGGGCCAGTCTGCAGAGAGGCTGCCTAAGAGCTCACCTAAGGGAAGGCAGCAGAGAGCAATGATGGTGATGGCAAAACCAGGGCTGCTGCCCTCAAAGAAGTCAAGCACAGTCAGGGGTGCACACTGGGGCAGGTCGCTGGTTGTGAGCTGATTAGGCTGAGGGCAGGGTGCACCTGAGGGAGAGGGCATGGAAGATCTCAAAGTCTGAGGATCCCACTGCATGGCCAGACCTCTTTCCCCTCTAACCTATAAAGGATCAAGGTATCATCTGTCTTCCCCGGGCCCACCTCCCTGAAACTGTCTCCCTCACAAAGTCCCCATCCACATCCTGTTTCTTGGCATCTACCCCATCCACCCCTTGTTGACTGTAGGGTGCAACTTGTGTGCTCGTTGAGGTCCCTGGTGTGGGAGCCAGCCAAATGCAGGCCTCCTAGCCCAACACAGAAGGTGCCTGGCTCCCTGGACAGCACCAAGTGATTCCACCACACCCTCAATCTTGATCCTTCTCTGGCCACTGTCACTCACTTGTGTTCTCCCAGGGCACTCACCTTTATGCCAGACAAAAACATTGGGCTGCAGAGCACTGGGGTCAACGTTGATAACAGCGACCAGCACGTCCCGCAGGGTGGTATTTCGGATTTCTTCAATCTCCTTCTTGGAGAACAGCCTAAGTTGGAGGAAGTAGAAGTCACTGGGATGGGAAGGGGATGCAGGCCTCCAGCAACCCCAGACCCAAGGAGCCAGGTGAGAAAAGAGACCCAGAGGGGCCAGGTGCAGTGGCTCATGCCTGTAATCCCAACACTTTGGGAGGCCAAGGTGAGTGGAGTGGATCACTTGAGGTCAGGAGTTCGAGACCAGTCTGACCAGCATGGTGAAACCCCGTCTCTACTGAAAAAAAAAAAAAAAGGTAGCTGGGCATGTTGGTGCATGCCTGTAATTCCAGCTACTCGGGAGGCTGAGGCAGGAGAATCACTTGAACCTGGGAGGTGGATGTTGCATTGAGCCAAGATCACGCAACTGCACTCCAGCCTGGGTGACAAAGCTAGACTCTGTCTCAAAAAAAAAAAAAAAAGAAAGAAAGAAAAAGAAAAAGAAAGAAAGAGAAAAGAAAAGAAAAAGAGACCCAGAGGGGTTAGGAAGGGTGTGGTGGACTGACTAGGAATCAAGGGCTCATAAGGGCTGTCTAAGGCCAGACAGAAGGTCTAGGGCCCAGGCTGAGGAGGAATCTGAGGTGGGGACCCAGGCAAGCCTTACCCATTCCTGGTGTTCTCAAACCAGTAGCGGTCACCATCCCGCAGACGTACAAACTGGTCGAGGACAATGGCGCTGAACAGGGGTCCAGGGTCCCCATGGCTCTCCAGGAGCCCCCCAGGGAGCAGCTCTAGCTGGGATAGGTCCTGGTTGTACAGGGCAGCTGTGGCCTTCAGCACCTGGGGCACCACAGAAGATAAGGGGTGAGTGTATGTTTGCTGAGGAGGGCAGCCACTGTTGCCCCATCCCTGGGACACAGGACCCCAGCAACTGCCTGGCTTGCTGCTCAGGCCTGATTTCCTCTTCCTAGGCAAGCCCCCTCAGGCAGGACAAGTCTGGTGGAAGGATCAGTGTGTCCCTACCCATGGTAAGACCACAGTCAGGTGCCCGAGGAACGTATCCTGTGACCATCACCAGCCTGCCTGACCTCAATGATTAGCAGCTTCAGGGGCACCCAGCCCTTGGAGTGGGACCCTGTAGCAACAGGACAATGGCACCCAACCCAGAAGCCACCCTGCAGGAATGGTACAATGCAGTGGTTAGAAATAGATTCTGGAATCATATGGCTGAATTTAAGTCCTGCCTCTACCATTTACCAACTATGTCATCAGTAAAATGGGAAAAATTATTATATGTACCTTATGATATTATTATGTAGACTAAATGAGTCAACATATGTAAAGGTTTGGAACAGTATTGCCATAGGAAAGCTTGAGCTGCCATTATTATCATTAGTATTCCTGACCTGGGAATCCACATTAGGGTTGAGATCATTCCAGTTCCTTGGGATGTCCAGCCCAAAGGCCAGCAGGGCCTGGCTATAGCTGGGCAGCCCCATATCTCGGCCACGCTGGATGCTGCTGGCCACATAGTCTGTACGGGAGAATTTGCCAGGGCCAGGCCAGTAATCTGAAGAGGAGAGAAGAGCAGACTTTGGGCTTTGTCCTCTCCACCCTTTTTTGCCCTGCAGCCTTGTATCCAACTATTAGCACTATGGTTCTTCCTTCCTGGCTACCCCAGCGATCCACATGAGATCTGTGCCCATGCTGACCATTGTGTGGTGACCACACAGTGTCACCATATATGATCGGGGCCAGTTTTTCCAGTAAGACCCCTCCTCTAAGACTCAAGACTGTTCTAGTCACCAAGCAGTAAATACCCTGTCCTGGCCGGGCGCGGTGGCTCAAGCCTGTAATCCCAGCACTTTGGGAGGCCGAGACGGGTGGATCACGAGGTCAGGAGATCGAGACCATCCTGGCTAACACACTGAAACCCCGTCTCTACTAAAAAATACAAAAAACTAGCCGGGCGAGGTGGCGGGCGCCTGTAGTCCCAGCTACTTAGGAGGCTGAGGCAGGAGAATGGCGTAAACCCGGGAGGCGGAGCTTGCAGTGAGCCGAGATCGCGCCACTGCACTCCAGCCTGGGCGACAGAGCAAGACTCCGTCTCAAAAAAAAGAAAAAACCCTGTCCTATGCCTCCCTAATTTCAAGACAGGGCTGAATGAAAAAATTTAGAGACCTAACTAAGCACCAAAGAGATTGTGGTACCACCCCCCCATCAATACTCACAGTTAATTTAAAATAAAAGCAACACAAAACTGTAAATTAAGCAAAAAAAAAAAGTTCAAAGTTCATTTTCTTCTTATGACTCCTTGAAATCTCTGTTTGTATCTGTGTTCCTGCATCGTGGGTGCCCTAGTTCTGCTGTTGATGAACCCAGAAAGATCCTCAGGCTTCCTGGCCCCTTGCCATCCACCCCTTCTGGCTCTGAGCTCACCCCTCAGATCTTCAACCACTATCCTGTCCTCCAGCTCCGAAATCTGGGAGGCCATTCCCAGCAGCAGCTCATTCACCTCCTGGGTACTGTTCAGATTGGGGTTCTGGAAGTAAACAATGCACTCAAGATAGGCTCTAGGGCCCCTACCCAAAACTCAGTCTCTCTCAGCCTGGGCCACTTTAGTACCCCAGGACAAAGAGCCCTTGGCCAGTTCCAGCCTCTCTTGAGCTGTTGTCCCCGGATAATTTCCTCTATCCTTCATCTCCCATGAACCTGGGGTAGCAACACCCAAGAACTGGGATTGTTGCTTTTCCCAGCCTGTGTGAAGACTGACCTTGACCCATCTTCCCGTGACCCTGACCCCAGTCTGACCTCCCGAATCCAGTAGTTGTTGCAGACTCTGAGAGCTTGGGAGCTTTGAAAACCCTTGTTCAGGACCTTCCGGAAATGACAGCTGGCATTTCTGAAATGGAGAACAAAGGATGTGATGAGGGAATTCAGAGAAGAGTCAAGGATGGGATTGAGTGGGCTGAGGGACTCAGTGGGGGTTCATAGGATTGAGCAGCGGCCCAGGAACTTCCTTGAACATGGCAGACATTTGGCAATGTGTGTTTACTGAAGATAGTATGCGCTCCTAGTCCAGGTAGGGTGGAGAGAGGAGGGAAGGGAATGACTCAGCTGCTGGACAAATCCTACACCCAGCAACCAAATTTCAGCCCTTAGGAGAGCTGGGGAGATTTCCCTACTAAGCCCACACATCTTACCCCAGGGTTCTGTTTCAGGGCCCCAAATTTTTGCTTCCCATTCTCCAGTGAAACTGCAAAGGAGTGTGAAAGGCCCCAGCCTCCAAGGCAGTTCATTCTTCACCTTTCTTGGTGTGATGCCCCCTCTCTGCCAGCCCCTCCCTCACCTCATGTAGACGCCAGGGGGCACCATGGTAGAGAAGAACTGCTCAGAGGCCACCACAAATTCCGGGGAGATGCTGGGGTCTAGGAAAGGACGGTATCCTGCAGGAAGGAGATGGAGATGATAGGGAGATAGGCTCCTTGCCTCCACATCCTCCCATCACACCCACCTGTCTCCTGTCCCCTCAGGATTCTCAACACAGGTCCCCTCCCACCCCCCACTCCCTCACCTGTATACTCCGGGGGTGTTTTCTGCAGGAAGCTGGGCAGCCACTCATACACAGCGATGTTCTGAGGGGCAGAGAGAGGCGAGGGGAGGCTCCAGTTGGATGGGGCGGGGCCTGGAAGGGTCTGAGCCCAAGGACGACTTCCAGGTGGAGATGAGGACCAGGCAGGGTCAGTCATGGGAGAAGCAACTCAAACAGGAGCGGTGTGAGGCCTGCCTCCTCAAGGAACCAGGACATTTAGGGGAGCAGGGGGTTGGGAGGTGATAAATAATAATCACCAGCCAGATTTCTCCTCTAAACAGCGCTGTGCCTCCCTATCATTTACTGGGGCTTCCCTAGACCTCGGCTGTCTGGGGAGGGGTTTCTGGGTGGAGGTTGTCCACAGATGGGGAGCTCCGTGGGGCAGCGGAGTCTCCCGTGGACTTGCTCGCGGGAGGGGAGACGTCGCGGGGCGCGGACGGCTGACCTGGTAGGTGGCGATGACCCTCTTGCGCGCGTGCTGGAACAGCTCCTCGTCCCCCCAGTCTGGGTGCTGGCGGGCCAGCCTCTGCGCGCACAGGTTGTGATAGCGGAACCAGAGCAGACCCAGCGCCTGCAGGAAGGGCTCCCGGTTCCCTCGCTCCGCCCCGAAGGCTGCATCCGACGTGGGGGCGCAGGGGAAGAGATGAGCGGTAGCGTGATCGGGGGAGCCCACACTCGCAGACCCCCAGCCGGTCCCGTCCCGCCCCGGCGGCCTCACCGTACAGCCCCCTGGGCCCGCTCTGCCCGGTGGCGGGGTCGGGCGCCGCCCACATTGGCAGGGGCTTCTGTGAGTCTCGGGGGAAGGCGGGGTCGGGCCCTGACGCCAGCTGTCCCCCGGAGAAGCTCCGCAGCGCGTCGCTCCAGGAGTGCGATGAGCCATAGATGGCGCTGCCGTCCAGCCAGCCCGTCACCTGGTTGGTCTGCGGGCCACGCGGCGGGTGAGATGGGGTGTAAGGGGGCGAGGAGGGGGTGGGCGGCGGCAGGCCAGGGAAGGCCGGGGCCTGGCGGTTGTCCGCGGCTGGGAAGTGGGCGCCCCTCCCCGCCAGGCCCTGCCAGGCCCGCAGCCTGGGTCCCAACCGACTGGGGTGCGGCCCCTTCCTGCCGCCTTCCCCTCCTCACCAGGTCTCGGGGGTTGCTGGGGCTCCGTCCGGTCTTGGGGTCCCAGCGGCTCCTCTGAAAGGGCAGCACCACGTCCCCGCGCTGGTCGGGGTCGAACACGAGGTCTCCGGGCGGGATGCGGATGTTGAGGAACTCGGCGGGGCAGCCGGGCGTTTCCACGCTCACCACGTCGGAAAGAACATGGTAGCCTGCGGGCATGGGGTGCAAATAGGTGACAAACCGTCCGAATCGCGCTCTCCCCACGGCCTGGGCGGCCTCCAAGGGTCCTCAGGTGCCAAAAGACAGAGGTCCCAGTGCCAGCTCCACCACCAGCTCTGCAGGTTAACCCCAGGGAGCCTCAATTTTCTAATCTGCAAAGTGAGACTATAGTGAGTTCCCTTCCTATCCAATTCATAAAGCTGTTGTGAGAATCAAAATGATATAATTTATGTAGGAGTACCCCAAGTCAGTCCTCCTCCCTCTGGACTAGGGAGAGGTAAGATGGTTACAAACACATGGTGAGGAGAGCGGTGGCTGGGGAGCTCAGTTCCCAAGAGCCATAATGGGGGTCCAGTGACACCCCTAGTTTGGAGTAAGGCGTAAGAGAAAGGGGAGTGAATATCTCTGTATCAACATCCCAAATCTCTCCGAGATGAAGGCAGTCTTGAAGTGCTGCTTATCTCAAGAGAGAGGAAGTGGTGGTTGGGAGTCTTGGATGGGTCTCCTGTGGACTCGCAGAGGGGATCTGGCCCCTCCCCAAGGCTGAGCAGAGCGCCAGATCAACCCCACTGGTCTCCCCCTTTGCCCTCACCAAAGAAGACCCCCAGTACGGTGCGGTTGCGGAGCGACGGCAGCCCAGCTGTGCCGTTCGTGGCTGCATCGCTGAGCCGGCGCGGGTTGGGCAGCTGCGGCTCCTGCAGAGCCTGATACACACCGTCGGCGTAATTGGCTGGTACTCGGCGCTGCAACCGGCAGCCTGCGGAGGCAGGGAGTGGGGCTCTGTCTAAGCACTCCATCCCCAAGGATCACCCAAACCTCGCCCTAAGCCTCCCTCAACCCCCATCCCCCTTCACTGACAGAACCTTCTCGCAAGGGTCTCTTGGGCCCAGGAGCGCGTAAGAGTGCGCTGTGTCGGCAGCTGAGCTGCTGGGCGCGTGTTCCCCGCATATTCTCCTCTCAGGGCCTCCCGCGCCCCTGACCTTCGCGAGCCACGGCCCCAGCACACCCGAGCCCGCAGAACGCACCAACAGCGCCACGCTCGTGATGCCTCAGGTTGTTAAACCAGCCGTCATAGCGCTGCACTTCCCAGGGCAGTGAGAGTGCGTCCTGACTGCCTGTGGGCACAGAGAAGGGCCGCCTCAGCACTACGCTCCCAGCTACCCCTCCCTGGCAACAAAGGCCTTGGCCAGTCCTTCCCCAGCTCACGGAGCGCCCCTAACGGGACCCAAGTGTCCGGCCGCACTGAGAAGTTTCCCATCCCGCTGAGCTGCGCGGCGAAATGACCTTCCAGTCTCACTCAGGGAGCCGCTTGCCGCACCTCTGTCCTCCCCACCTCCCAGGGGATCCTGGGGAACACCCCGCCGCTAGAGGAGCCTGATACTTGCCCGCTGGATCCAGGGGTCCAGTCAGAAGAGCTCCTAGGAGCATCAGTGTCTCTGGTCTTGCACGGAGCATGCCAGCCCTGCAGCCTGCGGGGTGAGGGTGGGGGTGGTAGGTGGTATGGGAAGGCCACTGTTAGGGCGTCCTCTATCCCTCCCCTCTTGTTCCTACAGCCAGCACTGGAGGAGGAGTGCCAGCTGTTTCCACTTCTGAAAAGTAGCTGTTAGAAGCATAACCGAGAGCCAAACGCCACTCTTTACAGGACAATCGGCAGCTCTGGAGGCATTGACACTTCCCCATTCGCCACCCCATCAGAGCTAACCCCCGACCATAGAAACCCAATGGGCAGGAGTCTTCTGGGGCATGTCAGTCCAGGGCAGGACTGGTCCAGCCTCCCAGGGTGCGCTCAATGTCTCTAATGTCTCACCTCCACCACCCGGACCCCCGCCCCCAATCCCTCAGGCTCCGCTTCTCCTCCAGGAGTCCGGCAAGGGAAAGAGGTTACTGAGTTGGGAGCTAGGGACCTGCAGCACCCTTCCACAATGAATCCCCCCTTCCCCAGTAAACTCCCCTTCTGCAATGAACGCCCGTGCATGATGGGCGAGGGCTAACGTCAGGTCCTAAACGCTGATCTAACCTGTGGTTTAGGGTGGTGTTGCCTTCAGATGTCTTCTTTCCTCTTAAAATCTTTGCTTCTGTGCTCTGCTTCTTGCCTTCACGAACCTCACTCATCCAGCTCCGCCGATCCTCAGCCACCGCGGCTGCACTGTGGCTTTTCTCTCTGGGTCCTTGGTCTCGCCACTGTGTGGGTGTCTGCTCAGGACAGACCTGCGCCGAGTGTGAGCATCTGGACCCAGGGCTCACCCTCCTGCTGTGGAGGTGGGGCCCTTATTTGCATAACCTCTTCCCGCTCTGACCAGCCGCTGGGCTGGGACACCCCTGCGGCACGCCGCCCACGCTACTATAAAAGGGGTCCCGCGCGACTTCCAAACTCAGGGCGAACCCGCAGAACCAGGAAAGTAACGGCTACAGACAGTGAGAAGTAGTTTCGTTCGCCGACTAGAACAACTCTCTCGGTACCAACCCCAGAGCGTTGAGAGCAGCCCACCTCCACGCTTCCTTAGCGGAGAGGCGCAGAACAGACTTCACCAGCCCACTGGATCCCGGCCTTGTACGCGAAGAGACGCCAAGGACGCGCTCTCCCGCGTCCAGGTAGCCCCACCTGGCTGGCTTGCCTGCCCCTCTGCGTGCAGCTCACGGCCAGCGTGCAGCATGACCCTGTGGAACGGGGTACTGCCTTTTTACCCCCAGCCCCGGCATGCCGCAGGCTTCAGCGTTCCACTGCTCATCGTTATTCTAGTGTTTTTGGCTTTAGCAGCAAGCTTCCTGCTCATCCTGCCCGGGATCCGTGGCCACTCGGTAAGAGTGTCCTCCTAGCTCAGGTAGAGTGGGGGAAGGTTCATGGGCAGATTGTCTCCTGAGGGACCCAGAACAGGTAAGACTGTACAAAAGCCTCCATGAATAGTCGAACTGAGGCTCAGGTGGAACGAAATCAGGAGTCTGGTGCAGCAAGCACCCCTTTCCAAGGACAGGCACAGCTCCCCATCCAGGACATCCTGGAGAAGGACCCCAGCTGGGTCATTGGGAAGACTGCTGCAGAGAATGGGTGCTCAGTCCAGTCATTCTGAGGCAGAGGCTAGGCTTCATGTACTGGAGGGTCTCCCACTTCTCCCAGGACTAAAGCTGCACTCTCATCTCATCCCGTGGGTGATGACCTTCAGGCCAAAAGGACAGATGCCAGCAGCTCAGACTGCGGTGTTCCCCTTTGCACTGGGTTGAGACGCATGTGTACGGGTGCCCTATCCTAAGGACTGAGACTCCCACCTTGGATTAGAAGTTAGAGTCAACTGGGTGCATTGTCTTAGACTTTCCCCCTCTCCCAGAACCTAGGTTGTGCATTTTTCAGTTCTGGTAGGACCCAGCTTTTCCGCATCTTAATCTGTGTGGGTTTCCCTGGACTGGTGCACCTAGGAGTATCTGCATTCCCACCTCCTCCACTTGGAGACCAGGCCCTGTGGCCTCCCTCTTCTGAGGGAGGTGACCCCTGCATGCCTAGCACTTCTGGACTCACTGAGCCTCACCAAGCAGTGACTGGACCAGGAGACAGAACCAGGACCAGGCGCCAGACAGCTGGGGGAGTGAAGGTGGTGGAAGAGTGCCAGGAAGTGGCAGTAGGGGGAGGCACTGTTAGGGTAGATGGGAAATGGGGCTAGGGAGGTGAAAGTGCATGGTCACAAAACATTAGAAATGCCAGTAGCCCAGAAGGACTTGCAGGAAAAGCTCGCCTAACATTAGTCTCAAAGGTCTGAATATAACTAAAGATCCAGGTGAAGTGGGGTCAAGGGTGGTCTTGGGGACTGTGGTTGGGCAGGGCTCAGGCCTGACCCGGTGCCTATTCCTGCAGCGCTGGTTTTGGTTGGTGAGAGTTCTGCTCAGTCTGTTCATAGGCGCAGAAATCGTGGGTGAGTGTGTGGTGCAGCCCAAGGGGAGAGGACCAGGGTGACAAAGGAGGTGGGCAGAGGGCACCTGGGACAATAGGGAACTGGGGTTGGTTTTCTGCTACTTCTTCCCACTCTCCAGCTCCTTCTAGGGCCCACTTTTTGGCCCTTACCATGCAACTACATTGGACCTCTAAGTCCCCATTTCTCTACAATGCCCCACCTCCCATCACCACCCCCTAATTCCATTTTCCCACCCTCTTTCCCCCACCCCACTGTGTGCCCTTCCCTACAGCTGTGCACTTCAGTGCAGAATGGTTCGTGGGTAGAGTGAACACCAACACATCCTACAAAGCCTTCAGTGCAGCGCGCGTTACAGCCCGTGTGGGTCTGCTCGTGGGCCTGGAGGGCATTAATATTACACTCACAGGTGAGGGGGCTGGGGCTAAATAAACTCCTGGGGCTGGGAGATCCCCTGGTTAGGAGAGTGTGTCAGGGATAGCTGGAGGGCCTGTCACATCCCACAAGCTCAAATAGCTTGTGGTCCTCGTGGATTTGAGTTTTCTCCAACCACTACCGAACCCATTTCTCCCGCCGAGAGCGCCACACTCCCACTTTCCTGTCTGAATCCGCTTAGTTGCGAGGTCTCCGACCGCGCGCAGCCCCATGAGCCCGCCACACCCCACAGGGACCCCAGTGCATCAGCTGAACGAGACCATTGACTACAACGAGCAGTTCACCTGGCGTCTGAGAGAGAATTACGCCGCGGAGTACGCGAACGCGCTGGAGAAGGGGCTGCCGAACCCTGTTCTCTACCTGGCGGAGAAGTTCACACCGAGTAGCCCTTGCGGCCTGTACCACCAGTACCGCCTGGCGGGACACTACGCCTCGGCCACGCTGTGGTAAGCGCTGGAGGGAAGGCTGTGTGCATGTGTGTGTGTGCCGGGAGCTGGGCCGTGTGAGCGGGAGGATGCAGACCTCGGAGGCACTGAGCAGCTGCAGCCAGACCCGACGCGCTCGGGGTGGGCATGACAGCCTCGGGGGTTAGAAGATCCACGAGGTCTGCACAGACCATCGGAATCCGGAGAGACTCCAGCCACCGCCTGGACCTCGGGAGCACGCTTCTCCCCCGGGGAATTCCCCTGCGCCGCTGCCATCCCAGCCCGTGGCTTTGGCGCTGGGGTAGGGACAAAGGGGCGCGAGACTCTGGGAACTCCAGGGGCTGGGAGAAGCCGGCTCACGGTCGGCTTCCCCGGCAGGGTGGCATTCTGCTTCTGGCTCCTCTCCAACGTGCTGCTCTCCACGCCGGCCCCGCTCTACGGAGGCCTAGCACTGCTGACCACTGGAGCCTTCGCGCTCTTCGGGATCTTCGCCTTCGCCTCCATCTCCAGCGTGCCGCTCTGCCCGCTCCGCCTAGGCTCCGCCGTGCTCACCGCTCAGTACGGAGCCGCCTTCTGGGTCACGCTGGCAACCGGTGAGGACCGAGGGAATGGGCCCTGGGGCCTAAGGGTGGGGACAGGATTCATACCCGGTGTGCACTTTCCAGTTTACAGAATGAATTCACATTATCTGAATTGCCCCTCTCAATAGTTCACAGAAACAGGCACTGTTATGACCATTTTACAGATGAAAAGAGGGGGTCTTAGAAGGGGTGGGTGTCTTGCCGTGTTTCATGTAATCCAGATTAGAGGTGTGTGTAGGGCCCGGGGAGGTAATACAAGGGGTAGGCTCCAAAAGATTGAAGAGGGCCCGGGCATGGTGGCTCAAGCCTGTAATGCCAGCACTTTGGGAGGTCAAGGCAGGAAGGTCGCTTGAGGCCAGGAGTTCGAGACCAGCCTAGGCAACATAGCCCTGACTCCACATGCCTTCCTTTCTTTCCGTCCCCGCCGCCACAGGCATCCTGTGCCTCTTCCTCGGAGGGGCGGTGGTGAGGCTCCACCATGTACGGCCCAGCGCTCTTCGCACCCTTCTGGACCAAAGCGCGGAGGACTGCAGCCAGGCGAAAGGGGGCTCACCTCTTATCCTCGGCAACCCACTGCACAAGCAGGCCACGCTCCCGGACTTAAAATTCATCACCACTAACCTGTGAGGGGGACCCAATCTGGACTCCTTCCCCAGGACCTGGGACCTGGCAGGCCGGGAAGCAGGAAAGCTCCGGGAAGGGCACTGCGCTCAGCTGGCGCGAGGCCTCCGACATCCGCAGGCACCAGGGAAAGTCTCCTGGGGAGAGCTGTAAATAAACTTTTTTCTTTTGTTTTTTAAAAACTTTTTTTTCCCCACTAATTTTCATGACTTCTCCCCTCCGGGGTCCCACGCCCTCAGGAGCTTCCCTGGGCTGGAGACAGCCTAGTACACTCTCTGCTGTGCTGTGAAACCAGATTCTCTGCGTCTAGAGACTCCAAAGTAATAGGGGTGCCCTCTAGTGAGGCCAGTGGGACCCTACCAGAGACAGCATCTTTCCGAGCCACCCCAGGTGGACGTTAGGTGGCAGTGATGAGGCAGGTCACCCACTCCCCGTCCTGGACGCCACTCAGCTAGCCCAGCTGAGTGGGGTGGGAAGGAATAGCGTTTTGGAGTTGATTCACTAACTTCCCACCTGACTTCTTGTGAGGTGGTGTCTGAGGGCCGAGGCAGGTGTCAGTAAGGCATAGAAATATAAATCCCGAGATTCTTGGCAAGTCCTGCAATCTTATTTAGCAAATTCGGGAACTAAAGCTCAAAGAGAATGTGGCATAGTTGGTTAATGTTAGACCTAGGATGAGAAGTTTGGTGTCCTCTCCTTTCCAGTGCTGTCTTTCATTGTACCAAGAGGCCACACAAGCTGAGGAAGTAAAGGAAGAACAAAAGGAACCCAGGAAAAAGGAAAACAAGAGGTGCCAAGGGATGAGAGGAAACCATAGGAGAATCATATGTAACCCCCACACTGCCGGTGTTATGGGGGTGAAGTTAGGTTTCAGTGAATAGCATCTTGAAGAGGCAAGGCATCACGGAAAGGCTGGGTTGCTGGGCAGAGACGAGATAGCCCCTGCTTGGCCTTATCATGGCAACAGGCTTTATGGACAGGCCCAGCATCTCTTCAGCCCCTTAGGGCTTTTTCATTTTGTTTTTTAACATCAGTATGTAGAGCCTCCTTTTTCTATTCCGTCTGTAGATTGGTGCTGGGGGTCTGGTGCCAGCCACACTGAGGGCAGTTCTTTTGGTTTTATGGGGCTCCAATGAGGTTTGGAGCAAGACTGGAAGTCCAGGTGGCCTCCACGGGGAAGAGCGTTATAGAGCACAGTCAGGATCTTCGGGGTGTGCCTCCTTACAGTATGCCTTGGTGGAGGAAGCCTCTGATAGGGGAATGTCCTGGGGCTCAGGACTGTCGGCCATGGACCGGTAGCGGGGGCTCAGGAGTCCACCTTCCTCAGGACTCCACTCCAGCATGGGGTCTTCATCAACACTCTGGTTGAAGAAAGCCTTCAGCCTGTGAGGCTGCATCCTGTGGGCCACCACCATAGCCAGGCCCAGCAGCACGCATAGCAATCCTGGAGACGAGGGCAACAGTTGTCCACTTTAGTGCTAGTAACAGCACCCGAGGACATCTTCCCCTGGGAGTGTCAGAACAACTCTAAGGGAAGCCTGCAGCCCCTGCTTCAGGGCAACTTGGGCTCAGAGAGGAGACTGGCTGAGGGGCATGTGGCTGGTGTAGCTCTGTTGTCCTGAGTTTCCAGACTCCAAGCCCAGTGCTCCTTCTGTTATATCCCGGGAGAGAGAGAGAGAAAGGGGGAGACAGAGAACTCTGAAAATAGGGAGAGAAAAGAAAAAAACCCTGGGGAAGGGCAGGGCACAGAGAAGGAGACATGAGGAGGCACATGAGGGAGTAGACAGTGAGATAGGAGAGGAGGATAAGACTGCAGGACAATTTAGGACTGTGTAAGGCAGGTCAGAGAAGGGTGTAAGAGAAGGGTATTTGGAGGAAGCAAGAGGGGACAGGGGGTTGGAAGATTTTAGAAGCTGCTGAGTGAAGAGAGTTAGGGGCTGACAGAGAGAGAGAAGATACAAGGGAGTGGGCATCTCTGAGGAGGGAGGGGAAGTGGCACTGGGGAGAGAAAAGCAGGAGATAAGAGATATAAGAGGGCGGGGCTTTAACGAGGGCAAAGCCATCCTGGCCCCCAGGAGCAGACCCTCAACTCCACCAACATGATGCCCCCAGGCCCTCCCTCCCTGGGCTTGAGCCTTCCAGTGCTTGTCTTTAGGGCTGGGTCTTACCTGTGGTCAATGTGATCCAGAAGGCAGGCCCATGGTGAGTATGCAGCACAGAAGCGCCCAGGTGCAGGGGACATGGCGGGGTGAGTGATGTGGCCATGGAGAAGAAGAGCAGAGCCAACAGCTGGAAGATGCCCGTGGCCAATAGCATGTAGCCACCGTATACCAGCACAGGCATGGAGAGCATCACATTGGCCAGCAGCCAGCAGAGGAATGCCACCCTGGAGAGCCAGGACCCAGTGAGGACTGGCCCGGGTACTTCTACCTGCTGGTGAACCTGGTCGGGCCCAGGTGGAGGCTCAGGGACCCAAGAGTGACCCAAAGATATGAGGTGGGGATTCCTTCCCACGGACTTCCCAAGGCAGCACTGTGGTGACTGGTGCCAGGCCGCCCCACCTGAGATACGCACGGGAGCGGAGGAGAGATGGGGAGAAACCCTGTTCCTGAATCTAGGCTACCAGGGCCTCCACCCCGTCCCCTTCCCATCCTCACCACAGCATGGCCGAGGCGTAGTGCCCCGCTAGGTGGTACTGGCGGTACAAGCCACATGGGCTTCTTGGAGTGAACTTCTCCGCTAGGTACAGCACAGGGTCTGGCAGCCCCTTCTCCATAGCCTTTGTATATTCCTCAGCATAGTTCTCGCCCAGGCGCCAGGTGAACTCCTCGTTGTAATTGATGGTCTCATTCAGCTGCTGCACGGGGGTCCCTGGGGCACAAGGCAGCTGTGCTCAGCAGGAACCCAAGGGCCAGAGTGGGGCCTAGGTAGGGACTCACTCACACTGGGCAGAGGGACAGGAAGTGGTCTCAACTGAGAGAAAGCAGCTTCCAAGGCCCTGAACTTCCCTTCCTACCATGCCTCTGACCTCCCACCTCACACATCCTCCCAGCCCCAGTGCCAGGCAACCTATAGCTCTTTGGACCACACCAAACATAGATCCCAAAGACAGCAGAGCCTTCCCCTCCCTCACAGGTAAGAGCCCTCCCTCACCTGTGAGCGTGATGTTGACTCCACCCAGCCCGACCTGCAGCCCAATATCAGCGCTGATCCACGCAGAACTGAAGGCCTTGTATGATGTGTTGGTGCTGACCTGGCCTACAGACCACTCAGAACTGAAATTCACAGCTGTGGTTGGGGAGTTGGACATATGGGAACTCAGAGAGGTCTGGGCATTACTAGGTTAGAGTCCGAAGGAGAACTACAAGGGGTCCATGTCTGTTTTGGTCATAATTGGATACCTGTTAACTAGCCAGGGTCTGGCTCATGGTAAGTCTGCCAACCATATGTGTGGGATTTCCCTTGGCCACATTCTGTTTACCTCTTCCCTCCCTTTCTCCCTGCTCTAGGGAGAGTCACTCAGGGAGCTGGGAAGGAAGCATGAACCTAAACCATGCCAGGCAAGACAAAAGCAGATAGCTTCAACACAGACTTTCTTTGAGACGGAGTCTTGCTCTGTCTCCCAGGCTGGAGTGCAATGGCATGATCTCAGCTCACTGCAACCTCTGCCTCCCGGGTTCAAGCGATTCTCCTGCCTCAGCCTCCCGAGTAGCTGGGATTACAGGTGCCTGCCATCACGCCCAGCTAATTTTTGCATTTTTAGTAGAGATGGGGTTTCACCATGTTGGCAGGCTGATCTTGAACTCCTGACCTCAGGTGGTCTACCCGCCTCAGCCTCCCAAAGTGCTGGGATTCCAGGCATGAGCCACCATGCCTGGCCTCACGGAGACTTTCATCTCTTCTATTTGCCTAATCACCAAACCAAAGCAAACCACCCTTTCCCATTTCCTCCCTTCCTCTCTGGGGCCCTCTCCCCACAGACATTCATTTTGACCTCCTTTCCCCCCTGAATAAAAGTGTTAGGAAGGTTGAGGAGATGCATCCAGTTTGTTTCCCAGGGTGACACCTCTCCAGGCAAGGGTAAGAGTGAGGAGATAAGGCCATGGGGACAGAGGCGTATGGGCGGGGTCTGGAAGCCACCTTGAAGCAAGGGCCCACTGCTGTGGGGAAACAAGGAGAGGAGAGGCAGGCTGCTGAGGGAGTTGAAGGGATGGAGGCAGCTGCCCAAGTCAGTTGCGCTTCGCACTCACCCAGGATCGCAGCCCCGATGAATAAGCCGGTCACCACCCGCAACAGCCAGAACAGCCTCTGAGTCACAAGGTGGGTGGGTTAAGTAAGGAGTGCCCTCCTTCCACATCTACCCTTCCTGTTTCCAGACTTGGGGGAGGGGTGGGAATTCTAAAGCTGAGATCACTTGGTCAGTTGAAATCAGGGTGTCTGGCACGTAATAAGTGCTTATTTATTTATTTATTTATTTATTAGAGACAGGATCTCACTCTGTTGCCCAGGCTGGAGTGCAGTGATGCGATCTCAAATCACTGCAGTCACTCAAGTGATCCTCCCACCTCAGCCTCCCAAGTATCTGGGACTACAGATGCACACCACGATGCCCAGCTAATTTTTTTTTTTTTTTAAGAGATGAGGTCTATACTATAAACCCAGGCTGGCCTCGAACTCCTAGGCTCAAGCAATCCTCCCACCTCAGCCTCCCAAAGTGCTGGGATTACAGGCATGAGCCACCATGCAGCACCAGCGCTCAATAAAAACTGTTGAATCAATGAATGGGGGGCTCTCTGCCTGGGATGGTGGTGATGCTTTCTCCACACTGGGGTCTCCTTCCTTAGTCTGCTTGTAGTCAGAGACTCTGGACTCCTCAGCCTGAGGCTGAGGTCTCTCTGGGCTGGGGTCTCCAGGACTGGGTTTCTCACCGTCTTTCCCCGAATGCCAGGCAGAATGACGATGAAAGTGGCCAGTGCAGTCAGAAAGATCATGATGATGGTGGCCGAAGTGGTGTCCATTGGGAAGGTTGGCTTGGGGCCAGCATAGAAGGGGAATGTGTGTCCCAAAGCAGCCATCTTGGTGAGGTTGTGCAGGGGAGGCAATGCTGTACAACAACAACAGACATTTATTGCATGCCCTCAATGCACCTGGCACTGTTTTTAGTGCTGGAGATACAGCACAGAATGAGCCACACTAGGTTTCTCTTCTCTGGAGCTCACATTTTGTGCATCATCAGACTCTGCTATTACTGCCGTTCCACTGCCGCTCAGCCATCCATCTCCCCATCTTTTAGGTGACAGAATGAGGGTCTTTGCCATCAGTCTCTGTTGCCCCATTCTCCTCTCCTAACCCCCAGGTTCCATAAATCAGTGCTACCACCACCCTTGAGGCTTCTCTGTTTCTTCTGGGTCTGTCTCAAGAAATAAAATTCTCTTCTCTCTCCTTCAGGCCCCTAGCACAGATAGATCACAGAACATAAAAGGAGCTATATTTACTATCAGGTGAAGGCATAAGGTGAACGATAGTACAGATTACAAAAAGATTGGCTTTCTTCCTCAGTCCCCAAAGGAACAAAGGCCAGGCAGCTCTATGCTGAGTATATAATCCAGCCACATCACTGAGTTCCAGACCAGGCACTGCCCACAGAGGTCTGTCCAGCTTTCTCAAGCACCCTGGCTCTTGTTCTGGTAACTGCAGAACAGTTGAGCTTCACTGAGTTCACCTAAATAAGCACTGAAGGGGCACCTATCCTCTATCAGGCAGTGCTGGGGCCAGATGTCCTTCTATTCCACACATTATCAATATTGGCCCTTCTCTTTGATTCAAATTCCCAGGCCAAGTTTCAGCTCAAACCCTAGCTGTGGTCCTCTCTGCCTGTCCCCTGATCTGAGAACTTGTTTGACTCTTATTTGTTCCTCTGCAGGATATTGGGAAAATGGTACCTGAACTTAATGTGTTTAGTTAAATCTCAGACAGAATGCATTGCATGACACACTACTATTTTAGCACAAATAAAGGGGGAAAAAAGTCTTGCCCATTAAACCATGGCCACCATTGCTGGTGAGATATACCTAATTTCAGAGATGTCAAAATGTGGAAAAAAAAAATGCATCTTAGAGTCAATGATCCCAGTTTTCCTCGTTTCTTCTGCAGTGTGATCTGTACTGGGGTTTCAGTTTGCCCAGAAGGCTCCATAATGTAGTCTGACCACACATTGTCTTATTAAATGTTATAATGAAAGAATGAGCTTGGGAGTCAAGTAGCTCCAAAAGGTTTGAATTCTGCCTCTGCCTCTTGCAAGTCACTTGACCTCTACAGACACCCAGTTTTATTAAAAATTTGAGATAATAATGTCTATCTGATAAGCATCATTGTGAGCATGAAATGAGATTGTGTATATCAAGTGCTAAGAATGGTACTGGAAACAAATAAGCTCCCAAGTGGGGAAAGAGGGGGCATTTCATTACTCCATGTATCTCTTTCTCCAATCTTTCTTTTTATTTTAAGTAAATAAAAAACGGAGTACATTTAAATTTTTTATTAAGTTCTTAAGCTTCATAGTGTTTTTTGTTTGTTGGTTTGAGACAGAGTCTTGCTCTGTCACCCAGGCTGGAGTGCAGTGGCACGATCTTGGTTCACTGCAACCTCCGCCTCCCAGAATCAAGCAATTTTCATGCCTCAGTCAGCTGAGTAGCTGGGATTACAGGCGCGCACCATCACACCCAGCTAATTTTTAAGTTTTTTTTTTAGCAGAGACGGGTTTTGCCATGTTGGTCAGGCTGGTCTTGAACTCCTGACCTCAAGCAATCCACCCTCCTCGGCCTCCCAAAGTGCTGGGATTACAGGCATAAACCACCGTGCCCAACCTCTCCAATCTTTTTTGAAGAGAACCCTCTGCTGGAATCCATTCTGGGACTAGTTTCAGTTCTTTACTAATATTGTGATATCGGACAGGTAAGCAACAACCTCTTGAGTCCCTGGTTTCTTCATCTGTAAATGGATTTCATAATCTCCGGTCCCTTTTAGTTCTAATGCTGGGATTCTCCTAATATGCTCTAGCTCCCAGCCTTCCTCTCTCCTTCTAAGCTGGCCACCTTCTTGTGCTGTCTGTGGGAGTAGCATGGTGTCAGTCAAAGAGACAGAAAGACAGTTTTAACTTCTAATCCTGTCTTTTGGGCAAGTAACTTAACCCCTGAGTGTCAGTTTTAACACGAATTTTTTTGCTTTTTCTTAACTATTCAACTCTCCCATCCCTGAGGAATAGGCGTCTCTCTTCTTTCCTATTCTGCGAATCCATCCTCCTGGGCTCTAGCCATTCATGCCTGCCTTCTCCATCACCTTTATCATCCGTTGTCCCCCCTCCCTTCATAGCGTCCCGCTTCTTTTTCTCTGCTGGCTCCTTCTCTCAAGGGTATACTGGCATTTTTCCCACCTTAAGAACACACAGAGAAAGAACCTTCTCCCTTGATCTTCTTGGTCCCCTCCAGCTACCATCCTACTTTACTCTATTCCTGTCACAGCCAGGCTTTTGAAAAAAACAGTGTATATTCGCATTTCCACTGCCTTATCTCTTCAACCTATCACAGTCTTGACTTTTCCTCTTCCCTGTCTTCTCCATCAGGTCACTAAGTGTTAAATCCAAGGGGCAGTTTTCACTTTTCATGCTTCTTGACCTCTCTGTGGTATTTGACACTGCAGACCATGTCCCCTTTCCTCAAACTTTACCTCCTTGCACTTCCATCACACCATGTTCTCCAGGGCCTCCTGCTTTTGGCCATCTCTTTGTGGCTCCTCTACTAGTTCCTTTTCCCCCCTGTTAAATGTTGATGCTCCCCAGGAATCTGTGGTGGCTCTCTTCTTTTAGCAGTATTCCCGATTCCCTGGGCAATCTCATCCATTCCCATGGCTGATGGTTCTCAAATGTCTTCAGGTAGCCCTCCTACCTGAGCTCCAAACTCAAAAGGGCCAATCACCCTGTGGACATTTTCACTTGGATGTTCCCTTGATGCCTCAAATTTAACAGCCCCTCAAATGGAATTCATTGTCTCTGCCCTGCTTTTTATTCTATTGTCTTTGTATGTTTGGCAACATCACCACTGGTCAATCAAATAAGCCAGACACCTGAACCATCTTACCTCCTAAATATTTCTTGAAACTATCCATGCATTTCCTTCTGTACTGCCTCTGCCCTAACCCAGGCTCATCCTCTCTTACCTGGTTCCAGAATCATTTTTTTCTAATAAGCAAATATAATCATTTCACTTCTCTGCTCTGGCTAAAATCTCATCTTCTTCCTATCCCATAGAAAGTGCTTTATAACCTGGTCCCACCTATACTCTCTCCATCGTTTGCCCAGCCTAATTTATAGCCGTATGAATGACTGGCCTCTCCCTGAATCTGACATGCTCTTTCAAGCCTTCAGTACCTTTGGATATGCTATTTCCTCTGCCTGGAATGCACTCACTCTCTTGGCAAATGCCTTTTCACCCTTCAAGTCTCAGCTTGTGTGACCTCCTCTGTGAAGTTTCCTCTGATGCCACTGGGCCAACGTAGAGGTTCCCACTTGGAACATTCTGATGGCATTTTGAACATGCCTTCATGATAACAATGATTACATTGTACTCTAATTGTCTGAACATCTGTCTCCCAATTAGGCTGTAATCTCCTTGAGGGCAGAGATTTAATCTTTCCATCTTTGCATCCCCTGCATGTAGAGTATACTAATCAGTCTCTGGATCAAATGAATAAATATGAGTTCCTCTCCCCATAGGTGACTTCTTCTGATTTTGCACACAAGGGGGAGCTATGCTCCCTTATCACCCTGCCCTATACTTATAAGTCAATACTAACTGAGTATCACCAATACAGAGCTAAGGACTGGGCACAAAGGGATGTGACTAATTCTGTCAACTTTTAGTACTTTCTTAAAATTCTCAGAAAGCCTCTTCCAATAGTTAGAGTCTCCAAGACTAATAAAGACCCAGACACAAATTTTCGTGTTTAATTGAATCGAAACATACATCTCAATCTTAGCTGAAATGAGTAACTAAGAATTCATGAATTAAATTCTTTTATAAAATATGTGATAGTGATATTTATTTTAAAGCAGATGTTCACTGACCTAAGAATTCTTTATTTATGACATTTAGACTGAAGCTACTATATTTTTAAATAAAAGTCCATAGGAGGAAGGCCTATAAAATGTAAAATATGTTGGCTAATAAGATAGGAAGATAAAGTGAGGCTAACAGCAAGAACACGTGTTATATGCTGGAATTCAAAAAGGAGTATTTTTAATATATGTGAATAAGAGATAATATAATGTATTTTGGTCAGGTTTAAATATTATTCCTGCATTTATTTTAAAGGGAGGTTATAAAAAAATTTAGAAGAACGTTTCATCTCTATTAAGATATGCTTAAAATAAACACTAACAAAAGGCTTTTTGTATTTTAAATATAGAAGAACAACGTTAACTTATTTCCAATTCTCCAAAATGTCATATTTAGGCCGGGAGCGGTGGCTCATGCTTGTAATCCCAACACTTCGGGAGGCTGAGGCGGGTGGATCATGAGGTCAGGAGATTGAGACCACAGTGAAACCCCATCTCTATTTTTAAAAAATACAAAATGTCATATTTATTAAAGATGACAGAAGCGAAAAGACCATTGGTAAATGAAATTTGCCTTTCTGAATTTCTTCTTGTTCAGTTTCATAATTTAGGTCCTCCTTTATTTGCATTGCCTAATTTAAAGTTAATTTTTCATGACCCCGACCCTAATTTGGTTTTCATTATTAAGCTAACAGGGCTTATGCATGAAGAGGTGGGAGTGAAATGAGAAGACCCCACACCCAGCAGTCCTGCTTTTCCTACAAAGCTTGTTTCCCTGGGGAACATCTTTCTTCCTGGCTTGTCAAGTAACGTCTGACAGTAGAATTAGTTTTAATGTGAGAAAATCTCATATCAATATTAATTTGACCCACTCCTCCCCTACCTCACCACCATGACTAGGATGTATGCACTGTGTACATTGATATAAATTATAAATAAACAGACACAAGATAGTCAAACATACTCCTACAAATTTAGATAAACAGAGACACAGACACAAAAACCACCCAGACTCTGTCATTCTCAGTAATATAGACACCTGTGTACTTCATCAGAGACCCGTGTGACAAAATTGGGATGCTTTCTCATGGGGTGGGGGGAGCTTCCCATACTTTAGGGTCCTCCTATCTCACCTGGCCTAGGGAGGAGGAGGAACTATCCTCCCTTTCTGGGCTCCCTTTATGTACTGAAGACTTCATTATGCTCAATCTTATTATAGACACAGTTACCCAATCCTTACCTACCACAGGTTGAAGTGGAGTTCCTATGTGTGTATAAGGGGTGAGTAAAACATAAAGTTACAATCTTTAAGAAAACTCAGCCTAGAACAACCTCCAGCCTTCATCATTCAAAGTTATGTGCTAGTGTCCTGTGGCCTCTCTTGTAGCCTGACAGGACTTTCTTCTTGAAGTTTCCCCCCTGCCCACCTCCCCCATCTGCTGGAACCCATAGAGTAAGGGCCACTAATTCTCCACAAGCGGGGAGTGGGTGACATGGCTGGAGTTGCCAAGACCTCTGACTGGTAATGCACAGCTACTGCAATGTGATGCTTTTTTCTCTGAGTGGGGTAGACCCCATTAAACGTTTACAGCTGTGGTTAGCCATGGGGACCCTGTCAGGAACTGATGTCCTAGACTTTCCTCTTCAAGGAAAGGGTCTGTGTATATATGTGTATCTGTGTATGAATGTATATGTGTGTTGTTGCACAAAAGTAGGAGTTAAGTGGAAAAATGGAACAAGATCTGAAAAGTGGATTGAATGTGGCTAAGGAATTCAAGGGTGCAGAATTATGCAAGCCAAACTATCCAGACTCGAGTTAAACTGGGATGATGATTCGATGAATATCTTTGCGACACTTATGGCCTTAAGAGGTTTTCCTTGCCTCCCCAGTTTCTTACCAAACTCTCTCTTTGAAGAACTCCCACTTGATCTGAACTTTGTCTGGATGAAAGCAGGAAGTGTAGCCCTAGGTGCCAGGGTGGGAGCAAGCACTTCAAGACCCCCTCCAAAATCACCTGGACCGCAGAGAGCTAAGCAGCCGCATCCCCCACCACCCACATCCGGACCACTGTTCCCTACCTTCGCCTCTGTGTGTGGCCGCCTGCGCCTCTCGCCCGCCTTCTCCCGTGGAACCTCACACGAAGCGCCCCCAGGGATGTAAAGAGGGAACCAGGTCCCGACGTTCTGTGAACAAACACCTTACTCTCAGTGGGGGGTCCTGTCCGACCCCCACTCCTCTCCTAACTCACGTAAGGACCCGGCTGTGACCGGACAAACCGGGTCTGGGGTGCTTCCAGTCACTCTTCAAGTCACTCCCAAACTTCTCAAACTGCACCGAGGCTCTGCGGCGCCGTCTCCCTCTCCCGGCCTAGTACAGAACAGGCTGGGTGCGCCAGGACCGTAGTGCCGGCGTCTGCCAGCTCCGCAGCAGTCCCTCCAATCCCCCACCTCCTCTGCGCCCCCCACCCATACCCAGCAATCCCAGCAGCTCCAGCGCAAACCTAGAGATGCAGTTCCGGGTCTGGCGGGGCGCCGGCGCGGCTCGCAGGGCGGTGGGACCCCCGAGATCTCACGAGGATCCCCGGAGGGACACGTGACCCCAGGCTCTTAGAGGGGTTTGGGTCGGATGGGTGACTTGCTTTGACGCCTGGCCTGGTCTATGGGCGGCAGGTGATCGATGGTCTCGGACTTGGAGCCCAGACCCGACGGTGTCGAGAGGATTTGAGGAGCGTCTCCCCTCCCCATACCCTCTCCGCCTCCCACCCTCTCCCCAGCCGCGTGGGACTTGTGAAGGCGGACTTGCTTTTTTCGCCGCCCACACAACCGCACTAGCCGGGCCTTCAGCACCGACGGAACGTCTCTACCTGCGCCCCGCAAGCCCTCGCCGTCTCACCTCGCGCGCTGCGGTCCCCTGGAAGCACCTCCGCGGGTTCCCCGGCGCCAGCCTCCATCCCGCCTCACTGAGCCCCGCCCCATGGCTGAGCTGGGCCGCGCCGTCGCTTCCTCACCCCCAGCCCCGCCCGTCCCGGCGCAGAGTTGGAGAGGCACCGGACGAGAGAGGGCTCCGCGGGCCCAGCTGGGAGCCAGACCGGAGCCAAGTTGCAGTCCCGGGCTCCGGTGACGCCGTGGCCGCAGGTCAGATCGGGCTGGGGTTTTCCCGGCTCGCGGGCCTGGGCGCTCCAGGGCAGGGAGCTCCAAGGGCAGGGTCGGTGGGGGAGCCGCCGCTCCTCCACGTTATGGAAGGAAGGGGAATGCTAGCCCCTTGCGCCTCCGATCTTATCTTAAGGTTAAAACGGGCCCTGTTAGGGCCTGTCCTCTGCCCAATCAAGGTTTCGAGAGACTGGGTTCTTTGGGACCTGGGAATGTTGGGTGGCCTAGTTTGCCTGGGCCTACGGGTTCTTCTCCTGGCACCAGCACAACATACCAGGGAGGGAGCTTTGGGCTTTAGGATCCAAACTTTCCCCCTCAGCCCTCCCTTGGGACCAAGATGGCCTTGAACCATCTTCCTCCCACCTCAGGGCCACCAGGGTCACCACTCTAGGGCTTCAGGCTGGAAAAGCGGCCATGTGGGGCAAGAACAGGCAGGCCTGTGTTCTCCCTCTGGTTCTGCCGCTGGCTCTGCCTGGGGCTTCACTGCCCTGTCCTGGGGTTGTGCCTTCCTGTCAGGGTTGTTGAGAAGTTACTGCCCCGTCGTTTTGTAAATCATTAAGGGCAACCCACCCACAAGGAGTGGTGATTAAGCATGTCCACCTTCTTCTTCAGCTCATCCCCACACAGCCTGGTCTGAAAGCCCATTTCATGCCCTTAAGGGCTGAGTGGTACATTAGCGTTGGGGCCCAGGATCCTGAAGACATGGTGGCGGGGCCCGGGGGTAGGGGGGTAAGAATATCTTGGGATCAGGGAAGGACCGCTGTGGCTACTTCAGTATATCCAGCTTTACAGTTTCAACCATCCAGAGCCCAGCTCTTCACTCACTATTAAAAGGCCAGCACCTGGACAGATTCTGTGAAATGCAGCAGGTGATACTGAGCTTTCCGGTTATGGCAGGGCCTAGGTTTTTTCATTTAACAGGAGATGGAGTAGGGATGAGGTCATTCCCTGGGTTCTCTCCTCTAGGCAATCCATCCAGGAACCCTGATGTTTGGCTGGGGATGAGGCTTTCCCTGAGCTCCTTTCTTCCTCTATCCTATCCCCAATCTCCAGGTTGCCTTTAGGAGGTCTTCACTGGCTTTAGGTACTCCTTGCTCCACTCAGGAGTCCCAGCCTGAGTCCTCTGCTGCTTCTGTTTCCCTGTTGACTCTGGGTGGAGAGAGAGAGCAGGAAGCTTGCACTAAATACATGAGCACCTAGTAGTGCATCCCTTCTGGATCCAACCAGAGGAGCCAAGTTCCCGCCTACCCTCTCTATATCACATTTGCACACCTGTCACTTTTCGTGCTTTGAATTCAACCTCATTCTCACATCTGATTCTGGTAACCACGCTGAGAAGTAAACAGTTTAGGCATATTTGCTCCCATAGCTGGAAGAGGAAACCAAGGATCAGATTGGAGAAGTGATTTATCTAAGATCCCACAGTGGACTGGGAGCAGCACTGAGACCTCAGGCTAGTCTCCTGATCCCCAACCAGGGCTCTGTACAAGGAATACACTCTGTGGAGTGCTGGGTCAAAGCAGGGTTTTCCAACTAATCTTAGAAGGTAAAGTCCATGAAGGTATGTACCAGGGATTTCTGTTTGTTTTGTTCATCATTTAATCTCCAGTGTTTATGTCAGTGGCTGGTTTGTAGTGGTGCTCATGAAGTATTTGCTGAATGAATTAAAGAATTTTGGGAAAGAGTGAGTCTCTTGAACTTTGCTACCTACTGTGACCTTGGCCCAGCCCCAGGCCTTGATTCACAGAGGCCTACAGAGTCCTTGACCTGATTCTTCTGAGTAGCTCGGGCTCATTCTCTGTCCTTTTTCTAGGGTCTCCATTTTGGGACATTCTAATCCCTGAGCCCCTATTATTTTCATCATGGTCTTCTGCCTGGCTCTAGCATGGACACTTCTGGTTGGGGCATGGACCCCTATGGGTGAGTACAGATTGGAGGAGAAGCATGGTTAGGAGCAGAGGAACCCAGCATCCTCTGGGCTCCCCAAGGACAAGATCTGTGTGATATTCTTCTGTATCCTTAGTCTCTAGCTGACACAGTGCCCTACAAGTGAGAGTTGCCCATTTCTAGCTGTTGAAGAAATGGATGGATAATGGAATGAAAATTATCCCCAAATACACAGAGTTAGGGAGCCTTCAGCTGCTGTCAGCACTTCCTATTTTATTCTTACAGTTTGGGGGCCCTTTCTCTCTCCTCTGTCTTCTCTTGTTTTCCATAAAGTGAGGGCCTCTGACTCAAAATAGGAAAAGATTGATTAGACACACAAGACAATAAAGGATCTTGGGATCAGATTGGACCCAAAGCTGAAAGGGAGTCATCAATATTTTTAAACATTATGATCAAAGACAAAAGCAATGTCTTCCACAAGAGTTTCATGTTGCCTTCAGCGGACAGTTTCTCTCTGGAATCTGAGGCTGCTCTCTGTAGTCCGGATCTCTGTGGAGGGAAGTGGGCTTACAGTGCCACAAGTTAAATTTAAAAGATCAAGTCTCTGATCACTGGGGATGGGAGATGCAAAAGCAGAAAGCAGAGAAAACTTGTAGAAGGATCTGTCTTGGCTGGAGGTAACAGGATGGTGACACCTTCCCTACAACTTCTCCCTTGCCAGAGCTGCTCACCTCCACATTCCTTCCAGCCCTCTTCTTTCCTTGGCTTTGGATTTTACTTTTCTCCCTCAGCTCTCACCTCTTATCCCCAAGAGGCACTTTCCCTGTACTGTCCTGCAAAGGCTCGCTCCTTTATGTGCCACAGGCTCATTTTATTTTAGAGATCACATGTGTGGCCCTGCCCAAAGTCTTGGACCCTTAGCTGGGTTCTTTGCTCGAGCATAAGGCCCTAAGTCATGTTCCCCCCTAACTCTCTGCTGAGTGAGTGTGCAAATGTGTGTGTCTGTTCTCTGAGGTGAGCAGAGAGGAAGCCCCAGGCCTATAGACTCCTAGTTTGGGGGAAAGAAACAGGCCGGCCATCTGATCTACTGATCAGAAAGATCCCTGCTCCATCCCCGATTCCATGATCCATTCTGGATCTTCCCTCTATCCCTCATTCCTTAGTTCTTTGCCCAGCAGCTGAGTGCTCCCTCCTGGACCCTCATTTTGGAGAGTACAACAGGATCAAGAGGAGGAATTGTGTGGGGAACAAGATGCCCCAGAGAAGGGGCAAAGTCATCCATATCACCAGTCCAGTCCCTGGTCCTACCCAAGAAACTGGGGAAAAAAGCAGTAGCAACACCACACCCCTGCCCTGGGCTCTGCTCAGCCAGAGAGGACTAGTCCCCTCACCACACTGACCCTGCCCAGGGATGGGTCACAGAATGGCATGTCCTTCTCGGGTGTGGAGTGTGGCTAGCTCTTGCTCTGTGTGGTGTCTTAGGACTGGGGATGGATTCTGTCCTGTTGTGTCCCCTCAGGGAACTGAAGTTTGAGGGGAGTAAAGTCCTCTGCATCCTACTGCCCACCGCCACTGCTCTCCTCCAGCCCCCTCTCCCTCTCTCAGGCCATCTGTCAGCACACACTGCTCCCTGCGCCACTACTTTTTGGCTCCCTGCCATGTCTCCCCCACTGAGCGGCTTGAAGATCTGGCTTGAGTTTGGACACGCTTTGCTCTGGTTTTTCCCTCTGTACCCTACCTCTCACATCCACTCCAAGTATCCACTTTCTGCTGCTCCAAGTGCCAGGCTCACAGCACCCATATCCAGCAGGCCTGCCTGTCCTCTCATGCACTGACTTGCCCAGCTGCCCCTTCCCTCCATTCTCACACAGGAGCTCAGAACCCCATTTCGTGGGAGGTGCAGCGATTTGATGGGTGGTACAACAACCTCATGGAGCACAGATGGGGCAGCAAAGGTGAGTGAGAGCCAAGTGGGGACAGAACCCCAGGGCCAGGGGGGTACTGCTGCTGCGAGGCAAGAGCTGGCAAGTACCAGCAAAGGCCATCCATTTCCAAGGTTTTAGGATCCATGACATGGAGGGAAGCCTGGGACAGAGGGGGTCTAGAATGCACCCTGAAGATTCATCCTTATCCTTACCACTCCTGCCCCAGGCTCCCGGCTGCAGCGCCTGGTCCCAGCCAGCTATGCAGATGGTGTGTACCAGGCCTTGGGAGAACCCCACCTGCCCAATCCCCGAGACCTTAGCAACACCATCTCGAGGGGCCCTGCAGGGCTGGCCTCCCTGCGAAACCGCACAGTGTTGGCCGTCTTCTTTGGTGAGAACTTCAACCTCTGGGGGAAGGAAGCCAGTGGGGTTGGGTGGACACTCTGCATGTGAAGAGGGGTCAGAGGATGAGAGAGAAGTGACGGAGAGCCTGAGGGATGAGGGTGAGAGGTGGAGGAGGCAGTGGGGTATGGTAGAGGTAGAAGCAGGTGGAGGGAGGGTCCATGCTGAAGTGAACTCTGGTTGGGGAGGCAGAAATCTGCCCCAGGCAGAAAGATGAGGGGTGGGGTTAGGGAAAGGGGACATCCCTCCATGTTGGGTTGCTGGTAGGGGTAAGAGGGTGGCAGAGATAGAAACATGAAAATAATCTGGGAGGGACTCTCCATGGGACCCTGTTCTTAGGCATTGCCCCATGGCTTCTAGGACAGGCTCAGGGCAGGGTTCTGATTCTGGCAGAGTGGACTGAGGAGAAGTCAAAGTGGGGGTGCTAGGGTGGCTTGACCCCAGTGACTGAGGGTTGCTGGCTGGCCCATCAGGAATGCCTAGTTCCTGCAGCATGTTGGAGCTGGTGCTGCCAGCCCCTTTGCCTAGGCACACTCACAGGGCACCTCCCAGTTACCAAGGAGAAAGCCAAACTGTCAAGGACAACAGCTTGGAGCAGGTGCAGGCACACAGGGGCAGAAGAGAGAAAGGACTGGGAGGGAGTGCCTGAGGTCAAGGCTTGGACTTGCCCATAAGGGCTGCTGAGTCTTTTGAAGCTTCAGGGGAGGGAAGGAGGCTGGATGCCTAGGGTAGGAGGCAAAGTGGCCCTCCGCTGGCCCTAGCACCCCCTCCTGCATTGCCCACAGGCTATCACCTGCTCTCGGACCTGGTGAGCGTGGAAACGCCCGGCTGCCCTGCCGAGTTCCTCAACATCCACATCCCGCCCGGAGACCCCGTGTTCGACCCAGACCAGCGTGGGGATGTGGTGCTGCCCTTCCAGAGGAGCCGCTGGGACCCCGAGACCGGACGGAGCCCCAGCAATCCCCGAGACCTGGTGAGGCGGGGAAGGCGGCGGGAAGGGGCCGCACCCCTGCCAGGTGGGGCCAGGGCTGCGGGCCTGGCAGGGCCTGACGGGGAGGGGCGCCCACTCCCCAGCCGCGGACAACCGCTGGGACCCGGCCTTTCCTGGCCCGCCGCCGCCCCTCGACCCCATCTCACCCGCCGCGTGCCCCGCAGACCAACCAGGTGACGGGCTGGCTGGACGGCAGCGCCATCTATGGCTCCTCGCACTCCTGGAGCGACGCGCTGCGGAGCTTCTCCGGGGGACAGTTGGCGTCGGGGCCCGACCCCGCCTTCCCCCAAGACTCGCAGAAGCACCTGTTAATGTGGGCGGCGCCCGACCCCGCCACCGGACAGAGCGGGCCCAGGGGGCTGTACGGTGAGGCCGCCGGGGCGGGACGGGACCGGCTGGGGGTCTGCGAGTGTGGGCTCCCCCGATCACGCTACCGCTCATCTCTTCCCCTGCGCCCCCACGTCGGATGCAGCCTTCGGGGCGGAGCGAGGGAACCGGGAGCCCTTCCTGCAGGCGCTGGGTCTGCTCTGGTTCCGCTATCACAACCTGTGCGCGCAGAGGCTGGCCCGCCAGCACCCAGACTGGGGGGACGAGGAGCTGTTCCAGCACGCGCGCAAGAGGGTCATCGCCACCTACCAGGTCAGCCGTCCGCGCCCCGCGACGTCCCCCCTCCCGCGAGCAAGTCCACGGGAGACTCCGCTGCCCCACGGAGCTCCCCATCTGTGGACAACCTCCACCCAGAAACCCCTCCCCAGACAGCCGAGGTCTAGGGAAGCCCCAGTAAATGATAGGGAGGCACAGCGCTGTTTAGAGGAGAAATCTGGCTGGTGATTATTATTTATCACCTCCCAACCCCCCTTCCCCGCTCCCCCAAATCCCCTGGTTCCTTGAGGAGGCAGGCCTCACACCGCTCCTGTTTGAGTTGCTTCTCCCATGACTGACCCTGCCTGGTCCTCATCTCCACCTGGAAGCCGTCCTTGGGCTCAGACCCTTCCAGGCCCCGCCCCATCCAACTGGAGCCTCCCCTCGCCTCTCTCTGCCCCTCAGAACATCGCTGTGTATGAGTGGCTGCCCAGCTTCCTGCAGAAAACACCCCCGGAGTATACAGGTGAGGGAGTGGGGAAGGAGGATGGGAGGGCTTTCGTGAGTGTGTTTTGTGGGGTGGGGTGGGGAGTACGTTGGGGATTTTAGGGCTAAATTCTTCTGTCCTCTCTTCTCCTGTTTCCCCAGGATACCGGCCATTTCTGGACCCCAGCATCTCCTCGGAGTTCGTGGCGGCCTCTGAGCAGTTCCTCTCCACCATGGTGCCCCCTGGCGTCTACATGAGGTGAGGGAGGGGCTCAAAGGTTTGTGTGCTGGGAGGGATGGGGCTGTCAACTGAAGAAAATCCGCCCTCAGGAGCTCTCTCTACAGGATTATCAGTCTGAAGTGTCCCCAAGGGAACGATGAATAGAGAGGGGAAGAAAAGCAATTGTTTTAAAAGATACATCACTGTGGTTTTTAAGCATTTTTACTTCCCTTCTCCTGCTGCTGGTGTAGATATTACCCTCCCCCCACCCATTAAATATAAAGTAATAAAGGTTCAGGGGTTGTCACAAAGCCCACTGGTCTAAACCTCATGTCTTGACACTACACTGGGGACATTTTTAGCTATAATCACAGGGCCCAGGGCCTGCAACCTTTTGGGGGCAGAGGGTTCTAAAATGTGTGCAATCTGAAGGAAAATATTGGCTTCAAAATAACGAAAAGGGAACTTGAAAAAGACACAGGCTGGGTGCGGTGGCTCACACCTGTAATCCCAGCACTTTGGGAGGCTGAGGCGGGTGGTTCACCTGAGGTTGAGAGTTAGAGACCAGCCTGACCAACATGCAGAAACCTCGTCTCTACTAAAAAAAAAAAAAAAAAAAGTATACACACACACACACACACACACACACACACACACAAAATTAGCTGGGCATGGTGGTGCATGCCTGTAATCCCAGCTACTCGGGAGGCTGAGGCAGAAAAATCACTTGAACTCGGGAGGCGGAGGTTGTGGTGAGCCAAGATCGTGCCATTGCACTCTGACCTGGACAACAAGAGTGAAACTCTGTCTCAAAAAAAAAAGATACATATTTAAATAAGTGTATATGAAACAAAGCATGTCCATTTATTTTTTTATAGTTGCTTTATAATTTAAAACAATTCATAGATTAGATTTACTCTGGAATAATCTCTGGGGTATGCCTGATGATGTACGAGACATAGACAATTGAGTTATTCACAGACAAGTAGTTTCAAAAGAACAATTTTTGAATCCTTTGAAAAGGTATATACGTACACATATGTTGTACATACAATTGTGTATGTATATATGTATTTCACATGTGTGTGTATATACATACATTGAGAGAGAGTCAGAGAGAGAGTGAGCGAGCTATGAGTACATTTAGATATTTGGTCTGATGTTGTTAATGAGGGAGTACATTTTAGATATTTGGTCTGATGTTGTGGATAGGACCTTCCAAAAGTCAGATCCCCCAGAACGTACCAAGGTCCGAACCACACACCACCTCAGAAAGGCCTGGGGTCCCTGGCTACCGCCTCAGAGAACAGAACTGATGCCTGACAGTATAACCCCATTACCTCAATCACCATCTCCCTGCTCTTTGCATTTCAGAAATGCCAGCTGCCACTTCCAGGTGGTCATCAATCGGAACTCAAGTGTCTCCAGAGCTCTCCGGGTCTGCAATAGCTACTGGAGCCGTGAGGTCCGAGCTGGGGGCCACAGAAGTGGTGGATATGTGTGTGTGCATGCGTGTGTGTGTGTGTGTGTGTGTGTGTGTGTGTGTGAGAGTGCATGGTGAAAGCAGGCAGTAAGGCTGAAGCGGACAGCTGGGATAGGCTGGGGTGAAGGAGGCAGCCTGGAGGACCTCAGGCATCTCCCCTACAAAGTCTGAGGTGACCAGGTAGCTGGACATGGCCAAAAGTCAAGCCACCACCCCAACCTCAGGGCTGTGGGAGAGCCAGTGGGGCCTGTGCAAGTATGGTTCTGCCTTTGTTGCTGCCTCCCATGTTTTCCCTCTCCTTCGACAGCTCTGGTTGTCCTGTAGGCCTTGGAGTACCCCAGCTAGTCTCACTTGCCCCAAGGAAACTTCCCATTAGACACACATCCCGGGCGGTGTGTGAATGCGTATGTGTGAGGGTGGTGGGGAAGAAGCAGGGGTTCTTAGAGATTATTGGGGATTGCCCATCCGTCCAAATCAGGCCAGCATGGATGAAGAGCATTGATCATGAATTTAAAGCAAAGCAAGATACTTTGTATAAAGTGTTTACTAAGGGGAAGGGAGTAGGGAGGAAGAGAAAAGAAGCCATAGAATCAGAGCCTGGAGCTGAGCTGAAAGAGGCCTCAGTGTCCCCCTCATCAAAGTCCCTTTTTATTAAGGGAAGGAAACTGTGTTCAGAGAGGGCCTGTGACTTGCCCGAAGTCATACAGCTGGTTAGTAACAGGACTAAGACCTAGATCTTCTAGTGAATTTGCCAACCACATTGTCAAGTCTCCCAAGGTCAAAGTAAAATTTTAAGATCCCTTGTGCTTGTATAGACCTCTGTCAGGCAGTATTGACTTTGGATGGGGACACCCCTCACCCTGAGTGGGGAATCAACCTGCAGAGCAGGAATGTCCCACCAGTTTGGGAGCAAACAGTAGGACTGGGTGGGCTCAGGGATAAGGATGATGGTGTGGAGGGAGCCTGGCTATCTAACCTCTGACTCCATTAACCACGCCCCTCTCCTCCCCACCCACAATCTATAAAGCACCCAAGCCTACAAAGTGCTGAAGATGTGGACGCACTGCTGCTGGGCATGGCCTCCCAGATCGCAGAGCGAGAGGACCACGTGGTGGTTGAAGATGTACGGGGTGAGTCTGAGGCTGTCCCTGCAGGTTGTGAACTCCTGGCCTCTGGGAAGAGGCTCAGCTGGACTTCCAGAGCCAGGTATGAGGGGGTACCTGGGGCTGGGAGCCTGCACTGCACTCACTGATGAGAGAGCTTCTGACATGCTGATCATGGCTCCTTCTGGCTCAAGTCTTCTGGGGCTGGTTGGAGCCTGGGGCCTGGACTGGAGACTGCTGTGGTGGCCCTGAGCTCCCTCAGACTGTCTGGTATCTCGTCTCCAGATTTCTGGCCTGGGCCACTGAAGTTTTCCCGCACAGACCACCTGGCCAGCTGCCTGCAGCGGGGCCGGGATCTGGGCCTGCCCTCTTACAACAAGGCCAGGGCAGCGCTGGGCTTGTCTCCTATTACCCGCTGGCAGGACATCAACCCTGTGCTCTTCCGGAGCAATGACACTGTGAGGAGGGGTCAGGACCCCGAGGGTAGGGTGGGAGGGACAAGGCACGTGGGACTGAGTCATGGGAGATAGGTAGTGAAACTTGAGCACAGAGACAAGCACCTAGTGGGAGGGGCAGGGCTTACCCAGGTCACTTTTCCCAATATTACATATCAGGATGAAGATTACCAGACCAGCAAGATTTGGCTTTGCACTCTGATTGTTCAGAGCCAGCAAGCATGTATTGAGCATCTATTGTTTGCCAGGCACTTAATAGGCACTATCTCATTTACTGTTCTCTCCACCCTCCTGAGTGGGTATAGAAGGTCCTTGACTTAGGAACAATCTGTGCTTTCTTGCACTGATGTTTAAGCTGCCTTTCAGGAGTCAGCTGTTACACCTTGAGCTATCACCTGGACTGGTGGCATGCCTGCTAGCCAAGAGACCAGACTGGGGCACCTTACCATCTTGACACAGCAGTGTTTCTACAATTGTGTGCCTACTCTATTGCATTTTGCCCTTACCATTTTATAAAATTATTGGAAAGTGGAGGTTTGAAAGGCCAATAAAGAAGTGATATGAGCATGGGGGCTCGTAAACTTTATAAAATCAATATATAGATAGGAATCACCAGGCATACCAAGAGTAGCAAATCTTTAGCTTCAAATGGGCCTCAGTGGAATTAAGCTGGTCAAGTGCTATTTACACTGTGGAGAAAAAAACTAAAGTAAAGGTCAGGTAATGCTGGTGATATGTTTTTGAAAACTGTCTCTAAAAGGCAATATATAATCAGGCATTTGATTAAAAAAAAATTTAGTTCTAAAGAATAGAAACCTTTTATAACACATCATTCTGCCATTCAACTTTTGCGCTTCTGGTTTTGTCCCTTCAACTTTCATACCTTTTCAAGAACAAGTTATGAATGGGGATTGGCTGGCTGTTTTATTACTTTCTAGAATAGGCAGCTGAATGTGTGAGAGGGTTCCCATAATGGAGTTCACTTATGTAAAGCACTCAGAGCAGTGCCTGGGGCATAATAAGCACTATAGAGGAGTGAGTTGCTGTTACTGACATTTATTATTATCATCCCTGGGGCTAATCCCTGCGAACCACCTCTTTGCCTGAGGGTGGGTGCCGTGTCCTTGCTGTTACTCCTGCCCCTTCTTGGTTCCAGGTACTGGAGGCCACAGCTGACCTGTACAAGCAGGACTTGTCCTGGCTGGAGCTGCTCCCTGGGGGACTCCTGGAGAGCCACCGGGACCCTGGACCCCTGTTCAGCACCATCGTTCTTGACCAATTTGTGCGACTGCGGGATGGTGACCGCTACTGGTTTGAGAACACCAGGAATGGGTAAGGCCTGCTAGGGTAAGGTAAGCTCTACCTCAGCCTGGGCCGCAGACCCTCTCCCTGGCCTTAGACAGCCCCCCTGCGCCCTTGATTCCAAGCCAGCCCACCGCCCCCTTCCCAACACCTCTGGGTCTCTTTTCTCACCTGGCTCCTTGGGTCTGGGGTTGCTGGAGGCCTGCATTCCCTTCCCATCCCAGTGACTTCTATTTTCTCCAACTTAGGCTGTTCTCCAAGAAGGAAATTGAAGAAATCCGAAATACCACCCTGCGGGACGTGCTGGTCGCTGTTATCAACGTTGACCCCGGTGCTCTGCAGCCCAGTGTCTTTGTCTGGCATAAAGGTGAGTGGCCAAGGGGTGACTGGAGGAGTGGTGGGTCTGGAGCCTCGTCCCTCTTCAGCTCTGGGCTTGGCTCAGTGTGGCTGAACGTCAACCTCTGTGCTCCAAGAGGGGAGTGAGCTGTGGTTCTGCCCTTGGGAACTCCAGGTGCCAGGGCCGCCACCTGCAGCTGTGTAGGGTCCCCTCTGCACAACTCCAGAAAGTACTGAGTGAGGGCAGAACCAAGACTCAGAGAGAGCTGGTGAGGAGGTTCACATTCGGCTGAGATGGAGCTAGGGCTGGGTATAATATTAGGAGGGCTCTGTGCGGTGAGGATATCCCAACTCTACAGCAGTGAGGGAAGAGTGTGTGTGTGTGTGTGTGTGTGTGTGTGTGTGTGTGTGTGTTTGTACATACACTTGTGTGTGTGAGGGAGAGATGGAGGTTGGGATTCATTTTTTACCCCACTTGTTACCCAAGGAAGCCCCTTCCCCTCAGCTACCCAGAGTGCCCCCACCCCCTTTCTGCCACCCTAACCTCCTCAGTGATCCTGTGCCAGCACCTGTGGCCCAGCACCCAGGACTCTGGCTTCCTCTGCCTCCCCAGGAGACCCCTGTCCGCAGCCAAGACAGCTCAGCACTGAAGGCCTGCCAGCCTGTGCTCCCTCCATTGTTCGTGACTATTTTGAGGGCAGTGGATTTGGCTTCGGGGTCACCATCGGGACCCTCTGCTGCTTCCCTTTGGGTAAAATGATGGACAGAGTGGAGTGGGGTGAGGGATACAAGCTAGGGGATGCAGTTTGGGTGGTTCCACTAATGACAACAAACCACGCAGAGCATGGTCCCTCTGGGTAGGAGAATGAAACACTAGAGGAGGAAGGGACAAGAGAAGTGTGACCTACAGAGAAGTCAGCTCCAGGGAGGATTGCCTCCCTGTTTTCCTGGGACTCCCCGCAGGGCCCAGCATTGGTCAGGAGCCAGGGGGAATCTGTAATCCACAGCTTTTTGCAGGCCTGGGCCTAGAGGACTGTCAGAGGCAAATCCCTGTTTAAGAACAAGGGCTAAGGCCCGGCGCGGTGGCTCACGCCTGTAATCCCAGCACTTTCAGAGGCCAAGGCAGGCGGATCGCCTGAGGTCGGGAGTTCGAGACCAGCCATGATCAACATGGAGAAACCCTGTCTCTACTAAAAATACAAAATTAGCTGGGCATGGTGGCGCATGCCTGTAATCCCAGCTACTCGGGAGGCTGAGGTAGGAGAATCAAGTGAATCCGGGAGGCAGAGGTTGCAGTGAGCTGAGATCACACCATTGCAGTTGCAATGAGCTGAGATTGCACCATTGCAGTCCAGCCTGGGCACAAGAGGGAAACTCTGTGAAGAAAAGAAAAGAACAGAAAAAAAAGAAAAGAAAAGGAGGAAAGGAGGAAAGGAGGGAGGGAAAGAAGGAAGGAAGGGAAAGAAAGAGAGAGAGGAAGGGAGGGAGGAACGGAGGGAGGGAGGGAAGAAGGGAGGGAAGGAGGGAGGAAAGGAAGAAGGAAGGGAGGGAGGGAGGGAGGAAGGAAGGTAGGAAGGAAGGGAGGGAGGAAGGGAGGAAGGGAAGGCTGGGGCAGATCTAGTCACTGGAGTGAGGCTTGGGGCTTAGTCTTTGGCAAGGCTGTGTGTGGGTCAACTAGCAGCCTGGTGGGGTGAGTCTAGGCTCTGACACAAAGACTCTGGACTTAGTCTCTGGCTAGTAAGGGACATGAGTGGTAGAATATGAGGAGGCAACGTGGGCATCTTAGATGCTACCCAAAGCTCCCCATGGGATACAGAGCAGCTTCCCCCAGGGACCTTCACAATTTGAAACAATTGAGCAAGCTGACCTAGGGGGTAGGGACAATAGGTGGTACTGCCAGGAAAGGAGCTGAGAAAGGAGCCGCTTCCAACCCCCCGAGCCACACCTCTCCCTGAGCGTCCTACTGCCTCTGCCCTCCCAGTGAGCCTGCTCAGTGCCTGGATTGTTGCCCGGCTCCGGATGAGAAATTTCAAGAGGCTCCAGGGCCAGGACCGCCAGAGCATCGTGTCTGAGAAACTCGTGGGAGGCATGGAAGGTAGGCCTAGGGCTGGCCAGGGTGGTGGTAGGGAGGACATGGCTCAGCACTACAGCTACCCACCTCCACCCCAGCAGCCTCAGGAAAAGGCCTCCCTTTTCTAGGACTGTAGGCAAGACCACAGTGGCATTAAGCAGAAGTTGGACCTGGAGTCCTGCAGCCTCCGGAGTTCCTCACGTGCAGGAGTCTTTGAACCCTGCCTAGATCTTACAGGGTTACTATGACTGACGATTCCCTGGGAACTGCTGATTTGTAGCATCTCACGCTGGAAGTCCAGGCAACAGAGAAGTGATTAATGAAGGTCCAGAGTCAGACTGGAATTGGAATCTTGGTTCCACCACCACTATGGGCTATAGGGCCTTAGGCAGATTTTTGAATCTCTCTAAACCTTTTTTTTTTTTTTCTTATCCATAAGATAGGAATAATAATAGCACCTACCTCACAGGTTTATAATGAAATGAAATAGTTCATGCAAAGCACTTGGTATAGTATTGAGCACTTAGAAAACATTCAGGAAATGATAGTTACTATTCTTTTCATGTGGCTACAGGCACAGCCAGGCTTTCAGGGAGGGAATGACCCTCAGTACCCCAGAAGGGGACAATGAACTGTGGAGGCCTCAATCTAATTTCAGCCCTGAGCTGGCCCTCTTCCTCCCAATGTACCTCTGGCGGATCCCAACTGACAAAGCCCTGTCTCTCTCCCCCCAGCTTTGGAATGGCAAGGCCGCAAGGAGCCCTGCCGGCCCGTGCTCGTGCACCTGCAGCCTGGGCAGATCCGTGTGGTAGACGGCAGGCTCACCATGCTCCGCACCATCCAGCTGCAGCCTCCACAGCAGGTCAACCTTGTCCTGTCCAGCAATCGTGGACGCCGCACTCTGCTGCTCAAGATCCCCAAGGAGTATGACCTGGTACTGCTCAGCTGGCACCTGGCTCCTTGTCCACAGCCAACGCCAGGGAGGCAGCCAGGGGGAGGGGAAGGAGCACGGGGCCAGGAGGCAGGAAATGGTAGTTACTGTGCAGGAGTCCGGCTTCTTGTTCCCCGGTGGAGTACCTGATAGAGAAACTTGGACACATTTATCCTGCTCCGGGCCTGCTGGATGACATAATCTCCATGGTTTCCACCTAACTCTTGCAACCACAGTCTGCCTCCTCCTTTTCTGAGGACAACCTGTCAGGTCCCAGCTGGGTGTCCTTGGAAGAAGCAAAGCCCTCTTCCCTGTCCTCTTATCTCAGGATGTAGTGAATTTTTAGAGATTTTGGAGGAGAGCTAAATCAGAGGCCTGGCCCATGATCCCCTCCATCCTCTGGCCTCCCTGCCCTCCTCTCCCTTCTCCAGTATGGAACAGAGGGAAGAATGTCCTTGTACACATGCCTTTAAATGCAAACTCTGCACCTATGAGCAAGTCACTTAACCCTACTGAGCCCCTTTCCTCTTCTGTAAAAGGAGATACAATATCTCTTTTGCAAGGTCACTCCAGTGGCCCCTCTGACATAATCCACATAAAGTGCCTAACCTCAAGAGGCCTTGGCAAATGGTTGCTTTTGCTCGGGCTGCCCCCTTAGGTGCTGCTGTTTAACTCGGAGGAAGAGCGGCAGGCGCTGGTGGAAAACCTCCGGGCAGCTCTGAAGGAGAGCGGGTTGAGCATCCAGGAGTGGGAGCTGCGGGAGCAGGAGCTGATGAGAGGAGCTGTGACGCGGGAGCAGCGGAGCCACCTCCTGGAGACCTTTTTCAGGCACCTTTTCTCCCAGGTGTGTACATGGGATCAGATCAATCCTTATGCTGTGGTGGCATCCTTACCTGTGTGAGGCCATGAGGTGAGTCCAGGGGAAGTCAGAGCCCAGAGTTCTCAGCTAATAATCAAGTTTATTGCAATTTTGGATGAATCACCAGACTTTATCATAAGGAGTTGCCCCGCCCCCATCTGAACCCCACCTCCAGCTACGAGGCTTCAGTGGGGGGATGCCCAGGAATGGGCTTCTCTGCATTTGTTGCTTATCGCTCTCCTCAGGGCTGCCCAGACTTTCCATCCTCGCTCATCTCAGCCTGCCCCAAAGGCTGCAGAGCCCCAGGGCAGTGTGGGCACCATGAGGGATATTGTTCACCCCTCCTTGGGGGAGTGCAGCTGCCAGAGCCCTCCATGGGGCATTGATGTCCACCTTGCAGGCTTCTGAGAGAGATTGGGAGGATATAGAGAAACAAGACAAAAATTCAGAGACTTGAGTCCACAGCTGGCACAAAAATAAAGGCAGCCTGGGAGCAGGGTAGTGGAGTGGAGAAACGTGGTAGATAAAGATAAATATGGTCAGGTGTGGTAGCTCACACCTGTAATCCTGGCACTTTGGGAGGCGAGGCAGGTGGATCACTTGAGGTCGGGGTCTGAGACCAGCCTGGCCAACATGGCAAAACCCCATCTCTACTAAAAATACAAAAATTAGCCAGGTGTGGTGGTGGGTGCCTGTAATCCCAGCTACTAGGAAGGCTGAGGCAGGAGAATCACTTAAACCTGGGAGGCAGAGGTTGCAGTGAGCCGAGATCACGCCACCGCACTCCAGCCTGGGCAACAGAGTGAGACTCCATCTCAATTAAAAGAAATATATATATACATATATATACACACACACACACACACACACACACACACACACACACACACAGAGCATGGTTCTCCCACTGAAGAAGCTTATCATCCCACTGGGAAGACAGAACGTGCACAGAAAGGAAGATAACTGGCAAAGAATGAAGGTTACAAAAGTGATTCAGGAAATCAGCGATCCAGGAGCTCAGAGAAGACAGTGAGCCTTCGGCATGCTGCGAGGTCATGATGGAGGTTATATTTGGCAAGGACTTAAAGTTGGAGAAGTTTTGGCTCAGAGGAAAGGAACAGGAGGGACTGAACAGAGGTCTCCATGGAAGAGCAAAAAAATTAATGTTTGAGGAGAAAGAGCAGGGTCATGTGGCTGGGGAGAGGATTCATGAAGGAAGCATCCATTGAACAGACATTTACTCTGTACCGGGAACATGATTTAAAGTCATTTGAGGACAAACAAGTTGAACTTGAATATGTACAAGAACAGAGGGACCCTCAGCTGGGTGACTTCTTACCAGAGCCCAGGCAGGACTGGGCGTCTTCACTCATTGAGGATCCACTGGGGTTATGGGAACTCCCTGTGCTGAGACATGAAGGGTGCTGATATATCCTGCGGGTAGCTGTCAGTGTCTCATATCTGCACAGTGATTTCAGCTTTCAGAACATTTTCAACACAACCACTTTCGTTGATTCTCACAGTAAACCTGTGAGATAAGTAGAGCAGATGAGGAAATGAATCCCAGGCAACCGAAGAGACTTGCCTGAGGTCATGCACCAAGCAGGTGACAGAGACAGGGACATGAACCCGGGTCTCTTGCCTTCAGCCCTAGGCTCTTTCCACTACAGCACCTTGTTTGAAGCTATAAGGTTTACCTCATGAAACCATCACCAGACTTGGAGTAGGCACCTCACTTGACAGGCAGGAAAGACAGGTACTGTGGCCCGTGGCCTGCCTGCTTCCTCACTGTCTGTTCTCTCATGCTGGGACAGCCCCTGGGTGGGCTGGGGATGGCCACAATGAGAATTGCCCTTTTCCAAGCCCAGCTTTTCCTCAACCCAGCAGACGCCTTGTCTTAGTTAAAACTATTTTATGTATAAATAAGAGAAACCCCAATAAGCTAGCATTGACAAAGGGTCAGTTGACTGAGAATACAGAGATGTCTCAGGAATTCCAAAGGGAGGACCTAGAAAAGGAAAGCTGTCAGCCAGTGAGGCCACGGCTCTCCTAGGCTGCCTCTGCCTTACTTGGTCTCTAAGTGGCTGAGCACTTGGAGGAAGAGAGTGGTCCACACTTTCTGAGCTTTCTTGTGCTCAGGTCAAGACAGACCTCACACTTCTTAATTCCAAGTGAGCTCCCTGTCCAGTCAGCTAAGGCAGAGAGTCAGGGTTCTGTAGAACAAACATGGCTTCAGGCACCATCATAGTGCCGCCTAGCAGAGGGGGTCCTGGGCAGACACCTCAAAAGGTGGCTCCTACAGGGCTCAGCTGAACTTCAAGTCAAGGAAGCCTTGTCTCCTCTCCCTCCCTCTGCTACTGCCCAAGTGCAGGTGCTGGACATCAACCAGGCCGACGCAGGGACCCTACCCCTGGACTCCTCCCAGAAGGTGCGGGAGGCCCTGACCTGTGAGCTGAGCAGGGCCGAGTTTGCCGAGTCCCTGGGCCTCAAACCCCAGGACATGTTTGTGGAGTCGATGTTCTCTCTGGCTGACAAGGATGGCAATGGCTACCTGTCCTTCCGAGAGTTCCTGGACATCCTGGTGGTCTTCATGAAAGGTGAGGGAGGAGGGAACGATAGGAGAGGCTGGACAGGGACTGGATCTGTTGGAGGTGGAGAAGCCCTGGGACCAGGTCTCCAGCCATGGCAGATGCCCAGGAGTGCCCAGGCAGAGGTCAGGAAGTAGAGCGACCCTTACTGTGTCCAGCAGTGGGTCATCACACTGGTGTGAGACCCCTTCTGGCCAGCCTGGGGGTTCAGGCAGGCAGGTGGGGGCTCTCCTTATGGAGTCCTCCCTCTCCCAGGCTCTCCTGAGGAAAAGTCTCGCCTTATGTTCCGCATGTACGACTTTGATGGGAATGGCCTCATTTCCAAGGATGAGTTCATCAGGATGCTGAGGTTGGTTCTCTGGGACAGCCAGGAGAATGGGCCAGGGCAGGGACGCCAGGGCAAAGAGGTGGGACCTGAAGGAGAGAGCAGAAGGGCCAAGGAAGGCAGAGGCCTCCTCCTTACCCATGTAACCAGAGGCTGTTCCAACTAGCAGGGGGTTTGGGATGTGGCCAGTCGGGGCCCCTCCATGTGGGCACAGACAGTTTGGTGCGATGGAGTCATTATGTCCTGTGTCTGGATCACAGGCCCCAGTCAGAGCCTGATGGTTCCTCTCCCCCAACCCCAGATCCTTCATCGAGATCTCCAACAACTGCCTGTCCAAGGCCCAGCTGGCTGAGGTGGTGGAGTCCATGTTCCGGGAGTCGGGATTCCAGGACAAGGAGGAGCTGACGTGGGAGGATTTTCACTTCATGCTGCGGGACCACAACAGCGAGCTCCGCTTCACGCAGCTCTGTGTCAAAGGTGGGGCAGCCTGGTAGGCAGCACTGACTCATTGGTTAGGCATAGTAGGCACAATGCCCACATACTTTTAGGAGTCCACAGAAATGTTTTAACTTCCATTAAAATCGGAAGGGAAAAAATGAATGTAGTGATATATAATAATGGATCCAATCTGGATTGTAGTTTTCTTTATATCAACATAATTATACAATATAATTTGAAAGTATTTTTATTTTTTATTATGGAGGAAAGGGCCCACAAAGGTGAAAGTGCCTAGGGTCAGCGAAAGTCATAATGCAGCTCTGCTGGTGGGGCGGGCAGGGTCAGGATAGGGTAGGGAATGGTGGTTGGAACTCTGCTTCCCCTGGCTCCCTGCCAAAGCCCCCTGTGCCTGGTGCCCAGGGTAGGGGGAGACTGTCTCCCTGTGACAGCCCTACCCAGGCCATACTCCCTTCAGCTGGGGTGTCTGGTTGTGGGGGTGGGGTGGTATCTCTTGGGGGTTTTTTTGCCGCTATATCTTCTGGCTGAGTGCTTAGTAAATGTTTGCTGTGTACATGAAGACCCGGTTCTGTTGTCCTTCCCCCTACTTCCTGCCCCACCTATGTCTGATTCAAGTGGGTGGGGGCTAGAGTTAGAGTGAGGAAGGGGCAAGCAGCAGGCAGGAGGGTCTGTCTGTGGCCTGCTCTGAGCTGTTATGGTATCTTCTCATCTTAGAACTCTCACTGGGGCATGTTGAGACCAAACCAAGCCCCTCCCAGAATTATGAGAAGGGGTAGGCTGAGCAGCCTCCACAGGGAAGAGGAGCAAGTTAGACAAGACACAGATGAGCCTCTGGTCAGGGCTTCCCCCTGGGAGTAAGGAGAGCTGGAAGAGAGGGAAGCCAGCACTCCTGATTCTGCAGCTTTTTACCTTTCCCAGGCAGCCAGGGCAGCAGGCACCTGAGCCTGAGGGCAGGGACAAGGAAGGTACATGGAAGGGAGCCCACACCACAGAGTCCCAGGGACATCCAACACCTGGGATTGAGGGTAAGACCAGGCTTGGGGATTGAGGAAGATTAGCACTGAGTATTGTTTTCTTTCAATTGTTGTTGAGTCCAGATTTTTTTTTTTTTTGAAAGATTTTAAAACTAAAGAAAAGGAAAAAAGGGCCAGGTGCAATAGCTCACGCCTGTAATCCCAGCACTTTGGGAGGCCAAAGCGGGAGGATCACTTGAGGTCAGGAGTTCAAGACCAGCCTGGCCAACATGATGAAACCCCATCTCTATAAAAAAAAAAAAAAATACAAAAATTACCCAGGTGTGGTGGCACACACCTGTAGTCTTAAGTACTTCAGAGGCTGAGGCACAAGAATCGCTTGAACCAGGAGGCAGAGGTTGCAGTGAGCAAAGATTGTGCCACTGCACTCCAACCTGGGCAACAGAGATTCTGTCTCAAAAAAAGAGATGTTCCTTCACTTTTCACCTATTTGTTACCATTTCACCACATTTGTTACCATTTCACCACATTTGTTACCATTTTACCACATTTGCTGTTTGTGGAACATTTGAGAGTACAGGCATTAACACTTTGTTTAAAACATTCTGATTTAATTTTAATATAGTTCAGCTTACTTTCTTTTGACCTCAGCTATAGACCAGGGTCATCCTCAGGCTTGGTTCAGCACTTGGAAGAAACCCAGAGATTCCCAGGCCTCCTGTAAGAACTTGGCTTTGCAGCTTAGTCCTGCCCTGCCTTCAGTGCTCAGCCTAGACAGGAACAATGGGGTGACTCCTGGGAGAGCTTTTCTCCTGCATAGTTTATGATGAACATTTTCAAACGCAGAAAAGTAAAACAACTGCAGTATGATCTCCCGTATACCTACCACCTAGATTCTACATGTAACTCTTGGAGGTTTTAAGCTGGAGGATCTGAAGCCGAATATTGATAGCAGAGCAGGCTCAGAGGGCAGGTTATATACAGTTCCTGAACTCTACCCCATAGTCCCAGAAGTGGGACTGATGAGAGACACTCTTTAGGGAAGGCTGCCTGACCAACTTTCTTTCAGGCCTTCTCCCTGCCCACCTATGGCTGGGTCCAGCTCCCACTGGGGACAAGGGCTGAGGCTGGGGCACCCAAAGGCAGGGCCTCCATCGGTCTGGGACTGTCTCCTGTGTCTGAACATGGGATGGTAGGAGTGCTGTCCATTTGAGCCAGGCCCTCCTGGGCTCTGGACCCTGAGCTGCTCCCTAGCCCGGCTCTGCTTTGCAGGGGTGGAGGTGCCTGAAGTCATCAAGGACCTCTGCCGGCGAGCCTCCTACATCAGCCAGGAGATGATCTGGTGAGCCCCCATCTGGGAATGTCGGAGCGGGGAGTTGGGGAGTTGCCATTTCTCTCCCCTGAATGGTTGGGATCAGGGCCACTGCTAGCCCATGCAGCACCTTCAAACAAATTAGAAAAAGGCACCCCTTTCTCTAGGCAGACACAGCCCTGTGCCGGAGCAAGCAGAAAGCCTGCTGGATTTCCGCTCTCAGTTACGGCCTGGCCCAGATGCCCTTGTGAAGGGTAAAGGCATATGCAACAGCCTTAGTGAGGACCCCCAAGATCTGACTCATTCTGTCTGTAGGTGTCTGTGGAAATCCTGCTATCCCCTTGCTGACAGCTCTGATCCTTCCTCAGCAGAATGGGTTTGGCGGCAGACCAGGACAGCAGAGGAATGAGTGGTTGAGATGGCCAGCATCCTATCTCTTACCATTCTTGTCGTAGTCCCTCTCCCAGAGTGAGTGCCCACTGTTCCCACGGCGACATAGAGACGGAGTTGACACCTCAGAGACTGCAGTGCCCCACGGACACAGACCCTCCCCAGGAGATTCGGCGGAGGTTTGGCAAGAAGTACGTCTGCTCTTCCCCTTAAGCCAGGCAGTGCATCCATTCCTTCAGCTTACAAACATCCTTTCCTTGGTACCAGGCACTGTGCTAAACATCGTGGATAGAGGCAGGGTGAATAGTCCTTGCCCAAGAACATCACAATCTAAGGAGATAGTCTGCTACACTGATCATTTCAATGTCCCACTGATGACTGTTCGAATAGTGGGAAGAGCGAGGGCCTTTGGAACTCAAGGAAGCACTCACCTCTGCCAGGGAGGTCAGAGATGCCTTCATGGAAGAGGTGTCCTTTGAGTCTCTAGTAAAGGCTGAATATGGGTGCTGGGTGGGAGGTGGGAGCGACAGACTGGAAGGAGAGAGACTGAGTGTGAAAGAACATGGGTAGATGGAGTGCATCCCCTGGGAAGATATGACCACTCCGGGCCATCCCTCCACTGCCAGCTTGCTTATGCAATGTGATATAGCCTGATACGGTGAGGTCTAAATCCTACTTCCACAAGGCTCACTCGGCTTCCCTCGCTTCTGGGCAGCTCCCCTCCGTGAAGCGGGGCCCCACTAGCGTTGGGTCCGATGGTAGGTGCCAAGGGCTAAGGCTTCCTGTCTCCCAGGGTAACGTCATTCCAGCCCTTGCTGTTCACTGAGGCGCACCGAGAGAAGTTCCAACGCAGCCGTCTCCACCAGACGGTGCAACAGTTCAAGCGCTTCATTGAGAACTACCGGCGCCACATCGGCTGCGTGGCTGTGTTCTACGCCATCGCTGGGGGGCTTTTCCTGGAGAGGGCCTACTGTGAGTGACTTCACTTACCACAAGCCCTTTCCCTAGGCTTGCAATGAGTGATCGCCCTGGGGGTGGGGCCTACTGTGAGTGACCGACAGCCCCGGGGCGAGGCCTGCGGTAAGTGCCAGCCCTGGGTGGGGTAAGTGGAGCCTGTTTGAGTGAAGACTGTGAAGGGGAGGCCTGTTGTGAGTGGCAGCCGGCCAGGGCCTACCGCTGATGACCTCCCTAACCAGCTCGCTCTCCTCTGCACTGCCCCTCGCTTGCCTGCCTGGGCCCCCTCCACAGACTACGCCTTTGCCGCACACCACACGGGCATCACGGACACCACCCGCGTGGGAATCATCCTGTCGCGGGGCACGGCAGCCAGCATCTCCTTCATGTTCTCCTACATCCTGCTCACCATGTGCCGCAACCTCATCACCTTCCTGCGAGAAACCTTCCTCAACCGCTACGTGCCCTTCGACGCCGCTGTGGACTTTCATCGCCTCATTGCCTCCACCGCCATCGTCCTCACAGGCAAGGCCTGGGTGTCCTGGGGAGGCTCTCCAGGGCCTCCAGTCCCCGCTGGCTTCCCCTCCTCTGAGAGACCCCCTCTCTGCTGGCACTCACCTTTAACGTCCTTCTCCATCAGGATGGAGTTGGCCTGGGCCAGGGTGTGAAGTAAGCCCGGGAGCCTGTCACTGGTCACTGCCAAGTGCCTCTTCCCACACTTTCCAGGGCACCTCAGCAGCCTCAGCTGACAAGTTCCTAACACCCCGGAATGAGTGTGCATAATGTGTCATTTCTCCCAATTTTTATGTTTTAAAGCATGACTCTATGAGAGACAGCAAAGGAGGGAACTTCTAATGCTAGAATTCCAGACTCACATGGTTGTGTGCATGGTGTGTCTCTGGGGTGTTGGGGAGGGCCAGGAGATTGTTTAGAGGTCAGAAGTCCGGGCCAGCATGGTGGCTCATGCCTGTAACCCCAGCACTTTGGGAAGCCGAGGCAGGTAGATCATTTGAGGTCAGGAGTTCGAGACCAGCCTGGCCAGCATGGTGAAACCCCGTCTCTACTAAAAATACAAAAATTAGCTGGGTGTGGTGGCGCATGCCGGTAATCCCAGCTACTCAGGAGGCTGAGGCGGGAGAATCGCTTGAACCTGGGAGGCAGAGGTTGCAGTGAGCTGAGATTACACCATTGCACTCCAGCCTGGGTGACAGAGCGAGACTCCATCTAAAAAAAAAAAAAAAAAGGTCAGAGGTCGAGACTCCTAGGTGCTTCTTCAGGCCCCCCACTCTGGCCAGCGTCCTCCACCTTGGGCTGAATGAGTGAGCACCCACCCTGGGCTGCCCCAAGCTCACCACACGGTCTGCTCTTCCTTAGTCTTACACAGTGTGGGCCATGTGGTGAATGTGTACCTGTTCTCCATCAGCCCCCTCAGCGTCCTCTCCTGCCTCTTTCCTGGCCTCTTCCATGATGATGGGTAAGTGTGAGTGTGTGCGTGTGTGTGTGTGTGTGTGTGTGTAATGGGGAGGATTCCTTTTGGGTGGAAAGAAACAAATTCTCTGGCTCCAGAGCAGAGTGTCACCTTCTGGGTTACAGGACAGAGAGTGACCAGCTTGAGCCCCTAATGCTAAGTCAGCAGGAGAGACTGGTGTCTGAGTTGGGGTGCCTCCCCTGAAGGGTCCCATCTGGAAGACCCAGAGATCTCCTTTTATTAGCTAGGCGTGGTGGTGTGTGCCTGTAACCCAGCTACTGGGGAGGCTGAGGTAGGAGAATGGCTTGAACCCAGGAGGTGGAGGTTGCAGTGAGCCGAAATCATGCCACTGCACTCCAACCTGGGTGACAGAGCAAGACTCTGCCTCAAAAAAAAAAAAAACAAAAAAAGAGATCTCCTCTCAAGGTCTCTCTTTGCTGTCCCTTCCACACAGGTCTGAGTTCCCCCAGAAGTATTACTGGTGGTTCTTCCAGACCGTACCAGGTGAGAACTCTCCTTGATCCATGAATTTCTGGACCTGACTGTGAGCTCAAGGCTCTGGGTTCTCTGCACCCCAGAGCAGCCCAGGTTCACTCACTCAGCTCTTCTGGTGACCCAGGCTCTGCCCTCTGGCCTGACGACACTACTTGGTGGCAAGAGACTTAGGCTACTCTGCATTCCAGTCCTCCTCCCAGGAGCTCAGCTGGATTCCTGCTCCTACTTTGGGCTATTTCCTCCTCTAGTAGGGTTAGTGGGAGAAATATCTCCTACTCTGGACTAGTTCCAGTGGAATACGAGTGGCTACCTCTTCCCCCAATACACACACATACCATAACAGTAGCTTTGAGGAGTACTGTGCCCCAGCTGCATGGGGGAGGGAGCGGGCTCTTTGTCAAGTCAGACAGAGGTGCCTACCCAGTATGCCTTGAAAAGAGCGCTTGGGGGATATTCCTAACTCCCTATAATCACCCATCTTAGAGCTATTAGCTGTGAATCTATTCAAACTCTCCTGAACCTATTTATGTTTTCACTCTGTTCTTTCCTTGAAGTAACACAATTTCTATACTGGCTTCTCTCTGTGAAACACGGCATGGGTGTTTTTTTTTTAATCCTAAAATGATCTGCTTTGAACTTCAGAGGGTGCTTGCTAATTCCTGCACACTGAGATTTAGTGGATAAGGCTGTGTTTATGCTCTCCTCTCCCTTTAGGACTTTACAGGCTTTGGTTAGATCCCTTCTTAACCTTTACTTTTTTATACTTCAGGGCTCTAATCTTCTTAACTTCTGCCTCTCTCCTCCTTGATCACTTGAGGGACCATTCTCTGTCCTCTCTATCTTGCCCTGGCTCCAGTATTATCCCCCTGTATACCCATGGCCTGGATCCCCTGGGAGAGGAGGGGCCTCCCACCAACTCTGGGTTGTATTTGGGGACCCTGGTGATGAGCAGGGACAGTGTGGTCCTGCCCAGTCACTAACAGTGCCAGTGCTCATGTTGTGTGCTGTGGCAGCCAATGAAGAGTGGTGCAGGGGACAAGGACCAAACCTCGACTCGATGAGGGCAGGGCCTGCTATTTCCATTGTTTGGCCCAGAGGGCCCACAGTGGACACGCTGTGCATCCATTCATTCAGCACAATTTTATTTATTTATTTATTTATTTATTTATTTATTTATTTTTATTTATTTATTTTTTTGAGACGGAGTCTCACTCTGTCGCCCGGGCTGGAGTGCAGTGGCCCGATCTCAGCTCACGGCAAGCTCCGCCTCCCAGGTTTACGCCATTCTCCTGACTCAGCCTCCCGAGTAGCTGAGACTACTGGTGAGGTGGCGGGTGCCCGGCTAGTTTTTTTTTTTTTTTTTTTTGTATTTTTTAGTAGAGACAGGGTTTCACCGTGTTAGCCAGGATGGTCTCGATCTCCTGACCTCGTGATCCACCCGTCTCGGCCTCCCAAAGTGCTGGGATTACAGGCTAGAGCCACCGTGCCCGGCCCAGCACAATTTTATATAGGGCCCACGGTGTGCCAGGCCCCTGCACTAGGCACTAGGATTCAGTGGCAAACTAGCTTAGCCTGTTCCTTGTTCTTGAGAACCTGAGAGTCAGGAAAGTGACAGACAAAAAACAAATAATGACATGGGTGAAAGATTGGCTGGGTGTGGTGGCTCACACCTGTAATCCAAGCACTTTGGGAGGCCAAGGTGGGTGGATCACCTGAGGCCAGGAGTTCAAGACGAACCTGGCCAACATGGCAAAACCCTGTGTCTACTAAAAATAAAAAAAAATTACAGGCATGGTGGTGCACACCTGTAGTCCCAGCTACTCAGGAGGCTGAGGCAGAAGAATCATTTGAACCTAGGAGGCAGAGGTTGCAGTGAGCCAACATTGCACCAATGCACTCCAGCCTGGGTGACAGAGTGAGACTCCATCTCAAAAAAAAAAAAAAAAAAATCATGGTGACAAAGGCTATGAAAAGTGAATAATGTCTGCTGAAATGAAAGGTACCTGTGATCAGTGGTGTAGGGGAGAGAACCAGAGGAGAATGCTGGGACATTCTTACCCCAACTTGGGCAGTGGAGTGGAAAGGGGACCTTGGAAGCCCCAGAACAGTCCCCTTTCAAGGCACTGATCCTCCACCTTCCATCCTGTGTTCACGTTGCAGGCCTCACAGGGGTTGTGCTGCTCCTGGTCCTGGCCATCATGTATGTCTTCGCCTCCCACCACTTCCGCCGCCGCAGTTTCCGGGGCTTCTGGCTGACCCACCACCTCTACATCCTGCTCTACGTCCTGGTGAGGGCTTTTGGCTGTGAGCCAGGCCAGGAGGGTATGGGCAGGACATTTCCAGGGAAGCAAGGAGGGCTGGGACATTCGTTCTATTTCAAGTTATTTGAAGCATCTTCTTCACTTCTCAACATCTCTCTTTGAAGGTGGAGATGATAGTACAGGGCTCTCCAGTAGGATGACCCCAATATGCAGCGCTTGGAAGGTCGGCTCCCTGGGACAGGTTTTGCAGTAGCAGCCCTGCCAGACTGATCTCCATTCCTCGTAGACACTTCCACATCACTTCTGCCCAGCTAGTCTTTCCCCACTTTGGGTGGCTGGTTTTGGCTCCTGGGTGGACTACCTGCACCCAAGAGAGCATCATCCTTTTTGAAGAAACTTATCTTAAATGGGTTCTGCCACTTTTGTTCTGATCCTGTTTTTTGGGGTATTAGTCACACCCGCTAAGTGACACCTGTACAGTATATAAGCTTGTTCAAAATGACTTCAGTTGGATTGTTGATCAAATGAAAAAAAAAAATTTTTTTTTTTTTTTGAGACAGAGTCTCGCCCTGTCACTCAGGCTGGAGTGCAATGGCATGATCTCGGCTCACTGCAACCTCCGCCTTCCGGGTTCAAGCAATCCTCCTGCCTCAGCTTCCCGAGTAGCTGGGACTACAGGCACGCACCACCACGCCCAACTAATTTTTGTATCTAATAGAGACGGAGTTTCACCATGTTGGCCAGGCTGGTCTTGACCTCCTGACCTTGTGATCCGCCCGCCTCAGCCTCCCAAAGCTCTGGGATTACAGGTGTGAGCCACCGCACCAGGCCGATCAAATGGATTTTTAAGACTCTACCTATCCCCTTTCCTTCTCCTTAACCTTGGCTCCTGCCTCTCTCTCTCTCCTTGTTGTCTCCCTTCTCATGTTCCCTTCACCCTCCCCTGGGTTTCTCATTGGCTGCTTAGCTGGTTAGTTCTCGGGCTGATTCTGTGTCCCTGTGTTGTGGCTCTGCTTGTCTGCCTTCCTCATGAACAGAGGCATTTCCCCAAAGGGTATTCTGAGGGCCTCACTTAGAAGCTAAACCAAGTCCCAAGGCTCCAGCTCTTCCCTGCAGCAGAACTGCACACAGGGCTCTCCTTTGTGCCAAGACAAAGAGACACTGCACCATGGCCTCGGTCAGGTTGGCTCCTGCTGTCTGACCTGCCTTCTCTCAGGTGCAGTTCTGTCTTCACTGACAGATAGGAGGGTCTGTTTCATCTTGCCTGTGGCTCAGCATTTCACAGTTCTGAAGATGACGCTTCCTAGAACTGATGATGTGTATTTCCTAAGAAACATCTCTTTCTTGGGAAGCTGTGACTAATTTACCCTCTCTCCTCCGCTTCCTAATAATGAATGGAGCCCTAGCATTCTCGGCTACTGCTTCTGTTGGGGGTGGAAATGATGTTCTTGTTCCTGGTGATATAGCAGCTACTTTGAACCAGATGAGAGATCCAGAAGAGTGGCCAGGAGGGCTCCCTAAGACCCAGAGCCCTTTCTGATTTGTCCTGGGGTATAGGCATCACTAGGATTCCAAGCCACTCTTCCTGCCAGCAGGAAAGTCAGGGGCTTGAAGGGTGTGGCCGGGCGTGGTGGCTCACATCTGTAATCCCAGCACTTTGGGATGCCAAGGCGGGTGGATCACCTGAGGCCAGGAACTCAAGACCAGCCTGGCCAACATGGCGAAACCTCATCTCTACTAAAAATACAAAAAGTAGCTGAGTGTGGTGGCACATGCCTATAGTCGCAGCTACTCAGGAGGCTGAGGCATGAATCGCTTGAACCCAGGAGGCGAAGGTTGCAGTGAGCCGAGATCTTGCCATTACACTCTAGCCTGGGCGACAGATGGAGACCCCGTTTAAAAAAAGGAAAAAAGAAAAAAGGAAAAAAGAAAGGTGGAGGCCTCTATGCTAGGCTGTCCTCGCCAGCAGTTTGGGACAATCTCATCTCAGGGAGATCAGGGCAAAAGCACCCTCTTTGTTCCCACTTGTCCCAGGTGTGACCACTTGACTTCAAGCAGAAAGAGAAATTACAAGTAAAGGACCCCAGGATAGACTAGACCCTGGGGAAGGATGGCCAGGCTTCTGATCCAGGCAGGAGAGGGCAGGGCTAGCACATCAGAGGCTGAGCTGGCTGAGCCGCCACCCCATCCCACCAGCCAACAAGGAATCTGCAGCAGCTTTGTGGTTTAAAAGGAAAGCCAGCACAAAATAGGGTGTAGAAACAGAGCAGCATGACGTCACCCTACCTTTGTGCTCAGCCTGTTTGGATGCTCAGAAAGCCTTGAGGGTGGGTGTGGGCTCCATAATGAAACAGTGAACTTGGGGAAGGAAGAGCCAGTTCAAAGAAGAGCTCAGAGAGGTTTAAGTTAGTCTTGTAGGGAAAGGTTCAAGAATCCAGCCGGGCGCGGTGGCTCACGCCTGTAATCCCAGCACTTTGGGAGGCCGAGGCGGGCGGATCACAAGGTCAGGAGATCGAGACCACGGTGAAACCCCGTCTCTACTAAAAATACAAAAAATTAGCCGGGCGCGGTTGTGGGCGCCTGTAGTCCCAGCTACTCGGGAGGCTGAGGCAGGAGAATGGTGGGAACCCGGGAGGCGGAGCTTGCAGTGAGCCGAGATCGCGCCACTGCACTCCAGCCTGGGCGACAGAGCAAGACTCCGTCTCAAAAAAAAAAAAAAAAAAAAAAAAAAAAAAGAATCCAGGAAGACTTAGCTGGGGGAAGAGAACTCCTGAATGCAAACCAGAGTTCAGTTTAAAAGCTATCTGTTGGCCGGGTGCTATGGCTCATGCCTGTAATCCCAGCACTTTGGGAGGCCGAGGAGGGTGGATTGCCTGAGATCAGGAGTTGGAGACCAGTTTGGCCAAAATGGTGAAACCTCCTCTATAGAAAAATTAGCCTGGCATGGTGGCATGCGCCTGTAATCCCAGCTACTAGGGAGGCTGAGGCAGGGGAGGTGCTTGAACCAGGGAGGTGGATATTGCAGTGAGCCAAGATCACACCACTGCACTCCAGCCTGGGTGACAGTGAGACTCCATCTCAAAAAAAAAAAAAAAAGAGAGAGAAAAAAAACTAAAAAACAAAAAAGAAACTATCTGTTGAGGGTCTAGTAGGTCCTAGCTCTCTGTAGGGCCCAGCAACAGAAGGGAGACTCTAATCCCTTCCTTAGCAATTTAGGATTCGCTGTGACAAAAAGTGGCATATGCATGAAGTGATCAAAATGAACACTTGATAAAGGATTAATTGCTGAGTGGAGTGTTCCAAACAGTAAGTTATAGGAGTTCATTGAAGGGAGTTTCACTTGGGCTAAATTGGCTAGGGAAGACTTTGAGGAGAAGATTGGACTTGGGCCAAGAGTCTGGGAGAGATAAGCTAAGCTTTGACAGGGCAGAGTGGAAAATGAAGAGCAATCCAGGTAAAAGGAAGGGCATGAACACAGGCAGAAGTGGAAATGGTGATAGGATATTCAGGAGACAGAGGGGACAGGCCTGGCTGTGGATGGCCATAGGGCATTAGATGGTGGCAGGACATGCTGCTGGTGATCATGCGGTGGTGGCAGTTGAAACTGAGGGGCTGTGGCTCAGCTGAGAGGCCACACCACATGGCAGAGCATAGAAATGAGCAGAGGGTGACAAAACCAGGCTTGGGCAACACCCATGACTGGGGGTGGCAGAAGGAATGAAGCCAGTGGAGGAGATGGAAAGCGAATGGCCCAAAGTGGGAGAACCAGTAGAGCATTGTCGCAGAAGCGGCGAGAAGGAGGTGGTCACTAGTGCCTCAGGCTTCCAAGAGTAGGAGCCAACGTGGCCTGAAAGGATACCTTGAAGTTTAGCCATTTGTGGGGCTGCTGGGCCCTCAGTGGGAAGGTCCTAAGGAGAGGTGGAGGCAGAAGTCAGACTGAGCCAGACTCAGGAGCAAGCAAGTGGGAACGATGTGGCCAAGTAGTGTCTGACCATGTTAGACAAACTTATTAGGGAAAGGACCAGAGCTGGATGATACTGGTCAGTTAGTACATGGAAAAGGGAGACAACTTAGGTATTCTTATCCTGAAAAAGGAGAGGATAACTGGGGAAGCGCCTTTCCCCAACAGTTATTGAGTGCCTATCATATGCCAGGCAGAAACTGCTAGGAGCTTATAATGGCAACAGTCCCTACCCCTTCAGTCCTGTGGGGAAAACGACAGTAAACATGTAAATGAATGAGCAAGCAAAAGTACTGTTGGCCGGGTGCGGTGGCTCACGCCTGTAATCCCAGCACTTTGGGAGGCTGAGGTGGGCGGATCATTTGAGGTCAGGAGTTCGAGACCAGCCTGGCCAACATGGTGAAACCCCATCTCTACTAAAAATACAAAAATTATCCGGGTATGGTGGCGGGTGCCTATAATCCCAGTTACTCGGGAGGCTGAGCCAGGAGAATCTCTTGAGCCTGGGAGGTGGAGGTTGCAGTGAGCCAAGATCATGCCATTGCACTCCAGCCTGGGTGACAGAACGAGACTCTGTCCCCCCGACTCCACAAAAACGAAAGTACTGTGGATGACAATGCATGCACTAAGAGAGTTAACAGGCAGATATGGTAGAGAGGACTGAGGGGAGGCCTGAGGAGGTGATGTTTCTACTGAGACCTGAAAAATGAGATGGAGCAAGCCATGGGAAGAACCAGGAGAAGGGCATTCCAGGTAGGAGATGCAAAGGTCCTGAAGCAGAAAGGACTTGCCATGTTTGAGGAACAGGGAGGGGAGAATGGCTGGCAGGCAGAAGTCAGAGTACTTGCGAGGCCTTGTAGTGCAATAGGAAGGCCACCAAAGCTTTTAAAGCTGGGGATGAACAGGATAAAATGAACTTTTAAAAGTCACACTGGCTGCCTTGAAGAGACAGGAATTATAGTGAGGCAAGACCAGTGGAAAACTTCCTTCCACTGGAAGGCTCCTGCATGAGTCCAGGTGACAGGTGACATCACTTGGTCTAAGGTGGTGTCAGGGAGCTAGAAAACACTCTCATTCCTCATGGAATGCTACGGAGGATGGAGTTGGGAATGGTGAGGTTTTGCAACCTAGAAGGAGCATGGTACATGGTGAGGTGGGGGCTGGATATGCCAGCGGGGAAGGATGCAGGGTCTGAGGCCTGAGCTGGCCCCATACTCTGCTGTGGGTGTCGCTAGGTCTCAGCAGAGCTCTTTCTTCCATCCAGCTCATCATCCATGGTAGCTTTGCTCTGATCCAGCTGCCCCGTTTCCACATCTTCTTCCTGGTCCCGGCAATCATCTATGGGGGTGACAAGCTGGTGAGCCTGAGCCGGAAGAAGGTGGAGATCAGCGTGGTGAAGGCGGAGCTGCTGCCCTCAGGTACTAGCCTGGCAGGAGATCAGTTTGGTGGCACTGAGGGAACTGACGAGGCAGAGTCTAGACCACACAGTCTTCTGTTCGGGCCCAGTGGAGTTGGCAGGGGCCTTGGGTGGCAGGGACAAAGGAGCTGGTAGGGGCCAGGCGCAGTGGCTCACGCCTGTCATCCCAGCACTTTGGGAGGCCAAGGCAGGTGGATCACGAGGTCAAGAGATTGAGACCATCCTGGCCCACATAGTGAAACCCTGTCTCTACTACAAAAAAAAAAAAAAAAATACAAAAATTAGCTGGGTGTGGTGGTGCACACCTGTAGTCCCAGCTACTTGGGAGGCTGAGGCAGGAGAATCAGTTGAACCCGAGAGGCTGAGATCGCACTGCTGCACTCCAGCCTGGCGACAGAGCAAGATGCAAGACTCCAGGAAAAAAAAAGGGAAGGAAGGAAGGGAGGGAAGGAGGGAGGGAGGAAGGAAGGAAGGAAGGAAAGAAGGAAGAGCTGTTTGCCAGAGGACCTGAGCCTCTCTCATCACAGAGAGCAGAGAAGCTCAGGACAGGCTGCCCCTTGCCCAGCTGACCCTCAGCCCCAGTGCTGCCTGGCCCTCCACAGGGTGAGCTTCTGATGGGGGAGGCCTCCCTTGTCATATTCCAGAAGCAGAGCTGAGGCTGGGGTGGGGAGCTCTCTGGAGGCCACATTGTTGCTGGTTTCAGGGCAGCAGCCTCTCACCCACTGTCCCTCCCCAGGAGTGACCCACCTGCAGTTCCAGCGGCCCCAGGGCTTTGAGTACAAGTCAGGGCAGTGGGTGCGGATCGCTTGCCTGGCTCTGGGGACCACCGAGTACCACCCCTTCACACTGACCTCTGCACCCCATGAGGACACGCTCAGCCTGCACATCCGGGCGGCAGGGCCCTGGACCACTCGCCTCAGGGAGATCTACTCAGCCCCGACGGGTGACAGATGTGCCAGATACCCAAAGGTACCAGACCCAGGGCCAGATGTGCCACATGCTTCCATATCCCCTTTGAAGGCCTTGGTCCGCCAGCACTAGACTCCCCGCTCTGTTCCTCCCCTCTGTGCATCTAGAGACTGGTTGTTCCAGATAATACCACAAACCCTCCTCTTCCCCTCACTCCATATACGTATCTGCCTTTCCCTTTCTCTCATTTCTGGCTTCCAATCTCCGGTGGTGGCCAAGCTTAACTCAAACCCACGCCCCTCCCTACAGCTGTACCTTGATGGACCATTTGGAGAGGGCCACCAGGAGTGGCATAAGTTTGAGGTGTCAGTGCTAGTGGGAGGGGGCATTGGGGTCACCCCTTTTGCCTCCATCCTCAAAGACCTGGTCTTCAAGTCATCTGTCAGCTGCCAAGTGTGCTGTAAGAAGGTGAGTGCCCCCTCTTCCCACCAACCCATGGCCCCTTCTTCCTTGTCATGGTACCCATCTGTGCCTTTCTCCTCTGCCTTTGTTCTTGGCTTCCCTGAACTGGGCAGGTACAAGTTGGTTTGAAACCTGGGGTTGGTGGTGGGTGGGGTGGTATCAAAATATCCCTAGACCCTGAAGGACAGAACTGGTTTGCAGATGCCTCCAGGATCCTGCCTGGTTTACAAAGACTCCTTCCCTCAGTTAGGGGTGCTCCACATAGGATTTGCTTCTGGGAGTTCCTCCAGGCAAGGTTGGAGGGGGTAAAAAAACCCATTCCTTCTTACAGAGGATCCCAGCACTTGCAGCCTTATTGGGCTGGGAGAGGGAAGGGCATGTTGGGTGGGGCACAAGTGGAACTGGCTCAGCTCTCAAGAGGAAGAGAAGGAGTGGTGGCAAGGCAGGGCTGGTGGGCCAGGTTGGCCCCAGCAACAAACCCTCAGATCCTCACACGGGTCCTTTCACACCAGCCTGGACCTGGTGGCAGGTCCCTGCTCGTTTCTCTGGGCCTGGCAGGTGAGTCAGGGGTGCTGGAATGCGCAGGGCAGAAGCCCAGCCCATGTGCTGTCAGCATTCAGAGGGTGACAGCTCCCCTGCTCTCCTCTGCCCTCTGCTTCTTAACTACACACCCCACTTTACCCCTCTCAGAAGCTGCAGAGGGCTCCCCGCAGGGCAGCTTCCACCCGCTGGTCTCTCTTTGAGCCCATTCCCATCTGCCCAGGCAGCTGCTGGGTCTCCCTGAAGCTGCTCTGTGAAATGCCCTTTAGCCACTAGGTGCCTGGCAGCCTGAGCAGGAACCACTGGAGGGAGCTGTAGGACAGGCTGAGCATGAGAGCTGCTTCCCACCCCAAAGACCTTCACCTCCCCATCACCAAGGGACCTTTCCCATGGCCCTGGGGTCTCTCACTTCCACCTCTCTGGGCCCTGGGCCAACTCCATCTCTGGCCTTAGAGCCTGGCCCTGTGGCCCATACACTCCCTCTCCCCCGGCTGTCTAGGGAAGGGCACAAGCTGGCTGAGGTCAGAAGAGTTCCGTTGGTATGGACACCCCTGGGATGTAGGGAGGCTGAGCTGAGCTGGGTCCTGAGCTCCAGCCATGTGTCCCCAGATCTACTTCATCTGGGTGACGCGGACCCAGCGTCAGTTTGAGTGGCTGGCTGATATCATCCGAGAGGTGGAGGAGAACGACCACCAGGACCTGGTGTCTGTGCACATCTACATCACCCAGCTGGCTGAGAAGTTCGACCTCAGGACCACCATGCTGGTATGTCAGGGCCCACCAGGAGGGTATGTGGGCCACTGTCTGAGGTAGGAGTTGATCCTAGCCGTGCGTGGCTGAACTTTGTTCCACCCTTCCCTACCATAGTACATCTGTGAACGGCACTTCCAGAAGGTTCTGAACCGGAGTCTATTCACAGGACTGCGTTCCATCACCCACTTTGGCCGCCCCCCTTTTGAGTCCTTCTTCAACTCCCTGCAGGAGGTCCACCCCCAGGTCAGTCCAATCCATATCCAGGTTCACTTCCTCTTTATCATTTGGGGTCTGAGCAAAGCTCCCAAACCTGCCCCATCAAGGAAGAAACTGACTGCTGATGAGAACCCATCCCCTGGGAGATTGGTGGGGTAACGGAATGGAAAGGATAGGTGGGGGTCACTCTTAGGTGCTAAGGAAGGAGGCGGGCAATAGGGACTTGCCATCTCTGAAGCCATGATGTATTGTCCAGAAGGAAGAGCTCAATCATTGAGCTAGTCCTCGTCATAAACTCAGGGCTACCCTCACCAATACTGAGTCAGTCCTCACCCTGGACACTGACAGAACCTTTACCGTGAGCACTGGGCTAGTCACTACTCACAAATACTGGGCTAGCCCTCCATGAGACGCTGAGCTGTTCTTCAGCTTTAACACTGGTTAACCCAACCCCTATTAGCAATGTTGATCTAGCACCTAGCAAAATTCCACTAGACTTATAAACACTGAGCCAGCCCTCACCATGCAAACCATCAGGAGCCCTGCTGGCTTCCTTTTTTTTTTTTTTTTTTTTTTTTTTTTAAAAGAATGGGTATTGCTCTGTTGCCCAGGCTGGAATGCAGTGGTGCAGTACCAGTTCATTGTAACCTCCAATTCCTTGGTGCAAGCAATCCTCCTGCCTCAGCCTCCCAAGTAGCTGGGACTACAGGAGTGTACCACTATGCCTGGCTAATTTAAAAAAAAAAAAAAAATTAGAACGGATCTTGATATGTTGCCCAGGTTGGTCTTGAACTGGGGAGTTACCCCTTCCTGTGAACACTGAGTTATTCCTGCCTCTGAACACTGAGCTACCTCTGCCTCTGAGCAATGAGCTAGCCTTCACTTATTCCTCCTGCAACAGGTCCGGAAGATCGGGGTGTTTAGCTGTGGCCCCCCTGGCATGACCAAGAATGTGGAAAAGGCTTGTCAGCTCATCAACAGGCAGGACCGGACTCACTTCTCCCACCATTATGAGAACTTCTAGGCCCCTGCCCAGGGGTTCTGCCCACTGCCCAGTTGAGCAGAGGTTTGGGCCCACAGCTCACCTCTGTTCTTCCTATTTCTGGCTGCCTCAGCCTTCTCTCATTTCTCACCTCCCAACCTTGTTCCAGGTGGCCATGGTCAGTCACCAGGTATGGGCTCAGGGACCTCCAGGCCTAGGATGTGTCTCAGCCTGGAGAAATGGTGGGGGAGGGGGGACATGTCTAGGGTCTAGAGTGAGAAGTAGGGGAGCTACTGGTTTGGGGCAAAGTAAAACCTCTGTTTCCAAACTTCAGAAACAAATCTCAAAAGACAAACTGACCCGACAAGTACCGTGTGTGTGCAGGTCTGTATGTGTGTTGGGGTGGCGAGTGTAAGGATGCACTGGGAGCATGGATGCTGGCATCTTAGAACCCTCCCTACTCCCAGACCTCCTCCTCTTCTGGGGTCCCCACTGTCAGAAGGGCTGGCAATTGCCTTGCAGGAGGTAGAGGCTGGACCCATGGCCAGCCATTTACGGAAACTCACTCAGCACCACAGTTTAACACGACGACTGATTTCACCCAAGGTTTTAAGCACGTTCTTTCATCAGACCCTGGCCCAATACCTATGTATGCAATGCTCCTCAGCCCTCTTCTCCCTGCTCCAGTAGTCTCCCTTACAAATAATTCACTTTTCTGTGTTCAGGGTTTCTTTATTCTGCCCTAGAAACGGATGGGGCATGGGGAGAGGAAGCCACTCACCCAGCCAGCTCACCAGGCTGACCCAGACATCTCTCAAGCTGGCCAGTGTCCTGAGTAAAGGAGCTGGCCCAAGGTAAAGCGCCCCAGCTAGAGATCCCTTCCCCAGCCCAGGGGTGTCCTTCTTGACAGAGGGTCTGTCAGCCACTAGTGTGAGGCCTGGTGAGCCTGCTCAGGAGGGGCAGAGAGGGTGTGGAAGCCTCTGGAGGAGGTGGGCTGGGTAAGAGAACGCGGGAGGGGCAGACTCAGCTGGAGCCTGTAGGGAGCCAGAGCAATCTGGCTTTTTCCAGGACCTCAGTGACTCCCAGCCCTTCTCTGAGCAAAGGGAGAGTTGGGCACCCGTGCCTACATGGCTCTTCCAGGCAGTGAGATGAGGGCAAGGAGACAAATGAACACATCACCCAACCTCTCTGGCCTGTTTTCCCATCTGCAAAATGGCTGGATGCTCTCCTAGTCGTCTTAAAGACAGGACAACCCTCTGAGGGATTTTTTTTTTTTTTTTTTTTTTTTTTGGAGACAAGAGTTTGCTCTTGTTGCCCAAGAGCAACGGCACGATCTCGGCTCACCGCAACCTCTGCCTCCCGAGTTCAAGCGATTTCTCCTGCCTCAGCCTCCCGAGTAGCTGGGATTACAAGCATGCACCACCAGGTCCGGATAATTTTGTATTTTTAGTAGAGACTGGGTTTCTCCATGTTGGTCAGGCTGGCCTCGAACTCCCGACCTAAGGTGATCCACCAACCTCGGACTCCCAAAGTGCTGGGATTACAGGCGTGAGGCACCGCGCCCGGCAAGGGAGTGCCCAATTTAAACGCCTACATACCACATATCCTCAATTTCGAGAAAATAGCCACTGGTTTAGAAACTCAAGTACTGTGATTCACAGCACACTTTGGAGGTTGCATGTTTAGGTTCTGGAAAAGGCCCTCGGACGGCCCTTCGGCGCAGTGGTCCCCGGAAGGTGCCTGCCCAGCATGTCCGGGGGTCCTGACCAGCCTGCCCGCGGGATGGGGCGGGCCTGAGAGCCGCTCCGCCTGGCGGCCCAGTGGGCCTTCCCCGGCCGGCCCACAGGCCTGGGCGGGTTCCAGCGGTGGGCGCCGGCCGGGGTGCGGTCTAGGCCGCGGGCCGGTGGTTAGGGGCTCGCAGGCCGGCCCCGCCCGCGGGTCTGTCCGGGACAAACCCTTCCGTCAGGGGGGCGAGGGAGGCGCGGCAGGCCCTCAGTTCCTTGGCCATGGAGACAAGCGCGGCCTCCGCGGCCCGCCCCGCCAGCTTTCCCGCCTCCGCCGGCGCGCGGCTTCAGCGTGGCAGGACGCTCCGCTCCCCGGCCTGGCGCGCTGCCTCTTTGTCTCTCCGCGCCTCCCCTCCTCCCAGACAAATGGCTGTTGGCAGGAAGTTGGACGCGCTCCGGGGAAGCCGCGCGCCGCGGGGAGGGGGCGCCGCGCGGCCAGCGGGCCTTGGGTGCCCCCAGCCAGGGCGGGGGCGGCGGCGATGTTTTGACATCTCGTCAAAGAAAGGAACTTGATGCTTCGAAAGTGCTTTTCACAGCCAGGCTGTGTCTGCTCCAGAGCTGATTTATAAGCAGAATCCACGCTCTCTTCTCCGCTCCCTCCCCCGTCAGCCCGGGGACGGCGCCGGAGGCGCGGGCGCGGCTGTGCCCGGCAGGATCGGGTTTATTTATTGCCTCTGGCCCGGAGCCGGGGCGGCCTGGGGACTGCACAGTTCCCTCTGCCCGAGCCCCTCCCCTTATCTCCCCACCCCCCAAAGCCGGCTGCTTCCCAGGGGCCTGCCTTCCCCAAACCCCAACAGACTCTGGGAGGAGCCTTCCGACGGTCTGGGGTGGAAGTCGGGGACGGAGGCAGAGAGATGGTCAGGCGCCCCATGGGGCCGAATTCTGCTCCACCTCGCAGGGACCCAGTGGGGAGAAGATGGTGGTGGTGGAGGTCGCCACCTCTGCCCTAAGGTCGGAAAGGAGCCGGAGCTGCCAATCTGAAACTCCCTACGACCCCAGCAGCTCTAGAACTCCCTTCCTCCAGGGGCTATCCTTTCTCTCCAGGGTTTCCTCTATCCCCAGCTCCAGCCAACCCCTTACTCCAAGGCCCCAGGAGCCCTTTCCCTTTAGAATAAGTTAAGGAATCTCCAGCTTCTGCTCAATACCCGGAGAAGAAAGGTTTGAAAGATCATGTCCCTGGCAAGCGCCACGGCCCTCAGCCAGGTGATGGGCACAGGGCTGGGTACAGGTCTATCACAGTGCCCTGGCTTCACATCTAAAGAGTCCGGATGGCCACAGGGTAGAGCAGGGACATGTGTTCGGCCCCCTTAATGGGTAGCTTGCGGCTGGCATAGTGGTGCACAATTTCTGGGACGCTGCTGAAGGGCGGGCTATTCTGGCCCAGCACATATTTGTGTTCCTTGGTCCGAGACAGCTTCATGTGCATGAATCCCTGGCTGCTCCTGGGAAGAGGAGAGGAGACTTTGATGAGTGGGGGCTCTCCTCAGCCCCCCATCCAGCCATTCAGTAACCCTCCCCAACCCTACAGCAAATGTGGTGGTTCCAAAGCCAGCTGAGAATGTGAGGTGATTAGGGGAGGTGGAGGTCAGTCCAGAAAGCAGGGGTGGTGGTGGTGTAAGTAGGTAGCACTGGGCATTGGCTTTGTGGTGAGGCCACTGGGTGTGCCAAGAATGTGTGTACAGGGAGTATACAGGGTGTGTGCAGGTGGAAACTGAGTGACCAACACCACCCCGACCCCTGCTGGCCAACCCTGGGGTCCAGGTACCCTGGCCCTCCAGCCTCTGTGGCCAGGGCCAGTTTAACCTCACCTTTCGTGAGCTGTATGGTAGGACACCTGTGAGGGGCTCCTGGTGGCTCATGTGGAACCACATACACCCTTGGCAGGAGGGTGGACAGATGTGACAACTAAGCTAGTCTTGGTTGGGGCTCTCCCTTCTAAAGACTAGGGGGAAGGGAGAAGCTGATCTGGAAGACCCCCCAAAATCTGGGAGTGCTCAGCTGCCTCCTCCTGGGGATATCCCTTCACTCTCTTGCTCTCTGGGTCTTCGACCAAGCCCCTAGCTCATTTATCTGGCCCTTCAGCCTACAATGACTTCATTCCCTTGCTCAGGGACATGCTCCTGCCTCTCCCATCTCCCTGCCACAACCAGGAAATCAGCATCAGTGCCTGGCTCTGCCCTCAAGACAAGGACCCCACTGCTCAGAGCTCTGGCTAGCTCCTGAATGTCCAGGGACCCTCGGCCCATGAGAGGGCACGGGAGTACCCAAGTACATTTGTCTAAACCACCACAGGCTTGGTCTGTGAGGCCTCAGGTCTGAAACCCAAGCACAGGCAAGGAGTAAGGAATGTTTTGGGGAGCCCTGAAGCCTAAGTGTTATATACTGCTGGCCACAGCCTACTTGGGGACAAGGACAGGGCTTAGAGATTAGTGTGGAAAGCAGAACCAGTGAGGGGGCTGCCTCCATCCTGAGGTCCACCCCCCAGAGAGGTGAGGCTGGCAATCCTCATCACTCGCCTCCCCTGTCTGGGTACAAAGACCCATTTCACCAGGCCCACAAGTGAGAAATCAGAGTGGGGAGGCTGAAGGGAGGTGACAGATGGGAGGAGAAAAGGAGGCCCCAAACTCCATCCCTCTGTCTCCCCAGGCATGGAGTCCTCAGGAGCCTAGCAGACTTCTGGGAAAAGGCCTGGGGCCCCAGGGCTGGGCGTGTCAGGGTGCAGGGTGGCGGGGGCCATCTGTAGGTCTGAGATAACTGAGGCTGACAGCTCAGGCCCTTGAGAAAAGGAGCCAGGGGCCTGAGGCAAACGGCCCCTGTGGGTGGTGGAGAGGGGAGGCAGTGTCCCCTGTCAGGCCCAAGGCTGTGGGCAGCAGCATGGGCCCTGCTTTCCTTCACCTCTTCTCAGTTTGGGGCTGACCACTTCCCCCTTAGTCCCCCTGGGGAATTGTCTCTCCTAAAAGCTGCACATTGTTATCTTCTCGAAAGAGATCTGCCTAAGAAGGACAAGTGGCCAGAGAGCTCAGCAGCCATCTGGATAACCAACCTCCTGCAGAGGGGATGGCTGTGCTTTCCCGCCTCCTGGGACAAAGTCCCAAGGGTCCATTAGGACACAGCAAAGCCCCTGCCAGACCCTCAGGGTACTGGGGTTAGGACCAGCTGGACTGCAGGACCAGGCTGTAGAGCCTTTTTGAGGAAGTTGTTTAATTACCAGTGAAAGCCCTTCCATTAGGGAGAGAAGAGAAACCATAATCATATTTCAGAGAAGCCATTTATATGTAAACGAGGCTCTGGCAGACAGATGTGGAGCCAGGTCAGCCAGGGCGGGAGCAGGTCTCCAGGCCTGCCTTGCCATTTTACCTCCCAGGCTAAGGCAGGCTGGCAGGGCTCCACTCTGGGAGCCAGACCCCTGGCATCTCCCCTTACCTTAGCCTGTACCAAACAATAATATGGCACTGGTGGAGCCCTGGAATACCATGGTTTGTGGAGTCAGACAGAGCTGGGTTCAAATCCTGGTTTTGGGACTTTATTACCTGGTGGCCTTGGGCAAGTAACAAGCCTCTTTGAATTTATTTTCTGTCTATAAAAAAGAGATCTATCTTGCAGGGGAGTAGTTGCTTTAGAAATGGCATATAGGTTGCTTGGTGTGCTCCATGAACTTTAACTATAATTTTTAAGGCAATACACATTTCTGAGGTTATATACATCAAATTTTTGACAAAAACTCTTCTGGGAAATGCTGCTTTGATTTTATAATTCAAAGACTCCTAGAGTATGACAGCTGGGGGAAAAAAAGCGGTATCTATCAATTCTACCTTTGGCAAAGGTAGAAACCGAGGCTTGGCGATATTAAGTGATTTCTCTAGGATCACATAGCTAGTTTATCAAATCCAAGAATAGAACTCAGGTTACCTGACTATAGTCCGGCACTTTTTCTATTATCTTTTTTTTTTTTTTTTTTTTTTTTTTGAGACAGATTCTTGCTGTTGTTGGCCTGGGCTGGAGTGCAATGGCACGATATTGACTCACTGCAACCTCTGCCTCCTGGGTTCAAGCAATTCTCCTGCCTCAGCCTCCTGAGTAGCTGGGATTACAGGTGCACACCACCACACCCAGCTAATTTTTGTATTTTTAGTAGAGACCGAGTTTCACCATGTTGGTCAGGTTGGTCTCAAACTCCTGACCTCAGGTGATCCACCAGCCTCGGCCTTCCAAAGTGCTGGGATTACAGGTGTGAGCCAACACGCCCACCACTTTTTCTATTATCTTTTAGTGAAGTTGAATAATTATCCCCCAGATATGTCTGGTTTAGTAGCCCCAAGTTTCCATAGATTGGATTTGTTTGATGGTCCCACAGAATGTGGTAGAAAGTGGTGCAGGTGTCCTACTAGTGATGGTGGGAGGCAAATGAACATACCACCCCACTGGCTTCCTAACATGGGGTACAGGGTCTACCAGGCAGAACTCCTGGTTGCCCAGGGCAGGGCTGGCCATGCTACCAGGGAGTCTGGGAGGCTGATCTACTGCTCCTGGGAGGAAAGCCTGATGGGAAGGGAGGGCCTTGCCTCCCCTACCTCTTCCAGGATCCAAAAGCTCAGACACCCCCCATCCTCAAATACACACACACAGACACACACACTCTTCCTCAGAGTAAACAGGAATAACTTTGTGTCCACTACCCTGCCCTCCTTCCAGCACCCAGCCCCCCTCCCGCCCCCTCGCCACCCTATACCTATAGACTCCCTCAGGAGTCTATAGACTCCCTATCTCCTTGCCTATGCTTCTAGAACATCTTGGGCTTCCATTAATAATGACAGTGATGATTTATTGAGCCCTTAGCACTATGCTAAGCACTTCTCATGCATTATTTCACCTAATCCTTCCCTATATCATCCCCCATCCATTTCATTAGTAAGGAAACTGAGGCCTAGAGAGGTTAAGGGGGCCCAGGCCACACAGCTAGAACAGAACCCTTCTGAGCTGCATGCTGAGGATCAACTATTTCTCCCAATGGACTCTGAGCTCCCTGAGAGCAGGGGCTGAGTCTCAGACATCTCAGGACCCCCAGTGCCTGGGGATCATTCATGGGGGATGGGGACCTCCCCAGCTTGGCGGGCATAAGGGGAATACTGGAGTCCCCTTCCACCCTGCTGGCTGTCCCTGCACCCACAACCGTCCCCACTCACTTGAGAGACAGGGAGAAGTCATTCTTGCTGGTCTCACTGTTGCGTACCAGGTAGCTGGCCTCTTTGCACAGCCGGAGCAGGTTCTCGGCGTCGGTTCGGCTGATGGCCCCATGATACCAGCTAAGGATGAGAGAGAGGAAGGGGGGCATCTCTGCTGGGTCCCTCGCCGTCCAGGCCCACCCATTGTGGGTGTCCCCTGTAGGGAAGCCAGTGCCAGGAGGGGAGGAGCAGAGAGGGAGTCCCCAGCTGGACACAGACACTCACACCTGGTTTTCCAGAGGCAGTGCTGGATCTGTCCACTCCCCCAGGGGGCTGCTGGGCTCCACGCTTAGGGGCTTGGCTGACTTGGGGTTCCCTGCAGAGAGTCGGGGAGGTAGCCGCCCCTTCTCCTCCCGGCCAGGTGACAGGCAGCTCTTCTCCGATCCTTCAAACTGGGCTGTGGGGAACATATCAGTCATGGACTCTAAGGACCCTAGAGGTCCTCAGAGGTCCCTACTAAATAGCCAGTGCCCAATCCCTACTCCTTCCCCGAAAGGATCAAAGGAATGTTCTGGGAGGGCAGCCCAGGCTCAAGGGCCTGACTGGCTCTGGGGACATAATCTTGGATCCATCCCCAGGTGGGGGTGGGCCTTCTGTGCCACAGGGCCTCGCAGTCCCCACACTGTGGGAGGAGAGGGCAGAGAAGCAACCCGAGAAACCATGCACACTTCTCCCTCCAGAGCAGCTGACTGCCTTCCCCCAGTCCATCCTCTCAGGGTGGCTTCAGCGCTGATAATATTGTTTCTTTCTCCTCCTCAGAGTTCATTACCGTTCTCCAAATCACCCTGCCAAGCCATTCTGTAGAAATGACTTATCGATCTGAGAACAATTATCTGACTCCCCTTGGTGCCATCCTGACAGGCTAATCCTGCCCAAAGCCACCAGCCGGCTCGCCCCTCCCCCACTCCCAACGTTGCTGCCCACTGGCTCCCTTCCTCAACCCACAGAGGCCCAGAGGCAGCACCTCTGCCCTCCCAGACCAGGGCAGCCTGATAGCTGAGCCTACATAAGGAAAGGCTGAGCCCCCATGGGTCCCCTGGCCACAGGCACACAGGCACACATGCACACATGCACGTATGGATAGACACCCTCCTTCATCCCATATTTTAAAATACAATATTCAGGCACAAATGTACAACCAGATGCTCATGCCTCTGCACACACACCCTTGGGTGCCCACTCTGGACAGAACTGAACATAGAGGAAGAATTAAGTGCATTCTTTCTCCTCATTTGGGCTCTTCTCTCCCTGTAGCCCTTTGAAGCCCTTATTGTCTTTCAGCCACCAGATGCAAGGGTCAGATCTGCTCCTTTGTGCCAAGGAGTTCCACACTTCCTGTGCCTGTCCCACCCCCACCTCAGGAGTATTTGCATTGCTGAAGGTCAAAGTGAATTTTAAATGGTGGATTTTTGTAGCGTGGTAAGGAACACATTAGAAAGGGGCCTCCCTGTAGGAGACACCATCCCACAGCTATGGGGAAGGGAGGAATGTGTATTTTGTCTCTTTCTTCTTATTCCCAAATGAGATTCTTCCTGGGGTCTCCAAACCCTGCCCCACCTCTCAACTCCTCCAACCCAACCCGCAGGGCCTGGAGGGGTGAGGACATGTCACCCTGGCCAGAAGCCCCCCAGGACCCACCGCTGCTGTCCTCCAGGCTGGGCTCAGGGAGGGGTGAGGCTGGACCGGAGATGTCCCTGTCCCCATCTGGCAGGGAGGGGCTGCTGTCCAGCTGTCCCACAGGTGGAGGCCAAGGTAGGTCTTTGATGACCTTAATGTCAACTGGAGCCAGCAGCAGAAGTGAGAAGAGAGACAGACAGTGACAGAGACAGAAAGAGGTAAAGGTTGAGACACCAAAACCCAGAGCCAGGACACAGGACAGCCTAGAAAGGAGGAGGGGGAGGGGCAGAGGCAGAGGCAGGTCAGCTTTTGGGGAGGGACTCAAGGACTGGGCGGAGCCAACGCTGACCACACCAGGCTGGCCTGGTCAGACGGTGGGAAGCGCAGGTGGCAAGCAGCAGGATGCAGGGTCTTGCTCTGCCAGCTCGTGGGTCCCCTTCATTTGACCTCTTACAAGCCTCCAGGGCCCACAGATACCAGGAACAAAGGAAATGCAGGACTAGGAGTGACCAGCCCCTCCCAGCACCACCTCCGGGTTCCCATAGCCTCCTGGCACCCACAGCCTTGCCTCCCTTTCTCCTTTTCCCCACAGCCTGGGAACTCGCAGGCAGCGAGAAAGAGCCAGCCTCGCCTCAGGTTGTCAGGATTACTCAGACTTGGGGGCAGATGTTTTATTGAAATTTAATGCCCACCCCCCATCTTGAGAAGAGTGATGCCACTCCGGCTGCTGGACTGCTAACGAGGTTTCCTAATGACGAGCATAGATTTTCCCATTAAGCAATCCAAACAGTATTGATTCTCCAAGGAGACTTCTGGAGATAAACGGCCCGTCCTCAATGGTGTGTGCTTTACAGGAAGAATATTAGAATCCTGTGGTTTTCCAGTCTGGCTGTCAGGGTGGGGAGGGCAGAGGAGGGCTGGGTCCAGCTCCAGGATGAGCCCCTTGCCCAAGCAGGGCAGAGGGGCATATGCGGGCAGGAGTGAAGTCGAATGACATTTGAGCCCTTTATGTTCTCCCTGAATCAAGGACCCAGGAGCAAAAGCCCTCTCCCTGCTCCGGGCTCTTGCTCCACCCACCTCAGACCGCTAACATGAACTTTTCCATGGTGGGCTTGGACTTGGGATGGACAGTGGTGTGGCTGCAACAGAAGAAACCTGATCTTCATCTGGCAATCAAGGGATTTCTCATAGCCTCACTCTGCTCCTCAGAAATCTCCTTGGGGCCAGACACCCCTGGTCTGCCAGGGCCTACCACTGGGAGGCAGAGCCCTAGAATTCAGGTTACACCCATAGCTGTCTTCATTGTTTGAAGTAAGTGCCTTCTTTTGTTAAATGTAAGTATTTTAACACATGTCACGAGTTTCATAAGTTTGTTTTGGAATTTATTTTTAAATATACCCAGTCCCCAAAAGATAGAAGTAGTCTAAGCCTCTTAGCTTCCAAGAGGTGGTGATGCAGGGCAATACCTTCATCCTTCTCCTGTACCCATTCCTTGACCCTAAACACAGCGCTGTGTCCACACTGCCAACCCCACCCCCTGCAGTACAGAACTCAACTACATTTCCCTAGAGTCCTGATCCTGGGCCTCCCTGGGCTCCTAGGGTCCACTCCTTCCATTCTCTTGAGCCTGGAAAGCTGCTCAGAGGCCCCGGCTGACCTGCCCTCTCCAACAGGACTCACCTGCAAAGGCTTTGGAAATCCGCTCCTTCTTCCACTCCCAGGGCTGGTCATACTCCTCGGGGGGCCTCTCATCATCCTCTGGCAGGCGGGACTCCCGGGGCCAGGGGGCCCCCTCACCTTCCGGGGTGGCCCCATCCTCCTCTGGCTCATAGGGTGTGTCATACAGAGGCAAGGGCTGAGTTCCTGTCTCCTTGGAGCCCCGGATCTCTGCCAGGGCAGGGCAGGAAGGGAGAGGTGAGGGCTCAGCCTTGGCTTTCTGGCTCCCCTCCTCCTACAATGCTTCTCAGCAACAAGCCAGGCCTCCTTCAGAGGAGATGCCCTGGCTCTGAGGGGAGCTCAGCAACTACACATCCTGGGTTCCTCAAACTCAAAACACTTCGGGTCACTAAAAGCAAGGGAGCCAATGAAGGCAAGGGCGAGTGGGCACCAGAGTAAAAGACAGGAAAAGGATCCTGCGACAGTCAGTGAGGGCTGGGTAAAATTTATGAGTTTAGGAAACTGAGGCACAATCCTCCCGTTGTCCACTTCCTCCCTGATGCCAAGTTCCATTTGTTTCCTTCTGTCTCAAATGATATCATTCCTTTTTATCTTTTTCTTTTTTTTTTTTTTTGAGACAGAATCTTGCTCTGTCACCGAGGCTGGAGTGCCATGGCATGATCTCGGCTCACTACAACCTCCGCCTCCCAGGTTCAAGCGATTCTCCCATCTCAGCCTCCCGAGTAGCTGGGATTACAGGCACCTACCATCATGCCTGGCTAATTTTTGTAGAGACGGGGGTTTCACCATGTTGGCCAGGCTGGTCTTGAACTCCTGACCTCAGGTGATCTGCCTGCCTTGGCCTCCCAAAGTGCTGGGATTACAGGCATGAGCCACTGCGCCCGGCCCGCAAATGATATCATTTCACAATCACAGAATTATTCTTTGCTGCCCAGACACTGTGGACCACCCCCGCCTTGAAACTTTCCCTTCGACAAGTTACATTCATCGTCATAAAGACCTCTCGCTTAGACATTCCATGGTTTCAAACACATCACCTTCTCCAAAGCTAACTGGTTCTCTTTTTGGGATCACTGACCCAGCCCCACCATTATTTTGTCCTTCCTGACTATCTTGAATGCTAATATCTGACCTTCAGTTGTGTGGCCTCCTGTACCACTTCAGGTCACACAAGTCACATCTGCTTCTCCAAAGTGACTATTGGAAAGGCAGTGACCATCCTCACCAAGGACCTGGCAAATACTTTCTTTCTGATCACCCCCAGCTGGCCTCTCCCTAGATCCTCTCTTGGCCTCTGTTCCCCAAGACCAGGTCTTATGTATCTCTCCCTATCCTAATTCCTTGAAATATACGCCCAGCCTCATGGCACTTGCTGCATCTGTATTTCCAGTCATTTGTGTCCATTGCCATAAAGATCTTTTGCTTTGACATACCATCGTTTCAAACTGACCACCTTCTCCAAAGCTAGTAGTTCTCTTACTGGGATCACTAACCCCAGTGAAAATATGATAAAAGCTATGGAGCTACTCCCCAGAAAAATGTGCTCCTATATTTTCACATATAATTTCAGGGCATTCATGGGGGCTTCGTGGGGGCTTCCTGGGGTCCACACCCTCTGACCTAAATGGAGTAGTAAGCTTCTCACTTTCTCCATTTCCGTCTACTACACTGTTCTCCTTGGACCTGGCCCTCCTTCATTCTTCAAATCCCATCTGTTCTTTGCCAATACCCAGTGACCTTCACCCTCATCTTTCCGTGTGTAGGTTACTGCTAGGGTGAACCTGCATTCTCCAGGCTCATGTTTCCAAGGGCTCCATGGAATAATATTCCGGGGATATTCTTGACCATTCTCTGCCTCCCTTACCACCTCTCCCAAGTAGGAGGAGCAGTTTATTGTATTGGTCAGTGAATGCACGTTCTCCTGCTCTTGAAGAGAAAGAACATTCTGGTTCATGCAGTCAGTGGCCTGCTCCTGTGTGTCTTTGACCCCGAGCCCCAGGTACCGAAGAGCAGGCTCTGAGCTTGGATGGGGACAAGCTCTGGCTCTTCCTTTGCAGGGTTCCCCCACTAGGCCTACTGAGTTGCCCAAGTCTGAGTGGGCAAGTTTAATTCTGTGGTGAAGTATTAAGAAGCCCATTGTGGTGACACATAAGCCCATTGTGGTGAACATAAGTAATGTTCTCTAATCAACTTTATCAGTAATAAAGCTGACATTTTCGTCCTGTTCCTCTCTTGCTCAAGAATTCATTATGGCTCCACTCCCCGTTTTGAAGCAAGTCCAGATTCCTCATTCCAGCCTACGAAGCACTGCCCTGCCCGTCTCGGACTCTCTCATCTAGGTTCCCATGCACACCCAGCGCTAACATCATCTGCCCCTGAACAAACTTCCTCTCACCCTGCCTCAAGGCTGTGGCTTGGACAGACCCACCCCGTCCTCTCTGATCACCCCTATTTGATCTCTTTCCCCTGGACTCTCTCTCAGCCTCTGTTCCCAAGACACATCTACTCATTTCTCCCTAGCCTCACTCTTTGGACTACTTGCCCAGGCTCATGACACCCACTGTAACCACATTTCCAGTCATCTTTCTCCAACTGCCATGAAGATGTTTCGTTTCAAACTCATCCCCCCTCCCAAGGCTAGTGGTTCTCTTTTTGGGATCACTGATCCTCCCAGCCCTCGCCACTATCTTTTCCTTCCTATCTTGAATGCTTCTATCTGCACTTCAGTTGCGTGGCCTCCTGTACCACTTCAGGTCTCATAGGTCACAGCTGCTTCTCCAAAATGACTCTGAAAGGCAGTGACCATCCTCCCCAAGGACCTGGAAAAGACTTTCTCCATATTTTCCAGGGACCAAAGAATCAGTCCTTAGACTTGTGAGTCACAAAGCCTGTTCTGCAGAGCCCAGGGCTCAGGGAGCACCTCCCCTGCCCCTGTCACTCACCGGCCATCATCTTTTGAGCCTCATAGGGCTCCATGTAGCCATCATTTTCAGGGACCTTCTCTGGGGCTCCTGAAGCTCCTGCTGAACCTTCACCAGTCTCCTGAACATCAAACGGGTCCGCATAGTCTTCTAGGATTGCTAGCTGTGGGAGGAGAGTGAAGACACTGGGCTTCAGGGAGAGGAGAGGCAACTCTGCTTCTCCCAAGCTACTCTGTCCATGGGAGCAAGAGTCCCAAGTAGGCTGCCTTCAATCCAGACCCCCAGGTACTCAAGGACAGGCTCTGAGCTTGGATGGGGACAAGCTCTGGCTCTTCCTTTGCAGGCCTTCCCAACTAGGCTGCCAACCAAGTGGTACATCTTTTTTTTTTTTTTTTTTTTTTTTGAGACGGAGTCTTGCTCTGTTGCCAGGCTGGAGTGCAGTGGCGTGATCTCGGCTCACTGCAACCTCCACCTCCTGGGTTCACGCCATTCTTCTGCCTCAGCCTCCCGAGTAGCTGTGACTACAGGTGCGTGCCACCGAGCCCAGCTAATTTTTGTATTTTTAGTAGAGATGGGGTTTCACCATGTTGGCCAGGATGGTCTCGATCTCTTGACCTCGTGATCCGCCCGCCTCGGCCTCCCAAAGTGCTGGGATTACAGGCATGAGCCACCATGCCCGGCCCCAAGTGGTACATCTTTTCCACTAATTTTGTGCCTCTAGGCCATCTCCTAGGCTAAATGGCCAGAAGGAGGCTAATGGGCCTCAGGTCCTGCCTCAAGTCAGGGTCCAAGCAGGACCAGAGCCTACACCAGGTGGTTCAACAAAGGGAATTACTTCAGAGAAACAGTTACAAAGGTGTTGGAAGAGTTCAAAGAGCAAGCAAAGAACAGGCAGACAACTCAGAGATTAGCATGGTCCATGCTTACGAGGGCACTTCCAGGTGGTGAACGAATAAACAGCTGCTCATCATCAAGGAAGGGAAGGTTGAGTACTCACTTTTTCAGTTCTGCTGATGGATCCTCACAACCCCTGTCATGTGGGTATTACTGTCCCCATTTTAAGGAGTCAGAGGCTCAGGGAAGTTAGGGAACATGTCCAGGACCATTCTACATAAGTTGAATTGGAACCCATGCCCTTTGTGCAAAAGGCTGCCAACCTGCCACCAGGGGGCATCGTGGCTGTCCTGGGAGAGAGAATGCTGGATGGAGTCCGCTTTGGGGCAGCCCTGAAGCTGTGCTGAAGTCCCTGTGGGTCCTGGAGGGCAGGGACAGGAAAGGCTTCCCTTTGGCCCTTCACTTCCCACACTGCCCCTTTCTCCCACACAAGTGGCTCACGGACACTCCTCTATGCCTGCTGTCATTCAACGCGGAGTGAACTGCAAACCACACACTCCGAAGAGGCGCTCAAGGTGCTCGGGGCGGGGCGCAGCTGAGGACAATAGAACCTTTCTCCAAACTGGGCTTGGGCTTCTCCTGATGGGGCGCTGGCTGAGGCAGAGACTGAGCCCAGTTCACCCAAGGCTGCCAGCACCCCGGGAGCACTGCACCAGTGGGTTGACGGGCGATGACAGGAGGTGGCTCCAGGGCCTGCGGCATGGGGAGAGGCCACTCTTGCCTTTCCTTAAATCTCAGTCCAGGCTTTGATTCGGAGCCAGATCAGGGCTGTAGGAGCCAGCTGGGCTGGGAGGCCGTGGGGTGAGTGGCCTGCTCCGGGTTAGAGGGACTGGGAATGGTGACCGCTAGCGAGGCAGAGATGAAGAAAGGAGACTCTCCGCCTCGGAGACCCCTTCTGCACGTTCCTTCGACCCCGCTATTCCCTCGGAGGCACCTCCCAACGGCTCCTACCATCTCATCCGGGCTCTTCAGCTCCCACCTTGTTCTATTCATGCCCTCAGCTACTTTACCACCTCCCTTGCATCTCTGCCTGCTTGTGGGATAACCACCATCTCAGATCATCCCATTACCACCACCGGGCTATCCATACCTGGAACTCTGTCATTTTTGTCTTTCCAACTCCAGTAAGCACCTGACATACAGTAGGCACTAGACAAATGTTTCTCCTTGATTATCACCTATCTCCCCTTGGAGGCCTTCACCCCTAGTCCTGCTTCTGCCAGGAAGTAGAGAAAATAAATCCACTCACCCCTACCCACCCAAGCTGCTTCCTCCCAGGCCAACTGGCACCCACAGCCCCACCCTTTGACCAAGGGGGCTCTGTGGTCAGCCCACCTTCGGTGATTCTGTCGGTCGGCAGCCAGCATCACACTCTTGTGGCAGCCGCTCAGCAGTGTCTGAATCAACCAACACATTATCCTTAAACCCTGCGACGTCTCTCCAGTGCTTCAGGAAAAAGTCTGTAGTTAAAGAGATTTGAAAGCTTCCACTTTCCTCTTTAGTTTCTCTCTACTCACCTTGGATCACTTTGTTACCAGAAAGCTGCATGTTCTTTCTACTTCAAAGGCTTTCCCTCTGCCTGGATCGCTTTCTCCTTCCTCCTCAAGAGCTAACTCTTATAGATTATTTCTTTAGCAAGCCTTTCGATACTCCCCCAGGCCTGTTAGGTGTCTCTGTGCTGGGCTATTATCACACTGCATGGTAAATATTTGTTTTGTTCCATGTCTTCCTGCAGACTGTGAGCTTCCTGAGGGCAGGAACCATGTTTACTGTCAAATTCCTGAAAGCTCTCCGTAAATATGTGTTAACTCCATTCACATAAAACAGGAAGAATGGACAAAGGAAGTACTTTTCCTTGTTCACTCAGCAGAGGAAGCATAAATCTGGATTGGGTGGGGTCATATGAGGGGACAGTCTTTCCAAGCGAAGCTGTGTCATCAGAAGCTGCTCGGCAGAAGTAGCTGGTCCAAGCCCCCGATATTCCCCCCACCCCTGCCTCTCCACTCCATAGAGCCCCTCCAGCCTCTCCCTCACCAAGCCTGCAGGCAGCACCCTTCTTACCCAAGTCCTGGGCCCATGCCCAGTGCCGCGACCCCTCCCAGGCTGGCGTGGGCCTCCTCAGCTCTAGCCTGCAGTGCCCGTGGGCGCCCCGGTGGCAACTCTGTGGGCAGCTCAATGGCTCCTCTGTTCCATTCCTGGCTCCACACCCAGCTCCAGGAAGCCCCGGCCCCACACCCTGGGCTGGGATGCCCAAAGGAGCCGCCCACAGGGCTGGGAGTCAGGAGCAGCAGCAGAGATGCCAGTTGGGAAGGATGGCAGGACAGGCACCCACCCTGGGCACAGAAGATCCCGGACAGAACCCAGGCCTGCTTTCCTGTGGCTTCTAGGTCCCCAGGATAAACTGCTCAGTGGAGGAAGCTGCCCCTATAGGCTTCCGACCCCTTTGACCTACCCTAATTTGTTGTTTTGTTTATGGTCCCTTTGCCCCACTCTGACGTGCTCACTACTGTATCCTGCATCAATCTCAGGGCTAGCACACAGTAGATACTCAATGTACACTAAGGGACGCTCAACAGGTGTCCTCTCCAGACTCCATCCTCTGGAGTGACATCACCTTTCAGATTCACCTTGACCTCTAATGGCTGCAGGATCAGGCTCTCAGCAGATCTACATCTGAATAGAAATCAAAGACTGTGGCGCAAAGGCCAAAGGGAGGAATTGTCCGCAAAGGACCTTTGGGGAAGACACCTGAAACCACGGCTGGTATTTAGGCACACTCTCTGATATAGCCAGAATGCTGCTGAAATGCTGAAAGAGTTCCAAACTAGTAGGTAAAGTATCTACTACCCAGAGGATCCCATCCCTCTGCTTCCTGCCACCCGGCAGGGTGCCTCCAGGACTCTGCTATTGTGTCTGTTCCAACTGGGCAGTGCCCCTCCCAGAGCAGCTGTCATACTTTGAATCTCCTTCCTGCTCAAGCCTCTCCTGTGGTAGCTAGCAGGCCCGCCATCTGGTTCCTCTTCCACTCTGCAACTGGGCCAAGCAACACATTCTTGACCCCCACCACGGGGCTCCAGGGGGGTGTGGATCTAGGAGGAGCAAGAGGGGCACGCGTTACAATGCGCGCCTTGCTCTGCAAGGTCCCCAGAGTCTACCACTGCCCCCTCCTCTATTTCTTTAGCTTACACTGAGTGTCTGGAAACCTCTTTTTATCTGTAGACCTCTGTCTTTTTATCTGTAGAAAAAGGATGGTAATAGTACCCATATCATAGGGTTGGGAAGAGGAAAATTAATTTGTAAAAGTTCTTAGCCCAGAGGCTGGCATGGAGTCAGTGCTGAACAAATGTTAGCTCTGAGGATAATCTTTTACATTCAGGTATTAAGGCCTCAGAGTTTAGGTGCTTGTCCAGGGTATGCAGCTTGTCAGCAGCAGAGACAAGACAGGGACCCTGACTTCCTGACTTGTAGTGTCTTACTACAGATTTTCCAAACATTTGGGAAATGCAGCATCTTCTCTCCTCTATTTGTAGATTTAAAATACACTTTAAATCTAAGGAGTCCTGCAGCAAAGAAATCAGTCTAATTTTGTTTAATCCTGTAATTTCTCAAAAATATTTAACCATGGAAGCCCTTTGTCACTGAAAATCTATTAACCCATTACAGTTTGGGAAGTAATGGTACATTACTTACCTTCCTCGAGATCAAACTTTTTATACCCATGGTTCCTGCTTATTGCAATGTCCTTCTCCTATTTTATCTGAGAAATCCCTTGACATAAAACAAATGTCTTTCCCTTTTCTAATTACAAGAACAATGCCTTGTTTATAAAACAGTCACACATTACAGACATGCAGTCGATCCTACCAACCCTCATAAGACCCTTGGGTATGTCTGGTGCCACCTTAGGACTGGGGAGCAAGTGGTGGTCCCCAGCATTCAGGAAGTGGTAAACTCAGTACAAAACACACCCCTCATTCCTTCCCTAAGAGTCTGCTTCCTCTTGTTCATTAGCAATTGCTTAGTGAATACCTCCTCTCTGCCAGGCACTTGGTGGTAGGTGCTGAGGGTCCAGGCATTGGGCTCACTCTACTACCTGCTGGCTGAGAAACCGTGCAAGTGTGACTCAGCATCCTGTGCTCTGGTTTCCCCATTTGTAACCTGGGGATAGTAGTAGAATCTTCCTCACAGGATTGTTTTCAGGATCAACTGGTCTAACACATGTCAGCTGCTTCAAAATGGTACCAGGCACAAGGGAACTGCTTAGTAAATGTCAGCCACCATATTATTAAAGACAAAAAGACCAAATTTCTGAGTCCTTCTGGAGGAGGCCCACAGTGATAGACACAAAATAAGCTCCAAGTTGTGAAGCCCTAAGGCTGGGCACCAGGCTCTGGGGGCACCCATAGGCCCACCACATGCAGGGTTTGGGCCCCACTTTTGCTCTCACATAATATGTTGATTCTGTGGTGAGGGCTAATGGAGTGGGCAGCAGGTACCCCTTCAAGCCCTGGGCCCCAGCCAGGGCTTGCTCAGCCTAGCCAGCAGCTCCCATCCATGGTCCTCAGGTTCCCAGCTCCCAACAGGCAAAGCGCCAGAGCTGAGTTGTCACTGAGTCATTCACTAGCCAAGGTAAGAAGCACAGATGTCTTCCAGACAGAGTTGGTGCCGCAGTGTGGGGTGACGGCACTGGGTGGAGTGGTCAGGCCTGCCATCCAGTCCCCCAGTAGCTGCAGGCCTCAGCCATCCTCAAAGCAGCAATGGCAGCACAGATGGCCAGCCTGTGAGGTTTAAGAGATTTAACTAGTCTACAAAAGTTCCTTCACCTGGACTCCTCCCTTCTCCTCCCTTCCTTCCCCAGACTCTCCTCCTCCCTCTATCTCCATCTGCAAGATAAGCAGATTGGACCTACAGACTCTGTGGAAGTCCTAAGAAGGAACAGTAAAACAAACAAGCAAACAAACTCCAAAAAGGCAAGCACCAGGTCTTCCAGGTGCTGTGTCCCTTTCAGCACCTAATGACATACACTTAATGAACACTGGCTAAGGGATGGTCCTACACTGACTGGCAGCCCCGATCAATCCTCCTAACCTCAGGGCAGGAATGTCTTGTTCAACTTCAGATGCCCTCACTGTATCCCTCACTTAACTCTTCCTACCTCTGTCTGTTTCCTCCTTTCCAAATCTGTGCCTGGAGGATCCAAGTCCTGTGGATATCATCTGTGAGATACAACTATTTTTTTAAGTTCTTAACATTTTGGGGCTTGTGAACCCCTATGAGAATCTAAGAGCTATACCTTTCCCCAGAAAAATAGGAAATATCTGCACACAATTTCTGGAGGTTCATGAAGCCCAGGAACCTCTCCATGAGCTAAGAAGAGCCCTGGTTTTAATCCAGGGTGCCTGACTGTCTTATTGTCCATGTTACCTCCCCACCCAGCCCCAAACATGTATCTTGGCATGAGGGAGGCAAAGGACACACCGCACAGATGGTCACAGACAGCTCAGAGCTTCGTCCAATCAGAGCCCTGTTCCCATATCCATCCCCTTCCCTAATTACACCAGGTTTTTCCTGCTGAAGGTCTGAGAAAAGGGAGCAAAGCAAGGGAAGGCCCAGCTCTCTAGCCCCCCTGCCAGAGCATGGCCTGGGGGCCAGACAAGGGCCCAGCATCATGAAGAAGCTCTTCCTCTGGCCAGATGGCAAGGCCCTGCCTGCCCGTTGCAGGGCGCGGCTCCTGCTGCTCCCACACCTGCCCTGCTAGGCCTGCCCAGATGGCCACCCCTGCACCCCTGCCAACTACAGCAGTGGGTCCCAGGATGGGCTGGCAGCCAGAACCCCACGTGGAGAGAAGGCTAATGGTCCTGAGCCCCCCTGGGCCTCTCAGGGTACTGTCCAGGACCTGGTTCTCTCCTGCCCCCATACTAACTGGGTTTCTGCTCAATCCCTCTGGCTTGTCATAGAAACACCTCCACCCATTCCATCAAATCTCATGACCCATCCCTTCTCAGAGGGTTCTGACTCCCCCAGCCCCAGCCACTGGGTTCCAGAGGAGAGAATAGGCCAGCACAAAGCACATCCCTGTTCCCAGGCCTCATCTCATGTCAGGAGGAGACCTCAAAGCAAGCCAGGAGGCCTGAGAGAATGAGGAACAGAAAACAGTGAGAAAGTGGCCACATAGTACATAAACACCAGCTCCACTGGGCCACAGGGGCATGCGCCAGCTCACATCCAGGAGCAGCATCTCTTAGGTTTAGGGTAAGGGACTCAGTCTGAGCTTTTCCTAGGGGAAGACTCAGACCCCAAACTCTGCTCCTAAATGGGTGGGGAGCTGCTCTCTCTAAATGGTGGGAGGCCCCAGGTCAGGGCCCATAGAGATATAGCATCCCTGCCCCGGGCCAACTCAGATGGCATCCTGGGTCTTTCTCATCACACCCATTAAAGAAACCACAGATTGTATGGCTCCTGGGAGAGCCTGCTGGATTTCATTCCTGTCCCTGTAGCTGACAAAGGAGTCAGACATCTCTTGGCCCCTAAGTCTGAAAAGCACACAGATCACAGGGCTGACCCAAGCTGAGGCATGGAGGCCCTTGGCAAGAAGAGGTTGTGAGTTGCTGCATGGAACTGTGTGGGTGCAGCCCCTTCCTTGGGGGTGTCTGGGAAAATGTGCAAGGGAAGCTGCGGCTAGGGGAGTCCCTGACCCTCAGGCCACCCTGATAATGGACAGTCACCATTCAGGACATATTTATGCATCCTTCTTTATGTCAAGCATTGTGTCAGGCACTTGGGAGACACAAGAAGACATGGTCCGTGTCCTGGAGGAGCCCATGGCTTGGTGGGCAGCCTGTTAGGTCATCCAAGCCACTGTAGAGAGGAGAAGGGCCAAAGACAGCTCAGGCCCATGTTGCCTGTGCCAAACAGGCAGTGGTTAGAGAGAAGGAGACTGACTGGTCAGTGGGAAGAACAGGGCCTACCCCTCTCTCTGCCTCACTGTCACCACCTCCATCACATCACACAATAGCGGGGGACAAGAAGCAGACAAGCACAGCCTGGGAGAAGTGCCCTTGAACCTTCCTCTGCAGAACAAGTATCCTGGCCCGGGATGGGCAGCCATGCCCCATAGCAAAAACTAGGGGAAAAAGAATTTGCATTCCTGAGGCTTCTGCTCTGGCCCTGACAGATCCCTCTCATCCAGGAAATGTGGCGGAACGGCGCTCTCTCAGCTAAAAAGCCTCAATCCTGGAGCCAACAGATTCGGAAAGCAACTCTGCACTCCAATCAAATACAAATGTTCTCTGCTGAGGAGCGGCGGGTAGGCCCCAGAACTGAGCTCCCGGGGCGAGTGAAGAAGGACAACAGAGCCAAGGCAGCCCACAGAGTCATCATCACAGAATTGAGGGGCCTGGAATGGCTTTCAGCTCTCACTCTGCCAGGGAGGAATAAGGCCGACCCGAGTCAGGGCAGGGCCCTGAGACATGGTGGATGTCCTGTTCTCCTCCCTATCCTGGTGCCTGCAGACCCAGGAAAAGCTCCAGCCTCCCTCAGAATGGACCCGGGGGAGAGGGAGGCCAGGAGGAGAGGAGGAATGGGCTCAGCTGCTTAGCCCCATGTGGGCAACAGGTCCTGAGCACTGACTATCCTCATACCTGATAGGACAAGGGAAGGAGGAAGGAGTGGGCCTGGACCCCAGGAAGCCCCCCTTGGCAAGAACTGTAAGCTGCCTGTCTTGGCCTCCTGAGAACAACAGCCCATAGGGCAAAGGCCAGTTCGTGCTGTGTCCGCAAGGAGAAACCCGTCTTCACCTCCTTTCTGGGGCTTCGGCACCTGCAAGGATGCTTAGGCTGGAGAAATAGGAGGAGGAAGAGGAGGAGGAAGCAAAGAGGCAACAGGAGGGAAGAGCTTTGTGCTGGCTATGCCCTGGGGGAAGGGTCAGAGATCAAAGGGCAGTGAGCTGCTGCTTCCAGAGGGGCAGAAAGGCCATCAACCAGTGGGGGTTGGGAGGTGCGCCTCAATTCCCGCTAGAAAAAGGCTCACGGATCAGGCTGGAGGGGGCTGCGAAGTGCAGAGCCAGCCTGGGAGGGGGAGGGTCACCAGTCCTGGGGCCATTACAGGGAATGGGGCAGAGGGGCAGAGTTTGGGGCTTCCGTCTCAGATGAGTCGGCTGAGAACCTGAACAAAGGTGGGTGAAGGCTCGGAGCCCCGGGGTCAGGGGCTCGCGTCTGCCAGTCGCTGAGACACCGAGGGGCCCGAGTCAGGCCACCTTTGTCCCTCTCGCGACCTCCAGACCCCTGACCGCCTCCCCTCCCCGCCATCCCGGCCCGGCGCGGCACTCACCCTGTCGCTGCTGGCGGGGGGTCCGGAGATCCGCTCATCAGCAGGGGGCGCCGGGGGCCCCGGGGTCTCGACCCGAATAAGGCGGTGTGGGGGAGAGCCGTGGCGCGGGGGCGGCGTGGGGCCGGGGGCAGCAGGGGTGGCGAGGGCGGCGGAGCCGGACGACCCCCCGGAGTAGGGGTCTTCGAAGTCGCGCTCCCGCTGCAGCCTGTAGGCGGCCAGGATGTCCGGAGGCGGCGCGGGGGGCGCGGCCGGAGAGGGCGCAGGGGGGCGGTAATCCGGCTCAGGGGGCGCCGGCTTGCTGCCCCCTCCGCCGCCGCCCCCCCCGCGGAAGCCCAGGTGCTCCCGGAGCCACTTGGCTACTCCGCCGCTGCCGCCCCCTCCTGGGCCGGCTCCCGCACCCCCGGCGCCCCGGCGGGACCCCCCTGGGCCGCCCCCAGCGCTCCCCTGGGCCCGCGGCCCCGGCCGGGAGCCCGCCGGAGGAGCTCCGCTCAGTAACATGGGGCCGCCAGACTGAGCGAGGGGAGCGCAGCGGCTGGTGGGGGGCGGGGGCAGGGGTGGGGAGGGGGGCGGGGCTCCGCCGGGCGGGGAGGGGGCGGGGCGCGTCAGTAACAAGGGAGAGGCGGGACTCCGCTCCCTAACGGGGTCTTCCTCCTCCCGTAGCTGAGAACAGCGGACGCGGGCTTCCAGCCAGTGTGGGCACACAAGAAGTGAAGTGGGCAGCCCTGGGGCAGAGGATGCGACTACTGAACTGAGGTTGAATCCTTCATATGTCGCTACGCGATCCCCTGTGGGGCGCGCATCCATCCCCATCTGTTCTTTTCCCCAGCTCCCAGGTCGTGCGAGACGCAGAGAGGGGAGCCCCCAGACTCCTGACTCTAGGGCGCCTTCCGCCTCTCCTCTTCCCTCTCCCAGGATCTCGCAACTGGGAAACTATAATCTAGGAGGAAAACCTAGGCGGGCAAGAAAAGGGGCTGTTCTGTAAGATGTGTCTGTAAGCCTCCTCCTCCCGTGCTACCTTGGGAGCCCCACAACCTCCTCCCATCCAACCCTACGCACTGCACATACCCGAACCTATGTTACTTCCCAATCCAGGCAAACACATCTCACATCACATACAAACAACTCCCTAGAGACGCCCACTTCTCCCGTGTCGTTTCCACACACGCCCTTCTCACACGCAAACAGCCCTCGCTCAAACACCCCCCACCCACGGGAGCACCTGCCCAGAGCGGGCCCACCCAGCCCTGACGGTAGCATGCGCACGCACGCAGAAATCCCTTCCAGCCACATCCCGGGCTTCATTGTCAATCAGATTAGTAACAGAATGGAAACAGACAAGTCAATAAATCAAGTCTAGAAACAGTCCCAGTGTTGTCTATCACCAACTCCTTATCCTCTCGAGGCTTGGATGCTCAAGTGCTAGGCATTTTTGTCTTAGAAATAAAACCACTTCCGACTGGGCGCGGTGGTTTACGCCTGTAATCCCAACACTTTGGGAGGCCGAGGCGGGCGGATCACGAGATCAGGAGATGGAGACCATCCTGGCTAACACGGTGAAACCCCGTCTCTACTAAAAATACAAAAAAAATTAGCCGGGCGTGGTGGCGGGCACCTATAGTCCCAGCTACTCGGGAGGCTGAGGCAGGATAATCGCTCAAACCTAGGAGGCAGAGGTTGCAATGAGCTGAGATCGTGCCACTGCACTCCAGCCTGGGCGACAGAGTAAGACTCCCGTCTCAAAAAAAAAAAAAAAAAAAAAAGAGAAAAAGGAAAGAAATAAATAAAAGAAATAAAGCCAGTTCCTCACCATAAATGTAGCCCTGAAGCCAACACCAACATTTGCTTTTGGCTCTGCTGGGAAAGTAGCTGCCTCACCTCACCTTACCCCACTCTCTTTCCCCCACTGCCTCAGTGTCTCCGCACTCCTAGGCTCATGTCTGCCTCTTTTTTTTTTTTTTTTTTTTTTTTTTTGAGACAGAGTCTCACTCCATGGCTGGAGTACAGTGGCGCGATCTCAGCTTACAGCAACCTCCACCTCCCGGGTTCAAGTCCTCCCACCTCAGCCTCCCTAGTAGCTGGGATTACAAGCGTGTGTCACCATACCTGGTTAATTTTTTGTATTTTTAGTAGAGACGGAGTTTCACCATGTTGGCCGGGCTGGTCTCGAACTCCTGGCCACAAGTGATTCACCCGCCTCGGCCTTCCAAAGTGCTGGGATTACAGGTGTGAGCTAAGGGCACCTGTCCATGTCTGCCTTTTGAGGGCGCAAAAAGCCAAGAGGCCCCAAAGGAAAGTAGTTCAAAGCAGGGGGTGTAAAGAAGGATGTAATGGCAAAACTGTGAATGTCCTGGGATTCCCAGGGCATCAAGTCTCAAAATATTTGTTGAATTCCTGTTTTGTGCAAATTCTAGTTGGGCAAGGTGGCTCACACTTATAGTCCCAGGTACCCGGGAGATTGAGGTGGGAGAATTGCTTGAACCCAGAAGTTCAAGGCTGCAATAAGCTATGATTGTGCCACTGGTCAGACAGTGCTGCTTGTATTTAGGACAGTGCTTCTCAAGCTTTAAAGTGGACACTAATCTCCTGGGGATCTTGTTGAGTTACAGATTCTGACTCTCTAGGTCTAGCTGGGGTGCGGTCCCAGGTGATACAGATGGTGCTGGCCCCAGACTACATGTTGAGTAGCTGGACTGTAGGCGATACTGGAGAATCTGATGTTGTACTTGGTTTTATGAAGTATAATAGAGAAAATACCGTGCGTATTTTTAAAATGTGCAGTTAAATTGACTAATGATGCAAAACAAAGCTGGACATAGAGATGATAAATATAGAAGAATGGTCCAGTTAATGTATATCAGAGAGTTTCCATGGTCACCAGGTGTGAGGGCATGGATAGGTAACTAATAAGAAATCCAATAGTTGTGGGCCGTAGCCAAGTATTTGGGGAAGGTACTCAATGCTACTGATCCTTGCTTTCATTATCTCTGGAAAGGGCATGATAATCATTGAGTGAGGATTAAGGGAGATGATGAATATGAAAAAGGTTTGAAAACTGTAAAATGCTCACAGTGGAAGGTGTGACATGAGTTAAACTGCTTGACAGCTCAGAGGAATGAAATCAATCAAGTCTGCAGGCTTCATGCAGGACAGGAGGTAGACCTGAGCTGGATAGGATTTGGACAGATGAAGCAAAGGAGTGAAAGGTCATTCCAAGACAGGAGATCAGCATTAGCTGGACAAAGGCATAGATGTGGGAACCCGCACACCATAAAGAAGGGGAGTATTCATGGTGGGAAGAGTAGGAATAAAATTAGATGGGAAGGAGGAAAGAGTCATAAAGGTAGGGTTTAAACAATAATTTCAAAATTATAATAACTTGTGTAAACCATACACTTACTCTTGTTTTAAAAGATCTGCTAATGTACTTTCCTCCATTACCAGAGTGTGAGCTCCTAAAAGCAGGCAGTTTTAGCACCTCATGGGGCCAGGCAGCTTGAAAGGAACCAAGGATACAGAGGTGAGGCCATCACAGCAAGGCTCCTCTGAGTATTGGGGGGAATTTTCTAGATTCAAATTCTGTTTACCTTTTCTTTCCTTTAGAGATGAGGTCTCACTCTCTTACCCAGGCTGGAGTGCGGTGGCACAATCATAGCTCACTGTAGCCTTGAACTTCTGGGCTCAAGCGATTCTCCCACCTCAACCTCCCGAGTGTGATCCGCCTCGCCCAACTAATTTTTAATTTTTTGTAAAGATGGGACCTCAGTACGTTGCTCAGACTGGTCTTGAACTCCTGGCCTCAAGCAATCCTCCCACCTCGGCCTCCCAAAGCACTGGAAGTACAGGTGCACACCACCACACCTGGCTAATTTATTGTATTTTATTTTCCATAGTTTCTTCATGGTTAGATTCAGGTTACACATTTCTGAAAGGAGCACTACGTAGGGGATGTTGTTGACTTTTTAGTGTGTTACACCAGAAGACCCATAATGCCCATAGAAACAAAGGTTTTGCTATGTTGCTTTGACTGGTCTCAAACTCCTGCCGCTTGGGCCTCTGACAGTGCTGGGATTACAGGTGTGAGCCACTGCACCCAGCTTAGATTCAAATTCTTGCGTGTTAAGCAGTTCGCCATAGTATCAGGATTCTGTAAGGAAGCATGGGTGCTCCCATCACCAAGTGCAGAGCTATCACATGGCATCGGTTTAACAATGTTGAAATGGATAAAGACAATTTCTCTTTCTTATTCTTAGTTTTATATAGCTATAATTGTGGTATACACATAATTTTATATCTTTTTTAACTTAACATTATATCATAATTTTCCCATTTTTGTCATGTAGGCTTATTTTCTTCCAAAATTTTTGGGGAAACTATAAACCCTACAGAAAAACCCAAAGAAAATATAGTGGAGGGTGGGCACAGTGGCAGAAGCCTGTAATCCCAGCACTTTGGGTGGCCAAGGTAGGCGGATCACTTGAGCTCAGGTGTTCAAGACCAGACTAGGCAACATGGTGGAAATCCTGTCTCTATTTAAAAAAAAAAAAAAAAAAGTAAGTGTAGTGTAAACCTACTTACCCTTCAGCTAGATTCATCTCTTTTTAAATTTTGGCATATTTGCCGTATTCCTCTCCTTTTTCTTTCATTTTCTTACCCACTTGGTACAAGTTGCAAATATCATGACACTTCGGTTTTACATACTTCGGCAGGCATTGCCTAAAAATAAGGAATTCTATCAGGCTACAAGATGATTATCACATTTAGGAAATTTAATATTTCTGTAATACTATTGTTTATCGTACAAATCTTATTAAATTTTTTGATTTTTCCTGAAAGTGTCTTTTATAGTTTTTGGTTTGTTTGTTTGTTTTTAAAACATTTTAAAATTTTCCTTCAGGCAGCCTCCTGAGCCAGAGTAGGCTCAGAGAAACTCTCTACAGTTTTTTTTCCTGATTCCAGATGTTTGTTTGTTTATTTATTTATTTATTTATTTATTATTTTGAGATAATCTCGCTCTGTCATTCAGGCTGGAGTGCAATGGCACAGTCTGGACTCACTGCAAGCTCCACCTCCCGGGTTCACGCCATTCTCCTGCCTCAGCCTCCCGAGTAGCTGGGACTACAGGCGCTCGCCACCATGCCCGGCTAATTTTAGTTTTGTATTTTTAGTAGAGACAGGGTTTCACCGTGTTAGCCAGGATGGTCTTGAACTTCTGATCTGGTGATCTGCCTGCCTCGGCCTCCCACAGTGCTAGAATTACAGGTGTGAGCCACTGTGTCCAGCCCTGATTCCAGTTTAATTAAGGTTCCACATTTCATTTGTTTGCTAAGTTCCTTCAGTCTATTTTAATTTTGAACAGTCCCTTACTCTTTTGTTGCTAGTTTTGTTTTTCATCACATTTATCCTTTTGAAATATCCGGGCCAATTGTCATGTAGGATGTCCCACATTCTAGACTTTTCCATAGTTTCTTCATGGTTAGATTCAGGTTACACATTTCTGAAAGGAGCACTACGTAGGGGATGTTGTTGACTTTTTAGTGTGTTACACCAGAAGACCCATAATGCCCATTTGTCCCTTTATTGGTGATTCTAGGCTTGATCACTTGATTAAGCTGGAGTCCACCAGATCTCTCCACTTTACAATTTAAAGAAAGCTGTGGAATGATATTCTGAGATCTTTTAGCTGTTTTCTTCAAGCAACATTTTATCCCATGGTTTTGTCCCCAACATTGATGATCTGTACTTACATTTGCTATTACACTGGGGATTGCAAAATAGTGACTCTCTAATTCTATACTTCTATGAATTCAAAATATCTGAGACAGGTCTCAACTAATTTAGAAAGTTTATTTTGCCAGGGTTAAGGATGCACCCATGACACAGCCTCAGGAGGTCCTGAGGACATGTGCCCAAGATGGTCACAGCCCAATCAATGTGTATAAAATGTACATTGGTCTGGTCTGGAAAGGTGGGACAACTGGAAGCCAGGGAGGGGGCTTCCAGTTCACAGGTAGATGAGAGACAAATGGTTGTGTTCTTTTAAGCCTCTGGTTAGCCTTTCACTGAATACACAATATACATGTGAGAGGAGAGGAGAGGAATAGTCACCTATGCCTTAGTCTGGTTTAGTGAAACAATAGGGCAGAGGAAACAATCAGATATGCATTTGTCTCAAATGCATATAATATTCAATAATAAGCCTCAGAGGGATGGTTGAGTTCCACAAGGAAATTCCTCGTGGGCAAATTGGAGGAAAGTATGTTGGTTTTTAGAATCTTCGTAGCTATCTTATTTAGGAATAAAATGGGGCCAGGTGCAGTGGCTCACGCTTATAATCCCAGCACTTTGGGAGGCCAAGGCGAGCGGCCTTATGCAGGCTTCATGCAGGACAGGAGGTAGCCCTGAGCTGGTAGGATTTGGACAGAAGAAGCAAAGGAGCGAAAGGTCATTTGCAAGCCAAGAGATCAGGAGTTCAAGAGCTTGAGCTCAGGAATTAGAGACCAGTCTAGGCAATATGGCAAAACCCCATCTCTAACAAAAAAAAATTAGCCAGGTGTGGTGGTATGAGCCTGTAGTCACGGCTACTCAGGAGGCTGAGGTGGGAGGATTGCTTGAGCCTGGGAGGTGGAGGTTGCAGTGAGCCGAGATCGTGCCACTGCTCTCCAGCCTGGGCAGCATAGTGAGACTTTGTCTCAAAAAAAAAAAAAAAAAAAAAAAAAGATAGGCAGGATTGCCTGACACAGTTCCCAGCTTGACTGTTCCTAGCTGGTGTTCTTCTGTAAAGGAGAGCTTTCTTACCTCTCCCCCAACCTCCATCTCCATGGAGTGAATTTTTTTAAATTCAACATGATATAATCCATTACTATCACATTATTATTCTTTTTGATGCCCAAATTACCCAAAATTTGGCTATTGGGAGCCTTTTCAAGAAGCTCCTGTGTCCTTCTTCTGTTTTGTTTTGTTTTTTTGAGAGGGAGTCTTGCTCTGTCGCCCAGGCTGGAGTGCAGTGGCACAATCTCGGCTCACTGCAACCTACACATCCCGAATTCAAGCAATTCTCCTGCCTCAGCCTCCTTACCAGCTGGGATTACAGGCGCCTGCCACCACACCCAGCTGATTTTTGTATTTTTAGTAGAGATGGGGTTTCACCATATTGGCTAGGGTGGTCTCAAACTCCCGACCTCAGGTGATTCGCCCTCCTCAGCCTCCCAAAGTGCTGGGATTACAAGCGTGAGCCACAGCACCCAGCCTGCTGTGTCGTTTTACTTGGTCCCATTAATGTTTAAGCTTTTCCGTGCTTTCTCACACAAGATGTTCCAGAATCACTTTGCACTTCCCCTGCTGCAGACTTAGAATCAGTCATTTCTTGAAAGAAATCTTACTCCTTTTAGTTGGGAATGGTATTTTAAAATTGACTTTTTACTTTGTAATTTTATTTTATTTTTGAGACAGGCTGTCACTTTGTCTTCCAGGCTGAGTGCAGTGGTGTGATCACAGCTTACTGCAGCCTCAACTTCCTGGGTTCAAGCACGCCTCCCACCTCAGCTGCCCCGGTAGCTGGGACTTACAGGCATGCACCACCATGCCCAGCTAATATTTTGATTTTTTTGCAGAGATGAGGTGTCACTCTGTTGCCCAGGCTGCTCTCAAACTCTTGAGTTCAAATGATCCTCCTGCCTGGGCCTCCCAAAGTACCAAAATTATAGGCATGAGCCACCGTGCCTGGCCTGTAATTCTAAAATGGTTATTTAATATAAATAATTTAAATAAATTTAATACAGCAGCAGATATACTGCTCCTTTAAAGAACAGGGCTACCCCATAGGCAGTGTGCCCAGAGCAGCCTCAGGCCACATTCTTGTTTCCCCTCTCAACCTCCTAAAGTTGTGCATATTTCAAGGCTAAATCCTTAGCCTGACTGGTTTCAGATGAGGCCACATCTCCAAAGGCTGTCCTAGGTCCTTCCTAGGATTTCACTGAAGCCCCAAGTCAGTTACTTTTACCAACTTTCTTTTTTTCTTCCCTCCTTACTATAGAGTTAAGAGGAAAGTGCACTATTTCTCCCGGTCATGTCCCTATCAAGGATAGTAAAAGAAAAAAAGAAAGAAAGACCTAAAAGGGCTACAAATTACTAGAAAAATAGGAGCACACACTTTTCTTTTTAGTAGAAATACAGACTATTTCTATTTGATATGAAAATAACATGATTCTGCGTTGAAAGGACACAATTTAAAATGCAGCAACTCTCACCTATAATCCTAGCACTTTGGGAGGTCGAGGTAGAAGAATTGCTTGAGGCCAGTTCGAGGCTGCAGTAAGCCAAGATTGCTCCACTGCACACCAGCCTGGGTGACAGAGCAAGACCTTGTCTCTAAAAAAAAAAGCAAACCTGGCCATTTCACTCATTATGGACTCCATAAGAAACCACTGTTCAAATATTTATGGAGAGACTGTGTGCTTGGAACACAAACATATGTTAAGATCCAGTCCTTCAATGAGCTTGAATTTTGAGTTTTCTAACCGTAGTGGTTTGTGACTTAAAGTTGGATCCTGATAATAACAGAAGGGGGACATGGGAATGGAGAGTCTCCAAATGGCCTGCCAAGTCAAGTTCCTCTATCTTACTCCAAATTCAAGATGCTTCCCTGCCCTTCCCACCTGAAATCAAAATAGGGCTGCTTCCTAACAGAGCCCAGGCTCCCATCCAAAGGTTTATATTGGTTATAGTAAAGAGTACCTTTCCCCTATCTTACCAACACAAACTGTTTCCCCATCTCCCCAGCCTGGAGTCAGGACCGGGGAAAAAGAGGAACAGGATCAGAAATAGGTAGAGATTCACACCCCTCAGGGTATGTGAACTCTTCCCAGCAAAGGGAGATTGCCTACCAATACAAACCTCACGTTCTGTTCACATTCCATCACCTCAGGGGGAAAAAAAAAAAAAAGAGCAGGCAAGCGAGAGCACATTGTTTTTATGCACAAAGCAAGGAGGAATACATTCACATATGTATATGCATATATAAATACGTGTTCATACAAGGACTGTTGTGGAAAGATATAGTGGAAACTGAAAATAATTGGTGGATAGGGTGAAAAATGAAGAAGAGCTGTACTTTTTAGTAGACTTTTGTGCATGTATTCCCTATTTAAAAATAAATGCCCAGAGACTCCGTCTCAAAAACAATTATTTTTTAATTAAAAAACCAAAGAAACCAAAAATTATCCGGGAGTGGTGGCGCACGCCTGTAGTCCCAGCTACTTGGGAGGCTGAGGCAGGATAATCGCTTGAACCCGGGAGGCGGAGGCTGCAGTGAACCAAGATCGCGCCACTGCACTCCAGCCTGGGCAACAGAAGAGATTCTGTCTCAAAAATAAATAAATAAATAAATAAATAAATAAATAAAAATAAAAATCAATGACTCAATAAAAAAGGTACATGAAAAGAAAAAAATCACAAGGTCATGGGGGAGCTGTTTTGCTGGTGTGGAATGATTCAGAGAACGATATTTGGTAAGAAATGGATTGTAACTGCTTGGTCTGAAGCTGCATGAGAGGATTATATGACAGTTACTGTAGGTGGCGATCCTCGGAGTGGCTCAATTTTCAAAGGCGAGAGAAACATTGTTTCAAGAAAGTGAATTATCATTTATATAAAATGTTACAAACAAGTGGGAAAAAACGCCGAGCCCCTTGCCGTGCCATTGTTCCCACAATGCCGTGACTCGGATTCGAACCGAGGTTGCTGCGGCCACAACGCAGAGTACTAACCACTATACGATCACGGCGAGCTACCGGGGACCCGTAGGAATCCACTTCTGATTACCATCTTCAACAGTCGTAGGCCTTCCCAGTTTGCGCGTCATCAAATGTCCTACTTCTGGGGCGGGGTTCCAGCCTGTCGCTGAGTCTGATAACGCGCAGGCGCGTTGTACTCCGCCAGTTGCTTTTCTTCCTCTGTTTTGGCCCATTAGCCACGGGCGGTGGTGGTGATGACCTGGGCTCCCTGTGAGCGCAGTGGAAGTTTAGGGGAGACCGCGTGAGCATCCAGGAATGGGGCTGGGCGGAACTCAGACTCGCCTTGGGGAATGCCCATTTCGTATGCCCCGGAGACCCTTGCCGCGACCCGTGGAGGGTTCCGGGCCTGCAGGGGGCGCTCCTCAAGGGTCCTCCCTCCTGCATCCTCCAGCGGTGACCCAATGCCGCCTCTGTGGAGATTGTGGACGCCCTAGAACCGGGTTCCACGTAGAAAAAAAATCAAAAAACGCATCTCGCCATCTTCCCAACACCCACTTCCTTCCAGCCTCTCATACTTCCCTGACCGCCCTGACTCCTCCTTCCTCAATGCCCCCGCTATGCCAGGTGCCCACCTAGGCTGTGTCCCGGGGCGGCAGCAGGGACTAAGTCCTATTTTAATTATTGTCCACCAGTGCTCTCGACCCCACGGCGCCTAGAACCTGCCGAGTACACAGCAGGCACTGGCTATTTGCTAAACTCAGAACGTACCATTGGTATTTAACAAGCGAATTCCAGAGAGACCATCTGCCTCTCCAGTGTCACCCGCTCCCATCAATCTTCCCTGTGCAGAGCCGCTGGAGGGATCTTGCTAAACACGATTTAAATATTTTCACTCCGGCCCTCCTCACCCTCACCCCTGGACGGCAGAAACTTTGTCTGCCTTTTCCAGCTCATCTCTTGGCCCTCCTTCAGGGTCGTTCCCCATTCCTCAATTGCACTCATTCACTCTACACGTCCTTGAGAAGCGCCTACTACCTGTCAGGCTAGAGCCTTTGGGCGTTGTTGGGGTGGGGACTTACAAAGAAGACAGAAGACTTATAAAGAGGAATTAAGACCTTTCCTTTTTGGTAAAACCCCGTCTTTACTAAAAATACAAAAAAATTAGCCGGGCATGGTGGCGGATGCCTGTAGTCCCAGCTACTCGGGAAGCTGAAGCAGGAGAATCGCTTGAACCCAGGAGGCGGAGGTTGCAGTGAGCCAAGATCGAGCCACTGCACTCGAGCCTGGGTGACAGAGCAACGTTCCATCTCCAAAAAGAAAAAAGAAAAGAAAAGAAAGAAAAAGATTTTTCCTTTTCAAGACTCCCTTTATCCTGGCTGCCTGACAAATTCTCATTGTGCCTTTAAGAGCTACTTTGATCCTCACTTCCTTTGCTAAGCCTCCTTTTCCTATCATTAGGAATCTGCTACCAGGGCTTCCGTGGAAATTTATACATAGGTCTATAACACTCTTTAGACTGGCGAGTGCTCTGTGCTTTGTCTTCAAGAACGCGCCCAGGCTCAAAGGACCCAGAAGCCTGTATCTTTCCAAAGTCCAATTTAGCCAGAGCCAGCGTAAACGTCGCTCTCAAATGTCACAAGGAGATCGGGGTCCATTTTCCACAATGTTGTGAAATCAGGATTAAAAAACGGATTGGTACAATAAAACGTAGCCCCCTTGCCGTGCCATTGTCCTCACAATGCCGTGACTCGGATTCGAACCGAGGTTGCTGCGGCCACAACGCAGAGTACTAACCACTATACGATCACGGCGAGCTACTGGGGACACGGGGCCTCGACTTGTCGCCTGAACTCTTCTCTGTTGAAAGCCCCGCCCCCTTGCAATGTCATTGATTTGTCACTGTTTGTTCTCGCCTATCTCCACCCTCGCAGCCATCTGAGGGCACGCAGGCGCATTAATCTCTGCTCGCCCGATTCTGGTCCACACTTGCCTGCGGACCAGACACCCCGGTTTCTCCACCGTGGAGGCTGCTCTCGGGGTTCCTCTTATCCCGCACCTCAAGGAAGTTTTGTGGTGGTGGGTCAGAACTGATTTTCCTTGTTGTGAAATTTAAGAGACAGCTCCAGTCCCAGCTAAAGTCGTTCAGTTAGCATGATAGCCAGGGCATGGTGAGCATCAGAGAGACTTCGGGTCAGCATTCCGGCGTTCCCCAGGGGCTTCACACCATTGCAGGCCCGGACTCACAGGAATCCTTTGGTTGCAAAGCGCTTTCATGTCCCTTCTTCTGCGGTCCGTGTGTACAGCCAAGAGGAGACTTCGGGCTAGGGAGTCCACAGCGCTCCCGGCTGCTGTTGCGGGTGAACGTGGGTGCCAGAGGAACCTGGTAGATAATGGAAGCTTAGGAAAGCTGGAATGGCCGCCATCTAGACGAGAAGGGCAACACTGGGTCACCTGCTCGCCGTGGCGTCCCGGTAGCTCGCCGTGATCGTATAGTGGTTAGTACTCTGCGTTGTGGCCGCAGCAACCTCGGTTCGAATCCGAGTCACGGCATTGTGGAAACAATGGCACGGCAAGGGCGTCTTTTTAGACTGGGAAAGCCACGTTCTTCTGGGAAGCTAACTCTAAAAGCTGCCACTTGTCATAAGGCCAGAGCTGAAATTATAATGGACAATTAAGTGTGAACAAAAAGTTCCGTGGATACTCTGGGGCTTTCCTTTCTGTTTTTAATTTTTCATCTGCTAGTGAGTCAGTCATCCCCCACCTTCCCCAATATGTGATTATTTTCTTTTTGTGTAGCTTCTGTGTGGTACTCTTTATTTTACCCTTGTGAATGATCAAATCATATGTTGGGTCCTCTAAAAAAACCTCACACTAGCTAAAACCTCAATACTTTGGGGACAAACGGGTGACAGGAACAATGTGCAAGCATTAATTAAGGGTTAGAAGAATGCAGATTAGACCATATGCTGAACCATGCTTGCTTCAGATCCCATGACAAGTGAAAAATATGACTGCACTAGAGGTGCTGGTTCCTGTAGCCACTGTGAGGGGTGCTAATGAGAGGTTTGTGGCCTCCATCTCCACAGTCTCCTAGGTGAAAGGGGGTTTTCTCCTGGAGGGTTTTCCCCTAATCTACCTCAAGTTTAAGCACATTTTCTTTGCTTGTTTTATGTGGACCTAAAAAACCCAAACTCAACAAATTCAGGTCTGTCATTTGGCATTAGGCAAAATGGGACTGAGTTTTGGATTTGACTTTCAGGCAGCTGGTGGCAGCTACGTCACTGTCAAGGAGGGAATGAGAGGGGACTGAGGAACGAGCCTCTCCAGGTCCTCTCAGCTATCCTGAGGGTGGCAAGGCAAATCCGAGATCATTCTTGGGAGAGATAGACATTGCAGTGGGGTTGCGTCCCCTCTACCCACAGTCAATCAGTAAAGAATGACTGAACAGCACTTAAAAGCAAGGCACTGGCCTCACGCCTGTAATGCTAGCACTTTGGGAGGCCGAGGCAGGTGGATCTCTTGAGCTCAGGAGTTCGAGACCAGCCTGGGCAACATGGCGAAATCCTGTCTCTACCCAAAATACAAAAATTAGGGCATGGTGGCGCGTGCCTGTAGTCCCAGCTACCTGGGAGGCTGAGGTGGGAGGCTTGCTTGAACCCAAGAGGCAGAGGTTGCAGTGAGCTGAGATCACACCACTGCATTCCAGCCTAGGCAACAGAACAAGACCCTGTCTCAATAATAATAATAATAATAATAATAATAATAATAAGGCAAGGCACTACTGGGGGGCTGTAATCTTCTCAGGTCTCCAGTCTCCCAGTTCCCTACATTTGGTGGGTTTAATGACGCACAACAGGACGGCTCAGACCACGAGAGTGTTCTGTGCAAAACAGAATGGGGAAAGGTGAGCCTGAGAACTTGCCAAGCTTTGGATGACTGATTCAAGAGTTATATGTCTAGAAAATCAACATCGTCAACAACAAAAAAAGAACTGGCCAACAGGAAGGTGGTGGCTTATATTCCTCCAGCCCCTCACCAAATAACTGCCTTGACAGATTTCAATCTGTGAACTGGAATAAGGTGTCAAGGTGGGATGCCAGGAAAGGCTCTGGCTTTTCCCCTGAAGACCTGCCCCCACTGCCCTGCTGTAGGTGCTTCAGTAGGCAATGAGCTGCTCCCACATACTGAGGAGAAAGTCAGGAGTAGCCACTCTCTAAGAGTACTACAAGGAAAAAGTGTCAACCAAGAGGCTAGGCATGGTGGTTCATGACTGTAATCCCAGCAATTTGGGAGGCCGAGGTGGGAGGATTGCTTGAGCTCTGGAGTTTGAGAGCAGCCTTGACAACATGGTGAGACCCTGTCTCTACAAAAAATTCAAAAATTAGCCAGGTGTGGCAGTGTGTACCTGTAGTCCCAGCTACTCAGAAGGCTGAGGTGGGAGGATTGCTTGAGCCTGGGAGGTGGAGATTGCAGTGAGCCATGATCATGCCACTGAACTCCAGCCTGGGCAACAGAATAAGAACCTGTCTCAAAAAAAAAAAAAAAGAGTCAACTAGTAAAACAAAAATCACAAAAATTCACCATCTGAGATAACCTGCTAGCCATCCATATCTGAGGTCAGGAATGCTGAAGAAAGCTGAACTGAAAATGTTGTATTGTGACCTAGTTGCAGGAAGAGTGACACGAGGGGAGGGTGCGCTCCTGCACTTCGGACTAATGGCCTTTTTGGCAGCTACACAGTAGTCCAGGAGATGGGCGCATCTGGCTCTCAACATTTCATAACATCGTCTTTTGAGGTCAGTCAATTTTCCTTACAAAACAGACTTTGATAATGACTTCCCTACAGGAAAAAGCATTGCTTTGAACAAGCTTATTGGCACTGTTCTCCTAACTGTGGGTGTTTTGGTTTAGACTCTTAAGAGTCTGGTTAGCATAATTAATTTCCCTTATGCCCACTTATCTCTAGGAACACCGACAAAATGGAGTGTCTGGGCTGGCAAAGCCAAGAGCTGGAGGCCCTGGCCTGGAATGACCTCATCAAGACCCTGCTGCCCTGGGACACTCTCTCTGAGCAATCAGTCAGCACCCCCTTCCTGTTGGTCTCTTGCTTTTAAAATTGTTTTATGATTTCTGATTCTGGGAATGTAATCTTTCCTCTTGTCACTTCCAGCTTGAGGTTGGAACTCTTCTCTAGGTCTCAGTGCCAGGAAAGAGGTAGGCAGTATAAGAGCACCCTGTTCACACGTTCCAGCTCCAGTTGTTCCCATCTTGGTTGGATTTGTGAATTTCTGCAGGTTTCCAACCTCTAAGTCACTTTGACTTTTTTTCCCTTCCATCTGAGAGACCCTGAGGTACAGTAGTTGACAGTACTAGACTAGTCCTAACTCTAATTAAGGGGTAGCATAAATTGGGCACGGTGGCTCACGCCTGTCATCCCAGCACTTTGGGAGGGTGAGGTGGAAGGATTGCTTGAGCGCAGGAGTTCAAGACCAGACTAGACAGTATAGTGAGACTTCGTCTCTGTTGGGGGAGCTAGCATAGCTTAGAAATGAAGCCTCTAGCCCCCGAAAGTAGGCTGCTTAAGATTTGAATCCCAACTCATCCACTTACTAACTGGGTGACCCTGGGGGATCAACATGTCTCCATGCCTCAGTTTCCTCATTTGTAAAATGATTGTAAAATGATTTCTCATTTGTAAAAGGATTGTTATGAAGATTAAATGAATGAATATTTGTAAAGCAATAGTGCCTGGCACTTACTAAGGCTTACTGAAGTTTTACTTAAATAATACAGTAGATGGGAATATAACATAATGAAATCAACTCCTTAAAAATGAGCACCCTGAAACATAAACATCCAAATGAGTATTGTGTTTCAAATCAGGCATTCCACTTTCTCCAAACAGCTGCCCAAAATATTTTTGGAATTCTTATTTGAAGATTATTTTCAGGGCTAATTTATAAGCCATATGAGTACATCCACCTCAATATTTATAATCACATTCTATTTTGAAATAACTTTTGACTGCTTTTAAAGCCACCTTCAAAGAGAAAAATGTCACCACTGAGTCTTTTAAGATGCAAAAATGTCAATGACAATGCCAGAAATGTTTTATAAGTAACATTCCAGCAAAAGAAAAACAATTTTTTTTTTTGGTAGGAGTGTGTAGACTTCAAAGGGCAAACCTACAAGGGACAACAGTAATTTACAAGCTTCAGATTGTCTGCTTAAACCATCAACCCCATGGCTTCCTGGTTATACTTCCTGGTTATACCTTGTATATCTGGGAGCTGCCAGCCCCCACAGGAGCACAGTGTTGAGCAGCTGCGGTAGCAGCCATATGCCCCTGGACCAGCAGGCTCTGGTCCTGGAAGTCTTGTTCAAAATTCAGAATCTTGATCCACAACTCAGAATTACCCAGTGAAAGTCTTCATTTTTAACAGAGTCCTCTCCAAGTGATTCATCTGCATAAGAAAGTTTGAGAAGTGCTGCTCCAGCCTAAAGCTCTAATGGAATCCTTCATTGTTCATCTTGTGAGTACTTGGGTTACTAGAAGGGACCTGCCTAAATCTACTGAGCCTCATCAATGGGGGTGTCATTGAGGTTTTCACAGTAAGGAGATGGTGATCTGGGAGGGGGTCATCAAAGGGCCCATGTTTAGGGCCGTCTAGGGAGGAGGCAGCACATCTGGATTTCCACTAGAAGGCGCTGTGCCCCAGGAAGTAGTTGTGAAAAGCTGAGGCTGGAAAAGACTCATTTAATTTGCAACATACCACTTCTAACTTAACTCAGCCTGTTCCACAGGGATTCTCTGGATATTTAGGACTCAAATTTCATCCGTCTACTTATCCATCTATCCATCCATCCATCCACCCACTTATTCATCATTCATTCATTCATTCATTCATTCTTCCCATAAACTAGCATCTTTTAGTTCTTAAGTCATGGGGAGCTGCAAAGCTGTATAAGATACTTCTTATCCAGAGTAGTTTATTTTTGAGCTGAGTTTGTCAACTGAGATTTGCCCCTCATCCAAAGTCAAGTGACTAGCACAGACTGTTCAATATGCATTAGTTGGTCTCTTGTTTTTAGGTACTTCTCTCCATATCCACAAAAAGAAACTGTGGGGAGACATCGTGCAGGACTTCATTGCTGTCAAGAGACCTGAAACTAATTCCTGAGTCAGGAAGAATGCAGGAGCTGCCTTGCAGAAGCAAAAGTCTAAATCAATGGCTTCCAAACATTTTAGAACTGATAAACTAGGACAAACTTTTCACCATTGAATGAAAAAATGAGGTCAATGTGGTAAGCTTTTGAAATGCTAAATACATTTATTTCAAAGGACTGTCCTCTAGGTTGAGACAATGCCCTTCTTATTTTTGAGGTATTAAAGTGACTTTTATAAAACTATGGAGAAAGTAGGTGATTGTTTGTTTGTTTTTTAGATGGAGTCTTGCTCTTGGCTCACTGCAACCTCTGCCTCCCAGGTTCAAACAATTCTCCTGCCTCAGCCTCCCGAGTAGCTGGGATTACAGGCATGTGCCACCACACCCAGCTCATTTTTGTATTTTGAGTAGGGATGGGGTTTCGCCTTGTTGGCCAGGCTAGTCTCGAACTCCTGACCTCAGGTGATCCACCTGCCTCAGCCTCCCAAAGTGTTGGGATTACAGGCGTGAGCGCTGCGCCCAGCCAGTGATAGGTTTTAAAAAACATCTTTTCTTGGAAACATTTTAAATTGGCAATGTTGGTCTCCAAAATTAGTTTTGAGTTACTGGCCAGTAAAATCTGCAAATACAAAGCTCACTACAGAGCCCAGAGAGCAGAAGAATCAGGCTGAGCAGAAATGGTCCTGGGTGAGTAGAGGGTCTGAGGAGGCATGCTCAGAGGGAGATGTGTTCCTGTTCTGTTGGGCAATGCTCCATGCTGACACCTATCCTCCCGCCCAACAACCAGTAGTGCCTAGTACAATCTGTGCTAGGCCTTCGAGATATGAATTAAATAAGATCCATTCTTACTCTGAGATCATTTTAGTTCGGGGTTAATCAGATGAGTGAAGAACTAATTAGAACTATGCCAGACGTATATACAAAGTGTATTGGAGCTTAGATCATTGATTCTACCAGGATACAACATGTGATCTGAGTTCCAAGGCATGCATAGTACTTTTCCTGGAAAGGGAAAGAGAAAGGATATTCTACAGCTACTCGGGAGGCTGAGGCAGGAGAATCACTTGAGGATGGGAGGCAGAGGTTGTAGTGAGCTGAAATAGCTCCACTGTGCTTCAGCCTGGGTGAGAGAATGAGACTCTGTCTCAAAAAAAAAAAAAAGCGGAGAGGGGAAGGGTATTCTAGGCAAAGAGAAAGGCAGAAGTAAAAGCAAGGAAGTATGAATGTACAGATAGCATAGGAAAAGACAAGTTGTAGCTACAACATTAGATATGGAAGGGAGGGAGGTCAGGGAGGGCAGATCACATGAGGCCAGGAGTTCAAGACTAGCCTGGCCAATATGGTGAAACCCCATCTCTACTGAAAATACAAAAATTAGCTGGGAGCAATGGCACATGCCTGTAATCTCCCCTTAAACAAATCAACAAAGAAACGACAAAGATATGAAGGAGAGAGTGGAGGATGAGAGGGTGGAGCCAAATCGTGATGAATCTCTTATCCTTATTGAGTCAGGCCTCTTTCCTGGAGGCTGATAACATTGCTTTGGGGATCCATTGACAGCCATAGCCTTGTTCTCCAAACTAATACACCTATGATAAAATATCAGGAATTCACAAATTTCCTGAAGGCTGTCCATAGGCTTTGTGTCAGGCATTGCGGTGAGAGGGGCATTTAAGTTCCCATTTTTAAGCAGAAGAGAGACATAGTCATATCTGTGTTTTAGAAATGTTAGGTGTAAATGGATAATTATATCCTGATAAAAGTCTTTATTCAGGAGAGACAGAAGAGAATTTCTGCTCCTTGGGCTAGTAGTTGATGTTGGAGTGTAGGGACTTAATACTCATCTGGGGATGGACGAGGGACTCTTCCCTCAAATCACACCCATAGATGTTTTATCTTTAGCGTGGAGGTACAGGGGATGAACATGTTGGATGAAAAAGAAAATGGATATGAGGCTTGAGTGTGTCATCCAGAAGATCACTAGGATGGCTAGATAATAGAAAGGAGAGCTATATTGGTGATATCAGTTTGCAGCTGGGAAGAGAAAGTCTCCAATCTGGGCCAATGGAGCTCTTTCTTCTTCTTCTTCTTCTTCTTTTTTTTTTTTTTTTTTTTTTTGAGACAGTATTTTATTCTGTTGCTCAGGCTGGAGTGCAGTGGTGTGATCACAGCTAACTGCAGCCTTGAATTCCTGGGCTCAAGCCATCCTCCCATCACAGCCTCCCAAGTAGCTGGGACCACAGGCACATACCACCACACTTAGCTAATTTTTGTATTTTTTGTAGAGACAGGATTTCACCATGTTACCCAGTCTGGTCTTGAACTTCTGTGCTCCAGCGATCCACCCACCTCAGCCTCCCAAAGGGCTGGGATTACAGGTGTGAGCCACCTCACCCGGCCTGCTCTTTCTTCAAGGAGGGGAAGGACAGGTTGGGTTTTATGCTTCACAGAGTTTGTGTCATACATATTCAGCAGATTTGGGGAAAAGCTATACATATTTATGAGGGGAACTGAGTGTATGTGCAATGAGTAAACATGTATGTAACATACATACCATGTTTACTTTGGGGTAAGGTTTTGGCATTAAAATGAGGTGGAATTGGCTGCACATCAAAAGGTGAACTATAGGACACAAAGGCAATTTGTGCACAGCCTCTATAAGCTGTCTGAAACTGGCTTAAGGTCTGCAATAGCTTCTGAGAAAAGAGTATTTGTAAGGCTGGTCCTCTGTCTAATCAGACTGTTATCTGGGTTTTAAATCAGAGTTCATAGCTCCTATTGTTAGGGACCTTAGCCATAGGAATTTAGCAATTTGCTATGCCAGCTTGAACCTTGGACCCATAAATAAGTTACTTCCCTTAACCTTTGGGTCTATCTTACTTGATAAAGGGGCATCTATTTTGGTCTCTCAGATCAAAAGAGGAAGATCTAATATCAAGTATATAATGTTTTCTAGAGTCAGCGTAGCCAAAACAGCATGAAAAGAGACATATCCATGTTATACTGATATCATTCTTAGTTTTGAGCATTTGACATGATGGTACAATGTGCAAATTTCAAATGTAATTTTAAGTTAAAAGGGAGAGATACATACAAAAATTGCAACAATCTGACTTGAATTTGTTTTATTTCCAAACTTTCTTCTAAATTTCAGTCAGGCTAGCCACGGTGTCTCATGCCTGTAATCCCAGCACTTTAGGAGGCCGAGGTAGGCGGATCACTTCAGGTCTGGAATTCAAGACCAGCCTGGCCAACATGGTGAAACCCTGTCTCTACTACAAATACAAAAATTAGCCAGGCGTGGTGGTGAGCACCTGTAATCCCAGCTACTCAGGAAACTGAGGCAGGAGACTCGCTTGAACCCAGGGGGTAGAGGTTGCAGTGAGCCGAGATTGCACCATTGCACTCCAGCCTGGCCAACAGAGAGAGACTCCGTCTCAAAAATAAAAATAAAAATAAAAATAAATAAATTCAAAAAGTCAAACTTTTTCTGTGTCATGACTACTCTGGTTGACTGGCCTTGTCCTGAGTCTAGATAAATTATTTTTAATCATATAATCAAAGCTGCAAATAACTTCTTTTTCCTTTAATTCTCTTTGGTCAAATGCTCCAAGAAAACTCACAGTAATTCACAAGTTCATATGTTCACAAATTCTCTGATACTCCTCCCTTCAAGAAGAAGAGCTTAGCCAGGCTTGATGGCACAAGCCTATAGTCCAGCCACTTGGGAGGTTGAAGTGGGAGGATCACCTGAGCCCAGGAGTTTGAAGCTACAGGGCACTATGATCATGCCTGTGAATAGCCACTGCACTCCAACCTGGACAACATAGCTAGACCCCATCTCTAAAAAAAAAATTTTTGTAAAGAAGTAGAGGCTGTGCGTGGTGGCTCACACCTGTAATCCCAGCACTTTGGGAGGCCCAGGTGGGTAGATCACTTGAGATCAGGAGTTCGAGACAAGCCTGACCAACATGGTGTAACCCTGTTTCTACTAAAAATACAAAAAAAAATGAGCAAGGCATCATGGCGCATGCCTGTAATCCCAGCTACTCAGGAGGCTGAGGCAGGAGAATCATTTGAACCCAGGAGGCAGAGGTTGCAGTGAGCCGGGATCACACCACTGCACTCCAGCCTGGGTGACAAAGCAAAACTTTGTCTAAAAAAAAAAAAAAAAAAAAGAGTGAGATAATCAATGTCTGTCTTTTAAAGCTGCTAAGTTTTCAGGTAATTTGTTACACTGTGATAAATAACTAATACAGATTTTGTTACCTAGAAGTGGGGGCACTGCCATAACAAAAACCTAAAATGTGAAAGTGGCTTTGGAATTGGGGAGCCTTGGAGGAAAGTGTTAGTGAAAAGTCTGAACACCTTGAAGAAGCCTCAGGGCCCTTGAGGAGATTGTAAGTGAGAGCACAAAGGAGGAAAGTGAGGAAAATCTTGCTGTCAATTGGAGGAAAGGGGTCATTACGATAGAGCAGCAAAAAGTGTAGCAACACTGCCACCTGGGGTAATGTAGAAAGTAAAAATGTACCAAATGAACCGCATGATCTAGCGAAAAGATTTCCAGGCAACCTGTTGAAAGCGTCTCCTGGTTTCTTCTTATCGTTCATAGTAAAATGCAAGAGGAGAGAGATAAGTCAAGAACTATTCAACATGAAGGACATGAAGGAACCAGAATATGAGGGGTTTGAAAATTTTCAGCCTCTCTAACTGGCTAAATGTAAGAGATAGATTCGGTTTTTGGGGTTTTGTTTTTGTTTTTGTTTTTTTAGAGACAGGGCGTCGCTCTGAGGTCCAGGCTGGAGTGCAGTGGAATGATCATAACTCACTGTAGCCTCAAACTCCTGGACTGAAGCAATCCTCTTGCCTTGGCCTCCTGAAGCTCTGGGGTTATAGGCATGAGCCACCGTGCCTGGCCAAGAAGTGAATTCTGAGCAAAGATCAAATCTAGGGCACTACTGGGAAAACATGGTCTAAAGACAAAGTAAAATGCTGTGTCACAATGATCCAAGGTAGAGCCTCAGAGTACCATTCAGTAAGACAAAAGGCCCTCTAAAGATGTTAAAGGTATGCTTTCTAGATACTCTCCGTTAAACAGTGGCGCTTTTCAAAAGCTGAAGAGCACTGCACCTCAGCCGAAGCCCAATATTGAGAAGGCCTTATTGCAGAGAGGTTTGTGGCTGCTATCTTAGACTTATGGAATGAACCACAGAAAGATTCACAGAAGACCCACAACATTTTAGAACCATATTGGCAGAAACAGCTTGGAATGAAAGGGACAAAGACTACATGAATGAAGAGACTTTTGAATTCCCAAAATTCCACCTGCTGTAATCAGACAGAAAACTCCACAGCTGAAAAACATGAGTTATCTCTCATGGAAAAGGAAGGATGACTTAGCAGAAACAAGAGCTCCAAGGTAGGGACCAAGAGTCATGGGGATGAGTAGGAATGAATCCTAATAAGAGTCTCCAAACTTTGCCTAGCTGGGTCTCAGAACCACTATGGACCAGTCCTATATTTCCCCTTTTTGCACAGGAATGTTTATAGTGTTTATCGTATGCACATCCCACCATTGTGTGGTGTGTGTGGGTGTCTGTGTATGTTGGGGAAGATAATTTAGCTCCAGTTCACAGGTGTTCAGATTGAGAGAAGCTGTCTTTAAGGAAATACACCTGAAAAGCGTTGTCTGCCTCTGGACCTGGTTTATATGCTGTGACTGGATTTTGAACGGATACTGAAATAAGAAGAGACTTTTGGGACCCTTAGGAAAGGAGTGAATATATATTGTGTAGAAAATTACAAATAATTTGTGGCCAGATGGTGGTTTAAAAATATATCCACAAACTCCTTGATACTCTTCCAAGTATCTTCTTCAAGATATAGAGCTTAATTTCTCCCCATTAGAGAGAAATTTGGATTTAGTGACCTTTCTAACAAATAGAATATGGCAGATGTGACAGTGTGTCACTTTCCAAGTGAGGTCATACAAGGCATTGCACCTTTCTTCTTGCTGTCTCTGTTGGGTCACTAAAGCCAGTTGCCATGATGTGAGGACACCCGAGCAGCCCTGTGCAGGGAGTGGAGGCTTCTTGGCAACAAACATCTGAGTTTGATAACTTTCATTTAAGCCTATGACTTTTTTTTTTTTTTTTTTTTTTTTTTTTGGTTACGGAGTTTCACTCTTGTTGCTTAGGCCAGAATGCAATGGCATGATCTTGGCTGACTGCAACCTCCGCCTCCCAGATTCAAGCGATTCTCCTGCTTCAGCCTCCCAAGTAGCTGGAATTACAGGCATGTGCCACCACACCTAGCTAGTTTTGTATTTTTAGCAGAGAAGGGGTTTCTCCGTGTTGGTCAGGCTGGTCTTGAACTCCTGACCTCAGGTGATCCACCTGCCTCTGCCTCCCATAGTGCTGGGATTACAGGTATGAGCCACCACACTGGGCCTGTTAAAAGTATTTTTCCTGTCCATCTTATGGACATGTATGTTGGACTGCTTGCTATTGTCCTGCAGGTTGTTAAGATTTGTTTTTATTTTTATTGTTTTATTTTTTATGTTTAAATTTTTTTTTTCTTTTAAAAAAATAAGAGACAAGTTCTCCTATATTGTCCAGGCTGGTCTCAAATTCCTGGGTTCAAGCGATCCGCCCACCTTGGCCTCCCAAATTGCTGGGATTATAGGCATGAGCCGCTGTGCCTGGCCAGTTGTTGAGGTTTGATTCATTTTCCTTTTCCTCTCTGTGCTGCATTTTGGATAGTTTATATTGCTGTATCTTCAAGTTCACAGTTAATCCCACCCAGTCGATTTTTTTGTATCAGATATTATATTTTTAATCTCTAGAAGTTCCATTTGTATCTTTTTGTATTGTGTTTCTCTCCTTATTATGTTTATGTTTTCTTCTATATATATAAAATATATATTTATATACATAAAAATTTTATATACATAAAAATATATATATTTTTATATATATATATTTTTTCTTTTTGACACAAGGGCTCACTCTGTCACCCAGACTGGGGTGTAGTGGTGTGTTCAGGGCTCACTACAGCCTCAACCTCCTGGGCTCAAGTGATCCTCCCCACTCAGTCTCCCAAGTAGCTGGGACTGCAGGCACATGTCACTGTACCCAGCTAATTTAAAATTTTTTGGTAGAAATGGAGTCTCATTATGTTGCCCAGACTGGTCTCAAACTCCTGGGCTCAAGCAATCCTCCCACCTTGACCTCCTAAAGTGCTGAGATTGCAGGCATGTAATCTCTGGCCGCCTTTTACATTCTTAAGAATATTTATAATATTTATGTTAGCGGTCTTAAGGTTCTTGTCTGCTAATTCCATCTTCCTATAGTTTTTAGATATATTTATACTGATTGATTTTCCTTTTGGTTATTGGTTATATTTTTCTACCTCTTTACATATCTGGTAATTATTTTCTTGTTTGCCAGACTCCATGAATTTTACATCATTAGGTGTTGATACTGTGGTATTTCTTTAGAATGTTGACATTATTGTGGTATGTGGTTCGAATTGCTTGGGGTTGCCGGGCATGGTGGCTCACACCTGTAATCCGAGCACTTTGGGAGGCTGAGGCAGGTGGATCACTAGGTCAGGAGTTCGAGACCAGCCTGGCCAACATGGTGAAACCCTGTCTCTACTGAAAATACAAAAATTAGCCTGGCATGGTTGTGCACACCTGTAATCCCAGCTACCGGGGAGGTTGAGGCAGGAGACTCGCTTGAACCCGGAGGCAAAGGTTGCAGTGAGCCAAGATCATGCCACTGCACTCCAACCTGGGCAACAGAGTGAGACTCCGGCTCAAAAAAAAAAAAAAATTTACCTGGGGTTAGTTTCAAACTTTCAGGGCTTACTAACTAAAGCATGATCCTCTCGCCAGTAGTAACACAAACTACTCACAGCCCTGTGTGAGCTCCAGAAATTGTTTACTTTACTACATTCTAGTGGTCCTTTACCTGGCTTCATCATGTTTCACTGGATGCATACATAGGTTACTTCTCAGCCAAAGACTCAAAAAGATTCCTCTGCAGATTTCTGGTGTTCTCTGTCTTTGTAAACTGGGCAATCCCAGGGCTCACCTCATTTGTTCTCTTTCTCTCAGAGATCATAGTTACATGTTGCCTGTTGTCCAATGTCTGAAAGCCATTGTTTCATATATTTTATCCAGTTTTCTAATTCTCCATAAAAAGAATTATTATAACAGTCAATTTTTCACAGGTGAAAACGTAAGTCTGTTGACAGATTTTTTCATGACTTCTTCAATTTGATTAACAGTAACAGGATTTGGGGACTTCTAATTTCTTCTTGAGCCAGATGTAGTAAGATATTTTCCTAGAAATTGGTCTTTTTCTTCAAGTTTTTAAATGCTGTTGATAGAATTATCTTATTAACTTTTAAATCTCTCTCTTATTTATAGCTGTGCCCCTAGTTTTGTCCATATCTGCTGAAGTGTATATATCTGTCCACTGCTACCGGGGGGAAAATAATAATACTCTGCCTCTCTTCCATTCTCCAAATCCCACAGGAGTACCTCTCATTTATGGCATCTAGCGTGGAAAATGGTAGCAAAAGATTCTAAGAAATGCTCCAGACTTCCGAACTCTTGGGGGATCACAGAAGAGAGATCCTGCGTTGCTAGTGGATAGTCTGGTGCAGTTCACTGCTTCAGGTGCTCAGCATCCATACGTAGCCTTTTACCCACATTAATTTTCAAACAATGAGAATGACAACATAATGCTTTCACCTCAGTTCTGTGACTATCTCTCTTGCAAATGAAGATGCCCTCACTATCTTCCTTGGAAGGAGATACCCAAAGTCTTATCAGTCATTTGTCTTCTCTTTATGATGGTCCTTCTTTTTCCTTTTCAGTCACAATCTTCCGTTGGTATCCTGTAACCTAAAAACTAAGTTATGAGGTTAGCTACCATCAACTCACCCTGAATGAAAGAGTAGAGGACAGAGGAGAAGAAACTCTGTATATTAGTTGTACATCTATAAAACAAACCAGGGGAAAATATGTTTAGCTATTAAAATCTCTCACTTTTTATTTTTTATTTTTTTGAGATGGACTCCTACTCTTGTCACCCAGACTGGAATGCAATGGCACAATCTCAGCTCAGCTCACTGCAACCTCTGCCTCCCGGGTTCAAGCAATTCTCCTGCCTCAGCCTCCCAAGTAGCTGGGATTACAGGTGCCCACCACTACACCTGGCTGATTTTTGTATTTTTAGTAGAGACGGGGTTTGCCATGTTGGCCAGGGTGGTCTCGAACTCCTGACCTCGTGATCCGCCCACCTTGGCCTCCTAAAGTGCTGCAATTACAGGTATGAGCCACTGTGACTGGCCAAAATCTCATTTCTTAATTGGTGATGAGGCAGTAGTTGGTGTTGATAATTTCCTTCTTCCCCTATCCATTTCACATTCCCTATTCCCTCAGTCAGCCCTTCAACTACTCATAGCTCTTTACCTTATAGCATGACTTACACCTTCACTGTTAACTTTGTGAACTATTAATGGTTCTGATTGAAGTGTGTTGCTATAGTCTTCCTTTACTTTTTGATGTGGGACATTGAAGTGTTAAGAAGCATCATATCTAGGATGAGTGTTAAGTCCACTGAGGAATTGCTGCCTCCTTCCTCCATTAGGGGGCAATGTAATCAACCTGCCATCAGGTGACTGTCTGGTGCTGCTGAGAAATGCTGCCATACTGGGGACTCATCGTTGAGCTTTGCTATTGGTAGATTCAGCAATCACCAGTGGGAGTAGCCAGATTAGCCTTGGTGAGAAATCCCTATGGCAGAGCCCATGCATAACTTCTAACCCTGCTACCATGGCCACATTATTCATGAGTCCGTTGAGCAAGCCCTGGGGTAGCTGGGGAAATAGACTGAAAGGCATTTAACTTCCTGCCAGTGCTTCCCATTGGCTAAACCCAATCAGAAGCCAGAGGGCAAGACAGCCTAGTGACACAGTCCACACAGGTCAGAGCAAGATGGAGAAGAAGGGAGAAGGGATCTGGAGAAAGAAACAAAAGTTACACAGTGTACTCTCTGTTGTGGTGCCTCAAGTAAGATTTCTGCTCACTAGACTGTTTATTCCATTAAGACTTTGTAGATGCTCATTGTTTCAATTCTGGGGAGACCATAAGCAATTAGCCAATGATAAGGATGCCTGCAGCTCAAACCACTAACTACCACACAGGCCTTGTGTCCCATTTCCATAACCGTAACCACACTGTCTGGCATTTATACACTGCCATGAGCCTGTGCCACTGTGAGATCCCATTATTCCCACTGAGATCAAGGAGCCTAGATGAATGTCTGGCACACAGTGTCTGCTCAATAAATGCTTGTTTATTGCATAAACACCTTGTGAAGTAGGTTTTGTTATCTGCTTTCTGTGTATTTTGTTGCAGTCAGCTGCCTAACCTTTCTGGCTCTCTTTTATCAGTTTCTCTCTTCCAGATCTCAGCTTGATTCCCTAAAGCTTAATACCACAGTCAAATCTATTACTTCCAAGCTCAGGAAGCGTAGTTGTTGGATGGGCTAAGCATCAACTCATGGAAACAGCAGCATCTGCAATGTTCTTCATTGCCTTCATTTCAGAAGTTGTGTTCTTAACAGCAAGGAGTGTGAATGCCTTTTACATCTTTGACAAGGTCAGGACTCAGAGCATGTGAAATGGAGGCCGGGAAACACAAGACTGAGGGAGTCCAGAGATTTGGGCTCTAGCCTGGTTCTACCTTTTGTGCATTGTGTTAGTTTCCTGGGGTGGCTGTAACAAATTACCATAAACATGTAGCTTAAAACAAAAGAAATTTGTTCTCTCATCATTCTGGAAGCTAGAAGTCTGATATCAAGGTGCTGGGAGAATCTCACACCCTCCAAAGGTTCCCTCCTTTTTGCCTCTTTCAGCTTCTGGTGGCTCCAGGCATTCCTTGCCTTGTGGCTTACCTAATTCCATCTCTACTTCCATCTTCACACCACTTTTTTCTCTTGTGTGTCTCTGTGTTCAATATCCCTCTGCCTTTCTCCTACAAGGACACCTGCCATTGGATGTAGAGTTTGCCCTAAGTCCAGGATAATCCTATCATGAGACCTTTAGCTTAATCATATCTGCTAAGACCCTTTTTCCAAATAAGATGATGTTTAAGGTTCCAGGGATTAGAACTTGGACATTTCTTTTAGGGGGTCATTATTCAACCCACTACAGGCACATCAAATCACATCCTTCTCTGGGCCTCAGTTTCCCCATATGTAAAATAAAGGGGTTGGATTGGATGAATCCCTAAACATGTTATAGTTCTCTTAATCTTTATTTCATGTAATCAAGGTTATATAAGTAATGTTACCCTAAACAGTGTGGTTACAGGAGACAACAAACAATTGACCACCGAAAAATTCTCCACGGCATAGCATCACAACGTAGGCAAGAGGTCCTACTTTAGTGTTGTGTTTGTAAACCTGGCCCCAGCCTTGGCTCCATGCTCAAGAAGGTGAAATTGGCTCTAACTATCAAGCGTCTCATCTCTGCTTCAACAGCTCACACCCACATGCCCAAAAAGAAGTAGGGATTTCTGATTCCTTAACAGAGGCTTCTGCAATCTCTGTCCTTGCACATATTGCCAGTGTCATCTTCTATTACCTTTAGCTTGCTGCCCTGTGGCTCAGAAAGCCACAGGGCAGATTTCATGACTCTTAGAAAAGAAAAACATGTATTGAAGTGCTTTATTTAAATATAAACCACAGTCATAAATTATTCAGATATATATGAATAGCTATTTTTGGCAAAGGGAACCCCAGCAAATTTCAGTGGGCTCTAAAGAAAAAGCCATTGAGACTACGCTGTGTGATTTGGAGGCCTGCCTTCCTAGAAATCACCAAGGTGATAAAGGTGGAGCCACTAGACAACAGAGCCATCTTGTAATTCTACAGAACAGATGGTGACCCTAAAACATTTCCAAAGGCTCAACATTTTAATGAGGCAGTAGGTTAAGATTGGACAATACCCCAAACACAAATCTGATAACACTTCATAACAATTTCCAAGAAAGACCCTTTTGTTTCCAGTGGTCTCTTTCTAGCGCCCTCTCCTAAGCAGTTGGTTATATACTAGTTGGAAAGGGTAGTAATCTTTGTGATTAATGTCCAGCACTGTGGCTACCCAAAGGCACGACACTGATATAAGCATAGTTGTTGATGAACAGAGTTCTCCAGCCTCTTTTGTCTGCTCACTCCCCCCCATCCCCATCCTCTTCTGCCCAACCATTTCTAATAGGGCATCCTCCTGTGACCACTTCTTTCTGCAACTCTCCCAGCCTGGCCGCAGCTCACACATACAGCACTAATCAGGTGTCATATTCCTGGGGCCTTGCTCCTTAAATTCCAAGATAACCCGTTAATAATTTAAGGTTTTATCTTAACTGCTTTACAATCGTTTATTAACCTTTGCCAAGACTTGTGCTGTACCAGCATCAAGTACTTTATTGTTGTTTTCTATCTTCTGGAAGATATGAAAAGAAAAAACTGTCAAGTCAGTCATTCTGGTTTGTTGATCTCAGCTTCACAGTATATGGGTAGAGGTCAACTCTGGTCCCTAAACTTTCCTACCCAGGGTTTGTGAATCTTCTTTCCCCTCATTAAATATAATCTCTTTATCTAAATCTCCTCAGAGGGAGCCAGCTAACCTGCTAATTTGTAGAAGGCTGTTAGAAAATATCCTTCCACCCCAAAATAACATGATCATTTTAATGGAGCTCCCTCAAGCTAACCTCCTTTATGATGAGACCCTGAGGCCAAGACAGGTCACAAAAGAAGATTCTCTGCTACTTCCAAGGCCCCAAGGTGTATCTGGATCTTCCAAGTATTCTTGCCACAGAATCTATCTCATTTGTGATATAATATCCAAATCATGGCAAAGGAGCAATGGCATACGAGAGAAAGCAGTGTTGTGTCCATTTGTGCAGAATAAAAGACATACGACAGAAAGAAATCTGGTGTGAGTAGGAGTGGGCCTAGACGGTGTGTCCGTTCAGTTGAACCCTCCAAATATAAATGTTGAGGCATTAGAGAGTAGGCAGACAACTTAGTCCACTTGGGCTGCCGTAGCAAGCTACTACAGACTGGGTGAGTTAAATAACAGACATGTGTCTTCTCACAGTTTCGGAGGCTGGAAGTCCAAGAGAAAGGGGCCAGCCAATTCACCTTCTGGTGAGGGCTCTCGTCTTGGCTTGCAGACTCTGTCACCTTCTCCCAGTGTCCTCAAAGGGCAGAGGGCGCCAGAGTGAGCAAGCTCTCTGGTGTTTCTTCTTATAAGGAGACTAATCCTATCTGATTAGGGTTCTACCTATGACCTCATGTAACATTAATTACTTTCTTAGTCCAAATAAAGTCACATGGGGGTAGGACTTCAACATATAAATTTTTGGGGGGAAAGGGACACATATCAGTCCATAGCAGCAGGGAAGGCTTAATCTAGACCTCTTGCTCTGTGGCCCAGAAGGGTGCGTCATACGTTCCAACTGGCGGAGCCAGTAATCTACTGTTCTGGGACCTGGGTTGGAGGTTTATAAGTGAGGCTTATAAGTCACTGCTAGGGGCCGGGCACGGTGGCTCACGCCTGTAATCTCAGCACTTTGGGAGGCTGAGGCGGGCTGATCATGAGGTCAGGAGTTTGAGACCATCCTGACCAACATGTTGAAACCCTGTCTCTACTAAAAATACAAAAATTAGCCGGGTGTGGTGGTGTGTGCCTGTAATCCCAGCTACTCAGGAGGCTGAGGCAGGAGAATCGCTTGAACCTGGAAGGTGGAGGTTGCAGTGAGCCGAGATTGCGCCACTGCACTCCAGCCTGGGCGACAGAGCAAGACTCCGTTTCCAAAAAAAAAAAAAAAAAAATCACTGGTAGGAGCAGAGAGGGAGCCCCTGGGAACATGGTATAGATGGTATAGTGTTTAGTGTTAGCATCACACATTCTGTAGCTTAGGGCCCATGCAGGTGTCGATGAAAAGAGTCAATATGAATGACCATGGCCCATTACACAGCCCTCAGGAGGTCCTAAGAACATGTGCCCAAGGTGGTCGGTACAGGTTGGTTTTATATATTTTAGGGAGGCATGAGACATCAGTCAGATACATTTCAGAATACGGTGGTTTGGTTCAGAAAGGCCTGACAACTCAAGGGGGTGGCTTCCAGGCAATAGGTAAATTTAAACATTTTCTGGTTGATAATTCATTGAGTTTATCTGAAGACCTGGGATCAATGGAAAGGAATGTTGAGGTTAAGATAAAGAATTGTGGAGACCAAGTTTTATTGTGCAGAAGAATATGTTAGATAGCAGACTTCAGAGAGAGAGAGAGAGTACCTTGTAAAATGTTTCTTGTCAGACCTAAAAGGGCACCTGGCTCTTAGCTGATTGTCTCCTGGCTCTGGAAAGAAAGGAAGGAAAACAAAGGGGAAAAGGGATTCTCTCTAGGATGTGGACTCTTCCCCCAAGAGACTTTGTGGGGCAATTTCAAGGTATGGCAAGGAAATATATTTTGGGGTTAAATATCTTTTCCTTGTTTCATAATGTTATGCCAGAGTCAGATTGAAAAGTCAAATAAAACCCATCTGATGATATTTTATGGTTTGTAGGGTATGACTCCCTAGATCCCTTAGGTAGGAATTTGGGCAAGATAAAAAATCAGAGCTTAGTCCTCACAGGCCTGATTTTTTTTTTTTTTTTTTTTTTTTTTTGAGACAGGGTCTCACTGCGTTGCCCAGGTTGGAGTGCAGTGGCACAATCACAGATCACTGCAACCTCAAACTCCCAGGCTCAAGTGATCCTCTCACCTCAGCTTCCACGTAGCTGGGACCACAGATGTGCACCACCATGCCCGGTTTTTAAAATTTTTGGTAGAGGCAGCGTCTCCCTATGTTGCACAAGCTGGTCTTGAACTCCTGGGGTCAAGCAATCCTCCTGCCTTGGCCTCCCAAAGTGCTGGGATTATAGGCATGGACCACCCCACAGCCTGGGCCAACAGGGGGTGCAATTTTTACAGTCCTGGGGATGACTTGCTGGCCTCCAAAATTTTTTTATTTTACACATTTTAAGGAGTCAGGAAACAATCCTGAACAAGATGCTCTATTTCCCTTCACTTGCTCACTGATTCTTAAAAGTTCTTTAACACAGGGGTCCCCAAGCCCCAGGCCACAGACCAGTACTGGTTAGGAACTGGACACACAACAGGTGGTGAGTGGCAGGTGAGTGAGTGAAGCTACATCTGTATTTACAGTCGCTCCTTTTTGCTTGCTTTACCACCTGAGCAGAGCCTCTGGTCAGCTTAGCGGCCGCATTAGATTTTCACAGGAACATGAACCCTACTGTGAACTGCACATGAGAGGGATCTAGATTGCGCACTCCTTATGAGAATCTAATGCCTGATGATCTGTCAGTGTCTCCCATCACCACCAGATGGGATTGTTTAGTTGCAGGAAAACAAGCTCAGGGCTCCCAGTGATTCTACATTATGGTGAATTGCATAATTATTTCATTATATATGACAATGTGGTAATAGAAATAAAGTGCACAATAAATACAATGTGCTTGAATCATTGCAAAACCATGGAAAAAATTATCTTCCACAAAACCGATCCCTGGTGCCAAAAAGGTTGGGGACTGTTGTTTTTAACAGAGTACAGGACCCACATGGGCTACTTTCTGGTTTGTTTTTTTTTTTTTTGAAATGGAGGAGTCTTGCTCTGTTGCCCAGTCTGGAGTACAGTGGCACAATCTCTGCTCGCTGCAACCTCCGCCTCCCAGGTTCAAGCAGTTCTCCTGTCTCAGCCTCCTGAGTAGCTGGGACTACAGGTGTGCACCACTATGCCCTGCTAACTTTAGAGACGGGATTTCACCATGTTGGCCAGGCTGGTCTCGAACTCCTGACCTCAGGTGATCTGCCTGCTTTGGCCTCTCAAAGTACTGGGATTACAGGCCTGAGCCACCACCTCTGGTCCCCAGGTGGGCTACTTTCTGACTTTAGTTTACAGTGAGGCAGCCGATTCAATTCTAATTTTTTAATTTTTTGGTGCTCCAGGTGAGGCTTGAATTAGATTTCTTTTTTTTCTTTTTTTCTTTTTTTTTTTTGGAGGAGGGGAATGGAGTCTCGCTCTGTTGCCCAGGCTGGAGTGCAGTGGTACGATCTGGGCTCACTGCAAGCTCCGCCTACTGGGCTCATGCCATTCTTCTGCCTCAGCCTCCCAAGTAGCTGGGACTACAGGCGCCCACCACCACGCCCGGCTAATTTTTCGTATTTTTAGTAGAGACAGGGTTTCATCGTGTTAGACAGGATGGTCTCGATGTCCTGACCTCGTGATTTGCCCGTCTCTGCCTCCCAAAGTGCTGGGATTACAGGCGTGAGCCACCGCGTCCAGCCTTGAGTTAGATTTCTTAAGGATAGGTTTTGATCAGGCTGGAGAGAGGAAAACTGGAGGAGAGAGCCAAGGGAAAAGAGGTGGGGCTTTGGCTCTGAAGACGCTCTCCTGGCTTCCTATTCATCTGTACTGTGTCTGTGCTGTTCTCCCTCAGGACCGAGTCTGCCTCTATCACGGCCCCGCCTCCCCATACCCCCATTTCACCAGGAGCAAGACCTTGTCTCTAATAATAATAATAATAATAATAATAATAGTTGAGTTTTCTGGTGATCATGTTAGAGCATAGTTTCTGTGAATATTTTCTGTCTCCCCTGTAAACCTCTGTCAAATTCCACTGACCCTATTCAGTGCTCTGACACAGAGCTTGACGCCATCTCACTGATACATCAACATTCTTGGCTGGGCTCCATGGTGCCGTGTTCCTGTGCTGGCCTCTCAGGCAGGTAGCATCCAGCTGGCCATGCGCATATTTACAAAAATATGACTCCTCAGAGTACTATTAGTTTTTATTAATTTAGTTTTATTTTAGATTCAGGGGGTACCTGTGCATGTTTGTTACATAGGTTTATTGTACACTAGTGGTGACTGGGCTTCTAGCATACCTATTGCCCAAATAGTGAACATAGTACCTAATAGGTAATTTTTCAACCCTCTTTCTCCTTCAACCCTCCCCTCCAGAGTGCTATTCTTTATCTAATATTTCTTTCTTATCTCCAACAGTGTTCCTAAAAGATGACAATAATAATAATAGCAGTAATAATATCTAACACTTATTAAGAGCTACTGTGTGCTACAGACCTTTTTGAAGATAAGGGATACTGAGGTAGGGCGTGGTGGCTCACATCTATAATCCCAGCACTTAGGGAGGCGGAAGTAAGAAGATTGCTTGAGGCTGGGAGTTTGAAACCAGCCTGGGTAACATAGTGAGCCTCCCATCTCTACAAAAAATTAAAAACATTAGCAAAGTGTGGCAGTGCGTGCCTGAGTCCCAGCTATTCAGGAGGCTGAGGTGGGAGAATCAGCTGAGCCCAGGAGTTCCAGCCTACAGTAAACTACGATCATGCCCCTGTACTCCAGTCTGGGCAACAGAGTGAGACTCCGTCTATAAAATAAATAAGTTAATTAATTAATAAAATAGAAGTAAGAGATAGTTAGAAGATGAATTTTAAAAAGATAATACCTTAAATGGAGAAAATGTATTTAGCATTTAATTTGACTATATAATTATTAATGAATACATTAATAATTTTTTGGTTTGAACTTTAGAGTTATTTGGCAAAAAGGCTTGCTTTCCTACTTATAATCAACAAATTTGCCTCCAATGACCCCTATTAACTTACTGTGTAATATATAACTTATTGTATGTGATATACATATAACGTATTATATGCAACAGACCTGAAGAGCAATTTTCCTTGGAAAATGGGCCATATCATCCTGTGAGTTTTGTTAATCACAAAGAGATCTCCTTCTTTTGACGAAAAATTCAAACTTGGGACTTATCATTTGGGAAAAGGGTCTCCTTCTAATTTCTCTTTATAAGACAATCATTGTCACAGACATAATGTTCATTTCCCTTGAGGAAAAAACAGCTCTTGACAAGAAGAAATATGGTATCAGCAAAGAACCTGCTGCTGCAAATTTGTTAAAAACCAGACTAAATATTCTGTTTCGATTTCTAAATCAAATACATAGGAGGATACACAGGGATCTATAAACTGATGAGTCAAGTATCCTTGCGCCTGATGTCTCAAGTGAATTTTGTGTTTTGTGTGACATATACATATATTTCACTTGCTTAGAAACAAAGTTGGGTTTCTAAAAAATCTTTCCTTTTTTTAACTTTTATTTTACTTTTTTTTAGACAGGGTCTCACTCTGTCACCCAGGCTGGAGTGCAGCGACATGATCTCAGCTCACTGCAACCTCCGTCTCCTGGGTTCAAGCGACTCTTGTACCTCAGTCTCCTGAGTAACCGGGATTACAGGTGTGCACCACTATGCCTGGTTCATTTTATTTTTATTTTTATTTTTAGTAGAGATGGGGTTTCATCATGTTGGCCAGGCTGGTCTTGAACTCCTGACCTCAAATAATACACCCGCCTAGGCCTCCCAAAATGCTGGGGTTATAGAGCTGAGCCACCCTGCCCAGCTTTCCTTTTTTTAACTTTTATTTTAAGGTCAGGAGTACATGTGCAGGTTTGTTACATTAGTTATTTTTCGTGATCCTCTCCCTCCTCCCACCTTCCTACAGGCCCCACTGTGTGTTGTTCTCCTCTGTGTATCCATGTATTTTCATCAGTTAGCTCCCATTTATAATTGAGAGCATGTGGTATTTAGTTTTCTGTTTCTGCCTTAGTTTGTTAAGGATAATGAACGGTCTCCAGCTCCATCCATGTCCCTGAAAAGGACATAATCTTATTCTTTTATTTACGGCTGCATAGTATTCCATGGTGTATATGTACCACCTAATCTTTATCTAATGTGTCATTGATGGGCATTTAGGTTGATTCCATGTCTTTGCTATTGTGAATAGTGCTGCAATGAACATACATGTGCACATGTCTTTTTTTTTTTTTTTTTTTTGAGATGGAGTCTTGCTCTGTTGCCCAGGCTGGAGTGCAGTGGCACGATCTTGGCTCACCACAAGGTCTGCCTCCTGGGTTCATGCCATTCTCCTGCCTCAGCCTCCCGAGTAGCTGGGACTACAGGTGCCTGCCACCATGCCCAGCTAATTTTAGTTTTGTATTTTTAGTAGACACGGAGTTTCACCCTGTTAGCCAGGATGGTCTTGATCTCTCCTGACCTCATGATCCGCCTGCCTTGGCCTCCCAAAGTGCTGGGATTACAGGCATGAGGTGTCTTTTTTGTGTATGTGTGTGAGACAGAGTTTTTTACTCTGTCGCCCAGGCTGGAGTGCAGTGGTGCGGTCTTGGCTCACTGCAACCTCCATCCCCTGGGTTCTAGCAATTATCCTGCCTCAGCCTCCCTAGTAGCTGGGATTTACAGGTGTGCGCCATCATGCCCTGTTAATTTTTGTATTTTTAGTAGAGACAGAGTTTTGTATGTTGGCCAGGCCGATCTTGATCTCCTGACTTCAAGTGATCCGCCTGCCTCAGCCTCCCAAAGTGCTGTGATTACAGGCATGAGCCACCGCGCCCTCGTGCATGTGTCTATAATAGAATGATTTATATTCCTTTGGTTACACATCCAGTAATGGGATTGCTGGGCCAAATGGTATTTCTGTCTTCAGATCTTGGAGGAATCGCCACACTGTCTTCCACAATGTTTGCACTAATTTACACTCCCACCAACAGTGTATAAGCATTCCTTCTTCTCCACAACCTCACCAGCTTCTGCTATTTTTTGACCTTTTAATAATAGCCATTCTGAATGGGATAAGATGGTAAAAAGATCTTTTCTTGATGGTCAAATTTGCACAGATTAAAGTAAAATAAAAGCTGTGTTGTAGTTGCGAATTAAGTACTGAATATTTGCATCCTGCCAAAATACATATTTTGGAGCCCTAACCCCCAGTGTGATGGTATTTGGAGATGGGGGTCTTTGGGGGGTAATTAGGTTTAGATGAGGTCACCAGGGTGAGGTGTTAATGATGGGATTCTGTGACCTTACAACATGGCTGGGCACCATGGCTCATGCCAGTAATCCTGGTACTTTGGGAGGCTGAGGCAAGAGGATCACTTGAGGCCAGGAGTTTGAGACCAGCCTGGCCAGCATAATAAGACTCCATTTCTATTAAAAAAATGAAAAAAGAAGAGGAGATACCAGAGAGCTTACTCTTCCTTTCCATCACATGAGGACACAGAGAGGAGGCGCTGTCTAAAAGCCCTTACCAGAACCTAACCATGGTGGCGGCCTGATCTTGGATTTCCAGCCTCCAGAACTGTGAGAAAAAATGTTCTGTTGTTTAAACCACTCAGTCTATGGTCTTTTGTTATGGCAGCTAATATACCAATAAACTTTCCAAACCATGATTCCCTTTTGTTGGTGGATGTTTTCACATGCAATTAGTATTTGTGTTGAAACTCTATGACCTGGCTGCCCATTTGTTTCTGGCCTCTTGGACCTGAGAACAGATTTGACTTCACCAGTTTCGACCTCTGTTCTCATGCCTTAAATATGGCCTCAGGCAGGGGTATCTAATCTTTTGGCTTTCCTGGGCCACATTACAAGAAGAATTGTCTTAGGCCATGTATAAAACACATTAACACTAACGACAGTTGATGAGCTTAAAAAAAATCACAAAAAAATCTCTTAATGTTTTAAGAAAATTTAGCAGTTTGTGTTGGGCTGCATTCAAAGTGTCCTGCGCTGCAGGTGGCCTGTGGACACAGGTTGGATAAGTTTTGCCTAGGGGTTCCTGTCTGGTTCCCTCAGCCCAAACCCAACCCCAGCCAGCCCCTGGTCCCACCCTGTTGAGCTTACCTCTGGCCTCCAGGTAAAGGATCAGAAGATGAGATTGCATCTGGAGCCTAGAAGGTACAAAGAAACAAGGAACACGGCGTGGTAGGATAAACATTGAATCTAAATTTAGGAAAAGAAAAAGAGGGGAGAGCCACAGGAAGGAGGAGAGACAAGAGAGAAAGAACATGTATTTATTTATTTATTTATTTATTTTTCTGAGACGGACACCCAGGCTGGAGTGCTGTGGTATGATCTCGGCTCACTGCAACCTCTGCCTCCCAGGTTCAAGTGATTCTCCTGCCTCAGCCTCCCAAGTAGGGGGGATTACAGGCACCTGCCACAACACCTGGATAATTTTTGTATTTTTAGTAGAGACGGGGTTTCACCATGTTGGCCAGGCTGGTCACAAACTTGTGACCTTGTGATCCACCCACGTCGGCCTCCCAAAGTGCTGGGATTACAGGCTTGAGCCACCTCGCCTTGCCAGAAAGAACTTTTATTAAACATGCAACAGGCAATGTGTCAAAGGCTTTCATTTGATTCTTTCATTTAATGAATGACCTAATTTCATTTAGTTCCACAGCTCCGTGAAGATGCCATTGTCATTTTCCTTTTAAATGTCAAATAGTGGCCGGGTGCGGTGGCTCCCAGCACTTTGGGAAGCCGAGACGGGCAGATTACGAGGTCAGGAGATCGAGACCATCCTGGCTAACACAGTGAAACCCCGTCTCTACTAAAGAATATAAAAAATTAGCTGGGCGTGGTGGCGGGCACCTGTAGCCCCAGCTACTCGGGAGGCTAAGGCAGGAGAATGGTGTGAACCCGGGAGGCAGAGCTTGCAGTGAGCCGAGATTGCACCACCGCACTCCAGTCTGGGCAGCAGAGCAAGACTGTCTCAAAAAAAAAAAAAAAAAAAAAAAGATAGTTTGTCCAAAGGTTTTGCCCTAGGTGGTAAATGTGAGATTCCCTGGGGTAAAACAAACACCTCTGTGGGGCTACAGAGGATGTGGGCAAGAAAAAGCTAGATTTCACCTTGATGATGAAGAACTTGTGTATCCAGGTTCTTTCCACTGCCCCAGGCTGCCTTGGTCATTGTTAGCTCTGCAGCCTGGAGAACAGGACCTCACCACTCTGAGGCTGCATTTCTATATCTTGAAAATGAGAGAATTGCTGGGCATGGTGGCTCATGTCTGTAATCCCAGCACTTTTGGAGGCTGAGGCAGGAGGATTGCTTGAGCCCAGGAGTTTGAGACCAGCCTGGGCAGCATAGTGGGATCCTACCTCTACAAAAGCATTAAAAAGTTAGTCAAGTGTGGTGGCACAGGCCTGTACTCCCAGCTACACAGAGGCTGAGATGGGAGAATCCCTTGATCCAGAGAGGTTGAGGTTGCAGTGAGCTGAGATTGTGCCACTGCATTCCAGCCTGGGCGATGGAATGAGACCTTGTATCAAAAAAAAGAAAAGAAAAGAAAGCTGGGCGTGGTGGCTGACGCCTGTAATACTAGCACTTTGGGAGGCCGAGGTGGGAGGATCACGAGGTCAAGAGATCGAGACCATCCTGGCCAACATGGTGAAATCCTGTCTCTACTAAAAATACAAAAATTAGCTGGGCGCGGTGGCGGGTGCCTGTAGTCCTAGCTACTTGGGAGGCTGAGGCAGGAGAATCACTTGAACCCGGGAGGCAGAGGTTGCAGTAAGCGAAGATTGTGCCACTGCACTCTAGCCTGGCGACAGAGCGAGACTTTGTCTCAAAAACAAAAAAAAACAAACAACAAAAAAAAAAGAAAGAAAGAAAAAGACAAGAAAATGGAGGAATACATAAATATTTGCCACACTACTTCAGAAGGCTAGTGTGAAGATCTGGTGTGTCAATGTAAAGGAATGAAATGCATGGGAGGCAAAAAACCCATACAGATTCACTTCAACAGCTGGTCATAGTTTCCGTTCCAGGGAGGTTACCATACAGCTTGGGGAACATAACATAAATCAAGTAATAAGAATACATATGTGACTGAGTTTATATCCACCTGGATGTGACCAAAGTACCCTTGCCTTCTGGGGATACCTCATCCTTCAATATTTAAATAAAATCATTTGGAACTCACATATTCTGTATGAGAAAAATCACCATCACTCCCAGTATTTCTGATAATTCTTTATCTTTTCAATAAATAACCTTTACACACTTTTGGTGTGCTAGATCCTAGGGTCTCTGCCATCATGGAGCTTCATAGCCAAAGAACCAATCAAGATAATTTGCTAAACACAATTCTTGATGAGGAATTCTACTGTCCCTTTTTTTTTTTTTTTTGAGACGGAGTTTGGTGCTTGTTGCCCAGGCTGGAGTGCAATGGCGCCATCTTGACTCACTGCAACTTCCGCCTTCCAGGTTCGAGTGATTCCCCTGCCTCAGCCTCCCAAGTAGCTGGGATTACAGGTGTGCGCTGCCACACCCAGCTAATTTTGTATTTTTAGTAGAGACCACGTTTCACCATATTGGCCAGGCTGGTCTTGAACTCCTGACCTCAGGGTATCCACCCGCCTCAGCCTCCCAAAGTGCTGGGATTACAGGCGTGAGCCACTGCGCCTGGTCCTCTACTGTCACCTTTGTACACACTTTTTTTCCCCCTCCAGGCTACATTAAAAGACAACAATATGACAAACAGTAATATTAGAGAGGAATACAGAAGATGCCATATCACTGACACATGAATAGCTCAGGCAATATAAGAGGACAGTGAGCTCATGGCGGCGGGGCGGGGGGTTTGAACTAGAGTCCAGAGGCTTTCAGGAAAAGGAAGGTCCTGAGTTGAATTTTAAAGGATGGGTGGTACAGAAACAGGAAGAGGGGGAAGGCACAGGAGGCTAGGGGAGGAGTACTAAAGAGTCATGATTAACAGCAAGGACTTTGGACACAAATCCAGCTCTGTCACCTGCTCACTTGGTGACTTTAGCAAATTACTTCATTTCTCTAAGCCTGAGTTTCCTTATCTGGAAAACAGTAATGGTACCTTCCTTAAAAGTTTGTGGTCAGAGTTAAATGAGAAAATGCATGTAAAAGTGCCTGAAATAGAAGAGAACAATCTTGCTTAAGGGAAAATAAGAAGTGAAAGATCTATGTTAGGGTCTTTACACTTTAACTAATTAGTAATATACACATACATATTTTTTGATATATATATATTTCTTTGAGACAGGGTCTCGCCCTGTCACCCAAGCTGGAGAGCAGTAGCAGGATCTCAGCTTACTGCAACCTCTGCCCCCTGGGCTTAAGTGATCCTCCTACCTCAGCCTCCTGAGTAGCTGGGACTACAGACATGCGCCACCATGCCCAGCTATTTTTTTGTATTTTCAGTAAAGACAGGGTCTCACCATGTTGCTTAGGCTGGTCTCGAACTCCTGAGCTCAAGTGATCCGCCTGCCTCAGCCTCCCAAGGTGCTGGGATTACAGGCATGAGCCACTGTGCCCAGCCATTAGCTAATTATTAAAATAATACTTTTGGATCACCTGATACAAGCGGCTTTTTCCCTGTATTTTTGTTCTAGTTTAATGTTTCCACCAATCTTGTAGGCAGATACGATGATCATAAATAAAATCATTAAATCATTTTGAATGCACATCTTCTGTGTAATGAGAAAAATCACTGTCACCCCCAATATTTCCGAGAATTCTTTTTTTTTTTTGAGATGGAGTTGCCGCTCTTGTTGCCCAGGCTGGGGTGCAGTGGTGCGATCTCAGCTCACTGCAACCTCTGCCTCCCGGGTTCAAGTGATTTTCCTGCCTCAACCTCCTGAGTACCTGGGATTACAGGCACCTGCCACCACATCCTGCTAATTTTTGTACTTTTAATAGAGATGGGGTTTCACCATGTTGGCCAGGCTGGTCTTGAACTCCTGACCTCAAGTGATCCACCTGCCTCAGCCTCCCAAAGTGCTAGGATTACAGGCCTAAGCCACTGTGCCCGGCCCCTCTGAGAATTCTTTATCTTTTCTACTTACCGTCTCTCCTTCTTATACCTCGCAGGGCCCTCCCCGACAAGCTGTGCCATAGGGAGCTCTGGGAGGAAAGATCGCCTCCAGAACACCTGTGAGGCACCTCAGTCCTTGCTGAGCTGAACTGGTGACCCAGACAACACTATGGGCAGAGAGCACTGGTCACGTGCTCAGTTCTAGAGCTTCAGTGTCTACCACAACCTCCTACAGTTATAGCCTTACCAGTCTGTGGAGCTGAATCTTCATTCTCTATTTGCTGAACTTCCTGGGAGACTTCTGAAAAAGGGAGATGATAACTCCTTCTGCAGAAGTGAAAATCAAGGCTCAAGGGAGCTAAATACTTTCCCCAAAGTGTCTAGGTCCCTTTGCCCACAGAACCTCTGACTCCAGGTTTTTCCATTCCTTCTGTAAAAGTAAAACAAAACAAAAACTCCAAGACGGATTAAACCCTGAAATGCTTAATAATAAGTAGTTTGGTGGCAGGTTCCTTCCTTATAACTTTTTTTCCAAACAAGGGTAGACTTTCACCAATGGGATAGAATGAGAGGGTCTAGGGGGAGGATCAGGAGTGGGAGACCAACATCAGCTTTCTTAGACTTCATCCACTTCACATTTAGCCATGGAAAATAATTAGCCAACTATAAATCAGTAAAGAATACTGGACGTCAGACTTTTCTAATCAGAACCCAACCCAAAAGTCTCCCAGGAAGTTCAGCAAATAGAGAATGAAGATTCAGCTCCACAGACTGATAAGGCTATAATTGTAGGAGGTCGTTGTTGATACTGAAGCTCTGGAACTTAGCACATGACCAGTGCTCTCTGCCCTTAGTGCTGTCTGGGTCACCAGTTCAGCTCAGAGAGGACTGAGGTGGACTCACAGGTTTTCTGGAGGCGGTCTTTCCCTCAGAGATCCCTGTGGCACAGCTTGTCAGGGAGGGCCCTGCAAGGTATAAGAAGGAGAGATGGTAAGTAGAAAAGAGATGAAGGAAGGCCAGGTGCGGTGGCTCAGGCCTGTAATCCCAGCACTTTGGGAGGCCGAGGCAGGTGGATCACCTGAGGTCAGGAGTTTGAGACCAGCCTGGCCAACATGGTGAAACCTCATCTTTACTAAAAATACAAAAATTAGCTGGGCATGGTGGCAGGCACCTGTAATCCCAGCTACTTGGGAGGCTAAGGCAGGAGAATCACATGAACCCGGGAGGCAGAGGTTGCAGTGAGTCGCGATGGCACCATTGCACTCCAGCCTGGGCAACAAGAGCAAAACTCAGTCTAAAAGAAAAAAAAAAAAAAGATGAAGTAGTGTGAGGGAGAGACAGAGAGGAGAGAGGGAAGGAAGGAGGTGGAGAAAAGGAGAATCAGAAAGAGAAAGAAATTAGAAACATGATACAAAAGCAAAGGACAGGGCTGATGTGGTAGCATGTCCCTATAATCCCAGTGAATCAGGAGGCTGAGGTGGGAGGATACGTAGGATGGCTTGAGCCTGGGAGTTTGAGGCTGCAGTGAGCTATGGTTCCACCACTGCACTCCAGCCTGAGCAACAGAACAAGATCCTATCTCTAATAAATAAATAAATAACAGCAAAAAAGTAAAGAGAGGGCAGGAAAGAAAATAGAATCCCCAATACCAGGAGAGAGCACGTGTAGCTCCTTAGGATTTGCCATATTGTCTCTCACTTTGCTTTCTGTGGCTAGATAAATAATATTTAGTTGATCTTTCGGTGAGGTGTCTAGAAATGCTTTACTGAAAAAGCAGGCTCTCCAGCACCTGATGGTGGAATTGGCCAAGACCAGTGCTGCAGTGCTGCGGGCTATTTATAACTTCCCTCCTCTGTTTCCAGACCTTTCCTTCAGTGTCATCTCTTGGAAAGGAGCCTGCTATGGGAGACAAAGCTAGAGAGAAAAATATCTTACTTTTCACAGGCAAATGTCAAAAAGCACAGAATTCCATGAGAAATGAAAAACTTTTCAAAAAAATAAACTATACTTGGATATATAAGACATTAATATAAAATAAGGGTCCCTTATTTATATATAAATATTTAATATAAAATTAACGGTCCCTTGGAAAACACTTGTTACCACCATCCCTTTAAATCTACTGTTTTAACTGCCCCCAGTAATTCAGATGGCCTGGTATTCAAGGCCACCCCTATCCAAAATTGTGAAGTTGAAGAAATGTGTCTTTTTTTTTTTGACAGGGTCTCACTCTGTTGCCCAGACTGAAGCCTATTGGCATGATCAGAGCTCACTGCAGCCTCGACCTCCCAGGCTCAAACAATCCTTCCACCTCAGCCTCTGTAGAAGCTGGGACCACAGGTGTGTGCCACTATGTCCAGCTGATTTTTCATTTTTTGTAGAGACAGGGTCTCACTATGTTGCACAGCTTACACAGTTGAGTCTTGAACTCCTGGACTCAAGTGATCCTCCTGCCTTGGCCTCCCGAAGTGCTAGAAGGATTACAGGTATGACCCACTGCAGCGGGCAGAAACGTGTCTGAAAATACTTCCCGTCACACTCTACTCCATGCTGCTTTTTTTCCTTTACAAGCTCCTCCCCTGAAGGAACCTCCCCTCTGGTGAGAGGGCACAAAGGCTCAATACTTAGCTCTAGCACAAGACCAGAGAAGGAAAGGGTTAGTAGGAAACAGAAGTGTAAGGAATGCTTTACTCTGCCTGCAGGAGAAGGAAGGGGATTTGGGCAGAGGTGACCTCTGAGATGGCCTCTGAGAAGATAATAGCGGTTTGAGTTTAGGACAAATTGACTCTGAGATATCAGTGGATCCTCCAGGCAGAAATAACCTTCAGGTTTTTGCAGAGAGGAATGTGGGTGAGGGGTTAGGATTGGAGAGAGGGACTGGGTGTTGTCTCCATGAAGTGGGAAGTGTGTGATGGGCTGTCATCGTCACTGAAGCCTGAGTGCATGACAAGCAGAGCAGAGGGTCCCTATTATGACATGCCCACCAGGCAGCTCCTGCAGCTTCATGACCTGCATTACCACAGTCAATGCAGTTGGGGTTAGTGGGGAGATCTTAAGGTCCATTGTACTCTAAGAATCTAAATGATTTGAAGAGGCAACCTGTTCCATACCCCTAGATAACAGCTATTTTTTACCCTGGCTGACTCCAAGGCCAGTTGGAACTAAACAAGGAAGGGGCAGGTGGACGTCCAAGTAACTCCTTCATTCTTTGATTTCTTCAACCATCCTCTTGGAAGCAGGACAGTTTCCAAGTCTGTTCTCTTCCTTAGCTGATAACACGATAATTTATCGTCTTAACATTAGCTCAGTGAAAAGAAAGTTGGAATTTTCAACTCACTGGTTCTCTCCCTTTCCTCTAAATGTAATTCCTCCATTTTAAATACATTTTCTGGATTTTCTCCAAAGGTCACTAAATGACATTGTAGCACTGCATTAACATGCGCTGACCTAAACTTGGAGATAAAGAAGGGGTCACCCATGTGGGACAATCTCAGGAGTTCTAGGAAGGTCCTGATGTTCAAAGCTATCTACCTAGGTCTTATCCTTAGGTTACAGCATTATTCCTTCTGTTTTATTATTTATTATCCAACAAGTATTTATTAATACCTGCTATGCCTGCTTTGAAGTGGCCTAGAAAGCACTGTACACTTGAGCTGTTGGTGATTAGCTTTTTAGTTGGTTGGTTTGTTGTTTTTATAAACTTTTTTTTTAGACATGAAGTCTCACTTTGTTGTTGTTGTTGTTCATTTGTTTGTTTTTTGAGATGGAGTCTTGCTCTGTCACCCAGGCTGGAGTGCAGCAGTGTGATCTTGGCTCGCTGCAACCTCCGCCTCCCAGGTTCAAGCAATCCTCCTGCCTCAGCCTCCCAAGTAGCTGGAATTACAAGCACCCGCCACCATGCCCGGCTAATTTTTGTATTTTTAGTAGAGGCAGGGGTTTCACCATATTGGTCAGGCTGGTTTCTGTTGGGGAAACCAGTCCCACACCACCCAGCAGGTACCCTGAGTCCAGCAGAGACAAAGGAGTTAGAAAGAGACAGAATAAGCAATTAAAATGTGGGTCCAGGGGACCAGAGCATCGGAGGCTTGCTCACAACCCAGAGTTCTTGGGCTCTGCCCAATTTATTAGTTTACAAGCTCTTTGTTCTTAGGGCAGATGGGAGGGGGAGGAAGGAATGAGGAAAAGGATTAATCAGTGAAGGAGAACTCATGAGTCATTTGATAAGATGTGCAGCAGTGGTGGTTTCTGTGAATTTCCTTGAACAAAGGCATGTGTCTAAACTACTTAAGATCTTTAACTTATCCAGACTGAAACAGGTGGGGGCAGGTTTCAGGAGGAGCCAAGATGTTTGATTATACTCCACTGCTTCAAGGGAGTGTTGTCTTCCTGAGCAACCTGTGGCATGCCACTGAGCGGTTATACTCTTGGGGCATAAAGACATGAAGGCAATAAAGAGACTTTTCTCCTCAGAGGCCATGGGGTGTCTCACACAGGGGAGACCAACTCAACTGGCACCCCAGAAACTCTCTTTCCCACATGTCCCCCTTTTTTGTCTTTATTAATTTTTTTTTTTTTTTATTAATAACCGCCATTGCTATCATGGCTCATTCACAGTGTCTGGCTTCTCTCCCAAGGTGCTGCCCACATCTGTAGACTAAAAACAAACAGCACAAACAGACACAAACCAAAATAAAATTTGCAATTGTTGATCCACCTATGGTTGTAATCCACGTTAAAGGATTGGTATTAGAAAGGCCATCAGCAGCTCCAGTAACATGGTGACATGAGCCTGAGATGCCTCAAAAACTTGTTTTTTCAGTTTAGCAATATCTAATGTTAAATTACCTTCTTTTACTTGTAGGTGACATCTAATCATCTCCCAATGGTGTTCAGTGGCATTATAAGAGCTATGAGTAATACAAAAATCAGAAGTATTCCAATCACATTGCATTTGAATTCTATGCTCCAAGCTCATAATCTGATCTCCCATCCAAATTACTGTTTGACAGAGATCATTAATTTGATTTGCCAATTTTTGATCTATTTGGCTTTGGGAATTCCAAAGCTTAGAAGAATTTTTCTGCCAACTATCCACAAAGCCCGCAGTTTGAATAGAAGACTGCAAAGCAACACCAGCAGCAGCAGCAGCAGCAGCAACAGCTGTGACAACTATAAGGCCCATGATCACAGCTACTAAAGTAAGTATGAATCTCTTTGATCTATTAAGTATTCCTTTTAGTACTTCAGTGATAATACTTATGGAGGGAGAGGCCTCCCAAGATCTATTGAGGGAAACAGGTATCCAAACTCCTTCTAGGGCCCTAACCAGTAAAACGCTATTATCTTTATTAAAGGTAGAATTAATGCAGGTAAAAAGATGACAGTTGAGTTATGATACAGTTTGAGAGTCAGGTAGGATATTAATTTTTCCCACTGCCAACATAAAAGGAGGTTTAACACAACTCTGCAATGGGATTGACCGATCAGAGGTCATGACTACAACAAATTGAAGTTTTTTACTGTGGGTCTCTGTTTTATATTCTCCTTTCCAAATCCAAATTGGGGTTTGAGTCATCATTAATTTCTACAATTCTGGATGTTCTGGACTTATAATTGGATCAATCATTTTTGATTGTTCCAATCAAAAAAGTGGGAGGGTTGTTCTCCTCCCACTTAATAGGGTAATTTGTTTCAATTCTTCTATATAATTTTGGTGCATTATCTGGGTAGTCGTTTGCAAAAGGAGTCTCTCTACAATCATCGCACTGTCCAGTACAATTTACTGCAAAGCGTCCCCTAGAGGCGCAATCAATGACAATTCCATAGGAATTATTTTGCCGTACAGCAGTGCTGTTTGCAATACAATCTTCCCAGGTTAGCACCTCTAGCTTTCCAGACCATTTAGTGGCCTGCCTAGGGCAGGGCTTCTTATTAGGTTTAAATTTATTAATCTGGCAATGTGTCATAACATAGCTGTGCTCAAGATATTTAATAGTGTCCAAAGATTGAAATGTTCTCCCACTGATTGCATGAATAGAGGCTTTTGATCCATTATGTGCAGGGACATAAATCATCCAAATTTGTTTATCATAATTTAAACATCATGTTGCCGGCCCCAGGCAGATGGGAGGAAAGAGATAACCAATGGAAACATTCATTAATATTCCTGCCTCCTCTGGATGAGTAGGACCTTGGTTATCTGTTGGTCCAGGCATCCAGACACTATCATTAATATAAACCTCCATGGGGGGGAGGGGTCTAACCATGTAACAGGCCTAATCAGTGGGGGAATGGGATGTTGGCCCAATAAGTATAATTTTGATCTGCCTCAGTTATGGAGAGACTCACCGCCAAGGAGATTACTGCCACCATAGCTACCATTAGATTACTGGTGGTCAGCAGCTTGTTCTGAGACCTCAGGTTCTCATCTGCAATGTGAGCTATTCTCTTCCTCTGCCCCCAGGTCAGTGGAGTTGCTTGGCAAGTTTTACTGGTTTCCATCTGCTCAACAGAGATGCTCATCTGAGCCATCTGATGAACTGGGGGTGCAGGGACGTTCTGAGGTCTTTTCCTCTTCCTTGGATTCTGGCTCATGGCACAGCTTGAGATGTCTTGTGGGTGCCCAGACAGGAAGCTGATTCTCTCCTGGCGAGATACAAGCAAACCCTCGACCCCATGTAATGATTTTGCCCTTTTCCCAGGTTTTGGTTCTGACGTCCTTCCACTACACATGTTTTCCTTCATGAGGATTTTTTTGCCCTGTCAAATGCTGCTCTGCTGCCGTTGTACCCTGATCTCTAGCCAAAATCAAAAAATTTAAAGTGGTAATAGCCAATCATAGCTGCATATGGGGAGTAGAGTATTCTCTGGTTCCCCTCTCTGTCTTTTGTTTTTGTAATTGAGATTTTAAGGTTCGATTAGCCCATTCAACAATGGCTTGGCCTTGAGAATTATTGGGTGTTCCAGAACGGTGCTCAATGTGCCATTGTTGAAGAAAGCTTATAAAGATTTACTACAGTAGCCTGGGCCATTGTCTGTTTTAATCTTTTGTGGGATGCCCATGGCAGTGAAACAAGAAAGTAAATGTCTTTTAATGTGAGCAGCTGCCTCACCTGTTTCGCAAATTGCCCATACAAAATGAGAAAAGGTATCTATAGTAACATGGACTTATGAAAGTTTCCTGAATGAAGGTACATGGGTTATGTCCATTGGCCACAACATATTGGGGGTTAATCCCCATGGAGTTAACACCAGTCCTTTCATGTGGCAGTTGTAGTACCTGGCACTGAGGGCAATGTTGCACAATGTCCTTTGCCTGTCTCCAAGTAATCTGATATTTTTGTTTAAGTCCTGCTGCATTAACATGTGTTAGGGAGTTAAAATCTTGGGCATTAGTAAATACAGTGGAAACTAGTAAATCAGCTTGATAGTTAGCTCTTACAAGTGGCCCAGGAAGATTAGTGTGTCCTTGAATGTGCACAATATAGAAAGGAAAACAGCAATCACACATTGCCTTTTGTAAAGAAGAAAACAGCTGATAGAGTTGTTCATCCACAACATATTTAATGAGTGCAGTTTCTATGTATTGAGTGGCTTGAACAACATAAGCTGAATCAGAGACAATATTTACAGGTTGCTTAAAGTCTTCTAACACAGCTGTAACTGCCTGTAATTCAGTCCTCTGTGCCGATTGAAAGTCAGTTTGAATAATTCTGTTTTTAGGTCCTACATAAGCTGCTTTTCCATTGCTAGAGCCATCTGTAAACACAGTCACTGCTCCTTCCAATGGAGCACTATGGGTAATTTTTGGAAGGACCCATGTTGTTAGCTTCAAACCTGAAAATTTTTGTTTTTTGGATAATGATTGTCAAGAACTTCAATGAAGCCAGCTAAATTTATTTGTCAATTGACTGAATTAACAAAGGCTTGCCGAATCTGATTTTTATTCATTGGAACTATAATCTTATCTGGATCTGAGCCACAAAGTTTAACAACTCTAAGGCGAGCTTGCCCAATCAAGATTGCAATCTGGTCCAAGTATACTGTGAGTGTTCTAACAGTATTATGAGGCAGAAAAGACCATTCAACTAAGTCCTCACTCTGAACTATAACCCCTGTAGCAGATTGGAGAGTAGGGAACACAATGAACTGTAATGGTAAACTTGAGTCTATCCTATTAAGCTGGGCCTGTTGTACTTTTTCTTTAATCATTTGTAATTCTTTGGCAGCCTCAGGAGTCAGTTCTTGTTTACTATTGAGAGCAGGGTCTCCTCTTAAAATAGAGAACAGATTAGACATAGCATAGGTAGGGATTCCCAAAGTAGGTCGAATCCAATTGATATCCCCTAATAATTTTTGAAAATCATTTAAAGTTTTCAGAGTCTTTTCGAATTTGAACCTTTTGGGGTTTAATTTCCCTTTCCTGATCCTGCATTCCCAAATATTGGAAAGGAGTGGCCCTTTGAATTTTTTCTGGTGCTATGAGCAATCCAGCATTGGCTACCATCTCCTGTAAATATGAATAACACTGGATAAGTCAGTCTTGATTTTCGACTTCATACAATATGTCATCCATATAATGAATGATATATGAATTGGAAACTGATCTCTCACAGGTTGAATAGCCTTCCCCACAAAAGTTTGACAAATAATAGGACTATTCAACATACCCTGCAGCAGAACTTTCCAATGATATCTGGCTGCTGGTTCCTTGTTGTTTGTTCATAGCAGGAATAGTAAAAGCAAATTTCTCAAAATCAGACTCTGCTAGAGGAATATTTAAAAAGCAATCCTTCAAATCTATAATTATTAATGGCCAGTCTCTAGGAATCATGGTGAAGGATGGAAGCCCTGACTGCAGGGCCCCCATTGGTTGGATGACTGCATTGACTGCTTGTAAGTTGGTTAGCATGCGGCATCTACCGGATTCTTTTCTTTATTACAAACACTGGTATGAATTCCACGGAGAAAATGTGGGCTCAATGTTTCCTTTGTTTAATTGCTCTTTGAGTAATTCCTGTAAGGCCCCCATTTTTTCCTGAGAAAGCAGCCACTGCTCCACCCAAGCAGGATTTTGGGTCTTCCATTTTGAGGGAATAGAATTTGGAGGCTCATCAGTGACCGCCCCTAAAAATGGTAACCTAATCCTTAACTGCACTCATTTTTTACAGTAACCTGTATGGGTTCAATGATGCCCATCTCCTGTTTTCCTAGACATTTTCTGGGAACATAGCCCATGTTTGACATTGTTTTTTGACTAGTTTGACCATACCAGGGAGAAGGGATTGAAATTTCTGTGCCCCATTGCTGAAGCAGATCTCTCCCCCATAAGTTAACAGGAATGTATGCAATTAGAGATTGTATTGTGCCTTTCTGTTCTTCTGGACCAAGACAAGGTAAGATAAAAGTACTCTGGAAAACTTCTGAAGCAGTTCTGACCCCAACAAGATCCACTGGGGCCTTTTGTTTAGGCCAGTTTTCTGGCCATTGATAAAGAGCTATGATCGACACATCTGCTTCTGTGTTGACCAGACCCTCAAATTGTTTTCCTTGAATAGTGACTCTACAAATAGGACTATTGTCAGAGACTTGATTTACCCAATAGGCAGCCTTGCCTGCTGAATTTGTGCTTCCAAATCCTCCTGTTCTTTTTTCTGAGCTTTCTCCTAACTTAACATGTGGTAAAAGCAATAGTAGAGCTATTCTGTCACCTGGATTAGCACGCCAGGGAACAGTGGAGGAGATAACAATTTGAATTTCTCTCTGGCAATCAGAGTCCACTACTCCAGTATGTACTTGAATTCCCTTTAAATTTAAGCTGAACCTTCCCAGTATACGTCCTACCGTGCCATTTGGCAATGGGCCATAAACTCCCGTTGGAACCTTCCTAGGAGGCTCCCCTGGAAGGAGGGATAAGGCTTCAGTACAGCATAAATCTATTTCCCTGCTTTTAGCTGTGGAGGGGGACAATTGCTGTACATTTGTACAGGAATAGACTGGCTGGGAACACTCCATTTGGAGTCAGGGATGTCCCATCCTGAATTGGGAATGCCCCATTTTGAATTGGAGCCTGGGGCTGGCCCCTCTGTCTGTTTCCCAGTGAGGGCTGTCCGCTGTTATCAAACTTTGAATGACATTGATTAGCCCAGTGTTTTCCTTTTTTACGTCTAGGACAGATACCTGGTTCCCTGCTTTTTCCTACTGAATTTTGCCTTTTTTGGCTCTTTGTACATTCTCTTTTTGTATGTCCTATCTGTCCACAATTATAGCAAGATCCAGGGAACACTCGTGTGTTTTTTGTTACCCTTAGTCCAGTCATTGCCTGAGCAAGGAGGATGGCCTTATATAAGTGCTCCCTAATGCCATCGCAGGCTTTAATATATTCACTTAAAGTTTTTTCCTCATTTAGATCTGCCTTTCCCTTAATAGGTCTAATTGCTGCCTGACATTCTGTATTAGCATTTTCAAAAGCAAGCAGTTGAACTTTCCTAGCATGAGAATCCGAAATAACCATTGTTTTTTTTTGTTTGTTTGTTTGCGACAGAGTCTTGATCAGTCACGCAGGCTGGAGTGCAGTGGCACGATCTCGGCTCACTGCAACTTCCGCCTCCTGGGTTTATGCCATTCTCCTGCCTCAGCCTCCCGAGTAGCTGGGACTACAGGTGTCCACCACCATGCCCAGCTAATTTTTTTGTATTTTTAGTAGAGAATGGGTTTCACCATGTTAGCCAGGATGGTCTCAATCTCCTGACCTCGTGATCCACTCGCCTCGGCCTCCCAAAGTGCTGGGATTAAAGGCGTGAGCCACCATGCCTGGCCTTGAAATAGCCTTTTGAGCTATGTCTTGCAAACGGGTGATAAAATCTGGATAAGGCTCCCTTGGACCCTGTCGAGCTGAGTTAAAAGAAGGGTAAGTAGTACCAGAGTCGTGATTTTTTCCCCAGGCTCTTAGGCATATACTTCTGAGCTGATCAACAGCCTCATCACCCATTACCATCTGTTGATCTATAGTACCCCATGCCTGTCTGATTCCAAGCAATTGATCAGATGTGATATTAACGGGAGGTTGAGCTTGAGCATTTCTGTGTCCCTGATTTGTTGCTTCATCCATCCACCAAGTTTTAAATTGGAGAAATTGAGAGGGGGACAGGGTGGATCAGGCTAATGACTCCCAATCTATAGGTATTAAACACCAGTTATAAGCCACAGATTGTAACAAGGAATGAACATAAGGAGAATTTGGCCCATATTGTCCTATAGTTTGCTTTAAGTCTTTTAATATTTTAAAAGGAAATGGCTCCTAGCATGCCTGAGCCATTGTTCTCTGGGCTCCTCAGCTGGCAAACTAATTACTGGAAACTGCCAAGCATCCAAATCCCCAATTTCTTGTGCCTGGCAAATGGGTGCCTGGATTGTCCGTGTGCCATAATTTGTATTTGGGCTGGCTTGCAGCATTCCTCTACTGTAATTAACAGGTGGTCGGATCATTCCCTCACTGTAATTGGCTGTTGGGCAAGCCTGAAGCTTCCCTTTGCCATAGTTAATGGTGGGGCATGCAACAATGGGAAGTGGCAAGCCGCGTCTCAGGCTCCTGTTCCAAAAATTCATAAGGCTGAGGCAGGGGTGGCTGTTCCAGACCTTCCCCTAAAGGTGGAGTAGGTGGCACTGTTTCTGCAGTAGGTGGAACTGTTTCCTTCATCAGTTTTTGGAGGTTAGCATATATAGCTTCCCGTTTCTCCCTCCTTTTTAAACTAGACTGTGATGGTTCACTTTGCTGATCATCAGACTCTTGATTATTAAACTTTTCTATGTCATCCTGAAACTCCTCCTCCTCCTCCTCCTCCTCAGTGTGGAAGTGCTCCAGTCCTGTTTTAATTGCTGACCACACAGACCAAGCGGAGAAGGGAATATCGTGGCCCTCTTGTTGTGCTCATTTTAAGTCTGATCTGACCTCGTCCCAATCTTTTACATTCATGGTTCCATATTCCAGGAACCAAGGAGAACACTTTTCTACAAGATGGAACAAAGATCAAACTTACTTTCAGGATGACCCATATTTTCCCGAGGTTACCCTGGAATTCTCCGAGTGCCCTACTTACCCGTAGAGCCTGAAGTAAAAACGTACTCAGGTATCCTTCATCAGTCGTCCCCCACTTTCCACACTTTGGTGTTTCTTCACCAGATTATTTGTAGAGATCATGGGGAGCCCCATGTTGGGTGCCAGATGTTGGGGAAACCAGCCCCACACCACCCAGGGGGTACCCTGAGTCCAGCAGAAACAAAGGAGTTAGAAAGAGACAGAATAAGCATTTAAAAGGCGGGTCCAGGGGACCGGAGCATCGGAGGCTTGCTCATGGCCCAGAGCTCTCAGGCTCTGCCCAATTTATTGGTTTACAAGCTCTTTGTTCTTAGGGCAGCTGGGAGGGGAAGGAAGGGATGAGGAAAAGGATTAATTACTGAAGGAGAACTCGTGAGTCATTCAATAAGATGTATAGCAGTGGCGGTTTCTGTGAATTTCCCTGAACAAAGGCATGTGTCTAAACTACTTAAGATCTTTAATTTATTGGGACTGAAACGAGTTGGAGTGGGTTTCAGGAGGAGTCAAGATGTTTGATTATACTCCACTGCTTCAAGGAAGTGTTACCTCCCTGAGCAACCTGTGGAATGCTGCTGAGCAGTTATGCCTTTGAGGCATAAAGACATGAAGGCAATAAGGAGACTTTTCTCCTCAGAGGCTGCCCATGACTTCCCATGGGTATCTCACACAGGGAAGACCAACTCAACTGGCACCCCAGAAACTCTCTTTCCCACAGGTTTCGAACTCTTGACTGCAGATGATCCACCTTCTTTGGCCTCCCAAAGTGTTGGGATTACAGGCATGAGCTACCACACCTGACTAAAACAGGTATTTTAATACATCCCTTACATATTAAATTATGTTAAAGAAGGTAGAGGAAGTAATGAGCTTGATGGAGAGATAAATGAAAGACATAAAAAGAGATTTGAAATAGAACTCTGGGCCGGGCATGGTGGCTCATGCCTATAATTCTAGCACTTCGGGAGGCTGAGGTGGGTGGATTGTCTCAGCTCAGAAGTTCAAGTCCAGCCTGGGCAACATAGTGAAACCCCGTCTCTACTAAAATATAAAAAATTAGCTGGGTGTGGTTGTGTGCACCTGTAATCCCAGCTACTTGGGAGGCTGAGACAACAGCATCACTTGAATCTGGGGGCAGTGGTCACAGTAAGCCAAGATCATGCAATTACATTCTAGCCAGGGTGACAGAGTGAGACTCCATCACAAAAAAACAAAAAACAAAAAACAAAAAACAAAAAAAAAAAGAAAGAAAGAAATAGAACCTCTGGATATGAAAAATACAACATCTGAAATGAAAAGTACATGGGTAGGATTAATAGCAGCTTAGACATTGTAGAAGAAAAGATTAGTGAACTTGAAGACATAGCAATAGAAACTATCAAAATGAAAGATACAGAGAAAAAAAGACTGAAAAAAAAAAAAGAGAGAGAACACCATATTAGAGATTCATGGAGTATCATTAAGTGGCCTGGTGTACATTTAATTTTAGTCCCAGAAAGAAGATAAAAGGGGAAGATAGAACTCCTAGGTTCAAGCAATCCTCCCACCTCAGCCTCCCAAGTAGCTGAGAATATAGATGTACACCATGACACTGGGATTTGAGTTGTTGTGGGGAAAAGAAAGAGATCAGCCTGTTACTGTGTCTATATAGAAAGAAGTAGACGTAAGAGACTCCATTTTGTTCTGTATTTGAGATGCTGTTAATCTGTGACCCTACCTCCAACCTTGTCCTTGCAAGAGACATGTGCTGTGGTAACTCAAGGTTTAATGGATTTTGGGCGTGCAGGGTGCGTCTTTGTTCCTAGAAAAGCTAGGTATTGTCCAAGGTTTATCCCCATGTGATAGGATGAAACAACGTTGCTAAAAGGTTTATCTCAAGGCACGGGATTTTCCTTTAAACTTATTCATGTCACAGAGATCCTTGTTCTTATGTCTTACTGCTAATTTCCTCCCTAAAAATGATCCTATTGTCCTGCCACTCCCTTATCTTTAAGATGGTAAAGATAATTATCTATAAATACTAAGGGAACTCAGAGGCCGGTGCCGGCGTGGGTCCTCTGTAAGCTGAGCGCCGGTCCCCTGGGCCCCCGCTTTTCTTTCTCTATACTTTGTCTCTGTGTCTTATTTCTTTTCTCAAGTCTCTCGTTCCACCTAACGAGAAACACCCACAGGTGTGGAGGGGCAGGCCACCCCTTCAGTTGTTTTTAAGTTCACTGATTCTCTTAGTTAAACTGAGTCTACCAATGAACTGTCAGAGCCATTCTTCATCTCTGTTACCATGTTTTTTATTTTTAGCACTTTCATTTGGTCCTTTATTATAGTTTTCTTCTCTCCTGACAGTCTTTTTTTTTTTTTTTTTTTTTGAGATGGAGTCTCACTTTGTTGCCCAGGCTGGAGTGCAGTGGTGCAATCCCGGCTCACTGCAACCTCCACCTCCCAGGTTCAAGTGATTCTCTTGCCTCAGCCTCTTGAGTAGCTCTGGCTATAGGTACGTGGCACCATGCCTGGCTAATTTTTGTGTATTTTTAGTAGAGGCAAGCTTTCACCATGTTGCCAGGCTGATCTCAAACTCCTGACCTCTAGTGATCTGCCTGCCTTGGCCTCCTAAAGTATTGGGATTACAGGCATGAGCCATGGCACCCTGTCAGTCCTCATCTCTTTATGCACATTTTCCTCCTTTTCCACTAGAGCCTTTAACATATTAATATTAATTATTTTAAATTCTCCATATAATAAGTGGATTATTTTAAAGGTCTTCATCCTCACTGTCTTCACATTGAACAGGCTGAGGAGGAGAAGGAAGGGGAGGGGTTGGTCTTGCTATCTGAGGAGCAGCAGAGGCAGAAGACAATCTGCATGTAAGCAGACCTATACAATTCAAAACTGTGCTGTTCAAGGGTCAACTGTATTTGGAAGCTATGATGATGGCTTTAGTGTATACTTTTAGTAAAATCATGTAGTTAATTTTGTATAATTAACTGCATTTGTGAGTCTTTAAACTTAAAAATGATAAGGAAAACTATCTACTTAGTTTTAAAGTTGCTTTAACAGGCAGGGCAAGGTGGCTCACAACTGCAATCCCAGCACTTTGGGAGGCCAAGGTGGGTGTTCAGGTATTCGAGACCAGCCTTGAGGTCAGGAGTTCAAGACTAGCCTGGCCAACATGGTGAAACCCTATCTCTACTAAAAATACAAAAATTAGCTGGGTGTGGTGGTGGGTGCCTATAATCCCAGCTACTCAGGAGGCTGAGGCAGGAGAATCGCTTGAACCTGGGAGGCAGAGGTTGCAGTGAGCCAAGACTGTGCCACTGCATTCCAGCCTGGATGACAGAGCAAGATGCCATCTCAAAATAAATAAATAAAAATAAATAAATGAAGTTGCTTTAACGGTTTATAAAAATAAAAAACACCTACTTTTTCAGTTAAAAATAAATAAATCTTCCCATGTAACGTATGGATTATATCCATCTCTGGTTGGTCGTTGCATTATCTCTTGATAGTGTGGTTTTTTGTTTGTTTGCTTGTTTTTCTTTTTCTGTCGTAAGTATTTTGGTTGTTGTAGGCCAGACATCTTCTGTAGAACAGTAGAGACTGGGATGAATGGTTTTTACTCCTGAAAATGGACATATGCTTTTGTGTTAGTCTGTTCTTGTGTTGCTATGGATAAATACCTGAGAGTGGGTAATTTATAAAGAAAAGAGGTTTAATTGGCTCATGGTTCCGAAGCTTGTACAGGAAGCATCATGTTAACCATCTGTTCAGCTTCTAAGGAGGCCTCAGGAAACTTACAATCATGGCAGAATGCAAAGGGGAAGCAGGCTCATCCTACATGGCCAGAGCAGGAGAAAGAGAGAGAGTGGGAGGTGCCGCACACCAGATCTCATGAGAATTCACTCACGTACAGTACAAGGGGAAGATGGTGCTAAACCATTCATGAGAACTCTGTCCTCATGAGCCAATCACCGCCCTCCCAGGCCCCACCTCTAGCTTTGAGGATTATGTATATATTTTTGAGAAAGAGTTCCACTCTGTCACCCAGGCTGGGGTTCAGTGGCTTGATCTTGGCTCACTGCAACCTCCGTCTCCTGGGTTCAAGCAATTCTCCTGCCTCAGCCACCATGCCCAGCTAATTTTTGTAGTTTTAGTAGCGACAGGGTTTTGCTATCTTGGCCAGACTGGTCTCAAACTCTGACCTCAAGTGATCCTCCCACCTCAGCCTCCCAAAGTGTTGGGATTACAGGTGTGAGCCGCTGAGCCTGGCCTGGGGATTACATTTCAACATGAGATTTGGGTGGGGACACAGATCCAAATCATATCAGTGTTTTTGTTTTGTTTTGTTTTGTTTTGAGACAGGGTCTTGCTCTATCACCCAGTCTGGAGTTCAGTAGTGCAATCCTGGCTCACTGCAGCCTGGACTTCCTGGGCTCAAAGGATCTTCCTGCTTCAACCTCCTAAGTAGCGAGTACTACAGGCATGTGGCACCATGCCTGGCGAATGTTAACCCCCTTTTTTTTTTTTTTTTGTAGAAACAGGGTCTCACTATGTTGCCCAGGTTGGTCTCAAACTCCTGCCCTCGAGTGATACTCCTGCCTCAGTTTCCCAAAGCACTACGATTACAGGTTTGAGCTACCATGATCAGCTAGGCATGTGCTTTCTTTAGCTAAATCCTTAGTGTTTGGGGTTGAGTCAATCTAGTGAGGAGTTGAGCTGGATTTGTTGAATTGAGTTGGTGGCTTGTATGAAGATTTTTCTCAATAACTGCTTGAGCTTCAGCTTTAAGTCTTTTCTTTGCACCTATGCCTTAGAGAAGGCCCTCTCCACACATTCCCCCGCCCGTTTTACAGAAGTAAATGCCTGTTACTTTCTACTCAACTCTTGCTACCCTGGTGTGGAGGAGAGTGCTTTCTGTTTTACAGGCTCCTCCTCAATCTTACACAGGTATTGTGTCCCTGGGTCTTGAAGGTGGGGCATTATCTTGTGTCCCTGGGTCTTGAAGGTGGGGCATTATCATCAGCAATCTTCCCTCCGTCAGCAATATGAAATCTCTAATGGCCTTTGTCCAGGGCAGTTTTCTGCCTCTCTTTCAGAGGTAGAAAATTTTTTTTCTGTTCACTTCTCTCAGCAATGAATCTTCACCTGTGGCCTGAGGGTGGCAAGTTTTTTCCCCTCTCCCAGTGATCTAAGGCAGTTTGGCAGGGGAGATAGATGAGAACAATCCAGGTAGAGCTCTGTGTCTTTCCTGCAGTGATAGCTGCTCAGCTTTCCCAGGCCTGCACCATGAGGGGAACCTATTTTGCCATGATCTTTCTTTTTTTTTTTTTTCCAACTTCCATTGCCTCTGACCCAAGTCAGTAGCAAACTTTATTACTTATAAAGATTTGAAAACATTTCAATTGTATTTATAACACAAATTTTAGGCAACACACTCCTATGAATGTGATGGTTTTAATGGTTAATACCTATCCAAGTAAAAAAAATTATGCTTTCATGTAGAAAGAACTTTAGCCTGGGCAACAAACATAGTGAGACTCCATCTCTGCTAAAAAAAAAAAAAAAAAAAAAAAAAAAAAAAATTAAAAAAGTGTATCCATCAAACTATATGTGATAAGGCAAAAAACAAACAATGGGGCCCAAGTCAGTTAATTGAGGGGAGGTACCTGCTAGGTTAAATCTCTTCCTCTTGGCAATTGCGTTATGTCAATATTTGCGTTTAATAGAAATCTGGATCCCTTGGGAAAGTGACAGGAGTGCCACGGCCTGCACTTAGAAGATGAAGACATGGGTTTTTACATCTTCTACAAGGAAAGAAAAAGGGAAGAGAGAGGGTGAGAGAAGACAGAGATGTGATCGCTGGCATCGTTTCACCTAAATGGAATACTAGGATCTGTGCCTATCATTATGCTTGGACTTAGCCCCAGAAGTGGCAATTATTTCAGGTAAAAACTGTTGGGGCGTGGTGGCTGGAGCCTGTATCCCAACACTTTGGGAGGCCAAGGTGGGAAGATTACTTGAGGCCAGGGGTTCAAAACCACCCTGGGCAACATAGTGAGAATCCTGGGTCTACCAAATAAAAATTTAAAAATTAGCTGGACATGGTGGCACACACCTATAGTCCCAGCTTCTCAGGAGGCTGAGGCGGGAGGACCACTTGAGCCCAGGAGTTTCAGGCTGCAGTAAGCTGTGATCTCACCACTGAACTCCAGCCTGGATGACAAAGCGAGATCCTGTCTCTAAAATAAATATATACGTATGTACACAGATAAGGCAAAAATGAAAAAAAGATATAAGATATATATCCTTTTGTAATCTTATATATTTTTGCATACATTCTATCTTATATGTATATCATATATATAAGATTTACATGTATATATGTATGTAAAAATATACAAAAAGATATAAGATATATGTATAAGACAGAATGAGCAAGAGACACTTCACAGCCATATTGACATATAGAACAATAGCTTGAAAATATCTGTAAGCAGGTTTACTTTCAACACTGGTGCCTTATTTTCCTGAATTAATATAAGATCTTACAACAGTGCTCCACAATTGCAAAGTCATGTAATATTTTTCCAAGTTCCTTCTTCTGTATTAAATTACTTAATTTTCATGATAATCTTATGAGATAGTGTAGCAGGATGAGCCGCAGACAAAACCGCTCCGACACCGAGTTGTAGAAGGAAGGGCTTTATTCAGCTGGGAGCATCGGCGAGCTACTGCCTTAAAATCCAAGCTCCCCGAGTGCACAATTTCTGTCCCTTTTAAGGGCTCACAACACTGACGATTTCATATGAAAGGGCTGTGATTGATTTGAGCAAGCAGAAGGTACGTGACAGGGGCTGCATGCACCGGTGGTCAGAGAGAAACAGAACAGGGCAGGGAGTTTCACAATGTTCTTCTATACAATGTCAGGAACGTTGGTTTCTAAGTCATGAGTTGATTTTTAACTACCGGGTTTAGGCCAGGCAGACCCAGGCCTGGTTCCGGGCCTGGCGCTGGGCTGCCTGTCTTTGGCTTTATTTCATTGTTTTTTCTTAAAACAGGTACTGAGTATAAAACAATAGAAAACAATATGAGAGGGTCTCTCTCTTTCCTCAATAGGATTAGGCAGGGTGGGAAAGACTGAAGAGGCCCAGAGAGGTAAAGTGAGTTGCTCTAGACCCAGAATACAACACACATCTACTCTGTGAGGGACTGTGTGTACGTGTGCACCCACATACACACGCAGAACAGGGGAAATAGAAATGTGTCCTTATTTTGGTGATTGGAATCCGCATCTACATACCAAATAATCTAAGCCAGAATCTGTGGTGGTGATGTTGTTTTCACATATTTGACAAATATTTATTGATTGCCTAATAATACTGTGGTGGGCCTTGAGCCTGGGGATACAGTGAAGAACAAGATAGAGAACATGGCCAGGAGCAGTGGCTCACACCAGTAATCCCAGTACTTGGGAAGCAGGAGGATGGCTTGAGCCCAGGAGTTTGAGACCAGACTGGGCAACATATTGAGACGCCCATCCCCACAGAAATTAAAAAAAGACTTAGCCAGGTGCGGTGGTACATGCCTGTGGTCCCAGCTACTCCAGAGGCTGAGATGGGAGGATCACCTGAGCCTAGAAGTTAGAGGCTGCAATAAGCCATGATAGTGCCGTTGCACTCTAGTCTGGGTGACAGAGCAAGACCTTGTCTAAGGAAAAAAAAAAAAAGACAGAGAGCTTGTGCTTGAGGAGATCACGGTCTAGCAGGAGATGGTATGTGCTCTATAGGGTTCAGCAACAACATGGTACAATCAGAGTGCAGGGAGGGGTCCTAAGTTTTATCTAGAGGGAGTCATAGAAAGCTTTCTTTCTTTCTTCCTTTCTTTCCAGGCCAGAATAAGTGTTACCAGCTCTGCAAAGCCTTTCTCTCTTTCTCTCCCTCTACCCTCTACTCCTCCTCCTCTTTTTATTTTAGACTGAGATGGAGTCTCGCTCATCCAGGCTGGAGTGCAGTGGGATGATCATGGCTCACTGCAACCTCTGCCTCCTGGGCTCAAATGATTCTCCTGCCTCAGCCTCCTGAGTAGCTAAGATTACAAGCCTGCACCACCATGCCCAGATCATTTTTGTATTTTTAGCAGAACTGGAGTTTCGCCGTATTGGCCAGGCTGGTCTCAAACTCCTGACCTCAAATGATCCGCCCGCCTTGGCCTTCCGGTGTGCTGGGATTACAGGCGTGAGACACCGCGCTCGGCCTGCAAAGCCTTTCTTGACATATCTGTCTTTCCTTACTGGTCTGTTCGTTTTTTGATGGCAGAGACCCTGTCTCACTCATTTTTGTGTCCTCAGCATGGAAAACGGTGGCTGGCTAATAGTGGTTACTCAATAAATATTTGTTGAATGGATTAATAAAAGAATTCCTAGCAGTCATTTGGCATCGAATCACGTACAGTCGTGCTTTCTATTGTTTTCTAGGGCATGTCTTTCCAATACAAAATGATGGTAAATTTTCTGGGTACAGAGACGGCTCTTACTTTATTTTACAGGCTACCCAGTGCCTAGTCCCGTGGTGGATAATGCTCCCAGGGATGCACCTGTTATAAGTTCTTGCAGAATTCTTTTGTTTTGTGTTGTTTTCAGACAGCGTCTCACTCTGTCGCCCAGGCTGGAGTGCAGTGGCGCAATCACAGCTCACTGCAAACTCCATCTCCAGAGGCTCAAGGGATCCTTCCACCTCCACCTCCCGAGTAACTGGGATCACAGGCGTGTGCCACCATGCCCAGTTAATTTTTGTATTTGTTGTAGAGATGGGGTTTTGCCATGTTGCCCTGGCTGGTCTCAAACTCCTGGGCTCAAGCGATCCGCCAGTCTCGGCCTCCCGAAGTGCTGGGATTAGGGGCGGGCGCCACCTCTGCAGAAGTCTTAGGCCTGCAAAACAGTCTGAAAAAGATATAATATTTAACTTGAGAGGTGCAGTCCTCCTCTACAGTGCGGGCAGGCTCAGCGAAGGAGGGCCTAAGAAATAAAACTAACCAATGGCAGCAAAGCCCCCATGCCCCACTCAAGCTGCCCCTCGTTCCTGGCAGCCGAGCTTTTCTTTCAGTCGTTCACTGTGGAGCCAGAGGGAATCAATTCCACAAGCTGGGGTAAGCAAAGGTGTTGGGGGAGGGCAGGTGCCTAGTTTCCAGATTTTTAAAGAGATCATATTTAAACTAAATGCAGGTAGTTCTGTGCCTCGTCAGGAAGGCCCTAATTTACACACTATAAGTTGGTTATGTGTGTTTAATGAAATCATGCTTCACGTGCTTGAAGAGATCACGTTTTAAAAAGCAAATCCATGGGGAAGGGAACTTTCTGCAAAGTAAAGAAATATCTCAGAATGAACTTATATTCTAATTGTGAATGTCCATATACTAAATTTGCTTATTCTGAGGCCCAAATGTTTGCTTATTTTGTTTAAAAACTTTACTTGGGATCATTAACATTCATACTAATTATTTTAAATGTAAGTTTCATTAATTTCACTGATAAGGAGTTCTCTCTGGGGCATAAAACATAATTCTTATGCTGCATCATAGTCAGGAATTTGAAGGCTTGTTAATCTTTGTCTGTTCAGCAGTACTTTAGGGTCTGAGTCTTCCCAACTGTCTTCCTCCCCGTTTCCTTCTTACTCAGCAAGCTTAGCGGGGCCTCCCCCGGGCTAAAAGGAGTAGTTACCCTATGACTCTTCCTTTGAGGGTCCAAGTAGGAACCTTTAGAGCCCAGATCCTGGGGCCCTGGGCTGTCCACTGATTCATTTCAATTCCACTGCCTTTCATTTCTCTTCTCCTATCTTATTGCCCTTTCTTTAGCTATTCACAAGAGGAAATAGGATTTTATTTTTCATTATGTATTACATAAAAATGACACATCCAATCTTCTCAATTCTCAGTTCTTAAAGAAATCAATTAAGCCTTCAAAGACTTTTAGTTTTGCATTTTCCATGGGTAACGGGTCCTAAAAATTCTCCCCATCCCCACAGGACAGAATGACCAATCTTTCAGGCTTGACCCCGAATTTGTTTTTCAGTTGAGGAGAACAAGAGATGGAGAAAGCAAGTGGAAGACAGTCCATTGCCCTGTCCACAGTGGAAACTGGCACAGAGAACCCGGGGCTGGAGCTCATGGTAATTCACCAGTTTAGTTTCTCTCTGCAGAGCTGTGGACGGCTGCATGGCCTCCTGTAGGGTGTCTGACTGCTCTCAATCCCCATCATCCCTGGCAGGGCTCCGTGACTGACTTCAACACTCCCTGTGCTTGTAGGAAAAAGAAGTAGAGCCTGAGGGAAGCAACAGGACTGACACACTGGGCCCTTCCACTCCCCAGAGGTACTGGTGTTTTGGAATCTTGTTCAGTTAGGAAAGGGCCTAGGGAGGGTTACCCCTTCGAGCAGCTTGTGGTCTTATCACAACCGCTCCACCTTAGCATGTGTACATATATATATGTACCTTATGTAATTAATTGTTACTTAATCCTGTGCCAAAAACAATAGGAGTTCAGCAGTATCAGTGTTGATTGGACTGAAGACAAAAATAACAACAATGGTAATAATAATGGCTAAGAGATTTTGAGTGTATACTTACTATTTTGCAGATTGCTTTATGTTATACATTTATTTTCATAACAACATGTAGATATTCATTTTAATCCCTTTAGAAATTAATTTACTGTATCATTAAAAAAAGGTAACTCTTCTGGAATACTCAGATTTGGGAATGGTGGAGGGGAAGGGAAACCTGGGGAGAAAACACAGAAGGACCTATTATAAGGATAATAAAGAAAGTAAAAAAGGACAATGTCTTAGAAGTCCAAAGAGGAGTCTCAAGAATGAAGAAGGTATGTGAACAGGGGTGTTCACTGTGCTATGTGAACAGCGGCGTAGGAAGGAGGAATGAGAAAAATCTTTGAATTTGTTCATGGATCTGGTCCCAGAAGTAATGTCAAAGAAAATTGTCTGAGTAAAATAGATAATATGGAAGGAAGCAATGTTCCATGGTCTGGAAAAGAGTGGGTCTTTATAAAAGAGTGCAGAAGTCGTACACTAAAAGCTGAGAAGAGGATATTGGATAGCTTCTAAAGGGAATACGGACATGAGCCGCGTAACGATGTTTCAGTCAATGATGGACTGCATTGTACAACGGTGTACAATGGTGTGTATCAATGGTGTATATCATTACACAATGGTGGTCCCATAAAATTATAATACTGTATTTTTACTGTACCTTTTCTATGTTTAGATATGTTTAGATACACACATACTTACCATTGTGCTACAATTGCCTACAGTATTAAGTACAGAAACATGCTGAACAGATTTGCAGCCTAAGAGTAATAGGATCCACCATATAGCCTGGATGTGTCATAAGCTATACCATCTAGGTTTGCATAAGTACACTCTAAGATGTTCGCATAATTATGAAATTGCCTAATGGTGCATTTATCAGAATGTATCCCTGTTGTTAAGTAACACAGGACTATACATGGAGATGATTCAGAACAGCTTCCAAACAAAAGGTTATTTTGTTGTTTTTTTTCTCTTTATTTTTGAAAGCTACCTCAGTGACTTCTTACAATTTTTGTTTTCTTCACAATTTGCTTCTTTCTAAAAATTTTTGTATTATGTTTTATATATACTGAATTAACAGTAAACTCTTTGTAAGTTTTTCATGCTTACATGATATTTCATATTTTGCTTAGCAGTGTGGTCGTTAATCACATGAGTCACACTGCTTGGGTCTGTATTTGAACAGTGGTATGCTGGTAAATGTTTAAGAATTGACTCTCCACCGGGCTAGTAGCTCATGCCTGTAATCCCAGCACTTTGGGAGGCTGAGGTGAGAGGATCACTTGAGCCCAGGAATTCAAGACCAGCCTGAGCAACATAGTGAGACCCACCTCTACAAAAATTTTTAAAAATTAGCAGGGCGTGGTGGTGTGTGCCTGTAGTCCCAGCTACTCCAGGAGGCTGAGATGGGAGGATCACTTGAGCCCAGGAGGTTAAGGCTGCAGTGAGCCATGATTGTGCCACTGTACTCCAGCCTAGGGGAAAGAGTGAGACCCTGTCTCGAAAAAAAAGAAAAAGAAAAAGAACCGCCTCTCCGAGTGAAGTTTTGCAATGAATGTTGGTTAATATTTTTGCTCACCTTAATGAGGAGTAAGACCAGGGGTTGGCAAACTTTTCCTATAAAAGACAAGGTAGTAAATATTATGGGTTTCGTGGTTGATGTGGTCTCTGTTGCAATTACTAAACTCTACCATTTTCGTAGGAAAGCAGCCACAGGTGATACTAAACAAATGAGCATGGCTGTGTTTTGATAAAACTTAATTTTTAAAAAGAAGGTGAGATAAACTTGGCCCACAGACCACAGCTTGCTAATCTTTAGTCTAGATGAAATAATAAATTAAGACTTCATTTACAGTATTTGCCTGTAAGGTAAAAACTCTCAACATGGCTAATTTCAAGTAACCAAAGGGATATCATTGAACAAGGAGTTGGGAAGAGATGTATCAGAGCACATCATTATACAAAATTTCCACCATACACATACAGCAGTCATGAATAACTTCCTGAGCTCACATAACAGAAAAATGTAGTAAAATAATTAGAAAATTATGAGTTTTTAGTATTTATTACCTTTGTCTTTAATGTAATTTAATTACACGTTTATATAGTTTTAATTTTTAGTAATGGCTTGCACAATTCCTGAAAATGTGGCAATCACCTCTCTCAAGCCAGTGCAGGCCAGCTTCCCCTACAGACTCTACCATTTACCAGATTTTGGGCAAGTTATTTACCCTCTCTAAGCCTCAGTGTTCACCCTGTAAAACAAGAATAATAGTAGCACTTAGCTGAAAAGATCTTTGTTTTGTTTTTTTTTTGCCTGACTGTTATTGGCACCTTAAACTGCTCTGATATATAACGTGTCCCGTTCCCTTCAATTCTCATCGACTTTATATTTTCTCATATAAACAATGTTAACTAAAATTACATAGATATAAAATCATGCCTTAAGGTTCCTAACTTGCATTTATTTTTATTTTTTGAGAAATGAGGTCTTACTTTGTTACCCAGGCTGGTCTTGAATTCCTGGGCCCAAACAATCTGCCGGTCTCAGCCTCCCAAAGTGCTGAGACTACAGGTATGAGCCATGTGCCTGACCTTCACTTGCATTTCTTTAAATTTCTATAAAGCTACACATTTTCCTCCATTTGCCTTACTTTCCATATTTCTGTGTGTGATTTTCTTTTCTTTTTCTTTTTTTTTTTTTGGAGATAGTCTCACTCTGCCACATAGGCTGGAGTGCAGTGGTGTGATCACTGCAACCTCCACCTCCTGGGTTCAAGCGATTCTCCTGTCTCAGCCTCCCACATAGCTGGGATTACAGGTACATTCTGCCATACCCAGCTAACTTTTTTTTGTATTTTTAGTAGAGACGGTGTCTCACCATGTTGGCCAGGCTGGTCTTGAACTCCTGACCTCAGGGGATCTGCCCACCTTGGCCTCCCTCCCAAAGTGCTGGGATAACAGGTGTGAACCATGAACCACCGTGGCTGGCCTACTTTTCTTTATCAACTAAAGTAAGTTCTGGATTTTGAACCTCATTTCCTTTCTCCCGACCAACTCAAATAGAACCCACATAGATTTCTTGTTTCCAGTTCTCCCCATCTCCTGCCAACCTGTCCTATATAGCTTCTACCAAAACTGCCTAAAGTATGCCTGAACTCCCTTATTCACAAATCTCTGTGGCCCCCCAGTTGCTCCTGAACAAAGCCAAACTCCATAGCCTGGTATTCAATTCTCCCCACAACCACTGCCCCCCAACCAGGATCTATATCCAAATTGACTTTCCAACATTAACTCTTGCAATTCCCTTTCTAATGCCACCCTATGTTCTAGTGAAAGTCAACTATCAACCGTTCCTTATATGTAATCCTCAATTTCCTGCCTCCATGTCATGCATGTCATTTCATTGTTGCTTCCTAGCATACTGTCTTCCTTTTACGTCTTTGAGCCCAAATACAACACATCTTTTAAGGCTCAACTCAAGAGCAATCATGTCCATGAAACTTTCCCTGATGCTGCCTCTCCTCACCTCAGTCTCACTGGCCCCAGTCCTAAGAGGTTCCTTCTTCCTCCAAACTTTTAACATTCTATCTGAACCTCTCTTATAACACTTTAAGCTTTTGACATTTTGTTATAGACTTACATGTACATTATATCCCCTATACTGGCCTGTAAACACATTGAGGGCAAGATAAATGTCTATTTCATCCTTTTGTCTCCTGTAACACCGAGAACAATGCTTCACCCATAGTTTATACTTAAAATTCCATAACATCCAAAATTCAATAAATACATGTTAGTAAGTTATGTATATAATCTAGATAATAGACTTTATTTGTAATTTTTTCATGTATACATTTTTCAATTCTGTTTTGTTTCTGTATTGATTTTTAAGTATTTATTTCTTTTTCTTTTTATTCTTTTGTTTGATTGACTCTGATGATCTGGGATTCTTTGTAGGGAGTAATCTGACATGTAGCTCTAAGCTGATGCTTTTCCATACTGATACCCACTTTTCCAGCAATAGTTATTAAATTGTGAGTTCTTTCTCTATTCTGATGTTACTTTGACTTCATTAAGTTAATGTGATAATTTGTATCTGTTTTTAAATCTTTTGTTCCATTGACACAGTTCCGAGTACTTAACACTCAGAACTGTGTCATTGTTTACAATGTACATTAAAACTTGACGGGTTGGGCCGGGCGCGGTGGCTCAAGCCTGTAATCCCAGCACTTTGGGAGGCCGAGACGGGCGGATCACGAGGTCAGGAGATCGAGACCATCCTGGCTAACACGGTGAAACCCCGTCTCTACTAAAAAAATACAAAAAACTAGCCGGGCGAGGTGGCGGGCGCCTGTAGTCCCAGCTACTCCGGAGGCTGAGGCAGGAGAATGGCGTAAACCCGGGAGGCGGAGCTTGCAGTGACCTGAGATCCGGCCACTGCACTCCAGCCTGGGCAATAGAGCGAGACTTTATTAATTTTTTTTTTTATTTTTTTTTTATATTTTTAGGCAATAATATTTTTTTTAATTTATAATATATTTATTTATTTTTTTTTTTTTTTTTTTTATTTTTTAGTTTTTTTTTTTTTTTTATTTTTTTTTTGTTGTTTTAATTTTTTATTAATTTAATTTATTAATTTTTTATTTTATTTTTTTTTTATATATTGTTTGCCGTCTCAAAAAAAAAAAAAAAAAAAAAAAAAAAAAAAAAAAAAAAAAAAAAAACTTGACGGGTCACGTATTTGCCTTAGTTTACCTTTAAAAAATATTCCTTGGGGCTGGGCACGGTGGCTTATGCCTGTAATCCCAGCATTTCGGGAGACCGAGGCAGGCGGATCACTTGAGGTCAGAAGTTTGAGACCTGCCTGGCCAACATGGTGAAATCCAGTCTCTACTAAAAATATAAAAATATAAAAATTAAGCGGGCATGGTGGTGGGCGCCTGTTGTCCCAGCTACTCGGGAGGCTGAGGCAGGAGAGTTTCCTGAACCTGGGAGGTGGAGGTTGCAGTGAGCCGAGATCATGTCATTGCACTCCAGCCTGGGCAACAGTGAGACTCCATCTCAAAAATATATATGATATACATGTTTTTTGTCAAATTTTATTTTATTATTTTTATTAATTTTTTTTAGATTGATTGCATGCCATAGTTTAACTGGTACAGTTTTTTTGCCTTTTTAGTGTAATTTTTAATAAGGTATAGCATGCATACAGAAAAATAAACATAAGCCTTAATGAATTTTCACAAAGCGAATACACCTATATGACCATTGCCCAGATGAAGAACCAAAACATTATCAGTACCCAAGAACCATTTATGTTTCCTTTCAGTCAGCCTCCCTAAGGGTAATCATTATCCTGACTTTTAGCATCATAGATTAATTTTGCATGTGTTTGGATTTTATATGGGAAGTCTAATTTATATTTTAAATGAAAATACACCGTATATATACTCTTGTGTTTGGCTTCTTTTGCTTCACGTTGTGTTTTGGAGATTCTTCCACATTATTGCATATATTGTACTTTGTACATTTTTAATTGCTGTATAGTATTTCATTGTAAGACTCTATCACAGTTTATCTGCTCATTTTACTGTGGGTCAGAATTTTAGTAGTTTCTATGTTTTTGCTATTATGGTACAGCTATGAATATTTTTGTGCATGTCTTTAGTAAAGAAAAATACACCTTTCTATTGGGTATATACCTTGGAGTGGAATTGCCATGCTATAGGGTATGTATAGGTTTATGTAGCTTTAACAGATGCTAAACATATTTGTACCAAATTTCACTCCCCTGGCAGTGTTATGAGAGCGTGTCTTTTTTCATTATCTCCATTGTGTGTGTGTAGTATTATCACATTGTAGCTTTGCTTTGTATTTCCCTAATGGCTAAGGAACTTGTGCACCTTTTCAGCTTTTTCTGGCCACTGAATATTCTCTTTTGTGAAGTGCCTGTTCAAGTCTTTAATTGGCAGCATTTTTCTTTCTTAGTGTATAAAAGTAGGAGTACATTTTATAAATGATGAAATACAAACAAGAGTACATTTTAAGTACTTGCCATTAAAAAAATTGGTATGTGGCCGGGCGCGGTGGCTCAAGCCTGTAATCCCAGCACTTTGGGAGGCCGAGACAGGCGGATCACGAGGTCAGGAGATCGAGACCATCCTGGCTAACCCGGTGAAACCCCGTCTCTACTAAAAAAATACAAAAAACTAGCCGGGCGAGGTGGTGGGCGCCTGTAGTCCCAGCTACTCGGGAGGCTGAAGCAGGAGATGGCCTAAACTCGGGAGGCGGAGCTTGCAGTGAGCTGAGATCCGGCCACTGCACTCCAGCCTGGGCGACAGAGCAAGACTCTGTCTCAAAAAAAAAAAAAAAAAATTGGTATGTAAGGTAATGCATGTGTTCATTCGCTTGATGTAGCCATTCCACAATGTATACATATTTTAAGGCACCATGTTGTATACCATAAACATATACAATTTTTGTCAATTTTATTTTATTTTCTTTTTTTTTTTTTAGAGATGGGGTCTCACAATATTGCCCATGCTGGTCTCAAACTACTGGGCTCAAGTGATCCTCCCACCTTGGCCTCCCAAAGTGCTAGGATTACAGGTGTGAGCCACTGCACTGAGCCAATTTTTGTCAATTTTAAAAAGAATTAAAAAATTAATACCCTGAATGACATTGCTACCACTGTAAATGATATTCTTTCATACTTTCTAGCTATCTGTCACAAGTATATAGACAAATCATTTTTGTGAATTTATCTATCTACCTACCTATTCCTTTATTCAGCCAATTTTTTTTTTTTTTTTTTTTTTTTTGAGACAGAGTCTCACTCTGTCACCCAGGCTGGAGTGCAGTGGCACAATCTCGACTCACTGCAAGCTCCGCCTCCCGGGCTCACGCCATTCTCCTGCCTCGGCCTCCCAAGTAGCTGGGACTACAGGTGCCTGCCACCACACCCAACTTATTTTTTGTATTTTTAGTAGAGACGGGGTTTCACCGTGTTATCCAGGATGGTCTTGATCTCCTGACCTCGTGATCCACCTGCCTTGGCCTCCCAAAGTGCTGGGATTACAGGCATGAGCCACTGTGCCTGGCCAGCAAGCACTTATTGAACATCTATTATGGGCCGGGCACTTGTTAGCAACCTAATGCAATAATAGTATGTGCTAGGTACTAAGTTAGGCACCAAGAATACAAAGATAAAAACAGAAATGCACCTTTCCCTGATATGCTCACAACCTAAGAAAGACAGGTAAACAGAAAAATGACAATATCATGTTATATGGTAAGTGCTAGAACAAAGATGTAAAATGCCACAAGACCACAAGAAAGTGAGCAACTGATTCTGACTGGAAGGAATCAAGGAAGGCTTTACTTAGGAGTTGACATTTAGTTGGATCTTGGAGGATGAATAGGAGTTTGTCAGATGGAGAAAGGTAATAGTGCATACCAGGCGTGGGGTGTGAACGGTTCTTACGTGTCCCCTGCAGGGTAGGATATTCAGACTGGCAGAACACTGGCTTGTATAGTGGGAAAGAGGCAAGCAGTAAGACTGTGAGACAGGAAGTTTTAGTTGGGGACATGCTATAAAGTCCTAACAGGTCTGGTTTTGTACTCAAGAGACAAAGGGATATTTTTTCTTTTTTTTAATTTTTATTTTGCTCTGTCACCCAGGCTGGAGTGCAGTGGTGTGATCTCAGCTCACTGTAGCCTCTGCCTCCCAGGTTCCAGCGATTCTCCTGCCTCAGCCTCCTGGGTAGCTGGGGTTACAGGCGCATGCCACCAAGCCCGGCTAATTTTTGTATTTTTAGTAGAGACGGGGTTTTGCCATGTTGACCAAGCTGGTCTTGAACACCTGACCTCAGGTAATCTGCCCGCCTCAGCCTCCCAAAGTGCTGGAACTATAGGCATGAGCCACTGCGCCCAGCGGCCAAAGGGATTTTTAAGCAGGAGAGGAAAAGGAACCATATTGTTTCTTAGAAATCAATTCTGACAGCAATGTGATGAGGGGATTGCAGTAGGGAGAGTGGTGGCAAAAGCTAGTTAAAAGGCTCTTACCATTGTTCAAGCAAGAGATGAAGAGGGCCTAGGCTAAGGCAGGGTGAATAGGGATAGATCAGAGAAGTCAAATCCCAGAGACTTTTGGAGAAGAACGGGCAAGAGTGAATGATTGATTATAGGCTAGCCATTCTCAGGAAAAACACTCAGACGCCTGTCTGTATCCTCTCTTACTCCCGTTCTTGGTTCCTCAGGACATCTTTAATCTGATCCTTCAATGCAGACTGATTTTTATCTGCTTTCTTTTCATTATTATTTTATTTTTATTTTCTGAGACAGAGTCTTGCTCTGTCACCCAGGCCGGAGTGCAGTGGTGCAATCTCGACTAACTGTAACCTTCGCCTCCCAGGTTCAAGCAATTCTCTTGCCTCAATCTTCCGAGTAGCTGGGACCACAGGCATGCACCACCACACTCAGCTAATTTTTGGATTTTAGTAGAGACAATGTTTTACAGTGTTGGCCAGGCTGGTCTCAAACTCCTGACCTCAAGTGATCTTCCCGCCTTGGCCTCCCAAAGTGCTGGGATTACAGGTGTGAGCCACCACGCCTGACCTTCATTATTCTTTTTTTGTTGTTCTTTTTTTTTTTTTTTGAGACGGAGTCTCACGCTGTTGCCCAGGCTGGAGTGCAGTGGCGCGATCTCGGCTCACTGCAAGCTCCGCCTCCCGGGTTCCCGCCATTCTCCTGCCTCAGCCTCCTGAGTAGCTGGGACTACAGGCGCCCGCCACCGCGCTCGGCTAATTTTTTGTATTTTTAGTAGCGACGGGGTTTCACTGTGGTCTCGATCTCCTGACCTTGTGATCCGCCCGCCTCGGCCTCCCAAAGTGCTGGGATTACAGGCTTGAGCCACCGCGCCCGGCCTTTTGTTGTTCTTTTGAGACAGTCTCGCTCTGTCGGGCAGGCTAGAGTGCAGTGGTGCGATCTTGGCTCACTGCAACCTCTGTCTCCCGGGCTCAAGCAATTCTGCCTCAGCTTCCCGAGTAGCTGGGATTGCAAGTTCATGCCACCACACCCAGTTCATTTTTCTGTATTTTTAGTAGAGACAACCTCCACCTCCTGGGTTCAAACGATTATCCTGCCTCACCCTCCTTAGTAGCTGGGATTACAGGTGCCCGCCACTACGCCTGGCTAATTCTTGTATTTTTAGTAGAGACAAGGTTTTGCCATGTTGGCCAGGCTGGTCTCGAACTCCTGACCTCAAGTGATCCCCCCACTCCTGCCTTGACCTCCCAAAGTGCTGGGATTACAGGCATGAGCCACCACACCCAATCAATTTTTTATTTTTATTTTTTAAACCCGAGGCTCAGTTCCAACCTGATATTCTAGGAATAGGTTGTTAATGGGTTTTGCAGAAATGAGTGTTCTTTTTTTTTTTTTTTTTTTTTTTTTGAGACGGAGTCTCACGCTGTTGCCCAGGCTGGAGTGCAGTGGCGCGATCTCGGCTCACTGCAAGCTCCGCCTCCCGGGTTCCCGCCATTCTCCTGCCTCAGCCTCCTGAGTAGCTGGGACTACAGGCGCCCGCCACCGCGCCCGCCACCGCGCCCGGCTAATTTTTTTTTGTATTTTTAGTAGAGACGGGGTTTTACTGTGGTCTCGATCTCCTGACCTTGTGATCCGCCCGCCTCGGCCTCCCAAAGTGCTGGGATTACAGGCTTGAGCCACCGCGCCCGGCCGAAATGAGTGTTCTTAATTGATTTCCTGCAGTACTCCTGAATTTTAGTTCCCAGGAAATAGTGAGTTGTGGTCAGGAGGTGATGGAAGAAATCTTTTCTAGGCATGTGATTTATATCTACTCTTGGACTAGTCCATGCCTGCCTCTTGTTTTGCAGGAGGCTTGCTCAACTGGCATTCGACTGCATATAATTTTAAACCAGCTTTATCTAGTACATCAGTTTAGGTCCCAACAGGAAACAGATGGCATACTTAAGATAATTGTAGGAGAATTTATTTACAAAGAGACCATTACAAAGATATGTATGAGGTGTGGTGACACCATAAGAAAGGATAGTGCAAGAACCAAAAGTCTTGAAGCAGTGAGCAGTGTCTATTCCTAGGCCTGAAGGAATAAGATGTAAGAGCACCTGGCAGGAAAGTCAGATAAAAAGGCCTCCTCAACACACTGACCTCAGTCTTTTCATACGCTCTGATCTTCTGTGGAGGTCCCAGTAGCAGAACGAAACTTGATAAGCCAGAGGACATGGGAGTACACTGATATAGTTTACATGAGTTCAATTCCCAGGGCACAGAGTGGGGTGGAGAGTGGCACTGGAGGAGCACACCAAAGATATCTGGCACACATGGGAAGGCCAGGATTGAAATTAAATTCATTCCTTGATATACTTTGCAAATGATGTTCCAAAGATAATGATGCTCCTCAGGTATGCTGCCCCTTTTACTCACTACTTTCTCTATTAAGCATGGAAAAATGAGGGAGGATCACTTGAGCCCAGGAATTTGAGACCAGCCCGGGGAACACAGCAAGACCTCATCTTTACAAAAATTTAAAAAAAGAAAATTAGCTGGGTGTAGTGGTGCACACCTGTAGTCCCAGCTACTCGGGAGGCTGAGGCAGGAGGATCACCTGAGCCTGGGAGTTCAAGGTTGCAGTGAGCCATGATCACACCATGCCACTTCTCTCCAGCCTGGGCAACAGAGTGAGACCTTGTCTCTTAAAGAGAAGAAAAGCAAAGCAAAGCAGAGTTCTGGAGATCCTAAAGAATCATCTTGAGTTGATCCAGTCAGATGGTGATAAGCATTGTTTTCTCCTTTCTCAGCTTACCTGTATCTCATAGTACACACTCTGCTCAGCTAACACAGGGTTGGGCTCCCTGCAGCAGGGACAGGAGGTGATGAGGGCAGGAATGAAAAGGAAGACTAGAAACGGGGAGTGTGTTAGATGGGAGGGGCAGCCATAGAACTCTATGGGCCAAAGGCCCAGGGCATTAGCAGTTAATGGCTGGTCCTAACCCTGGCTAAGCTGCCCTGCCTCAGCATGACTGCCAGACTGGGACCTTCTTACTTACTAGGATCACATTCTTTGGAGCTTCCAAGATTTTGGAAATTAGAACTTTTGGCTCAGATGGCTGCAGCATGCTCAGCATACTTAGGAGTGGCAAAGACAGGCAAGCCTGGCATCTAGGGAAGACGTGGCATAGAATGATGGTTAAGAGCTTAGATGCTGAAGCCAGAGTGTATATTCTGTGTCTGTTCCTTACAGCCTCTGTGACTTTGGGAAAGTTATTTAACTTCTCTGTTTTTCAGTTTCCACATCTGTAAAATGGGAATGCTAATAGTAACAGCTCCGGGGTCTTAGGAGGAGTCAATGAGTTAGTATTTGCTAAGTTCTCAGAAAGAGCTCAGCATAGAGAAAGCACCATATACATGTTTGTTAAATCAAACTTGAATATCCCTACTTGCTGGGCCTCTTCTCTCGGGCCTGCCCAACCAGAGCGATTCTTGAGGTTGGTGGCATTTTCCTTCCTGTCTGTCAATGCACATCTGGCTGAATGTTCAAGGCCATAAGTTTGTTTGGTTTTTAGGGAGGGATGGCCAAATTGCCTCTAAGAAGAATAGGCCCTCTTATGAATATGGAAGCTTAGCAATGCCCTGTCCTTTCAGAATGGGAAAGTCATAGACCCCTGACATAAGCAGTGCCCACTTCTATGGTAGGAGACTACCAAGGATATTGCTAGTTCAGGCTGAGTAGGGTATTCTGACCTGCTGCCCACCAGCAAGGTTTGATTTGCCCTTTTTGGCATTGCAGAACACTATCTAATTTCCTCCTGGCTGAAGAATATTCTTCACTGACTAAGAGCTAATTCTGTCTTGTGTTAGGTAATCTGAATTCTGAGAGCTGAATTAGTAGAAATGGGATGGAGTAATTCTTGTATCTTAACTTTTGGGTTCTTATTAGGAGGAGACAGTGGCCTTTCAGCAAAGCAAGAAGTTTCTGCAAAACACACGCCAGCTTGTTCAAGAAGATCCTGTTGGGCCTGTTGTGTTTGGGTGAGACACTGAGAATTCATGAGAGTGAGAAACACAGTTATTTTAGAAATTTGCCTTGTGTCAAGGTGATTACCAGGTGGAAGGCATTTTTATTAAAAACTGATCTAAAAAGCTATTTGATGTATCGATCTTAACTACTTGTAGGTGAACCATAATGTATTGAATTGCACTTATAGGAACAAGTAAAATCTGAGAATAAACTGTTTTTCAAAAGTGTACTATTTGATAGATTTAAAATATTTCAGAGAATGTGGGCTTATCCTTTTTTTAGTGCCTTGATTTGGTGGAGTGCATGATTCTTACAGCCTTTATGACAGAAGCTTATATTATACCTTACTTATTTGCTGGCTTACTAGTAAGATCAATGATGTAAAATATTCTTAAAAGACAGCAAAGCTCTGTTTAAAACATGTATGGGGCTTTGATGTCAAAATAAGAGGCAGCTGGGATGGTGAGAGCAAAAATTATATTTTGAGATGAGTAAGAGAGCCATGGGATGAGGTCCACATGGCTGCACTTCCTAGTGGTAGCCTTGTTTACATGGTTTGTTCCAGAGGCAAGGTTAAAGTGACTGGGGTAATAAAGTTTCAAGGGGAGATGACTGACTTTTGAAGAGTCTAATGGTGAACACTGATCAAATCTACTCCAAGGGACAGAGAGAGGATATTAGATAAAATAGAAGGGAATGAGATTTCATTAGGGATCGGTGAAAATATGCAGTCTTCGCACTAAGTCAGACTGTCCTTGGGAATCCTGAAGAAGAGGACAGTTAGACATCTATCCTGGCCTCAAGAAGTGCAGCTCCGTCTGACAGTAGGGCTGGGTGGCAAGGTCTCTGGAGGATTTTTCTTGCTTTAAGTCCCAGGCATTCATGATTGTAGTTCCATTTGCCCATTGGAAGCACTGCCTTGCTGATCATTACTCTGCGTCTTCTCTTTTTAGCCTATGCTGCCTATTTCCTGGCAGCTTGCATCTTGAATTTCCAGAGGGCACTGGCCTTGTTTGTCATCACCTGCTTGGTGATCTTTGTCCCGGTTTACTCATTTCTGAAAAAGCTCCTGGGCAAAAAATTAACAAGATGTCTGAAGCCCTTTGAAAACTCCCGCCTGAGGCTTTGGATGAAATGGTAAGATAAGAATCTCAATACCTGGCCTCACAGCTTATCCCAGTCCACCTCCTTTTTTCTCTTTTGATAGTTATTGAGCAGTCTCTCAGACCCACACACATGCTTTTCAGAACCAAAGTGCAGAGAAAAATAGCAACAGGCCTCTGAGCACAGGATCTCAGTCCAGATTCTTGTAGCCTTGGGTCTCAACCTTGCTAGGGGGCAGGAGGAGTTTAGTCTCAGAAAAGAGTTTTAGTCTGATTGTCATCAGGGCCTGTGTCAGAAATGAGAAAACTCATACTCCTCCTCAGTGAAGTAATCAGAACACAGAGCCTTGCAGCTGCATTAAGCAATCAAATTGATTTGGTGTTCATCAGTGTCTCCCTTAGTTCCCTGATACATTTTATGCTTTTTTCTCTCTAGTCTCCCAGACTTCCTGCACCCACTGGTGCCTTTTACAATTCCTTAGAGTTTAAAGAGAAAACTTACAGTTATGTATATTCTGAACTGGATTCTACAGCAGCCACAGCATGCACATGGCCTTTGATCACCAGCCAGGAGTGAGAGAATAACTTTCAGACTCTCTATATAAGTTATTTGTTTTTCATTCACCGGGTTGATGACATGGTCTTGGCATTCCTTCTTCAGGGTGTTTGCAGGAGTCTACTTGGTTGGCCTTATACTGTGGTTGGCTTTAGACACAGCCCAAAGGCCAGAGCAGCTGATCTCCTTCGCAGGAATCTGCATGTTCATTCTCATCCTCTTTGCCTGCTCCAAACACCACAGTGCAGTGAGTTTTGGGTATTTGGGTTGGGTATAGCAACACATGACCAAGGGCCAAGTGCTAATCATAAAGCACATGCATCAAGCATTAATTATAAGGGCAAAGAACTAAGTTTGTAACAACCCCTAGAATTTGCCTCTTTGATAATTTTGTTTCTAAGAGAGGTTTAAAAAATTATCAGAGGCCCTAGACCACTTATTTTCAAACTGTAGATTGTAATCCATTAATGAATCTTGATACCAATTTTGTGAATCTAGGTCAGTGTTAAATAAAGAACAAAATAAAAAATAATAAGGACGTAAAGGAAAATAGAATACAGTAGAAAATCAGTTTGCATTGCGGATAGTACTGTTAAAATATTGATTTATAAAACTTTTATTTGTATGCATGCATGCATATATGTATATATGTCTAAGTGTCATCTAACCTTTAGAAACATTTTTTAAAAACCTTATGAACATATGTGGTTTTTTATATATTACTGCCTTGTTTCTCCCCACCATTGCCCCTGCTCCCTACACCATCAGACCCTAGACTTACTGTTAACATTCTAGGTTTGTTCCACTGAGAGTACATGTTTAAAACTCTTGTAAGGACAAGCAGAACTCACATTGGAATAATTTTCTTATTGATCCTAGGTGTCCTGGAGGACAGTGTTTTGGGGCCTCGGTCTTCAGTTTGTCTTTGGGATCTTGGTCATGAGAACTGATCTTGGATATAGTGCATTTCAGTGGCTGGGAGAGCAGGGCCAGGTATGAGAAATTAAATGTGAGGGCTTTTCCCTTTTAGAACTCTAGAGAAAGGAGATTTGAAGGGAGCATGAGAAGATTAGGCTGTATCTTGTTAATGATGTGGTGGGAGATCTGGTTGGGAAAGGAGAGAGTGTATTAGGATACAGCTAAGAATATGAATAAAGAGCTCATGGGGCCATAGCCTGCCCCTGGGCTGTCAAAGGGAGGCCAACCTCAGTAGCAACAGTAGGTCCTCAGGACGCATGGGGCTAGTCTCATCTTCCTGTGTGTCCTTTTGGGTTTCATTCTTATTCTCTGTCTTTTTCTTTTTTTCCCTTCAGATTTTCCTGAACTACACTGTGGCCGGCTCCAGTTTTGTCTTTGGGGATACACTGGTCAAGGATGTCTTTGCTTTTCAGGTGATACCTATTTTATGGGCAGGAATGACGGTCTATGGAGGGGTGGAGGAATAAAGCGGAGGATGAAAGTGTGTGTCCAAGACATCAGCTCCCCTGTATACCAGTTTGACCCTAAGAAGAGGGTTTAACTCCATCAGTAAAGGAAATGGCATCCATCTCCTTCCCTTTGGTCATTGCCATCCTAAAATTAGAAGAAATGGGAATTGGGGGAAAAGGGTCAGAAAACAGCTTGTGGTTTAGTACTAGTGGGACAATGGATTTAATACATTTTAAATGTATCCCTAAACTGGTTTGTGTGGGTACTGAATACCTACCCTGTATGAGATGCCCTTGGAATGCTAAGAGCTTAACTTAGAAGCCTAAAACACAGTCAGTTTACGGTCTACACAGAGTATGCAATGTAACATCTCACCACCTGCTCACCATTCTCATCACAGGCCTTACCATCATTTTCTTTGGATGTGTGATGTCCATTCTCTACTACCTGGGCCTCGTGCAATGGGTGGTTCAGAAGGTGAGTCATTCTCCTACACCAGCCAGGAGGCAGGCCTTCATCTTGCCATCTGTCAGCTTTGGAAAAATGCCCATAGCTAGGGTCTAGAGTGTTAGAAAAATGGGGAAGGCAGGCCCTCTCAAGCATGCCTGATAGCAAACCATCAGCCCAGGCCCTAGGTAGGCTGAGGGCAGAGCAGAGAGAAGATGAGCTGGACTGCCTTTGATACTGAGTTTTAATGTACTTGTTCTAAAGGCCATAAGTCCTGAGTTCTGGTCAGGGCTCTGTTTGTAAGTTGGTTTTTTGGCCCTGGGCTTGCTGCTCTACTTCTCTAGGCCTCAGTTTCCTTATCAGTAAAATGAAGGAGGAGGAGTTTTGCGAGACATTCTCCAAGATTCCTGCTAACATTAATGGTTTAGGTTTCTGTATTCTTCTAGGTCGCCTGGTTTTTACAAGTCACTATGGGTACCACCGCCACAGAGACCCTGGCTGTGGCAGGAAACATCTTTGTGGGTATGGTAAGCATCTTGAGGCCTTTTGGTCTTGTTCTCTCTGAGGAACTGAGAATTTGGCACAAAAGAAGAGTATGCTTTCCTTCTGAAAAGTCACATATGTGAAGACTGTGGGGCAGCCAATCTCAGATGAGAGAGAACTCAGCAGCTCAAAGAAGACGCTGCTCATTGCGTTCACCCTTTGCGCCTAATAACATTTCCCTGGTCATACTTAATCTGGAGGGATAGCCTTCACCACTTCTAACGACCACTTCCTATATAGGAATGTAGGGGATATCCTGGTCCAACTCGTATCCCCTTTCGGAGGCTATGAAGAGTGTTTGATCCTCATTCTGGTTTCTCCCTGTGACTCCCTGTGGTACTTGGTTTCCACGGTCTCTAAGGAGGAAATCACTTGTCTTGCTCATAGCTAATGCCAAGGCTCTTCCCCATAATACTTGCTTGGTACATTCGTCTGTATGAAGTAGGGCTCCATATGTGCTACTGACCAGCTCAGTGTTGGGGACAATGACTTGTACATTCACAGGGAGTTAGTACTGAGGTCTTTCTCTCCCAAGGCTCTAGGCTGCTTCTGAAATGTTCTCAGAGTACTTCTGGATACTTTACCATAGCACTCCACATTTTGCTGAAATTATTCATAATCAGCCTAGTTTCCTATGTGAGACTATAAGCTTCTAAGAGTAAGGACTTTGCCTTATTTATATTAATGTCCTTAGCATCTAGTACAGTGCTAGGCACATAGTTGGCACTTGTTAAATAATAGATATCATTATCTTAGGTCAGTGCTGGATATGGCTTACATAGATGGCCCTTCATAATTTCATAACATTTTCACAAACATTATTTCTTTTGATTATTTCATAAACAGGGGGTTTGGATCATCTATTTGTATTTCATTTAATGAGTACTGTTTAATCATCTAATATGTTCTCATTAAGTGCACTGCATTCCATAAGTTTAGTAAGTGTGTGGTTTTAGACATTGAGAATATACAAAGAAAATATACCATTTCTCTTCTATAACATTTTAACATGTCAATAGATGAAACAAGCATGTATGGAAACGTGTGAGAACTATGCCAGCCAGGACATGATTGGGTGCCAGAGGAAGTAAAGCAGATGCTGGATGGGCCTGACAGCTGGGCTCCATGCTCACTAAGTGAAGCTGTGGCTCACTGAACAGTGCTCACACTGGACGGAAGTGTGTCTAGAGGGTCCAGCCCCTGGGGCTGGGGTGGGCACTCTGGCGTGGGGAGTTGCTCCTTCTTGGATTCTGACTGTTTTCTCCTTGTTTGTAGACAGAGGCACCACTGCTCATCCGTCCCTACTTTGGGGACATGACACTCTCTGAAATCCATGCGGTGATGACTGGAGGGTTTGCCACCATTTCCGGCACTGTGCTAGGAGTCTTCATATCCTTCGGGGTAGGTATAGTCTGCTTGATCACTCCTGGTGAGCTCGAGTTGGATTTGACAGAAACACTGATGCCTAAGTCTGGCCTCATAGGTTGATGCATCATCCCTGATTTCTGCCTCTGTGATGGCCGCCCCTTGTGCTCTCGCCTTGTCAAAGCTAGCATATCCGGAAGTGGAGGAGTCCAAGTTCAAGAGCAAGGAGGGGGTAAAGCTGCCCCGTGGGTGAGTCCAAGGAGGCATATACTTTGGGAGATAGTGAGCTGTAGTTAAGAGTGGCACTGTGGTGGCAGAGACTTCAGGTCTCCCTGAGGGGGAATAATGTGATTCCATATTCCTTCTTGCCTATCTCTGATGCTTGCTAATCATGCTGGTTTTCTTCATTTAACCCTCCGCCCTGGCAGTAGCTTCTGCATGCCAGTACTCTCTGTCCTTGCCATCAGTGCAATTACATAACAATTATATCTGATATTGCTTCAGAGTAATTTCCACTAATAGGGTCTCTGAGGAACCCCGTCACCTCGTACATTGGCCTTGCACCCTCTTCTCGCACGATAGGGACAGTGGGATTTCTCTTCTCTAAGGGGCTGAGACTACTGTAGACACCCTACTCTTGCCCTCTGCCCAATGTTCACAGGAAGGAGAGGAATGTCCTGGAAGCTGCTAGCAACGGAGCCACAGATGCCATAGGCCTTGCTGCTAATGTAGCAGCCAACCTGGTTGCCTTTTTGGCTGTGTTGGCTTTCATCAATGCTGCCCTCTCCTGGCTGGGAGAACTGGTGGACATACAGGGACTCACTTTCCAGGTAAAGGATTACATTTGTTGGGCTGTCCCTCTGGGATGTAGTTAGGTAGCCCTTCAACCATGCATGTCCTTCTGACTCACAGTAAGCCAAGAGAGATCATGCATAGAAGGGTGGAGGAGATTGGGCCAAGGCTCTAGAGAAGGTCCTTGGCACCTGACCTTTGCTATTAGTCCTTCCTCTTTCACTGGGATATCTCCCTTTCACTCAGGTCATCTGCTCCTATCTTCTAAGGCCCATGGTTTTCATGATGGGTGTAGAGTGGACAGATTGTCCAATGGTGGCTGAGATGGTGGGAATCAAGTTCTTCATAAATGAGTTTGTGGCTTATTAGCAACTGTCTCAATACAAGAACAAACGTCTCTCTGGAGTGGAGGAGTGGACTGAGGGAGAGAAACAGTGGATTTCTGTAAGTGACAATCCAAAAAGCATAAACACCGTGAGGTCTCAACCATGGTTATCTGAGGGTAGATAGAAAGTGCCACACGGGTTTGTTGCAGACCTAACTACAAAGCGAGCAGAACAGCATACCTAGCAGCCTCATTTGCAGCGCCTGAGCTATTACCAGTCTGCATGCTATTTTCCCCTGCCCGCCCCCACCACTGCCCCAACTCTGACCCAACTTCTCTCTATAATGTAATTGCTGGGTCTTTACAGCTGGGGCAGTCCAGGGCAGACACTATCTTCTGATGGCCTAAGGTCCGCTTCTTCATTTAAAAGTTTAAATTGCTCCAAATTAATATCCTTTTTCTTTCCCTTTGCCTCTTTCCTTTTCCTTTGTAATCCTCATTCCCAGGCCTTCTCCTTATTCATAGCCTTCAACAAGAACAGCGTTGGGCAATGAGGCCCATGGTGGTTTCCATGTCATTATCCCTATAGTAACTCAGGGAACAGATATTTTCTGAATAATCTTGGGAAACCATGGAAAAGATTGGGGGCTGTCAGTACGCTGGAACTTCTCTTGTGGTTATAAGACCGCACGCATGGGACTGAATTTATTTGCTTATTTATTTTTGTTTTCCCTAGGTGAGAGCTGAAATCATTACAACATTTTCACTCTGTGGATTTGCCAATCTTAGTTCCATAGGAATCACGCTTGGAGGCTTGAGTGAGTTCATCCATTTTCCCAGCTCCCCAGTAAGACAGCCAGATCCCAGCTTCTGCAGTGGGCAGTCCTGGTGCTTCAGTACAAGTTGGGATCAGACAGAGAAGCCATTGTGAAATGGACCCATTTCTTAGGCTGCAGTCAACTTGGACCTAAGGCAGTCAGGCCCACCTGGCTATGTATAGAGCCCTTTATAATCTCAACTTCAGTTACTTTTTTTGTTTGGATTGGAGGCCCCAAAAACTAATTTTATTTTACTTTTCTCTATGAGGAAGAAAATATAATGATATTATTTCAATTTTGCCATTAAACTGGAGTAGTGCATATATAAATAAAGATATTTATTTATTTATTTATTTATTTATTTATTTATTTATTTGAGACAGAGTCTCACTCTGTTGCCCAAGTTGGAGTGCAGTGGTGTGATCTCAGCTCATTTCAACCTCCACCTCCTGGGTTCAAGCGATTCTCGTGCCTCAGCCTCCCAAGATGGGATTACAAGTGTGTGCCACAATGCCTACAATTTTTTTTTTTTTTTTTTTTTTTGTATTTTTAGAAGAGATGGGGTTTCACCATGTTGGTCAAGCTGGTCTTGAACTCCTGGCCTCAAGTGGTCTGCTGCCTTGGCCTCCCAAAATGTTGGGATAATAGGCGTGAGCCACCGCGCCTGGTCTTGTATTTTATTCAGTAGTGAAGACACTTTTTGAAATTAGGCTGCTCACTAGTCCTCATGGAAACACAAAGAATTAAAACAAATAAAAGCAGCAGGCACATAAGGCAGATAGATAGTAAGGGAGAGTGGTGTAAAGTGTTGGATTTAAATCTGCAAGTACCAAACATTAAAAGAGTGGGTCTTTGAAGCAGACGCAGATATATTTAGACTGTTGGAGATACTGCTGCATGGGGGTGATGGTTGGAGGAATAATATGAAGACAGTGGAATTGTCCTTGAGTGCAGGGGCACAGGGATGACTAGCAGATCTGAAGTTTGGAAGATCCAAGTTAGAAATGGATCTTAGGCTGGATGTGGTGGCTCATGCCTGTAATCCCAACACTTTGGAAGGCCAAGGCAGGAGGATTGCTTGCTGTAGGAATTTGAGAGCAGCCTGGGGCAACATGGTGAGATTCTGTCTCTACGCAGAATTTAAAAGTTAGCCAGGCATATTGGCACATATGCCTGTAGTCCTAGCTACTCGGGAGGCTGAGGTGGGAGGATTGCTTGAACTGAGATCGAGGCTCCAGTAAGCTGTGATCGCACCCCTGCAGCCCGGCGTGGGTGACACAGGGTGGTCTGAAGGAAGGAAGGAAGGAAGGAAGGAAGGAAGGACGGACGGGAGGGAGGGAAGGAAGGGATTATAATAAGAAATATAGCTCAGTGTGTCCCTTTTTAAAGGCAATTATATTCTGGGGTAGAGTCATTTAATTCATGTATTTGGTAGCCGATTTAATTGAAAGGTGAAATAATTCCCTTTCAGTTTATCTTTTCCGCTTCTGTTAAACACCTGTCTCTATTGTTCTAGTCTTGATGCCTGATTACTGTCTGATTATGAGATTGCCATCTAGTAGTGGGATATGCACTGTGTGGCTAAGTCTTAGGTGAGTGTTGCTTTCCTTAGCCCTCTGTCTCAAAATAGTCCATCTAATTCTGGTCCAGGCTTAACAGTGCATATCTCAAGCGGCGAACGCCAGGCATTTGTACCTGTCTGGAGCAACCCAGAGCCTTGCTTAATCCAGATATGTCTTGGGTATGTTCAGAGAACCATTAAAGTGAGGGTCAGACACTCAATCCTTGATCTGAGGAAAGTCTAAGTTAGTGATCCCTCAGGACTAATGTACACGCACACTTCTTAGGGCAACACTGGACAGTCTCAGGTGGATGGTAATAAGGATGCTCTTCATCGGCTGTGTTTTGTTCCTCTGCGTTCTTCTAAGTGGGAGGATATACCTGATAGCCTGATGGGGAAAAGCTGAAGCTATTTTATTTTATTGTCTGCAGCATCAATAGCACCTCACCGGAAGAGTGACTTGTCCAAGGTTGTGGTCAGGGCCCTCTTCACAGGGGCCTGTGTATCCCTTATCAGTGCCTGTATGGCAGGTAGGTGCCTCAGCTCTGATGGAGATACCACTGCATGAGGGTGATGATTGGAGGAATAATATGAGGAAGGTGGAATTGTCCTTGAGTACAGGGGCAGCAGAGATCACTTCCCTAGATCATGACAGGATGTCTTTCAGAATATTGATTTACCCATCCATTCCACAGATATATGGCAAAGGCACCTAATCAACAGTGTCCACAATTCGTACCAAAAGAATAAAGAGCCTTGAGAAGCATGTGTCAGATCTTCCTCTCAGTATCTCTGTCTCCTTTATCCAGGAATCCTTTATGTCCCCAGGGGAGCTGAAGCTGACTGCGTGTCCTTCCTAAACACGAGTTTCACCAATAGAACCTATGAGACCCACATGTGCTGCAGAGGGCTCTTTCAGAGGTGAGCACCAGGACCCCATTCCCGCGTGAGAACGCACGGCCCTCAGGTCTCCAGGGTAATGCTGTTGAGGTTGAATAGAGTGTATGAGAAGGGCCGTGAGTATTGGTAACGGCCTAGATCAGTGTTCTTTTCTCTTATTGAGTGCATCTTCATTATTAGCTTAGTATGCTCCAGCGACAGGGTCTACCTGTGTCGGTGGGCCACTCAGAAGTAGAGCAGCAAGGGAAGTAGTAAAGAAAAATGGTTTCCCTGATAAGAAATTACACTACTGGCTGGGCATGGTGGCTCACACCCACAGTCCCACACTTTTTTTTTTTTTTTTTGAGACGGAGTCTTGCTCTGTCACCCAGGCTGGAGTGCAGTGGCCGGATCTCAGCTCACTGCAAGCTCCGCCTCCCGGGTTCACGCCATTCTCCTGCCTCAGCCTCCCGAGTAGCTGGGACTACAGGCGCCTGCCACCTCGCCCGGCTAAGTTTTTGTATTTTTAGTAGAGACGGGGTTTCACTGTGTTAGCCAGGATGGTCTCGATCTCCTGACCTCGTGATCCGCCCGTCTCGGCCTCCCAAAGTGCTGGGATTACAGGCTTGAGCCACCGCGCCCGGCCATCAGTCCCACACTTTGGGAGGCTGAAGCGGGAGGATGACTTGAGCCCAGGAGTTCAAGACAAGCCTGGGCAACATAGCAAGACTTGTCTCTATTTTACATTAATTAAAAAAAGAAATTACTCTACTTATTGTGATTGGAATACAGATAGGTTATAGGTAGATTTAGCAATGGTTATAAGTGGCTAAAATATTATACACTTCTTCAGACAGAAATGAAGAAAACTGAGAGAGGATAAAGTTGAATTTATAAAATCATGATGAGTTCAGGTAGTGTAAAAACGAACTTGTTAACCAAAATCTAGAATATGAAAAGACGAGGGTATGTCATTAATCTAAAAGAACTAGTTTTGGAACACACAAAAGGAAAGATTTCAGGAACTAGAATGTTTGGTGCCTTCAAATCAAAAGGTGTGTGTGTATTGGTGGTGATATGTGCGTGAATGAAGAGAGTGGTGGGAAAAAAGGCTGAGAGATCATAAAAAGCCTTGTATGAAATACTAAAGAATTTAGGTTTTGACCTGCTGAATTCCGAACACTGGCATGATCAACTATGCTGTTTCAACATATCATTTCGGTAGCCATTTGGATGGCAAGGAGACCAACAAACTGCTGTAATAGTCCTAGTGAGAGATGGTAAGAATTGATACTAAGTGATTGTGAGGTTGGAGATACACTAGATCCAGTAGAATCAATAGGATTGATCATTGGCTAGATAGGAGGAAGAGGTGGGGCGAAGAAGAGGAAGGAGTCTTAAATGACTGTCTCTTTTCTGGCATGAGCAAGTGGGTCTAAGGAGTGCCATTCATGCACAGAAGAGGAGGACTAGTTTCAGGAATGGGAGTAAAAGGGAGAGATTATGGCTTAATTCAGTTTTTGTTTTTTATATTTATTTATTTATTGTATTGAGATGGGGTCTCACTATGTTGTTCAGGCTGGTCTTGAACTCCTGGGATCGAGTGATCCTCCCATTTTGGCCTCCCAAAATGCTGGGATTACAGGCCTGAGCCACCATGCCCAGCCTTAATTCAGTTTTTGATGTGTTAACTTGGAGGTAGTTGCAGGACTACCCTGTGAAGGTACTCAAAATCCACCTCAGTATGCTCACTGGAGCATACTAAGCTAATAATGAAGATGCACCCAATAAGAGAAAAGAACACTGATCTAGGCTGTTACCAATACTCACGGCCCTTCTCATACACTCTATTCAACCTCAGCAGCATTACCCTGGAGACCTGAGGGCCGTGTGTTCTCACACGGGAACTTCAAGAGAGAAATCAGAGCTGGAGATAGATTTAAAAGTTATGGGCTAGACACAGTGGCTCACACCTGTAATCCCAGCACTTTGGGAGGCCAAGGCAGGAGGATCGCTTGAGCTCAGGAGTTCAAGACCAGCCTGGGCAACATGGAGAAACCCCATCTCTACTAAAACAAAACAAAACAAAACAAAACTAGCCAGGCATGGTGGTGTGTGCCTGTAGTCCCAGCTACGTGGGGAGGCTGAGGTGGCAGGATCACTTCAGCCCAGGAATTAGAGACTGCAGTGAGCCGTGATCCATACCACTGCAGTCCAGTCTGGGTGACAGGGTGAGACCCTGTCTCAAACAAACAAACAAAGATTTGGAAGTTATTAAGCGGTCTGTTCACTATACAGGTAGATATTCAGGTGCTAGCTGCTTGACAGGTTACTGGGCCAAGTTCATGAATGTTGCCCCTCCTGTGTTTGGAGGTTATCATCAGAGAAGGCAACTAACATATATTTTTTTTAAAAATCCTTTTGATGCACTATTAAAGATGAGGTATGAGCTGGGTTCATCATTGCTCTGGCACAGTTTTGATTTTTTTTTTTTTTTTTTTGAGACATGGTCTTGCTCTGTTGCCCCGGCTGGAGTGCAGTGGCACAATCTTGGCCCAGGCTCAAGCAACCCTCTTATGTCAGCCTCCTGAGTAGCTGGGACTACAGGCCAGGTGCATGTCACCGTGCCTGGTTAATTTTTACTTTTTGTAGACACGGACGTTCGTCATGTTGCCTGATTCTTACGTTCTTGTGGCATTTTGGTGGATTTTCTAAAGCCACATACTAAAGATCATTGGCATCTAGAATATGAAAGACATAATGTTTTTGTCCAATTAATTTATACTAATTAAGTGTAAGCTGTTTTCAAGAGGAAGGTGGCCTTGGAATACCACCTTACTTTTTAGAATCAATTCAATACTAAATCATTATAAGCCATACATTTTGACTCAGGGATATCTGGAAATTTCCAAATGGACTGTGGTTAGGAGTTGGGCAAAGGAGCAGACACACATAGTTGAGGGTTTCTTGCCAGTATTATCTTGGGAATGAATGAGAAAAGAAATATAATTGGGTTCTGTTTATTTGGTCATGGCTGATGGATCAATTTTCAGGTTTTTGTTTTTGTTTTCAGCTGCTTAGTATAACTTATTGATATGTTTTGTTGCTTTGTTCCTGTCTGACCCCGCTATGTACCTCTCTGGTTTTTCGTTGCAGTACTTCTCTGAATGGCACCAACCCTCCTTCTTTTTCTGGTCTCTGGGAAGACAAGGAGTTCAGTGCTATGGCCCTTACTAACTGCTGTGGATTCTACAACAATACCGTCTGTGCCTAAGGCTGCTTGATCTATTTCCATAACAGTTTTGATCTTATCAGCTTTGTGATTGCAAAGGTGTTTATGTACTCAGGGTTCCCACAACTCACTCACCAAGATCTTTAACAGTAAATAACAGTAAATGTTAAAAGATTCATTTTGGGCCAGGCATGGTGGCTCATGCCTGTAATCCCAGCACTTTGGGAGGCTGAGGTAGGCGGATCACAAGGTCAGGAGATGAAGACCATCCTGGCTAACACGGTGAAACCCCGTCTGTACTAAAAATACAAAAAATTAGCCACAGGGGGGTGGCAGGCACCTGTAGTCCCAGCCACTCGGGATGCTGAGGCAGGAGAATGACGTGAACTCGGGAGGTGGAGCTTGCAGTAAGCCGAGATCATGCCACTGCACTCCAGCCTGGGCGACAGAGCGAGACTCCGTCTCAAAAAAAAAAAAAAAAAAAAAAAAAAAAAGATTCATTTTGGTTCACTGTATCTCAATAATGAAAAATAGCTTTTGTTTTTCCATTATTTGGCTGAACCAAAAAATGACATTCCTCATGGGCGTTGCCTGAACTTTTATTTGAAAAAATAAGTATTACTATATCAAAAAAGTCTTACAAATCATGCTCCTAGCTGCCACCTTAAAAATAATGTGATGCAGTGTGCTATAAATGTGATTTAGTATGTAATGTGCCTGGGACGGGAGAGAAGCTATATTTCTTGGCGTTGCAGATGAGCCGGATTTATATTACTGATCTTACATTTGAAAGGTATATGAATATTTAATGATAAGATTTTTCTGGTTGTCAAACATTTGTAAATCTGCAAACTTCTTAACATTACACAGTAAACAAAAAATACTTCCTGTATACTAAGGAAGACTTCTAGGGAATATCCATTTCTTAAAGGCCATTACTTTGTTGTAGTATTCTGCTTTAGTGCTAGCCACATTTGCTCCAACTTTATGAGGAAGCCTTTAAAACAGTAATTTTCAGTGGGAAGGGGGCCAATTTTGCTTTTCAGAGGACATCCGACAGTGTCTCCAGACATTATTGGTGATTGAAGTGGGAGGATGCTACTGACATCTAGTGAGTAGAGGCCAATATTGCTACTAAAATTCCTGTATAACCAAAGGTCAGCTCTCCCACAACAAAGAATTACCGGGTCCCAAATGTCAATTGTGCTAAGACTCAGAAACTCTGATTCAAAATATTTAGTATATTTAATAGTATTTATTATATTAATATTATGGCCTTAAGGAAGGGTTTCAAAAGGATATAGGAGTTCCTCAAAAAGTTAAACACAGAATTACTATAGAGCCCCACAATTCCACTCCTACATATATATATTCAAAAGAATTGAAACTAAGTTCTCACACAAGTACGTGTACATGCATGCTCACAGTAGCACTATACACAATAGCCAAAAATTGGATACAGTCTAAATGTCCATCAATGGATAAATTGTGTTACATACACACAACGGAATTTTATTCACCCAAAAAAAAGAAGTACTGATTTATGCTATGTAGAAGAAACCCAAAAACATGCTAAATGAAAGAAGCCAGACACAAAAGGCTTATTATTATATGATTCCATTTAGATGAAATATTCACAATATTTAAATCCATAGAAGGGAGATTGGTGGTTGCCAGGGCCTGGCGGAGGAGGGATTAGAGAGTGACTCCTTAACGAGTTTGGGGTTTTCCTTTGGGGTGACAGGAATGTGTTGGAACTAGACAGAGGTGGTGGTTGTGCAACATTGTGAATGTTATGTCACTGAATTGTTCACTTTAAAATGGCTAAGTTTATGTTATGTGAATTTCACCTCAATAAAAAATTTTTTAGAAGGATTCAGGTACTTGTGTCTTTCCTTAGCTAATCTACCTCCTTCAATTTCCCAATTCTCTGAACTCAGAACTACTTGGTCGTCTTCTCAGTCTCCATTCCTATTTTCTCCCCGGTTTTCCAAACTTGACAGAAAAAGGAAGCTTCAATAAATTGTTTCTTGAACTACAGATGAATATTACTCCATGCCTGGTTTATTTCTGAGAGGCAGCAGAATGCAATGGTTGGTAGCATTGGACGCCAGATTACTTGAATTCTGATTCAAGCTCTGCCAGTTATCACTAAGGTGATTTTGGACAAGTTCCTTAACTTCTCTGTGCCTTGGCATCCTCATCTATAAAATAAGGATAGTGAGACCCACCTTATAGGTAAAGATAGTGACACTGCTGTAAAGGGATTATCTGTTTTCTGTTGCTTATAACAGAATATGTGAAACTGGGTAATTTATGAAGAAAAGAAATTTATTTCTTAAGAGTTACAGAGGCTGAGAAGTCCAAGGTAAAGAGGCCACACCCGGTGACGGCTTCTTGCCAGTGGGGACTGCAGAGTGCAGGGGCAGTGCAGGGCATCACATGGTGAGGGGCTCAGTGTGCTAGCTCAGGTCTCCTCTTTTTATAAAGCCACCAGTCCCTCTCCGTGATAACCCATTAACTCATGAATGGATCGGTCCATTCAGCACGGCAGAGCCCTCATGACCCAATCACGTCTTCAAGACCCCATTCTCAATATTGCCACACTGGGGATTAGGTTTCAACATGAGTTTCTGAGGCAGCATTCAAACCACAGCAGGGAACAAGAGTGACTGCTCTCTCCAAGTCTAATGTAAGGTTAGCTATTAGTATTAGTTGTTACTAATACTATACTTACTATAATGCTATAGTAATAGTATTATAGATTATAGTAGTAATAATACCATTACTACTATTTAGGAACCTGAGTTCATGGCTATCGATTTGTTGAGTAATATGTGAAATTCAGTTCACACAAGGAAGCATGAGAGAAGGGGGCTCTTTATCTCCCTCCAGGGCGGCGGCCAACTTTTTAATTCGGTTTTTAATTCTCAGGTTCCTACTTAAAGTAAACTTGGCCTAAACTCTCCCTCTTAAAGGGCTTCTCTGTAAATGCGGGAGGCATGCCAATCTCAACACCAGTGTCTGCAGAACACTGTCAAAGGCAGGAGGGAACAGCAAAAACAAGTGCTCACTGCGTCCTGGATAAACGCGACGGGGCGAGAGGCGCTGCCATGCGAGGGCGGAAGTGATCCGAGCGGGTGTGGGTCGCCCTGGTTGGGTGAAAGGGCCAGTCAATCCTGGGAGGCCCAAAACGGGGACCAATCGCTCCTCGGCTCCGCCCTGGGGGCGAGGAAAACACGCCCACCCCGCGTTCTGGGCGGTGCCACGGCGCACGCGCGTTCCTGCCGCAGGTAGTCTACCCGGGTCCTCATCCCGGACGCAGAGAGGAAGAGCAGGGGGAGCGGGAGAGTACTGAGAGAAAAAGACGGAAGGTCGTGGAAAAACGCTGTGTTGGGCGAGGAGTAGTAGCTGGGATGAGGAGAGGAGAGAGACAGGCTGCGTTACCGAATGGGCAGTCTGTTATCTTAAAGTACGCCGTAAAGCCTCTCTTTTGCCTGTTGTTTTACAGCCTGACCTTTTTGCTTTATGTGTATGGACATCTTTCTAGGCCAGTACTTACAGAGCTACCTCATTTTATTTATTTGTTTGTTTGTTTGACACAGGGTCTGGCTCTACTGCCTAGGCTGGAGTGCAGTGGCACGATCTGGGCTTACTGCAGCCTCCACATCCCTTCAAGCAATCCTGCCTCCACCTCCCTAGATGCTGGGACCACAGGCATGTGCGAATTTTTTTTATGTTTTGTAGAGACAGGGTCTCGCCATGAACGTTTGTGTCTCGTGAAATTCATATGTTGAGATTCTCCTCCAGGGAGATATTAGGAGATGGAACAAGAGGGTGGAGCTTTTATGGGAGGGATTAGGTCATGAGGGTGAAGCCCTCATGAGTGGAATTAGTGCTCTTATTAAAAAGGCCTGAGAGAGGTCCCTTACCCCTTCTGCCATGTGAGGTTACTGTGAGATGATGGCTGTGAGATGATGATGAGGAACTGGCCCTCATCAAACACCAGATCTTCTAGTGCCTTGATCTTGGACTTCCTATCTCCAGAATTGTGAGAAAAGAATTTCTTTTGTTTAAAAGACGCCTGGTCAAAGGTATTTTATCACAGTAGCCTGTGCAGACTAAGACAAATAGTTTCTCTGTATCTCTACCATAAATTTCTTATATTTCTTTTTAGTGGCACCTGGCTCCATGTCCTGTATATGTCTGACTCCTAGAGGCCAGAGGTAGGCTCCGAAGGATGGGGTTAGGGCATGGGTTAGGTCCAGCTGGTAGTTGATGAGGGTGGCCTGAGGGATCCAGACAGGAAGCTCCGTGCTGTGTTTATGGTATAAGGCCAAAGATCAGAACTGATGGAGCCAAATCTGTTCTCAGGTATTGGGAGTAAGGTAAATCCAGGAACGGGGAACTAGGTCATCATATCGTTGTTGTTTTTTTTTGTTTGTTTGTTTGTTTTTTTGAGATGGGGTCTCACTTTGTCACCCAGGCTGAAGTGCAGTGGCGCCATCTCAGCTCACTGCAACCTTCACCTTCCAGGCTCAAGTGATCCTCCCACCTCAGCCTCCCAAGTAGCTGGGACCACAGGTGTGTGCCACCATGCCTGGCTAATTTTTGCATTTTTGGCAGAGATGGAGTTTCACCATGTTGCCCAGGCTGGTCTTGAACTCCTGAGCTCAAGCGATCCACCTGCCTCGGCCTTCCAAGGCAACTGCACCCAGCCAGGTCATCAAATAGTTTCGACACAATTGCCAGACACTCAGGATAAACGTCTGTCGTCAACAGGAAAGCATAGTTTAGGAAATTGATTCAAAATTACCTAAATAAAATATATGTTACCTCTTATATTTTCATTAGACTGATTAACTTTGATCAGTTTCTGTTTTTAAAAACTCAGCTCTTGCTTCCAGACAAGCAAATGGTGTATTTCTTTAAAGCCCAAAATTTACTTTGTCATTGTCTCAAGGTTCATGCCTCTCACATTCATCAGTAGATTTCCCTTGACTATGAAAATCCTTTCCATAAATTCGAAGCAGGAATCAAGACATAATATTGAAGCAGTGTAACAAATATAGAGTGGAAAGTTTTTTTTGCTGAAATCGTATTTCCACTTGTCAAGAGCTGTTGTTCCCTGAAGGGAGGTAAACATTATGACTGTGGCATTGAGTGCCTCATTAAGAAAAATGGGAGGAGAGAGCCCTGTTTTCCATGGTGACAAGATTCAGATTTGAACTCTTCATTAAATGAAGAATATTTATTTATGATTAACCAAACTCAGAGGACAGTGTCACAAATTTCCCACAGAAGAGATATTCTTCAGACACTTGACAGTTGAGGGCCCCTGTATTCATGGTTTCGGAAGCAAATGTATGACTCTGTGAATGGGCAAACTGTCTTTGAGCTATGTGACTATAATTTATGGAACAAAAACCAGTATCAGTTTATTTCCTTGGTAGATTTCAGAGACAAGCTAAATATTTAAAAGAATGTTTTAGGGTGGCTAGAGAATGGAAGGCATTATCACTAGTCCTATTTTTATAAAAGCAAAACACTCCATTGCACAACTCTTTGCTGCCTAGATGGTGGTCACCATTCTTGTGGACTAACTGCAAAGCCATGTGCTGCCTGGCTGCCCCATGCGGCTGCGGACCACAGCTCATGGCACTGTTGAGCTGCTTAGATTTGGCTGACTGTGCCAGCGTGTACGACTGAGCACAGTGGCGCTAAACAAAGGCTTAGAAGGGGTGGGGAACATGCTGCTACCAGCCATATCGTGTAAGAATCACACACACAAAATTCACTCAATTACTATTCATAATGATAGCTAACATTTACTGAGTGCCTACTAACTGCCAGGCATTGGATATTAATTGACCAAATTCTCACAAAAACTCTATGAGGTATCTCACAGTCATAAAGCCACAGCCACAGCCCCTGCTGCTAACCTGCCCCCACACACCGAGAGGCCCCCGTGTGGTACTGACTCAGGAGGAAAGACTGAAGCACATTGGCCAAAATGCACTGCAGAGGCTCTGTCTTCCTGAGACGCTTCCTGGAGGAGTGGGTACTACAACCCGGAAGTGTGGGAGAGTTCATGTCTAGGGTAGGGTAAACCTTGACCACTGAGAGACAGGAGACAAAAAGAAGCCAGCACTGTTCACCCTTCCTCCCATGAGAGTCAGTGGCTTCATAGGTACTCTGTGGAGATGCCCTGGAAGGCCAGGCAAGCATCTTTGTTTGCAGTGAAGCTGTGGCCATCTTGGTAGCACATCTCTTTGTTTGGTTTTACATCTTCCCTACCTCACTTCTTTTTTCTCCTCATACTTTCTTCCCTGCAACTTCACCAATCAATAAAGCATCCATCACAAAAATGTGCATACTTTTGCTTCAAACTTTTCTCGAGACTGTAGGCTCAGAAATGCTAGTACCAGGAGTAGTCTTTAAAAGCAGACCCTTAAAGGTGGGATTTTAGAGACTAGCCCACCTATCTAAAGGCAATCAGAACTGTTTTCCCAGTAGTAAATAGGATAGTAATAACCCTGCCATGCAGAGGCATGCATGACAATTACTAAAGCTTTCACCTCCAGTTGACTTGGATGAGGTGCAGATAGAAGATAAGGAATTAGGATATTATGTGGATGCTGTATTTGATCAGTATGGGAGCAATAATAATGATACAGTATGGGGAATAGACTGGCTGCTCTTGAAAGCATTGGAAGTCTTGGGAAAAAAAAATGATAGTTCAAAGCAGCATTTTGCCAATTAAGTAACAATATGAAAGCCAGAGGAGTTCTACGGCAGCCATGAAGGAGACTCATCTCTTGCAGCAGTAGGTTAGACACTGTTGAAAACAATGAGAACACTTGGACACAGGGTGGGGAACATCACACACTGGGGCCTATAGTGGGGAGGGGGGAGGGATAGCATTAGGAGATATACCTCATGTAAATGACGAGTGAATGGGTGCAGCACAGCAACATGGCACATGTATTCATATGTAACAAACCTGCACGTTGTGCACATGTACCTTAGAACTTAAAGTATAATTAAAAAAATAAAAATTGAGTTAAAAAAAAGAAAATTAGGTTCAGGGCGGGGTGCAGTGGCTCACGCCTATAATCCCAGCACTTCGGGAAGCGGAGGTGGGCAGATCACCTGAGGTCAGGAGTTTAAAATCAGCCTGGCCAACGTGGCGAAACCCTGTCTCTACTAAAAATACAGAACTAGCTGAGCATGGTGGTGCATGCCTGTAATCCCAGCTGCTCGGGAGGCTGAGGCAGGAGAATCACCTGAACTGGGAGGCAGAGGTTGCAGTGAGCTGAGATTGTGCCATTGCACCCCAGATTGGGCTACAAGAGGGAAACTCTGTCTCAAAAAAAAAAAAGAAGAAGAAAAGAAAATTAGGTTCAGGATCCAGAATGGCAAAGCTGCTAAAGGGATTGAATGCATAGCTTCGACAACTTTCCCATGTGAAGGTATTTTCCAGAAAGGAAAAATGTGAGGCGTTAAGACCTGAATAAGAAATATGTGAGTGGATGAGCCTCAAAATCTTGAGCTCCTAATTGTCCCTAAATCTTCCTGACCAGCAGAAGCAGTCCCTTTTCTCTCTTATTTATTTATTTATTTATAATGCTGTCAGCAAAACTCTTTTCTCTTGACTAAGGAAAACAGCCTCCCCTTGCCCATCTGAAATAGGTCATTGCAGAATAACTTTTATTCTCCCCAAGATAAGCCTCCATTCTCTCCCTTTTTTGCCTCCAGTCTGGTAATCTGCACCAGAGCTCAGCACAGCCTGAGCAGGGAAGTACAGGTCCTGCTCTAGGAGTTAGCCGCCATTTCAGAGGAAATGTAGGACCTGGAGAATACGTAAGACCTGAGGACTAAACTCTGATTTTTATATCTGCCCAAATTCCTACCTAAGGGGTCTAGGGAGTCATATCCTACAAGCCATAAATTCTCATCAGATGGGTTTTATTTGACCCTATATATCGTGACTTACTTTTCAATCACTCTGGCATAACATTGAGACAAGGAAGAAATATTTAACCCCAAAATGTATTTCCTTACCATACCTTGAAATTGCCCTGCCAAGTCTCTTGTGGGAAAATTACACATCCTGCCGGGCACGGTGGCTCAAGCCTGTAATCCCAGCACTTTGGGAGGCCGAGACGGGCGGATCACGAGGTCAGGAGATCGAGACCATCCTGGCTAACACAGTGAAACCCCGTCTCTACTAAAAATACAAAAACTTAGCCGGGCGCGGTGGCGGGCGCCTGTAGTCCCAGCTACTCGGGAGGCTGAGGCAGGAGAATGGCGTGAACCTGGGAGGCGGAGCTTGCAGTGAGCTGAGATCCGGCCACTGCACTCCAGCCTGGGTGACAGAGCGAGACTCCGTCTCAAAAAAAAAAAAAAAAAAAAAAAGAAAATTACACATCCTGTAGAGAATCCCCTTTCCCCTTTGTTTTCCTTCCTTTCTTTCCAGATCCAGGAGATAATCAGCTAAGAGCCAGGCACCCTTTTAGGTCTAATAAGAAACATTTTATAACCTGCTCTCTCTGAAGTCTGCTGAGAGATTCCTCTGCACAATAAAACTTGGTCTCTCCATAATCCTCTTTGTTAACCTGAACATTCCTTTCCATTGATCCCAGGTCTTCAGATAAACTCAACCAATTGTCAACCAGAAAATGTTTAAATCTACCTATACCCTGAAGTCCCCGGTTTGAGTTGTCCTGCCTTTCTGAACCAAACCAATGTCTTGTCTTGTCTTTTCTTTTTGAGATGGAGTTTTGCTCTGTCGCCCAGGCTGGAGTCTAGTGGCACAATCACGGCTCACTGCAACCTCTGCCTTCTGGATTCAAGCAATTCTCCTGCCTAAGCCTCCTGAGTAGCTGGGATTACAGGTGCATGCCACCACGCCTGGCTAATTTTTATATATTTGGTATAGATGGGGTTTTGCCATGTTGGTCAGGCTGGTCTCGAACTCCTGACCTCAGGTGTTCCGCCCGCCTCAGCCTCCCATAGTGTTGGGATTACAGGCATAAGCCACCATGCCCGGCCCAATGTATTTCTTAAATGTATTTGATTGATGTATCATGCCCCCCTAAAAATATATAAAACCAAGCTGTACCCCAACCACCTTGGGTACATGTTCTTAGGATCTCCTGAGGGCTGTGTCACAGGCCATGATCACTCATATTTGGCTCAGAATAAATCTCTTAAAATATTTTACAGAGTTTGACTCTTTTTGTCAACAGAATCAGGGTAATATAGGTGGGAGCAGATCTTGAAAATGTAAGACTGGGGAGAAAGAGAGAGTGAGTGCATAAAATGAGGTTTTATAAGAGAGAATTCATTACATGAAGGCATGCACTCATGAGTGGTTATCCAGTGTTTTGGCAAGAGCACTTGAGGTCACTATAAATAGTTTGTTGTGATGTTTCCTTGAAGCTTGGAAAGGTGGTAGACGCACCAGAAATAATCTTGGCATTGTACTGGGGAAGAGATCAAAAGTCATAGGAAAGTGAGAACATTAGAATATATTTACTATGTATTCAGACCTGCTAACCCACCACCTGTCTCTATACTCCAAGAGGCCAGGGAACTTCCTTGTACTAAGGAATAAGAAATACATTGGTGAAAGGAGACCTGTCAAGGCCAAGAGTGGGGGATACTGCCATGGAACATGGATCTCTAGTATCGAAAGGGATGATGGAATTCCAGAATACCAGAAGCCAAATGATAACACCCAGCTAACAGAGCAAAGGTAAATACAATTACCATAATGGGTAGCAATGCCAGTGTGACAATCAAGGTGCCTTGACCCACAAATATTTTTGGCAACAATCAGTAGATTTGCTTATTCCTAGGATGGAGACATATGGACAGCCTTGTAGGATATTATTTAATTTATAAAATAAATGCACGAATTGGTAAGCAGAAGGCTGACATCAACCATCACCATGGAACATTGCTATCCCTCAGCTAGTTTCCAAATCGAAGTCAGTTTACAAACCCAGAGCCCATTGATTGAAGGGCAACCTGAGTCCCCTTGAGAAGGAAACTCCAAAACTATCATAAGGATATACATTAATATTTTTAGAATCCCTCTCTAAAAGGACAAGTGACATTTTCCAAAGACAGCTACACTGGGAAAAGGAGAATACCTAGATGTTCTGAGAGCTGGTATCAGAAATGTTATCATACCCTGTAGTTAGATTGGTGGTTTCCTGAGTCCAGGTGATGAATAGACCCCCTGGCTCAAGATTATATCACAACGTATCCAGAGGTTTTGCAAACTGGCCTTAAGTTTATGTCCCTGGTTTCTGAAAGTATAATTGAGACAGATACACTTAGAATCTGGGAAAATTGTCACTTTCGTTTTCTGACCTGTGAAATAAACTCTTTATGGTAGAAAAGGCCCAATGAAAGCCACCTTCTGCCCCTCGTTAAGATACTAAATCACAAGTATTACCATATCCCAAGAGGAATTGCAGAGATTAGCACCAACATCAAAGACTTAAAGTGGGCTTGTGGCATAATCCTAGCACTTTGGGAGGCCAAGGTGGGAGGATTGCTTGAGCCCAGGGATTCGAGACCAACCTGGACAACATAGGGAGACCTCATCTCTACAAAAATTAAAAAATTAATCAGGCTTGATGGCACACACCTGTGGTCCCAGCTACTCGGGAGGCTGAGGTGGAAGGATCACTTGAGCCCAGGAGGTTGAGGCTGCAGTAAGCTGTGATTATGCCACTGAACCCCAGCCTGGGCAACAGAATGAGACCCTGCCAAAAAAAAAAAAAAAAAAAAAAAGACTTAAAAGTGTCCTGGGTTGGTGTTCCCAGTCATATTCCCATTCAGCTAGATAGACAGTGCAGCGGACATGTGCTGGGCCCAGATTCCCATTCAGTTCACTTGTGTTTAAAAGCACAGATAAATAATGGAGGGTGGTAACAGACTGCCATAAACTTAACTGAGTCATTGCCTCAGTTGCAGTTCCTATCTTTGTTAGAGGGAATCAACACACCTTCTGGTATTTGATATGTGGCTGTTGATTTGATAAATGCTTTATTCTCAATCATGGGTTAGCTAACTTTTCCTATAAAAGGCAAGACAGTAAATATTTTAGGCCTTGCATGCCATCTAATCTCTGTTGTACCTAGTCAATTTAGCTGATTTTGTGTCAAAACAGCAATATACAGCATGTAAATGAATGAGCATGGCTGTGTTCCAATAAAATTTTATTTATAGAAACAGCTGGAGAGTCATATTTGGCCTGGAGGTTGTAGTTTGCCAGTCCCCGTTAGAGAGCCCCATCAATTGGGATAAGCAAAAGCATTACTTGACAAGAAGAGCAGTACACTTGACAGTCTTGCCTCTGGCCTATGTTAACTCTCCTGATCTGTGTCAAAGTATAGTCGATGGGGATTTTGATTGTCTTGGTAGCTCACAGCACAATATGGTAGTTTCATCATTCTGATTACATTATGCTAATTGGATCTGAGATGTAGGAGGCATCAAGCACCTTACATGCTTTTGACACATTTACTTCTGAGGTTGTGGTTGTGTTTTCTTGTCTGCATTTTTTTTTTTTTGAGACATAGTCTTGCTCTGTCACCCAGGTTGGAGTGCAGTGGCACATTCTCAGCTCACTGCAACCTCCACCTCCTGAGTTAAAACAATTCTCCTGCCTCAGCCTCCCAAGTAGCTGAGATTACAGGTGCGTGCCACCATGCCTGGCTAATTTTTGTATTTTTAGTAGAGATGGGTTTCACCATGTTGGCCAGGCCGGTCTCGAACTCCTCACCTCAAGTGATCCACCTGCCTCGGCCTCCCAAAGTGCTGAGATTACAGGTGTGAGCCACTGTGCCCAGCCTCTTCTCTGCTTTCAATTGCTAAAATGGCAATTTTGTACTGACAGGGATAGGAATTAGAAATTACAACTTTTATAGCCAATTACTGCTTTAGCTTTAAGTCTTAGCCAAAATTTCTTAGAAAACAAGGCCTACAGCAAATGCTTACATGCTAATGCTTTATTAGGAGTACCATGCCAGAGAAGCAAGGTAAAACAGAAGTGTGGCAGGGAAATAGGGAAAACAGAAAGTGTTAGATCCCATGTAGACATATCTACCAGTCCTCATTTCATCTGGCATCTCTGCAGTGTAACCCTTCCAGCAACCCCTTCCTTCTTGAAATGTATGTCTGTTTCCTTTACACACACTTTCTTACCTCCCACCTCTCTTGCTGCCTGTTTTCTGCTTCCTTCATTAGCTCGTTTTTCTCCACTTGCTCTTCACATGCTGGGTATTTTCAGGGATTTTGTCCACGGCCTTTTCTCACTCCCTTACTTATGTCTTGATTCACAAAGCAACTCGGAAGGCTTACATTGTTCTCTTAAGCTCCTGACCCAGAGTTCCAATAGTTTACTAAACATTTCCACCTGCATGTTCCAATGATATCTCAAACTAAATGTGTCCAAAATCCAATTCAAATAACCATACACCGAGCACTAGTCTATGCTCTAAGTGATGTTGGAGGAATATGAAGACAAATGACTTCACACTTCCTCCACGGACATGTTCCTCCTTCTGCATGCCCTGTGTTTTTTGTTTCTTTGTTTTCAGAGACAGGTCTCCCTCTGTCACCCAGGCTGGAGTGCAGTGGAATGATCATAGATCACTGCAGCCTCAAACTCAAGCAATCCTCCTGATGCTGCTTCCCACCACGCTGGCCAATTGTTTCTTTATTATGTGTAGAGATGGGTCCTACTACACTGCCTAGGATTGGCCTTAAGCAATCCTTCCACCTTGGCCTCCCAGTGTGGGCGTGGGCCACTGTCCCAGCATACCCTATGTTTTGTAAATATTATCGGCATTCCCAGTGACCCTGGAAAAGTACTTTTGATCATCCCACCTCTCTTTTCCCCCGGAATCCTATTGATTCTTTCTCTTAACATCTATTCCCTCTGCCTCCTCTCCTCATCCTTTCGCCCCTGTATCATCACAGGTGCTTCCTAATTGGCCTTCAGTCCATCTCTCACACCACTGCCACCAGCTTGACCCTTCTGAGAACAAATCTGATTATCTCAATACCTTGCCTAAAACTCTTCAATGACACCCCATTGCCTATAGGGTAATTGTAATCTCGTAGGCTTGGCAGATGAGGTTCTTTATGATGTGGCACCTGTAAATCTTTCCAGGACTTCCTTTTCCCATCCCTATATTCTCCCCGCTTTCTAAAAACATTGCATTATGCTACTGTGTTCAGAATGCTAGGCTGTTTCCTCTGCCAGAGATGCTCTGAAGCTGTCTCCCGTTCTTCTCTCACATGTCTTCTTAGCAAACTTTTCCGCCTTTTCACCTCCCTCGTCTCAGCTCGCAGGAGTCACAGGTCCAGCCACAACTTCTCCAGAGTTCGGGTTCTAGTTCTTTACTTGGAGATAGTGTGGAATAGTGGAAAGAAGCCCTGACTTTAGTCTGGTGGCATGGGACTTAAAATCCTGACTCTGCCACCTTCTGTTGGCCTTGTTTTTCTCCGTTAGAAAACTGTGGTAATGGCTGGGTGCGGTGGCTCACACCTGTAATCCCAGCACTTTGGGAGGCCAAGGCGGGTAGATGACGAGATCAAGAGATGGAGACCATCCTGGCCAATATGGTGAAACCCCATCTCTACTAAAAATACAAAAATTAGCTGGGCGTGGTGGCGCACGCCTATAGTCCCAGCTACTCGGGAGGCTGAGGCAGGAGAATCACTTGAACCTGGTAGGTGGAGGTTGCAGTGAGCCGAGATCATGCCACTGCACTTCAGCCTGGCAATAGAGTGAGACTCCGTCTCAAAAAAAAAAAAAAAAAAAATAGAAAAAAGAAAGAAAGAAAAGAGAAGAAAAAACTGTGGTAACACTTGCCTGGTAGGTAGGCTGTGAGGATGAGTAGCATCCTATGGTGAAGCTCCTGGTAGAAGGTGCTGTAGAAGTAACTTTTTTTTTCCTGTTGGTGAAATTCACTTAGACTTATGAGCATCATCTCAAAGTCAATTTTTCTTTCTTCCCAAAGCAATTCCTCCTCTAGACATGTCTCTTTCCATCAGTAGCTCTGTCATTCTTTTAGCCATCCATGCTGAAAACCTGTCATATTGGATTCTTTTTTAACCAGCTAGATCCTTTCCTTTTTCTTTCCTTTTGCCACCACTCTAATCTTTTTTTTTTTTTTTTTTTTTTTTTTGAGACGGGCTTTCTCTCTTGTTGCCCAGACTGGTGTACATGCTGCAATCTCGGCTCACTGCAATCTCCACCTCCTGGGTTCAAGCAATTCCACTGCCTCAGCCTCCCAAGTAGCTGGGACAACAGGCATGCACCACCCTGCCTGGCTAATTTTTGTATTTTTAGTAGAGACAGGGTTTCACCATGTTGGCCAGGCTGGTCTTGAACTCCTGACCTCAGGTGATCTGCCCACCTTGGCCTCCCAAAGTGCTGGGATTACAGATGTGAGCCACTGCGCCCGGCCCACCACTCTAGTCTTATTTTTCAGAATGTGTGTGTGTGTGTGTGTGTGTGTGTGTGTGTGTGTGTGTGATGGAGTTTTGCTCTTGTTGCCCAGGCTGGAGTGCAGTGGCACTATCTCGGCTCACCGCAACCTCTTCCTCCCAGGTTCAAGCAATTCTCCTGCCTCAGCCTCCCGAGTAGCTGGGATTACAGGCATGCACCACCATGCCCGGCTAACTTTGTGCATTTTTAGTAGAGACGGGGTTTCTCCATGTTGGTCAGGCTGGTCTCGAACTCCCAGCCTCAGGTGATCCACCCGCCTCGGCCTCCCAAAGTGCTGGGATTACAGATGTGAGCCACTGTGCCCAGCCTTTTCAGAATTTTATACTGGACAATTGCCAGTGTCTTCTGGCTGGTCTGAAACACCATTTTATTAACGTCACTCCCTTGTGCCAAAATCCTCAATGAGTCCTTATTAGCCATGGAATAAAGTCTAAATTCCTTAGCATATATTAAAACCCTCCACAATCTGGTCCTACAGTTGCCAGATTTAGCAAATAAAAATACAGAATTCCCAGTTATTTTTGAATTTTAAAGAAATACATAGTTTTTAGTATGTTACATGCAATATTTGGGACATACTTAATACATTATTTGCTGTTTATCTGAAATTCAAATTTAACTGGGCATCCTGTATTTCATCTGGCAAACCCATTTGACCTTAACCTCTCTCTCTGGTCCTATAACTCAATACTCTCCATGGATCTCAGCTACTCTTGATCTGTCTTCAGGCCTCATGTTTCTTGTTGCATGTATATTTGCTGTGGGTGCCAAAGGAGAAAAAGCATAGCCTTTGGGATCTTGTTTGAACCTCAGCTCTCTTGCTTACTAACCTTATGACTGGGGCAAGTAATTTAACTCTTCTAATCTCAGTTTTCTCTTCTGTAAAATGTGAACCCTAGTACTGACATAAGAGAAAGTGGTTGTGAGGATCAGATGAGCTATTCAAAACAGTTGAGGTCTAGTGTATGTACTCAACATGTGAGTTCATTGTCATCATTGCTAGCATTTTTGAAAAGCAGATCTGTGTCACCTCTTTCAGTCCTTGGTGATACAGTTGACCGTGATTTGCCAAGAAGCAATGTGGTCTGGGTTAAATTTAGAAGTCATGAAGGCTGGAATGGAGGTCATCTCTCCTGGGTGTGCTTGCCTTACCAGGTCAAGCTTTCTGGCAGCAGGAGTGAAACAAACTGCACAGCGGGGAGGATCCAGGGACAAGGAGCCGAGGTGGTCTCCTAACACTGGGAGCCATCCTGCCTCCACTGGCCAAGGTTCCTCTACCCTACAAAACCTTTTCTCTTTACTTAACTCCTCTCAAGCCGCAGTCCATCACTCTCTTCATTTGCTTAAGGCCAAATGTCTTTAGAAAGTAGTCACACCCTTACTGCTTCCATTTCTGCATGTGAAGCTCCATTTACACCCCAGTAACTCTTTGAAACCGTGCTTTCAACCCTCTTTGGTCACCTGGTTGTCGGATTCAGTGTATTCCTTATTGATGTAGTTGGAAATGCTGACCACTCGTCTTCATATGTAGACCTTATGGCATCATCCTCTTCTGGTTCTCCTCCTACTTCTCCAGCTGCTCCTTTTAAGTGTCTTCTGGCTGCCCCTTCCATATGACTCTCCTGAGCAGGATGCTCGTACAGTATGGAAGCCCAGCTCCTCTTGCCCAAAAGTCCATTGAAATAATGAATAGAGTACACATGTAGAGGAAAATGATTTATTGCTACAGAAAACCAAGGTTGAAATCATGTATAAACTAGAAATCTGGGAGGATTTCTTCCAGCAGTAATGACGGGCCAGGGTTGAAAGGAGCCAGTGAGGGCTGCGTACCACCCTCCTTCTTGAGCAAGGACAACTTATCTAGAAAGTAAGTAGCAAAACTCCCTGGCATATCCCACTGCCACCATCTAACTCAGAGAGGCAAGGACAGTGTTACTCTGGCAGAGAGGAGGTGAGGTGGGTTGAGGGGCCTGCTGAGAGGCCCACCACCAGAAGTACCTTCTGGTCTTTGTCTTATACTATTATAAGACACTGCTAGCTTGCAGACTGAGGTATGCTATAATTTGAAACAGGCATTAAGCTGATAGCTGAGTGCTGTGTGTGTGTAGAGGCCTGGGAGTTCTTCTCCAGAGAATCAGAGTGGTACACAGACAAAGCTCCCAGCTGCAGCTGTACTCAGCACTCATTACCTCCAGCTTCCCTCCCCTTCCCACCTCTCCCCTTCCCTTCCCTGCCCATTCCCCATCCACCCTTGCTGAGGCAGGGAGGCAGGAAGGGCTGAGCTGCACAGGGGTGATTTGGAAGCTTGTCCACGCCTGTGGTTTGGACGTAGTTTGTCCCATCCAAAACTCACGTTGAAATTTGATTCCTAATTTGGCAGTGTTGGGACATGGGGCCTTGTGAGAGGTGTCTGGGTCATGCGGGCTGATCTCTCATAAATAGATTAACGCCTTCTCTCCAGAGTGAGTTCTGTCTCCAGGGACTGGATTAGTTACTGTGAGAGCAGATTGTTTGGTCTCTGCACACGCCCTCTTCCCCTTCTGCTTTCTATCATGAGTTGAAGCAAGCTGCCTGATCTTGGACTTTCCAGTCACCAGAATTTGAGCCAAATAAATGTATTTCCTTTGTAAATTACCCAGTCTTTGGTATTCTGTTAGGGCAGCAGAAAACAAAGTCCCAGCTATACCCAAAGACAGAGAACACAGAACACTAAAGTGGAGAGGAAGGAGCTGTGCAGAAGCACACTGCTGTTGCCCACTGGTGCCTGAGAACACAGAGATGGCATACATAGGTGTTGAACAGAGGAGACCACCAACAGGGCAAGGAGACTGCTTACATTGAGCAAATAAGAAAATTGATTGAACAAATAATTCAATATATTTAAGGTATTAGAGATTTGTCACCATTACAGAAGGTGAAATACAGAAAGAAGCTAAGTTTGAAGAAGCGCTGAGATGTTGGATTGGAATTAGAAGTATTGTTATACATTCATGGAAAAGTACTTGGATAACTGCAGAACTCTAGGCACATAATGACTCCACCCAAACTCTGGCACTGAGTGACTGACTGTTGCAGAGGTCAGAGGAGGGTACAAAAGGCTGGTACCCTTGCCTCAAGTGGGAGACAGCCCTGCTGTGTGGTTAATGCTTCAGATCCCTCACCTGTGGATCAGGCCATGATGGACTTTACCTGCGATCACACATCCTGGCTAGGCTCTTTCCCTTACCCTGTTTGTCTTCTCTCCTTCCCTTATAGGTTCTTCGAGGAATTCAGTGCCTTGATAGATCATGTGTACCCCACACCTGCTTTCAAATTCTGTTTTTAGGGAACCCAACCTAAGACAACCGGTAGTAGCCATTTATTCGGGTGGAGATGGCTGATAACTGGAACCAAGTGGAGTCAGTATGGCTGACCACTAATTAGGAGTAAAAAGGGAGGGCAGTGGGGGAAGGAAGGGATTTGGAATGCTCTCTAATTTGCCTTGGGTCTAAAGGGGTACTATTCATTCACTGAAAAATGGAGGAATAGTTCTGGGGTGGAGTGAGGAAGGAGACAAGTTAATTCCATTTTGAACATGTTGACTTGGAGATGCCTGTGGGACACCAGGGCAGCCAGGCAGGCAGACATGAAGAAGGCAGTTGGAGTTTAGAGTTTGGGACAGGAAATCTGAGCTGGAGATCTAGATTTGGGAATTAAAAGCAAATAAATGGCAGTTACAATAGGGGTATTATGTTCATAATCCTGGCTCTATACAGGAAGAGTTGCAAGGTGCTGTGTTGAATTTTTAGGTTAACATGAAGTAGGGCAATGTAGGTCTCCAATCTAATCCCTTTGGCCCATTGTTAGAATTCTAAGCTGGATAATATTTGACCTAGCCTTAAAAAAAAAAAATCTCATGTTCCTATTGCAGCCCCGTGTCATCATTAGGATCAAATATAATAAGAAAAATATGAAAATAATTAACTTTGGTTTACAATGAGTTGTAGTCACAGTAATGATGTATATTATTATCATGCTAAAAATAACAAAGCACTCTTACTCACTTCCTCTTGCAGAGCCGGAATTAACTGTTTGCCTAAGGCCCCATAATGAAGACTGTTAGCATCTAGAATCTGAAAGAACTCTTTTTACCCAATTAATTAATTTTAGACATTAAGCCTAGGTCTCTGTCCTCTTTTCCTCAAAAGCAATGAGTCTCGCAAGATCTGGTGGTTTAAAAATAAGAAAAAAAAAAAAAAAAGTAATGAGACCTGAGGATAGCTAACTCAATTTTTAAGATGAAAGCCCATGAAATAAATAAAACTGCAAAGCACAAACTTGATTTTGACAAAGCCTGGGGAGGAATTCCCTGACAGAGGCAGAATTGAAGGAAGTTTTTAACTGCACACTTTACAGGGCTTCTTATTGGTGTAATCTGGGGTATGAAAGGGAAAATAAATGTTTTGTTCATGAAGTCATTGCTGAAGGCTTTCCCTAGCTGCTCAGCTTGCTAATGCAGTCTCATTGCTTTGTATCAGTCTGAACCACCATGCATTCCTTTCCCTTTTCATTGTAGCACTTCTCTAGAGGGCACCATCTTTTGCCAGTCCCTAGATGGAAAAGATTTTGGGGTGTAAGCAGACCACCATGCGTAAGACTGGTCCATTTCCTCAGCATTCCTCATTCAGGCTACCTTTTTGTTGGCAAAGCTGGTGACTTCCCATTCTACAATCAATTCACCAAGATCTCTAATAGAAAATGTTAATGTTTAGTTTCAGTTCACTGTCTCCTAATAATGACAACTTCCTCAACAATATTTAAAATTGCCTGTGGATCTTACCTGAATTAGGTTTGAAGTAATAAATATTACCATATCAAATAAAATCTTAACATTTTAATTCCTCATAGTCCTTCTATAAATTGTATGATGTAATGTAGTATAGCAAAGAATGACACTCATGGAGAAAAACTCTATTTCTAGACATTTTGAGGGTGAGCTGAAATTCATATAGCTACAGAATAATTTGAAAGGAGTGTATAAACTTAATGGGCAGTCCCCCTACTCCCACATTTGCACAGCTGCTACATATCTCTTTAACTATTAATATAGAAATAAAAATATTTTCTATTTACAAACTTCTGGGGTATCCTGCTCTTTAAAATTCTTCACTATGGTTTAGTATTAAAGAGCCATGTCTTTTTCCTTATTTATTTTTTATTTTTTCGAGATGGAGTTTTGCTCTTGTTGCCCAGGCTAGAGTGCACTGGCACGATCTTGGCTCACCACAACCTCTCCCTCCTGGGTTCAAGCGATTCTCCTGCTTCAGCCTCCCAAGTAGCTGGGATTACAGGCATATGCCATCACGCCTGGCTAATTTGGTATTTTTAGTAGAGATGATATTTCTCCATGTTGGTGAGGCTGGTCTTGAACTCCCAACCTCAGGTGATCCACCCACCTTGGCCTCCCAAAGTGTTGGGATTACAGGCGTGAGTCACCACGCCCAGCCGTCTTTTTCCATTTTAATAAGAGATCATTTAATAATTTTTCTATTAATATTTTAGCAAGTAAGTTTTAAAGAATGATTTCAAAAGAATACTCACATCCTGTATGCCTACTCAATGAACCCATCTGTCTTAGTCTGTTTTGCATTACTATAAAGGAATACCTGAGGTAACTTATAAGGAAAAGAGGTTTATTTGGCCCACTGTTCTGCAGGCTGTACAAGAAGCATGGTACCAGCATCTACTTCTGGTCAGGACCTCAGGAGGCTTCCAGCCATGCTGGAGGTGAAAGGGGAGCAGGTGTGTCACATGGTGAGGGAGGGAACAAAAGACAGGACAGGAGTGCCATGCTCTTGTAAACAACCAGCTCTCCTGTGAGCTAGTAGAGAACTCACTCATTACAGTGAGGATGACACCAAGTCCCTCATGAGGAATCCACCTTCCTGACTCAAATGTCTCCCACCAGTCCCCACCTCTAACACTGGAGATCAATTTCAATATGAGATTTGGAGAGAACAAATATCCAAATTATATCACCACTTCATCATTCAACCCACCAAGCTCAGACAACACAGCACCAAAACAAAAAAAAAAGCCTTGTATGCTCTTCCTCATCCTTCTCCCCCCTCTCCCATGTCTTTGAAACTTGACTCAAAGAAAGAGGGAAGCCTCTGTAATTTGCTTCTTGAATTATAGCCAGGTTCATCCTAGGCTTCCAGAGACAGTGGTTATAGTGGGTTTGGGGCAGGCTCACTGGAGCCAGATTGATATGGTTTGGATCTGTTCCCCACCCAAATCTCATCTTGAATTGTATTCCCATAATTCCCACATGTTGTGGGAGGGACCCAGTGGATATAATTGGAATCATGGGGGCAGTTTCCCCCATACTGTTCTCATGGTAGTGAATAAGTCTTATGAAATCTGGTGGTTTTATCAGGGGTTTTCACTTTTGCAGCTTCCTCATTTTCTCTTGCCACCACCATGTAAGAAGTGCCTTTCGCCTCCCACCATGATTCTGAGGCCTTGCCAGCCTTGTGGAAATGTAAGTCCAATTAAACCTCTTTTTCTTCCCAGTCTTGGGTGGGTCTTTATCAGCAGCATGAAAATGGACTAATACAGTAAATTGGTACCAGTAGAGTGGGGTGTTTCTGGAAAGATACCCGAAAATGTAGAAACAACTTTGGAACTGGGTAACAGGTAGAGGTTGGAACAGTTTGGAGGGCTCAAAGAAGACAGGAAAATGTGAGAAAGTTTGGAACTTCCTAGAGACTTGTTGAATGACTTTGACAAAAATGCTGATAGTGATATGAACAATAAGGTCCAGGCTAAGGTGGTCTCAGATAGAGACGAGGAACTTGTTGGGAACTGGAGCAAAGGTGACTCTTGTTATGTTTTAGCAAAGGGACTGGCAGCATTTTGCCCCTGCCCTAGGGATTTGTGAAACTTTCAACTTGAGAGAGATGATTTAGGGCATCTGGCGGAAGGAATTTCTAAGCAGCAAAGCATTCAAGATGTGACTTGGTTGCTGTTAAAGGCATTCAGTTTTAAAAGGGAAGCAGAGCATAAAAGTTCAGAAAATTTGCAGCCTGACAGTGCGATAGAAAAGAATCCTAGCTGGGCGCAGCAACTCATGCCTGTAATCCCAGCACTTTGGGAGGCTGAAGTGGGTGGATCACTTGAAGTCAGGAATTCTAGACTACCCGGGCCAACATGGGGAAACCCTGTCTCCACTAAAAATACAACACTTAGCCAGGCATGGTGGTTCATACCTATAATCCCAGCTACTCAGGAGGCTGAGGCAAGAGAGTCACTTGAACCCAGGAGATGGAGGTGGCAGTAAGTCGAGATTGCAGCATTGCACTCCAGCCTGGGCAACAGAGTGAGACTCCATCAGGGAAAAAAAAAAAAAAAAGAAAGAAAGAAAACCCCATTTTCTGAGGAGAAATTCAAGCAGATATTTGTAAATTCAAGCAGATATTTGCGTAAGTAATGAGGAGCCAAATGTTAATCCCCAAGATGATGGGGAAAATGTCTCCAGAGCATGTCAGAGACCTTTGCAGCAGCCTCTCCCATCAAAGACCCAGAGGTCTAGGAGGAAAAAATGGTTTTGTGGGCAGGGCCCAGGGTCTCTGTGCTGTGTACAGTCTAGGGACTTGGTGACTTGCATCCCAACTGCTCTAGCCATGGCTGAAAAGGACCAACATAGAGCTCAGGTCATGGCTTCAGAGGGTGCAAGCCCCAAGCTTTGGCAGCTTCCATGTGGCGTTGAGCCTGCAGGTGCACAGAAGTCAAGAATTGGGGTTTGAGAACCTCCGTCTAGATTTCAGAAGATGTATGGAAACGACTGGATGCCCAGGCAGACGTTTGCTGCAGGGGCAGGGACCTCATGGAGAACCTCTGCTAGGGCAGCACAGAAGGGAAATGTGGGGTTGGAGCCCCCACAGAGTCCCTCCTGGGGCATCACCTAGTGGAGCTGTGAGAAGAGGTCCACCATCCTCCAGACCCCAGAATGGTAGATCCACCGACAACTTTCACTGTGCTCATGGAAAAAACCCAGACACTCAATGCTGGCCCATGAAATCAGCCAGAAGGGCAGCTGTACCCTGCAAAGTCACAGGGATGAAACTGCCCAAAACCATGGGAAGCCACCTCTTACATCACCGTGATCTGGATATGAGACCTGGAGTCAAAGGAGATCATTTTGGAGCTTTATTTTTATTTTATTTATTTATTTAATTTTTGAGATGGAGTTTCACTTTTGTTCCTCAAGCTGGAGTACAATGGTGCAATCTCAGCTCACTGCAACTTCCGCCTCCTGGGTTCAAGCAATTCTCCTGCCTCAGCCTCCTAAGTAGCTGGGATTACAGGCACTCACCACCATGCCTGGCTAATTTTTGAATTTTTAGTAGAGACAGGGCTTCACCATGTTGGCCAGGCTGGTCTCGAACTCCTGACGTCAGGTGATCCACCCACCTCGGCCTTCCAAAGTGCTGAAATTACAGGCATGAGTTGCTGTGCCCGGCTATTTTGGAGCTTTAAAATTTGACTGCCCTGCTGGATTTTGAACTTGCATGGGCCCTGTAACTCCTTTGTTTTGGTCAATTTATCCCATTTGGAATGGCTATATTTACTCAATACCTGTACCCCCATTGTATCTAGGAAGTAACTAGCTCGCTTTTGATTTTACAGACTCATAGGCAGAAGGGACTTGCCTTGTCTCAGATGAGACTTTGGACTGTGGACTTTTGGGTTAGTGCTGAAATGCGTTAAGACCTTGGGGGACTGTTGGGAAGGCATGATTGATTTTGAAAAGTGAGGACATGAGATTTGGAGGGGCCAGGGGCAGAATGATATGGTTTTGCTCTGTATTCTCACACAAATGTCATCTTGAATTATACTCCCATAATTCTCATGTTGTATGGGAGGGACCCAGTGGGAAATAATTGGAATCATGGGGGCAGTTTCCCCCATACTGTTCTCATGGTAGTGAATAAGTCTCATGAGATCTAATGATTTTATCAGGGGTTTCTGCTTTTGCATCTTTCTCATCTTCTCTTGCTGCCGCCATGTAAGAAGTGCCTTTCACCTCCCACCATGACTCTGAGGCCTCTCCAACCATCTGGAATTTTAAGTCCAATTAAACCTCTTTGTCTTCCCAGTCTCGGGTATGTCTTTATCAGCAGTGTCAAAATGGACTAATACACAGACTACCTGGATTCTAACCCTAACTGCCATTTAATAGCCATATCAATAGCTGACCTTAAGCAAGATACTTAGCCTCTCTGTAACTCAGTTTTCTCATCTGTAAAACAGGGATAATGTGTACCCACCCCACAGGGTCATTATAAAAAATCAGTCTATAATAGTGACTGTCACACAGTTAGTTTGAAGTGTTAGCCACTGCTATTATTACCATGGAGCTTAGTCTTTGGCTACAAATCAATTTGTTGGGCTTCTTTAAAAGTTTGACCCACATACATGAACCTAGAGGAAATTTGGAGAGGAAGGGCTGAATTTCTAATTATGTTTCAGTCTTCTGTTTATTTTAATCTTTAATTTTTTTGAGACAGGATCTTGTTCTGTAACCAAGGCTGGAGTACAGTGGAATGATCTCAGCTCACTGCAGCCTCAACCTCCTGGGTTCAAGCAACCTCCTGTCTCAGTCTCCTGAGTAGCTGAGACTACAGGCCTGTGCCACCATGCCTGGCTAATTTTTTATTTTTGTAGAGACAAATCTTGCTCTGTCACCCAGGCTGGAGTGCAGTGGCATTATCATTGCTTACTGCAGCCTCAACCTCCTGGGCTCAAATGATCCTCCCACCTTGGTCTCCTGAGTAGCTGGGATAGACTACAGGCATGTACCATGACCTCCAGCTAATTGTTTGAAAATATGTTTTAGACATGGGGACTCACTATGTTGCCCAGGCTGGCTTCCAACTCCTAGATTCAAGTTATCCTCCCACCTCAGCCTCCCAAAGTGGTAGGATTACAGATGTGAACCACCACGTCCAGAATCACGAGGTCAGGAGATCGAGACCATCCTGACTAACAGGATGAAACCCTGTCTCTACTAAAAATACAAAAAAAATAAGCTGGGCGAGGTAGCGGGCGCCTGTAGTCCCAGCTACTTGGGAGGCTGAGGCAGGAGAATGGTGTGAACCCAGAGGCGGAGCTTGCAGTGAACTGAGATCGTGCCCCTGCACTCCAGCCTGGGCAACAGAACGAGACTCTGTCTCAAAAAAAAAAAAAAAAAGAAAAGAAAAGAAAAAAGCAAATCTGGGCGCAGCTCTCCTCAGCAGGAAACAGAATGATCAGAAAAGTGAAAGTAACATGTGTTGAGACCTTAGCAAACACCAGGTGCCATGCATATCTTACGTATAGTCTTCAAAAACCTTTACATACTATTATTATCTACTTCTTACAAATGAGAAAACAAGCAAAGAGTGATGAACTTGCTAATAAATGGTGGATCCGGCATTTGATCCCAGGAGCTCTGGCTTTAAAACCCACCTGTTTAACCAATAGTGGCAGGGATTTTTTTTTTTTTTTTTTTTTTTTTTAAATTAAACACACCACAGTTTCTATTTCTTAAGTCTAAGGCTCTTTATATTTTTTTGGAAATTCAAATATTATGAATGGCACATAAATCTACTTCCCCACCTTAAGCTCATCCCCTCTGGCCGGTCCAATAGAGTACTTTAGTTTCAAGAAAAATGTATATTTTGAGCTTCCCTGCTAAACTAGGAGTTAAGGAATGCTGACCTTATAGCCCTGGCTGTTGCAGTAGATTTTGCCATGACTGTTGTGGAGTAGGCTATTAGGCAGGGATGGGAAAAATTTGGGATGGTAAGCTGGAAATTACTGGGATATCAATTGCTGGCACTTCAGCGTTTTATGTGTTGTGTTCAGTACTACTCAAGGCCCCCAAGCTTTAGTCTATGTTAGGCATTCATTGTCTTCCTTCCTATCTCTTACTATAATGTCTTATCTGTAGGTCCTGATCCTTAGGATAATCTTTCTTTTCTAGTCTTTGTTGTATCCATTTCAGGCCAGGATATTGCTTTTAACTTTCTAGGTTCTCAGGAAAGCAGGGTTCTTCCCTATCTCTATTTTGTCTAGGTTTCCTGCCCTTTAGCATTGCAGTGAAATTTTTAAAATAACAGTTACGTGTTTCATCTATTCAGCCAGCACCCAGAGTACTGCTCGCAGAAAAATATTTTGATTTGCTTTTTTTGTGATTGTGTATACTCTAATCTTTTTTACTTGTTAGCTAAAAGTGTCCATATCCATTTTATTTTCAGGGTGAAATTCTCACCCTTGTTTTGTTTTGGCTTTGTATTTGAATTTGTTTCACTCTATTTTTCTCTACTTTTAAGGCTTTAAAAAAATAGGTCCTTCAGCATCTCCTTCACTCTTTTTTTTTAAACAAATTGAGATGACATTCATAGCATAATATTAATCATTTTATTTTTTGAGGCAAGGTCTCTCTCTGTCACTCAGGCTGGAGTGCAGTGGGGCCATCATAGCTCATTATAACTTCAACCTCCCAGGCTCAAGCAATTCTCCTGCCTCAGCCCTAGAGTAGCTGGTACCACAGGCGTGCGCCACTATGTGCTAACTTTTGTATTTTTTGTAGAGACAGGGTTTCGCCACATTGCCCAGGCTGGTCTTGGACTCCTGAGCTCAAGGGATCCGCCTGCCTTGGCCTCCCAAAGTGCTGGGATTGTAGAGGGGAGCCACTGCACCTGGCCATATTAATAATTTTAAAGTATACAATTCAGTGGTGTTTAGAACATTCACAATGTGTACCACCTCTGTCTAGTTTCAAAACATTTTCATTAGCCCAAAAGAAAACCCTTTACCCATTAAGCAGTCACTCCTCATTCTACCCTCTTTTAGCCCCTGGCAACAACCAATCTGCTTTCTATCTTTACAGATTTTTCTATTCTGAATATTACATATAAATGAAACCCATATATGACCTTTATGTCTGATTTATTCTACTTAGCATAATGTTTTCAAGGTACCTCTATGTTGTAGCATGTATCAGTCGTTTGTTCCTTTTTTATGGCTGAATAATATTCTATTATATGCATACGTCATATTGTATTTATTTCTTTCATCCATTTATGGACATGTGATTTGTTTCCATCTTTTGCTTATTGTGAATAGAGTTGCTGTGAATATCCTTGTACATGTATTTGTTTAAGTATCTGTTGTCAATTCTTTGAATATGTACCTTAAAGTACAATTGCTGGGTCATAGGGTAATTCCATGTTTGATTTTTTTGAGAAGCCACCAAACAGTTTTTTAACAATGGTTGCCCCATTTTGTATTCCATCAGCAATGTACAAGAGTTCCAATTTCTCTAACTCCTTAGCAATACTTACTGTTTTCTGTTTTTTTGTTGTTGTTTGGTTTTGGTTTTTTAATTATAGCAATCCTAGTGGGTTTGAAGTGGTATCTCATTGTGGTTTTGATGTACATTTCCCTAATGACTAATGATGTTGAGCATCTTTTTATGTGGTTGTTGCCCACTGGTATATCTTCTTTGAAGAAATATCTATTTAAGTCCTCTGCCCATTTTTAAACTGAGTTGCTTGTATTTTTTTGTTGAGCTGTAAGAATTTTTAAAAATATACCTGATACCAGGCACTTAGCAGATATATGAGTTGCAAATGTCCCATTATTTAGTTGTCTTTTCACTTTCTTGGTAATGTCCTGACATAAAAGTTTTAAATTTGGACACAGTCTATTTTACCTATTTTTTCTGTTATTGCTTGTGCTTTTGGGACCATCTCTAAGAATTCATTGCCAAATCCAAAGTGATAAAAATTTACCTTGATGCTTTCTTCTAAGAGTTTAGTAGTTTTTGTTCCTGCATTTAGGTTTGTTTTTTTTTTTTTTTTTTTGAGATGGAGTCTCACTCTGGCTCTGTTGCCCAGGCTGGAGTGCAATGGCATGATCTTGGCTCACTGTAATCTCTCTGCCTCCTGGGTTCAAGCCGTTCTCCTCTCTCAGCCTCCCAAGTAGCTGGGATTACAGGCACGCACCAGCATGCCCAGCTAATTTTTGTATTTTTAGTAGAGACAGGGTTTCACCATGTTGGCCAGGCTGGTCTTGAACTCCTGATCTCAGGCGATCCACCTGCCTCGGCCTCCCAAAGTGCTGGGATTTACAGGTGTGGCCCACTACACCCGGTCTTTTTTTTAAATCCATTTTGAGTTACTTTTTGTATGTGGTATGAGGTAGGGGTCCAGAAAGTGTCATTCTTTTGGATGTGGATATCCAGTTTTCCCAGAACCATTTTTTGAAAAGATTACTTCTTCCCCATCGAATGGTCTTGGCACCCTTGTTGAAAATCAATTGTCCATAGATGTATGGGTTTACTTCTGGACTCTAAATTCTATTCCATTGATGTTTATCTCTGTCTTATGCCTGTACCACACACTCTTTTGATTACTGTAGCTATGTAGTAAGTTTTGAAACTGGAAGCTGTGAGTCTTCCAACTTTGTTATTTTTTCAATATTATTTTAGATAATCAGGACCCCTTGCAATTCCATATGAATTTGAGAGGATCAACTTTTCCATTTCTGCAAAAAAAAAAAAAAAAAAGGCATTGGAATTTTTATAGGAATTGCATTGAATATGCAGATCACTTTGGGTAGCATCGCTGTCTTAATATTAAATATTCCAATTTTCAATAGATGAATATGAGATATCTTTTCATTTATTGATGTCTTCTTAACTTTCTTCCAGCAATGTATTGTAGTTTTCAGTGCACAAGACTTTCACCTCCTTAGTTAAATTTATTCCTAGATATTTTATTCTTTTGGATGCCATTATAAATGAGACTGTTTTCTTAATTTCCTTTTTGAATCATTCTTGCATGTCCAGTATTAATTTGTACTGAAATCTTCTAAGCTTTTCATTAACTTGTCACTTTGTAATTGTTCTTAAGTCATAAATTACCCAATAATATCAAAAATATTTAGTATTTAAGAATATCACCAACTTCTGAGCACAATTCTTTTTTCTCTTTCTTATTACATCAGTACAGTGTCCTCTTTACTTATAGGTATTCAGTAAGCTGTTAATAATTTACCAATTTTTATTCATTATTTATTTTTATGTATTTTTAAATTTTAGAGTCAGGGTCTTTCTCTGTCGCCTAGGCCAGAGGGCAGCAGCACAATCATAGCTCATTGCAGACTCAAACTCCTGGGGTCCAGCGAGCCTTCCCCCTCAGCTTCCCAGGTAGCTAGGACTACAGGCATGTACCACCATGTCCAGCGAATTTTTAAGTTTTTTGTAGAGATGGAATCTCTGTATGTCACCCAGGCTGGTCTTGAACTCTGGGTCTCAAGTGATCCTCTGCCTCGGCCTCCCAAAGTTCTGGGATTACAGATGTGAGCTACCACGCCCAGCCCTTGATTCATTACTTTAGAAAATGCAAAATCATATCATCTAAATATCTATCCATGCTTGCTTTCTATTCCTATTAGCATTGCCTTAGTCAGACAGATGCAGTTTCTCCCTATGGGATTTTCAGGTTTTTTAATATTGTCTCTTCTTCCTTCCTAAATCTTAATGGTAATTTGTTTTTGCAGTCTGGATCAAGATCAAGATTGCTGCAGGCTACCTCGACTTCTCTTTGGTTCACCCATGCTGCTCTTAAGGGAGAAAGAGAGAAAGGGTTCAGATTCAGTTATTAAAATACCTCTTCCGTGAAGCTTCCCCTAGACTGATTATTGAAAAGCTAAAGCTAATTACCTCTCTTTTTTATCTCATTTGCATGAAATTGTAATCTCTCCAGCATCGTATCTAATTATGTACTCACTCTTGCCTTAATTAAACTGTATTTAAAATCACAGAATTAGAAGTTGGAGGGGACGTTAGGAATATAATGCAGACTCCTGGTTAAATGTGGTCGAATGAGCACATTCATTACCGCTGATGCCTAGCCAAAGTCTTCTAAAATGCCAATATATTCAAAATGCATAAACCCACAAGGACAAAGAAGCTGGGTAAGAAGATGACAGTGACTACACTTTAAGAGCTGTAAAGCAGATGGAAAGGTGGAAACTGACCTAGCAGAGTCATTAACCCATTAAACTACGAATGAAAGAAACTCAGAGCAAGCCAATTCCCAGAACTGCAGAAAAGCTTGGGTATTCGAGGTGCTAGGTATCTCTGAAACAGGAAAAGTGACTGAAAAAAAAAAAAGAAAAAAGCCATAGATGAGGGCAGGGATGCTTTACAGAAAATGGGACTTAAACGAAAGCCAGTATTAGACAGTGACAACCCAGCTCACTCCTCCAACTCAACTCTGAGAATGCCGCAACCAAGCTTACCCTCTTCAACCCACAGGAAGCAGGGAAAACCTTCCAAGCTTAATAAGATCATTCTACACTGATCAGTCCAGCCTCCTACTCTGCCTCACCTCTGGCATTGGTCTCACTGTTCTTTTTTTAGTTTAATTTATTGTGGTAAGAACACTGAACATGAAATCTACCCTGTTAACACACTGTTACGTGTACAATATGTTTTTGTTGTCTATAGGCACATTGTCATGCTGCAGATCTCCAGAGCTTATTCATCTTGTTTAACTGATACTTTATGCCTGTGATTGGTCACTGTCCTATAAAGGATCACCTTCAGACAATAAAGGAATTTCTCCAGCATGAAGGACAGAATGAACAAAATGGAACTCAGAGGAAATCAAAGCAATGGAGTTGGCAGGAAAATGTGTTTAAAAAATACTTACTGTTTGTTCTCGTTGCTAGGAAAAGATACCATATCTCCCTTCTCCCCAAAGAAAGGAGGCTTTAAAAAGGAGTACTGAGAAGAAAAGAAACCCTTATAAGTGGAAAATGCTATAGTAAAAAAAAAAATATTCAACAGAAGGGAAGGAAAATAAGACAAGGAAAATAAAGTGGTTTCTGAGGACTGAAGCCACATAGTTTATTGTTTAAATTTACAAGACATTACTCTTTCAGTCTCTTCACAAATAAAACTTTATTATAAAAAGGACCTCTTTCATGAGGCAATAAAAGAAGCAAATAACCTTGTTTACTCTGGGATTTATTTCCCCCAGAACCTGTTAAAATAAACATCAAACTGTCCAATTTACCAATAGACATTATCAAGTGACAGTTTACTTTTTTTTTTTTTTTTTTTTTTTGAGACAGGGTCTCGTTCTATTGCCCAGGCGGGAGTGCAGTGGCATGATCATAGTTCACTGCAGCCTCCAACTCCTGGACTCAAGTGATCCTCCCTCCTCAGTCTCCTGAGTGGCTGGGACTACAGGCGTGCATCACCATGCTCAGCTAAATTTTTTATTTTTTGCTAGAGACAGGGCTCTCACTGTGTAACCCAGGCTAGTCTCAGATGCCTGGGCTCAAGTGATCCTCCCTCAGCAGTACCTCAAAGTGCTGGGATTACAGGCATGAGCCACCAAGACTGGCACCAACACTCTTTGAATCCGTCACCTCAAAATCCTTGCTGTGTCCACCAACTCTAAACTATTATCCTTATCCAATTCTGATCAAGCCCTAGCATTGAAAGACCCGACTTAAACCAGACTTCAAAACTTCATAAATATGTCAACTTTTCCCTGCCCCTTCTGAGAGGCTACTAAGACTCTGTCAAGTTAGTGTTCTTCTTTACTGCCATAGGAATAAAGTTGTCTTTGTTTAATCAGTGGGTTGTTTTAGTGATATTTTGGTGGAGCCAAAAGTATTACCTTTCAAAAATTAGTACAAAAAGACATAATGGGAGATAGAAGAAAAAAGAAAAGCAAGTTAAAAGATCAGAGATCTAACATCTGAATAATATAATAGAAATTTCAACAGGAGAAAGAGAAAATATTGGGAAGAAAAATACTAAAAGAAATAATTTGAGAAAATTTCCCAGAGCTGAAGGCCATAAATTTCTATAATACAGGGCATGATGAAATCAAAGGAGACCCACACCAAGGTTAAAATCATTGTACAATTTCAGAAATGTTGAGACATTATAGAAAGTTGAGGGAAACTACTTGGTTGCCTGCAGATTAAGATTATTGCCACCAGATGGCAAGAATTCCTCAAAGGCTCTAAGACTGAGATTTTTGTTTCATTTTCTTCTTCAGATCTTTCCAACGCATTAGAAAGAGAATTCTCATTTGGCTTCTCTCCATCTAGTCTGGCTCCATCAGAGATCTGACTGTTTTCTTCCTAAATGACTCTGCTAGAAGGTCACTATATAATCAGCCTGGAGGAGTAAGTACATTCTCTTTGAGGAATTGACTCATGTGGCTTTGAGGTTAAAAGAAAGACTTTTAAGAGAATGGACTCTGGACTACAGTTGTCTATTGTGAACAGAAGGACTTCTGTCATGCAGGGATTCCACAAAGCATTCGTTCATTCATTCATTCATTCATTCATTCTTCCAACAAGTTTTACTGATGCTGACTATATGCTGGGTACTGTGTTAGGCACTAGGAATAAAACTTCAGTAAAAGAAAATCAGACATGGACTTTGTCTTCATGGAGATTAAATTCTGAGGAGAGAAACATTCCATAAACGTGTATATATATACGTTTTTAGTAGAGACAGGGTTTCACCATGTTGGCCAGGCTGGTGTTGAACTCCTGACCTCAGGTGATCTGCCCGCCTGAGGGCATTTACATATATAAACAAATGTATGTAAACATTATACATTTACATATATAAACAAATGTGTGTAACTATATACATACATATATATTTAAATAAATTGTGATGAGTGCTATGATGAGCTAGGGATGTGGAGAAAAAGAGGCCTATTAGGTATCTGAGGAATCTGATGGATTCCTGTAAGAGTGGAAGTAAGCAGGTCAGCTAGGAAGCTATTGCAGTTTTCTAAGAGGGAGATAAAGATGACTTGGATCAGGATGATGCCAGAGGAAAGAGAAGTAGATGAATTCAAGAGAAGTTGGAGGTAGAATTGACAGGATGTAGTCATTAGATCTGAGAAGTTAGAAAGCAGATGCATTAAAGATGACTCCCAAGTCTCTGGATGAAGCAAGTGGCTGGATTGATGGGGTTGCCATTTTTTGAGGTGGAGAAAGCCTGGGGAGGAAGAAGTTTTGGAGGAGGGGATGGTGGATAGACTCAAGAGTTCAGGGGCCTGGCGCTATAGCTCACACCTGTAATATCCCAGCACCTTGGGAGGCCAAGGTGGGCGGATCACCTGAGGTCAGGAGTTCAACACCAGCCTGGCCAACATGGTGAAACCCTGTCTCTACTAAAAATACAAAAAAGTAGCCGGGCATGGTGGCACGCACCTGTGGTCCCAGCTACTTGGGAGGCTGAGGTAGGAGAATTGCTTGAACCCAGGAGGCAGAGGTTGCAGTGAGCTGAGGTCACACCACTGCACTCCAGCCTGGGTGATACAGTGAGACTCTGTCTCAAAAAAAAAAAAAAAAGAGTTCAGGGTGGAATGTTAATTACATTGGCCTTTTGTTTGGATACCACTGGTCCAGGCTAGAATGGATTTTGCTCTGTGTAATACAATGACTTGGCCTGGTTTATTTGGTTTAAATTGGCTCACAGTTATCGTTCATTAAGTTAAAAATTGTTGTTAACACAGTGGCCCTACAGAGCAATAGGAAAATCAACTTACATTTGTACTATCTTTTCTGATGTGGGCATTTGAGAGTTAAAGAGAACTGTCCAGGCTCACGCCTGTAATCCTAGCACTTTGGGAGGCCAAGGTGGAGGGATTGCTCGAGGCCAGGAGTTTGAGAACAGCCTGAGTATCACAGGGAGACCCCATCTCTACAAAATATTATAAAATTAGCCAGGTGTGATGGCACACACCTGTGGTCCCAGCTACTCAGGAGGCTGGGAGGTGGGAGGATTGCTCGAGCCCTAGAGGTGGAGGCTACAGTGAGCCATGTTTGCACCACTACACTCCAGCCTGGGCTACAGTGATACCCTGTCTCTAGAAAAAAAAAAAAAAGGAGTGGGCCACAGCATCTTCTACATTTTTTGTTGCATTTGTTTGCACTCTATTCATAAGGGGCACACAGTCTTGAGGATAAGAAGCTTCTGGAAAATGCAAGCCCAGTTGTTTTGGTAGATCCTTCTGAATGATTATGCACAGGTAAGATCCTGAGTGTGATAGTGAGGTGGCAGAGAGGAAAACTTCTTCCAGTGACTCTGAAGATAGAGAACGTATTTGTCCTATTTTATCCCCGATATAGTGCTTAATAACGTATTTACACAGTAAGTGTTGAATGAAGCTGCTCCACCGGGGTTGTTTTCAGTCTCCAGACCTGAGTTGAACTCTCTGGAGGATTTGAAACCCCTCTTCCCAAAGAGCTGATACATAATTAGCTGTGTGCTGGGACGAGGTGCATCTCTGGACTCACCAGGGCTTAGGACCTCATTTCTGGGGTACTAGGAAAAAGACACTTGTCCTTCCTTCTTCCTATACCCCCTTCCATGGAGGTCTTTTGCCACCATCAACACAGTATTAAGGCAGAATTTAAAACCAACTTAGCCCTCAACATTGATGTTTTCATTTGTAACCTCAAGGTGGAACAGTTGGTTATGTACTGTGCCCATAATCAGCAGTTACCTCAGTCTTTTTCTTTGATTTATGCTTTGCCTTCTCTTTGTGCCTTACCCTTTTGTTTAGACTATATGCTATTTTGAGGTCAAGAATTGTGTCTTTTTAAACTTCATATTTCCATACGATTTATTTTTGATTCTTTTTTTGTAATAAAAAGTGTATATTTTGAGTAGTATATACATAAACACAGTGAAACGATTACTACAGTCAAGCAAATTAACATATCCATCTCACAGTTACCTTTGTGTGGGTGTGTGTGTTACGTATGTGTATTGTGACAGCACTTGAAATCTTCTATCAATTTAGAACAGTTCGTTATAGCACTGACAAGGGGAAGGAATGGCCTGGGAGAGCTTTAGCTCCCCGCCACCAATTTTTATAAACCCCACAACCCCCTTCCAGAATCATAATGAATACATAAACAAAAATTTATAATTATTGATAAAAGCATATTTTTGGTTGGGCGCAGTGGCTCACGCCTGTAATCTCAGCACTTTGGGAGGCAGATGTGGGTGGATCATTTGAGGCCAGGATTTTGAGACCAGCCTGGCCAACATGGCAAAACCCTGTCTCTACTAAAAATACAACAAACAAACAAAAAACCCCACAGGTGTGGTGGTGTGCATCTGTGGGCCCAGGTACTCTGGAGGCTGAGGCAGGAAAATCACTTGAACCTGGGAGGCCTCAGAGGCTGCAGTGAGCTAAGATTGCGCCGCTGCCCTCCAGCCTGGGCGACAGAGTGAGACCCTGTCTCAAAAAAAAAAGCATATTTAGAACACACATTATTTACTACTCAGAAGTAGCCTTGAGACAAGTCCTCTAGCTTCCCCTTCCCTCCAGATTGCTACTCCTAGTTTCCCTTGTGAGAATCTACCACTCCCACTGCTCAAGAAAGTGTTAACAAACTGCTGTTAAGGAACAGGAGCCAATGCCTGGCGAAGGCTGCAGCATTCCTCTGAAAGCGGAGGTTATGTTGTTTTTGTGCTGGTGGCCTGTTCTCTAGATTTGCAGAAGACTCACCCTTAAATAACTTGGGGTTCTTGTTTTCCTGATCCAAAGCTTTTAATTCAACAAATTATTTGGGATAATGATGTGTCTGAAGCCCTCTGAAAAGTTCCCTTTGAACTTTTATCTGAAATGATAAGAAAAAAGTCAGGCTGCACCTGGAATCCAGACTTTGTTTCAAGTTCTTTCAAAACAATGCAGATACGGCATATTTAAACAAACTACAATTCTGGGAAGCTTTTTAAGTGGAAAGTTTTGGTTTTGAGCTTTTGGAGAGGGTAGTTTGGAAACATCATACCACATTTAAGCCTCAATCTAAATAATAAAATGTGTAAAATAGTTTTCCTATATATTATTTTCCCCAGTTCAAAAGATTTTGTCTTAGTCCCAGCTTTTTTCATAAAAATTATAATTGTTTGATAGTATAGTCAGCTAAAAAACCAAAATTTGAGGTTTAAACATTCAAAAGGAGGTGGTAAAATTGTCATTATTTGCAAATGACATTACAATATATACCTGGGAAGCCTAAGAGAATCAACTTAAAAGTTATTAGAAGGAGGCCAGGCGCGGTGGCTCACACTTGTAATCCCAACCCTTTGGGAAGCCGAGGCAGGGTGATCATGAGGTCAGGAGATTGAGACCATCCTGGCTAACACGGTGAAACCCTGTCTCTACTAAAAATACAAAAAAAAAAAAAAAAAAAAAAAAAAGATCCGGAGGTTGGTGGCAGGCACCTGTAATCCCAGCTACTCGGGAGGCTGAGGCAGGAGAATCGCTCGAACCCAGGAGGCAGAGGTTACAGTGAGCCGAGATCGCACCACTGCACTCCAGCCTGGATGACAGAGTAAGACTTCATCTCTATTTAGAAAAAAAAAAAGAAGAAGAAGAAGTAATAGGAGCATTCACTAAGGCAGTCATTGCAAACAATACATAAAAATTAATAGTATTCTTATATTCCAACCAAAACCAGTTCAAAAATATCACAAATAAACTTTTTTTGATCACAAATCAAAACAACAACCAACCCTAACAGGAAGTAAGCAGGACCTAGATGAATAAAAACATGAAACTTAATAGAGGACAGAAGTGGATTGATCTCATGTCAAATTGTAATCCCCAGAGTTGGAGGAGGGACCTGGTGGGAGGTGATTGGGTCGTGGGGATGGGTGTCACCCTTGCTGTTCTTGTGATAGTGAATGAGTTTTCATGAGATCTGGTTGTTTAAAAGTGTGTAGCACCAAAAGCAATTACAACAAAAGCCAAAATTGACAAACGAGGTCTAATTAAGCTAAAGCACTTATGCACAGCAAAAGAAACTATCATCAGAGTAAACTGGCAACCTACAGAATGGGAGAAAATTTTTGCAATCTACTCATCTGACAAAGGTCTAATATCCAGAATCTACACAAGAAAACACAACCCATCAAAAAGTGGGTAAAGGATATGAACAGACACTTCTCAAAAGAAGATGGCCAACAAACATATGAGAAAAAAACTCATCATCACTAGTCGTTAGAGAAATGCAAATCAAAATCACAATGAGATACCATCTCATGCCAGTTAGAATGGTGATCACTAAAAAGTCAGGAAACAACAGTTGCTCACGAGGCTGTGGAGATATAGGAATGCTTTTACACCATTGGTGGGCGTGTAAATTAGTTCAACCATTGTGGAAGACAGTGTGGCGATTCCTCAAGGATCTAGAACCAGAAATACCATTTGGCCCAGCTATCCCATTAATGAGCACATACTTAAAGGATTATAAATCATTCTACTGTAAAGACACATGCACACATATGTTTACTGCAGCACTATTTACAATAGCAAAATCTTGGAACCAATCCAAATGCCCATCAATGATAGACTGCATAAAGAAAATGTGGCACATATACACCATGGAATACAATGCAACCATAAAAAAGAATGAGTTCATGTCCTTTGCAGGGACATGGATGAAGCTGGAAACCATCATTCTCAGCAAATGAACACAGGAACAGAAAACCAAACACTGCATGTTCTCACTCAAGGCAAAAACCAATTGAAAGACTTTTATTGTTCCTTTATTCCCTATCTAAGACAATGCTACTCTGTCTCACTCTGTCACTAAGTGATTGTTTCAAGGAAGGGGGAGATGGGTTCTGATCTCTCTTAACACTTCCACCAGCAAATACTGTGTGCATTTGGTCATATTGGTCGTATTGCATCATAACTCTCTTAACCTCATGTAAGGCAATTTCAGTAGTGATATCTACACACAATTTTTTTTTTTTTTTTTTTTTTTTTTTTGAGACGGAGTCTCGCTCTGCCGCCCAGGCTGGAGTGCAGTGGCCGGATCTCAGCTCACTGCAAGCTCCGCCTCCCGGGCTCACGCCATTCTCCTGCCTCAGCCTCCCGAGTAGCTGGGACTACAGGCGCCGCCACCTCGCCCGGCTAGTTTTTTGTATTTTTAAAGTAGAGACGGGGTTTCACCGTGTCAGCCAGGATGGTCTCGATCTCCTGACCTCGTGATCCGCCCGTCTCGGCCTCCCAAAGTGCTGGGATTACAGGCTTGAGCCACCGCGCCCGGCCTACACACAATTTTATTTCTTCAGTGGAACCACTAAGGAGCTAAGCACTAAGTTCGTCTCAGCTTTCTTTTCTTTTCTTTTCTTTTTTTTTTTTTTGAGACAGAGTCTCACTGTGTCACCCAGGCCAGAGTGCAATGGCATAATCTCGGCTCACTGCAACCTCTACCTCCCAGGTTCAAGGGATTCTCCTGCCTCAGTCTCCTGAGTAGCTGAGATTACATGTGTGCACCACCACACTCAGCTATTTTTTGTATTTTTAGTAGGGGTGGGGTTTTGCCATGTTGGCCAGGCTGGTCTCAAATTCCTGACCTCAAGTGATCCGCCCATCTTTGCCTCCCAAAGTGCTGGGGTTACAGGTGTGAGCCACTGTGCCTGGCCTCCATCTCAGTTTTCTAACAGAATCATTAAATAGCAAGTAAGCATTAACGAAGAGGAGTGTGACTTCTTACATGTGTTCTGTAAACATTGCATGTACTCTTTCCATATTGTAATACAGACACACACACGGAGTTTGGGAAGGATCACACAAATCCTATCAAAAATTTCTTAATCATCATTATTTGTTAGCTCCATTGTCCTACTAAAAGAAAATGACAACAAATCATTACATGGTAGTAACAGAGAATTTGCCTCGGGTTTCCCATAACAATCTCCTCAAAAATTTAAAATATAGTTTTAAAAAATATATAGTAGCCGGGCGTGGTGGCTCACGCCTGTAATCCCAGCACTTTGGGAGGCCGAGGCAGGTGGATCACGAGGTGAGGAGATTGAGACCATCCTGGCTAACACGGTGAAACCCCGTCTCCACTAAAAATACAAAAAAATTAGCCGGGCGTGGTAGCGACACCTGTAGTCCCAGCTACTCGGGAGGCTGAGGCAGGAGAATGGCATGAACCCGGGAAGCGGAGCTTGCAGTGAGCCGAGATCGCGTCACTGCACTCCAGGCTGGGCATAGAGCAAGACTCTGTCTCAAAAAAAAAAAAAAAAAAAAAAAAAAAAAATATATATATATATATGTTAAAGAGCAAATAACACAAAATGACCCATAATCTCACTACCCACATAAACTCATTGACATTAAAAAAAAAAATAAAGTAATATATTAATGGAAATTCAAATATTCCAATAGCTTTTTAGGAAAAAAAAAGGACACTACATTTAACGCATTGGTATACGATGTGACCCAATTTTAGAGAATGTGTGTGTTTGTGGAAAATGCATCTTTAGAATTGATGCATTATGTTATTTCTTTCCAGACATTTTTCTTTGTGTATTTTTAATATAGTTGATATATACATATGTAAAATGTATATACTGTTTTGCCCTTTTTCACTTAATATTATCATATAAACATTACATTAGTGCTTTTTAAAATTAATGATTATCTTTTTAATGTAACTTATTTAATTAAATAAGATTTAAATATTACATTATAATTAGCTTAGCCATTTTCTTAGTTGTTTCCAGAGTTTGCTCTTATAATTAATATTTTTTCCCAAGTCAAACTGTATCTAGCTTTATTAAAGATACTCTTCATAAACAATTATGATATTTCAGGCAAGACATGGGCAGACAATTGTTAACAGTGTACAACAACATTCCAACTTCCTCCTTCAGTGGACCATCAAAATTAGAAAGCCACTATAAAAACCAATGAAATCTGACTAAAACACCAAAAGCAATGGCAACAAAAGCCAAAATAGACAAATGGGATCTAATTAAACTAAAGAGCTTCTGCATGGCAAAACAAACTACCATCAGAGTGAACAGGCAACCTACAGAATGGGAGAAAATTTTTGCAATCTACCCATCTGACAAAGGGCTAATATCCAGAATGTACAAAGAACTTAAACAAATTTACAAGAAAAAACCAAATCAAAAAGTGGGCAAAGGATATGAACAGACACTTCTCAAAAGAAGACATTTATGCAGCCAACAGACACATGGAAAAATGCCAACCATCAAATTCTCCTTCTCTCCAGAAACCAACTGGGTGTCCAACAATTCAACTCAATTCAATTCAGTTATGATACTAGCTACATGGTGTTAGTATCAGATGGCACAAGTGAAAGGGCCCGGTCCCACAAGACTGCCCACAAGATTTCAGATGCCAATCACAAGTCTGAGCCTCCCATACTTCTGCCTTAATGGCTATAAACTGGGGGTTTCCACAACCCTCTCCTCAGTTTCAATAATTTGCTAGAATGGCTTGTAGAACTCAGGAAATCATTATAGCGACATTTAGCAGTTTATTTATAAAGGATATTATAAAGGATACAGATGAACAGGCAGAGGACAAGGTGTGAAACAGGGGAGATGTGCAGAGCTCCAGTGCCCTCCCTGGGCACCCCACCCTCTTGGTATAACTGTAGCAGGTCCATTGCCCCATGTGCACAGCAAGTCAGTAGGCAGATACACCAGGGCGCAGCAGAGAAAGAGGTTTAATTGTAGGGTCTCCGAACTAGGAGATGGGAGGAAACCTCAACTCCATCTCCCCAAGTAATCTGGGGCTAGAGATTTTGTGGGCTTTTTTTTTTTTTTCTTTTGCGATAGAGTTTTGCTTGTGTTGCCCAGGCTGGAGTTCAATGACGCCTTCTTGGTTCATTACAACCTCTCCCTCCCAGGTTCAAGTGATTCTCCCACCTCAGCCTCCAGAGTAGCTGGGATTACAGACTCCCGCCATCATGCCCAGCTAATTTTTGTATTTTTAGTAGAGACAGGGGTTTCACCATGTTGGCCAGGCTGGTCTCGAACTCCTGACTTCAGGTGATCCACTCTCCTGGACCTCCTAAAGTTTACAGGCATGAGCAACTGCGCCTGGCCTGGGGCTAGAGAGTTTAAGGGTTTTGGAGTGGGGTGAAGTGTGAAGATCACTGATTGGTTGAAGAGTGCAGGGAAAAGTCTTAGGACAGAAAGATGAAGAAGCTGTATTCTCATGCTGATTCCATTTCTCTGTGGGGGTCTTCAAACTGGTTGGTGTCAGCTGTTTCACTGGAGTTTGGGATCTGAAAACATCTTAAGCAACCTTTAAACAAAAGCCATAAGATTCTAATGGCGGTGATCCTGTCTATAGGAATAATGGGGGTGCAAATGGACAGTATCTAGTGCTATTGACTTTCAGCAACAAGGAAGTGAGCCAAAGCGCAACCTGATTAAGGCTTAATTATAACGAAATTTCTGCACAGAACTCAGCATGAAATCCTTGTCAACCCCTGTGGGGATGGCTTCATCAGCTGCTCGATGTGTTTGCCAACTCAGAAGCTCTCTGAAGCCCTTTGTTTAGGGTTTTTATGGAGCTTCTATTACGTAGGCGTGATTGCTTAAACCACGGGCCATTGGTGATTTACTCAATCCAGCCTTTCTCTCCCTCCCTCAGGGGTGAGTAGGGCTGAAAGTTCCAATCCTCTATAATCACATGTTTGGTTCCTCTGGCAACCAGCGCCCATCCTGAAGCTATCTATGGGCTTCCAGCCACCAGTCATCTAATTAACATAATTCATGTACACTTGAAAAGAGCTTGTTGTAAATAACAAAAGATGCTCCTGTCACCTCGATTGCTCAGAAAATTCAAAGAGTTTTAGAAGCTCTGTGCCTGGAACCAGGGATAAAAACCAACTATTTTAACAGAAGATGCTCCTGTCACTCCTATCACTCGGGAAGTTACAAGAATTTTAGATTCTCTGTACCAGAAACTGGGACTGAAGACCAAATATGTATTTCTTATGATATCACAGTATCACAGTCCTTATCAGGCTGCCAGTGGAAAAGAGGTAGAAAGTTATCCAAAAGTCACATTTTCACGTAGGAGAGAAAAGGTTTTGCTAACACTGCACCCACAAGCTTCTTTATCAACAAAGTAACTCATCATTGAAACCTGTATGCTCTATTTATATTTTCAGTATACATTAGTTGGCCAAAACATAGGTATAAAAGTAAGGATAGCAACAAAAGGAGAAATCACTTCTGTACCAGTGAAGTTTAAATGGATATGCCTGGCAACCTACTGTAAACCAAAAATAAAATTATAAGCCTCCTCAACCATCTGAATGGACCCCTCTTCTTGGCCAAGGGCATTCCAAAGTTGACCTGAAAATTCCAGCCATAATGGGAAGTGGGTGTTGGACATGCCTCATTCTACCCTCCTCCCTTTTGGAATTACTGATAAAACGGACTCTTTAAGTCTGATAAGAAACATTTACAATCTATTCTCTCTGAAGCCTGCCACCTGGAGGCTTCACCTACATGATAAAGCCTTGGTCTGCACAACCCCTTATCTTAATGCAGATATTTCTTTCTATTGATTCTAAGTTTTTAGACAATAACTAAACTCTTTCAGAGAAAGAAAATAAATAATTCAACAATATTAGAAATGAAGTGAATGAATTCCTAATTTCAAGGGACCCATTGAGAACCCAGCATAGCAGGCAAAATAAAGATATACACCAAAGCACATTATTATAAAATGTCAGAACATTGGAGACAGAAAGAAGCTAATAGAGAGGAAAATAAAATCACGGGAAAGGGTAAAGAATCGGAATGACTTCTCAATAGCCACTCTGGTAGTAGAAGTCAATAAAGAAATGTTTTTTAAAACAAAAATGTTTTTAAGTTCCCTTTTATTTAGGTTGAAATAAGCTGTACAAAATTGATATTTCTGACCAAAAATAACAGCCATATTTTCTATCATATTTATAGATAAACCACAAAACATTTATTGTAGTCAGTTTTTCAGGTTTTGATTTTAATCTAGATAAGGAAGTAGACATAGTTATGAAAAAAGAAGAGACCAGACACATCAGCTGTCTGTAACCAGTGCTTCTGATTCTGTCTTGACCATGAAACTAAAGTGTTCCACATACACCTGATGAAAAGCTTATGACACAGGAAAACATCAGCTCGACAAAGGAATGCAAACAGCAACAAGCAGAAGGAGAACAATGATGCCAGGCTCTTCCATTCAAACTTGTTAATTTAGGGTCACTTGATAAAGATCAGACCTACAATGCCACCCTTGTTGGGTGAACTCACTGCTTCTCTCACTCTCTGGTAATTCCCATAACTGTGCGTTAAAGGGTTTTTTTGCTTTTTTGTTTTTGTTTTTGTTTTGTTTTGTTTTTGAGACAGAGCCTCGCTCTGTCGCAAGGCTGGAGTGCATTGGTACGATCTTGGCTCACTGCAGACTCTGTCTCCCAGGTTCACGTGATTCTCCTGCCTCAGCCTCCTGAGTAGCTGGGACTACAGGCATGTGCTACCACGCCCAGCTAATTTTTGTATTTTTAGCAGAGACTGCGTTTCACCATGTTGGCCAGGATGGTCTCAATCTCTTGACCTTGTGATCGACCTGCCTCGGTCTCCCAAAGTGCTGGGATTACAGGTGTGAGCCACCGCGCCCGGCCATGTTAAGGGTTTTTAACAGTATACTGAAAAGTCCTACTAGTGAAAGGTGTGTTGTAAGATTCACTGTGACATTTTATGAAACGTATTCATTCCTCCTATACCTACCCAAAATTTATTCCTTCAAAGTACTGATAACTAACGTAACTTCAAAGTACTGGATCCACAGTGATACTAAATGCTGTATCTGAAATGATTTTAAAACAATTCTACCTGCCTGGGCAACAGGGCAAAAACCCATGTCTACAAAATATACAAAAATTAGCCAGGAACGGTGGCACGTGCCTGTAGTCCCAGCTACTCAGGAGGTTGAGGAGGAAGAATCACTTGAGCCTGGGAGATTGAGGCTGCAGTGAGCCCTGACTGTGCCATCTCAAAAAAAAAAAAAAAAAAAAAAAAAAAGGGATTCCAGAGTGCCAGCACCAGAGAGTATGCAGAAATGGAATTCCACGCTTGTACATCTTTCAAATTTTTCCTCCAAATATCAAGAGTTTGGGACCAGCTTGGCCAACATAGTGAAACTGCATCTCTACTAAAAATACAAAAAACTAGCTGGGCATGGTGGTGCGTGCCTGTAATCCCAGCTTCTGGGGAGGCTGAGGCAGGAGAATCACTTGAACCCAGGAGGTGGAGGCTGCAGTGAGATTATGCCACTGCACTCCAGACTGGGCAACAGAGACTCTGTCTCAAAACAAACAAACAAAAAATAAAATAAAATAAACATCCTTTGAGGTATTTTTAATGATTTCTGAATCACCTGTAGGTAGTTCTTACTTGCTGTATAGAGTTTGATATGTGCATCTACAGTTAAATCCAGATCATGTCTTATATCAAAATTTATGCTAAGTAAAACCAAGTTATTTAACCTGTCAAAGTTTTCCTCAGCTATAATTTGAGATGCTTTCGTTTACTTCATAGTGTTCACTATCAATCTTCATTATAGGAAGAATACACAGGACTTTCAACAATGTATACACATTAGGGAGTTTTATTGATGTCAGGCACATAGAGGGCTTCAAACATGCGGATGGATGCTCTGCTTCTTTCCCTCTGTGTTTCCACTTGATTCTCCAGCAGTGAAACTGGCTGAGAGCATGTTCCGATTGGCTCAGTCACTTCAGCTAAAGTCAGCTTAGTGTTTCTCCGATGTGTCGAATTTGAGCTGTCCCATGACACAAGGTGCCAGAGATCAGCATTTGTGAGCTATGAGACGTTGTTCTGAGAATAAATCTTTGAGTTCCAGAGTAATGTGCTACACTGTTGGAACACACAGATTCCTTATAGTAACTCTCAGAGGTTCGTTGAAATTCTAGGTTACCTTGCTGAGCTCTGCAGAATTTCCCAGAGACTTTTATTTGAATATCAAGATCGGTTAACAAATTCATGCCTTCCTCAAATTCACGACAAGTTTTGTCATGAATACTTTTGTCACCGATACTTCATTAGTGATACGATACCACCATGAAGCTGCTGACTGCAAAGAAAACATCAGAGATTTTCCCCCTAGAGATTTTTTTCCCAAAGCCTCTTGTAAGATAAGATATTTTTAAGAACAATTATAAAAATAAAATCAAGGCTGGGAGTGATGGCTCTCACCTGAATCCCAGCACTTTGGGAGGCCAACGTGGGAGGATCACTTGAGCCCAGGGGTTTGAGAGCAGCCTGGCCAATCATAGTGAGACCCTGTCTCTATTAATCAAAAAAAAAAGAAATTAAAATACATGAATGCACTGCAGAGTACGAATGCTTAGCCAGCTGTACAGTTATGTCATCTGAGACTTGTGTCGCCATTTATGTCTCTAAATATAAAACAAATGCTGGCAGGAGATCCAGTAACATTTCAAAAGCATCATGCCTATCTGTCCATTGAGAATAACAAATCACCTTCAATTCATTATTCCTTTCTTTGTTGTTCTGAGAAAGGACAGAAATTACATAGTCAAGTTCTAAAAGCAGTTGTGGTGAAGGATGAATAACAAACTTCCTCAATCCTTCATAATACAACAGATATCCCCATAATAGGCACTGATTTTGCCAACCACATATTTAATTTTTAATTTTTTAATTTTAATTTTTTTTATTTTTTGAGACAGAGTCTCCATCTGTTGCCCAGGCTAGAGTGCAGTGGCACAATCTTGGTTTACTGCAACCTCCGCCTCCCGAGTTCAAGCAATTCTCCTGTCTCAGCCTCCCTGGTAGCTGGGATTACAAGTGCTTGCCACCACACCCAGCTAATTTTTGTGTTTTCACACCCAGCGGGGTTTCACCATGTTCACCAGGCTGGTCTCGAACTTCTGACCTCAAGTGATCCTCCCACCTTGGCCTCCCAAAGTGTGGGATTACAGGCATAAGCCACCATGCCTGGCCTGCCAACCACATATTCAAGACACGGGAAGAGCAGAATGTGTAGATAGTGTGGGGATATTTCAGTTAAAGTCTTGAAGCAGCAACCTCCATTTCTGAAGAAAATCTATTGGCCATAACGTACACCTGGCCACAACAGTACTCCACATTTAGCCCCACTTCTGGATTTTTGTAGTGTGAGATCACACAACCAAAATGGCTGCATCAGCTTCACGAGGAAGAAGCTCACATATTTCTCTGTCAGGTAAGAGACTCATCAATAAACCTCACCGTCCCGAGCTGGTGTTCTTTCTCTGCTATGTCCACCACAGCATCAGTGATCACAGAAAAGAAGTATGACTCCCTTACTTCCTGGGGCTTTCTACCCAAAGGCAGCTCTCACAGATCTCTAGCAGCTGTTCCTGATGTTTTCCAACAGAACAGCTGGAAAGACGCTGTTGCCTCAAAGGGCTTTCTCAGGACCTCGTCACCAGAATTTATCTGGTACCTTAGCAATGTTTGAAAGATATCAGGAGTAAAGAGACCTTCCCAGATTTAATCAGACTCATGTCCATCCAGAGGTAGGTTTTGTTTTCTCAAAAGAATAAACATTTAAATAAAGATTTTGGGTATTATTTGTTTTTCTTCTCTTCAAGGGTTAAAAGTAAAATGTTTTCACCTTGTTCCTCACTCTCTTTTACTGCATTGAGCTTCTGAGTCTTGCTGTCATGGGTTTATGTTTTTGTTCCTGTTCAGAAGTTTTATCAATATTTTTTGTTTTAATTTTGTTTCAGTGTCTTGATTTCATCTTCATTTAATTCTTTTTGATTGACTACTACACTGGAGTGTTTGTTTATTCATCTGAGCAAGATATTAAAAGTTCCTTTAAATAGATGACATTTAAAAGGCATAAATTGGCTTCTCTGACCACCCTCACCCTTCAACTGTCAGCGTATCCTCCTCATTCTTCTTGGATGCAGGACAAGAGTTCAGGTACGAGCTATAATACAGGTGGGCTGTCTGCTGGGGTGTGCCTGGTCTAGCCTCCTTGGGCTGAGCCGGTATGCAAGCCAGACTCAGCTGGGGTGGGCCAAGTGGGTGGGGTGCCTCCTGCAGCGGGTAGCACGGCCAAGGGAGGTCCAGGCTGGGGAGTGGTACGTCGCTGGCTGGAGATCCCGGCTGCCAAAGTGACCAAGAAAAAAGTATTGTGTCAATATCATCTGGAGGTAAGAAAATATTACACATTCACAGACACATAAAAGTATATCCAAACCCAGATAGAGAGCTTACAGTTTTAATTTTAAAATTTTAGCCAATGCTATATTTCATCCAAGCAGAAATACAAAAATATCTGAAGCAGTTCTCCCCCAATTAAGTACAAATTCTTAATAGATTTAATTCAAAAAATACAAAATAGACCAACAGGAAGAAAGGAACAAACTGCTGTTTTTCACCTCCAGAGACAAGATTTCTATAAACCATTTAATTAGTTTATAAAGACCACCAAAATATAAAAATAAAAAATAAAAAGCATAACTTGTTTTTGAAAAAATGCATAAATATTTTCAATTGAATTATTTGACTCCAACTTTCTTTTCTGAGATTTTTAGCCTTCTTTGTGTGCTCTTAGATTTTTAGTCAGTCCCTGTTCTAGTTATCTACTGCTGCAAAACAAACCACACCTCTATACCTAGCAACATGAAAACAACAATTTTATTATCCTAGTGGAATTCAGATAGAGCATGGTGCGGATATTTTGTCTCTGCTCCATGATGTCCGGGGCCTCAGCTGGGACGACTCAAATGCTGAGGGGTGACTTGAAAGGCTGGAAATGGAACCATCTGGAGGCTTCTTCACTCACAGATCCAGTGCCTGGGCTGGAATGACACGAAGGCTGGGCTCAGTTGCGGCTGCTGACCACAGAACTTACATATGGCCTCTCTCTATGGCTTGAGATTCCTGCAGAATGGTGGTCAAGCTCCAAGAGGGAGCTTCCCAAGAGTGAAGGTTCCCAGAGATCCAGGCAAAAGCTGCATGGCCTTCTATAGCCTAGTCTCAGAAGTCACAAAGCATCTCTTCTTCCATATTCTGTTGCAGGGATCAGCAAACTATGGCCCAATGCCAAATCCATCTGCGATGTCTTCTTTCAAAATAAAGTTTTGGCTGGGTGCGATGGCTCATGCCTGTAATCCCAGCACTTTGGGAGGCTGAGGCAGGCAGATCACAAGGTCAGGAGTTCAAGACCAGCCTGGCCAACATGGTGAAACCCTGTCTCTACCAAAAATACAAAAATTAGCTAGGCATGGTGGCTTGTGCCTGTGATCCCAGCTACTCAGGAGGCTGAGGCAGGAGAATCACTTGAACGTGGGAGGCGGAGGTTGCAGTGAGCCGGGATTATACCACTGCACTTTAGCCTGGGCAACACAGTGAGACTCTATCTCAAAAACAAAAAATAACAATAAAATTTTAAAATGAAGTTTTATGGGAACATAGTCATGTTTAATCATTTATGTACTTTCACACTACAGTTCACACTACAATGGCAGAGTGAGTTAGTTGCAATAGAGATCGTATAGTTTGCAGTCTAAAATGTTTGCTGTCTTGCTCTTTACAGAAATAGTTTGCAGATCCCTGCTGTATTACTTAAAGCAATCTCAAGCCTGCTCAGTGCCAAGGGACAGGAATAGACCCCACCCTTGGTGGGAGGTGTGTCAAAAAAGGTGCAGTCATTTAAAAAAAAAAAAAAAAAAAATCACCACAATTCCTGTTTGCCTCATATTTTTATTCTCATTTGTTTTTTTAATTTTGTAAGCTACTTATAAGAGCTCTTCTAACTATTTGAATGTATGCTAAAGTCATTTCGGTTAAGAGAAAGTTAAAAAATGGAAGTCAGTGATGTTATTTCAAGTTACAGTCTTTTGAAACTTCCCAATGTCAGCTCCTTTAGGTAAATATTTGGGTAATAATTCTTCCAAAGAAAGGTTAGGAAGGTTAATTTTTGTTTAGAGTTAAAGGACAAAGAAGACCTTTATTTTAGTTCCTTAAAAAAAAAAATAGTTACTTTAAAAAAAAAAAAAGAAAGAAAAAAAGGGCTGAGCATGGTGGCTCACGCTTGTAATCCCAGCACTTTGGGAGGCCGAGGTGGGCAGATCACAAGGTCAGGAGTTTGAGACCAGCCTGACCAACATGGTGAAACCCCGTCTCTACTAAAAATAGAAAATTAGCTGGTCATGGTGGCAAGTTCCTGTAATCCCAGCTACTCGGGAGACTGAGGCAGGAGAATCACTTAAACCTGGGAGGTGGAGGTTGCAGTGAGCTGAGATTGAGCCACTGCACTTCAGCCTGGGTGACAGAGCGAGACTCCATCTCAAAACAAAACAAAACAAAGGTAAATGGTAAACACTTGTTGAAACAGTTAAGTCTCTCACTTGGTCAACAAGTTTCAGGTTATATAAATCATTCCCTATTGATGAATATTTTTATTTAAACATGCTATATTGGTACTATTTTAATTAAACTGTACAGTGAAGGAGTTGAGTAGGCAGTGGTTTTTAACCCTGGTTACATATTTAAATCATGGGAGCCAAGACCCCTATCCTAGATAATCAAATAGGACCTCTGGAGATGGGGCCACCACAGATTTTAAAACCTCCTCAAATGATTTTAATATTCAGCCAGGGCAGAGAAATATGTGGCTAGGTGACTGTAGGCTCTTTCCAGAGGGTAAATTCTGTGAATGTAAGGGGGATGTGAAAATGGGAAGTTTTCCCAGTATATTTGCTGCTTATACTACTAAGAAAATTATTTGGAATGACTGTTTGTATGTTTTTACCATGTATGATTAATATGGTAACCAACATGACTTCAACATCTCATGGTCATTTGAACTACCTGAGTTAGCCAGAACCTAAGTCAAATGTTTCGATTTTCACATATCTTTTGACCTACAAATTATTTCTGTCATTCTATACTACACGTTTACTCTGAAATAGACCTTGTATTTCGTTTGTTTGTTTGTTAATGAACGTGCTACTATGGCATCATTTTCAGTATGACATTGGCATGTGTCTGTAAATATGTATTAAGATTGTGTTTCTCAGACAAGTGTGCCCATGCATCACTTAGGGAATCTTGTTAAAATTGAAATTCTTATTCAATAGGTCTAGGGTGAGAATCTGGTCTAAGAATCTGGATTGTTTTTTCTCCCTTATCGTTATCTACAAAAGGATCTGCATTTCTAACAAGCTCCTGAATTATGTTTATGCTATCTGTCTACCATCCATGCGCTACAGCTTACGCAGCAAGGCATTAACAGATCCATCCAGACTGATTTCACTTAGAACTGCAAGTTAGCCTCAGTATTAATTGAGGAAAAGAATAGGGTCCCAGGAAAAAGAAGGGGTGCTAGAGTCATTAAAAATTTTTATGCTTTGCATAATGGCACCCCTTTTTTTATTTTTTAAAAGAAATAACCCGTTGAGAAAACTATAGAACTTTGTCACTGGTTCTTTCCATAGGTTTCATCAATTATTTTCTTCGGCCATGTGACACCTGTCGTCTACAGTATAAGCTCATGCACTGGATATTTCTAAAGGCAGATTTAGCGGCTGAGAGCCCATTTCATTAGAGACACATCTCATTAGGATGGTACAGTGGGACAATGCACTGGGCTGGATGTCAGAAGACCTGAGTTCTTGTCTTTATTGCTTTTTGAGTGTGTGACCTTGGGCAGGTCACTTAATCTCATTGAGCCTCAGTCTTGTCCTTAAAGCTAGGCCAATAATCCCTGTCTACCATACAGGGTATTAAGAAGAGCAAATGAGAGGGCTGTGAAAGTACTTTGTAAATTACAAAGTGACTTAGACGTGTAAGTTATTATTGTCCATGTGGTACTGACTGTAGGCCTACATGTAGAAACACATTGGCTTTTGATGCTGTTAACCCTCAACTTTCTTTATCAGTAGAAGGCGCATTAGCAAGAATTAGATGATGAATGAGCCACACGGAGTCTTTCTCTGTCTGGGTTCAAAGAATGAAAGAATCAAAGAACGAAAAGATGGAGTCTTAAGAGTCAGAGAAAGGCAGGGCTTGGTGGCTCATGCCTGTAATCCCAGCACTTTGAAGGAGGCTGAGGCGGGCAGATCATCTGAGGTCAGGAGTTCGAGACCAGCCTGGCCAACATGGCGAAACCTTGTCCCTACTAAAAATGCAAAAAAATGAAAAAAATGGTAGTATGAACCTATAGTCCCAGCTACTCAGGAGGCTGAGGCATAAGAATCGCTTAAACCCAGGAGGTGGAAGTTTCAGTGAACCGAGATTGCACCACTGCACTCCAGCCTGGGTGACAGAGCAAGACTGTCTCAAAAAAAAAAAAAAAAAAAAAAAAATCCTAGGGAGAAATGGTCAATTCAAATTTCCTTATTCATGTGTATTATATACTTGACCTTTGTTTCCTTTCCAATTCCTTGTCTGGCATTGGAAAACACCAGTGATGTTGATGGGAAGGTCTATGCAACTGCTTGTGAATAAAAGCCAGTTTTGAATTAAAAAAATAGAAGAAAAAACCAGGTTTCTCTGATCCTTTCACATAACTCAGTGTAGAGGAGTAGTTAATACCATGTCTTTCCTTCACTCTCTAGAATGCTTGCTGTAGACTGGTAATTTACTCTTATGGTTATTAAGCAAACAAAGAGGCTTGGCTTTCATTACAATAGAGGAAGAAAAATATTAGTTTAGAAAGAAACATATTTGGCCAGGAGCAGTTACTTATGCCTGTAATTCTAGTACTTTGGGAGTCTGAGGTGGGAGGATCACTTAAGCCCAGGAGTTGGTAACCAGCCCGGGCAACATGGTGAAACCCTGTCTCTACAAAATACACAAAAAATTAGCTGGGCATGGCGGTGCACGCCTGTAGTTCCAGCTACTCGGGAGGCTAACGCGGGAGGATCGCTTGAGCCCGGGAGGTTAAGGCTGCAGTGAACTGTGATCATGCCGCTGTACTTCAGCCTGGGTGACAGAGTGAGACACTGTCTCAAAAAAACAAAAGGAAAGAAAAAAGCTGATTTAGCTTTTGTGGTTGGATAAAAAGTCTACATGATGAGATAGCTAGTGAGTCCATAAATCACCTCAGGGTGGTAGTCTGCAAATGGGAAATTGAGTTAACTTTCTTGTGGGTATGGCAAATACCTTTTTTTTTTTTTTTTTTTTTTCTGAGACGGGGTCTCCCTCTGTCACCCAGGCTGGAGTGCAGTGGTGTGATCTCGGCTCACTGCAAGCTCCACCTCCTGGATTCACGCCATTCTCCTGCCTCAGCCTCCCGAATAGCTGGGACTACAGGTGCCCGCCACCACGCCCGGCTAATGTTTTGTATTTTTAGTAGAAATGGGATTTCACCGTGTTAGCCAGGATGGTCTCGATCTCCTGACCACATGATCTGCCCGCCTCAGCCTCCCAAAGTGCTGGGATTACAGGCATGAGCCACTGCGCCTGGTTGCGAATTTTTTATTAGTTAACCTCAGATATTTTCATAAACACGTTTCAGAGTCCCCCAAACTCTGTTTTGGATGGATATAGAAAGTTTTTTGATAATTTTCTTGTAAAAAATTTCCACAATGACAGAAATTCATCCTTACTGTTCAGTTCACCTGGAGCCAGTGATCCAGTACCTGACTTTCCAAATTGAGGTTTTCACACTAAAATAACTTGCTGCTTCTATCTCCGGGGCTGTTTCATGAGCAGAGCAGTCAGTGTTCTTCAATTTGTGGCTGCCCACATCCTGACCCTGATAATCTTTCTTGTTAGCAGTCAGAGATGCGTCTACTGACCTGTGCATACGTTGCAGATAGATACTCTCTGAAATCTACCCTTGGTGGCTGGTGACTTTGCTATCATTGCAGGAAGTGTGATGGGTGCTATGTGTATTTTGTGATAAGAACTACTTGTTAAGCTTTGAGTGAAAGCCAGAGCCTCAGACACCATTCCACTGAAAAAACTTAAGACATCTAATATAACATATCAGGCATGTGATACGGTTATTTACCTGTCTTTTCCAGAGTACTGAATCTGGAACATGTATGTAGGAATTTCCTTACTAGTTTTAGTTTTAATAAGCACTTTTTTTTTATTTTTATTTTTTAGAGGTAGGGTCTTACTTTGTTGCTCAGGTTGGAGTGCAGCAGTGTAATCATGGCTCACTGCAGCCTCAAATTCCTGGGCTCAAGTGATCCTCCCTCCTCAGCCTCCTAAGTAGCTAGGACTGCAGGCATGTGTCACCACATCTGGCTTTTTTCTTTTCTTTTTTCTTTTTTTTTTTTTTTTTTTTTTGTAGAGACTTGATATGTTCCCTAGGCTAGTCTCTAACTCCTGGCCTCAAGCAATCTTTCAGCTTCAGCTTCCCCAGGTATTGGGATTACAGGTGTGAGCCATTGTGCCCAGCCTTAATAAGCACTTTGACTCTTTGGGGAAAACCAAGGTAAAAGCATGAGAACCCCAGGATAATTTCCTATTGAATTTCTAGAACATAAGTACCCTAATTATGGTGTTATTTTCATCTAATCTAATTTATCCCTGGGAACGTTGCCTGAGTATGACCGGCTATTCTTAAGGAAGCCTAACTTTCCAGTACAGTGTATTTCAGAAGCCACCATCATAAGGATGTTAGAGAACCCCTTCAGTATCCTTGGCCTGCCATTCAGTCCTATTTTTAGAGGGAGGCTGGGGAGTGCTAGTCTGTCTGGTCGCTCAGGGATCTCTGAAATGTTCAGAGTAGACCCAGAGAACTGGTCTTTGGCTAAGAGGTTCTCTTTGGTCTTGTGTTAGCTATTAAAGAGAATTCCAGGGGAACAGTATATCCGGTACTCTAGGTTACCCAAGCAATTTTTCCTTTAAAGAATTCCAGAGCATTCAGTTTGGCTCAGAATATTTGGAGCTTAACTGAAGCAAAAGCAGACCTTTCCTGGGGTAGCCGTGGGCTAGAATAGTTTTACCCCATCTCCCCCTCTGTCATCCTACAGTTTCCTGAAGATTCATCGAGGTTCAATGTGGGTTACCCAAGGACTTATGTACATTCCAAGGATGCCGAAAGATGCACAGCAGTGCTTATCTTTAATTCTACTAGATAAATTTTACTCATGCCGTGGCTCATGCCTGTAATCCCAGCACTTTGGGAGGCCAAGGTGGACTGATTACCTGAGGTCAGGAGTTCGAGACCAGTCTGGCTAACATGGCGAAACCCCGTCTCTACTAAAAATACAAAAAATTAGCCAGGCATGGTGGCACGTGCCTGTAATCCCAGCTACTGGGGAGGCTGAGACAGGAGAATTGCTTGAACCTGGGAGGCAGAGGTTGCAGTGAGCCCAGATCGTGCCTCAAAAAAAAATTTTTTTTTTTTGCTCTACCCAAATGAACAGAATAAACAAGCATCACTATGCACCGTTTGTGGGGGGTCAACATTCCCATTGCCTAAAATAAAAGTGCATTCTTGTTTGATATGCTGACACTAGGTGGGATATGACAAGGCTTAGATATGCTGGTAAGGGATACTTCAAGAAAACATATTGAAATAATATCTTTTAAAGTTTATAAAATAAACTTTGTCCATTTTTTTTCTGTTCTTGTATTTATTGAGCTCAATCCCAGTTTATTTTCAGAAGTCATCTCAGACATAGTAGTGGGTGCCAGAGCATTCCTACCAACCAGGAATACTATGTATATATGGGTGTATTTATCTCCTCCCTTACCCACTGTACCTTAGAACCAACCAAGAATTTCAGCATAATAAACCGATCCTTATCACACTGTCCTTGCAGATTGACTTCAGCCTTTAAACTGGCTGTACTTTGAGCCCCTACCTTGTCAAAACAGATCTACCTAGAAGTGGAAGAGTCCAAATTCAGAATAAAAAGTTGGCCAATGGTAAAGGAATATAGTAGCTTCCAAATCCCACTTCACATTTGCATCCCATTATAATAAAATGGTTCTTTTTTGACACAGCCCCTCTGACATTTTGACATATTCATCTTTGGGTAGAGTCCTCTGTTTCTGTTATTCCTAGAATAATCTTCATTTTTATCAAGTAATGGACCCTGAATTCTACTACTTTTTCCCAGTTTTCCCTGTGTAGGGTATTGCAGGGTTTTCTAGCTGAGTTGTTTGTTGACTCTTAACAGTTGTCAGAAAATGTGCAATAAAAATAATTTCTAACACTAACAATAGCAAGGCACAGAATCTCTTGGAAGCTACAATCAATGCAGCATCAACCCTGTCCTCCAGCAGCTGAGATGCTGGGGACTGAATTTCTCTGAATAAGCTTGTCATCCATCAGCATCTGTGTCATTATAAGAATAAACATCTCTCTGGAATAGAAGAATGGGCAGGAAATGAATAACGGTACTCTTCTATAAGTAGTCTACCCACAGAAGCATGTAAAGGTGCATCTATACCAGCCTGTGTTAAGAGTAAAATATGGAGGAGAACGGCTTAATCCCCTCCAATGTGGCATAGAAACCACACAGGAATGTTTCGATGTGAAGACAGATCTCAGGGTTTCCTTCTGCCCTGATATTTCTGAAGCCTGTGTTGTTAAAATTAGCTTTCTTAATCTCTTTTTCACTATTGCTATTGTCTCATTAAAGTAGCTTGTTTGTAAGAGTCTTGCAGAGTCCACAAAAAGCCTAAAACTGCTTTAGCACAAATATAGAAGTCATAGTAAAATCTAGAAAACTACCTGGTGTTTTCTGATTTCTTAAGCTGTAATTATTAGTAACAAAGGATTTATGGGATTCCAGAAGATGGAATCTCACAAATGCCAAACCAACTGTTTGATTTCACAGACAAGATTGATGGCAGCTGGGAAGTTAAATTTTAATTATAGTGAGTAGTTTTATTCTTCCATATTTTAGCAAAGCTTCTATAAAAAGGCTTACTAATTTGAATTTTAATTCTTTTCCTTGTTTCAGCCCCTGCTGAAGGTGATAATGAGCACTAAAATTTTCAGAAGTAAGTAGAGGGCAAAGAGAAAGAAAAAAAGGAAATTGCCACAGCCCTGATTGCCAGCCCTTTAGAACTGATAATATATTCCTTTCCTAGTCAATCCATTCTGTCCCAGAGAACTGGGGATTCTATTGGCTCCAAAAGCATCACATGATAATTTTCAAATGTATAGTGTAAGAAAAGGTCAGTTTCACTAGACTGCCAATAAAGGACAGAATTGCTATTCTTTTCTCTGATCATTTCCCATCCCTTAATCTGTGTTTTTCTTAAGTATTTTGCATACAGTTAAGAGGATAGAGAGGCTTTTGGTGAGAAGAACAAAATTTCTCACTTATATTTTCTCTTTTTCAGGTAAGAACAGAAGTCATCACAACCTTTGTTCTCTGTAGATCCACCAATCTGTACTCCATCCAGAGCATGTTAGAAGACTTCGGTGAACACAGGACCAAACTCCCTACTTCTCTTTTCTCCTTTTAAACCTCTGTAGGAATACAGACAATTTTAGAAATGAGAATATTTAGTTATGGAAAAAGTGAAGACCTTGGTGGGAAGTTTGTTTCTATAGAATGAAAAGCATGAATACTAAATTTATAAAACTTAGTAGGAATCAGAGCCAGACGCGGTGGCTCATGCCTGTAATCCCAGCACTTTGGGAGGCTGAGATGGGTGGATCACCTGAGGTTGGGAGCTCGAGACCAGCCTGACCAATATGAAGAAACCCCACCTCTACTAAAAATACAAAATTAGCTGGGCGTGGTGGCGCATGCCTGCAATCCCAGCTACTAGGGAGGCAGAGGCAAGAGAATGGCTTGAACCCAAGAGGCGGAGGTTGTGGTAAGCTGAGACTGCGTCCGTGCACTCCACCGTGGGCAACAAGAACAAAACTCCATCTCAAAAAAAAAAAAAAAAAAATTAGTAGGAACCAGGGAAATAGAAATAGGAACAGTGTGAATTCCCTATAAACTTCCTAATCAGATGACTATAGGATTTGTAATGGAAAAGTGGAACAAAAGGATGTTTCTTAAGAATACGTGTTATTCTTCATTGAAAGTTTTTGTTTGTTTTTTGTTTTTTGTTTTTGAGACAGGGTCTCACTCTGTCACCCAGGTGGAATGCAGTGGCGTAATCTCAGTTCACTGCAACCTCCACCTCCCGAGTTCAAGCAATTCTCCCACCTCAGCCTCCCTAGTAGCTTGGACCACAGGCGTGTGCCACCACGCCCAGCTAACATTTTTGTATTTTTAGTAGAGATGGGTTTTCACCACGTTGGCCAGGCTGGTCTCAAACTCCTGACCTCAGGTGACCCGCCTGCCTCTGCCTCACAAAGTGCTGGGATTAAAGGGGTGAGCCTCTGTACCTGGCCGATTGGAAGTTTTAAACTATGGACCTTTTAAGTTATGGAAGATTGACAATCAGAAGACAAGTAAGGAAGAGATAGGAGTTAGATGTTCAGGAGGAATACATTAAAACAACAGGTCTGGACTTTTGCTATCTCGTGATAGGCTTTGGCTTAGATTTGCAAAGCTAACATTCCAAAAGTTGTTTCATTTCCAAATAGGTATTACTTAATCTACCACTAGATGCCATTCTCACAGATAATGGTTAACTAGGTCAAAGATTGGCATGCTTTTGATTTTCTTTTTCAAATAATATTCTGCTAAAGAAGCTAAACATAATTAATTCCTAGAATTATCTCTAAATTGAAAGAATTATACACATTAGAAGAGGTTTCAAAGAATATATACTTAGTTATAATTAATTATATCCTATACTTATTCTCAAATACTATAATTATTGCTTATTCTAGTGTTATCCTGCTTACTTCATTTTGTCTAAAAATTCTTTTAGATGGAGTCTTGCTCTGTCTCCCAGGCTAGAGTGCAGTGGTGCAATCCTGGCTCACTGCAACGTCCACCTCCCAGGTTCAAGTGATTCTCTTACCTCAGCCTCCTGAGTAGCTGGGATTACAGGTGCACACCACTATGCCCAGCTAATTTTTGTATTTTTAGTAGAGATGTGGTTTTGCTATGTTGGCCAGGCTGGTTTCGAACTCCTGACCTCAGGTGACTCACCTGCCTAGGCCTCCCAAAGTGCTGAGATTACAAGCGTGAGCCACTGTGCCCAGCCCATTTTATCCAAATCTTCAGGAGAGCAAAATTTTCCAATTTAACCAGGACTATTCATGAATTTGGTCTTCTAAGGACCCAAGCCAGAGTTCTGGGCTCTTCAACAGCTTTGTCAGGTATCAAAACCTCTCTTTTCAGCCTAATGTTAACACACTATACTTTAACAGTGCTAGACTGGTACTGCTAAGCTTGAGTAAGCTTTAGGGAACCTTCTCGGTGCACCTGATTATGTCCCTGAGTCTCAGAGATTTTTTGCTTCCTGAGCTGAAGAAGAAATAGAAGAACACTCCTTCCTGACTACCTTGATGGTTAATTTTATGTGTCAACTCGGCTAGGCTAAGGTGCATGGTCGTTTGGTCAAACACCAGTCTAGATGTTGCTGTGAAGGTACTTTTAAAATGTGAGTAGCATTTAAATCAGTAGACTTTGAATGAAGCAGATCATCCTCCATAATGTGAGCAGATCTCATTCAATCCATTGAAGGCCTTAGGAGCAAAGAGTGAGGTTTCCTGAAGAAGAAATTATCTTCAAGACTACAACATAGAAACCCTGCCAGAGTTGCCGAGCGCGGTGGCTCACGCCTGTAATCTCAGCACTTTGGGAGGCCAAGGTGGGCGGATCACCTGAGGTCAGGAGTTTGAGACCAGCCTGGCCAACATCATGAAACCCCATCTCTATCAAAAATAAAGAATTATCCAGGTGTGGTGGCGGACCCCTGTAATCCCAGCTACTCGGGAGACTGAGGCGGGAGAATTGCTTGAATTAGGGTGGTAGAAGTTGCAGTGAGCCGAGATCATGCCACTGCCCTTCAGCCTGGGTGACAGAGTGAGACCTACCTACCCACCCTACCCCCGCCAAAAACAAAACAAAAAAAACCCTGCCAGAGCTTTTAGCCTGCCCGGTCTGCCCAGTCTGCCATATAGACTTTGGACTCAAGCCTGCAGCCTCAACTCTTACCTGAATTTTCAGTCTGCTGACCTGCTCTGCAAATTTTAGACTTGCCAGCTCCCAGAATTACACGGGTCACTTCCTGAAAATCTCTCTCTCTCTCTCTCTGTCTCTGTCTCTCTCTCTCTCTCTCTCTCTCTCTATATATATATATATATACACACACACACACACACACACACATACATACAATGTGTGTATATATACACACACACACATACATACAATGTGTAGGTAGATGGATAGATCTCCTATTGGTTCTGTTATTCTGGAGAACTGTGACTAATACAACTTTTCTAATAAGAAAGTTATTCCTCTATCTCTACTTCCCGCATTTCTTCTATTTGGAACTAGCATTTGTAATTTGCATCCAATACTTGCATTTATTTACAAGCATTTCTTCATGGGCTCATGAAGCTCTAATATATTTCTATTGTGCTGCTTCTTATTTTTATTAAAGAACCTTATCATCCATTTATCTTCTTAAAAAGAGGACATTTCAAAATTACATTTAATAGAAAGTAATGTTATAGCAGAAATACAAAGTGATATCTCCATACTTTGTTACAAATTTTTTTCAGATGGAGCTCTTAAAAACATTTTAAGTCTTGAGTGTATCTACTGGATAACATTCATTTCCTTTTTTTTTTGAATATAGTTAACTATATTTAGTGGATTATGGGTGGAGAAGAAGGATATTTGAATATTTAAGACACAAAAGACAAGATTGATACCAAGACTGACAACACAGAACAAATGCCAGTTTATAAGAGAGAAGGCAGAGATGTTAATAGTGATAAATTAAGAATCCTTTGGAACTTTTTCATAACAGGCTAGTAGTATATAGAACACATGACTACCTTAAGTTCCTTTCTCCTAATCTCTCTTGTTGCCTGCAGCCTCAAAAGTGTCCCACTGGGAGAGTGACTTTTCCGAGACTGTCATGAGTGTCTTTGTCGCTGGGACTTGTGTCTCCTAATGCTTGTGTGGCAGGTAGGTGCTTCTTTGAGTCTTGGTGATAGAAACACATAGAAATATGATTTAGTCCTTAAGGAACAAAAAGGAACCCATCCAGTTTTCAAGGGGGAGAAAAAGTTCAAAAGAATCAGAAACTTTTTTTTTTTTTTTTTTTTTAAGTACCCAAAGCAAAGCTTACTCAGGCTTTTCAGAGTGGTAAAAAAATAAAAATAAAAAAAAATAAAAAAAGATAGAAAAGTAGACAACACGCTTCTTATCTTCAAAGAAATTCCAGAGGGGTTCATTTTAAAAAGGAGAAGACACATGCTACTATTTAAAGAAGTCCCAGAAGGACTTAAACTTGAAATTCCCGCTGTGGCAGCAGCTTTCCTCATTACCCTCGTTCTTAGGCATCTTCTATGTCCCCAGAGGAGTTGAAGCCAACTCTGTTTTTCTAGTCAGTACAGTGTCCAGCAGCAACTATGACAACTATGTGTGCTGCAAAGAATTTTTCCAGAGGTGGCTGTCTCCAGGGCCACAGAGTTCCCTCTCAGCACTTTATGGGGGAAGTTATTCTCTACACTTTGAAAGTAGAGAAGAAAAGAAACACATGTGAAAGTATTTGGAAGTGCATAAGTGGTGTGTGTAAAGGGGAATGTCATGTTCAGCCTTGTGTTTTTCCTTCCTTCCTACTGGAACTCGTCTGAGTCTTTGTTACCCAGTTAGTAGAAATTGTAGATCTGAGTAGAAGTTTTCTTGTTTGTCGAAAGAGCATTACCACTAGTGATTGAAAGGTTGGCATTTCCAGAGAGAAAGGTGGCAGCAGCCCTTTTGCAACTTTTAAACAGTGATGAGAATTCTGGCCCTTTGTCTTTAAGCATTATATTAAGCAGACTTTGACGTCTTTCTTTCAGCATTTCATTCAACATTACTAACCCCTTTTCCTCCTCTGGTCCCTGGGAAAACATGGACTACCATGCAAAAGCTGCTACCAAATGCTGTGGCATCTTCAATCACAGTTCCTGCCCACCACAAGGGGGCCAAATCCCTGAGCCACACCTCTGAATTGATAGATCTTCTATAGAAGCATAGATTGGGCATCCTTTGCTTATCTCCAGCTTCTCTGCATTGCACTGTTTTGCTACATACTGTGAGAATGACTCAACCTCTTGCACCCTCAAGTTCCTGGCTTTGAGCAGCTACCTTTCCTAAGTGAAAAGTGAGCATCTGAAAAGCGATCGCTTGCTTTAGAACTATGTTAAAGATGGGCTTCCCTGTGAAGAATGACTCCAAAACATGAGAGATGGTCCATCTGAATAAATCCTTCAGTGAAATAAAGACCATGATAGACATTGCTGATGCTGGTATACTTTGGACAAATGAATCTGGGGAACAGAAGAAACTACACGGTGCCAGGCACGGTGGCTCACACCTGTAATCCCAGCACTTTGGGAGGCCGAAGCAGGTGGATCACTTGAGACCAGGAGTTCGAGATCAGCCTGGCCAACATGGTGAAACCCTGTCTGCACTAAAAATGCAAAAAATGAGCCGGGCGTGGTGGCGTGTGCCTGTAGTCCTGGCTGCTCAGGAGGCGGAGGCACAAGAATCGCTTGAACCCAGGAGGTGGAGGCTGCAGTGAGCCAAAATCATGCCACTGCACTCTAACCTAGGGTGACAGAGTGAGACTCTATGTCAAAAAACAAACAAACAAAACAAAAGAAGAAACTACACGGAGACTAGGAGTCTTTTTTAGGAGAAAGGAAATTTAGTTTACCTGTAACTAGAAATGGAGCTTAGAATTGTATTTCTGGGCTAAGAGAGTGACATGTACCCAGGTACAGGAGAAACTTCAGAGCCTTGCGGACCTTTGGCCATACATACAAGCAGGTGTTCTCTCTTACAAGAGCCCCTTTCAAATCCTAGGCACATTTTAGTCATACAACTGCAAACTCAAAATTAATTTGCCTTAGTTCTAGTGGTGGTCAGGGCTGGTGGTCAAGTGGTGGGTGAAGACTGCAATTTTAAATAAAATGGTTAGGGAAGGACTCACATTTAAGCAAAGACCTGAAGGAGGCAGGGGAACAACTCATGGAGATAGCTGGGGACAAGGCTTCCAGAAGAAAAGCAAGAGCAAAGGTCCGACAGTGAAAGTCTGTCTGGGATGTTCTGGGGCCAGCGAGGAGGCCTGTGAGACTGGAGTGAAGTGAGGAAGGGAGGTAGAGGAGCTGGAGCTGGAGCTGGGGTGGCAGTGGGGCCCAGGTGGTGTGGAACTTGTGTAAGCAAACGGGCTTCCCCTGAGTGAGTTGGGAGGGAGAGGAGTGACATGACCTGACTTCTGTTTTAACGGGATCATTCTTGCTGCTGAGGAGAACAGACTAAAAGGGAACAAGGGTAGAAGCAAAGAGATCAGGAGGAGGTGTTTTCAGTAATCCAGGGGAGAGATGACAGTAGTTGGGACCAGGATGGGAAGAACCTAGGTGGCAAGAAGTGGTAGGACTCTGAATATATTTCAAAGGTAGATGGATCTGCTGGTGGATTAGATATGAAGTGTGAGAGAAAGAGAGGAGTCACAGATGAGTCCAAGGTTGTCAGCCTGAGCCACTGGAGGGATGGAATTACCTTAACTAAACAGAGGAAGACTCAGGGAGAGGCAGGTGTTGGGAGAAACATCAGAAGTTCAGTTTGGGATGTGCCTAGCAGAGACATTGAATAGGCAGTTGAATACATGAGTGTAGACAAGTCAGGACTGGAGTTATAAGTTTGGGAGTCATATACATGGAAATGAAAGCCATAAGACTGAATGAGATTCCCAAGAAAGAAAATATAGACAGAATCTAAGAGAAAGAGCCAAAGACTGAGCCCTGGAGCACTCCAATGGTTAAAGTCAGTAGGAACCAGCCAAGGAGATGGAGAAATAGCAGCCATTGAGGAAAGAGGAAAGCCCGGAGAGAGGGGTATTATGAAAACAAGAGGAATGTCAGGCGCGGTGGCTCTTGCCTATAATCCCAGCACTTTGGGAGGCTGAGGCAGGCGGATCACCTGAGGTCAGGAGTTTGAGACCAGCCTGACCAACATGGAGAAACCCCATCTCTAGCAAAAATACAAAATTAACAGGGCGTGGTGGTGCATGTCTGTAATCCCAGCTACTTGGGAGGCTGAGGCAGGAGAATCACTTGAACCCAGGAGGCAGAGGTTGCGGTGAGCCGAGATCGCGCCACTGCACTCCAGCCTGGGTAACAAGAGTGAGACTCCGTCTCAAAAAAAAAAAAAAAAAGAAAACCAGAGGAAGAAAATGTTTTATGGGGGAAGAAAAGGGGTCCACTGTTGAATATTGCTGATCAGTGAAGTAAGAATGAGGGATATTTGCCTGGGATTTTGCAATGTAGGGAACATTAGTAATTGTAACAAGGGCAGTTTATTTAGAGAGGTGGGGGTAGAAGCCGGAATGAGTAGGTTCAGGGGAGAACGGGATGAGAGGAAGTGCAGACAGGGAGGATAGATGACTATTGTGAAGAGTTCTTCTGCAGAGAGTGCAAGAATAGAGCAGTAGCTAGTGGTGAAAGTGAAGTCAAGAGAGGGTTTTTTTCCCCCATTTTAAAGTGGGTGCAATAATACTGCATTTGCACACTAATGGAAATGTCTAATAGAAAAAGTGTTGATGCACCAGAGCAGCAGAGAATAGCTGGAGAAATTCTTTTCTCAGCATGTCTCACAGAACTGAAGACATTCTAACCTATGCCAAAGTTTGTTCCTATCCTGTGTACAATGAAATGCCAGCAATTCTGGTTAAGGAAATAGTTTCTGCAGGGGCAGAATTGGAAAGAGTTTCCGAGGTCCTTTGGAAAGCCAGGTCCCTGTATCTTGGAGTCTGAGGGCAGGGTGTGTGTGGATGAAAGTGCTAACCCAAGGGCCTCAGCTTTGACTCGAAGATAAATTCTTCTGGGCATTCGCACGAAACCCACTCAAGCAACCTTTCTGTACAATATAGCTTATAAAAAGACTTCGCTAAAACAGATTTTTACCATTTGTGATTATTGGAAGAGACAATCCATTCCACTGAGAGACTTTGTGGAGATGGGCAGAAGAGGGGATCAGATTTCCATACTGAGAGGTCAGTCTGGCTGCTGAGGATTGAGGAAGCTGTGTCAATAGTTCAGGTGAGAGATGTTGGTAGCTTGGACTAGAATGGAGGTAGTGAGGATGAATTTGATTAATTTGTTCTAAGCTAAAGGTATACATTTGGCAGATTTCCTATAGATCATAATGAAATCATGGGTAGTAAAGTGAGGGAAGGATCTAGTGAAGAATGAGAAAGACATGGGGCCTTGAAAAGAGCTCTAAGGAAGCCTAAGACTTTCGAGTCCTTTAGACTCCAGGGCTTGGTAAACTTAATCCAGTAAAGGATCGGATAGTAAATATTTCAGGCTTTGTAGCCAAGAATCAAAATCAAGATATTATATGGGTACTTATATAACAAAGAGGAAAGAGAAGCCATAAAGCTTTTATTGACAAAATTCAAAATATAATAAAAATTGAGGACACCCTTTTTATAATATAGTTCTACCAATGAGAAAAATGAAATTTTCTTTTAAGGGAATGATAGTTTTGCTTAATTGGTGTTCAGAGTTAGTCTTCCCTATTATCAAAATAAATTGCAAATGTTCGTCTATTAATGTGATGAGGTTTTACATCTTTATATATTTCAAATGTCTTTTTACACAGACACATAATGCCAAATGCTGATATCAATTCAGGAACATATAATTTAAACTGAACATATTCATTGCTTGGAAAGGTATTCATAGAATTCTATTAGATTCTTCTTTTGACGGGCTTTTAGCATGTCATTGCCAATAAATCACTTTCTTTTTTTTTTGTTTTTGTTTTTGAGCTAGAGTCTCGCTTTGTCACCCAGGCTGGAGTGCAGTGGTGCAATCTCGGCTCACTGCAACCTCTGCCTCCCAGGTTCTAGCGATTCTCCTGCCTCAGCCTCCTGAGTAGCTGGGACTACAGACACGCGCCACCATGCCCAGCTAATTTTTGTAATTTTTAGTAGAGATGATGTTTCACCGTATTGGCCAGGATGGTCTCAAACTCCTGACCTCATGATCTGCCCGCCTCAGACTCCCAAAGTGTTGGGATGAGAGGCGTGAGCCACCACGCCCAGCCTACACTTTCTTTTTTTAATTTTAAAACCATTTTTTAATTATTTAAAAAATTTTAAATTAAAAATATGGAAGCTTTCATGAATTTGCATGTCATCCTTGCACAGGAGCCATGCTAATCTTCTCTGTATCGTTCCAATTTTTATACATGTGCTGCCAAAGCAAGCACCGATAAATCACTTTCCTAAACCACACAGTTAAGTGTACTTTGAAATTACCTTTGTTCTTGCATTGAGTTCAGAAAAACTCTGCTGGAATGGTCATTTAAGCTCAGAAAATACATCTGTTGCAAATGGAGAATGGAGATCTTGCTTTTTGTTTTCAGTTTTGACAGCATGGGAGGTACATAAAGTAATTTCATATTACTTGTGATTGAGACATGAGTCATCTAAATGACTTTACCATAAGTTTTGAATATTAGCACTGTTTTGCCTCATAATTTTAGGTTGAATTTATTAAGAAACATTATCAAGTCTGTAGCAAAAGCTAATTCCAAAGTAATTAACAGTGGTTGTGGGCAGTTCTTCTATTTGAAAAAAACTTCAAACCTAGCCCCAAGCTCAAAAGATTGCAAAAAAATCTTACCATTGCTGAACCATTGACTGCTGTGTAGGGGGCAAGTCAGGATATTCACACAATTCCTCAGTTCCCACTAAAGACTCAATATTGATTCCTTGAACAATGCACAACTGAGCAGAATCAGCAACCCATGTTGATTCACCAGGACCCAAGGAAAATCACTCCACATCATTTGTGTTAATTGATTATTGTCACTCCCATTGTCCTCAACTCGGACAGCAACCCTCCATGGCAAAGGCTAATACTAATTTTAAGCAGTTTGTTTCTTCTGGACACATTTCTCCAGCAACCAAACATGATTTAATTAACTAGCCATTAGTAAATGGATTTCCTTGATTAGTTAACAAATGAGCCAGTTGGGGTACTTATCTGCAAAAAGGTTGAAGACTTTTTTTTTCATTTTTTTATTTTTGTGAAGACATTTTGCTGACATGAGATATTTCATTTTAAATTTTCTATTTTTTCCTGACTCTTGCTTTCCTGTGAGTTGGAAATCTTGTGATGAGTACTTCTGGTAATGTCAGCATATATTCTTTCAGCACGACTATAATGTCGTTGTACAATGTTTTGCCGTCTAATTTAATCAGAATGATCCACACTCCACTGCGCCTTAGAAGTATGACAGTGACATTTACTTTTCTTTTCTGTTTTGACATGATGGGTATAGACTGGTAATAAAAAAATAAAACATCATAGGTACAGTGACACATGAGACACTTGAAACACTGCCAAGTGATAACTGTGTCACTGTGATGTGTGGCGTGCCAAGTCACATTGCGAAGCAGTGACAGCACCCTATAGTGTCTCTATCACAACTACTCAATCTGCCATTGGAACACAAAAGTAGCCATGGACAATGTGCAAATGAATAAATGTGGCTGTGTTCCAAAAAAACATTATTTATGGACACTGAAATTTGAAATTCATGTCATTTTCATGCATCATGAAATATTATTTTTCTTTTCCTTTGTTTCAACTATTAGAATATGTAAAAAAAAAAAATTTAGCTTGAAGGACCTGTTAAAAACAGATGGCAGGCCATAATTTGGTAAATGGAAGATTGTTTCAAGATGAAGCCTAGAAAATAGCCACTGGGCCAGGCATGGTGGCTCATGCCTGTAATCCCAGCACTTTGGGAGACTAAGGCAGCAAAATTGCTTGAACCCAGGGGGCGGAGGTGGCAGTGAGCCGGGATAAAGCCACTGCACTCTTCTCAAAAAAAAAAAACAACCGCTGCAACTCTCAGTTATTTGTTGAACTCAGAGGAAGCAGTTGGACAATGTGAGAAAAACTGCAGATATAAGTGGATCGAGTGGTGAACTGAAGGTGAGAGAACGAATATGGAAAGTATAAGCCATCTTTTTGCAAAATATGGCTCTAAAATGGAGGAAAGAAATGATGTAATTTAAGAGAAGACTATTGGTTAAAATAGGTGCAACTTGATCATGAGCACTTAAATCTCCATTTCTTCTTTCTTCTTTAATAAGGAAAATAATAGCTATCTTGATGTTTCTTAGAACAGTCAAATGAGATAAAGTATGTTTTAAAGGCACCAGCATGATGCCTAGCATATAGTAGGTTCTCAAGAGTTAATTAATAAATATTCTTGTATACTTCTTATTTGCTTCGTGAAAAACAAGAGTTTATTGCTTCCCATGTAGCTTTGTTATTTAGTTCTTGAACTATTTTTTTTAAAATCAAGGTTGTATTGCCTTAGTGAGGTGCTTTGAAAGTTGTTAAATAAATCAGAAGTTAACTGATTGGTCAGGATACTATATTACAATTTTAATAATTTGGATTTTGTAACTTCCCCAACTTTCCGCCTGCTAGACTGAATTCTAATCTTTTTAGTCTGTCTTCACATGGGAACCACTTCATCCTTTCTGTCATTTTCATTGCCTTTTTAAAATCATACTAAAATTAGACAAATAATTATACAAATGAATCATACAAATCATACACTGGTTTGGTATATTAGTGGGCTTATATTTATTTTTATTACTTTTTTAATATAACTTTTTTTCTGTAAGTCATACCTAGAGTTACCACATGACCCAGAAATTCCACTCCTAGGTATATACCCCAAGAGAAGTAAAAACATATGCCCATGCAGAAACCTGTGTGTGAGTGTTCACAGCAGCCTTATCATAATAGCCCCAAAGTGGAAATAACCTAAATATTCAGCAACTGATGAATAGATAAATAAAATGTGTATATCTATACGGTGGAATTTCATTTGGCCATAAGAATACGTGAGGTACTGATACAGGCTACAGAATGAATAAAACTTGAAAATATTTTGCTAAGCTTTAGAAGCTCATCACAAAGACCACTTATTGAATGATTCCATTTACATGAAATGTCCAGAATAGACAAAATGATAAGGACAGGAAGTAGGTTATTGGTTGCCTAGGACTTGGGGGTGAGGATTAGGGGAGAAATACCTATTGGAGTTTCACTGTGGGTCGATGCTTTATATTCTGTGTCTGATAATCTGGTATCTGGAGTCCCTGTGGATGTGTCTTTTGAATGTTGTTTTGCTAGAGGGATATTTTCTCCTCCTGCATCTGTCTGTATTTGACTGTGTGGAGGACTCTGTATTTGAGATTTTATTGTCAGAAATAATTTGAAGCCTAGATGGATGTTACATTTTTTCAAAAAAGAATTTTGCTCATTTTTTTCAGGCACTCGGGGATGCCAGCAATCAGGTATCACCGTTTTTTGTTTGTTTGTTTTTTGAGCAGGAATGAAAGTTTATTAAACAGCTTTAGAGCAGGAATGAACAGAAAGTAAAGTACACTTGGAAGAGGGCCAAGCGGACATCTTGGAGTTCAAGCGCAATCAGGTATCATCAATCCTAGGCTAGAGGTTTTCTGGGCTACCTGAAAAATTTGAATGCCACTGGGTAGCAGACCGCAAGGGCTGGTTTACTTCCACTTCACCTCTGGTTCCTGAGTACAGTCAGTGCCGTGTCAAGCCACAGTGGAGCCCGAGGCAAAAGAAACATCAGTAATACTGATCTTGTCTTCATTTAACATTTTGATATTTTGTTCATCATGGATTTTTTTCATTAATTTTGATCTTTAAAAATAGTGCATTAATACTTATCTGGATTACTGAGGTTTTTTTTGGTCCTCCTAAATTTTGTGGACATGGTGAGTACTTCACTGACCTCACACTACTTCCAGCCTTGGTATCTGCCTTGGGATTTGTACACCCTAGGCAGTTTGAAGAGAACAGTTGTGGTTCCCTCCAACTTCCTATAAAATCCCATGAAGGTTTCCTCCTTTATGATACCATTTATAATTAACTATAAGACTTCCACAGGATTGGAGGCCAATACATCACATTCAGTAGGCTTATCAGACTACTTTTCATCCTCAAAGTAATGGATTAATAGAAAATTGGAAGGAATAAAACCACGTGCTCATGCCTGTAAATCCCAGCACTTTGGGAAGCTGAGGCGGGCGGATCACCTGAGGTAAAATTATTTTAGAAGCTAATACAACTTATAATATTGATATTAACAATCAAATATATTGGGATATTGAACTAAATTCCCTTCAGCATATTATCCCTATGGAGCAGGATTGGCCTGAAGCATTATTTTGACTTCAGCAACAATAATTATAATCACTCAACAGATACACACTACAAAGTACACACTGCTACAGATTAAGTAGGCAAATGACTTGCTGTAAAGTTAATTCAAATATATGAGAAAGTGTATGCTAGAATTTTTGGTCGGTTCAGCCATCTGTAGAAGTCCAAACCAACTGGTTATTAAAAATGTGTGGAATCTATATATACACTTTGATAATCTATTTGGTTATATGATATTCCAAGACAAGTGGTAGCTCTCCAACTAGGAGTCATCATTTTGTCACGAGAAGGCCTTGATCACGGATCAGGAACGTAGACCACACTGTGGATTGTTTTATGACTATTTTCTGAGGCGGAAACTCCCTCCCACACACACAGGGCGGTGGTGGTGCTGGAGTTACAAGAAAGATAATTAATGTAGCAAATTCTAAAAAACGACAAAGATTAGGATCAAAGGATGGTTGTGTGGATTAGACTTGGTCAGAAGGTTCACCTCTTTTTCTGTAGCAGTGAGAGAAGTGACCCTTTATACAGGGTTGAGAAGCAAATGCATGCAATGAGATGAAGGCCTGATTTTTCTCTCTGGAAGCTTAGGCAGTATAGTAATCCCTTCGTCCAAAGTTTCACTTTCAGCAGTTTCAGTTACCAGTGGTCAACCATGGTCCAAAAATATTAAATAGAAAAATCCAGAAATAAATAATTCGTAAGTTTTAAATTGCACGCTGTTCTGAGCTGCGTGATGAAATCTTGCACTGGCCCACTCCACTCCCTCCACCTGAGACGTGAATCCTCCCGTCCAGTATATCACACTGTATACACCACCCGTCCTTCAGTCGCTTAGCAGCCACCTCGTTATCAAACCACAGTCCTGGTATTCAAGTAACCTTATTTTACTGAATAATGACTCAAATGCAAGTCTTGATGCTGGCAATTCGGACATACCAAAGAAAAGCCTAAGTGGCTTTCTTTAAGGGAAAGGTGAAAGTTCTCAACAAGAAAAGAAAAAGTTGCATGTTGAGGTTGCTGAGATCCATGGTAAGAACGAATCTCCTATCTGTGAAGTTGTGATAAAGGAAAAAGAAATTCATGCTAGTTTTGCTGTCGCACTACACATGGCAAAAGTTATGGTCACAGTGCGTTGATAAGTGCTTAGTTAAGGTGGAAAAGGCATTACATTTTTGTTTGCAAGACACGAACAGAAAACATGTTCCCAACTGACAGCCATGTGTTGCACCAGACTAACTTTATCATAGGTCTGCATGTATAAGAAAAGGCATAGTACACATAGGGTTTGGTACTACCCATAGTTTCAGGCATTCACCGGGGATCTTGGAACATATCCCCTGAGGATAAGGGAGAACTACTTACTGGAAAGGAAAGGAGAAAGAAACTTAACCAGAATAGGCAAATGTATATAAACCTATAGGGGATTGTAAACTGAAGGAACTAATGCCTGATGGTCTCTATTTCCTCTGTGAAAAATAAAACAATATGATCAGCTAAGAAAATGTAGTGAAGGTTTGAAATAGCTACTGAGGAGGACACAGAGAACTGTGTAGCAGAATTGTCGGGTAGTATTTAGGCCTGCAAATATATACCCTAATTTGCACCAATCCACACAACTGGATAGATTTCTCAAGCAGGATTCAGTCCATGTATAGGACTAATAGGTGTTTCTGTAATGGATGTAAAAGGAACACCAGGATGTAAAGGAGTTAAAGGTGTTAGTAAGGGTATGGTTGAAACCTGTGACTCATTTCAAAGTACACAATCTATGCAGATTTTTCACAAAAAACACATTCAGCAACTTAAGAACAGAGACTCTTCCTTTCCGGGGCCTAGGATTACTCCTTATACTCAGAAGATATTCAGATATTTTTGAATGAATGAATGAATTAATAAACAAAAATCTGACTTTGCTAAGGATTTCTGAATGTAAGTATTAGGTTTACTTTGTGATGAATATGTTATTTATTTAGAGAATCAGAATTCTGTATCAAGAGCCACATTCCTATAATTTACTTACACTAAAATGACTAGACCAATGCCAAATTCAGTCTGGAACACAAAAGTTTATTAGAATAAAAATACACATACAGTATCAACACTAAAATTATTTCACATCGCATATAGGTTTTACCTCCATTAGTTTTTTTTAATGCTTATAAAGTCTATGCTGTAAATAATTTGCACATTTGTAAACAAATCTTAGATTACCAAAGATGCAGTGTATCTATCAGATATTGAATATCAAAACTTAAGGATGGGAACTGATAGCGAAATCCAATTACACTAAACATTCCTGTAAATTTTTGGAAAGAGAGGAAAAGATTAAAATAATTCACTTGATATGAGGTAAGATGTATATGAAAAGGTTTTTAGTAGCATATATCACAATGTTGAGATGAGAATATTAAAAACATTCATGGAAAATTCACTTTGATGTTTTGCATAGTCTAGGTTATTTTTTAAAAAACAAAAAATTAAAAATTACCCAAATTCCTTATTAGAAAGAGACAATTACCTGGTTCTACTTAGGATCCGTGTATGTTCTAAGTCTTTCTCTCCTTTATAAAAAAAAGAGATTATCTGATTCTATTTAGGATCTGTGTACATTCTAAGTCTTTCTCTCATTTAGAGAAAAACATTCTCAAGTCTATAGAAAAGGAAAAAAAAATTAAGATTAGGACCAACATTTCAAGCTGCCTTTTGGAAAGAAAATTAAAAACAGAGGTAGATGGTTAATTATTAGTGGCCAAGTTACTCAGGTGACTAATTTTTGTCTTGGTACACATTCACCAAAATTTTATACTTGAAGCCAAATAGTAAATAACTTTAGGAGTAGAGAGTAATACCTAGCAGAAGTTATTTTCTTTATGTCAAAGAAAAGTAATAGAAGCAAACCAGGCTTACGACCCCTGTTAAGGAGATGATTGTTTAAAGCACTACAGTTCATGCACTTTTCAAAGCAGGATAATGAACCTTGCCCCTAAGCTTCTTAGGTGTATCTGAGGCCAGCCACAAGCTCCATCAGGCCTGTTCAGTCCAAGTAGGACTGCAGGGTGCCTCGGCGCCGGACATCGCAGGTCCAGCAGTGGAAGCCTCCTCCCAGGGAATTGGCATTACGAATGTTAACTTTAATGGTAGTGATACCTGCATTGAAAGAGAGATGAGGTCAGTTAGATGGACTAACATGAAGATTCTCCTAGAGAAAGTAGGCCTACAGATTTGGAGGAATCTTGTGGTTCTAATCCTTAAGGATACCCAATCCAGAATAGTCTTTTCTTTTCCAATTTTATTTTCACCAACTATATTTCATCTGCTAATATAAAATCTTCTCCAAAAAGTCAACAGAGAACTCTGAAGTTTTATTTTATTGACTATTCACAAGTCAATAGACTGAGCAGGTAGACCTATCAAGTGTTCAAAATGGTCAAGTACTAAAATCTCAAGGCCTTTTAGAATTACACGTTAACTACTTTGTCAGACTGTTTCTAATTTTACCATGTTAATTTAATAGGCAAAGCAAAATTTAGCTGACCTGAAAAGTTGACTTTACATATTCACATATAAGGAGAGTTTACTGAGACAGATTAACTTCACCAGGCCACCATAAGGAAACAATGGAACACAGCTGGTGTTTTAATATCTGGGTTTGTATGGTTATACAGGTACCAAAGCAAATCCAGCAATCAGTTTAATCTGGTACCATCTGTAATAACAAGGCTATGATGTGCGTGGCCTATTTAACCAATGGTATTTAGGAAGAATCTGTTGTGTTAGACATAGTGGGGTTTTAAAAAGAAAATCTATTCTTCTTCCTCAAGAAGCCAATTATTTTGAGAGGAGGATAGGCTACAAAGTCACTAAAGGTCCATTGGTATAGCCAGGGAGAGGAAGGTGGCATGAGCCATTCAGAAAGACTTTCCTAGTCGGGCATGGTGGCTCACACCCATAATCCCAACGCTATGGGAGGCAGAGGTGGGTGGATCACTTGAGGTCGGAGTTCGAGACCAGCCTGGCCGAGTCACTCTCTACTAAAAATACAAAATTAGCCAGGCATGGTGGTGCATGCCTGTAATCCCAGCTACTCAGGAGGCTGAGGCAAGAGAATCGCTTGAACCCAGGAAGTGTAGGTTGCAGTGAGTCGAGGTCGTGCCACTGCACTACAGCCTGGGTGACACGGCTCTGTCTCAAAACACACACACACACACACATATACACACACACACACACACACACACACATCTTTATAACAGCTCATATGAAAATCCTTTCCTTCAACATTTTTCTCAATAATACTAGAATCACTGGTCTAAATTTTGAATATCAGGATAAGTAAACTCCTACTTAAGTAAAGCCCAGTCCTGCTCTTCAGTTCAAAACTGAATGATTTACTGACACACTTTCTTGCGTTTCACTACTTTGTTAACTATGCTTATTACACATAAAAGTCACTTCTGCATCTGTACACTTATGAGTCCTTTAAAATATATGATGACAGGACACTTTTAAAGGACCCACAATGATTTCTTATTTGAAGAAGGGCTGGCCAAGCTATCTGCTCACCTGCAAAGGGGTGGTTTTCCACACATGGGCACCAGGAGGCTGGCTAAGTCACATAAGATTTATAAACTTATTGCTAAGGGGGTGTCTCAGGAGTTCAGGATGCATCTCCAACTTCTGGGGGCTACGTGTGTTGAAAATAAAAATACTGACTTTCTGTGAAATAATAACTTGGTGCCTCTAAAAGGAATCAAAATTGAATTAGATAAACCATTTATCAAACCTAGCATGTCATTTCTTTAGTTCTTCTCCTTTAACATTTTCATGTATGACAACATGTTTCATTTGTTGTACATACCCAGCTTTTCAAACATCTTTTGAGTTGGAACTTCATTGGCATCCACCATAACACGTTTTTCATCTAGCATTAAGACATTCATGGAAAGCCATTTGGATGACATCCAGAGTGGATGATCTAAAAACAGCAACAACTGTTAAACCACGTCTGCTATGATTTTGGTTTAAAGCAAGGATTTACAAGTGAAGAATATTAAAGTGACAGCTCAATTCTTTCAGTAGTTCACTTTCCATGTGAACGCTTATTTTAATCTTAAAACAATTTATCTATAAATGGTATGAATCAATCTGTACTCATTACACATTTGAATTTCACCCTGTTTTCTTTTAAAAGTCGTATCTTGGCTGGGCATGGTATAATCCTAGCACTTTGGGAGGCTGAGGCAGGAGGATTCCTTGAGCCTAGGAGTTTGAGACTATTGCCCAGAGATGGTGTCTCACTGGGGAACACAGCAAGATATCATCTCTACAAACAAACAAACAAACAAAAAATAACTTGCTGGGCATAGTGGCCTGCACTTATAGCCCCAGCTACTTAGAAAGCTGAAGTGGAAAGATCACTTGAGCCCAGGAGTCTGAGGCTGCAGTGAGCTGTGAATGCACAACTGCACTTAAGCCTGGGCGACAGAGCAAGACACTGTCTCAAAAAAAAAAAAAAAAGTCATATCTTGCTTTATGTGATGTTGTCTTATTCTGTCTTCTCCTCACTTCATTTTCTATGGAAGAAAAAGTTGCAAACACAAGTCCCAGCCTTTTTCTGATGCTCATAGTCCCAAGCACCACTTTACACCTTACTGAGGAAACACATTCTCTAAGCTGCTAACATCGGGCTCCTCTCTATAGGCAAAAGATCCTTGGTCACTAAAGTCATTATTTTAGTCTATCAGTGTATGAAAGTAAACATACCGTCTGGGATGATTGGTGTTGGAGGAGTAATGATAGTCCATCCTGCTTTCTTGAAAAGATCAATCTGTAAGACCGAAAAAACCCCCCAAAACTGTTAAATTCACATATACTATTATTATTCTTAGTCTCTAATAACCCTAATAATTCTTTTTGAGAAGCTGTCTTCTCAGCTTCCAAAATAAAGAAATTAAAATTTCTAAACATTTGGGTGATTTTGTCTAAATCCTAATTAAAAATGTACATAAAATCCCCAGATTAAAGTTAAAAAGTAACAGAAATATTGAAGCTTTTAAAGACAGTCTTATACTTTTCTCTGGTTTCAGAGTCTTAAAAAACCAAAGATACTTTTCTTAGAAATTCTCATTTTAAAAATTGAAAAATTTCCTATTTAGTTACAAGAAAACAAAAATGTGACTACGTCAAACCCACAGTCCTTCTACTTCTTGTCCATCATTTTGTATCTAGGACCATGGTATAAAGACAGATGTTAGCTATGCATTCTCAAAGAACCATATTGTCCTTAGTGACCTTTTGCAACTCAGCCATCCCTGTGTTCACATAACCACTAACTACATGAATAAATGATAATAAAATGAAATGAATAAGTAGTCATGGTCATCGGGTCTAAAAATAAAAAACAGAAATGAACAGTGACACAGCATAACAGTGGTTTTTAAAAGTTGTACTGCAATCTTGCAAATAACAGAAAATCACTCATCACCTAACTAGAAGTAGGCGGCTGTGGACAGAAAGTAGGAGGCTGCAGGTGAAAGGGATAGACCAGCTGCAGTTCAGTGGCTCTGCTTCTCCCTACAAAGCAGGGCTGGCCAAAGGGAGCCTAACCCACTGTAGAGGGAAGACCACCACTGTCCAGTGGCATTGCCCTGCCCATGCAAGGATCATCTTGTCTAAAATTTGCTGCTGTGGAACCACTGTTGCAAGTTATGAGATAATGTCACCCTGTTTGATAACAATACACACATATGCACAAATCTGAGACTTTGACAACAGCAAGCAGCCAAAGTCTGATGATCCCATACTAATTATTGTGTCAACTACGTATATTTCTGCATGGTGGACATCTTGTAATAAACCATAAGGAATCCAATGTTTGATCATAATAATGTTGAGCCCTGCTGAATCTGTCATTCAGAACCATTAGGAACCATGGAAGTGCTTAAAATAAAAGTGTCAATGATTTTAGTTACTAGATTCTGTTGCTTTTCCAGAGTCCCGAGAAATCTCTTACCTGGTGACATGGTCGGTCAGGGTTGGAAAGCACAGTACCAGGTCCAATGATGTTGAAGGTAGCATCAATATGCATGGGATTGGGATCTTTAAAGGAGATGATATGTACTCTGTAATCTGGAGCAAGATGCCTACGCATCCATTCAATGCCTAGGTAGTTTGTAACCTGAAAACAAAAGAAAGACATACAATCAATAAATATTTGGTTCTACGTCTAGAAAACTAAAAATATTCAAGGTGAAAAAAATTTAGGATGAAAATATTTTAATTTGGAAGTAAAGAATACAATAATATAGTGTGAAATTTCAGAGGCAGCCTGCATTTACCTGGCTTCTCTGTGCAAAAATATCTTTTCCAGCTCGAATGAAGTCAGCAGCATCAAAGCATGGCTCAAACTCAGTTGTCACAAATTTTCCCTGAGCAGCCAATTTGTGTCTGTCTTCTACAGAGTGGATGGGATAATCCTAATTGGAACAAGAATGAACACAAACAATGCATTGGATCATGAGAAAACTATTTAAAAGGCATACAGTACTAAGAAAATTAGTTTAACATCATTTTCCAAAATATTACTACTCAGTTCTAGACTAAAACATGCCTGGGAAAGAAGCGGGTCCATGATAAATAAACCAAAACAACAATAAAACAACAAACTAGCATTACAGTAATTTCCTGATACAATAGTCCTCCTTTACCCATGATTTCACTTTCCATGGTTTCAGTTACCTGCAGTCAACTGTTGTCCCAAAACATTATTTTAAGAGAAACAGACCACATTCACCTAACTTTAAGTATATTTATATAATTGTTCCATTTTCTTATTCATTATTGTTGTTAGTCTTACTGTGCCTAATTTGTAAATTCAACTTCATCATAGGTATGTATATATGTATAGGAAAAAACAAAATATATAGAGTTCAGTATCAGCATCCACTGAGAGTCTGGAACGTGTCCCCTAAGGATGAGGGGGCACGATGTACTTAGAAAAAAATGGTACATGCCAGGTGAGATGGCTCATGCCTGTAATCCCAGCACTTTGGGAGGCCAAAGTGAGCAGATCACCTGAGGTCAGGAGTTCGAGACCAGCCTGACCAACATGGTGAAATCCCGTTTCTACTAAAAATACAAAAATTAGTCAGGCATAGTGGCATGTACCTGTCATCAGAGCTACCCAGGAGGCTGAGGCAGGAGAATTGCTGGAACCTGGGAGGTAGAGGCTGCAGTGAGCTGAGATCATGCCACTGCACTCCAGTCTGGGCAACAGAGCAAGGCTCTGTCTCCAAAAAAAAAAAAAAAAAAAAAAAAGTGATACAGAGGCAGTAACTGATTCTGAGAATATTCCATGACCCGTACGGAAAGTAAACAGGATGAAGTCATTCTGTTCTTTTAGAAAAGGAATTTGGTCCCGAGCCTAACTCATACCATAAAATGAGATGCCATGTTTCCCCTGCCAAATTTGATTGGGAGTGGCCAAACTAATTCATTATTTCTGTCTTTAAACCCAGAAGCTATTTTGATTTTCAGTTTTTTTTCTATAAAAGATCAAATGGTAACTGATTTAATAAGGGACATACATTTCATTTTACTGTGAATTTGGACTGTAGACCAGGTTCTTTTTCTAGAAGAAGAAAAGTGAACTTCAGTCTAGTGACTTTTCTGGTTCCACTAATGAATAGTGGTACACCTGTAGGCAAGTTTTTCCCCCTCTAATGGAATGATACCACAGTATCATTAGGGTTGTTGTGAAAAACAAACAGGATTGAGGATGTAAATAAAGGGTTTAACCCAGGACCCAGAAGAAGGTAAGCACCAAAAAGTGTTAGCAATTATTATTACTATCATAGGATCATTTACTCTTATCGTATTCATCATAAAATAATCACTTCTTAAAAATAAGATGATGTTTTCTCTTTCTAAAATGCATAATATGTAAAAGGTATCAGAGAATCTCTATCTTACTCTTTGTAGATCAGTTAGAAAAGTTAGTAATAAGCTAGCCTATTATTAGGGACTCACCCGGTCATAAAGCTCATCAGCCATTGTGGGCTTAGGAGCTGTTGTCCACTTGGCGCCACGGTGGAAGTAGTCTTTGATAATTGACCTGTACGCTCGGTACTCAAAGAAGCGTGAACGCCATGCCATGGGAGCCTCGATAATCTCATTGCCCACAACTATCAGGATGTCTCGAGGCATTGCACTGTATAAACCTGTCAGACCAAAAAATTCCATGACAACTTCAGCAGTGTTAATTTCCAAGACAAAAAAGGTCTATATAGGGCTAGGCGCAGTGGTTCATGCCTGTAATCCCAGCACTTTGGGAGGCCAAGATGGGCGGATCACTTGATCCTGACCGGGCTGGTCAGGAGTTCAAGAGCTGCCTGGCCAACATGGTCAAGCCCCGTCTCTACTAAAAGAATACAAAAAAAAATTAGCCAGGCATGATGGCATGTGCCTGTAATCCTAGCTACTCGGGAGACTGAGGCAGGAGAATCACTTGAACCAGGAGGCCAAGGCTGCAGTGAGCAGAGATTGTACCACTGCACTCCAGCCTGGGCAACAGAGTGAGATTCTGTCTCAAAAAAAAAAAAAGTCTATATAATATGACCTCTTCTTTTGGTTAAAAAAACTAGTAAAAATACATGTGTATATGTATATATGAAAATGGCAAAAAATTTGAATAATACATACTAGATTGTTCACATGAATTCTGTGTGGTGGTAAGGAAGCCAAGAAAAAAAAAAAAGAAAAAAAGTGAAGGAATAAAGTCTTTGTACAAAGAGATGTTGAACCACCAAGCTTTCACCATTTGTAAGCTCCTTTCTTGCTATACCGAAACAGAGCTCTTAAAGGACCATCAGCATCACAAGATAAACACTGAGCCAAGGATCAATCTAAAACTAGAAATTAGAACAGTGACCTAAGGCACAAGAACAGTCATGCAGCAATGTCAGTTAAAAATAAAATGGAAATGTTTCTATTCCCCTTTTAATTTCTGTTCTTGAGGAAAATTAAATGAATCCACTGTTCTTATGTAAGGAAATGACTATAAAGTTTAGGAAAATTTGTTATTTCACGGAGATTCCACTAGATGGAATGGAGTTTGGAATGTATACATCTTAATCATATCAACATGGACCAAACCATTCCTAAATAAATCTTTAAAGTTTTCAAGAACTAGCAAAGCAAAGGACTCTCCAAGAAATTTTTTGGAGCTTTCCCCCTACACATTAAGAAAGACACTGAAAATTCAGACACTGGCAGTTTAGTTATCTGACATCACTTACCCGTAGACTCAAAATCAGGAGTTTTATACTTCAATGACCAGTCAATGGGGTCAGGCCTCCTCACTGTCACTCCTTCCATTTTTAAAATATTGCACATTTCTTCAATTTCAGTAACAGCCTTTTTCAAATGATCTTTGGGAAAATAATGCCCTCCATGCTTCTGGTAAAATGGCCAGTACTTTTCATATGTGTTGGCCTGGAAGTAGAAGCAAATAAACCCAATACTTACAGGAGAAAAATACAGCTCATGATAGGTTTATAGGCAGTAAACAGCTCTTTGTATAAGGTATTGGAATTGAGACTCCAACCACGCCACGTTCAGTGCTGATTCCTAGCATTGAGCACAGATGCTCTCTGGGCAGACACTCAGTATCTGTTGAATGAAGAACTCTAAAACATCTTGATGTTTTGAGGTCTTTTGCTCCTTCTGCCTGAGATTTCATGCCCAACCACTAACAGCATGTTTACCTTCAGACAGGCTTGGAATCCTCTTGGCCAGTTTTTTTTTTTGCCACACTTTGCAGACAAAACAGGACATAGCACTTCTACCAGAGAGCCTCAATAAAACGGAACAAGAGAACACACAAACTAGCATAAGAGAATAAAAGCACTTATACTAAGCCAAAACCATGGGTTATCCATGCATCTCAGAATTCTGTCTGGAAAATAGCACCTCAAGATATTTTGTGAAGGGAAAAAAAGATATTTAGACCCTGTTAAGATCAGGAATATACTTTCAAATATGCTTTATTTATCTTTAAACCCCATCATTGGTCAGGCATGGTGGCTCAGCCTGTAATCCCAGCACTTTGGGAGGCCGAGGCGGGCAGATAGCTTGAGGTCAGGAGTTCGAGACCAGCCTGGCCAATATGGCGAAATCCCATTTCTACTAAAAATTCAAAAATTAGCCAGGCCTGGTGGCATGTGCCTATAGTCACAGCTACTTCGGAGGCCAAGGCAGGAGAACTGCTTGAACACAGGAGGCAGAGGTTGCAGTGAGCTGAGATCGTGCCACAGCACTCCAGCCTGGGCAATAGAGCGAGACTCTGTCTCAAAAAAAGAAAGGAAAAGAAAAGAAAAGAAAGAAGGAAGGAAGGAAAGAAAAGGAAAGAAGGAAGGAAAGAAAGAAAGGAAGGAAAAGAAAAGAAAAGACAGACAGACAACAAAAAAACCATTATTGATTTTCCCGTTCAACAGAATTAACACTTGCCAAAATTGTGTAACAGTGAAAATATGCCTTTGGTAATTCCCTGTCAAAATGCCTCACACCAACCACACCTCTCCTTTTTCTAATCCATTCAGCTCTTACATCTTTTCGAGTCTTTTTGTCATAGAAGAAAGTGATATGATAAGCAAATTCACAAATTTTTAATAACTGAAAAAAAAATTTAGAAAGTTTCCAGGGCTATATGTATTTTAGAAGACTACCAAAGAGAAAACATTTGAATGCTTTAAAATGGCTCAATCAGTTTGCTAAAAATTATTGTTGAATAGGGTAGGTGCAACAGCTCTAAAATATTGTTTTGTTTTGTTTTGTTTGAGACGGCGTCTCACTCTGTTGCCCAGGCAGGAGTGCAGTGGTACTACACCCTCAGCTCACTGCACCCTCCGCCTCCCACCAGGTTCAAATGTTTCTCCTGCCTCAGCTTCCTGAGTAGCTGGGATTACAGGCGCAGGCCACCACACCCGGCTAATTTTTTGTATTTTTAGTAGAGACAGGGTTTCACCATGTTGGCCAGGCTGGTCTTGAACTCCTGACCTCGTGATCCACCTGCCTGAGCCTCCCAAAGCGCTGGGATTACAGGCATGAGCCACTGTGCCCGGCCAAAATATTGGTTTTCAAACATGTAAAAATCTAGACATATTCTGCATTCAGATTGTTTTCCAAATGTCTAAGTTCTCAGTCAATTTGCATAAATACATTGGGAAATGTACATGATGCATCTTCCCATTTTTCAAGCTACAGGAAGCAGAACTCCAATCAGAGAATCCAGACTCTAAGAAAAAGACTTGAACCTTCATCAAAAGATTAGCAACGCAATGTACATTGATATATTTTAAGTTTAAAAATGTTTTAAATGGCCGGGCGCGGTGGCTCAAGCCTGTAATCCCAGCACTTTGGGAGGCCGAGACGGGCGGATCACGAGGTCAGGAGATCGAGACCATCCTGGCTAACACGGTGAAACCCCGTCTCTACTAAAAAATACAAAAAACTAGCCGGGCGCGGTGGCGGGCGCCTGTAGTCCCAACTACTCGGGAGGCTGAGGCAGGAGAATGGCGTGAACCCGGGAGGCGGAGCTTGCAGTGAGCTGAGATCCGGCCACTGCACTCCAGCCTGGGCGACAGAGCCAGACTCCGTCTCAAAAAAAAAAAAAAAAAAAAAAAAAGTTTTAAATGTTTTAAATTTTTGTTTAAAAATGTTTAAAGCAGGTATTTTTAAAATGTTTATTTATATAATTGATGAACTGACCAACTATTAGTCCTGACCATGTCAGATATGAGGGTCTCCACCATCAATCAGATAATTAGGGTTATCAATAAGTACTAGAAAGAAGGTGTAAAACTTGGTAATGGGCTCAAGTGTGTCAGAGTGTGTCTACTTTAGCTGGATATTCTCATTTGGTTTCCCAGCAATCCTATCAAAGAAACAGGGCAAGCTCTCATATGCTTATTTCACATGTAAGGAAAGAGGCTCTGGCTGGTCACATGCTTGCTAACTATCTGCACAAGCAGGACTAGAACTCAAGTTCTCTGACTGTTACTTGAAGAGTGTCCCTAATACATCATGGGACTTGCATGTTATACTGGTTTGAACACTTCTAACTAGATGGGCAAAAACTTTTAAGACTGGAATTGCTTGGCCGGGCGCGGTGGCTCAAGCCTGTAATCCCAGCACTTTGGGAGGCCGAGGCGGGTGGATCACGAGGTCAGGAGATCGAGACCATCCTGGCTAACATGGTGAAACCCCGTCTCTACTAAAAATACAAAAAACTAGCCGGGCGTGGTGGCGGGCGCCTGTAGTCCCAGCTACTCGGAGGCTGAGGCGGGAGAATGGCGTGAACCCGGGAGGCGGAGCTTGCAGTGAGCCGAGATCGCGCCACTGCACTCCAGCCCGGGTGACAGAGCGAGACTCCGTCTCAAAAAAAAAAAAAAGACTGGAATTGCTTAACAAGTTCAAACTGTCCCAATGGCTTTTACTCATCAAGACTGACCAAATGTCTAGATATTTAGCTCTTTAATGTCAAAGACAGTGTCTTTTCTAGATTTTGTGTCTCTACTTCCATTTTTATCTCAGTCTGATAAATATCAAATATATGAAAGTGGACCCATCTCTTTTAGTTCAACATCCAAGTTCACATCAGTTACACTGGAACCCAGATTGGTGAATAAGGAGTAAGCCAAGAAACAGGTCTTTAGAAAAACTGAATGATGCCAGTGAAACTCTTAGAGGCTGGTAAACAAACGTCCATAGGCAAATTTGGCCTGCTGCTTGTTTTTGTAAATAAAGTTTTATGGGAATGCAGGCACATTCATTTGTTTACATATTGTCTATGACTGCTTTTGCACTACAATGGCACAGCTGAGAGCTGAGTAGTTCAACAGAGACCGATGGTCTGCAAAGCCTAAATTACTTATTATCTGGTACAAAGATGAAGTTTGCTGACGCCTGGGGTCTGAATCATTAATTAGCTTTTACTAAGGTCTATAGGCAAACAGCAGGCTGAATTTCTGGCCTATGAAAAATGTTATCAGCATTAAACATTTTATAAGACCAAGCTACCCTTTCAAAAAACAAAATAAAAGCACTCCACTGTTTTCTACTCCTAGGAATTTCTGCAACAGCAACCAGAAAGAGGATAATAATGACTCTTTATATTCCTCTCAGATACACGCTGGTACTACTCATCCATTCACCACTTCCTCCTTCTCATGCCAGGCACATCTCCTACAATCCACTAGGGACAAGAAGCCTTTGAAAATTTAACACTGGGTTACAGGAGATGCAGAGTTACGCAGTCTCACTAGACTCATTCCAAAGTATCCTCCGTGACTATTTGTGCAGAGTGAAACTTGCTTTGATAAATTAAACTTTCCTGGGAGAAAAAGGTTATTTGAACAAATGTGAATTTTTCTTGTAGAGTTTATAATCTGGCAAAGGTTGGGCAAAATACAAATGATCAGGGCACAATACATTTTACAAGAGATAGCTAGAAATTGTTTACACTTCCTTTAAAACCCTGCTAAATGAGCTAGCAATCATTTACCAAGTTGTTTGCAAGATAATGAACACTATATTAGATGCTTAGCATATGATGTTTATAATAATCTGTTGCAAAGGTATGTCTGCATTCCTTGAACCTTTATACTCTTTCAAAGCCTAAAACCCTTTGCAACGGTTTGCCAAGTGAATTTTTAAATACTGTCTTTGGAAGGCTAAGAAATGACAACAGAAATGTATTTATCCAGCTGTAAGCTTATATTACACTAATCTTGATTAATCTTGTATTTTATAAAAGGTCCTTTATTAAGGGCTTTACTTTTAAAAAGACAAAAGCAAAGCAAAAAACATACTTGAGGCTGGGCACGGTGGCTCACCCCTGTAATCCCAGCACTTTGGGAGGCCAAGGCGGGCAGATCACGAGGTCAGGAGATAGAGACCATCCTGGCTAACATGGTGAAACCCTGTCTCTACTAAACATACAAAAAAGGCCGGGCGCGGTGGCTCACGCCTGTAATCCCAGCACTTTGGGAGGCCGAGGCGGGCGGATCACAAGGTCAGGAGATCGAGACCACAGTGAAACCCCGTCTCTACTAAAAATACAAAAAATTAGCCGGGCGCGGTGGCGGGCGCCTGTAGTCCCAGCTACTCAGGAGGCTGAGGCAGGAGAATGGCGTAAACCCAGGAGGCGGAGCTTGCAGTGAGCCGAGATCGCGCCACTGCACTCCAGCCTGGGCGACAGAGCGAGACTCCGTCTCAAAAAACAAAACAAAACAAAACAAAAAAAAAAACATACAAAAAAAAATTAGCCAGGTCTGGTGGTGGGCACCTGTAGTCCCAGCTACTCAGGAGGCTAAGGCAGGAGAATGGTGTGAACCTGGGAGGCGGAGCTTGCAGTGAGCCAAGATTGCGCCACTGCACTCCAGTCTGGGCGACAGAGCAAGACTCTGTCTCAAAAAAAAAAAAAAAAAAAAAAAAAAAAAAAATGATAGCAAATATTTACTATATTTTGCAGAACAAAAAGTCACAGAGCTTTAAAAAATTATGCTTCCTAACAATTATGTTCCACATTCCTTTCCTTAAAATTTCTCTAGTACTTATATCTTCCAACATCTTCTGCTCTGATTGCCTATAGACAGTTTACTACATTATTTTTTTTTTTATTATTCCTAAACTGATTAATATATGTCATTCTTCTTTACTACAAGGCACGGCCTTGCCTGCTAGGATCCATGCATATCTTGGATTTACTTTCTTGTCCCTCAAAACCAGGCTTAGCACATGGCATGAAACAGAAATAACCGTTATTTCCTGTCTAGAATCAAAGAGAGAAAGAGAAAGAGAGAAGAATAAACAAAGAAAAAGAACCAGACAAATGAATGAAATCAACACTGCTAATGTTATTGGTATATACAACTATTATACCCCCAAAGTACCTTTGGAATGTAATTGGCAAACTGGATCCATACAACTATAATAAGTTGTTGTTTTGTTCTTTAAAATACTTAACATGTAATCTTTTACCTTTAGATTAATCCTTAATCCTGTTAGGTAGATAGCAAACCTCTTAGTATCTTCATTTTACAGTGGCCCAGAAAGCTGTGGAATCTTGTACAAGGTCAAATAACTGATTAACCGAGACTAGCTATCAAGCTTTTATCAAATACCTAATTAATCCCAGACTCCTGACTTCAGCATAGTACATTTTCCACAAGCCCATGAAATGACAGTCTAAAGTCATAAATCAAGTGACAAAGAACTCAAAATTATGTCTGAGAATTCTGATTCTGTAAAATCACATGATATGAAAGTCTATCATTGTAAAGACAAGTAGAAGGATAAATTATTGCTTGGATTTAAATTTTAATTCCACCCAATTAAAATGGTTAGGGGATGGGACTTTTCAAGGAAAGACTTAAGAAGACTATGCCTTTTAAAAACATGTGGATGGTGTATAAATTAATCTTCTCACCAAATTCCAAATATCAGAACCAAAGACAATTTCAGAACAATTAGAAGTTATTACTTTTTCTATCTCCCTGTCTTCCTGGTCTAACTCAGGAGTCATTTTCTTCAAGAGGACTTCTTAACTGGCCAGAACTTGGTCACTTCTCTTTCCTTAGCTTTCCTGGCACTTCAACTGCCTTGTCAGTCAATTGGAATAAGATACTTGGTCTTCGTTTCTATGTGGACATCATATTTCTTCAAATAGAAAGGAAGATCTTTTACATTAATACCTCTAGAGCCCTGGTACATCATAGGCAATATTTCTGAAGACCACGAAAATGCTGTTACAGAACTTCTTTCCTCAGTCCACTTTACAAATAAAAGTGTAAATATTCAGGAAAAATTTAAGGACATTATAGATAGATTTGTAACCCATTATTAATAGGAGTCTAGGCTGTGTCTACAATGTGGATGGTGGTCCCTTAGATATGGGACCCTTATGCAGTACAGAACCTGAACACCGGCCCACAGAGGCCCTGGACATAAGAATATTACAGATGAAAACCACTAGGAGTTTTTGTTTGTTTGTTTTTGAGACGGAGTCTCGTTCTGTTGCCCAGGCTGGAGTGCAGTGGTGCAATCTCGGCTCACTGCCTCCCGGGTTCACGCCATTCTCCTGACTCAGCCTCCCGAGTAGCTGGGACTACAGGCGCCCGCCACCATGCCCAGCTAATTTTTGTATTTTTAGTGGAGATGGGCTTTCACCATGTTAGCTAGGATGTTCTCAATCTCCTGACCTTGTGATCCTCCCACCTCAGCCTCCCAAAGTGTTGGGATTACAGGCGTGAGCCACGGTGCCTGGCCACCACTAGGAGTTTTTAAAAAGGGAGATGTTACTTGTTGCCAGGGAAATTCTGGAACACTTTGTGAAAGGTGTCATTGAAGCTAGGTGGTAGTAGGTTTAAACTACCTAGTTTAAACAGACTAAAGGGCACAGGAAGATGGGTGGAAGAGACTTAGGTAGGGGCAAAGATGCAGGGCTTGTGAAGAAACAGTGAGTAGTCTAGTTTAGCTGCCTTATATGGTTGTCTTATAAAGTCTGCTGAAAACCAGGGTGGGATATTAGAGGAGAGAGGGACTTGACCAGAAATGAACACTGCTAATCTGCTGTACTAACAGATGAGTCAATAACTGGAATGGGGAATCCTGGAAATGCAGACAAGAGCCAGATTGGGAAGGATGTTGAATACCATGAGGACTTTATCCTGAGCAATTCGGGGGTGGGGGTGGGGAGGGGGTTGGCTAGCAAAGTAGAGGAGGAAAAGAAGCAGGATGAGAAACATGATCACATTTGAGTTTTAAAAAATCACTTGGATTGCAGCTGCAAGGTGGTTTGGTAAGAAGAGTGAGTAGCAGTGACCAGTTAGGAGTTAACTGCAATAGTCCAGACAGCAGATGAGCGCCCAACCATTAGGGAGAGGCAAAGCAGAGGGATGAGGCAAGATTCATTTTGACAAAAGCCTTGTTAAACCTTGGAGAATGGATGTGGAGGACGCCACATAAGGAGAAATCAAAGATGATTCTTTTGTGTTTTAGCTTGATTAAATAGGAATGCCAATAATTAAAAGGAAGGAATGAGAAGGGGTCCACTTTAGCAGGGTGGCTGGCAACTGAACTCCAGATGTGCCAAGTTTGAAGTCATGTGGCAATATCCCATAAGGAGTTTACCTTGTTGATCTGGAAGGAGTTCAATACAGAGATACGGACCAGAGAGGAGGTGGGAGGGGCAGCTGTGAGAATGGCTAAGAGAAGGGGGCTGAAAGTAATATTCTATTCAACCTTGGCATTACAGGCTGTGACGGAAGAAGATCTGAGGAAAAGAGAAAGAACTATTATTCCCAGAAAAGCTCTCTTAGATTCCAAGGGGAAGAGTTTCAGGAAAGAAGCAATTATCATTGGTGTAAACAGTGTCAAATACCACAGAGGTGTCAGGTAAGATAACTTAGAGTTAGTCACTGCATTGAGAGGTCTGAGAGTAAACTGAAGGGAAAGCAGTCAGAGGGTAGCAGCAGCAGGTGAGGAGGGAACGCACTTTCAGACATGTGAACAGCCTTTACCTTCACCTCGATGGTGAACGGCGGAACACAGGCATTTTCTGCTCTGCCCACTATCACTTCCTCTAAGGGGTCCCATTCGTTGTAAGAAGAGACAGGGCAGTCCTTGGGCAGAGGTTCAGTGGCCTTGTCGTCAGCTGCAAAGGAGTTCCGGGAGGAAGCCGTAGCTGCCTGGGTGCTCTGGAAAGTTCGCTGCACCCATCCCGTCAAGGTTCGTCCAAGCTTCCAAGAACAAAGAAAACATTATTGTATTGCATTGCTCTATCAGTACTTGCAGAGAGAAGGAAGTGGAGATGGGGTAAAAATCCAGCATAACATTGCCACTTAAACCCCTTTAGAAGAGCGTAAACCAAGATGTTAACAATGTGTAGGTGGGTAGTGGGATTGCAGATAATTTTTTAACCCTCTTGTTTATCTACAAATTGTCTTATCTATTAATTGCTGTAACTCTTTAAAACTCCTCAGAAGACCGTGTCCCCAGCGACCATACACTCCCATCTTTATCTCAGAATGCAATTCCTGCACTCAAGCTTTAAGCAACTCTTTTGCAGATGGGTCAATCCTCCTCTCAGAAAACCACAGACAGCTGCTCTAAAACTTCCCGCCAGTCCCAGCTGAGGATGGAACCTCCTTTTCCCTCAAGTATCAAAGGTTACCAATATTAGGCTTTTTATTTTATTTTATTTTATTTTATCTTTACAAATGAAAAGGTGGAAACATTTGTAAAGGACCGTATCTTTCAGAATAGCCAGCTTCAAATCAAATTTTTTTCATCTTTGACATACACTTCGCATTCTTTGGCACTTCAATTCTAAGAGTGAGCAACTGCCATCTGCTCCATTTTACAGATGGCCCACAGTATCCTAGCCAAGATCAGGATTAGCCCAGGCGTAAATTCAAACAACTAAAAAGGAGATCTAAAAACTTCAAAAGCCTTTAAAAAATGCATGGCCTATAAAATCTAGAGCAGGGAGGGTCCCTCAACCCCTGAGTAAACCTCAACCCCCCAAATCTCTATCCTGCTCTGTTAAAAGCCTTAGGAAGTGGGCAGGAGGGGAACTCGGGTGGAGGCAGAAGCAAGACGGAGAGTGGCAGCTGTTCAGGAACCAGTTGCTGGGGGGAAGCCAGAATGTCGGAGCGATTCCAGTCCTAGGAGCAAGGGTCTGCCGCCAGGGCAGCCGAAGGCGGGGAGCGCAGAAACTCTGCTTACAGGCTGCACTCGCCAGACTCCTCTCCAGACGTGGGACCGCATATTATACTTGGAGTGAATCTGGTCGCTCGCTCCCCGTCCCTGATTCCCACTTTGCTTGTCTCTTCTCCCCATCCATCCACCCCACACGCATTTTCCAGAAATCTCCCCCAACTCGATGCCCACTTAGGCTACTGAACCCCAATAACGCCACCCTTTTACTAAGAGGAGCCTCCGTCATCCCAGCCCCTTGCTCCGAGCGGGAAGCTTGGTGCAGCGCACCAAGGTCCGGTAGAGGACCGTGGGCCAGCAGGCCGCAGACGCGGAGACAGCAAGTGGACCCCAAGGGGTGGAGCCGCAACGCAAGTTCCCCCCGACCCGGGGACGCCGCCCAGCTCCTGGAGCCTGCAAAGGCTCTTGAAGCTGAGCTTCCCAGGGATACCAGAAGGGACACTCTCGTGCAATTCTGGCTGGGGAAAGCGAGGGAAGGCGGCGGCTCTGTGGAGGGAGCGAGCGGGTGCTCCACGCCACCCTCAAGACCGAGTGAGTCACGCAGCCGCCAGACGAGGCCGGTGGCGCACGCACCCGAGACCCGATGTAGTGCACCGCCTCGGCGCCGCGGCTCCCGCCGCGCAGACACCGCACCCGCAGCATCGCCCCGACCCGGCTGGTCCACGCACGGAATGTTCCTGGCCTGGGCCGCGTCGGTCCAAGCCTCCCCGAGAGCGCGCCCGGAGCGTGATGGGCGGGTGCGCTGGGCCCGCGGCCTTTTGTAGCCGCGCTCCGCCCCGGCCGCCCCCCGCGGCCCCATTGGCTGCCGGGAACAGGTGGTGGGGCCAGCAGAGCGCCCCGAATTAGGAACTGTTGGGAGGCGCCGTGGCCGCTAGCTCGAGCCTCCGACGCTTGCCCTTTTTTAGCCAGCGGGGCCACTGACGGCTTCTGTTGCACGCCCGGACCTGGACCCCGACCCGAGCGCCGCAAGAAGGCCCGCTGGAGTCTCGCGCACCTGGGCAGGACGCGACTTCCGACGACGTGACAATGGTCTATGCATATATTAAGTGAATATTTGAGAATTTAAATATGCAAAGCGTGAGTATAGTGTTACATACGAGCACGGACCCAGTCACCTCATTTTTCGGTAAACGAAACCACCTAAAAATTAGGTGGTTTCTTAGTGCAACATCGGGTGTGAGACTGCAGAAAACTAAGTCTGGAAGTTGGGCCATTTGCTCCCCGGGGAGGTAGTGCTTTCCTTCCACTACCCCGTCGGGTGTTATTTGGAACACCTGGCATTTCACATGGTTTTTGGCCATGTGCCCCTGGCTTGAGAAACTCCGATATGAAAATCGACAAGTGTGGGTCACAAATAAGGGAGGACGGCAGTTTCGTTCCTTCCATTTCATGTTTTAAATTTTTTGTTTTAACTTGATTAGGATTGTTTTTTAGAAAAGTATTTTCCCTCACTGTGCAGTCTTAATTGCTGTGGATTTGTGCAAAGCTAGAGAACTCAGGTTAACATTTATCTCCTAGTAGGAAAGGAGGCAAGAGATTTGAGTATTTCATTTTTGTACTTACAGAGTTGTAACTATTCATTTTTGATGAGCTTTCTTTTTAATTTTGGTATCTCAAGCTTGTTTTCCAGAGTTCATGGATGGAAAGCAACAGACAAGCAGATGGCATGGTAGAAAGAGCCTCCGAGAGGGAATCAGGATAACTGAGTTCCAGTCTTGACTCAGTTATAGACTACTGTGTGTCTTCTTGAATTGCAGTCTTCTTATCTGCAAAGTGAGAATAGAATTTACTGTCCCTAGCACATGGGGGGGTTGCTGAGGGGCCAAAATGAGAAACTATACATGCAGAACTTGATGCGTGGCATTAGAGCCGTATGAGGCCGGGTGCAGTGGCTCACGCTTGTAATCCCAGCAATTTGGAAGGCCAAGGCGGGCGGAACGCCTGAGGTCAGGAGTTTGAGACTATCCTGGCCAACATGATGAAACCCTGTCTCTGCTAAAAATACAAAAAAAAAAAAAAAAAAAAATTAGCCGGGCGTGGTGGCGGGCGCCTGTAGTCCCAGCTACTTGGGAGGCTGAGTCAGGAGAATGGCGTGAACCTGGGAGGCGGAGCTTGCAGGGAGCCGAGATCGCCCCACTGCACTCCAACCGCCTGGGCGACAGAGCTAGACTCCGTCTCAAAAAAAAAAAAAAAAATTAGCCGAGCATGGTGGTGGGTGCCTGTAATTCCAGCTACTGAGCTGAGATGGAGCCACTACACTCCAGCCTGGGTGACAGAGCAAGACTCCATCTGGGTGGGGGGAAGCTATATGAGGTAATGTGTTGCAATAAGGAGGCCCCCAAATGCCATAATATGGTGAAAGGAGTAAGTCTAAGTTCATAACTTAATTCTGCCACTAATTTGCTGTGTGACCTGGAACCAGATCCCTTTATCTTTCCAATCAAGGCTTCATACTTCTAGTGAGGTTTTAAGAAATCTCTAACATTTCTCAAAATTTTAAAAGTACTTTCTCCCAACAATAAAATGCAGCCACCTCTGAGGTCTGATTCTCTTAGTGTACTGAGGGCAGCCAGATATGTGCTTCCCCTCAAAAGAACTGAAGAGTACAGTAAGTACACATAACAAGGCCTTGAGATTACCATTTCTGCTTGAGATTGGAGGACATCCTCTTGCCACCCATTAAAAGCACTATTTTAATTTTGCAGATGTAAGAATTGGGGGTGCCTGGTAATAATGAAGTTACGATGTTGTTAAGTTTTCATAATGAAAAACTCATAGCCAAAGAGTATACCCTTATTTCCTGGGATCCAGCAGAAAGTGTGTGGATAGCGCCACCCAAACCAGTCCTGCTGTTATAAAAGCAAATCAAAGCACTCACTCCTCCTTTTTGCCATGCCTCTCATTTATTTTCATTCTTTGTCCTTTTTCCCCTTTTATACCACACTTTTTTTCATTTACTACAATTATATTTTTTCATTCTCTTTTATGTTCTGTTTTTGAAAAAAATTCTGTAACAACTTCTAGAATGACCTTATCAATTTAAAGTACAAGCTTTCCATACTAGTTTGTCTAATACTGGGCCAACTCTGCAAAGTATCTATATAGTGATAGTTGGCAACTCTGTGGTCTTTAGTTGCTGTCTTATTCAGAAGAAATGGAATAGACTGTGAAGTCCTGTCTTGCCTTCTCCTATTGGCAGTAGATACCATCAATAACTTTGATTGAACCAATAATTTTAGGATCTTGCTAGTCTCATACCTAGTCATTATGCATATTCAAGTCTAATAGTAGTGCATCTTTGTAGCTTAACTTAAAGGCATAATGTAGGATAGTGTGTGTATAAAGGGGTCTAAAAGGACAAGGAATAGAAAACACACCAGAAGCATGGCAAAAATTCAGCTTTTCAATTCTCCCTCATCACCGTTGCTTTGGGGATATGCCCAACTCTCCCTAGTTCCAACCAAAAAAGCACAGAGTTTTTGAAATGTGTCTTGAGATTAAAATAAAACAAAAAAAGCCAGTAAAGTCATTGGATTAACAAAATAACAAAAGAGCCCGTTATAAGAATTCACCATTTCTTTATCATGGTTGACTTCAGAATCTGTACATAGGGTGTAAACAAGTACAGAGGAAGGTGCTCCTAGAACTTAAGAATACAGATACTCTGTGAAATTGGTAAGCACACACATATACACACAGATACACTGGATGAGATTAGCTATCTACAGAAGTCACCTATTCTAAAAGACATTTGTACCTATAGTTTAGGGGAAGGATATCTCTCAAAGTAAGTTAGAAACAATAATGTATTACTCAAGTTCAAACAAGGTGACTAAAGTATATATTCTCATGACGGAATGTAAATAAAGCTGCAATTTTTTTAGAAAATATTATTTGGGCTACATCAATAAAATATATTTGGAAGGATACACAGATACTGATAACCTAAGTTGTCCCTGGGGAGGGGACCTGAATGGCTGGGAAACAGGAATGAGAGAGATTTTCCACTGTAAGCCTTATTGTACCTTTGAATTTTGAACATGTGAGTAAATTACCTAATAAACAAAAAACATATTTAAAAGACTGCATCTGCAGAGGTGTGATTATCAACATAGACTTTTAAAAAAGGAAGCCTGAGTGGCCAACCTATCAGAGTCTGTTCATCCAGCTCTACCTAAGGATGGAATCAGAATATTCTGGCCTCTGGAAAGGTTAAACCTATTGAGGACAAGAATAATTCTGTGGGTTTTATGAAATCTGCCTCAAAACTATTCACCTGCTCTAACTTGTGAGCTCACTAAGCTCATCCCTGGGAACCTTGGCATGGGGGAGTTACCCTGCAGGCTGAGCACAAGTAAGTGATCTGATAGCTGGAAAGATGAAGATCTCATTGTAAAATATTAAACCAGTATTCTGCCGGGCGCAGTGGTTCATGCCTGTAATCTCAGCACTCTGGGCAGCTGAGATGGGTGGATCACCTGAGGTCAGAAGTTTGAGACCAGCCTGGCAAACATGGCGAAACCCCGTCTCTACTAAAAATACAAAAATTAGCCAGGTGTGTTGTTGCACACCTGTAATCCCAGTTACTTGGGAAGCTGAGGCAGGAGAATTGCTTGAACCCCTCTGAGACCAGCCTGGCAAATATGGCAAAACCCTGTCTCTACTAAAAATACAAAAATTAGCCAGGTGTGTTGGTGCACACCTGTAATCCCAGCTACGCGGGAGGTTGAGGCAGGAGAATTGCTTGAACCCAGGAGGTGGAGGTTGCAGTGAGCCGAGATCATACCACTGCACTCCAGCCTAGGCAACAGGAGAGAAACTCTGTCTCAAAAATATTAGTAGTAATAATAATAATAAATATTCTAGCTTATCCCTCAGAGTCTAGTAAGTTCTAGCTCAGTTCTTGCTTCCTAATTATGTTTCCCTTCTTAATGTTCTCTTTTTTCCGCCTACCTAGTCGATTCTGGGTAAACTGATGGAATTTACTTTCTAAATCTGAAATCCTGTGGGACTGGCCTGATCCCACAATAGCCTGTGTTCCACTAGCCCACAGTACCTATCACACTGCCCTAGAATTGCCTGCTTATATGTCTGTCTCTCACAGGGCTGTTGGCTCCTTAAGGACAGGGAGTCTGTTTTATCCACCAGTATATCCCTAGCACAGTGCCTGACACAGCCAGAGTCCTTAATCAATTGTTCACTGCCACTCTGATGGCCCAGCTAGAATAACCTGAGCTCCCTCTTTGGTACTTTGCAGTCTTTGATTTCAAATGAGTTACAAAATGTTGTGAAGACAGCCTCTGCACTGTCCCGTACAAATCATTTTAGGATTTTTACTAGTTTTGAACAGCTGTGTTATTACTGCTCAGCATCTCCCAATGAGGTAGATTCTTTCATTGGAAGACAACTGCAAAACAGTACCTGCAGCTAAATTAAACGCCAGCTTTCTCCAAGTATTTAAAATAATCTCAGCTTAGGTTAGTACTGAAACTGATAGAGCTTTAAGAAAACTGAGGAAGAAACATCTGAAGTCTGCTCCAAGGAATCTTCTTTCTTTTACTTCAGTCTTCAAATACCCTTCTGGAATTTAAAAACAGTAAACACCATTCTCTTTCTTAAGGTTCTGACTAAACTTACAAGCAAAGGCCAACCCATTTGCCAAATTGCTTCATTTTTTTTAAATTTTTTTTTTATTTAATGTAGCCTCACTCTGTTGCCCAGGCTGGAGTGCAGTGGCATGATCTCAGTTCACTGCAAGCTTCGCCTCCCGGGTTAAAGCGATTTCTGGCTAATTTTTGTATTTTTAGTAGAGATGGGGTTTCACCATATTGGCCAGGCTGGTCTCAAACTCCTGACCTCATGATCTGCCCGCCTCAGCCTCCCAAAGTGCTGGGATTACAGGTGTGAGCCACCATGCCTGGCCGGCTTCAATTAATTTTAAAATCATTTCTACTCTAATAATAATAACTACTATTTACTGAGCACTTACTATGTGCCAGATAAGAGCTTCACATGTTATTTCATTTAGTCATCTATGAGGTATTCTTACAATATTCTTGTTTCAAAGGTGAAGAAACAGAGCCCTACAGGATTAAACAAATTGCCCTAAGTGAAACAGTGGCCAAGTGGCTAATAGAGCCAAAATTCAAATCCAGGCCTCTAAGACTCAAAAGCCTGAGCCTTTAACTTCTAGGACACTTGATTTTCTCAGAGATTCTCAGGGGAATAGCTACTGCATGATGCAGGGTACATAAATGTAGTCTAGCTACTTCCAGTGTTCAACACTGTCCTGTAAGCTGCATATTGTGTCGCATGCTGCCATCTTGACATTTCAGGATATCTCTGAGTGTTTTTTCTGGGAGTTATGTATTGGATAACTGTCCTTCTTAGGATAATGCTATACCCATAAAGACTGCATGGTAATGAGTCTTTGACATGGTAATGAGTCTCTGAACTTATGTGGGTCAGCTAGAGCTGAATGCTAAAGAGACAGAAAGTCCAGAACTAGTATAAGTCCTCTAAGCAAGCTCAGGTACAGCTTAGATCTCTATTGGGAACTCTACAGAGGCAAGAGAAGGTATTTCAGCATAGGCGTAGCTGTTGCTCCCTGCACTGTAGTCAAAGAAGGGAGAGCAGGAAGGGGAAAGTGCCTTAGAAGGGTCTGTCCCATTGGGATGGTTCTGGAAATACAATGTATGTTCATCCTGACTTAATTACAACCCTCAGACTTTTAGTGGTAGCTAAAATAGCTCCACTCACCCTGCTGAAAAAGTTGTGCCTTACATTTCTCCCTAAACTGACACTTCCCCACCCCTCCTTTGTTTTTTGAGACAGAGTCTCACTGTCACCCTGGTTGAGTGCAGCGGTGCGATCATAGCTCACTGCAGCCTCGACCTGCCAGGCTCAAGCAATCCTCCCACCTCAGCCTCCCAAGTACCAGGGACTACAGATGTGCATCACTGCCTGGCTAATGTTTAAATTTTTTTGCAGAGATGGGGTCGTACTATGTAGACTAGGCTGGTCTCAAACTCCTGGGTTCACATGATCCTCCTGCCTCAGCCTCCCAAAGCAATGAGATTACAGGTGTGAGCCAACCTTTCCCTTTCTTAACCCAACAGCCTCTAGCATTGGTTGTGCTGGTCAGACAGTGCATATCTAGACAGTGCCCAAAAGTAAGGAAGTCATTTTGGCTAATTCCAGAAATGATGCAGAAGTTAGTGAATCTCTATCATTATGTTCCATGGTATCGGTGCCACGAAGATACCACTGTCCATAAACAATCCCTGGTATTGCAGGAAATACTTTTGGGGGCACCTTAGTGGTAAGAAGGCAGCTGTCACTGGAACCTTCTCCCTCATCTCATTCTTGTAGCCTAAATTCCTTTCCCAGTACTTTTTCAAACATCTTCTCCAAGCTGATTCTCTATTTACACTTTTTGTCTAAAGCCTCAAAAAAATGCTATAAGAAACAGATTGACCAACAATTAAAGAATGGTTAAGGAAATTATTACACATTCAGCATTTGGCAAAATGCTTGGCTCTTAAATGAATAAATACATTTTTCTTAATATTTCTTAAGTGAATGAATAAATTTAGGATTTATAATAAATAAATTTCATCGTAAGATGAACATGCACTACTAAAAATAATGTTTAAAGAGAGTTTTTCTTTTAATAAGCTACGATGTGGAGGATGTGTAATTTTAAAATATGTCAGGTTGACGTATTTGAGTTGAAAATATTAGAGAAAATTTAGTCTTAGAAAAAGCAAGTTGATCTGTCTCTCTGTATAGAGTAAGCAATAAAGATTTCTCTGGGAGGGGTACCCTCTCCATACTAGGGCGAGAAAACAGCTCTTATCACCAGAGACTTGGAATTGCAGTTGACAATGGACCTAAATAAACATACCTAATGAAGTAACTCCTATCTTTCACCAGTTTTATACCCCACCATATATCTCCTAGTGACTCCTCTAGAAAACTGACTGTCCCTAGCCAGATTTTCTTTGTCCTATCATTTCTACTCATATTTATTGTTCCTTGTCTAAAAAAGTATAAAAGCATCTTGCTTTGACTACTTCTTCACACTTCACTCTCCTGTGGAGATCCTTTTGTACATGTAAAACTAATAAAATTTGTATGCTTTTGTCTTGGTAATCTGCCTGGTCTCAATTTGGCCTCTACATCCAGCTAAAAAGCCCACTAAGAGCTAAAAGTGGGGTTGGAGGTGGTCTCTGGCTTCCTCACAATATTAACTGAAGAATAACCAAATATGAAATTGTACATACAGTATTCTCTCAACCATGTTGAATATATGTATGCACATAAAATTCTGGAAAGAAATTTACCAAAATTTAAATAGTGACAATCTTTGCATGGAGATGTAATGGGTAACTTTTATATTCTTCTTTCTGCTTTTCTGCAATTTGTATACCTTTCTCTACGAGATATTACTACATTTATAATCAGAAAAAAACCCTAATGGCTATTTTTTTTTTTTAGAAGCAAAGGGCCCTGTGTCTGCTTAGAAACAATTCTTGTTGTCACAAGATATTTTCCCTTGCAGCTCTGCCCTAAGAAAACTGTAGATACTGCTCTGGGAGAAAACCTCCCACAGCCACCTGGCTCCTCTCATGTCCATACACGCTGTGATCTGGCAGGACAGGGAGATTAGCGTGGGAAGACACTTCTGCCTATCTCACTGTTGTGCACTTTGCCCGGTTCTCAGTCTGTGCTTGCTATTTCACTCTTGTCTGTCTTGCTTGTTGCTGGTAGGGAGTTTTCCAGAATTATCATTCCCAGCAAAAGGCACTTCTCTAGCTGGGCTCTGGGAATTGGAGAAGGAACATTCGCCAGTTTTCTGCACCCCTCTCGAATATTCTTACTTGTCTTGGGCAGCATCCCAGGAGGAAGCACTCATCTCCTCCGCCCATGGTCATTTAAGTGACAAAATGTCCTCCATAGTCATGTTGTCCCTGCTAAAGAAAGGTCTGTTCAAATAGAACTATTCAGAATTTGCAGCTTAGAATCAAAGTAGGGTCGAATATTGAACTTTTGCTTAGGAACTCTAAATTACTGTTTACCATGGTATTCAGAATGTAAAAGCAATACTAAATACCAAGACCATATAAGACTACATATTGCAAAAGCTAAACTAGAAACATTCAGCTATAAGATGGAATGACCTGTGAGGCGTGAGTTTTTTATGAAGGCTTGATTTAGTAATAACAGACTATGACAGCCAACACACTGCCTTTTCTGGAAAGTTATGTTGTTAATGTGACAGCAATTAAATCATCTCAGGGGACAGATTTCAGACATTCCCAAGAGAATGCATCTACAACTTGAGACACTTGTACTTTTCTGGCACAACACTGTAGCAACCAAATTTCTGACTCTGCAGCCAGTTTATCACTGGGAAAATCCAGTAATTCCCAGATATTTACAAACAGCCAATGAAGATAAATGTTTACTAGCATAGGACTAATTCCTCACTGACTCTGGTTAGATCAAACAGTACTACCATTTCATGGTATTCCTAGTTTTTATGTCCAAAATAACATCTCCAGGAAGAGTGAAGCAACTTCTTCCTGTATACCACAGCACACCTTGTTAATACTTCTTTTAGAGCACCTATACAGGCTGTAACAGCTTGTTTATATATCTCTCTCTTTCACCAGACCTCTGGAGAGCAAGGGCTACAGGTCCTGTACCTAGCACAGTGATTGTCACTTAATAAATGTTTGTGGAATCAATTGCCTAGTCAAAGTTTTATTTTTTCCCTTGGAATTTGTACCTCACTTTAAAACAATATTTACATTGTTTGAGAGAGACATATTTACAGAATTTTAAAACTAAGAGGGACTTTATTTTGTAGTTGGGATAACCATGGTCCAAGAAGGCTAAATGATTCATCAAAATTCACCAAACTCTGCTGAGATAAATTCTCAGTGCAATTTTTTCAAGAGTTAAATGAACTTTTAGAAAACAGAGTCTGATTTTACACTCTGGGAATTCAAATCTGAAAACCTTAAACTTCTGAGTCTAGCAAAATGGTGCTATAGGCCTCAAGAAGGGCTTTAAGTGTGAATATGATATTAATTTTTTAAAATTAAAGACAGAATCTTGCTGTGTTGCTCAGGCTGCTCTTGAACTCCTGGGCTCCAGTGCTCCTCCTGCCTCAGTCGGCCCCCCAAAGTGCTGAGATTACAGGCGTGAGGCACTATGCCAGACTGATTAAGTGTGCATACTGTAAGTAGGTGTTTTGCACAAGTTGGCCTTCTAAACTTGTGGAAGTCTATCTGTACTTTAATATGTTAAAATAATTTTCATGAGTTTGTGGGAAATTTTGTTTTCTATCTGTTTTTGGATTTACAGAAAAGTTACAAAGATAGTACAGAGTTCCTGTACACGCATCGCCCTGTTTCGGTTTACCCTGTTATTGTCTTCCACAGCTATGATACATTTGCCAAAACTAAGCTACCAACACTATAAATCATTATTAACTAAACTCCAGACTTTACTTGGATCTTCCCAGTTTTTCCACTAACATTCTTTTTCTGTTCCAATATCCAATCCAGGATACCACACTGTATTTAGTGGTAATGTCTTCTGTGATTACCTCTGCTCTGTGACAGTATCTTAGTCTTTCTTTGGTTTTTCAGGACCTTGACAGTTTTGAGGAATACTAATCAGGTATTTTGTAGTCTATCCTTTGAACTGGGTTTATGTTTTTCTCATGATCGGACTAGCATTATGGAGTTTTGGAAAGAATACTGCAGAGATGAAGGGCCCTGTTCATCACATCATGTGAGGTAGTATGTAATATTCTCATATCACTGATGGTATTAACCCTGTCATTTGCTTAAGGTGGTGTCTGCCAGGTTTTTCCTCTGTAAAGTTGGTGTTTTTTTCCTTTTCATACTTTGTTCTTTGGAATTGAGTCACTAAGACCAACAGCCCTGGAAAGGAAGAGGCGTTTATATACATATATTGCTTGGAATTCTTCTGCAAGGAAGATTTATCTCTTTTCCTCTCCTTATGGAAAATTTAGTTTGATAAGTAATAATTTTCTTAGTTGGGGAAGTTAAAGTTATAATTGTGTAAGACAGTAATGCTTGGCAGATATAAAATAGTTGGAATATGAGTTTAAAAGATAAAACTCTCCTTAGGGGATATCATCATGGCCAAGACATTTCATATCAATAAACTTTCCAGATAACTGAAGCTTTTTCCTTTAACACTAAAAGTTTTTAAATATATAAACTTCTCGGGGCTGGGTGCGGTGGCTCACACCTGTAATCCCAGCTCTCTGGGAGGCCGAGACGGGCAGATCATGAGCTCAGGAGATCAAGACCATCCTGGCTAATACAGTGAAAACCCATCTCTACTAAAAATACAAAAAATCAGCCAGGTGTGGTGGTGGGTGCCTGTAGTCCCAGTTACTTGGGAGGCTGAGGCAGGAGAACGGCGTGAACCTGGGAGGCGTAGCTTGCAGTGAGCGGAGATCGCACCACTGCACTCCAGCCTAGGTGACAGAGCGAGACTGTCTCAAAAAAAAAAAAATATATATATATATATGTATATATATTTTTTGGTAGTATATATACTTCTCCCATTTGTATGGCTGCCTTTCTAACATGAATTAAATACTTTTTATCTTCTTGAACAGAATAACCTGAACACAATTTAACCTTTTTGCAAACATTGGTCTTTATACTGAAATTCACAGCAGTGATAACAGTTGAACCTGATGACCTCTAAGGTTTCTTCCAATCCAAATTTCTATGGTTTGATAACTATCCAACAAAATTAATGAAGCTATGCCCCAAATAATCAAAGACTTCTTGTTTGTGTGGGGTTTTTTGTTTTGTTTTGTTTTGTTTTTTAGACAAGGTCTGGCGCTGTTGCCCAGGCTGGAGTGTAGTGGCACAATCTTGGTTCACTGCAAGCTCTACCTCCCAGGCTAAAGTGATCCTCCCACCTCAGCCACCTGCATAGCTGGGACAACAGGTGCATGCCATCATGCCCAGGTAATTTGTGTATTTTTTGTAGAGATGGGTTTTCGCCATGTTGCTCAGACTGACTTCTTAACTTAAGGTTTTTATCTTGGGATAGGGGTACAGAAAGTCTCAGCCTCACTTCTGGACTAGAAAGAAGCAATAGGTATTCTTATGAAGGCATCCAGGGATGCATATAGGAATCACTTGGGGAGCTTGTTAAAAGGCAAATTCTGATTCAGGCCTAAGATTCTGCATTTCTTTTTTTCTTTTTTCTTTTCTTTCTTTTTTTTTTTTTTTTTTGAGATGGAGTATTGCCCTGTCGCCCAGGCTGTAGTGCAGTGGCGCAATCTCAGGTCGCTGCAAGCTCCACCTCCCAGGTTCATGCCATTCTCCTGCCTCAGCCTCCCAAGTAGCTGGGACTACAGGTGCCCGCCACCAAGCCCGGCTAATTTTTGTTTTTTTTTTGAGAGAAAGTCTCGCACTGTTGCCCAGGATGGAGTACAGTGGCGCGATCTCAGCTCAGTGCAACCTCCACCTCCTGGGTTCAGGCAATTCTTGTGCCCCAGCATCCCGAGTAGCTGGGACTACAGGTGCACGCCCATCTAATTTTTGTATTTTTAGTGGAGACTGGGTTTTGCCATGTTGGCCAGGCTGGTCTCAAACTCCTGGGCTCAAGTGATCCGCCTGCACAGCCTCCCAAAGTGCTGGGATGACAGGCGTGAGCCCCCATGCCCGGCCCAGACTCTGCATTTCTCACAACCTCCCACATGATACCCATGCTGCCAGTCCACAGGTCACACGCTGAGCAAGGACTCAGGGAATCCCACACACCAAATGTTGGGGTCTGGCTGTTGACAGGGCCAGTGAGTTCCTAAGGCAGTTGGAGCTTTTCTGTCATGCTGCAAAATATTTTAGACATGGATTGTTTGTTAAGTATGGTCGAATGTTACAAAAAGCAGCAGCTAGGTGACAAAAATTAAAAACATACTCCTCTAATAGAAACCAAAGAAAGGAATGAAAATTCTTTTCCTTAAGAGAATAACCTGGCCGGGCGCGGTGGCTCACGCCTGTAATCCCAGCACTTTGGGAGGCCGAGGCGGGCGGATCACAAGGTCAGGAGATCGAGACCACGGTGAAACCCCGTCTCTACTAAAAATACAAAAAATTAGCCGGGTGCGGTGGCGCGCCTGTAGTCCCAGCTACTCAGGAGGCTGAGGCAGGAGAATGGCGTAAACCCAGGAGGCGGAGCTTGCAGTGAGCCGAGATCGCGCCACTGCACTCCAGCCTGGGCGACAGAGCGAGACTCCGTCTCAAAAAAAAAAAAAAAAAAAAAAAAAAAAAAAGAGAATAACCTTTGATGCTATGGTTCCTTTGATTCGGTGAAAGGAGGTATCCAGATCACATCAAAATGACAATAAGCTAGTATTATCATCAGTTGTGTGGAGAGAAGGGCCACTTCTAGAACGTGAGGCTTCTTACCCTAAAATTGCACTTGAGGATTTTAGGAGGGCATCAATGGACATTTTATAACATTGTTTCTGCCACTATTTTCTCACAAGCAGAAGTCTGTCCTTTAGGATTTAAGCCACAGCAGCCAAACCCTTAGCTCTTTCAAATTAAGCTGCTATGATACATAGAATCTAGTTATTTAAATATAAAATGAAGTATATGATTCCTGAGTGAAATATAGTACCTTTATTGGGGCAACTAATAAAGGGTTTTCAACTTTGAGAAGTCTTTCACATCACTGTATGGATGTCCACACAGCCTGTCTGAGACAGTTCCAGTCAGAAGTGCAGTGCTCAGGGCAGTGCACCATGCATGCAGATGTGGAGGTCGGAATTGACCTGCAGATCACTGCTTGATCATTAACTACTTGGATAACCTTGAGCAAGTCACTTAATCTCTCCATGCCCACTTATACAACCTAGTTAATCTCAACGTTTTGTTCAAGTCCTAGTTTCACACCATTCTATTCTAATACCTTAGAAAGGTATTTTGTATACGTTTCAAAACAACGCTAGGCTGGGCACGGTGGCTCACGCCTGTAATCCCAGCACTTTGGGAGGCCGAGGCGGGTGGATCATCTGAGGTCAGAAGTTTGAGACCAGCCTGGCCAACATGGTGAAACCCCATCTCTACTAAAAATACACACACACACACAAAAGCAGGGCGTGGTGGCATGCGCCTGTAATCCCAGCTACTCTAGAGGCTGAGGCAGGAGAATTACTTGAACCTGGGAGGCGGAGGTTGCATTGAGTCGAGATCATGCCATTGCACTCCAACCTGGGTGACAGAGCGAGACTCTGTCTCAAAAAACAACAAAAACAATGCTCATCTCTTCTTATAATGCCATGAAGAGAGCTGATTCTGCCAACTTCGTGCCTAACCGTTGAGCAAGTAGCAGCTTGAATGTTATCTTAAACCAAGTAATCGGCAGAAGAAAAATATCTGAGATTTTGACCTCATTTCTTGAATAGATTTGTGTTTATAAGCTAGCCAGTGGTTTAGTTAACACTGTGCAGAATTGTTGCCCCAGACAATCACTAAAGATCAAAGTTTGTAGCATGAATTATACCACTTGGTAAGATTCTGCATTTCTCATAACTGAGTAACAAATTCATATTAGAGTTGGTGTTAGTAAAAAATGATTGTGGCTTCATTGATTGAACTGTGGAAGGTAAAGAGAAAAACTGCCAATTGCTGCCTAAAAAATTTTCAAGTTCTTCTGCTAAAGAAAAAAAAAACATGACAAATAAAAGGATAGAAAAGATTTTAGGTTGGCAAATGTGTACCTCAGACAGTGGCAGGCCCTATGGCAGACTAAAACACAGTACAGCATCATAATAAAGAGTGTGGGCTCTGGAACCAAACTACCCAGCTTTAAAGCCTGACCCTACAATTTAAGCTGTATGACCTTGTGTAAGTAACTTAACCCTTCTGTACCTCAGCTTTCTCAAATATAATAAGGATAATAACAGTATGTAACTCAAAGAGTTGTTATAATGATTAAATGAATTAATACATGTAAAGCACTTAACCACTTACATGTTAGCTACTGTTATTATTAGGAACTAAAATGTGCAGAAGGGGAAGTAGTCAGGACAGGAAGGCAAACTTAGTGACAGTAAGGAAGAAAAAGATGCTGAGAGCAAGCTTAGAAATGAGGAAGAAAGTACTTTCCATATCTGGTTCCCACAGTGAGCATTCTCTTCATGACTACAACACTCTTGTAGAAAACCTTCTGCGTGTGTGTGTGTGTGTGTGTGTGTGAGTGTAGTGTTTCAAAATGATTTCATACATATCATCTCATTTGATTACCAGTAGGCTAAAAAGTCTCTTATGTAACCTAGCAAATTACTTCTGGCTCTCACAGAACATGGGGTAGGTAAACACAGGATGAATCCTGAGAGCACCAAAGCACAGCACAGAAGAGCGCCCACCACAAGCCATTCATTCCTAGATGGATTCTGAGAAGTAGGATGCTGGGGTTTTTTAATGTATCACTAGGGATGTAATGTGGGGCTACATCTTTGTTTCCCAAGATGACCTCACCACATATTTCCCAAAAGCATTATATTTGATCATCTTCATATCTTCACATTCACCAAATATACTTCATGTTCCTTGGCAGTAAGCATATTTTGCACGCCCTGCCTAGCTTTTACTATGTGTCAGATCCACTTCGAAGTAGCCACTCTGTTGAGCCCTGCAAGATGCTTGTATTGCTGTTTTCTTGTTTTTCAAATACAACTTGAAAATGTCAAATACAATTAGGGGATCAGTAGAAAACAGCTATATGGTGATGACATAGAACAATCTCTAGCCAAGGACTGGGAAATATGTCTCAGAGAGGTCACTGGCTTACTACTATTAATTAAAATAATAATTAACATTGACCACTTAATATGTGCCTGGCAGTAGGCAAGTGCATTACATGAATTTAGTTATCATGATATTGTGGTATACCTAGCGTATAGCAAATGGTAGGAGCTCAAGAAATATTTGTTGGATAAATGAACCTATGAGGTAGGCATTAGTTTTATCTCCATTTTAAAAATGATTGAAATTAGGTGTAAAATTTTAAAACCTTGTGTAAGGTCACATAACTATTAATTAGTGGGTGTGGTTTGCAAAGCCAGATTTGGTTATAGCATAGCATAGTGTAGTGGTTGAGAGTGGAAACTTTGGAGCCAGCCAGGCCACTTAGTTTTGAATCCTAGCTCTGCCACTTACTAGCTGTGTGAACTTGGGAAAGTTACTTAACATTTTGCACCTCAGTTCTCTCAACTATAAATTAAAAAAAAATAGTTCCAACCTCTCAAGGTTATTGGGAGGATTAAATGAGATCATACATGTAAACATAACTGTACCTGGTACTCTATCTGTGTAGCTATTATTGTTTAGTGGAGCTTTACATTACATGCCAATAGAGCTTTTACCCTTCAAAAGAAATTTCCATAAATGATCTCATAACATCCTGATAAGATAGGTGATAATAATTACAATGAACATCATACAGGTTGAGTATCCCTTATCTGAAATACTTGGGACCAGAAGTGTTTTGGACTTCGGATTTTTTTGCATTTTGGAATATTTGCATTATACTTACTGATTCAATATCTGAATTCAGAAATCCAAAATCTGAAATGCTGTAATGAGCATTGCCTTTGAGCATCATGTCAGGACTCAAAAAGCTTTTGATGCTGAGCATTTTGAATTTTGGATTTCTGGATTAGGAATGCTCAACCTGTAGTATGTCACTTAATCTCACAATAATCTATTTCATAGATTTTAACAACCAGGCTCAGAAAGGTTAAATGAATTGCTCAAGACCATACAGCAAGCCAGTAGCAATTCCAGCCCCTGCTGGAAGAAGGTAAAATGAAAGATCAAAGATGACTAACACATAGCATCAACTCTTACACTTAGGAGGGAGTAGAGCAGGGGTCCCCAACCCTTGGGCCACATACCGGTACCAGTCCACAGCCTGTTAGGAACCAGGCCACATAGCAGGAGGTGAGCGGGGCTGAGCGAGCATTACCACCTGAGCTCCACCTCCTGTCAGATCAGCTGCATTAGATCATCATAGGAGTGCGAACCTTATTGTATACTGTGAACTGGCATGCAGAGGATCTAGGTTGTGTGTTCCTTATGAGAATTTAATGCCTAACTGATGACCTGAGGTGGAACAGTTTCATCCCGAAATATCCCCCTGCCACACCCCATCTGTGGAAAAACTGTCTTCCATGAAATTGGTCCCTGGTGCCAAAAAGGCTGGGGACTGCTGAAGTAGAGGAAAGACAGATAGGAAAACAACTAACTCAAGGCAGAATTAAGCCAAGTGCTAAAAAGGTGGGAAGGTTACATGTTGAGGAAAACCAGAACTGTTGAATTCTGTCTGGGGGCAGTGTGTTTGCCAAGACTTCATTCCAAATTGCATCAGGCAGGTCAGGCACTATTTCATGGTTCTGAAACATACTGAGTTCACTCAAAGTCAGAAAAGTTTGCAGGTCTAGAAAGAAGTGGGACAAAGAGAACTCTGAAAAATGCCTAGGCATTCATGGCTACTCCCACACATTTTTGGGTGTGGGAGGGAAACAGTGACCTTCATTTCAATGGACAAATGAAACATTCAGTACCAAGGATGGTGTGAATAATGTAATTATTCTAAACAAAGTTCCCTATCTGCTCAGTTTGAGAGGATTCAGAACACGTATCTTCATCCTTTTGTCTTCGGTTTTGCTATTTTGGAAACCAGTGGATCAATTCTTTTGGAGTCAGCCCTCCCATTCCAAGGCTAAAAGGTCATGAGATCTCTCTCTCCCCTCTCTCTCAGGGCTTGCATTGTTTTGGCAAGATCTTGTCAATCAGTGAGATATAACGGTGCAGCAAAGAGATATTTCTGTCTCCTCTTTTTTATTTTAGTACCTTAGAAAGAAGAAATCAGAGACTTCATCTCATTTTTTGGATGGGGTATAGCAAAGCACTAGAGGAAACTAATGAAATGGATACCTGTGAATTAATATGAATAAACCATTTGCAGACAGTCTCTATCCTATCTGTGGCTGGCCTTGTTTCTGGGTCAGTTCCCAAGAACAGGTCATATTTAATGTTAGGTCAACTACTAGACAAGTCTGAGTGTTCTAAAGATCTAAGAGTTATTATAGCAGACGAAAATTCTCAGCTCTAATATACCTTAGGTATAAAACCCAAACCAACTTTTTTTTTTATTTTAGATTTTTCAAGCTCATTCTCCTACATTCAAATAAAAACTAAGTGAATTTCTAGTATTTGAGGAAACAGACAGACTTAACTATTAAACACCTAGCGTTTTGCTCAATGCTGGGATGGGGAGCAAAAATTTTAAAAGATTAGAAAAAAGAGGTACAAATTCCCAAAGCACTTAAAGATCTCACTGGAAAAATAATACAAAGTCACTTTAAACAATTATCTAGCAGTACAAACAGAATGCAACTAGATGCATAAATGTATGGACAGTGCTACAGGACCTCAGATTAAGACAAGAGCAGTTTGAACCAAAGATGTGAAATAAATCTTCCTGGAGGGAAGTTCAGTTTGCATTAAGGCTTTATAAATGAATGACCTGGAGTAAAGGGTTTACTTGGAGGAGAGAATACCATTAACTCTGCCCTGTCCGCCATTGTACTGTAGTGCTCTGGATGTCATTCCCTCCCATTTCCCGCACATTTCCTGGTACAGAATGAATAAATAAATGGCATTCAAGGCTTTCCATGACTAAGTCCCATTTTGCCAATCCAGCCTTGCTGCTACTCATTAATTCATTCAACATATCTTGATTTTACACTTAAATCCTTTAGGTACTGTGGTAAGTACAGAGCACCTGGAGAAGAACAAGACTCATTTTCTGTCCTTAAAGGGTTTAGAAAGACAAGGATACCACAACTAAAACATAATATGATAATTGTTCTAAGAGGTACGTGCAGGGTATCAAGGAAACTCAGAGCAAGAATACTTATTTTGGAGGAGGGAAAGAGATCAAGGAAAGTTGATAAACTGTCCTTGAAGTTGCTGTGAATAAACCATGGGACAGTATCTTCCTTGTTCCTGGAGCCTAGTCTTCTTTCTGGCTCATTCCCCCAGATCTGATCTTATACAATATTAGGTCAACGCTTAAGACAAGTTTGAACGTTCTAAATTCATTTAGATAAACTAAATTTTCAGATTTAATATAACTCAGACATAATCCTCAAACCAGTCAAAGTATAGGAGATTTTTCTTGGCTGGATTAATATAGTCACAATTTAGGGAGAGATTGGAGGGATGGAGTTTAATTAGGACATTTTTGCAATGATCCAATAAAAGTAATAAAAATTCTTATTGATGGTAAGCATAGAAAAGAGTAGATGAATGTTTAGATAAGCTGGCAGCATACAGTTTCCAAAGGTATGGTATAGTCAATCTTAAGATACAGTATTTGGGCTCGGTGCGGTGGCTTATGCCTGTAATCCCAGCACTTTGGGAGGCTGAGGTGGGCGGATCACGAAGTCAGGAAATTGAGACCATCCTGGCCAATGTGGAGAAACCCTGTCTCTACTAAAAATACAAAAATTAGCCATGCATGGCGGTGTGTGCCTGTAATCCCAGCTACTTGGGAGGCTAAGGCAGGAGAATCACTTGAACCCAGCAGGCAGAGGTTGCAGTAAGCAGAGATCACGCCACTGCACTCCAGCCTGGGCAGCAGGGCGAGACTCTGTCTCATTAAAAAAAAAAAAAAAAAAAAAAAAAAAAAAAAAAAAAAAAAAAAAGGCCGGGCGCGGTGGCGCAAGCCTGTAATCCCAGCACTTTGGGAGGCCGAGGCGGGCGGATCACAAGGTCAGGAGATCGAGACCACAGTGAAACCCCGTCTCTACTAAAAATACAAAAAATTAGCCGGGCGCGGTGGCGGGCGCCTGTAGTCCCAGCTACTCAGGAGGCTGAGGCAGGAGAATGGCGGGAACCCGGGAGGCGGAGCTTGCAGTGAGCCGAGATCGCGCCACTGCACTCCAGCCTGGGCAGCAGGGTGAGACTCTGTCTCAAAAAAAAAAAAAAAAAAAAAAAGCCAAAAGTATAACAGTGTGGTAAAGATAATACTGACTTTCTGTTATTTTCTTAAACACAAAAAGCATATTCCAATCTCAGGGCATTGGCACAGGCTTTTCCCTCTCCCCTCTCCCCTTCTAATTCTTCTGCCTGGTTTCTACTTACCCTTCAGGTCTCAGCTGGAATGTCACTTCCTCAGAGGCCTTCTCTCCTTTCCTGTTGTGAAATAAGAAATATATATATGGTCTCTGCCTCTAGTCCCTGGCCTAGAGCTCCCAACACCCTTGTAATTTCCTAAGTTACAGGGGTGCTAGGAGAATCTTTGGTTCTAATGTTTGGTCTTTGCTCTCGTTCCTGACACGGAGCTCCTAAATCCCGTGGACTTTCCTGTCCACGGAAAAGCAGCAGTCTTTTGTTCTACCAAGGCAATTCTTGCTTGGCTCCTAGATGAGGGTTGGTCACTGGAAAGACCAACCATGATTATAAACTTGGAGCTTTCAGCCCCTACCTCCATTCTCCAGCGAGGGGGCAGAGGCTGGAAATTTAGTTAATGATCGATCATGCCTACATGATGAAGGCCCCATAAAAATCCCTTAACTATGGGGTTCAGAGAGTTTCCAGGTTGGCAAACACACATCCATGTGCCTGGAATGTGGTACATACCAACTCCATGGGGACAGAAGCTCCTGTACTCAGGACCCTTCCAGATCTCACCCTTTGTATCCCCTGGCTGTTCATCTGTATCCTTTATTACATCCTTTATTAATAAGCCAGTAAATGTAAGTAATGTGTTTTCCTGAATTCCATGAGCCATCCTAGTAAATTAATAGAACCTAAGAAGGGAGTCATGGGAAGCCCAATTTACAGCCTGTCCCTGGTTAGAAGCACAGGTCACAACCTGGAACTTGTGATTGGCATCTGAAGTGGGGGGTAGTCTTGAGGGACTGGGCCCTGAACCTGTGGAGTCTGATGCTATCTCCAGGTAGATAGTCTCGGCACTGAATTGATTCAGAGGACACTAGGTGGTATCTGTGGGAAAATCTGCTTGATATGTGGGGAACCCCCCAACCAACACCTGGTGTCAGAAGTGCTGTGTTGAGTGGCTGAGTGGTATATGAAAGTAGGAAAAACAATTATCCTTAATACCTGTTTAAAGTAGCCCTTTTCTGTTTATTTCTTTCAAGGCAATTTTCATCACCTTTAATTATCAGATTTATTCACTTGTTTACTTCTTTAATGTTTGACTTCCCAGTAAACTCTAAGCTTCATGAAGGCAAGGATTACAGTGTTTTTATTGTTGTTGTTTGCCACCAAATACTCAGCCTCTGGTATAGTAACTAGCAAGAAGTAGATGTTCAATAAATATTTGTTTTAATAAATATATATTATGTTTGTAAGCTGAAAAGTGTGAATCAGTATCATAGGGAAAAACTACCTTAAAATTAACTTCTAAAAAAATGATCAATCAAGCAATTTCGTGAAAATGTGCAAGAAGAGACTTTCAGCATGATGTTCTATGAACCATAGTCTGCAGGTCATTTGAAATCCAGCAAATATTTTCATCCTCCTTCTTCGGATTCTATAACTTATTCTATATCTAGAATTACTCTAAAGACTAATTCTAACCTGGATACAACATAAAGGGTAAAGATGGAAGATTCTAAAGAACAATTTTAACAATGTCCTATTTAGGGGGATTTTCATTATATACTTTAAGAACCTAGGTTTGGCATATTAGGTATCTGTGGAAATAAATCACTTACTACATCTACATGAGCCTGTTGAGATGAAAGTATTTGAAAATCATGCTTTTTCAAGGGTGGCTAAACAAATCTCTATTTATCTATTACAACTCATAATCATTGCTAATGTTCAAATATATTAGGGTTGAACATACCACAAAAATGGAAATGCAGGAAAGATTAACATTATTTAAGCTGCAGATGATTCATGCTACTGGTTTAACCATTTTCTTTAGATTTTTTTCATGTACAGGAATATATTTATATATATATATATAAAAATAATATGCTGAAGGGACAAAAATCATGTATGATCATTATCCTCAAGAAGAAACAGGTTCCAATTATTTCTTTTGAATTATAGACTTAAAGCTAATTAAGAATTTTTATAGTTAATTAAAAATTACATTGTAACCTTGAAAGCAGCAAAGGACATAAAGAGAAACTATTTGTTACATGCATCTTTGGGAAAATCTCACAAAAGATTTTGTTTGGCAAAGCTATTTGAAACAATTTAAAGCTAGAAATGTTTCTAGGCTATAGCAAGATGAATTCCATCGGTTTGGATTTTGACCTACCACTAAATTTTGGATTTAGGAAGGGTCTCATTTTTATATTTAACACAGAAATTAAATTTTAACTTAGAAACTGAGTTTTACATGGCTTGAGGCATGTGAAAATTATGTGAGAATAAGTCAGTTACTGCTGTGATCTCAATGTTTGTGTCCTCCACAAAATTCATTTGTTGAAATTTTAACCCTTGAGATGATGGTAGTAGGAGTCAGGGCCTTTTGGGAGGTGATTAGGTCATGAGAGTGGAGCCCTCATGAATGGGATTAGTGTGCTTATAAAACAAACATGAGAGAGCTAGCTAGTCCCTTCCACCATGTGCGGGTAGTGAGCTATCTCTAAACCAGACAGTGGGCCCTTACCAGACATGGAATCTGCCAGTGCCTTGTCTTTGACTTCCCAGCCTCCAGAACTGTAAGAAATAAATTGCTGTTATTTATAAGCTACCTGGTTTGTGGTATTTTGTTACAGCAACCTGAACAGACTAAGCCAGTTAATATATAGAGACAACAGATGGCTTCACACATCTAGATGAGGATCCTGGGAAAATCGAGTTGGAAACTACAGTTGAGAACACCAATGTCCTAACAATCCTGTAGCCTTCAGGCTTAGTTGGTTCTGGACTCCCTCTAGTGGTTCAGTTCTGGTGATTTAATAGATTTAATTCTTCAATTCATAGAATTACCAAATTTCTGGTCAGATTAAAAACCACTAAGCAAAAGACCCACACAAGTCCCATTAGAATGGTTTACCACAAGGAGGCCAGGTGCAGTGGCTCATGCCTGTACTCCCAGCACTTTGGGAGGCCGCGGCAGGTGGATCACTTTAGGCCTGGAGTTTGAGACCAGCCTGGCCAACAGGGTGAAACCCCATCTCTACTAAAAATCCAAAAATTAGCCGGGTGTGGTGGTAGGCACCTGTAATTTCAGCTACTCGGGAGCCTGAGGCAGGAGAATTGCTTGAATCTGGGAGGCAGATGTTGTAGTGAGCTGAGATCCCGCCATTGCACTCCAGACTGGGTGACAGAGCAAGACTGTCTAAAAAATAAATAAAATTTTAAAAATAAAAAGAATGGTTTATCATAAGGAGATTATGTCACTGAATGGCAGTGATAAATATGGATGAAATCATAGTGTTGCAAATGGTTATACCTAAAGGGACAGAATGGATTTTACTGGTTGATTGGGAAAGACATTTACAGTTTTGCTTAGAATGAGTGGGTAAGAGCTGAAGGCCCAGTAACAGAATTCCTTGTTGCTTTTGTTTGCGACCTAGGGTAAAGACTGCATCTTTTAGGGAAAGAGTGAAGTGAAAGAATATTTCCTGTGCATATGGATTATATAAGGTCAGAGGGTTCTTGTTTGACCTTGTATAAAATCAGCCTCTTAGACCAACCCAAAGCAACATGTAGTTTCCTCCTTATCATATTCCTAATAGCATAGTTTGTGACTCTGTTTTAAACCAATTCAGAAAACTTTAAGGCCGATTTAACTTTACTGGCTCCCTATGTTGGCTTTGGTTATTCCACTCCATTAAACCTTTACTTCTTGGCCATTTCTGCACTGTAAATATAAGTAAATCTACTAACTCCTTTACATGAGATCTCTTTACATATTTAAGACAGTTATCATGTCCTCAGTAAGTCTTCTTTCCCTCTCCCAGATCCTCAAAACTTCTTGGAACTATTCAGGAACTCCATGAGGTACAGGCTTCTGTACAAGATATATGTAAAATAACTTGATAGGCATGTTATTCACACCTTTAGGAGTAAGTAAAAACGATGGCTTTTTTTTTTTTTCTCCAGAAAATGCAAAGCTATTATTTAAAAGTCCCAAAACCAAAAAGAACTGAAGCCAATGGGATTAAGAGATAAAAAGAAAACAGGAAGTAATGGGTGACTTACCCATTTCAAGACCTTCTCCTGCTATTTTCTGATCCCTAAGTTGTTCCAGAATCGATTTAAGCAGAAAAGTACAGCAGAGACCAGATAAGTTACTGTGGAGTCAAGAAGTCTGTCATGTCTGCCATGAAGTTTGGATAGAATGAGTCAGGAATTGGCATTGGTCTTAAGATCCCAGATCTGAAAGTACTTCCCATTGATAAGATATTACTACACAGTCTGTAATTGATTATTTGCATAGATAGAAAAAACAAACAAACTTCCCCAGCAACTTAAGAACTCTAAAATATCAGTTTTGTCAACTCACAAATTTGGGTTGCGGTGAAAGTGGGAAAAATAGAGATAGGAAGATGTAAGTCAAATAAAAACAAGGTGTATCTTCTTGTCTTTGAATATCCATAGTTCTTTTTTATAAGGCAATTAAGAAGGATAGAAAATGTATTCCAGCTGATAAAAAGGAATTCCCTGTGCGAAAGGGAAAGGAAAGGCAGAAAGCAGGTGGAAAAAAAAAAATAGCAGGCAGTTGTCTTAATAATGTTAATATCGCCTCTAATACAGGACTCAACACTGTTATGCCCCAATTAGAGAGCAAGCATTGATCGCATGAACTTAAGTAGTGATAACTTGTTGCCAAATAATATTCAAAAGAATATCAGAAATCAGAATAAATATACTATTAGTGTGTTTCAAATCCATCAAGTAACCTAGTTTTTCTTCCTTCCTCTCTACAAGGGATTTTAAGTGCCACAGTGTGTTTCCCTCCCACTATGCTGGTGCTTTTCCATAGGATCAAGTAACCTAGTTTTTCTTCCTTCCTCTCTACAAGGGATTTTAAGTGCCACAGTGTGTTTCCCTCCCACTATGCTGGTGCTTTTCCATAGGAAGGGTTGTGCCTGGACCTCCCAGATTGGAACGCCGATTATCGAAGGCCCCAAGGCTGTATTAGCTACGCCAAGTCACCTCAGATATTTGCACCAGAGCACCCAAAATTCTGTGCCCATGAGGATAGTTGGAGTTTGTTCACAAAATAGCAAAGTCTCTAGGTTGCTATTCCAACAGCGGCAGTACTGATGCTCCAGTTCGAAGGCCAGGAAAACAGAATGTAACGCCGGTGACTTCCAAAATATAAGTAACCACCAAAGTACATGCTTAATGACCTAGTGAAGTTAGCTTACGCCGCCTCCTAGACACCTGTAATGAAGACCATCTCAGCAAAGCTCTGGGGTGGGCAACTCGATTTCACGAAAGCGGACACCAACGCTCTACCCAGGGATAAATGCGTCGTCTAATGTTCCCATTGGCCCTTTCGGCCTTCACTCAGCGGCTGGCAACGCAGTCTTCCCTAGCGCATGCGCGCCATCTGCTTCCGGCCTGCGAGCTCGGTGTTCCACTCTTTGTGCGCCGGGTGGATTTCCTGCTCTGCTTTTCTTATGCCTGGTTGATCTGTGTGCAATGGCTCCGGACTCGGATCCCTTCCCGGAAGGGCCTCTCTTAAAGCTGCTACCCTTAGACGCTAGAGACCGGGGCACCCAGCGCTGCCGCCTGGGCCCGGCCGCCCTCCACGCCCTGGGCGCGCGCTTGGGCTCAGCAGTGAAGATCTCGCTACCCGACGGCGGCTCCTGCCTCTGCACTGTCTGGCCTCGGCGGGACGGAGCGAACGGCTTTGTGCAGCTGGACCCGCTGTGCGCCAGCCCCGGGGCGGCGGTCGGGGCGCCGAGATCCCGGAGGAGTCTCAGCCTGAGCCACCTCCTCCTAGTGCCCTGTCCGCCCCTGCGGCGCGTCTCCGTGTGGCCGGTGTTGCGAGAGCTGGCGGGCGCGCCTGGTGCCCCGAATACAGCCGCGGTGCTGGAGGCGGCGCAGGAGCTGCTGAGAAACCGACCGGTCTCCCTGGGCCACGTGGTGGTCGCTCCGCCGGGCGCTCCTGGCCCGGTGGCTGCCTTGCACATCGTCGGCGGAACGCCCAGTCCCGATCCCGCTGGGCTGGTCACCCCTCACACTCGCGTCGGCCTTGGCGGGGAACCTCCGTCCGAAGCCCAGCCGCAGCCCGAGGTGCCCCTGGGAGGTCTTTCGGAGGCGGCCGACTCGCTGCGGGAGCTCCTCCACTTCCCGCTCCGCTACCCGCGCGCCCTGGCCTCGCTGGGCTTAGCGGTGCCCCGCGGGGTGCTCCTGGCGGGGCCCCCCGGAGTGGGCAAGACCCAGCTGGTGCGGGCCGTGGCGCGCGAGGCGGGCGCGGAGCTGCTGGCAGTCAGCGCCCCCGCGCTGCAGGGTTCCCGGCCTGGGGAGACCGAGGAGAACGTGCGGCGGGTCTTCCAGCGCGCCCGGGAGCTGGCCAGCCGCGGGCCCAGCCTCCTCTTCCTGGACGAGGTGGACGCTTTGTGTCCCCGGCGGGGCGGTCGAGCACCCGAGAGCCGCGTAGTGGCCCAGGTGTTGACGCTGCTGGACGGCGCAAGTGGGGACCGCGAGGTCGTGGTTGTGGGAGCCACCAACCGGCCGGACGCTCTAGATCCAGCGCTGCGTAGACCCGGGAGATTTGACCGAGAGGTGAATGGGCTTGGCGGGTTCGCCCACTGTCGGTGGAACCTCGGCCTTTTCTGGCACTAGTTGGCTGCCCCGGAGGCGTTTGTCTCTTAGGTTTGAGCATCGGTGAGGATGGAGTGGGGCGCTTTGCAATGCAAAGAACACGTTCTCTGCCCATCTATGATCTGTGAGTCAGGACCCGTGTTTCCCCAGAGTCAGATTGTCAGGACCTGTATTTCCCCAGAGTCTTAATTGTTTTGGGAAGCGGGGTGGCCATTACGGATTAATTTTGTGCAGGTCCTATAATCAGTAATGTTAATTCTTAAGAGAATTTTGGTCACCTACAAGCATGTTAAACTCATGTTTTGGAATGAGAATTTAAAGAAGGATAACCTCAAGAAGTAAGTGTGTTGAAATAAAAAGGGAGAAGGCGGGGAAGAACTAAATGGAAGCAGGCATTAACTCTTCTGGATTTATTCATTCCTTGTCATAACACCAGCACCCTATCCCACAATTGAGAAAGTACCCACAACTGCTCCCTCAGTTGTCAGGGAGGTTGAATATTCAGAGCTGTTCTATTTTATAAGCTTTGGTCCTAAATTGACTTGAATGCTAAAGAATAGCTTGAAATTTAGTGACTGATATTTCTATTTTGTGATAGGATTCAAAAGAGAAATGATAATTACACTCTTTTAGTTAGTTCAGGACTTGAGTGGATTTCTTCCTTGCACTATCTAGTACCTTTGTGTCCTTAAGAGCCAGGGACCTAGCTATCTATACCTGGCTTCTAGAACTTTGTGTGTTGTAAAAATAACAAAAACTTGTTAAATGACATAGAATTTTCACTGTGCAACTTTCTAGCCAGTGTTACTCCTGGAGTATTAGGATTTTCATATATTCAGAATCTAAGCTATACGTAAAGTGCACAGTACTAGTTCCAAAATGGGTCACTAAATTGTCATACATGTTTATCAGCATAAAAAACATGTATTATTATTTTGGCAGGGCTTGGTGGCTCGCGCCTGCAATCTCAGCACTTTGGGAGGCTGAGGTGGGTGGATCACCTGAGGTCAGGAGGTCGAGACCAGCCTGGCCAAGATGGTGAAACCCCGTCTCTACTAAAAATACAAAAATAAGCTGGGCGTGGTGGCGCGTGCCTGTAGTTCCAGCTACTTGGGAGGCTGAGGCGCCAGAATCACTTGAACCAAGAGGTGGAGGTTTCAGTGAGCCGATGGTGCCCATTGCCCTCCAGCCTGGGCAACAGAGTGAAACTGTGTTTCAAAAATGAATACATAATATATATATACACACATACACATATATAATTTTTTTTGGAAGTAACTTTTTTAATTGATCTATTTTTATTGATACATAATCGTGCATGTTTTGGGGTACATGTGATATTTTGGTACCTGCAAACAATTTGTAATTATCAAATCAGGGTGTTTAGGATATCCATCACCTCAAACATTTATCATTTCTTACCTGGGTGTTGGGAATATTTCAAATTCTCTCCAGTAGCAATTTTGAAATATACAAGAAATTATTGTTAACTGTGTTCAACCTACTATGCTATCAAACATTACACTTAGTCCTTCTATTTAACTGTATGTTTCTACCCATGAGCCAACCTCTCTTCATCCCCTCACCCCCCAACCCTTCCCAGTCTCTGGTTGCTATTCATTCTGCTGTCTACCTCCATCCATGAGATCAACTTTAAAAAGAATATATTTTAAACTATAAACTTCTTTTTTTGTTGTTTTGCTTTGCATATAGGTGGTCATTGGGACTCCCACACTTAAACAAAGAAAGGAAATTCTGCAAGCGATTACCTCAAAGATGCCCATCTCCAGTCATGTTGATTTGGGCCTTCTTGCAGAAATGACAGTTGGCTATGTTGGTGCCGACATGACAGCACTCTGTAGGGAAGCTGCCATGCATGCTCTCCTTCATAGTGAGAAGGTAAGAAGCGTTAATTTATGAACTCTGTGTTAATCTGTTATGGTAACAGATTAATTTGGGGGTTAAAAAAAATGGTGAGTACAGGCCGGGCGCGGTGGCTCAAGCCTGTAATCCCAGCACTTTGGGAGGCCGAGGCGGGTGGATCACGAGGTCAGGAGATCGAGACTATCCTGGCTAACATGGTGAAACCCCGTCTCTACTAAAAATACAAAAAACTAGCCGGGCGTGGTGGCGGGCGCCTGTAGTCTCAGCTACTTGGGAGGCTGAGGCAGGAGAATGGCGTGAACCCGGGAGGCGGAGCTTGCAGTGAGCCGAGATCACACCACTGCACTCCAGCCTGGGAGACACAGCGAGACTCCGTCTCAAAAAAAAAAAAAAAAAATGGTGAGTACATTTCCTTAGAACATTTGATAGCTTCCTCAGCTGTTGCTTATACATTTTACATCTCAACACTATATAAATAGTATATGATTGAGGGTGGGGATAAAGGACTGAGTCCTCTGGGTCTACGGAGTAAATGTGTTCTCTACTCTTATAGTAACTCCCTCGTGCTGAAGCCCAGAGCAGCCAAGAAATAACGCATCTCCAGAAGAATCAAAGAGTTTTTTTATTTGAATTTTTTTTATTTTGAGGCAAATTCAGACTTAGAAGTTACAAAAACAGTGCAAATAATTTCCATATACCCTTCTCCCAGATTCTCCAAATGTAACATTTGCCACATTTGCTTTATCATTCTCTCTTGTGTATTTTCTTTTCTCTTCATGTGTATTTTCTTTTATATATACATATATATAATGAAATACTTGAGAATATGCTACATCCATGATGCCCCTTTACCCTTGAAAACATAAGTGTATCTTTCTGAAAAACAAAGACTTTATACAAAGTCAAACAAATGATCAAGCTGAGAAAATTAACACAGACACAATACTTGTACTTAAATAGGCCTTAATCTAGAATCATACTTCAGGCTTTCTTCTATGACCATAACTTTTTAAGAGTCAGTTGTTTGGGTTTGACTAATGTTTCTTCATGATTCAATTCAGTTTTTGCATTTTGGGCAGGAATATAATAGAAATGATCCTGTGTCTTTCTCATTGCATCTATTAGGCAGCACATGATATGTTTCTCTTCTATCACTGGTGAAGTTAACTTTGATTTCTTGGATAAGGTGGTGTCTGTGAGATTTCTCCATTGTCGAGATACCGTTTTTCCCTGTGGTGTTAATAAGTTATCTAGTGGGAGACATAAACTTTTCTAACCTAGGAGAAGATTGGGCACTTGGAATTGTATTTAAATTTGTCCTTGACCTGCAGGTCTGTAATTCATGACTACCTTTCCTAACAATATTTAAGATATTAGATTAAATATAATACTTTTTAACATTGTTGGTTGGAAAATCCAGTATTTTGTATATAATAAATAGTCCTGAATCCTTAAACCCGTTCAGGAAAAAACTGATTTCAGCAGGCTAAGGATTCTGAAACAGAGTTTTCAATCTCATTTGTGACATCAAAATTGTCTTTTCATCTTAAAATGCGAAAGGATGATTTGTTATCCTAAATTTTGAAAAGCCTTTTTACCTAAATAATTTATACCTTGCCTCATTTCCTTTCCTTTATTTCTACGGTTACAGCGAAGGTGGGGAGGAGTTATGTGATCTTCTAGTGATCTTTTAAGTCTTCATCTTGTAGGTTTAGGCCAAAACTGCTTGAAGTTTTAAAGTTCTGTGTGTAAAGGTGTGAGAATACATGTCTTTTGAGGGAGACAATAAGAGTAAGCAGGAGATGGGAAGGGAGATTTTCATTTAGGATTTCCTCTGCTTTGAAGTTCCAGGTTTGACCGTAAGCACCTCTGACTTAGGTGGCCCAGTCAGCTGCTGTTGTCCCAGGGTGGAGCCCACTGCTACTTCAGGAGGGGCCTGCTCAGGTGTAGTTACCACAGTTGATGGCTGAGTTCAGAAACAACCAAGGGGAAGTGGAAGGAAGAAAGGCAAAAAGGATGAAGGGACAGAGACAACTGGGAAGGTACTGGCTCCGTCTTTTATTCTTTCCCCGACCAGCTGAGGGGCTTCCCCTACCTCTACCTATGCCAGGGCAGATAAGGGATACCTTACAGTTTGTTAAACTTTTTGTGAACTATTCCTATTAAAGGATTAGAAATGTAGTTTAACACTCACACATACACAGAGGGGAAAGAATGTATATGCCCAAAGAATCAAGTAAAATAATGTGTACACACATGATCTGGAACTATAAATGAGATTTTCAAATACTAGTTGGTGTTACCTAAAGATTAGTTAGTATTTGGACATCAGACACCTAACATCTGATACTGTCAGCCAGTTAAAAAGGCTATTTTTTTAAGTATGTGATAGTGTTATTCATGAGAAATGAAGATAGAAAATTATAAAGAACTGCCTACCTGAAATGTCACTTTCCAGAGATGACAATTGTTAACACTTTTGGGAGAATACAGAATAGCTCTATACATACAGATTCACTTCACATCAGTTCACAAATAAGACAAGACAGTTTGTTTATGAAAATGGGAATCTGTGGACAACTAGATGTTTAGAATTAGATATAAGAGGGCAAATACTTTAATAAATACAGTACAGACATTTTTAATAAAATTTTGAGGACTTTTTAACTAACAAAAATGTGTTTCACTAGAATGATCAAGGAGAGTGTAAAAAGTCTCCAAAATATAAGCTGAGAGTGAAGATGACTTTTCTAGGCATAACATAAACCCTAAGGGAAATTATTTGCTGATTTGACCATTTGGGGGTGGCAAACAATACTATAAAGTCAGACTAGGAAAAATACTTTTAGTCCAATTTCTGTGATTTGGAAAGAACTTTTACAAATCAGTGAGAACAGACCAACAGTCCAAGAGAAAATGGGTAATAGGATATGAACAGGTAGTTGACAATAAAAGGAATGTCAGTAAACACGAAAAATCTTCAACCTTGATTTCTTTTAAAATTATTGTCTTTATTTTGAAATAATTTAAAACATATAGTAAAGTTGCAAGATAGTTACAAAGAACTTCCACTAAACCTTTTATCCAAATTCACCAATTTTTAACATTTTGCCAAATAAGCTTTATCATTCTCTTTTGCTGTCTTTCTTGCTCCCTCTCGTCCTCTTCTCTTTCTCTCTCTCATCTCTGTATATATATATTTATATGCACATAGTATTTATTTATTTTGGACCATTTGAGAGAATGGGTTGCATATATCATAACATTTTATCCCTTAACATTTTAATGTCTATTTCCTAAGGACAGCAATGTTCCTGTATGTCACCACAGTATGGTCATGTATAGTATTGTGTCCTTAGAGCCTCACATGTGGAGGCACAAGGTGTTCATTGGTTCCTCATTGGTGATGCTAATTTTTGTCAGCTAGTTCAGGTGGTGTGCAGTTTCTCCACTGTGTAACTGCTGTTTTTTCCCTTTGCCACTAATGAGAAATCTATGGGGAGACACTTGGAGATATCCTGCTCCTCATCAAACTTTCAGGCTGGGCGCAGTGGCTTATGCCTGTAGTCCCAGCTGCTCGGGAGGCTGAGACAGGAGGATCACTTGAACCCAGGTGTTCGAGGCTCAGTGAGCTGTTGCCTCAATGCCACTGCACTCCAGCCTGGGCAGCAGAGCAAGACCCTGTCTCATAAAAGAATAAACTCCCCTCAATGTAGCATCCAATTCTTGCTCATAACAGCCTTTAATATCATGATTGCAAAAAAGGCAATTTTTCTAATTCCAGTATTCCCTCTACCTCATTCTGAATTGAAGAAATTTAGTTAACACACTAATGAATGAGTACTGGTTCTTCTGTCATATTGGCAGACACTTAAGAGTTTGGTAATGGGCCAGGCACAGTAGCTCGTGTCTATAATCCCAGCACTTTGGGAGGCTGAGATAGGTGGGTCACTTGAGGTCAGGAGTTCAAGACCAGCCTGGCCAACATGGGAAAACCCCATCTCTACTAAAAATACAAAAATTAGCCAGGTGTGGTGGCGCGTGCCTGTAATCCCAGCTACTTGGGAGGCTGAGGCATGAGAATCACTTGAACCCAGGAGGTGGAGGCTGCAGGGAGCCAAGATCACAGCACTGCACTCCAGCCTGAGTGACAGAACGAGACTCTGCAAAAAAAAAAAAAAAAAAGAGAGAGAGAGAGTTTGTTAATGTCCAGTATTGGAGAGGTGTGGAGAGAACACAGCTTCATTTTATTGAAGGAGAGTAAATTGATACAGCTTCCTTAGAGAACAATTTGGTAATAGCTGTCAATGTATATGTGTGTACTTATAAACCCAGTAATTCTACTTTGAGGAAATTATTACATAAAATACTTGAACATGAGTTTGAACATAGTGGCTCATGCCTGTAATCCCAGGACTTTGGGAGGCTGAGATGGGAGGATTGCCCGAGCCCACGAGTTCCAGACCAGCCTGGGCAACATAGGGAGACCCCGTCTGTACCCAAAAAAAAAAAAATTTTTATTTTTTGGCCAGGCGTGGTGGTTCACGCCTGTAATACAGCACTTTGGGAGGCTAAGGCGGGCGGATCACAAGGTCAGGAGATCGAGACCATTCTGGCTAACACGGTAAAACCTTATCTCTACTAAAAATACAAAAAATTAGCCAGGCGTGGTGGTGGGTGCCTGTAGTCCCAGCTACCCAGGAGGCTGAGGCAGGAGAATGGCGTGAACCCAGGAGGCAGAGCTTGCAGTGAGCCGAGATTGCGCCACTGCACTCCAGCCTGGGCAACAGAGCGAGACTCCGTCTCAAAAAAAAAAAAATTAATTAATTAGCCAGGCTTGGTGGCACACACCTGTAGTTCTAGCTCCTCCAGAGGGTGAGTTGCAAGGATTACTTGAGCCTGGGAGACTGCAGTGAGCTATGATAATGTCACTGCATTCCAGCCTGGGCAACAGAGTGAGACCCTGTCTCAAACAAATACTTGAACATGAGCACAGAGACTTTTTCAGTTGCAGCTTTGTTTTTAATATCAAAAGACTGGGGATGACCTAATGTTTGTCAGAAAGGTGTAGTTGGGGTAAATTCAGTAGTGTATTATGGAATTGTCAAAAAGAATGACGTAGAACTATATTAGTTGACATGAAAAGATATATATTAGTTGACATGAAAAGAACTATATTAGTTGACATGAAAAGGTGAAAGAAGAAAAGTACAGGTTGATATAGTATGGTTCTATTTGTGTATCTGTTTAAAAGGATATTTGTATGCTTATTATCATAACATACTGGAAGAATCACAAGAAACTGTTGACATCTTTCAGGGAAGAATTAACTGGCGGGAATTGGCAGGGAGACATTTATTCTTTGTACTATTTATATAAATTGTTTTTATAATAATAACAAAATTACAAATCCAAAAGAAGATTTAAAAAACGAATTGTGCTATAAAAAAAGACCAACCTAATTTTTGGTTTAATTTTGATGTTTTGGGTGTATTTCTTCAGAACCAGGACGATCCTGTGATTGATGAAACAGACTTCCTTGAAGCTTTTAAAAATATTCAACCCTCATCGTTTCGAAGCGTCATTGGATTGATGGATATCAAGCCTGTTGACTGGGAGCAGATTGGTGGCCTTGAAGATGTAAAACTGAAGTTAAAACAGGTAAGACAGATAATCTACTTAATCCAGTAGGATATTACAGATTAACATTCTGTGCATTTATGATGACAACATACTGCACTGAAACTACTCTTTCTGCTATCACTAATGTGATCCTAACATCTAAATCCAATGATTGCTTTTCAGTCCTTATTTAATTGGACTTCTATGGGTGTCTAAATTGGTTTTTATAATTTCCCACCTCGACCCTCTCTTTTTTTGTTTTTGCTTTAAAGAGTTTATAACCTAAGGCTGGGTGTGGTGGCTCATGTCTATAATCCCAACACTTTGGGAAGCCAAGGGAGGAGGATTGCTTGAGTTCAGGAGTTCAAAACCAGCCTGGGCAACATAGCAAGCCTTTGTCTCTATTTAAAAAGAAAGAAGTTCATAACCTAAGGCTGGGCATGGTGACTCATACCTGTAATCCCAGCATTTTGGGAGGCTGAGGCGGGTGGATCACCTGAGGTCAGGAGTTCAAGACCAGCCTGGCCAACATGGTGAAACCTCGTCTCTACTAAAAATACAAAAATTAGCTGGGCATGCTGGCAGGTGCCCATAATGCCAGCTACTTGGGAGGCTGAAGCAGGAGAATCACTTGAACCTGGGAGGCGGAGGTTGCAGTGAGCCGAGATCCCACCACTGTACTTCAGCCTGGGTGACAGAGAAAGACCCTGTCTGGGGAGAAAAAAAACAAAGTGTGTAACCTGTAGTCTTAGCACTTCAGAAGGTCGAGACAGGAGGATCTCTTGAGGCCAAGAATTCAAGACCAGACTGGGCAACATAGTAAGACTCCCTGTCTCTACAAAAAAAATTTTTTTTGAGACATGGTTGCTCTGTCACCCATGCTAGAGTATGGTGTCACAAACACAGCTCACTGTACCCTTGAATTCCTGGGCTCAAGCAGTCCTTCTGCCTCAGCCCCCCAAGTAGCTGGGGCTGCAGGTGCATACCACCACGCCTGGCTAATTTTTTAATTTTTTGTAGAGATAGGGTCCCACTGTGCTACTCAAGCTGGCCTTGAGCTCCTGGGCTTAAACAGTCCTCCAACTCAGCCTTCTAAAGTGCTGGGATTATAGGCATGAGCCACCATGCCTGGCCTACAAAAAAATTTTTTAAATTAGCCAGGTGTGGTGGCACTGCTTGTGTTCCTAGCTACTCAGGAGGATCACTTGAGCCTTGACCCCAGGAGATGGAGGCTGCAGTGAGCTATGATTGCACCACTGCACTGCAGCTTGGGCAACAGAGTGAGATCCTGTGTCTTTAAAAAAATATAAAAAAAAATTTTGGCTGGGCACGGTGGCTCATGCCTGTAATCCCAGCACTTTGGGAGGCTGAGGCAGGCAGATCACCTGAGGTCAGGAGTTAGAAACCAGCCTGGCTAACGTGGAGAAACCCCGTTTCTACTAAAAATGCAAAAAATTAGCCAGGCATGGTGGCGCGTGTCTCTAATCCCAGCTACTCGGGAGGCTGAGGCAGGAGAATTGCTTGAACCCGGGAGGTGTAGGTTGCAGTGAGCCAAGATTGCGCCACTGCACTCCAACTTGGGCAACAAAAGTGAAACTCCATCTCAAAAAAACAAAAACAATGTATAGGCCGGGCGCAGTGGCTCACACCTATAATCCCAGCACTTTGGGAGGCTGAGGCGGGAGGATCACGAAGTCAGGAGTTCAAGACCAGCGTGGCTAACATGATGAAACCCTGTCTCTACTAAAAATACAAAAATCAGCCTGGTGTGGTGACGCAATCCTGTAATCCCAGCTACTCGGGAGGCTGAGGCAGGAGAATCGCTTGAACCCAAGAGGCAGAGGTTGCAGTGAGCTGAGATCGCACCACTGCACTCCAGCCTAGGACAGAGTAAGACTCCATCTCAAAAAAAAAAAAAAAGAAAAATCAATTTATAATCTAAAACGGGTCAGCAAATTTTCTGTAGAGAGAGCCACACAGTAAATGTTTTAAACTTCACAACCACTCATCTCTGCCATTGTAGCACCAAAGCAGCTGTAGACCATATGTAAATGAGTAACTGTATTCTGATAAAATTATGGACACTGAAATTATATAATTCTCACATGTCAGAAAATATTCTTTTGATTTTTCTTCAAGCATTTAAAAATGTAAAAATTCTTCTTAGTTTGGCTGTACCAAATATAGGTGGAAGGCCTTAGTTTGCCTGGATATCTGATCTAAAAGACATTAAATGGACGTAGTACAGGGACTGGTAAAAGCACAAAATTGAAATGAACAAGATGGTTACCTGATAGTGGATTTCACAACTCTTCAGATCGCAACTCTTCAGATCCTCTCACCTGCATTACAGTTTCAGAAATTGATTTTGCCAATTCGCCTACATGTGATCCTGCCCTAATGAACTAGGTTTCTCTAACCACACACATAACAGACTGATATATAAGTAATAATTATAATTTTTTCATCTTAGCCAGGAGCTCTATCTCCAGTGAACCCTAGAATTTTTGAGTCCATGGATAAGAGCATTTATAATAGGTGCCAATATTTTTTATGCATTGTCTTATTTAATCTTTACAAGATGCATGAGAGAAATTAGCCACACCTTCCTCTTGGAAGCACTCTGTTTCCTTTGCTTTGAGACATTAAGCTTTTCTGCCTTTCTGGGCACCCCTCTCCCCTGCCTTAAATGTTAGTGCTCAAGAGGCTCCCGGAGTCCTCTTGTTGGAGCTGTGGGTGGTTTTATGATGATCTTGATGTCCGTAGCATCAACTGACCCCTGAAAACTGTTGACTCAGAAATCTGTATATCTAGAGTAGACGTTTCTTCTAATCATCAGAACTACTTCACTGCCTGCCTACTGGATAACCCCAGAGATGTCAAACTCAGCATGTCCAAAGTTCAGCTAGTCAGCTCTGCTGCCACACTTGGATCCCCTACCTCAGTTAATACAGCTAGCCACCCCATCCTCTAAGTCAGAAATCTGTCTTCTAAAGGCATAGCATTAGAACTTTGCCCTTATGTAAAGTACAATTCTGTTTTATGTTACAAATATCCATCCCTTCCACACCATCTTCACTGCTTGTGACACTCCAGCCTTATTATTTTTGTAGACTGAATCATTGCAAGAAACTTCTAACTGGTCTCCCTGCCTCTAGTTTCATTTCCTTCCAGTCCATTCTTCATACTGCTTCCTCAGTGCAGACTAAAGCTTTCAAGGCCTGTTGTGATCTGGCTCCTATCTCCACTTCAACGCCATTACTTAACTTTGTTTAAGCCTGAGTTTTTGCATCTGTAAAATAATGATTAAAATGGCTAAAAACCATTTACCTTAAAGGTAATGAGGACTCATTCACTATTGAGTTTACTACTACTGAGTGCCTCTTTTGGGTAGGTGTCATTCTAGGTGCTGGTGTTTTTAAGGTGAGCTTTGCTTATGTTCTAGCAGAGTAGAATGACAAACCCAACGTGGAAAAATAATAATAGTGAATAAGTGCTTTAAAAGTAAAGGATGGGCAGTAGCATAGAGAATGAGTAGGAGGAGGGGGGCTTACGCTTTAACCAGCTGGTTAGGAAAGACCTCTCCAAGGAATTGACACCTGTGCTGAGACCTGAGTGATGAGGGATAGCCACATGAAGATCTCAGGGGAATGTTTAGGCAGAGAGGAAAGCGAGGAAAGCAAGGAAAGGCTCTGAGATGGGAACAAACTAAGTGTTTAGGAGATAGTCAGATTATATAAGGCCTTGTCAGCTGTGGTGAGTAAGGAGTTTTGATTTGGATTTTATTCTCGTTCTAATAGTAAATCATTGAAGGATTTTAAACAGGAAGTGATGTCACCTGACTCAAATTATAAGCTCTCTGCAGTGTGGAGAATGGACTGTTTCCAGCTCATGACAGGAGCCTGAGAATTGTTAAATGAACAAATGAATTTACTGGATGATTTGACATTTTATTATTACACTAAAACAACTCTTCTCTTTTTGTGTACTTTCAGAGCATTGAGTGGCCTCTGAAATTCCCTCGGGAATTTGTCAGGATGGGCCTGATACAACCGAAGGGAGTTCTCCTCTATGGGCCCCCTGGATGTGCTAAAACCACTCTGGTGAGGGCCCTGGCCACAAGCTGTCACTGCTCTTTTGTTTCAGTGAGTGGAGCTGATCTGTTTTCACCATTTGTTGGAGATTCAGAAAAAGTCTTGTCTCAGGTTTGTTTATTTCCCCATATGTTTAAATTTACTGTTGAATTTTTATTTCATTTCTTATGGACAAACATTTTAAAAAATATTACTAGTGTTTTTTCCAGTTAAAAAACTTATACATGTTTATTGAAAATTTAGAAAATATAGGAAAGTGTAAATATGAAATCTTTTGTAATCCTCCTACCTACTATTAACATTTTGGTGAATTTCCTTTGTCTTTTTTTTCTGTTTTAAATAAAATCAAGAGTAGGTTATATCTATAGCTTTATCCTGCTTTTTAAAACTTAATATTACCACTTTTGAAATTCCATAGTATCAATTCTTTGAAAATACGGTTTTTAACTCTTACATAATACTCCATTGTTTCTTGTTTTATTTACTCGTTCCCCAATTCCTAGACATTCAGAATCTTTTTTTATATATTTTAAAAATTATAAATAGTGGCCAGGCGTGGTGACTCATGCTTGTAATCCCAGCACTTTGGGAGGCCAAAGCAGGTGAATCACTTTAGGCCAGGAGTTCAAGACCAGCCTGGCCAACATGGCGAAATCCCATCTCTACTAAAAGTACAAAAATATTAGGTGGGTGTGGTGGCACACACCTATAATCTCATCTACTCGGGAGACTGAGGCACAAGAATTGCTTGCGCCTAGGAGGCAGAGGTTGCGGTGAGCTGAAATTGCACCACTATACTCCAAACTGAGCAACAGAGCAAGACTGTCTCAAAAACAGAATTATAAATAGTAATGTGGAAAGCATACATTCACATGACTAATGTATAACATATAGCTTTTTAATATTTTTTTCCTAACAAAAGATATTTCGACAAGCAAGAGCAAGTACTCCAGCAATTGTGTTTTTGGATGAAATTGATTCAATCTTGGGAGCTCGCTCAGCCAGCAAGACAGGATGTGATGTTCAAGAACGAGTTCTTTCTGTTCTCCTGAATGAATTAGATGGTGTTGGACTTAAGACAATAGAGAGAAGAGGAAGTAAATCAAGTCAACAGGGTAAATACAAGGAGCTGAAAAATGAAGAGGTATTTATTAGCCAGAATGCACCTAAAATCCAGGCCAACATTAAATAGAATGCATATATGCTATAGCTTTACTTACGCTGAATTCATATCGTAGAAGGATTTATTATAATTTCAGTTTGACTTTGTTAGGGCTTTTAGAGCTAATAAAAATTGTGATTTGGCTATAAAAGGTGAGGTACATCTTATAATAAGTTATCTTAAATATAAGAATGTAAATTTTATTTTTCCTAAGAATGAGAAATACAATTTTCTTATTGCTAATAGAGAAGGCAGTTTATTCTTGTTTCCGTGTCCTAAGAAACCAGTATTCATTTATTTCTAAAAATGTTTATGTAGGCTGGGCACAGTGGCACACCTCTGTTATCCCAGCACTTTGGAAGGCCAAGACAGAAGGATTGCTTGAGGCCAGGAGTTTGAGACTAGCCTGGCCAACATTGCAAGGCCCCATCTATGAATGAATGAATGAATGAATGAATGAATGAGGATAATATTTCCAATAGTCTTAGTATGGAAAATTTCCAGTTTTCTTGAGAAATGGGTTTCTTTGGTTTTAATGAATTAAAATGGCCTTTGGAAGTCCCCTCCCTCTCTTTCTGAGTCTCTTCTCCAGAGTTTGGTATCCTTAAATTATCCCTGATACTTTTCTTTTATTCCTCTCTTGTTGTCACTCATTTCCTATTTTTAAAATTGTTGCATGGGATTGTTGCATATACTCCTTAGGAACATGTCATACTAGAATTAGGAGGTACCCACGAGGTTATCTAATCAAATCATTCCATAATACAGGAATTCCTTCTGTAACATCTGACAGGTGTTCACCCAGCATCTGCTAAAATACTTGCAAACATAGGGAACTTAGTACTTTGAGGGATTACGTCACTGGAGAGTTGCCTGATTATTCAACAAATGATTTTGAATGCTTAGTATATGCAAAGCCTTTCTCTGTCTGCTTTTAGACATTTCTTTATCCAGGATTTGCATACCTGCAACTTAGATTGTCATTTCACAGACAAATAAAAAGTCCAGTAAATCTTCGACTCTTTAGGGATATGAGAGTCAAGACTTTTCTGTAACCATGTATCTCCACCTGTTGGTCATACATATCTGTCTTTTCAAATAGCCCGTTTAAGGTGTAAGCCTTCATTGGAGGCTCAGGTGCACTCAAGTCACCAGATGAGTGTTCTCCTCTTTGGGATAAGGCTTTTCATAAGTTTTCATACGGAGAATATCTCTTAGGTACTCCCTTAGCCATGCACACAAAGTACTTCTTCGATTAATGATTCGTTTCTGGGATATCTTGATATCAAGAAGCTGGTCTGGAAAGGGGATATAAGCATTCTGGTCCCAAGAAAAGGATATCCCTATTTCAATTTAAATAGACCTTCTGATTTATAATTTTTTAAAAACTTACTAACAACTGATTGAAATTACTTTTTGTTGTGTTTGCCCTCAGAGTTTCAGGAAGTTTTTAACCGAAGTGTCATGATTGTTGCAGCAACAAATAGACCTGATGTGTTAGATACTGCTTTGTTACGACCTGGAAGATTAGATAAGATCATCTATATCCCACCTCCAGATCACAAGGTAATCATTGTAAACATTTACTGTGTGTGAGCTCAGCAGAATGGAATTCCAGTCTGGATATAGGTGTCCATGGTGTTCTACTCACTCTGGGTTCCACCTTCTTCCTTGCCTTCCTTCCTTCCTTTCATTGCATTATAATTTTGATCTGCCTTTGTTGGATACTCTGATCCTGTTCACAGAGAAACATAAGCCTAAATATAAGGTGGTTATTGTATGTGTTGTGGCAGACTCTAAATACGGAGTCAACTCAGCATTATTTTGCAGCTAGAGTAGAGGAATCGTAAAGTGTTAAAAGAGCTTTGAAGATTGAGTCAGCATCCTTATAGTACAGTGCAGAAGTCGGAAATCACAGAGATTATGATGTGTATCGTGGTCAACCAGTAAATTTGTTGTCCTTAAAGTACAGTGCAGAAACCTGAGATATCAGAGATTATGCAGTGTATCATGGTCAACCAGTACATTTTTTGTCGTTAACATCCAGAGCCACTGACAGGCAAGGTGAAAGGCACAGAGTGAATTTTTTTGTTCCTTGAGCTTTTATCAAGTTTTGAAGGGATAGAAAAATAAAATTTATTATCTGTTATACCTTTAAGTTATATCTGATAATTCATGTATTTGAAAAAGAGAGAGATTCATAAGTTTTTTATGATGTCATGATTTTTACCATTGTCATATGGGCCATTGATGACTTAGTCCTTCTAACCTCTGTATATACTTTCTCGGTAATGTGAAAGAAAACTCAAGCTAAAAATATTTTAATAAATCATTGTGTCAAACATAAATGTTATAAGATTTAAAATACTGTTTTTTATTTTGTTCCAGGGCAGGCTTTCTATTTTAGAAGTCTGTACAAAAAACATGCCAATAGGTCCTGATGTCTCCTTAGAAAACCTAGCAGCAGAAACCTGTTTTTTTTCTGGAGCTGATCTTAGAAACCTCTGCACAGAAGTAAGTTAATTAGTGAAGAAATTTGTGGTTCAAAACATTTCTTCATCTTTTCAAATCTTCATTCACTCAGCAGTATTTACTAAAAGCCTGTGTGGTACAGGCTTACGAAAAAAAGTTTTTCGTAAACTTTTACTAAATATAACATTCAGAAAAATGCACGGATCATAAGGGTACAGTTCATTGAATTAAATGATCACATTTTTATAATCACTACTTATGTCAGGGAATAGAACATTATCAACACCCCAGAATCTTCCTTTGGGTCCTTTCCCAACCTCTGTCACCTACCTTCTTCTGAAAGAGAACTATTGGCTGGGCTTAGTGACTCATGCCTGTAATCCCAGCACTTTGTTGGGGCCAAGGCAGGAGGATCATCTGAGCCCAGGAGTTGAGACCAGCCTGGGCAACATGGGGAGCCCCTGTCTCTATAAAAATTTTTTTTAAATTGTCCCGGCTACTCAGGAAGCTGAGGTGGGAGGATCACTTGAGCCTGGAGGTCAAGGCTGTAGTGAGCCATGATTATGTCACTGTACTTCTGCCTGGGTGATAGAGCAAGACTCTGTCCCCCCCCCCCCCCCCCCCCCCCCCCGCCAAAAAAAAAAAACACACACACACACACACAAGGCAACCACTGTCCTCATTTCCCACAGTGAGGATTAGTTTTGTCTGCTTTTGAACTTTATATGAATGGAAGCATGTGGCATATGTTATTTTCTGTCTGGTTCTTTAACCCAAAAAGAAATTCATCCATGGTTTTGTGTGTAACATAGTTTATAATATTCTAGTACATGAATATTCTACATTTGTTTATCCATTCTTTTATTTTGGAGTATCTGGGTTTCTACTTTTTTGCTATTATGAGTTATGCTGCTGTGAACAGCCTTGTACATGCCTCTTAGTTCCCATGTCTACTTATGTCTATTTGTAAACATACTTAGCTACAAGGAGAATTGCTGGGTCATAGGGTATGTGTTTCATCTATTCCTTTCTAATAAGTGCTGGCTGAAGACTCTTCCCTACTTCACCATTAAGAAGGATATTCTCTCATCTTTAAAAGTACATGTGGGTTCATAAAATATATATTAATCTACAACTTGCTTTTTCTTTCTTCCCATGTAAGGCTTTCTTTTTTCCCATTAATGTAAAAGAGGTTATGGTATACAAAGTGGATTTTTAATCACCTTATTTAACTTTTTAGCATAATATTTTTAGTGACATGAAAATTAGAATCCTATGAAGTGAGGCTGAGATTTTCCATTCAGAGTTTAAAGTATTACCATATATTGTTAAAAAAAAGAAAAGAGGCCAGGCGCTGTGGCTGACGCCTGTAATCCCAACACTTTGGGAGGCTGAAGCAGGTGGATCACGAGGTCAGGAGTTCAAGACCAACCTGGCCAACATGGTGAAACCCCATCTCTACTAAAAATACAAAAATTAGTCAGGTGTGGTGGCAGACAACTGTAATCCCAGCTATTCGGGAGGCTGAGGCAGGAGAATGGGTTGAAACCGGAAGGTGGAGGTTGCAGTGAGTCGAGATCGCGCCTCTGCACTCCAGCCTGGGCAACAAGAGCGAAACTCTGTCTCAAAAAAAAGCAAAAAGAAATTGTTTTCTATTGCTTGTCTCTTAATAGGCTGCTTTGCTGGCTCTGCAAGAAAATGGACTAGACACAACTACAGTGAAACAAGAGCACTTTCTAAAATCACTTAAGACTGTAAAACCATCGTTAAGTCGCAAGGACTTGGCTTTATATGAAAACTTATTTAAGAAAGGAGGATTTTCTAACTTGGAAGGTATTTAAAAATCACCTTACGCCCTTGTTCAGTTGTTCATGTTAATTGAAATGTGAACTTGCCTGTCGTTTGCAACTTCACACTTTTAGAATTTGTGTTTGTGTTTCCTGTAAGTAAATAAATAAAAACAAAAAAACAAAAAACGCAAAACCTTGTGCCTGATAAGCTAAGGCTCATTTATTTTTAAAAGGCATATTAAATAAAATACTGTAATTTAGGAAGAAAGTATGTGTGTGTTGATTTTTGTTGTAAGGGGTGGTTGGTTTTGGGTGATTGCTTTTTTATTAAACCCTGAAATAATTTCATACTTACAGAAAAGTTGCAAAAATAGTACAAAGAATTTTTATGTGCTCAAACCCAGATTCACTGATTTTTAACATTTTGCCACATTTGCTTTCTCTGTCTTCCCCACCCCTTGTACATACACACATACACACACACAGTTTTTTTTTGAGTGGTTTGAGAATAGATTATATACATAATGTCCCCTCCCCCCCTTAATACTTGGGTGTATATTTGTTACAAATAAGGTTATTATATGACTAAATTCAGGAAATTTAATACTGACACAGTATTCTAATCTATCATCCAGTGAATTTCGTGTATTGTCACAATAACGTCCTATATGATAATTTTCCCCATTACAGGATCCAGTCTAGGATCACACATTTCATTTAGTCACCATGTCTCTTTAGCCTCTTAACTTGAAACAGTTTCTCAATCTTTCTTGACCCTGACATTTTTGAAGAGTATAGACCAATTATTTTACTGAACAGTTTGTTCCTGGACTTGTAGTTGATGTTTTGTCATGGTAGATGTAGGTTCTGTATTACCAATGGAGCATACATAGGGGCATTGTGTTCTCAGAGCATCACAGCTGAAGGCACATGTCGTCTGTACATTATTGATGTTAATTTTGATCATTTGTTTGCAGTATTGTCTGGTTTCTCCACTATATTGCTATTTTTCCTTTTGTAGTTGCAAGTAGTTTAAAGTTTTTAAAGAGACAGGTTACATGTACATTTTTATTTTCATTTATTACAAAATAATTTAGAATACTAGAAAATACAAAAACATAAAAAAATCCTTTAGTGTTTAACCTTCCAGTCCTTCACGCATGTATAGATAATTTTTAAAACCAGAAAGGAATGATACCGCATAACTCTTGTTCTTCTCACCTAACAATATCTGGTAAACATCTTACCAGGCCATTCTCCACTCACAAGGTCCTAAGCTGGGTGCTGGAACATCCAGTGAACAAGGCAGGCATCAGACAAATTGTCAGTGAATTAATTACAATGGTAAGAAGTGCTTCAAAAGAAGTAGAGGGTACGATGAGAGACTACTGCATGAAATGTGTGAAGTCATAAAATGTTAAGGAGTTATTGGAAAGTTTCCTATTGCTGAGTGCAGCCAGGACTATTGGGAATAATTAAGGAAAAAACCTGATTTATAGGTATAAAATACTCAAAATTATTCTAACACACTGACCTTTGCTTTTGAGTATAGGAATATACCTAGAAAACTTACTGGAATTCTTACTATACATTTTCTTTGTTGGTTATTGATCTTATTGAACAAGGCAGCCATCCTGCACCTGATAAACCCTGGCCTGAACCCCTTAACTCAGACATCTAGCTGTGGGCTAGATGTCTTTCTTTTCCAGAAAGTTTCTAGTAGGCTGGTAATTTAGCAACCATGCTTGTTCAAGGCTGAGCTGATTTGAAGATGTCTTTTTAAATTGTAATTAAAGTCAACGCTCCACATCTGTGGGTTCCACATGGGCAGATTCAACCAACTGTGTGGGTTGAAAATACTTGAAAAAACAAAAACAATACAACAATAAAAAAATAGGCCAGGTGTGGTGGCTCACACCTATAATCCCAGCACTTTGGAAGGCCGAGGCGGGCAGATCACCTGAGGTCAAGGGTTCAAGACCAACCTGGTCACCATGGTGAAATCCTATCTCTACTAAAAATACAAAAAATTAGCTGGGGCATGGTGGGGTGCGCCTGTAATCCCAGCTACTCTGGGCTCAGGTGGGAGAATTGCTTGAACCCAGGAGGCGGAGGTTGCAGTAAGCCAAAATCACACCACTGCACTCTGGCCTGGGTGACCAAGCAAGATTCTGTCTCAAATAAATACAAATTTAAAAAATCATAAATAGGCCGGGCGCGGTGGCTCAAGCCTGTAATCCCAGCACTTTGGGAGGCCGAGACGGGCGGATCACGAGGTCAGGAGATCGAGACCATCCTGGCTAACACGGTGAAACCCTGTCTACTAAAAAATACAAAAAACTAGCCGGGCGCGGTGGCGGGTGTCTGTAGTCCCAGCTACTTGGGAGGCTGAGGCAGGAGAATGGCGTGAACCCAGGAGGCGGAGCTTGCAGTGAGCTGAGATCGGGCCACTGCACTCCAGCCTGGGCGGCAGAGTGAGACTCTGTCTCAAAAAAAAAAAAAAAAAAAAATCATAAATAAAAAACAACAGTGTAACAATTGCTTGCATAGCATTTATATTATATTAGGTGTTATAAGTAATTTAGAGATGTTTTTTAAAGTATAACCAGGAGGACGTGTGTAGGCAACCTGCATATACTACACCATCTTTTATCAGGGACTTGAGTATTCTTGGATTTTGGTGTCTGAGCGGGGTCCTGGAACCAATTCCCTGCAGTTATAGAGGGAGGACTCTGTAACTTCTCAGCAGAACATTGGAAGCTTCCTGAGCACAAAGACTATGTGTCTCCTGACTGAAATGCTCAATAGATGACATAATGAGATCAAGAATTTCTTTGATCCTGTTCCAATCTGATTTTAGAATGGCTCTGGGCAACTTCCAAAAGCTATATTCTTGATCTGCGAGAAAAGTTAAAACACCAGCTTCTAACACCTTTCTTCTGGTATACCGGGAAGTGTAAACAGTTTTCCCTATAAACTGAATTCAAACTGCTTTCTGGGCCACATTATTGCTTAAGGCTGACTAACCTTAAACAATATAGAACGTCCCTGGAACCCCCAAAATTCAGCAAATCCAGTGTTACACGCCTGGTCATAAGGCAGCCACTGAAGGATGAGGTGTCAGGATGAACACATCCACCATCAGGAACAGGGAGAAAGAATTTCAACAAAAAATATTTAATAATGAAATACTCTTTTTCTCATAAAAGCCTGAGCTGGGCTGATTAAAATCTAAATTCCTGGCCGGGCATGGTGGCTCACGCCTGTAATCCCAGCACTTTGGAAGGCTGAGGCGGGCGGATCACCTTACCTGACTCAGGCTGGTCAGGAGTTCGAGACCACCCTGGCTAACATGGTGAAGCCCTATCTCTACAAAAATTAGCCAGGGGTAATGGTTCACGCCTGTAATCCCAGCTACTTGGGAGGCTGAGGCAAGAGGATTGCTTGAACCCGGTAGACACAGGTTGCAGTAAGCCAAGATCGCGCCACTGCACTCCAGCCGGGGCAACAGAACGAGACTCCATCTTAAAAAAAAAAAAAATCTAAATTCCTGGGGTAGGAACCAAGCAGCCATGTCTCCCTGCCCCTGCAAGCCTACGTGGTAGTAGCTAGAGAAAGGCTCTACAAGTTGCTGGTAACTGGGGGTGGGTGGGGAAGACCCCCCAAGGGATTATGGGCTCTGGGGCAGCCACAGAAGGTGATGCTGGTGAGTGTCCTTGAGTGGATTTCTTTGGGGGCTGCCAGGGTCTGAAGGGCTGGGAAGTGCCTGTTTCTCATTCTGGTCACCTAGGCAGTACTGGCCTAGTGGTGCCTTCTGGGCACCCTGGCCAGTACACAGGGTTTGGGGGCAGGGAGGACCCTAATTTCATGTCTATTCTCCAGTTGCTAGTGGTGAGGCTATGAATTCCATTACATTTTGGAGTGGGAAGTGTTCTTATTGCTAAAGAACTGAATGACAAACTTCTTTTCTAGGGTCTTGACTTCACAACCTCAGGCAAAAGGGCAGAAAATCTGAAGGTTCTTGAGTCACATACAGTTGACCCTTGAACAACACAGGTTTAAACTCCTTGGGTCCACTTATTATTAATTACTTTTTAGACGGAGTCTCACTTTGTCACCCAGGCTGGAGTGCAGTGGCATGATCTCGGCTCACTGCAACCTCCACCTCCCGGGTTCAAACGATTCTCCTGCCTCAGCCTGCCAAGTAACTGGGATTACAGGCACCCGCCACCACACCTGGCTAATTTTTATATTTTTAGTAGAGACAGAGTTTCAACATGTTGGTCAGCCTGGTCTCGAACTCCTGACCTCAGGTAATCCGCCTCTCGGCCTCCCAAAGTGCTGGGATTTGCGTGGGTCCACTTGTATGTGAATTTTCTTCCACCTCTGCCACACTGAAGTAGCAAACCAACCCCTCCTCTTCTTCCTTCTTCTCAGCCTACTCAATTTGAAGAGATGGAGACCTTTCTGATGACCCACTTTTGCTAAATGAATAGAAATATATTTTCTCAGCCAGGCACGGTGGCTCATGCCTGTAATCCCAGCTACTTGGGAAGCTGAGGCAGGAGAATCACTTGAACTTAGGAGGCGGAGGTTGTAGTGAGCTGACATCGTCCCACTGCACTCCAGCCTGGGTGACAGAGCAAGACTCCGTCTCAAAAAAAAGAACTATACTATCCTGGCCAACATGGTGAAACCCTGTCTCTACTAAAACATAAAGAAATTAGCCACCATGGTGGTGTGCGCCTGTAGTCCCAGCTACTCGCACTGGGGTCTTGCCACTGCACTCCAGCCCGGGCGACAGAGCAAGACTCCGTCTCAAAAAAAAAAAGAACGATATTTTCTTTTCCTTATGATTTTCTTCATAACATTGTTATTTTCTCTTGCTTGCTTTATTGTAAGACCTTTATATAAAAAGCAAAATATGTGTTAGTCAACTGTTTAGGTTATCAGTAAGGCTTCTGGTCAATACTGGGTTATGAGTAGTTAAATATTGGGGGAGTCAAAAGTTATATGCAGATTTCTGTGTGGAGAGCAGGGGTGTGTAAGTTCCCCTAACCCCCAAGTTGTTCAAGGGTCAACTGTATTTGTTTTGGCGACAGTTTTTTGTTGTTGTTTGTTTAAGAAACAGGGTTTTGGGCTGGGCGCGGTGGCTCACGTCTGTAATCCCAGCACTTTGGGAGGCCAAGGCGAGCGGATCGCTTGAGGTCAGGAGTTTGAGACCAGCCTGGCCAGCATAGTGAAACCCCATCTTTACTAAAAATACAAAACAAAAAAAAAGCCGATGTGGTGACACATGCTTGTTAATCCCAGCTACTTGAGAGGCTGAGGCAGGAGAATGGCTTGAACTCGGGAAGTGAAGGTTGCAGTGAGCCAAGATCACACCATTGCCCTCCGGCCTGGGCAATAAGAGTGAAACTCTGTCTCACTGCAGGCTGGAGTGCAGTAGCACAACCATGGCTCACTGTAACCTTAAGCTCCTGTGCTCAAGCAATCCTCTCGCCTCAGCCTCCCAACTAGCTAGGACTAAAGGCCTACACCACCATACCCAGCTAATTATTAAAATTTTTTGTAGACTGGGCACAGAGGTTCACGCCTGTAATCCCAGCACTTTGGGAGGCCAAGATAGGTGGATCACCTGAGGTCAGGAGTTAGAAACCAGCCTGGCCAACATGGTAAAACCCTGTCTAAAAATACAAAAAATTAGCCAGGCATAGTGGCGCGTGCCTGTGATCCCAGCTACTCAGGAGGCTGAGGCAAGAGAATTGCTTGAACCTGGGAGGCGGAGGTTGCCGTGGGCTGAGATTGCACCATTGCACACCATCCTGGGCAGTAAGAGTGAAACTCTGTCTCAAAAAAAAAAAATGTAGAGTCTGGCTATGTTATGTTATCCAGTCTGGTCTCAAATTCCTGGCCTTGAGTGATCCTCCCACCTCTGCTTCCCAAAGTGCTGGGGTTGCAGGCCTGAGCCACGGCACCTGGCCAACAGAATTTATTGAGTAAATAATTCAAAATTGCTGCATTTGCCTTAATATTTTTAACAGTAAAATATAAATGAGTCACCCAAAGCACAGTGTTATAATTCTTGAATCAGGGAAACTACATATTGACTTTGATCTCTCAAAAGCTTGATATACCCAGGCATTATGAAAAGGAAGAAAAATGTCGCTTTCTGGGTTTAATTTTTATTGCTGCAAATAGGAATAAGCAGATCTTAAAGGTTATATGGACAAATTATATCTGTAACTACCTACAATTTGTGAATTTTAAAAATGTTTTATTTTAAACATTTCCAAACATACATAAAGAGTATAACAAACCCACACATACCTATCACCTACATTAAATAATTATTATTTTGTAAAATATTTATAATTTGTTTTTTAGTTGAAGTATTTTTGTTTTTGTTTTGAGATGGAGTTTTGCTCTTGTTGCCCAGGCTGGAGTGCAATGGCGTGATCTTGACCTACTGCAACCTCCACCTCCCAGGTTTAAGTGGTTCTCCTTCCTCAGCCTCCCGAGTAGCTGGGATTATGCAATTACAGGCGCTCACCCACACCCAGCTAATTTTTTGTATTTTTAGTAGAGTTGTTGGCCAGGCTGGTCTTGAACTCCTGACCTTAGGTGATCCACCCACCTCGGCCTCCCAAAGTGCTGAGATTACAGGCATGAGCCACCGCACCTGGCCTAGTGGAAGTATTTTAAAGTAAAGTCCAGACAACATAATATTTCTCCCTTAAATATTTCCACATATAAACTCTAAAAAAGGGAGAGGCCATTTAAAAAATATAACCGCCAGCCAGGCGCAGTGGCTTACACCTGTAATCCCAGCACTTTGGGAGCCCGAGGCAGGCTGATCACGAGGTCAAGAGATCAAGGCCACCCTGGCCAACACAGTGAAACCCCGTCTCTACTAAAAATACAAAAATTAGCTGGGTGTGGTGGCGTGCACCTGTAGTCTCAGCTACTCGGGAGGCTGAGGCAGGAGAATCGCTTGAACCTGGGAGGCAGAGGTTGCAGTGAGCCGAGATATATATATATATAAAACTGCAATACCATTATCACACCTAAGAAACTTAACAATATCCCTTTAATATCATCTAATGTCTGGATCCTATTTAAGTTTCCCACTTGCCCCCAAAATGTCTTTTTACAGTTGATTTGTCTTTTTGTATATTCAGATAAATACCCCACCTTTGGTAAGTTTTCTTAGACCCCCTTAGTTAGAACTAATCACCTGTCTTGGCAACAGATCATGCCTTGCTTTAGAGTTATCTATGGGCACCAAATTGCATGCACCTTGAAGTAAGTGATTTTTGTCTTACTATTTTTAATTCTGCTATGCCTCCATCCTCAGAATAATGCCTAGACTACCAAAAAACTGCATTACATTTTGAAAAGAAATGATACTGGCCAAGCACAGTTCTGTGGTTAAGGTCATTAATAGGCAATGGCTACTCATTCTAATTTCAATTTTGGGGTCATGAAATACTACTGTAAGATTTATTTCTTCTCTCTCTTCGTCCTGTTTCTCTTTCTCTCTCCCTCCATCCTTCCATCCTAGAAAAACTTCTCCTTCCATCCTAGAAAAACTTCTCTTTGTTAATAACATGAGACTTTTTTTGTAGAACCTTCTGACAGAAGTAGCCTTAGAAGTCTTGCATTAAAAGGCTTCTCTGATTCTAGGTAATACAAACCAAGGAGAATTAATGTTGAATTTTCTTTGAAGTATATAACATAGATCCATCCAATCAGCAAATGTCTCTATTTACAGCTCTGGGGTTAAACAGTAAGAACCCTTGCCAGAGTAAGTGAGTGGGAAACTACATTTATGATCAGCCTTACATAAAACAAATCTTTGAGGCCGGGCGTGGTGGTTCACACCTGTAATCCCAGCACTTTAGGAGGCTGAGGGGGGCGGATTGAGGGGAATTCAAAACTAGCCTGGCCAACATGGCAAAACCTGTCTCTACTAAAAATACAAAAATTAGCCAGGCGTGGTGGCACATGCCTGTATTCCCAGATGCCCACGGACTGAGGCATGAGAATCACTTGAGCCCAGGAAGCAGAGGTTGCAGTGAGCCGAGACTACACCACTGCACTCCAGCCAGGGTGACAGAGTGAGATTCTGGGTCAAAAAAACAAAACAAACAAACAAAAAAACAAATCTTTGCATATAGTAACTTTGTTGAGTGCCTACTACAAGCAGGGCAGAATGCTTTACATATATTCTAACATTTTTTCCAACTCTCTCCCCCGCTAGGTTTGCCCCCATTTTGCAGATATATAAACTGAAACTCATGAAGGTTAAGTAATTTACTTCAAGTCAGCTATTAATAATAATAAGTATAGCAGGGACAGGCTCTGAACTCAGGTCCATTTGACTGCAAAACCCAGACTGAGAACGAAAATGGGGTTGAAACAGAGCAGGGTCTAGCCAATTTCAGGGAACGTTAAGATGTTGCCTTTTAACTTTAACTTACAGCTTGAACTTCAAACTATTTGTTTTAAAATAACCGGTCCTTTACTTATTGCAGTATTTACGAGAGGCGTGCAGACAGAACCAAGGTGTTGGGCACCAGACAGACCTGCGTTCTGATGGCATCGCCGCCACTTACCAGTGACGTGACCAGAGCCTCTCTGAGTCTTAATAAGACTTTGCACCCACCTTGCAAAAATGCCGAGGGGAATCCGGCTCAATGTCTGGCACACACACAGCCCCTGGTTCTGTGAAATTGTTACCATTGCAGCCCACGCGACAAACTGCAAGGTGAGGCTGCTGGCTTAGGGGAGAGTTAGGAGGGAACCCAAGGACGAAGCCAGCTGGCAGGGTCGTTTGCAGAAAGAGCTTCTCCTGACAACCTCCCCAGCTGATTCTTTTGTTTGTTTTCCTTCAACCTAGGGTTTTTGTTTTGTTTTTGTTGTTGTTGTTGTTTGGCGGAAAAAGTCAGGACTCCCTGGGAGTTATTCTGAAATAAACTTTACAATTTAATTTTAATGATCTCCATATGTGCACAGCACCACATTTTTGGAGCTTTTAATGTGATTGGATTAATTCTAATTTACCCGCCTGCACCGGGGAGCCTCTCCTGGGACCCTCGGGTCTGCGGCTCATTTTTCCGGACCCCCTTTTACTGTTTGTTTATTTGCTTATTTAAATATTTTGTTTTATTGTATTTTATTTAATACAGGGTCTGGCTCTGTTGCCCAGGCTGGAATACAGTGGTGCAATCTTGGCTCACTGCAACCTCAAAGGCCTAGACTCAAGCGATTCTCCCGCCTCACCCTCCTCAGTAGCCGGGACTACAGGCACGCACCAGCACGCCCACTAATTCTTTTTTTTTTTTTTTTTTTTTTTTTTTTTAAGTAGAGAAGAGGTTTCGTCATGTTGGCCAGGCTGGACTCGAGTGATCCTCCTGCCTCAGCCTCCCAAAGTGTTGGGATTACAGTCCTGAGCCACCGCGCCAGGCCCGGATCCCCTTTTAGAAGGGTTGGTTTTCCCTCAGGTCTTGGCTATCAGCGCTCCCCTCTTAGGGGTTCCACCTCCTACTCCCCAAACCTTCAAACTCCTCACAAGCGCCAGGGGTGGCCAAGAGCTACCGGGGTCGGCAGGTAAGGAAGACCGCGGCGAGCGGCAGGGGGCGCCAGCGCCCGCGTTCTGCCGCTTCACGTCAGCCGCACAATGTCCTGCAGGGGGCGCCCGGGAGCCGCGTGCCCAACGGGGAAAGCGAGTCAGCTCCCGCGCGCTCCCCGCCCCACGCGCGTGACAAGAGCGCGCTGGCCCGGCCCACCCGGGGCGGTTGTGGTTGCTGTATATAAGGTGGGGAGGCCGCCGGCCCGTTGGGTTCCGGGCGTTACCATCGTCCATGCGCACCGCCCCACGTCCAGGTGAGTCTCCCATCTGCGGAGACGCGGACGCGCCGGCCCGCGGTTGGCTTGCGGAGCGCGGTGGACGGTTTGGCGCCCACCAGGTGATCCGTACTTTGGATTGTTAATTTCTAGATTTGGCAATTCTTCGCTGAAGTCATCATGAGCTTTTTCCAACTCCTGATGAAAAGGAAGGAAGTAAGTTTTTAAAACAATTGAAAATCTTTACTGAAGTTTTAATTTTTAAAGATGAAAAGATAGCACAGATTTTGAAGAAAGTATTTAAGATAAATATAGCTGTTTTGCTGTTTCAAACGTTTCATATTGAAATGTCCGAATGTGTCCCCTCCACCTGTTATCTGTTAGCTCATTCCCTTGGTGCTGTTCGTGAGTGTGGCGGCGGGTGGAGCCTCGTCTTTTGCTGTGTATTCTCTTTGGAAAACCGATGTGATGTAAGTAGGTCTCAATTTATAAAAACGTTTTTGGCAGTGTTTGGTTGACCTTTAGTTTATGAAATGTACGATAGAAGTTTCCTATTTTTTTCCCATGCATAAGAATGCTAAATTGTGAACTGGGAGTCAGGGTTAAAAAACATCTTTTATCGGAAAACTCATGATATTGTCTACCAATGGGTCAGAAAATGAAAATTAGAAAAAAATTTAATAAAGAAAAAAGAAAGACAAAATATTTAAAAACCCATGATATTAATCAAATTAGTTTATTTCTTGTGTTTATTCTTTTACCCATTGGCCCTCCTCCACTCTCCGGCAGTGAAGTAAAGCTGCTTTTTTTTTTTTTTTAAGTTTTGAAATTTAAAGTTCTTTAGTGGTTTTGGGAGATATATATATACAATAAAGCAATCATTTTAATTAAAATTTTAAAATTTAGCTTATTAGATTTTTACTAATGTGGTAGAATTGATAGATTCAGTTGTCTAGGATGAACCTAATCTCAACTTTGGGTAGAAGAAAGTAAAAAACAAAAACATGTATCCTGGAATATGAGGAAAAGATAAACTTGAAACTGATGGAGGCTGGTGCAGGGCTGGAGAGGGCAGTCCTCTAACCGCTGTAAGAAGGGCCTACAGCCCTGGAGTTCACCACCTGCAGAGTTCAACATGCCCCTCCCACAAACTGAGATAAGAACATTATTGCATGTCCTTGGCTTGGCAGTTTCGCTCCCATGGTTATTCGGTTTGTGGGATCTTTCCGCAATGTAGCCCCATCAAGAGAATACAGGGTACCTCCTACCCTTTAGAGGAATTGATGCTTAATATTTGAGCCACACCTTCAAACTTCCTTAGAGAATTTTCCATCAATTTTAGTTACTACTGATGGTTCCTGATCATTAGTAGACAAATGCCTAAGTATGAGATTGGTTTTGTCCCTAGCACGTTTATAGACCCAGTATCAGTGTTGGTTTAAATCCACATATTTTAATGTTTAATTGGCTTTCTATTAATTTTAGCCTTGATCGAAAAAGAAATCCAGAACCTTGGGAAACTGTGGACCCTACTATACCGCAAAAGGTACTGTTAAATTAAAAACAAATGATTTCCATTTTGCCCAAACCTTAGCACCTTTGTCAGCAAAATAGATTTAGTACCTTACCCTTATTGTGTAACTTAGATCAATTGTGCCTTCATCGAGTAATTAAAATGAGGAAATTTTAAGAGCCTCCTCTAGGCCAGGAGCATTGTCCATCCGCTTATGAGGAGCACATACACTTTTGGAACTTACGGCTCACATAATACATGGCAAACATAAAAATCTGCATACTGGCCAGGCACGGTGTCTCACACCTGTAGTGCCAACACTTTGGGAGGCCCAGGCGGGTGGATCACTTGAAGTCAGGAGTTCAAGACCAGCTTGGCCAACGTGGTGAAACCCCATCTTTACTAAAAATATGAAAATTAGCTGGGCGTAGTGGCACGCACCTGTAAACCCAGCTCCTGGAGAGGCTGAGGCGCGAGAATTGCTCGAACCTGGGAGGCAGAGGCTGCAGTGAGTTGCAGTTGTGCCACTCCACTCCAGCCTGGGCAACACAGCAAGACTCTGTCTTTAAAAAATCTGGATACTGCTAAGTGAAAGTAGGGCACATATGTGTGATCTTTCCCTCTGATTGCATAACACTTAGGAACCCAAGGGCTTTTTAAAAAGGTGGGCTGATAGAAAAAAGCTCACGTTACTATTTTGTGCATGTTTTAGAGACGGAAAGAGGTAGGTACAAACACAATGGTGATGCTTCTTCTAAAGGAGAGTGTGGACAAATCCCAAAGAGGGACAGGCAAATGAAAGTCAAATTTTTAACACAATTTTTTTTTCCTTTTTTCCCTTCAGCTTATAACAATCAACCAACAATGGAAGCCCATTGAAGAGCTGCAAAAGGTCCAAAGGGCGACCAAATGACCAGCCCTCGCCTCTTTCTTCCAAAGAGTACTCTATAAATCTAGTGGAAACATTTCCGCACAAACTAGATTCTGGACACCAGTGTGCGGAAGTGCTTCTGCTGCATTTTTAGGGTTTGTCTACATTTTTTGGGCTCCAGATAAGGAATTAAAGGAGCACAGCAATAACTGCATTGTCGAAAAGTTTGTGCTTATTTTCTTGTAAATTTGAATGTTGCATATTGAAATTTTTGTTCATGATCTATGAATGTTTTTCTTAAAATTTATAAAGCTTTGTAAATTAGATCGTCTGTCATAAAATGCCATTTGTGCAAGATTTCTCAAAGATTAGATATATAAATGGAAGAGAAAATATTTTTATGGGAGAAAAATACATTTGAACCATTAAATTTCATCTTTTAAATAACATCCAGTACAGATTTCTGTGTAAGCTTTTTTTTTCCCCAAGTTCATTCATTCACTAGTAGTTTATTGAGCACCTACTGTTTGCAGTATAGCTAACAAAGCCAAAATTTGGTGGGATAAGTACAATGAGGAAAATGAAGTGGGGATGAGGTTGGAGACTCACAGGAGGATTGATCTTGGAGGAAGTGCTGGGATTCTGGAGGTGGGCTGGAATGCAAGGCATACTGAGATCTGCCCTAAAGATGCCAAGTCATACTGTGATGTTCCTGTGGGGGCTGGGGCGGGGAAGATGGGGAACCTTGCCAGCACCCTTCAGAGTTTGGGGCCACTCTTCCCTCTGGCCAATGGTAACTTGAAGGCTAGAGATACACTCATATCCAACATGCCCCTGGGCTCCCCTGACTGTCCTTAAAAATGAAATAAGAAAGTTACTTTTCATTAACTTCTTTTAAAAATGGAGATATAATTCACATGCCATAGTATTCACCCATTTAAATTGCACAATTCAGTGGCTTTTAGCATATTCACAAAGTTGTGCAACCATCTCCACCTAATTCTAGAACATTTTCCTCACCCCAGAAAGAGCTCTGTACCATTAGCAGTCATTTCCCTAGTCCCAATCCCTCTGCTCCCAGCCCCAGGGAAATACTAACAAACTGTCTCCATGGATTTGCCCATTCTGGACATCTCATGTAAATGGAATCATGTAATCTGTGACCTTTGGGTTTGGCTCCTTTAACTTGGTATCGTGTTTTTAAGAGTCATCCATGTTGTACCATGTCTATATTCAGTGTTGCATTACTTTTTCTGACAGTACTGTTCCAATGTAAGGATATGCCATTTTTGCTTATCCATTGGTAAGCTGACGAACATTTGGGTGGTTTCTACTTTTTGGCTATTATGAATAATGCTGCTATGAACAGCCATATACAAAGTTTTGTGTGGCCATATATTTTCGGTTCTCCTAAGTAGGTACCTAAGTTCATTAACTTTTTTTCTTTTTTCTTTTTTTTTTTTTTTTTTGAGACAGGGTCTTGCTGTGTCACCTTGACTAGACAGGCTGGAGTGCAGTGGCACCATCTCACAACCTCTACCTCCTGGGCTCAAGCAATTCTCATGCCTCAGCCTCCCCAGTTGCTGGGATTACAGGCATGCACCACCACCACACCTGGCTAATTTTTGTATTTTTAGTAGAGGCAGGGTTTTGCCATGTTGGCCAGGCTGGTCTTGAACTCCTGACCTCAAGTGATCCACCCGCCTGATCACTTGAGGAAAGGAGTGATCCCTTTCCTCTCCATTAGATCATGGCTGACACCCCTATAACAAAAGACAGATTAACAAGAAAAAGCATAACAAACTTACAGTTTTACTTGACATGGTAGCCTTTGGAATGAAGACCCAAAGATAATAGGGAAAACTATTCATTTTTATGCTTATGTTCAATGAAAAGTCAATGTGGAAATATGATTGGACATGGAGAAATATGGACAAAAAGGGCATGGTCCTAATGCTATTAGAATAGACTTCATGGGGAAGCTCACCAAGGTCTGTCTGCAGCATTACCCCTGCCAGGTGTGGGGGTAGGATCCCTCTGGAATGAGTGTCTTCATTTCTTTATGGCCAGCTGTTACATAGAAAGGTGGGGGAGATTTAAGAGCAATGTATTTAGGTTTTATGGCTGGCTTTCAGGAAAACGGATTCTGGCTTCTATGACCCGCGTTGGAGAAGAGGAATTCTGGTTTCTATGGCTCACCTGGGGGAGAATCAGGGGCAACAGACAGGAGGGCAGAGAAACTTTTCTTCTGTGGCCTTCATTTGGGTATCATTTCTGGGGCTCCAGTGTTACCTTCACAGCGATAAAAAAATAACTACGTCTTGCCAGGAACTTGGCAACTCTGAGAGGATTAAAGCAAGACTGCTGCCAACTTCTGTTGCTTCCTTATCACCTCAAGTCATCTCAGATGAAAGTCTCTGACAGTTGATCTCAAGGAATTACACGCAGCAATTGGGAAGCACATTTTTATTTGCTTAAGCTTCTAAAGTCGAATGTAATATCATTCGCACAAATAAAAATTTACAGCCTAGTGATAGTTGGTCAACTAAGAGAGCAAAGTATAGAGTGTTTTTCGAAGGATGACTGTGGCTTTCAACTTTAAAACACAAACCTGATTGAAATGTGGTGGCGCGAACATGGCAATAGGAGGTACTCTTCTGCAGGTTTGGGAGGGAGAGAGGTCAAAAGCAATGTTGATGCTTAAATTTCAAAAGATTTGGGTTTTGTTGTGTTCTTAGCATTTCCCTCAAATATTTTATTTTGAAATTTTTCAAATATGCAGAGAAGTTGAAAGATGGATACTCATACTTCTTATCAATTAACAGTTTGCCACATTTGCTGTATCTCCCTGTATATGTATGCTTTTCAAAAAGGAACTCGTTGAGGCCAGGTGCAGTGGCTCATGCCTATAATCCCAACACTTTGGGAGGCTAAGCCGGGCAGATGGCTTGAGTCCAGGAGTCTGAGACCAGTGTGGGCAACATGGTGAAACCCCATCTCCCCTAAAAATGCAAAAATGAGCCAGAGGTGGTGGCGCACACCTGTGGTCCCAGCTATTTGGGAGGCTGAGGTGGGAGGATCACCTGAGCCTGGGAGGTCAAGGCTGCAGTGAGCCTTGATCTTGCGCTACTGCACTCCAGCCTGGGCAACGCAAGTAAGATCCTGTCTCAAAAAAAAAAAAAAAAAAAAAAAGAACAAGTTACAGATATAAGGCTTTTGTCCCTAATAATTTAAGCATGTACTCACTGCCTAAGATAAACGACTTTCTAGCTGACTAGAATACCATTATCATCCCTAAGAAAGTCAACACAGAAATGCAGGAGAGCCGGGTGTGGTGGCTCATGCCTGTAATACCAGCACTTTGGGAGGCTGAGGCAGGCAGATCACCTGAGGTCGAGAGCTCGAGACCAGCCTGACCAATATGGTGAAACCCCGTCTCTACTAAAAATACAAAAATTAGCCGGGCCTGGTGGTGTGCGCCTGTAATCCCAGCTACTCGGGAGGCTGAGACAGGAGAATCGCTTGAACCCGGGAGGTGGAGGTTGCAGGAACCAAGATCACACCATTGCCCTCCAGCCTGGGCAACAGAGTGAGATTCCGTCTCAAAAATAGATAAATAAATAATAATAAAAAAGAAATGCAGGAGGAAAAAGTGGAAAGTGGGGAGGAGTGGATAAAGAAGAAAATGAGTTAGGCTTTGGAATCGTTCTCTGGAGAGCCCGGAGCACCATCTAGGTACTACACCTGGAAACAGGTGAAAGAGGGCTAAAACCGCGGCATGGATGAGTTGGCCTATGGAGGGCTTCTAGAGCGAAATGAAGATTGAAATGAAGACTGTAAGAGGCAGGCAGAGAAAGAGGACCCGTCTATCCTGGGGATTGAGGAGAGATGTGGTGTGGAGGAGCCCAGAGAGGAGGAAATGCTCTTCCCAGTCAGGAGCTTGCTGCTGTTTGCAATGAAACCAAAGCCCAGAATCCTTTCCGTTTTGTGGTGTTGAGCTTTAAGCAAACATCTGGAATTCTCTTCTACATACAAATCAAATATGATGCTTTCCAAGCAAAAAAGTACATCACATTCCATATCACTAGAAACTGGAGTGACAGCTTATCATTTTTCATTTTCTTGAAGAAATTATTTTACATTTTAGTTGAGACTTCGTGGTAGAGAAAGAAATTACAGGCTCAGAAATCAGGCTGCTCTGCCACTTACTACGTTGTTTTGGAAAAGCCTCAGGTTCCTCAACTATAAAACTGCGCCAGTGGGGCTGGGCGCTGTGGCTCATGCCTGTAATCCCAGCACTTTGGGAGGCCGAGGGGGGCAGATCACGAGGTCAGGAGATCGGGACCATCCTGGCCAACATGGTGAAACCCCGTCTGTACTAAAATAACAATAACAAAAAAAAATTAGCCACGCGTGGTGGCGCAGGCATGTAGTCCCAGCTACTCAGGAGGCTGAGGCAGGGGAATTGCTTGAAACTGAGAGGTGGAGGTTGCAGTGAGCCGAGGTCCTGCCACTGCACTCCAGCCTGCGACAGAGCAAGACTCCATCTCAAAAAAAAACAACAAAAAAAAACTGGGCCAGTTCAGGCCAGGCATGGTGGCTCACGCCTGTAATCCCAGCACTTTGGAAGGCTGAGGCTGGGTCACTTGAGATCAGGAGTTTGAGACCAGCCTGACCAACTTGGTGAAACCTCGTCTCTACTAAAAATACAAAAATTAGCCCTGTGTGGTGGCACGTGCCTGTAATCCCAGCTACTCAGGAGGCTGAGGCAGGAAAACTGCTTGAACCTGGGAGGCAGAGGTTGCAGTGAGCTGAGATCATGCCACTGCACTCTAAGCTGGGCAACAAAGCGAGACTCTGTCTCAAAAACAAACAAACAAACAAACCGGGGCCAGTTCATACCTGTTTAGGTTAGTAGGACTGATTACTTACAGGAGATAATAACTATAAAGTTCCTAAAATGGTGCTTAACATGGACTAGCTGTTCAGTAAGTATTCCCTTCTTCCTTAAAAAAATAAAAATAAAAAAATAAAAAATAAAGATTATCCCTATAATAACAGCAACTTGGGAGGCTGAGACAGGCAGATTGCTTGAGCTCATGAGTTCGAGACCAGCCTGGACAACATGTGAAACCCCGTCTCTACAAAAAATACAAAAATTAGCCGGTGGTGCTATTCGGAATGCCGAAGTGGGAGGATCGCTTGAACCCAAGAGGTGGAGGTTGCAGTGAGCCGAGATTGCACCACCGCACTCCAACTTGGGTGACAAAGCAAGACCCTGTCTGAAAAAAAGGAGATTATCACTATAAAACTGCCGTATGTGTTTATGATTACATTCCATGACTGGGAGCATTGCCTGTTTCAAATCCATGCATACCCAGCTCTGTTTGAAATCTATGCATACCTGGTGACTCCTGGCCCACCTTTGGTTCACAATGCCCCAGTTACATACCTTTTAGAGAGAGTGCACACACAGCTGTAGATAAATGCATCCCATATTCACTCTCACCTACATAGATACCTAGCTTAAAATAAGAACCCCTGCACACATAACACATATAGATGATCTCACAACCAGAAAAAACATGACAAAAACATACATATCTCCTTAGAAATAAGGCCCAGCACAGTGGCTCACAATCAGTAGTCCCAGCACTGTGGGAGGCCCAAGTGGGCAGATCACTGGAGCCCAGGAATTTGAGACGCACCTGGCCAACATAGGAAAACCCCGTCTCTACTAAAAATACAAAAAACTAGCTGGGCGTGTTGGCGCTTACCTGTAATCCCAGCTGCTTGGGACACTAAGAATTGCTTGAACCCAGGAGGTGGAGGTTGCAGTGAGCCAAGATTGCACTGCTGCACTCCAACCTGGGTGACAAAGCGAGACTATTGTCTCCAAAAAATAAATAAATAAATGTGCATATTTTAGTAATTACATATATTCTCACATTCAAAAGTAATGGTCTGTGGTTTGAATAAGGAAATGGAGTTGAGTGCATGCACCTAAGATAGCCGTAAGAATTTTCCACCTAAAGAAGGACACTGAGGCGAAATTAACAGAGAGAGTTTATTGGGGCCGAGGTTCAGAACTGCAGCCTGGGACACACTTCCCAGTTGTCTTGCAGAGTGCTCCCGCTAGGGTTTGCTGCAAGCAGGTTTTTAAGGGCAAAAGGGAACAAAAGGTGGACTGACAAAGTTGTTTGACAGGAGTGCTCATTGGTTTATAGAAATAACACTGATTAATGATTAACTGTACATTATTGAACTACAGGGTATGCACGATGGTGTCCAGTGTATGGCATTTTATGGCTGCTTGGCGTTAGTCTAGAGCCCACATAGCAAATGCCTTCAAGAAGTAGTCACTTAGCTCAAGGATGTGACTGCTGTCACACTCTGTCACATTTCAATGCCTCTCTGGGCCTGATAACTAAAGCATTCCTCAGATAAAAGTTTATTTTCTTTCTCGGAATGGAATTCGTTTTTCTAGTATGATTGGCCCTTAAAATGTCTTTTTCCCATGCTTAGAAAATTGCCTCAGATAATTACATCATTTCTCTGTAGAAACTAAGGCTGTTTTTGGTTTTTGTCTTAGTCATGTTTTACTATATCATTTGCCTGTTTGTACACTACTTAGCTTAAGATGAAAATTAGAATAAAATGAAGGAAAATCCCAAATGTTATAATTCTTGCAGACATGTTAAAACCAACTTGCTCATTCACCTGGTGAATATATAATAAGACATTCTATTACATATATTACATGTATAATAGGCTATTGCTTATTTGGAGGGTGGGCATACTATTTTAAAAAATAAGGCCAGTGGCTGGGCGCGGTGGCTCATGCCTGTAATCCCAGCACTTTGGGAGGCCGAGGCTGGCAGATCACCTGAGGTCAGGAGTTCAAGACCAGCCTGGCCAACATGGTGAAATCCCGTCTCTACTAAAAATACAATATTGTTTGCTTGTTAATTTGGAGACTATTTCATTGAGTCAACCACTGTATGTTTCCCACATTTTAATTGTGCCAGATTTTTTTTAAAAAGTAGTGCCATTTGCTTTTAAAATTATTATTTAAAAAGTATTTAATTAAAAAATGTTTAATTACATTAAATTTGAGTTAAAACAGCATTTTAATTTAATAATTTAAAAATTACTATTTTAAATTGAGATGTAGTTTAGATACAATAAAATGAACAGGCCTCAGTTGTTCAGTTTAAGGAAGAATTTTGATAATTGTATGGCCCCATGGAATAGTCATGCAAAACTAGCTGTGGAACATTTCTATCACTCCAGAAAGTTCTCCTGTGGTACCATTTACTTTTAAAATTAAAAGCCACCAAAATGTACGCTTTAAAAGGATGAATTTTATGTGAATTATGTCTCCTACACACACACACACACACACACATTTGCCCCACATGTACTTGCTGTGTCACGTCCAGAAATAACAGAGGCTAGCATAATTTTTTAATACCATACAAAGTACCCTACTGTTCTGTGTGGGAAACACATGAAGGGAGAAGAAAAGACATACACACAATACCTTTAAGGGTAAACAACCTTTATCTCATGTAAATGGCAATGCAGATATAATAAGCAAATGATATAATAATAGACAGATACTAAGCAGATTGATATAATACGCAAATTGCAATGGGAAGGGAAGAAGGGAAAAGATATTTACACTCACCAGACTATGGAGGATTCACCACCAGACTGGGAAGCAACAGCCTGGGCTCCAGGGTCGGCCACTTGTCGGTGCACAGACGAGGAGACGTCTCACGAAGCTTCAGCGCAGTCTGGAACCCTAGTTCTTTTTGTAACTAGTTGTTTGGCATGAGGCCCAGTCGTGAGGGTCCTTAATGACTGAGCTCAAGGAACACAAAAAGGTGAACTTGTTTTGCTATCGTCTATTGTTTTTCAATAACTAGCGTATAGGAGTAGATTGAAATAGAGATTTCTCCGAACAGTGCTGGATGAACACCTCAAGAGACTCACACAACCTATTCTGGGAATTGGTGATCATTGTTTGTGTCCATGTTTAATTGAATTCAAATTTAATATTTAACTTTTCCTCCACACCGACCCCATATATAACATGCAATGTACTTTTTCCCTAAAACAGAAAATTGGGAGTTCGTGAACATTGTAAGAAATATACCAGCCGGGCATGGTGGCTCACACCTGTAATCCCAACACTTTGGGAGGCTGAGGTGGGTGGATCACCTGAGGTCAGGAGTTCAAGATCAGCCTGGCCAACATGATGAAACCCCATCTCTATTAAAAATACAAAAAATTAGCCAGGCGTGGTGGCGCGCACCTGTAATCCCAGCTACTCAGAGGCTGAGGCAGGAGAATCGCTTGAACCTGGGAGGCGGAGCCTGCAGTGAGCTGAGATCGTGCCACTGCACTCCAGCCTAGGCAACAAGAGCAAAACTCAAAGGAAGGAAGGAAGGAAGGAAGGAAGGAAGGAGGGAGGGAGGGAGGGAGGGAAGGGGGGAGAGAGAGAGAGAGAAGAGGAGAGGAGAGAGAGAGAGAGAGAGAGAGAGAAGAAGAGAAGAGAAAAGAAAAGAAAAGAAAAAAAGAAAAGAAAAGAAAAGAAAAAAAAGAGAAAAGAAAGAGAAGAGAAAAGAAAGAGAAGAGAAAAGAAAAGAAAAGACACCAAGGCCAGTTGGGCCGGGGCGGTGGTTCGGCCTTCCACTGCAGTGACAATAAATAGGCTTCCTGGGCTCTGGGGAACGGAGAAGGACATCGAGTTTACCTAGTGTCTAAGTGATGTAAATTTATCCCCCACCGAGGAAGGGCCTGGCCTGAATGCAAGAGTTACCACAGCAACAAGACTATCCTGGCAATAAATCCTCTCCAGGGCAAGGCTGCAAGTGAGGGAGGCGGGAGTGTGCAGCTGACCTCACAGCTAGATTATCACCATGTGCTCCACAAACTCCTCCTCCACGGGTGACTGTCAGAGCTAACCCAGAGAGCAGGGAACCCTCCATGCCACCAAATCAAAGCCTCCCCAGCCATACTAGGGATCTGGCTAACTCTCTCCAGAGAACGGCAGTCCTCAAACCTTAGCTGTGCGTCAGAATCCTGGAAGGCATGTTAAGATATGGACTGCTGGGCCCTAACTCCAAAGTTGTTGCTTCAGTGGTCGGGGCTGGAATCCAAGTGTTTGCATTTCGAACAAGTTCCCAGGTGAAGCTGATGCTCCTGGTCTGGGGACCACACATTTTTATTTATTTTTAAAAATTATTTAATTTTTTTTTTTTTTTTTTTGAGACAGGGCCTTGCTCTGTCAGCCAGGCTGAAGTACAGTGGCCTGATCAGAGCTCACTGCAGCCTCGAACTCCTGGGCTCGAGTGATCCTCCCACCTCAGCCTCCTGAGTAGCTGGGACTACAGGCACACACCACCATACCCAGCTAATTGTTTTAAAATAGTTTTTAGAGATGGGGGTGTCACTATGTTGCCCAGGCTGGTCTTGAACTCTGGGTCTCAATCTACGCTCCAGCCTCAGCCTCCCAAAGTCCTGGGATTACAGGCGTGAGCCACCACACCTGTTTGGGACCACACTTTGAGAAAGTGTTAAACCCTTGGTTTAGCTTTCTACTCCTTATAATATTTGGTGCTTGAGAATTCTCACACAGTCAACAATATTCTAGGACAGTCCGGACCTATCAGTCCTGGTCACGCTGTCTGGAGAGAGGGATCAAGCCAGGCATGAAAGACCCAAGAGTGGGAATGCCTCTTCCAGCTAGGCTGCTCCGGCCACTGTTCAGACACACTAACCCCAGCACCCTAACCTGGGGAGCAGTGGGATGTATCAGGTGTAGAGATAGCTGCATGTGCATTTGTGAACACTGTGTGGGTAGCAGAGATGACAGTTCTCACCAGCCGTGCCAGAAGAGTCTAGTGATGGTTCTGCCAGTGACAATCAATCTCACATGAATTCAATGACTCAGTGGGCCAGGACAAAGCAGACAGGTTAGCAGCTGGATCCAGCCTCTGCCAGTCAAAAGCTGTGTGACCTGGGCAAATTTCCTTACTTCTCAGAATCTTGCTTTGCAAAGAACTCATTACTTTGCAAGGGTAAGCCTGTGGATTGGTCAGTATTTGGAAATGTTTTAAGTGAGATATTTCTTGCCTGCATCTTTTCCTTCATTCCTCTTCTCCCCTTTAAGCTGGGAGCATTCCTTACTTTGGGGTAAGGGCTGAGGTTTTGAGGACAGTCCTGCTGCAGGTGGAATTGGTGGACCGGCAGCATCAGCATTACCTGGGAGGGAAGCAAATTCTGGGACCACAGCCCACATCTACTGAATCTCCATCTCAGTCTCTGGGGATGAGGCCCAGAAATCTGTGTTTTAGCATATAACGTCCTCAGGTTATTATACACAGGTGACTGAGCAGCTCTGGCCTAGAACAAAAAAGTTTCAGTGTAGAGGCTTCAAAATCCATCGTTGACAGCATGGTCTGAAAAACAGTATGCATATGTTGTATGCAGTATGTTGAGAAAGGGTTTTTCTTTGGAGGCCAAAGCTTAGAAAACCAAGCACAGAGTTTATGTTACAAACCATGGTGTCAGGAGGCATATGTGTTGAAGCCCTCTCTATCCCTAAAGGAAGAACAGTTGGATCAGTGGGAAACAGAGCAGGACCAGATGGGGTGAGATTAGATCTCGGAGGAATTGCAGGGTACAGCCTCCTTCTCACCCCACCAGGCCCTGGCTTGAAAAGGTTTACTGGGTGGGTCAGACTGTCCCCCAAGAGGTGAAGTAGCAGACAGTTCCAGCCAGAGGTATACAACTGGAGGAAAGAAAGGGCTGAGAGGCCATCACAGGGGCACCGGGCACCCCAATTTATGGAGAGACTAGAGACAGAAAGGGAGGCAATCTGGAGAAGGAACTGTGCGGAAAACCAGAAGGAAGCCGAGGCGGGACAGCATGCGTCCAGGGCTGGCGGGATTACTATTATGAGCCAGGAGCCCTGAAAAGCAGTGAGGGCAGCTTCAGAGGCAAAGCATGAGTGGGAACAGTCGTTGCCCTGTCCTAGGTGGTGAGAGACAGTGTGGCCTATGTGACTTTTCTTGCTGGTCCCGAGGGTCACTCCAGGCCTGCCTGTGATAACCTCACCCTGTGCTGATCCTGGGGAAGGTTCTCTCTGGGTTTATCCCCTGCAGACCCAGGGCTGTGGAGGAGCTGGCACTGAGGAAGGCATCCCCACAGGGCCCTCCAGCCCAGAAAGGGACCTGGGAGGCACTTGGCTCCACTGCCCTGAGGGATTGGGTAACCTGGGTGTGTCCCCGCCGTTCCTGGAGAGTTGGCTCATTCCCTCCCTCCTCTCCAAAAACAAACTCAGACGCCCATGGTGAGGTCAGTTTCAGTTGAAGCTGCTTTGCATAAAAAACGAAACATCTTCCTCTTGATGGGAATACTTACACCAAAAGCTTTATGAGGATGGCTTTGACGGCTGCGAGGTCAGGAGATGGGAGTTTTCCTCTCGATCTGCAGGACCTTGGGGAAATCACTCACCAGCTAATGTGTGTCAGTGCTTACCGTGTGCCAGGCACCTTTGAATCCTCCCACAGCCCTTGAGGCTTTTTCAGTGAATGCTGAGAGGCGGGTGCTTTGCCTGGCTGCCAGGGCCCTGTAATCAGCAGAGCCGGGATTTGCGCCTGGGGGTCCAGGATGAAGCTAAGTGTTAGTGCATCCCCGAGATCCTTGCCAGTGCCCAGACTTCCTGCTTCTCTAGTTCTAAATCACTGGCCATCTGACTGTGGGAGACTATGGCTTAGGCTGGCCACACTTATTCTGATCTTGGGGGCTAGGATGTCCCAGATGGCTGCATCCTGCCATGACCATGGGTAAACAGCTTCACTTGCCCCGAAGCTTCCTTTACAGGGAGAACAGGGCAAGACCCCACAGCAGCCACAGCAGATGCGTGGCTCTCACCACCAGCCTGTGTTTTTAAGGGCAGAGACCTTGTCTTCTCACTTTTGTATACTGCCCCTCTACCCCATGCTTCAGAGAACACGGCACGTGGTACGTGTTCCTTAAACGTTTCTGATTAAACCCAGTGACAAATCCTTTTGCAAAGATATATACCACAGTTGAGCTCTGGCATACTTACTCATGAGATTTTTAAGCATTCATTTATTCAACAAATATTTATGTATGTATTTATTTATTTTGTTTCATTTTTTAAATTACTTTTCTTGGGGGAGGGGGGCTTTCCAGCAAAACCCAGAAAGCCCGCTAGACAAACTCTAAAAGAGCTGTTAACACTTCAACAAATATTTAAATGAGTGCCTACTCTCTGCCAGGCACACACCAGGTGATACGTGATCCAATGGTGATCAAAACAATAGGTCCTCATGGGGTTACAGTCTTGTGGGGAAGAAATGGACTAATCAGTTTCCCAAATGCACATAAAATGACAGCTATGAGAAGGTGACTGAAGGAAAGGGTCACAGGACTGTGGAAGCATAGGCAAGAGGCCTGCCTGGGCTTCAGGGAGGCATCCCTGAGGTGAAGGCTTGCACATTGATCCACCCACCTACCATCTAGTAGGGACCACATTCCAGAGAGACCTACCTTCCTTCCTTCCCTTCCTTCCCTTCCTTCCCCTCCTTCCCCTCCTTCTCTTCCTTCCCATCCTTCCCTTCCTTCCCCTCCTTCCCCTCCTTCTCTTCCTTCCCTTCCTTCCCTTCCTTCCCCCCTCTTTCCCTTCCCCTCCTTCCCTTCCTTCCCATCCTTCCCTTCCTTCCCCTCCTTCTCTTCCTTCCCTTCCTTCCCTTCCTTCCCCTCCTTCCCCTCCTTCTCTTCCTTCCCATCCTTCCCTTCCTTCCCCTCCTTCCCCTCCTTCTCTTCCTTCCCATCCTTCCCTTCCTTCCCCTCCTTCCCCTCCTTCTCTTCCTTCCCATCCTCCTTCCCTTCCTTCCCCTCCTTCCCCTCCTCTCTTCCTTCCCATCCTTCCCTTCCTTCCCCTCCTTCCCCTCCTTCCCTTCCTTCCCATCCTTCCCCTCCTTCCCCTCCTTCCTCTCCTTCTCTTCCTTCCCATCCTTCCCTTCCTTCCCCTCCTTCCCCTCCTTCCCCTCCTTCCCTTCCTTCCCATCCTTCCCATCCTTCCCTTCCTTCCCTTCCTTCCCTTCCTTCCCATCCTTCCCTTCCTTCCCCTCCTTCTCTTCCTTCCCATCCTTCCCATCCTTCCCATCCTTCCCATCCTTCCCTTCCTTCCCATCCTTCCCTTCCTTCCCTTCCTTCCCATCCTTCCCTTCCTTCCCCTCCTTCTCTTCATTCCCATCCTTCCCTTACTTCCCCTCCTCCCCTTCCTTCCCCTCCTCCTCTTCCTTCCCCTCCTTCCCATCCTTCCCTTCCTTCCCTTCCTTCCCTTCCTTCCCCTCCTTCCCTTCCTTCCCTCCATTTTTTTGAGACAGGATCTCACTCTGTCTCCCAGGCTTGAGTGCAGTGGTGAGATCCTAGTTCACTGCAGTTTCAAACTCCTGGGCTCAGGCAATGCTCCTGCCTCAGCCTCCTGGGTAGCTGGGACTACAGGTGGGTGCCACCATGCCCAGATAATTTTTAAAAATTTATAGTAGAGATGAGGTTTCACTGTGTTGCCGAAGCTGGTCTCGAACTCCTGGCCTCAAACAGTCTCTGCCCATCTCTGCCTCCCAAAGTGCTGGGATTACAGATGTCACCTGCCGCGCCTGGCCCACAGGAGCAACTTCTGTAGTAGGCAGGTGGATCCTCTATGCAATGATAGAAATTAAATGAATGTCCGTTCAAACTATTTGGAGGCCACACTGCACATCCATTCAGTTATCAAAAATAAATTAACAATATGAAACCTACCATTGACAAAGCCATAGGGAAATAGGTACAAACCATGTATTGCTAGGAGCACTGCAACTTAGTTCAACTTTTTTGGAGGACAACCTGGCAACATGTAGCCAGAGCTTTAGATACTGTACCCTAGGGGTTCGCTTTGGGGAGTGTTTCTTTTCTTTTCTTTCTTCTTCTTCTTTTTTTTTTGTTTGTTTTGTTTTGTGTGACGGAGTCTTGCTCTGTCACCCAGGATGGAGTGCGGTGGTGGGATCTCAGCTCGCTGCAACCTCCACCTCCCAGGCTCAAGTGATTCTCATGCCTCAGCCTCCCGAGTAGCTGGGTTTACAAGCTCACGCCACCACGCCCAGCTAATTTTTGTATTTTTAGTAGAGACAGGGTTTCACTATGTTGGCTGGGCTGGTCTTTAACTCCTGACCTCAAGTGATCCTTCCACCTTGGCCTCCCAAAGTGCTGGAATTACAGACATGAGCCACCACGCCTGGCTAGTTTGAGGAGTATTTCAAAAGGAAATGCAGTGGTATTTATAATAAAAAAAAAAATTTAAAGGAAATAAGACCCGATTAATATGTGAAAAACAATAATATATAAATACATGGATTGCAGCAGGCACTGACAGGGTTGTAGTTGTTTATGCGCCTTCCTGACGTTCATGAACGTCACCTCCTTGGATGCTCATGTCACTTCTATGAGGAACAGGAAGCTCTGGGCACCCAGCTGGTGAGGGCAAGAGTCATGTGTGCCCCACATGACACCACACTGCTAACTTCCATCTCACCGGTCCCCAGGCTGTCTGTGCTCCTGAGGGGACTCTGGGGCGCGGTGACACTCCCCAGTGGGCAAGGGAGCTGAGGTCACAGTCTGCTTTCAACACTCATACCTGAGTCACTGCCTGGGCCTGAGTAGGGGAAATCCAGCCCCTGCCTGCTGCAGCCACATGGCCTGGCTCCCCCGGCTCTGGGGGATGTCACTGTTCTGTGGGTATCAAGCTGTGTGACGGTGAAGCCAGGTGCCCTCTCCCTACAGCCGCCCTTGGCCCACGGAGCCTGCCTGCTGGGATGCGGAGGAGGGGGTCCCAGCCCCTCCTGTCCCATGTCAGGTCTGTAGCACACAGACTGCCTGCCCAGGGTCCTCAGATCAGCTGTCTTTGCTCTGACCTGCAGGTCTCGGCTCCTGCATACTGCAAGCTGGGTGCCTTCTTTCTACAGAACCCAGGCGCCCTTGCAAGGAAACCATGGAATTTCCCCAGCAAGGAGTCTGCGGCAACTCCAGGCCACAGGAAGGTCACAAATGGTCAGACAAGGAATGAATTCCAGGGAGGAAGCACCAGCCCTGCCCACGCTGTCTGGGGCCCCTACCAAGGGGACAGGAAAGCTCCACAAACAGAACCCGGAGCGTCCAGGGAACGTCTGGGCTGCAGGTAGGTGTCGCCTTACACACTTTACACCAGGCCCCTTCCTGCCTCCCATTTAGAGCCTCTTGGACCAATCACATCAGAATCTCTAGGGCAGGACCTGTGGGCATCCATGCTTTTTAAAGGTCCTCCAGGGGTTTGCAGTGTGCCGACAAGGTTCAGGGCCACTAATTTAAACCCTGAAATTCTTACACCAGATCTTTCTACAGTTTGGGGTAAGCTACTTTCCTGTCTATGGAAATCCTGCTTGTTCTACAGGGCACATCTCAACCGCCCCCCATTTGATGAAGCCTTCCTTGACTTCCCAGTTTCCTGAGGCAAAGTTAATTGCTTCCCCACCATCATTAATTCTGGTGGGGTCCGGGCCATGCCTGGGTGCAAATCCTGCCTCCATGACTTCCTAGTTGTGCCATGGCCACGTCTCTCCACTTCTGCAAGCCTCAATTTTCTTATCTGTAAAATGAGGCTAATAATAAAAGTACCTATTTTATAGGGTTAGTGTACAATTAAATGCAATCATCTGCTTATAACAGTGGTGGTCAGTAAATGCTAGCCATTTCTTATAACTCAAATTCTTTTCTGCCTTGTCTGTACTTTCAAAATGCAAACTCCTTGAAAGTTGAGCCTGAGTCCACCCCAGCCTCGTGCTCCCCGCACCCTGTCTACACCATCCTCTGCACGTAGCAGTATTCAATAACTATTTGATGAATAAATGAATCGGAAGGGAATCCTTATGTGACATTAGAACTTGCTTCCCAATTTAGCTCTGGAATAAATCCAGAGTCCATATGTTGATTTGTTGAGCAATGTTCTCCTTTATTGAGTGCTTCCTATCTACTGGGCTCTGAGAATTTAAAGATAAACACACAATTACTGTCATTGAGGAGAGTCTGGCGGAGGACACAGATTCATGACCTTGTTGTTTTATTATGCTTGTAACATTGTCTCAGAAGTGCCACCGAGGCACAAAGGAAGAAGAGGGGAAGGGGAGGGAGCAAGGAAGTGTTAGTGCAGAGGATACAAGGAGAAGGAGTTTGCTGGGTAGAGAGGCAGGGAAGGGTATTGGAGCTGAGGAAACAGTACCTGCGAGGCCAGAAAGGCCCAAGAGGGCGAGCGGCAATCTGCCAGCCAGGGAGGGTCTGGTCGTGTTTGTGTTCCGAGAAGGTAAACAGAGAGCACCTGGGCTGGTTTCCTTCTCTCAGGCCGTCCTGGCAACCACGCCTTACTGAAAGGAGTCCTGACTCAGAGTTGCTGTGCTGTCCCTTCTCCTGTCCCTGCCTGGAAGAGGCCTCTCAGGTTGACCAAGCTTTGCTCCCACCTGTGGGTGAGAAGGGCAGATGGCCGAGAGTGGGTGTGGAGGAGGAGGAAGATTGGATGGCAATGGTCCTGGGAGTTTCATTCACTGGAGGTGTAACTTTCAGGCTCAAACTAGAGGCAAAAGATGGGGCAGTCCATGAGAAACGGGCGGAGGAGCAGGCGTAGCAGAGGGGCCCCGGCTGCTGCCTGGCCGGGGACTTGCCTCTTCTGTTTGTTTGTTAGAAATCATGACTCTGCCATTATTTGCTGTGACATCTTGGGTACTTAACCCCTCACTCGAGACCTCAGTGTCATCTTCTGTAAACTGAATGGCGTGGGCCAGGTGATCTTTCAACTCTCTAATTCCAAGGAAGAAGGAAGTTCAGGGAGCGGTGTGGATTTTGTAGATAAGGGGCCGAGGGTGGGGACTCCCAGACAGGACAAAGTCTCTTCTGGAGGGAGCAGCAGCTTTTTCAGAGTCGGTAGGTGGCGGAGTTCACCTTCCTTTGTTGCTCCTAGGCCTGGTGCAGCCTCAAACCCCGGCAGATACTGAGGAGGTGGGGGAGTGGAGCTCCTCCCCTCACCCAGCAGAGAGGAGCCGAGCGGAGCAGCCTCAGCGAGGGGCCGAGCGGAGCAGCCTCAGCGAGGGGCCGAGCGGAGCAGCCTCAGCGAGGGGCGGAGCAGCCTCAGCCAGGCGGCCCGGGAAAAGTGCTAGGGTACAGCTGCCCCAGGCACCTCTGATCCCGATCCCAGCTGCTCTTCTCCTCCCCAGCACTGTATAGCCCACAGGAGCTAAATCCAGGGCAGACCTCAGGCTTCTGCCGAAGGGTAGAGGGTGGCAGTGGGAGATCAGCCAGGCGTCTGGGCCAAGAGCCCAGAGAAGAGCTGGTGGCCATAGCACAGGCTACGTGAGGCTGGGTAGCGGGCTCACCTCCCCTCAGCCCCCACCCACCTCCTGCTGGCCTGAGGCATCCTGGGGACCCCTCAATCCCCACATCTTAGTCACAGTCCCTGAAAGTCCCTGGGTTCACAAGGATTCTATTTGAAGCAATGGTTCTCTCTACTTTTATAAGCATCCAGCACCAACCTTTTGTGAAGATATAAAATCAAAGTAAAAATCTCTATTATTATTATTATTATTATTATTATTTTGAGACAGAGTCTCGCTCTGTCGCTCAGGCTGGAGTGCAGTGGCGCTATCCTTGGCTCACTGCAAGCTCCGCCTCCTGGGTTCAAGCAAGTCTCCTGCCTCAGCCTCCCGAGTAGCTGGGACTACAGGCACCTGCCACAACACCCGGCTAATTTTTTTTTTTTTTTTGTATTTTTAGTAGAGATGGGGTTTCACTGTGTTAGCCAGGATGGTCTCGATCTCCTGACCTCGTGATCCGCCCGCCTCGGCCTCCCAAAGTGCTAGGATTACAGGCATGAGCCACTGCGCCCGGCCTATAATTGTTTTTTTTTAAGCAAACACTCACACATGGATTAAGAGGACCTGTTCACCATTCGTGCGGCAAACGTTTACTGAGCATTTAGTATGCCAAGCCCCGTGCTGGGCTCAGGAGGACCCAGGACCCAGGGTGGGAGCAGAACCCCATGGAACTGCCTAGGAGGTTCAGGAAAGACTCCTTTATTTATTTATTTTTTTTTTTGAGACAGAGTCTCCCTCTGTCGCCCAGGCTGGAGTGCAGTGGCGGATCTCAGCTCACTGCAAGCTCCGCCTCCCGGGTTCACGCCATTCTCCTGCCTCAGCCTCCCGAGCAGCTGGGACTACAGGCGCCCGCCACCTCGCCCGGCTAGTTTTTTTGTAGTTTTAGTAGAGACGGGGTTTCACTGTGTTCACCAGGATGGTCTCGATCTCCTGACCTCGTGATCCACCCGTCTCGGCCTCCCAAAGTGCTGGGATTACAGGCTTGAGCCACCGCGCCCGGCCGGTAAGACTCCTTTAGAGAGGAGAACCTTGAGCTGAGACCAGGAGAGCTGGAGAAATGTGGCCAACTGAAGGAGACAGGCCAGCCTGAGCCAGGGCCAGGAGGCAGGGACTGTGAGTAGTTTATTGTGGTTGAAACAGGGAGTTGACAGGGAAACGTTCCTTTTCCTGCACTCACACAATTGTAATGATCTGTGTCGCTATTTGTTTAGTGTCTGTATCCCCTGCTAGACCACAAGCTCCAGGAGTGGGTACAGTGTGTAGGTTCACTGTTGCATCCTAGCACCCAGCACGATGCCTAGCACAGGGGTCCCCAACCCCCAGACCAAGGACCAGTACTGGTCGTGGCCTGTTAGGAAGCGGGTGCACAGCAGGAGGCGGCTGGCGTTACCACCTGAGCTCTGCCTCCTGTCAGATCAGCAGTGGCATTAGATTCTCCTCGGAGCTTGAACCCTCCTGTGAACTGTGTGTGTGAGGGATCTAGGTTGCACCCTCCTTATGACAATTTAATGCCTGATAATCTGAGGTGGAACAGTTTCATGCCGAAACCAGCCTGCCCCGCCAGCGGAAAACTTGTCTTCCATGAAACTGGTCCCTGGTGCCAAAAAAGTCAGGAACCACTGGCCTAGCACATAGCAAGTGTTCACTTAAATTGGTGTCACAGGAACAAGTAAAAGAAATAATTCTCATGTGGGTGAGAAGGGGCTGTGAAGTCATGCTAATGAGTTTGGACATTATCCCAGGGCCAACAGGAGCCACTGAAGGTTTTGGGTTTTTTTCTTATAATCATTTAGAATTTTGGGTGCAGTGGCTCATGCCTATAATCCCAGGACTTTGGGAGCCTGAGGTGGGTGGATCACTTGGGGAGTTTGAAACCAGCTTGTCCAACATGGTGAAACCTCGTCTCTACTAAAAGTACAAAAATAGCCAGGCATGGCCTGTAATCCCAGCTAGTGGGGAGGCTGAGACGCGATAATCACTTGAACCCAGGGGGCGGATATTGCAGTGAGCTGAGATCGTGCCACTGCACTCCAGCCTGGGCAACAGAGTGAAACTCTGTCTCAAATAATAATAATAATAATAAATGATTTTATTTTTGTTTTTATGAGATGGAGTCTCACTATGTTGCCCAGGCTGGTCTCGAACTCCTGAGTTCAAGCAATCCACCCACCTGAGCCTCCCAAGGTGCTGGGATTACAGGCGTGAGCCACTGCGCCCGGCCCACCGGAGGTTTTAAATAGAGGAATGACATGGTCATTTTTGCCCTTTACGAATCCCTTTTTGGCTTTGGTGTGGAGAACGGCCGGGATCAGAGAGTTCACTTGAGACCTGAAGTCAGTGGTGTCTCTGGAGGGGCCAGCACAGCTTTGAGAGTTTAAGGAGACTTGATTCAGGGGTGCAGGGAGTGACTGGATGCCAGGAGTGAGGGAGACAGAGGTGGCTGGGAGGACACCAGGCTTCTAGCCCTGGCAGGTTTCCCACTGTGGTCCCCTAGGACGGTGTACACGCCCACATTACCATGCTTACCTCAGGGCATTGTTGATTGATCGTCTCTTTATGGGACTCGCCCCCGCAAATGGGCCAGGGAGGGAAGGCCAGGGCGGGCCCTGTTCACCTTTGCAGCTCTCATGCCCAGCACATGAGGGTAACTGCTCAGTTACTCTGAGCATAGTAACTGCTCAGTTAATGTTTAGTGGATGAAATTCTGGTTGGAATTTGTGTATACAGCTTTGTTTTCAGAAGGGTGGGAGATAAATTACTGTTTAGTAAATGCAATGTCTTAGACATAGTGCACCCAAAAGAAAAAAATCATTTCAGGGACAGGTGTAGTGGCTCATACCTGTGATCCCAGCAATTTCAGAGGCCGAGGCAGGAGTATTGCTTGAAGCCAGGAGTTTGAGACTATCCTGGGTGTGGGGAAAAGAAAGAGAGATCAAACTGTTACTGTGTCTACATAGAAAGAAGTAGACATAAGAGACTCCATTTTGTTCTGTATTTGAGATGCTGTTAATCTGTGACCCTACCCCCAACCCTGTCCTTGCAAGAGACATGTGCTGTGGTGACTCAAGGTTTAAAGGATTTTGGGCTGTTCAGGGTGTGCTTTGTTAAACAAGTGCCTGAAGGCAGCATGCTTGTGAAAAGTCATCACCATTCTCTTAATCTCAAGTACCCAGGGACACGTACACTGCGGAAGGTCGCAGGGACCTCTGCCCAGGAAAGCTAGGTATTGTCCAAAGTTTCTCCCCATGTGATAGTCTGAGATATGGCCTCGTGGGAAGGGAAAGACCTGATCGTCCCCCAGCCTGACACCCGTGAAGGGTCTGTGCTGAGGAGGACCAGTACAAGAGGAAAGAAGGCCTCTTGGCAGTTGAGGTAGAGAAAAGCATCTGTCTCCTGCCCGGCCCTGGGCAATGGAACATCCTGGAGATGTGGAGAGGAGGCTGGGAGTGACCTGGAGAAACAACTGTTAAGGAGGGGGCAGAGAATCGAGTGGCCAGGGAGCTCGGGGACACACTGGGAGGGCCACCTCAGGCCCGGAGGTCCTGTTGCCTCTTCTCCTGTGCCGTTACCCAGCAGGGTGACCAGGGGCCTGGGAGAGGGGCCAGCACTTTATGAACAAGCCAGTGCCTTGGGGTTTTGTTTCTTCCGGGTTCTGGCTCACCTTCCTCTTGTGGTCAGAAGAATGCAGAATCCTGTGGTTTCCCGCCGCGCCGTCACACGGCCTGCCTGCCGCACTTTCCTTCAGCTCCGTCACTGAACTTTCATTTCTGCAGACGAACCTTATCACCCTCCTCATAACCCCGGTTTCCCCTGCCTCCGCCCCACCCCCAGAGCGGTCCTGCCACCCTGCAAGTGAGCCAGGCTCTTCCCAGCTGCGCTCTGAGTGGGCTCAAGTGTGTTTCCTGGGCATGACACTACCTCTCCCTCCCACTGCCTCCATGCTCCTGCTTCCCTTCCCTCTGGTCTGGCTGAGGAAAAGGCCCAGAGCTGGCAGAGCAGGTGGAAAGCCCAAGGATGGCTGTCCCAGCTGCTGCACATTCAGGTTCTGGGAGCTGTGGCCCAGGTGCAGCGGTGTGTTGCTAAATGGATAACAACAGGCTCTGGGGGAAAGCAGTGCAGCATTCGCTGGTTTCTATGACACAAATACTCCCAGCACGGACAATTTCAGGCGATCACCATGATGTTACTGAAGGCAGAATGGGAAGAGGTGTGCAGTAGCACCTGCCATATGATATTTCCACTCCACAGACCCAATGGACAGGAGTAGCCTCAAGAATATCTATAATTGCAAAACGGACTACAAGAATTAGGAAGTGATATGTTTTGAGTATTTATTGCTTTTTAAATAATTTATTTTCAGTCAGGCACGGTGGTTCACGCCTGTAATCCCAGCAATTTGGGAGGCTGAGGCGGGAGGATCACCTGAGCTCAAGAGTTCAAGACTAGCCTGGGCAACACGGTGAAATCCTGTCTCTACTAAAAATAAAAAATTTAGATGGGTGTGTGGCATGCACCTGTAATCTCAGCTACTCGGGAGCCTGAGGTTGGAGGATCACTTGGACCCGGGAGGTGGAGGTTGCAGTGAACCAAGATTGCGCCACTGCACTTCAGCCTGGGTGACAGAGCAAGATTCTGTCTCAAAAACAAAAACAAAAGCAAAACCTTATTTTCTCATAAGTTGTTATAATTTAATTTTTAAAATGATGACAATTTAACAACTGCTTTGCAAAATTTCTGAAAATTCCACAATTAGCTCTTGCAAGCAGTACAAACTGGATCCAGCAAACTACTAGCACCAGGAAGAAAGGAGGAGGCTCCAAACCCCACACTCCAAGAGACATGTTCACAGGGCTGTGTATCCTCTCCCAGCATCCAGCTTCCACCCTCCCTCTGCCTGGACACCGTCAGTCTGGGCATCAGGTTGTGGGCAGCAGGCCTCAGAATGCCTGTGTTGGGTCAACCCCAGTGGGAGCAGAGCGTGGCCCCAGGCAGCCCCTCCCACTCAGCAGACCAGCTCTTTCCTGGCCTGGACCTGGGGACCTGGTGCCGGGCAGAACCCAGTCCCCCGGAAACCTACCCTGGCAGGCCTAGAGCAAGGAAGTTTCATGGTGCAATGTCCTTCCCCTTGAAAGTGTGAAGCCGTGAGGGCTGGAATTTCCACATTGCTCAGACAGTGGGCTTGCTCAATCATCCCCAGTGAAGAAAACAAAAGAGAACAAGCGGCCATGGCCTCTTTCTAGGTATGTTTCTTCCCCTGGGCTGCAAGGGGCCTGCACTGGGTCTGAACAGAGGGGAAACAGAGGAAAGCTTTGGGGATGCAACTCAACCCGGAACCATTTCTGGACAGTGAGAATGAACGGCAGTGATGGCGTCATTCACCACATTCCACATGTGCTCCTCTTTGCACTAGGCCTTGGAGGCATCAGGGTGGTGACTCATAGCGGTAAAAACCCTGCCCTGGCTACCCCAGGAAATGAGTGGCATCTGTGGCTTGATGTTACTGTGCTCTTGCTGATGAACCACTCACGATGTCCACGTAGTGGTTCCTGCCAGGTGCTTGTGAAAGCTGGAGAAAAGGGGTCGCCTTCCTACCACGCCCACAGTGTGCCTCGGCCCCTTGTTCATTTCATGGCCCTCGGCCGCAGATGCCTTTCCTTTCTCTCAAGCGCACAGCCCAGCCCAGCCCGAGCCCCCTCTTGGAGGAGCCTCCTCTACACCTAGGGCTCTCCCCCGGGGTCTTCCTTTGAGCGTGGGGTTTATGTGCACTGGTTTCTAAGCTCAAGAAGGTTAAGATCTTGCCATTCATTCATTCATTCATTCAGCAAGCGGGGCGGGGGTGCTGGGAAGCAGGAGGACGGAAGTTTCAAGCAGTCACAAAATATAACGAATGAAAACAAAACCAAAAAGAGGACTAAGGGAAGGGAGGTGGGAAAACACCAAACCCCTGTTCTACCCTCTTCTGAGGCCCTGCGCTGGCGGGTGCCCTTGTAAACAGTGCAACAGCCACCCCAGGGCTGCGAGGTAGGGCTACTTTCTTTATCAGCCCGGAGGTTACTTCTCAGAGAGCGTTTCCGTGGATTCTACGGGGTCCTCACCTGTTTGTGGGCAACCTCACCCCAGCTTCCTGCCTTGTGATAAAGAGCTTTTTATTTCTTTCTTTATTTTTTATTTTATTATTATTATTTTTTTGAGGCGGAGTCTCGCTCTGTCGCCCAGGCTGGAGTGCAGTGGCCGGATCTCAGCTCACTGCAAGCTCCGCCTCCCGGGTTTACGCCATTCGCCTGCCTCAACCTCCCGAGTAGTTGGGACTACAGGCGCCCGCCACCTCGCCCGGCTAGTTTTTTGTATTTTTTAGTAGAGATGGGGTTTCACCGTGTTAGCCAGGATGGTCTCGATCTCCTGACCTCGTTATCTGCCCGTCTCGGCCTCCCAAAGTGCTGGGATTACAGGCTTGAGCCACCGCGCCCGGCTTATTTCTTTATTTTGAGCAGTCACTTTCCCCTAAAATATTAATATGTTGTTCTCACTAAGAGGCCAGCTCTAGCTATATACCATCTGTTTACAGTGGTTGTAAGTTTAATATCTCTTTAGCATCCCTTACAAAATATTTTGGGAGGCTTAGTTTAAACCCAGGCACAGCCTGTGGAAGGCTCAGACGCAAGGCTAGGGCTCCATCTCCTGGTCGATTTTGAATACGACAAAATTAAACTTGGATTGAGCCTCGTGTTTATACAGGTGAAAATCAGCTGATTTAAGTTATAGGTGGAAAGGTGTGAGCAGAAACACATGTAACTGATAAGGCACTTTTGTCAGAATCTATAAAGAACTCTTACAATTTAATATAAAAAATCTTAGCGATTGGGCTGTTAAAAAATCAGTAGAAAAATAAGCAAGAGGCTTAAAGGGGCAATTTCTAAAAGAGGATATCAAATGCACAATAAATTTGTGAAAGATGTTCAACTTTTTATTCTTCGAGACTGCTGGTGGAGGAGAAGGCGGAGGAAAGCCCAGGAAGCCTGTATATTCTGTAAAGAATCATTCAGGTAATTCAGATTTTACCCACTAGAGGGCGTGCCACCCACTTTAGATGTTTTAAATTTGCCCTAGGGAAATATGCAAAATAAAACCGCAACGACATGCACTGCACTGCAGCCTGCCAAGTTGGCAAAAATGGGGGGTAGCGGGTACTCTCATACACTGCTGGAGAAAGTGCAAATTGGTATAACTTTGAAAAATTGTTTGGCATTATCTAGAAAAAAGTTAAAGCATAGGGGTATTCTGTGTCATAGCAACTTCACTCCTTGTTATATGTCCAACAAAAATGTGAGTACATGGACACTAAGAAGCATACAAGATTGCTTATAACAGCATTATTGACAGGTAATAACAAGAACTGGAAACAATTCAAATGCCCACGAAGAATAGGCTGGAAAAATAAATGGTAGTATATTGATGCAATGGAATATCTAACGGAAAAACAGACAAACAAGCCAACAGAACCTGCAGCTACAAATGGCGACAATATGGATGGATGGATTTTATGAACATAATGTTGAGTAAACGAAGCCAGGTATAAAATAATCATGGTCATATATAAAGGCCAAAGCAGGAAAAACATTTTATAGTGCTAAATGTCAGGATCATGGTACATTTAGGCCCGGAGAATGAAGGCAGAGATTGGGAAAATATTTAAAATAAATTTTAAAAATACATTTAACAGTTCAATTATAAAGTTTTAAAAAGTTACAGATGGAATGGTAGAGTGGGATTTCTAACCAATAGAATTAGGCAAGAGTGAGGGGCAAAATCGAAAATTTGGGAAAGAAGAAAAGCAGGTGTAGGCTGCAAGAAGCAAAACCAAAACAAAACCACCAAAACACCTCCAGGTAATTCAGATTCTCCCCACTATAGGGCGTGCCTCCCTCTCCTTGCCCCGAGTGTTCTTGCCCTACGCAAACATTTGCTTCGATGTGTTTTTTTTTCCTCCCTTGAATTACTAGGTTAGTACAAAAGTAATTGGGTTTTTGCAATTACTTTTTATTTTTATTTATTTATTTATTTTTTGAGACGGAGTCTTGCTTTGTCACCCAGGCTGGAGTGCAGTGGCGCGATCTCCACTCACTGCAAGCTCCGCTTCCCGGGTTCACACCACTCTCCTGCCTCAGCCTCCCGTGTAGCTGGGACTACAGGCGCCCGCCACCACGCCCGGCTTATTTTTTTAAATGTATTTTTAGTAGAGACGGGGTTTCACCGTGTTAGCCAGGACGGTCTCGATCTCCTGACCTCGTGATCCGCCCGTCTCGGCCTCCCAAAGTGCTGGGATTACAAGTGTGAGCCACCGCGCCGGGCCGCAATTACTTTTAATTAATATATCCATGGGAAGAATTTTCATAAGAGGAATAATTTGGCCAAAGGATATAACTATTTTAATGCCCTATTTTATGAATGTTGCTAGATTGTTCTCCAGAAAGAGTGCACAAATCGATAGCCACCCAACAAAGCGTCAAACTGTGTTCCTAAGTCATTCAATGGTAGACTTTTAAAATGGTAGGTTTTAAAGAGCTTGTTGATTGAACATTTGCAAAACAGTAGTACCAAAGTGGATTAATTTACATTTCTTTAGTTATTAGTGAAACAAAACATTTTCCTTTAAAATGCTTGACAATGATTTCCTCTTATACACACTGCCTGTCAAGGTGGCCTTTGCCTGTTCAGACAACTAGGTTAGTGCAAAAGTAACTGCGGTCTTTGCCATTACTGTTAATTACATAATTACTACTAATGCCAAAACCACAACTACTTTTGCACCAGCCAAATATGTTCTCTTTATGTATCTATATTTGATCTCTATATATTAGTAAATTTTTTTATCTATCAAGGTTGTCACAGTTTCTCCCATTCTAATAGTTACTTTTTTTTTTTTTTTTTTTTTTTTTTGAGCTGGAGTCTTGCTCTGTTGCCCAGGCCTTGAGTGCAGTGGTGCAATCTCAGCTCATGGCAACCTCCAGCTCCTGGGTTCGAGTGATTCTCGTGCCTCAGTCTAAAGAGTAGCTGGGACTACAGGCGCCTGCCACCATGCCCCACTAATTTTTGTATTTTTAGTAGAATGGGATTCACCATGTTGACCATGCTGGTAGTCTCGAACTTTTGACCTCAAATGATCCACCCACCTCAGCCTCCTAAAGTGCTGGGATTACAGGCATGAGCTACCACCCGGCCTATTTTTTAATCTTAATTTTTATTATTTTCTTTTGAAATATACTTGAATGTTCTTGTAGTTACGCTTTTCCATTTTTAACTCTAACTTTTTTTCTATTACCCATAGTATTACACATATTTCTTCCCAAGTTGTGATAAATTTGTTTTCTTCTAAAGAGTGTTTTCCAGACTGATTTTCTCTTATTTCTTTGGGTCTGAAAACTTTTCTGAAGGAGTTCCATGGTCAAATAAATTGGGAAAATATTTACACAAAAATAAATCCCTTCCTTTATTTACAGTAATTATAAAACCTTAACGATGGTAATTGATTCATTGAAGAAAATATTTGTTGAGCACCTACTCTGAGGCAGTCTAGGGGCTTGTACAGCTGTGAACAAAAGAGACAGATGCATGTGGTCTATTTCCAAGACAGGGATATCATATACAGATTTTTTCCAGTGTATTTGAGCAAAACTTTTTAATTTTTATTTATTTATATATTTTTAGAGACAGATACTCACTCTGTCACCCAGGCTGTAGTGCAGTGGTGCAGTTATAGCTCACTGTAGCCTCGACCTCCTGGACTCAAGTGATCCTCCCGCCTCAGTCTCCCGGGTAGCTAGGACTACAGGCATGGCAGGCTAAGTTTTAAAAATGTTGTAGAGATGGGATCTCACTCTGTTGCCTAGGCTGGTCTCCAAATCCTGGCCTCACGTGATCCTCCCTCCGTGGCCTCCTAAAGTGCTCAGAGTAGAGTTGAGAGCCACTGTACCTGGCTGCTCCAAAACGCTTTTTTTATGCCTCCCCTACTTAGTCTTTTACACTGTTCCACAGAATATCAGAATCTAGAATTTGTTCCAGCATGAAGTGAAAGAATATGAATCAACTTCCATTTTTCCTCATCAATTCATCCATATTTTTAGCAGAATTTATTAAATATAATTCCTCTTTGGTTTTGCTGTCTTCTGTTCATTGAATAGAATTTTTTCTATAATTTGGGAATTTCTGGCATATTTACTTTGTTTCATTGGTTTATAAAGAATAACTGTATCCAGGCCGGGCGCGGTGGCTCAAGCCTGTAATCCCAGCACTTTGGGAGGCCGAGACGGGCGGATCACGAGGTCAGGAGATCGAGACCATCCTGGCTAACACAATGAAACCCCGTCTCTACTAAAAATACAAAAAAATTAGCCGGGCGAGGTGGCGGGCGCCTGTAGTCCCAGCTACTCGGGAGGCTGAGGCAGGAGAATGGCGTAAACCCGGGAGGCGGAGCTTGCAGTGAGCCGAGATAGCGCCACTGCACTCCAGCCTGGGCGACAGAGCGAGACTCCGTCTCAAAAAAAAAAAAAAAAAAAAAAAAGAATAACTGTATCCAAAATGAACAAAACTCAATTTCTTCGCCCTCAATTGTTGCTAACATTAAGTGGTACCTGAGGTTTCAGCTTCCCCAGGTACCTGCCAGCTAGAGGCATAAGCATGACAGCAGAGGCTGCAAGGTAACTGGAAACACTGAGCCTCCACAGACCCATCTGGCCACCAGGACGGCTAGCCCTTCCTGGGGGGAGGAATACTTGGGAGATGGGGAGGGCTAGCCATGGAGGGAAAACGTGTAGTTAGTGAGTACTTGTCGTGTGCTGGTCACATTGTATTAATATATTACTCAGAAACCCACTGTGCAAATGTGGGAAGTGAGGTAGCTTGTCTAAGCTAGCCCAGATGCTGATCCACATCAAGCCCAGTCACAGCTGTTGCTCCTGCCCTGTACTCCCAGTTGACATCTGCCACCACCACCATCACCATCACCACCACCACTACCATCATCATCACTATCACCACCACCACCAGTGCCACCATCACCACCACCACTGCCACCGTCACCACCATCACCACCACCATCATCACCACCACACCATCACCATCATCACCACCACCACCACCACTACCACCATCACCACCATCACCACCACCACCATCACCACCACCACACCATCACCACCACCACCACTACCACCACAGCCACCAAAACCACTACCACACCAATACCACCACCACCACCATCACTATCACCACCACTACCATCACTACCACCACCACACCATCACCACCACTACCATCACCATCATCACCACCATACCACCACCACCACACCACCACCACCATCACCACCACCACCACACCATCACCACCACCACTACCACCACACCATCACCACCACCACTACCATCATCATCACCATCACCACCACCACCACCAGTGCTACCATCACCACCACCAGTACCATCATCACCACCATCACCACCGCCACTACCATCATCATCACCATCACCACCACCACTGCCATCATCACCACCATCACCACCGCCACTACCATCATCATCACCATCACCACCACCACTGCCATCATCATCACCATCACCACCACCACTACCATCATCACCACCATCACCACCGCCACTACCATCATCATCACCATCACCACCACCACTGCCATCATCACCACCACCACCACCACACCACCACCACCATCACCACCACCACCACACCATCACCACCACCATACCATCATCATCACCATCACCACCACCACCACCACCACCACCACCACCACCACCACACCATCACCACCACCACTGCCATCATCATCACCATCACCACCACCACCACCAGTGCCACCATCACCACCACCACTACCATCATCACCACCATCACCACCACCACTGCCATCATCATCACCATCCCCACCACCACACCATCACCATCATCACCACCACCACGGCCACCAAAACCACTACCACACCAATACCACCACCACCATAACCACCATCACTACCATCATCATCACCACCACTATCATCACTACCACCACCACCACACCATCATCACCACCACCACCACCACCATCACCACCACAGCGTCACCACCACCACCACCACAGCTACCATCACCACCATACCAACACCACCATCACCACCACGACCATCACTACCACCATCACCACCACCACCACCACCACCACCACCACCACCACCACCACCATACCATCACCATCATCACTACCATCACCATCACTACCACCACCACCATCAGCATCACCACCACCACCATAAGCACCACTGTCACCATCACCATCACCACCATCACCACCACCACCACCATCACCATCACCGAACTCCTGACCTCAAGTGATCCACCTGCCTCAAACTCCTGACCTCAAGTGATCCACCCACCTCGGCCTCCCAAAGTGCTGGATTACAGACATAAGCCACCGTGCCCGGCCCTTTTCTGTGATTCTTTTTCTTATTAGTTGATTTTGCTGTTCTGATTAGCAGGAAAGCAAAGGTCTTGCTTCCCCATATATAAGGATTTAGGAATTTACAAGCATGCCCATAAAAGTACCAAGCGTGACCTTTGTGCTACAGTTCCTCCTTCTCGGGTTCTCTTTCTGGCAGCTGTGAAAATGGCCACGGTGGCAACAGTGGAGGCAGATGGCTGCCCGGCAACTCAAATAGCTTGTACTTGATGAAAATAGTCTCACTCCTTCTGCTACTGCTTCCCTAGGAGCCCTCGCCAGGAAGATGTGAGCCTCCCCAGGCTGAACATGGGGCATGAAAAGAAAGGACTGGGCTCTGGAGGGCTCCAGCATTTAAGGAGCCAGAGGAAGTGGTCAGAGAGGTGAGAGGAGAGCCAGGAGAGTGCAGGCATGGAAGCAAGGAGGTGTCTCCAGGGCACCCTGGTCACAGGGTCAGAACGGGCAGGGCCAGTGAGAACTCAGCTGCGCAGGAGCCGGAGGCAGCTCTGCAAGTCCTCCCTTGGGAGAGGCTGAGCTAGGTTCTGGAGTGAACAGGGCAAAGCCGCTAGCAGGAGGTGTGTGTGTGTGGCACGTTCCTTTGTGTGTGGCGGGGGCGGAGGAGAGGCTTGGGGATGTAAACTCTGGAAGAAGACATCCAAGAAGCTAATACAAGTGGTTACTTTATTAGGGGACAGACAGTGAGGACAACGGGAGCAGGAGGATGAGCTATTCACTGTCTTTTTAGATTGCTTTGATTTTTGGATCGTATGAAGGTTTACGTGTTGAAAATAAAGAAAAATATTTACGGGAGGCTGAGGCAGGAGAATGGCGTAAACCCAGGAGGCGGAGCTTGCAGTGAGCTGAGATCCGTCCACTGCACTCCAGCCCGGGCGACACAGCGAGACTCCATCTCAAAAAAAAAAAAGAAAAATATTTAAATCTAGTAACTTAAAGGGCTGAAACATGTCCAGTGGCTATGTCACTTGGAATAGCATTGGTGACCTCAGGGGAGAAATTTTGGTCAAGCAGAGACAATGAAATCCAAAGTATATTAATTGATGGGTCGGGCACGGTGGTTCATGCCTGTAATCCCAGCACTTTGGGAGGCCAAGGTGGGCGGATCACCTGAGGTCAGGAGTTCAAGACCAGCCTGACCAACATGAAGAAACCCTGTCTCTGCTAAAAATACAAAATTAGCCAGGTGTGGTGGTGCATGCCTATAATCCCAGCTACTCGGGAGGCCGAGGCAGGAGAATCCCTTGAACCCGGGAGGTGGAGGTTGCAGAGTCAAGGTGGCGCCATTGCACTCCAACCTGGGCAACAAGAGCAAAGCTCTGTCTCAAAAAAAAACAAATAAAATAGATCAATAGGTGTGATGGATAATATTAGATGTCTCGATTGGATTGAGGGATGCCTAGATGGTTGGTAACATGATTTCTGGGTGTGTCTCTGAGGGTGTTGCCAAAGGAGACTGACATTTGAGTCAGTGGACTGGGAGAGGCAGACCCACCCTTAGCGGGAGTAGGCACCACCAATTGACTGCCAGTGCAGCTAGAGCCAAGAAGGCAGACGAAGGAGGGATGGGCTGGCTTGCTGAGTCTTCTGGCTTCCATCTTTCTCCTGTGGTTCCTCCTGCCCTTGGACATCAGACTCCAGGTTCTTTGGCCTTTGGACTCAGGGACTTGCACTGGTGGCCTGCCTGGGTCTCCTAGGCCTTTGGCCACAGACTGAAGGCTGCACTGTCAACTTCCCTACTTTTGAGGCTTTTGGACTAGGACTCAGCCACTACCGGCTCCTCTCTTCCTCCTGCTCCAGCCACGTGATGCGCCTGCTCCCGCTTAGCCTTCCACCAGGATTGGAAGCTCCCTGAGGCCTCTCCAGAAGCAGATGCTGCCATGTTTCCTGTACAACCTGCAGAACCATGAGCCAATTAAACCTCTTTTCTTGGCCGGGTGTGGTTGCTCACACCTATAATCCCAGCACTTTGGAAGGTTGAGGTGGGCAGATCACCTGAGGTCAAGAGTTTGAGACCAGCCTGGCCAACATGGTAAAACCCCATTTCTACTAAAAATACAAAAAAAAAAGTTAGCCAGCGTGGTAGCAGGTGCCTGTAATCCCAGCTACTTGACAGGCTGAGGCAGGAGAATCACTTGAACCTGGGAGGCGGAAGTTACAGTGAGCCAAGATCACGCCACTGCACTCTAGCCTGGGCAACAACAGTAAGACTCCGTTTCAAAAAAAAAAACAAACAAACAATTTTCTTTACAAATCACCCAGTCTCAGGTATTTCTTTATAGCAACATGAGATTGGACTCATAGAATGGACGAAAGGGATTTTGCCTGTGAGAGGAGGGATGGAAGCAGGGCAGTGCCAGAGGTAGACTAAAGGTCAGGGTGGCCTAGTTTGTTGTTCCTCCAGCTTGGGAGAGATCAGAAGATGGAAGGTTGGAGATGGAGGACGATGGAGCACAGAGGGGTGGAACTGAGAGCCCAAGCAGCCCAGTGAGCCCCGCTGGGGCTGGGCATAGGGTGGCCTGAGGCCTGGATAGGTGTGGAGTCACAGGGACAGCCCAGGATTTTTGGATTTTGGGATATTTGTGCTTTGCGGAGGGTTGTGCAGATAGCTTCTGAGGCCCCTGCCCCTGTTTTTCTGTGATTCTAGAGCAGTGGTGTTCAACAGAACTTTCTCAATAATGTTAATGTGCTAAACCTGTGCTGTGCAATATGGCATCCACTAACCACATGTGACTGTTGGGTGCTTGAAATGTGGCTGGGGTGACTCAGGAACGGAATTTCTAAACGTATTGAATGTTTTTAACTCTTGTTTTAAATTGAGATATAACTGACATAGCAGGGTCTGCACATATTTAAAGGGTACAGTTTGGTAAGTTTTGGGACATGAGTACACCCCTGTGAAACCGTCACCACAAGCAGGACAGTGAACACATGCAGGACCCACACGAGTTTCCTCCGGCATCTTTGTAATCCCTCCCTCCTGCCCTTCCCTGCTGCCACTCATCCCCAGACAACTACTGACCTGCCTTGCGTCACGATAGGTTGCGTTTTTTAGAATTTTACTTTTGCCCCGTCTTACGATGCTGAGCATTTTTAAGAATTGTATGTAAGTGGAATCCTATGGTATTTACTCTTTTTTGTCTGTCCCTTTGGCTCAGCATAATTATTTTGAGATTCATCCATGTCGTTGTGTTTATCACTAATTAATTCCTTCTTATCACCCAGCAGTATTCCATTGTACGGATATGCTATGATTTGTTTATCCGTTCATCTGTGGATAAATATTTTTTCCCCAGTTTTTAGCCATTGTGAATAAAGCTGCTATGAACATCATTATATAAGTCTTTGGACGTATGCTTTAATTTTTCTTGGGTAAATACTGAAGAATAGAATGGCTAGATCATTTAGTAGAATTTAATTTTGATTAATTTTAATTAACATTTAAATGGCCAAATGTGGCTAGTGATTACCATATTGGACAGCACAGCTCTGGATATTCCTTAATCCAGTGATTCTGTAACAGGGAAAGACTTCCACTCCTTCTCTAAAATCCGAATTTATTTGCTCATTATTCACTCAGCAAAGATTTATTGAGACTTACTTTGTGCCCTACATTGTGGTGGTTACTAAGGATGGGATGGGGCAAGCTGGACATGGGCCCTGTTCTCAAGGTGCTTATAGTCTAGTGGACTCAGTCTGGTTGGGCTATGAGTGTGTTCAACATTGAAGTCAGCTGAGAAATGGGAGGATGAATCCAAAGCAAATTTATAAAGCGGAGTGATTTCTGTTTCGGCATTGAGATGTCCCCAGGAGAGGTGTGGGGTTTGGTGAGGGATCCAGGCTCTCCCACTCCTACTGAGATAATCTGTAAAATGAGAAGCAGGTACAGGGATGAGGGAGGTGAGTTTGGAGGATGGGGTGTAGCTGTCTGTGAACCTGGTGTTTCAGGTGTGTGTGGGGTGCTTATTGAGAAGGAAGGGGAGGAGGAGGACGTACTGTGCTAGTACAGCTGTGCCTGTCCTGGGGATGTGGTGGGGGAACAGTGGGGGAAGATTCAGCTCCTGAGAAACTCCTAGCAATCCGAGCTCTCATTCTGTCACTGTGACACGACATACACACATCTCTCGTTAGGTCTCTCCCTAGAGAAAAACTATTTTTAGGCCATGATTGAGTGGGTGTGGGTGCATTGAACCAAGAAGCTTCCGAAGAATTTTTAGGTCCTTCTGCTCATGACTCATCAGGTTCTGCTCCTAATTCTGCAGAAGCAGCTCCAACCATAGGCTTTTGGTGGAAAGATGAGGGAAGGGGCTGTGATAGGATGTCACTCCTGAGCTGATGACACGTTCTGAGCTGGGATGATTATGAGTGATGGCTTCTGAAGCAGACCCTGTATCCTACTGGTATATTTAAGTCCGTGATTTTGAACCTGTTAGAAGGGTGCTTGGAAAGATGGTGAGGCCAGGGAAGCTTCTAATGAGGCTAGGGAAGCTCAGGAACCCTCAATAGGAATAATGACAACCATAGCCACCATTTATTGACTACTAACATATGCCAGGCATTTTGCATGCATTATCTCATTTAATTCTCACAACAGTCCGACGAGGTCAGCTAATATTATGAGTCCCCATGTCACTGCGTGCCCAGAAATGAGCTGTCTTCTCTCCCCATTCCCCCTGTTCTCTATTTTCTACTTAGCCCTTCAGAAATGCAAATACAACCTTTCACCTCCCCCTCACCAGACACTCCCTGCAGACAAGTTCTTCTGTGTGCGCCAAGACAGATCTCTCTTGAGAGCTGGCAGATTTGCCGACTGTGTCATGCCCACCACGGAACTTTCACCTCCAGAGGGTTGCCTTGGGACATTCATCCACCAGGAGGGCACAGCAAAAGCACATCCTTTTCCCACTTGGCCATTTTACAACTTCTGCCCAGGAAGGTGCCAACTCAACTGGATGGTAAATAAGGCACCAAAGTAGCAGAGGCACCCCCTGCCCTTATGCATTCCTCTCTTACTTTATCAAAGTGTCTCCTTTCCGCTCCAGAGGGGAAGCAGCACATTTGAAGGCAGGACACTTGGTGCTCCTCCCCAAGCTAGTGTGAAAGGAAATTAAATCTTGGGACCCTCAAATCATGAAGCTAAAGGAGAAAGTCAAGCCGGGAACTGCTTAGGGCCCTTTGCTCACTGAAATAAATGCATATCTGATTGCCTCCTTTGGAGAGGCTCGTCCAAAACTCAAAAGAATGCCATTTGTCTCTTATCTACCTATAGGACCTGTAAGCTTCCTCCTCCCCGCTTCCCCCTTTCCAGATCGAACCAGCGTTCATCTTGCACATGTCAACTGCAGTCGCATGTCTCCCTAGCAGGTATAAAAGGGAAAACTTTGCTCTGACCACCTTGGGTACATGTCACGGGTGCACATCCTCAACTCTGGCAAAATAAACTTTCCAAATTAACTGAGACCTGTCTCAGATTTTCAGGGTTCACACCAGCTTTGCAGTAAATTCACTTTTTTACTCTCAGGCCTTGCTCTTGTTGGACTGTACATGCAACGAGCAACCAACCTGCATTTCAGTTACACCCACTTTACCAGTGAAAAATCTGAGCCCAAAGAGGTCAAATAATTTATCCAAGGTCACACCAGCTGAATCTAAATTCAAACTCAGGGTCAGTTCTTCCCCATTGCGAGGCTATATGTATGAAATGACCTGGCCTAAAACCGCTGATAACAGTTTCTTTCCATTGTCGACGAAAAGAGTCAAACTATGTAAAATATTTGAAGAGATTATTCTGAGCCAAATATGAGTGACCATGGCCCATGACACAGCCCTCAGGAAATTCTGAGAACAGGTGCCCAAGGTGGTTGGGGGATGGCTTGGTTTTATACATTTTAGGGAGACATGAGACTTCAGTCAAAAACATTTAAGAGATACATTGGTTCCGGCCCGGCACGGTGGCTCACGCCTGTAATCCCAGCACTTTGGGAGGCTGAGGCGGGTGGATCATCTGAGGTCAGGAGTTCAAGACCAGCCTGGCCAACATGGCAAAACTCCATCTCTACTAACAATACAAAAATTAGCTGGGCATGGTGGTAGGCACCTGTAGTCCCAGCTACTTGGAAGGCTGAGGCTGGAGAATCACTTGAATCTGGGCGGCAGAGGTTACAGTGAACCGAGATCATGCCACTGCACTCCAGCCTGGGCAAGAGACAGAATGAGACTCCATTTCAAAAAAAAAAAAAAAAAAAAAAAAAAATATATTGGTTCAGTCCAGAAAGGTGGGCCAACTCAAAGGGGTGGGTGGGGATTCTAGTTTATAGGTAGATTTAAAATTTTTCTGGTTGAATATTGGTTGAGTTTATCTAAAAACCTGGAAGCAACAGAAAGAAAATGTCTGGGTTGCAGTAAGAGGTTGTGGAGACCAAAGTTTTATCATGCAGATGAAGCCTTCAGTTATCAGGCTGCAGAGAGAATAGGCTGTAAATACTTTTGATCAGACTTAAGATATGTGTTAATGTTTAATGCTGACAGGTATAATGAGGGGTATATGTCCCCCACTTCCAGTCATGGCCTGAACCAGTCTCTCAGGTTACATTTTATGGGTCCTGGCCAGGCGCAGTGGCTCACACCTGTAATCCCAGCACTTTGGGAGGCCAAGGCTGGTGGATGACTTGAGGCCAGGAGTTTGAGACCAGCCTGGCCAACATGGTGAAATCCCATCTCTACTAAAAATACAAAAATTAGCTGGGTGTGGTGGTGCACACCTGTGATCCCAGCTACTTGGGATGCTGAGGTAGAAGAGTCACTTCAACCTGGAAGGTGGAGGTTGCAGTGAGCCAAGACTGCGCCACTGCACTCCAGCCTGGGCAACAGAGACCCTGTCTCCAAAAAAAAAAAAAAAAAAAAAAATTTATGAGTCCCTTGGCCAAGAAGGAAGTCCCTTTGAGACAGCTGGGTGGGAAGGGCTCCCTGGCAGAACCTCTGACAGCCCGCACACTGGGAGAAATGCACACTGGGGTGGAGCCCTAGGAAGTTAGCGCCCTTGGCAGGGAAGGAGGCTGGCCTCTCTCTCGTTGCAGGATATGGTACCTGGGATTCAATCTGCGAGACAGGAAGCACACTAGCAGGACTCTGGCTTTGCAGATTCCCTGTTTCCCTTTTTTTCCTTTTTGCCCAATAAATCCCATTTTTCTCACCCTTCAAATTGTCTGCGAGCCTAATTTCTCATGGTCGTGTGACAAAGACCCTGCCTGTATCTGAACTAAGGAAAAGTCCTATAACACATTCAGATGGTTGGCCTTAGAATTTCATTTTTGGTTTACACCATCCTTAGATTAATCCCTGAGGAGAGAATCTACCTGAATTAGACTAAATTAACTATGTGTCCAGTAGGGAGGCCCTCAATTTCTCAATCATAGAGTAAGGAGTGCCGGGGGTTGGGGGATGGGGAGGTGGGGAGAGATAATGTATCAAGAACTATGCTAGATGCGGGTTTTTTTTTTTTTTTGAGAGTGAGTTTCCCTCTTGTTGTCCAGGCTGGAGTACAATGGCATGATTTCAGCTCACTGCAGCCTCCGCCTCCCAGGTTCAAGCAATTCTCCTGCCTCGGCCTTCTGAGTAGCTGGGATTACAGGCATCCACCACCATTCCCAGCTACTTTTTTGTATTTTTAGTAAAAACGAGTTTTCACTTATGTTAGTCAGGCTGGTCTCGAACTCCTGACCTCAGGCGATCCACCCATGTCGGCCTCCCAAAGTGCTGGGATTACAGACGTGAGCCACCGCGCCTAGCTATGCTAGATGTTGTATGCACTTTTAGTTAATCCCTAAAGCAACCTTGTGAATGAAGTTCAGGGTGTTATTCTGTTGTACAACTGAAGAAAAAAGGCTTAGAGAGGTTTCGACCCTTCCCAAGATCACACAGCTATTAAGTTCATACAACTGAAACAAAACCCACTTCAGCCTGGATCCTAACCCTCTCCTTAACATCCTACCGTGCTGGTTCACTAACAAAGTGGACAAGAGAAGAGACGGTAAGAGCATAGCCCCCTCAGGGTCTTTATTTGCAGAAAAATTCAGAAATCCTCTGGTAGTTCTAGGAGAGAGGGGGACAGAGTGAAAGTAAGTGTACATACACTTGGGCCAGTATTGATAGAGCAGGCTCCTTCCCACCGGGCCCTCCTCACTCACATCCGCCCCATCCACACAGCTTCCCCTGCAGGCAGGTTCTGTCTGTGGCCTGGGGCAGCCACCCAGCCTCCTCAGGAGGCTTATGAGAATGTCATGCAGTTCTGCACTAGATCATGGACAGTGTTGGTCCCAGCTGGAGAATCTCACCATGAAGGTTAAGACTGGGAATGCTGGAGCCAGATCAATTTGTATTGGAATCCCAGCTCTGCTACTAATTAGCCAATCTTGGGAAGTTACCTAACTTTTCTCTGCCTCAGTTTCCTCATGCATACAACAGGGGTGATAGTAATTCATAGGACTGTTTGGTAGGATTCGCTGAGTTAACACCAAAAAAGCTTTTAGAACAGTGCTTGGCAAGTACAGTGTGGAACACTCAATCGACATTTATTATTATTATCATTATACAGACAGCTAGACTGAGCCCTAGCAAAACAGAGTAACGTGTCCAGCGAGACACGTTTAGCAAAGCTGGGACCAGAACCAGTTCTTCTGTCTCTTATTTCATTTTATTTTATATTTAGATACAGGGTCTCACGATATTGTTCAGGCTAGTCTCGAACTGCTGGGCTCACGTGATCCTCCTACCTTGGACTCCCAAAGTGCTGGGATGACAGGGGTGAACCACTGTGCCTGGCTGTCTCTTAATCCAGTGTATATGTATATACTTGGTTAAATATTTTAACAGTGAAGATAAAGATTATTGATTTTTAAATCCATTAATACTTTGAAAGTATCGTCAGCTACTTTCATGTTGGCTCACACCTGTCATCCCAGCACTTTGGAAAGTTAACGCAGGAAGATCACTTGAGCTCAGAAGTTCAAGACCAGCCTGGGCAACATAGGGAGACCTCATCTCTACCAAAAAAAAATATAAATAAATAAATCAAAAAAATTAGCTGTGCATGGTGGCACATGCCTACGGTCCCAGCTACTTGGGGGGCTGAGGTGGGAGGATTGCTTGAGCCTGGGAGGTCAAGGCTGCAGTGAACCATGATCCCACCGTTTCACTCCAGCCTAGGTGATGGTGAGACCCTGTCTCTTTAAAAAAATAAAATAAAAAAAGTAGTAAGTGAGCTCTCCCACAGTTTCAAGCTGCAAAGAGTCACCTTATTAATTCATTTAAAAAATAGTCTGTTATTTAAAAAACAAGCTGTTATTAGCAAGGCTAGAATTGTTGTGAACCAGCTCAGTGCTACCACTGGGCTGACAGGGAGATGATCATGTTCTGTAAGGGACAATAACTGCTGGCCATTACCACTTTTAGTTGTAATTATATTATTGTCTGGAGTGTTTCAGAAATGTAGCTAATTTCTGTTGTAAACTTAAAGAGATAACACAAACCGTAAAGACTTGCATAGATACAGTATATAACTACACATACTCTAAGTATAAAAACCCAAGTCTTTGTAATTGGGAGATGGCAAATCTGGAATATTTTTATAGAAGGGCAGTTTTATGTTAGGGTTTCAGTTACATTACAGGAGACAGGTTAGAGCCTTGACAGTGGGGGTTCTTAGGGCTCTTTAAAATTTTTCTGTGCAGAGATAGATATTTAATGAATCCCCAACTGTGGGGACATTCATGTAGCCTATGAGTGTTCACTGTCTCCCACACTGGAGATTCAAAGACCTAGGTCCTGCCCCAGTGGCTGTGGGTAATCGACACCATGGCTCTCCACGGTGACCAAGTGATGGAGGCACCAAACCATGGAGGCCTCCTTCACATGCAGGAGCAAGAAACCTTCTTGGAGATGATTCTGGAGGGAAGTCGTTAAGGAGCCGTTGGTTTCAGTGAGGTACAGAAGTTGAGGAATAAGATCTTCTACGTAAAGAAGGGAGCAAAGATGAGCTGCAAGATGAGCAATGCTCACTTAGTCCAGTAAAAATAACAGCAGGCAATGCATTTGTGAAAATTAACTTGTGGCTAAGCACAGTGACTCACACCTGTAATCCCAGCACTTTGGGAGGCCGAGGTGGGTGGATCACTTGAGGCCAGGAGTTTGAGACCCGCTTGGCCAACATGGCAAAACCCCATCTCTACTAAAAATAGAAAAATTAGCCGGGCATGGTGGTGTGTGCCTGTAGTCCTGCTACTCAGGAGGCTGAAGCAGAAGAATTGCTTGAACCCAGAGGCGGAGGCTGCAGTGAGCCAAAATCGCACCACTGCACTCCAGCCTAGATGACAGAGTGAGACTCCATCTCAAAAACAACAACAACAAATAACAACAAACAAAAGAAAAATCAACTTGTAGTAATAATAGCTAACATTTGAGTTTTGTGTGTTCTCAGTATATTTGTGATATAGCTCAGTTAATCCTCGTAAAAGTCACATTAGAGACAGTTATTATCCCCATTTTCCGATGGAGAAACTGAAGCACAGAGAAGTTCAGCAACTTTCCCCAAATCTCACTGCCAGGGAGAGCCATGATGGAAACCCAAGCAGCCTGCTGAGTCCCTGACTCTGTGTGATCTCACAAGGAAAACATCTAAGTATTTGGTTTGGAGCTACCTAGTAACTAACCCAGATATCAGCTGGATCTTACCCATTCCTCAAACAAGATAAGATCAGTTTTAACCTCCAATTCTGTGACTTGTAGAAACTTCAGTGCCTTCCTGGGTGTTTCTGTGAATTACCAGAGGCTTATGTTTTTGTTTTGTTTCCAGTGGGTTCATATTGTCTATGCAGCATTTCCTAGCACTTTGGGAGGCCAAGGCGTGTGAATCACGAGCTCAGGAAATCAAGACCATCCTGGCTAACACGGTAAGACCCTATCTCTACTAAAAAATACAAAACATTAGCCGTGCGTGGTGGTGGGCGCCTGTAGTCCCAGCTACTCGGGAGGCTGAGGCAGGAGAATGGTGTGAACCCGGGAGGCGGAGCTTGCAGTGAGCCGAGATGGCACCACTGCACTCCAGCCTGGGCGACAGTGGGAGACTCTGTCTCAAAAAAACAAACAACACAAACAAAGTGCACAGCAGTGTCTGGAATGCAGTCAGGGCTCAATAAGTGTTAGCAGTTATTTATTTCCTTGGTTAACCAAAAGCTGCCTATAGTTTGGTACGGCTGACACATGGGAACTAGGCTACTGGTGGTGGGAAAGGCTGGAACTGCAGGGTGTCGAGATAAGCAGTGACCAGACCAGGACTTTGCATGTCATTACCAAGAGGATGGACTTTATCGTCCTGGTCACAATTTCTGAAGCCATTCCTAACGGGAGACAAGTGTGATCTTCCACCTACAGGAGTGGGGCTATGGCCCAAGAAGCCCTCCAAAAACATAACAGTGTTTTGTCTCTTGTTTAACTTAAAAAAACCCACAGCTATTGTGTGTTCTATTTCACAGCATGTTCAGTGGCAGGCTGATGATCTTCCTAGGTAATTCTTGGTTGAGTAACTATAAAATGGATGACATTTGGAATAATCTCAGTCCACTTCAGAAAAAAAATTCCCGCTGGGTGCGGTGGCTTATGCTTATAATCCTAAGCACTTTGGGAGGCCAAGACGAGTGGATTGCTGGAGCCCAGAAGTTCAAGACCAGCTTGGCCAGCATAGTGAAACCCTATTTCTACTAAAAATATAACAATTACTTGGGCGTGATGGTGCAGGCCTATAATCCTAGCTACTCAGGAGGCTGAGGCACAAGAATCTGTTGAACCCAGGAGGATGAGGCTGTAGTGAGCCAAGATCACACCACTGCAGCCTGGGCGACAGAGTGAGACTTTGCCTAAAGAAAATTAAAAAAAAGAAGGAAAAAGAAAAAAACCATTTCCAACCTCTTGACCCAACCTTTTTTTTTTTTTTTTTTTTTTTTTTTTTTTTTTTTTTTTTTGAGACGGAGTCTCACTGTTGCCCAGGCTGGAATGTAGTGGTGCGATCTCGGCTTACTGCAACCTCCGTGCCCTGACCCCGCTCCCAGTTCAAGCGAATCTCCTGCCTCAGCCTCCTGAGTAGCTGGGATTACAGGTGCATGCCACCATGCCCAGCTTATTTTTCTGTATTTTTAATAGAGACAGGGTTTTGCCATGCCATGTTGGCCAGGCTGGTCTCAAACTCCTGACCTTAGGTGATCTGCTTGCCTCAGCCTCTCAAAGTGCTGAGATTACAGGCGTGAGCCACCGCATCTAGCCTGAACCAACTATTTGAGATGTCAAAATTTCAATATCATGGTATCTTAAAGATGAGAAACACTTCTTTCTCTTTTTTTGAGACAGGATCTCACTCTGTCACCAAGGCTGGAGTGCAGCAGCACAATTTCAGCTCACTGCAACCTCGACTTGCTGGGCTCAAGGGATCCTCCCAAGTAGCTGCGACTACAGGTGCGCACCATTGTGCCTGGCTAATTTTTTGTAGAGATGGGTTTTACCATGCTGCCCAGGCTGGTCTTGAACTTCTGAGTTCAAGCGATCCTCCCTCCTGAGCCTCCTAAAGTGCTGGGATTACAGGGGTGAGCCACCACGCCCAGCTGAGAAACACTTCTAAAACCAAATACACGTCAATGACTAATACACTAAATTATATAACACTCTGTTTTAAGGTTTAAAAAATATCCTGGACTTTGGAAAATATTCTTATATAAATAAGCAAAAAGATGATGGAATAGACTTGTGCTAACACTGAAATTCCAGTCAAGCTGTAAACTGAGAAAGAACGTGTTGGAACTAGGAATTGCCCCATAGCCTTCACAGGTGAGTATGATAGATTAATGAACGGAAGTCCAGGAAACACTTCTTACTTTCACCTCAGTCCTTCATGCCCCGACTGAAGTCAAACATTCACTGTGATCACTGTTCAAAGGTAACTACTGGTGTAACCATTGAAGCTGTTAGCAGGTTTCCTCTGGAAAGGAAGTGGGGTCAGATCTTCAAATGCTAGGAGAGTCAAGGGAGCAGAGATGGTCTGTCTTGCTTCAGGGCTAGCCTTGCTTTCATGAGGTCTCTAAAATTTTCCTACTATAAAAAATCCTACTCTTAACCAAGAAATAGCTCGGTGTATTTTGGAGAAAAAACAATCCATACATATTTTTCCCATAGCCTTAGCATTTTGTTGAAGTGACAAAAGTGTTAAACAAACAAACACCAACTAACCACAAACCAATGTGCAGAAACTGGCAAGTGAAACACAGACAATAGGAATTTGAAAATCAAACCAGAAAAAAAAAAAATTTTAAGTCCATGAGACATGGAAGCAATTTGATAACTCACACAGTATCCCCTTCATGTTTGTAGGGTAAGACCCATGGCCAACTTTAATTTGTAGTGCTCTGTAAAAGTTACATGAGAGCCTGTTAAACCAGAATGCTGCTTGAAAATGTTATCTTTGGTGATAAGACTGGATTTTTAAACCTCCTGTCTTAAACACATGACTCATGTACAGATTATATTTTGTCATAGGTTTCATACTTTCTATTTGTGCCTAGTCTATTTCATCATAGCTTATAGCAATTATTATTATTATTTTTTTTTTTTGAGACGGAGTCTCACGCTGTTGCCCAGGCTGGAGTGCAGTGGCGCGATCTCGGCTCACTGCAAGCTCCGCCTCCCGGGTTCCCGCCATTCTCCTGCCTCAGCCTCCTGAGTAGCTGGGACTACAGGCGCCCGCCACCGCGCCCGGCTATTTTTTTTGTATTTTTAGTAGAGACGGGGTTTCACTGTGGTCTCGATCTCCTGACCTTGTGATCCGCCCGCCTCGGCCTCCCAAAGTGCTGGGATTACAGGCTTGAGCCACCGCGCCCGGCCGCTTATAGCAATTATTATGGGATCATAGTTGAAGTCGAAATATAACCCAATAATACTATCCTACGAACACACTAAAGTTTAGCATAAACAAGAGCTTGTAAGACCACAAATTAGTATTTAACATCTGACATGGACCAAAAAAATGACACATCAAAATAGAAATATGGCTAGGTAGACAATCAAATAATATGTTAACATCTCAGCCTTTACTAGTATATATAATACATATATATATATATATATATATATATTTTTTTTTTTTTTTTTTTTTAAACAAGGTCTCACTCTGTCGCCCAGCAGGCTGGAGTGCAGTGGCATAGTCTTGGCTCCCTGCAACATCTGCCTTCCAGACTCAAGCAATTCTCCAGCTTCAGCCTCCCGAGTACCTGGGACCACAGACGTGCCACAATGTCTGGCTAATTTTTTTATTTTTTGTAGAGATGGGGTTTCACCATTGTTGCCCAGGCTGGAACTGAGCTCAAAGTGATCCATCTGCCTTAGCCTCCCAAAGTGCTGGGATTACAGGCTCAGTCTTTACTAGTATGTTTACAACTATATTTTATTACAATATGTGTTAAATATTGTTGTCCTTTGCTAGGAAACTTAAAAACCTTAAAGAACATCATTTGTGAGCTCTCAGTTGGCACAAATTACCTTTTCTTAACTTTTTGTGATAACAAGTGAAAACTCTAAAAATCAACTGAATAAGCTTTTATGTTGAAAAGTATTCTTAGGCCGGGCGCGGTGGCTCATGCCTGTAATCCCAGCACTTTGGGAGGCCGAGGCGGGTGGATCACGAGGTCAGGAGATCGAGACCATCCTGGTTAACACAGTGAAACCCTGTCTCTACTAAAAACGCAAAAAATTAGCCGGGCATGGCTGCGGGCGCCTGTAGTCCCAGCTACTTGGGAGGCTGAGGCAGGAGAATGGCGTGAACCTGGGAGGCGGAGCTTGCAGTGAGCCGAGATCGCGCCACTGCACTCCAGCCTGGGCGACTGAGCAAGACTCCGTCTCAAAAAAAAAAAAAAAAAGAATACTTAAATGATCCTGCTGATCACGGTGTTCTAGTAAGAAAGTGCTCTGCTAGTGATGTTACAGCATATTGCACATGAATAATATTTGATATCTTGCTACTCTTTTCTTATACTCTGCCCCAAACCCAAAGGAAGATTAAAAAGAGAAAAAAGGTAAAGGTATGAACGAACCTTTGGTGACTCAGGTGGCTTCAGATTTACGAGTGACAAAAACTTGCAAGCAGGTTCTAGGAGACTTCACTGCATCCATATATGCTGTTAATAGTTTTTTTTTTTTGTTTTTTTTTTTGTGAGATGGAGTCTCACTCTGTTGCTTGGCTTGCTGCAACCTCCACCTTCTGGGTTCAAGTAATTCTTCCACTTCAGCCTTCTAAGTAGCTGGGACTACAGGCACCTGCCACCATGCCAAGCTAATTTTTGTATTTTTAGTAGAGATGGGGTTTCACCATGTTGGCCAGGCTGGTCTCAAACTCCTGACCTCAAGTGCCCACTCCGGCCTCCCAAAGTGCTGGGATTACAGGCATGAGCCACCGCACCCAGCTTGTTATAGTCTTAAAACAGTCTACACCAGGGGTTGGTAAACGTTTCCTATAAAGGGTCAGATAGTAAATATTTTATGTCACTATGCAACTCTCCACAGTAGCATGGAAGCAGTCATAGACAATACATAACTAAATTAGTGTGCTGTGTTCCAGCAACGCTTTATGGACACAGAAATTCACTTAAAATCCATATAATTTTCACATGCTATGAAATATTACTCTACTGTTTTTTTTTTTTTTTTTTGGTGGGGGACAGGGTCTCACTGTCACTCAGGCTAGAGAGCAGTGGCACCATCACAGCTCAGTGTAGCCTAGACCTCCTGAGCTCAAGCGATCCTCCTATCTCTCAGCTTCCTGAATAGCTGGGATCACAGGCACATGCCACCATGCCCAGTTAATTTTTGTATTTTTTGTAGACATGAGGTTTCACCATGTTGCCAAGGCTGGTCTTGAACTCCTGGATTCAAGCAATCCACCTGCCTTGGCCTCCTGAAATGTTAGGATTACAGGTGTGAGCCACTGCACGCAGTGATTTATTTCTAATAGATGTAAAAATCATTCTTAAGTTGTTGGGGCAAATAAAACAGGCTTGCAGGCCAGATTTGGCTTGGGAGGTATAGTGCGGACTGGTCCACATGATTGGAGAGTCAGCAGGCTCTTACTCTCAAACTTCCTGGTCCTCACCAGTCTATTTTGTAGTGGCTTCTTCCTTTCAGCCACTGCTGATGGGACTGTAAGGTCACTGCATGTGACTGACACCAAAAGAGAAAGGTTCTTTTAATAAATCTTTCCATACTATCTAGAAGATTTTTTCCAGTTTTATTTCTTAAACATATAACAGGGCATCATAAAATGACATAATAAAACTAGATAGGTTATAATAGATTTTCTTTTGTTTTTAAGAACAATGTTTTTAGGCCTAGTAATATTACTTAATAAAAAGAACAGATATTTAAGGGACTGTACATTTTTATTTAATAAACCACATGGCAAAACAACACTTTAATAAATGTATAGGAAATTACAATTTGTAAGTTGCAAATACAGTACATATATATATATATATATATATATACTTTGATCTTAATTAACATGGACAAACCCCAGCTTCAAAATCTTTCTAAAATCAATTATATGCAAAATACCTGGTTTCTGAAAGGGCATATGATAAAGTATATACAATTTCTTAAACTGTGATATGGCTTATTTAATAACATGTATTTATTGAGAGAAGCATAAACTTTCCAAATATACAGTATCTTCCAGGTAGAAAGACGACATACTGGCACATTTCAATTTTGTGTTGCAGTTATTTGAGAATATACTAAATTACACTATTTAAATGGACACTGTCATAGATTTAACTGGGAAAGTCTTCATAAATGTTTTCCAGTCTTATCAGAAATCAAATTGGTCCTCAGTGATTGGAAGAGCAGGTTAAACACTTTATAAGCGAGAATTCAATGACGGGTGGGCCCGAGTGCACACATGTAATTCAATACTGAGGAACTCCCACAACACTGTCTTCTAATTTGCATGCTCCCACGAACATCACAAATAATATACCTGATTGGCAATCAGTGAAACAAATCTCAAGCCCTGGCTGTCAAGATTCACACGACACATCTGGAGTTAGGTTTTGCAAACTGTATTTTGGCTACAGAGATATTGAGCTTTATCAATTATTTGGAGATCAGACTTGCCTCCCCTCAACATAGCATATAGTGATGTGTGTTCATTTATGACTAATAACCAACTGGCTCATGAGCTTGGCTTGGTTCAAAGACAAACTGAACCAAATGAACTAATCTTATATCTAGGAAACACTCTGTAACTTTAAATTTGCTATATACAAATCAGAGCCGACAGCAAAACTGCCTAAAACCTTATTTCAAAGGGGCTCATATTCTGTAAGAACACCATATTATGTTGAACCAATAACATATATGCATAAAAGGAAAACAGATTTAGCTAACTGCTTGTTTCAGAATCAAATGATTAATTCTACAAAAGCTGTGAGAATGGCTGTTTTGAGAAACATGACGCAGAGTCTTCTTAGCAATGATATTCACTGGTGGTTGCGCAGTGTAGTCTCTTTGTCTACCACACTTACTCTACGAAGTCCAGCATGCAGAGAAATCTGGATCAGAAACAACCAGCCATTTTAAAAAGGTTCTTTCCTACCTGGAAATACATTTCTAAGTGGTGCCTTGTCTCTGAAAGATGATTTTCCTCACATTAAAATGAGAGAAAAGCTCATGTGTCTGATATTGATTATGTCTATTCTGGAAAGTCTACCAAAGACAAACACTGTCAGGTGGGACACCTGGGTTCAAGAGGAACACTAAGTCTCATAAGAGCAAGAAACTTGGTTTTAGAGAATGGAAATAAAGCACCCAAAGTTGAAAAGAAAACAGTAAAATAAGAAAACCGGTGATGTTGCAAAAAACACTGATGGGAACTCTTAAGTTGTAAAAATCTGCACTCACATTACATAAGGCATAGCTAATGGAAACGTATGTAGGAATTACAATAGCTTCCAGTTCTGCATATCAAAACCTTCTGAGATATGCTTTCTTCAATTACACTCCCATTACGTTTCTAAGGCAGCATATTTGTTAGTGGAATAATAGATCTTTTCCTGAAACAGATCAAAAGGCTGCATCTGGCCATAGTTGTAAAACACAGGTTTATGTACACAAGTAACTCTGATTATTTGCAAATATTAATTAAAATATGTCACACCAAAGAACTGCCAAGTTTTTATATTGTGGTCTGTGGCCCTGTCGTAATCTGTTTTCCCAGTGCAAAATTAACAATGCTATGTGTTCATCCAACTTAGTCACTGCTTTTCACAGGGCATAGAGCTCATTGAGAGCTCAGCTGAGAAGTGTAATGAATGGTTGTAGCTCAACAAGTGAAGGGTAGACCAAACGCTTTTTGTCAGAAGTCATTCAGTCCTTGGTCCTATCTGCTTTTAACGTCCTTTTCTGTGGGTTTTGTTGTTACAAAAAGTGAAATCAAATTCTCAAATCTCATAGACTCAGTAAGGTACAGATACAAACTAGGTAGTTCTTGCTACAAAAACAAAGCACAGGAAACTTTATGTGTACCTCACTTTAAGCAGAACACAATAGTTAAGATTTACAAAAGTTTAAATCTTAAACTTTTGGCCGGGTGCAGTGGCTCACACCCTGTAATCCCAGCACTTTGGGAGCCCAAGATGGGAGGATTTCTTTGAGCCCAGGAGTTCAAGACCAGCCTGGGCAACATAAGGAGACCCCATCTCATTAAAAAAAAAAAAAAAAGACTTACAAAGGTTTGCAGTGTTTCTGTATTTTACAAAAGGATTATTTTTGGCTGGGCACAGTGGTTCATGCCTACAATCCCAGCACTTGGGCAGGCCAAGGCAGGCAGATCACTTGAGCTCAGGAGTTCAAGACCAGCCGGGGCAACAAGGTGAAACACTGTGTCTACCAAAAATACAAAAAATTAGCTGGGTGTGGTGCTGCATGCCTGTGGTCCCAGCTACTTGGGAGGCTGAGATGGGAGGATCGCTTGAGCTCAGGAGGCGGAGGCTGCAGTGAGCCGAACTGTGCCACTGCACTCCAGCCTGGATGACAGTGAGATAGCATCTTAAAAAATTAAAAAAAAAATTCTTTTCAATACTCAAATGAATTTTAGCCTGTTTTATCAAATACATTTTTAAGGAACAGGTCGATATAAAAAGCGAGATATGCCTTTATAAGATAAAGTTTATAAGAAGCTCAATAGATATAAAAAAAGATTAGAGTATGATGAATATTTTTTTCCTTTCTACTTGCTAGATACTCAAAAGTTCATAAATATGTCCAGATGTCCACTGAAATATCTCTCATTTATTCTTACTTGGTTTCTATATGTAAGAATATTTTGATTTAAATAGTTTATATGCTCCTGAAATTTCTGAGAAATTCAAGTCATTATTTTAAATGACTTTACAACAGGAATCCCATCATGTACATTTTCTTTTCCTTTTTTTTTTGAGATAGGGTCTCATTTTGTTACTCAGGCTGGAATGCAATGATGTGGACATGGCTCACTGCAGCCTCAACCTTCCGGGCTCAAGCACTTCTGCCACAGCTTTACAAGTAGTTGATACTATAGGTGTGCATGACGCCTGGCTAATTTTTATATTTTTATAGAGACAGGGTCTCCACAAAAGACCATGCTGGTTGTGAACTCTTGGCCTCAAGTGATACTCCCACCTTTGCCTCCCCAAATGCTGAGATTACAGGCATGAGCCATTGTGTCTGGCCACATAAATTTTCAGTTCAGTTCAACAAACATCTACTGGGTTTCATTAGAGGGACCATCAATCCTTTTATTGACACCATTAACTCCCAACAATCTTATAGGTAAATCTGGGTTTTCTTATCTTAGGTTTGCTTATAGTAAGGTACTTGGTAAGAAGATAAAATGTTTCCTATTCTTCATTTATATTGTAAGTCATCTGCATCCTTATCTAGAATTTCAACTCACAATTTGCCTGGTACATTGTTACCCTACTCTGATTCTTAGAGGAGCCCAAGAACCATATCCATTTTTTGTGTAAGAAACTGTCACTGTTGAAAAGGGACTCCAAATGTACATAAAAGATAATCTTAAAACCAATGGTTGCAAAATGAAAGATGAACAGTTAAGCTCCTTCTTTAACAGAGGCATTTACAATCAGGTTGCCTTCAGTTTGGAAACCTCTATGTTTTGTTTCCCTGCAACACAGATTTAATGTCCATCCCTATCTAGTGCTTTAAAACACACACATACAGGCCAGGCATGGTGGCTCATGCTGTAATCCCAGCACTCTGGAAGGCCGAGGCAGGCGGATCACCTGAGGACCTGAGGTCAGGAGTTTGAGACCAGACAGGCCAACATGGCGAAACCCCGTCTCTACTAAAAATACAAAAAAATGAGCTGGGTGTGGTGTACCTGTAGTCCCAGCTAGTTGGGAGGCTGAGGCAGAAGAACCACTTGAACCCAGGAGGCAGAGGTTGCAGTGAGCAGAGGTCACACCACTGCACTCCAGCCTGGGTGACAGAGTGAGACTCTGTCTCAAAAACAAAAACAAAAACACACACATACATAAGGTCAAAAATCCTTTACATTTCTGTTTTCTCAAAGTAATGTCTTCCCCCCAACCCCTTGGACATTTCTGCTATGGTATTATTGGAAGACCTCAAAATTGTATTTTAGGGTTTCTGGAGTCCACGGAGAATCCTAACCCATATCATAAAACATTAAATATATAATAAAACATAACCCACATCATAAAACATAAAATTCTCTCTGGAGTAATGTAGTGAAACTATATGTGAAAGGTGGGAATTATAAACTGAACCCTCTAGCGTTTACCCTGAAAGGCACACACAGATGACCTGGTTTGGAGGCAGGAACCAACGTACCACACTTTTTGTACAAATTGTTGGCAGTTCTTAAAGGGACAGAAGATTACTGTTTACATTTTGCAGTCTCTTGCCTTTTTAAGACAATTCCATGAATGATAAAAGTGATGTCGGGAAGACATAAACCCGAAACTCCAACAGCCATCCTCGCTCCTTTATTTTGTTTTAAATCATTATATAGTAATTTAAGTTTAAGACTAACTTCAGCCATTCAGAATAATATTGAAAGTATTTCCTAAATCATTTAATAACAGCGACCACAATAAGTAAAGATTTGGTTCTAAGATTACAAATAATCAAAAATGTTAACTTTGAGGTTCAAAACCCTGTAGCATCTGGAAAAGGTTGTTTATAAAGTATAACCATAACAATAACATTAAAACTTATTTGTGAAATAAAACATTTCTGAAACACTTAGAATACATGCTTATTCCACTTTTGGGATAACTACTAGTACTTTCTGAAATATGTTGGGTAGTGATTTCTGTAAAAAGAAAGCAGCAATTCCAGAAGCTGGGTGTCGAGATTATTGTACATAATAAAAAAATTCAGTTTTCCAGCACTGGCTTAATATAAAATGGACTTAAAAAGTATTTTTAAATGCAAATATTGAATTCTTGATGCTTCCTTTAAGATATGTACTCTGTCAAATTAATGAAGTATGATCTTGGATTGTCTTCTATGAGGTATCTGTAGAGTCACGTCTCATTCTGTAAACAGTGTTTGGGAAACATCTTCATCTGAAAATTATGGCAAAGTCTCCTTTTACCATTAAACAGAGACTAGCACTGTCAGGCTGGGGTGACTGTTTGAGAGACTGATGCTTGATATGGACACAGCTGTCAGGGATTCCATTTTCTCATTTAGGTTTGCATTTATTGCTCTCAAGTCTGTGACTGCAGGATAAATAAGGCAGGAGTCCCCAAAATGTATAAAATTAGGGACTAGAACTCTGACAATTTGCACAAGTTCTGTCCACTTCTTGCCTGTAACTCTGAAGCTGAATAGTACATCTATACATGCCAAATGTGTTCAATAATAAATGGTTTGCTTTGGACTGTACTTCCTCCCATTTAGATGAACTTCCAGGAACTGCAATGTCAAGAAAGTATCATTACTATCCATTGTACAGTTACATCTTGAATAAGATACAGGGAAAAAAACAACTGAAACATACTGGGAATATATTTTAATTAGTCTGATTTCTACCCTCTCTAAGCTATTCTGTTAGATAAGTATGTCAATTTACACATCCTTAATGGCTTCTCATTATTCTAACTTCTCCAGTCTACTCTCACATAGAGAAAGAATACCAGACATCAATTACAATCCTGTCATTAAAAGATCTTATGCACATTAAAAGTAAAACCTCATGCATGTATTATTTTGATTTAAAAAGCATCAATAGCATGAATCTGTGAAATGACTCGAAGAAATAAAAATGTTAAGAATCTAGCTTTGGCCGGGCGCGGTGGCTCAAGCCTGTAATCCCAGCACTTTGGGAGGCCGAGACAGGCGGATCACGAGGTCAGGAGATCGAGACCATCCTGGCTAACACAGTGAAACCCCGTCTCTACTAAAAAATACAAAAAACTAGCCGGGCGAGGTGGCGGGCGCCTGTAGTCCCAGCTACTTGGGAGGCTGAGGCAGGAGAATGGCGTGAACCCGGGAGGCGGAGCTTGCAGTGAGCTGAGATCCAGCCACTGCACTCCAGCCTGGGCAACAGAGCGAGACTCCGTCTCAAAAAAAAAAAAAAAAAAAAAAAAAAGAATCTAGCTTTTCCACCGGGTGCGGTGGCTCACGCCTGTAATCCTAGCACTTTGGGAGGCTGAGGGGGGCCGATCACCTGAGGCCAGGAGTTCAAGACCAGCCTGACCAACATGGAGAAACCCTGTCTCTACTAAAAGTACAAAATTAGCCAGGCATGGTGGTGTATCCCTGTAATCTCAGCTACTTGAGAGGCTGAGGCAGGAGAACCACTTGAACTTGGGAGGCGGAGGTTGCAGTGAGCAGAGATTGTGCCATTGCACTCTAGCCTGGGCAACAACAGTGAAACTCTGTCTCGGGGAAAAAAAAAAAAAAAAAAAAGAATCTGGCTTTTCCTATGTAGAAAAGAGCATGGGAAACATTCTTTCTTTCTTTTCTTTTTTTTTTTTGAGATGGAATTTCGCTCCTGTTGCCCAGGCTGGAGTACAATGGCGCCATCTTGGCTCACTGCAGCCTCTGTGTCCTGGGTGCAATCAATTCTCCTGCCTCAGCCTCCCAAGTAGCTGGGATTACAGGCACATGTCACCACGCCCAGCTAATTTTTGTATTTTTAGTAGAGATGGGGTTTCATCACGTTGGCCAGGCTGGTCTTGAACTCCTGACCTCTGGTGATCCACCCACCTTGGCCTCCCAAAGTGGTGGGATTATAGGGATGACCCAACGTGCCAGGCCAGGAAATATCCTTGTTTTTTTTTTTGAGATGGAGTCTTGCTCTGTCACCCAGACTGGAGTGCAATGGCGCGATCTCGGCTCACTGCAACCTCCACTTCATGAGTTTAAGCAATTCTCCTGCCTCAACCTCCCGAGTAGCTGGGATTACAGGCATGCACCACCACGTCTAGCTAATTTTTGTATTTTTAGTGGAGACGGGGGTTTCACCATGTTGTCCAGGCTGGTCTCGAACTCCTGACCTCAGGTGATCCACCTGCCTCAGTCTCCCAAAGTGCTAGGATTACAGGCGTGAGCCACTGAGTCGGCTGGGAAATATTCTTAATGCCTTTAATCTGAAGGTTAAAATCAATTTGTAATATCTTTAAGAGACAGAAAATTATTGTTCTGGTATCAATACTGACCTGCAACTTACCCTTTAAAGAGCCTTTTGTTTAAGGCTCTTAACAAAAGCCTTTGTTTTTTAAAGACAAGGCTTTGGTCTTAAATCTTTTCAGCAGAAAAGTCTTCCTACATAATTACAAGCAGGGATGTTTAGTTTCAAAGGCAGAAGTCCACCAAACCCAGGCCCATTTACTACCAGCAACATACTTAGCTGTATGTGAACTATGGCAGTCGATTTTCCTGAAGTGAGAGACCAGATATTTAAATCTTCGACTGAATATACATCTTCTATTTTCATCAAGGCTTCTTTGACATAGTCTACATTCAAATGGCTTGGCACACCTATTAGGAATATATAATTTAAAAGTAAAATTTATTTTAGAAAAAAGGAACTTTTACATTACTGATAAGACATTTCTCAAAGAAGACAAATGGCTTTGCTAAATTCAGTTTAAACAAATACTTTAAAACATTAATACTTTAAGATAAACCATGTACACATATATTTTTATTGAAAATGTAAGATATATACAAGAGTGTAATGCATACTTTAAAGACATACTCATTCTCACTAAAAAGGAATGCCAATCAAACTAGAATACTTCATTAACAGATAAGCTATGACAAAAAGGAAAAAAGAAAGAAAGAAAAGAACATATAATGATGATAAACCTATTGTTAAGAACTTTTATTTTCATGCTTACACATAATATCAGTAAGGGAAGGAAGCAGTAAATACAACAAAGTCACAAGTTAAGTGGGAATTAAGGAATTAATACATAATCTAGAATTGCATTCTTGTCCTAGTGCCACAGTTTATTAGCAACATGACCTTAAACAAAGTATGTTATCCCTCTGAACCTCAATTTTCTTATTTGTAAATAGGGATAATTTACCACATTATCTGCCTTACCTACTCTGCTTAGCTATTATAAGTGTCAAATGGGTAAAAGATGGGAGAGTGCATTGATTCTTAAATGTTATATACATGTAAGGTACTGTTATATAGCCTAATAGGTATTAGTAGAAAGTAAAAGATGTAATTCCTATTCAGAATGTCCCCTGACTCCCAATCTGCTTTAGGGATGTAATAAACTCATAATGAGGATATTAGTGAGATCTTACCTTCTAGTATTATAACTACTGTATCCCATATGATTCGAAATGTTGTAAAAGCCACAAGTAATGAAAATACGTATGTACAGATGGGATCAGCAATCTTGTATTCTGGCTAAAGGGTAATAGATCAAAATTTATGATTAAATATAGACAGACATAAAACAGACTACGAAGCAAAGCAAGGAATATGTCCCTTCTTCCTTGATTTTCTTTAGCAGAATTATAGAATATCTTTAAAACTTGGATATTGTAATTGAAAAGCATCTTCACTCTATCCTAGACTATTTATATTACTTGCCTCATGGGACCTATTTCCAGAAATGTAATCACTTGTTCTATTGCTCCTTGTGCCGTCTCTAAATCTTCTAGAATATCAGAGTGGGAAAGAATTTTGCGTCTGTGTGTGTGTGTGTGTGTGTGTGTGTGTGTGTGTGTGTGTGTATTTTTTTAAAGACAAAGTCTTGCTATGTTGCCCAGGCTGGTCTTGAACTCCTGGGCTCAAGTGATCCTCCAGTCTCAATGGGATTACAGGCACAGCCACTGCACCCAGCTCTGGAAAAAGTTTTAGCAGCCACTAGTCTAAGCCCCTTACAATAAAGAGGGAACTCAAGTTTAGAGTTGAGGCATTTGCTCTCAAGGTCAAAGCATTAATGGCAGAGCCAAGACTAGAACCCACCCAGGTCTCTGGATTTTTAGTCCAGTGCACATTTTACTACTAGCAATTCAATCACGAGTTTTAAAATTGAGTTATCTGGGCAAGCATCATGGCTCATGCTAGTGATCTCAGCACTATGGGAGGCTGACGTTGGTGGATCACTTGAGGCCAGGAATTCAAGACCAGCCTGGCCAACATGGCGAAACCTTGTCTCTACTAAAAATATAAAAATTAGCTGGGCATGGTGGTGTGTACCTGTAATCCCAGCTACTTGGGAGGCCGGGGCACAAGAATCACTTGAGCCTGGGAGGCAGAGGCTGCAGTGAGCCAAGATAGTGCCACTGTACTCCAGCCTGGGCGAGAGACTGAGACTTTGTCTCAAAAATAAATAAACAAATAAATAAATAAGAAAATTGAATTATCCAGTGAAGGCACTACAAAAGCCAAATATAGATAAGTTACCCTGTGATGTGATATCATCTTGTTTACTGCTAACAAAAGAACTATAATGACTGTCAAGTAAACTTATATCAATGTAAAATGAATAGAACTGGCATTGATGTCCAGTATACTGATAAGACAATCAGCCTTACTTTTCATGTTGAAATTAAATACATTTTAAAATAGAAAAATTACCAATCATATTACCTTGAATCGTATGATGTATGCAGCTATTAGCACACCAACACTCTGTACCAAATCTCCCAAAGCATGTACAAATGCAGCTCTCACTGCCAGGCTATCCTGCCCATGGTTGCGTTCACACCCAGAACCTGTGGTAGGGGAATTTGAAGGCAGGGAGTGGGAATGGGAGTGATGGTGACCAGACTGGTTCAACAGAAACCCCATTCTGTTAAAAATAAAAGAAAACATTATTATTTTTCCTAATATTGACAAAAACATTTGTTACTAGTCAGACACTAATGAGGTAACATGGAACTCATTTATTTAATAAATTTGGAGCAACTATTATTTATCAGGTACTGTTCTAGGTGCTGGGGTCAAAACAGTGATAACACGGACATATCCCTATCCCCATGGAGCTTATGTTCTAGTAGAGAAGGCAGAGAAGCCAACAAATAAATACATAATGGGCCGGGCGCGGTGGCTCAAGCCTGTAATCCCAGCACTTTGGGAGGCCGAGACGGGCGGATCACGAGGTCAGGAGATCGAGACCATCCTGGTTAACATGGTGAAACCCCGTCTCTACTAAAAAAAAATACAAAAAACTAGCCGGGCGAGGTGGCGGACGCCTGTAGTCCCAGCTACTCGGGAGGCTGAGGCAGGAGAATGGCGTGAACCCGGGAGGCGGAGCTTGCAGTGAGCTGAGATCCGGCCACTGCACTCCAGCCTGGGTGACAGCGCGAGACTCCGTCTCAAAAAAAAAAAAAAAAAAAAAAAAAAACATAATGTACAGCCAGGCAATGTGAAATGCTTTGGAGAAACATAAAGCATTGTAAGGGAATGGAGGATGATAGGCAGAGTGGTAAGGGAAGGCCTCTCAGATTATCTCTGAGCAGATACCTGAAGGAGGTCAGGGAGCAAATGGCAGAAGAGTGTTCTAGGCAGAAGAATAGCAGAGCAAAGGCCCTAACATGAAAATGTGCTCCATGGACTTGAAAAAAAAAAAGACAGCCACTGTGGCCAGAACAAAGTGAGCAAAAGTGCTAGGAGATGAGTTGTAGAGGTACACAGAGTCTTATTAACAAGGCTGCAGTAAAAATTTGATTTCATTCTAAGTATAAATAGAAGCCACTAGGGCAGGGATTGGTGAACTGTGGCTGGTAGATCAAATTTGGCTCACCAATTTTTTTTTTTTTTTTGGTACATAAAGTTTTATTGGAACACAGCCATGTTCATTTGTTTACATGCTAAGTGTGGCTGCTTTTGTTTTATAACAACAGTGTTGAGTAGCTTTGAAAGAGAATATATATATCTCAAAGCTTAAAATATTTACTATCTAGCCTTTTACAGAAAAAAATTGCTGACCCTAGTCTAAATGATTAAATCTGTAACTTCATTATTTTTTGTTTGTTTTTGAGACAGGGTCTTGCTCTATTGCCCAGGCTGGAGTGCAGTGGCCCAATCAGAGCTCAATGCAGCCTTGATATCCTGTGCTCAAGTGACCTTCCCACTTCAGCCTCCCAAGTAGCTGGGACCACAGGCACGAGCCACTGTGCCAGGCTAATTTTTATTTTTAGTAGAGATGAGGTCTCACTATGTTAGCCAGGCTGTCTTGAACTCTTGAGCCCAAGTGATCTGCCCGCCTTGGCCTCCCAAAGTGTTGGGATTATAGGTGTGAACCACTGTATGTGGCCTAACTTAAAACTTTAAAAAGTTTCTCCCCTAAAAAGTTTTAAGGGAAAAAAATTGATAGCTTAAGAAAAAAAATCTAGTTAACACAAAAGTATTCTAAAAGTTAAAAACAAAAAACTTTGTCCTACCTAAATTCATAATTTTGACTCAATCTCCAATATACCTGGGCAAACTAATGAGGAATTTATAATGTCCATAGTGTTTCATTTATCAGAAAAATTAATGAGCTATATCATTTTTAAAATATCAAAATATCACTGAATATTACTGAATGCATATGCAATAGTTCTCAGTACTTGAAAATATTAATGTGAAAAAATACAGCTTACATTACATTAACTGCAACTCCAACAGCTGCGGTGATGAGCATTATATCTCCATTTATTTCATAGTTCATATGGATAGTTCTTTGCACAGCTTCATATAAGAGGAATCCCATAAGTATATACACCAACAGCACACTAATCATAGCTGACAAAACCTCTAGAGGGAAAAATACATATAACAAATACATTTTCACCATGGTTATTACACTTCATACCAACTAAATATTATACAGTCTTTTTTATATTCTTTCCTCTAAGGAGATAAAAGCACTATATCGTTTCTGTCACGTCAATTTTCTTTTTTATTTTTTTGAGACAGGGTCTCACTCTGTCACCCAGACTGGAGTGCAGTGACCTGATCATGATCATGGTTCACTGCAGCCTTGATCTCCCAGGCTCAAGTGATCTTCCCATCTCAGCCTCCAAGTAGCTGGTACTACTGTAGGCACAAGCCACCACACCTGGCTAATCATTTTTCTTACTTAAAATGTGTTTAGCACTTACAGAAAAAAAAAAATGTTTAGCAGCTTGACTGATCTGGATCCTCCACTAATTTACCCTTACCTCTCCCTACCCTCCACTCATCTCTCTCCAGGGTCAAATTAAGCATATTTACAGACCATGCACAAGGTAAAAAATGACAAAATGAGAAAAAATATTTGTAACATATGTGATCACGACTAATTTCTTGATATAAAAAAGTACACTCAAAAGTCAGTAACAGGCCAGGTGTGGTGGCTCATGCCTGTAATCCCCTAACACTTTGGGAGGCTGAGATGGAAGGATCCCTTGAGCCCATGAGTTTGAGATCAGCCTAGGCAACATAGTGAGACTCCATCTCTCTTTGTTCTTCCCTTCCCTTCATGTCAAATGGGTAATGTGCCAACGTTATAACAAGGTTCCAGGGTGGTACATGTCACACATGTATGCGAACACTTAATTACCAAGCTCATGAACTACAAGAGGATCAAGACTCTATCTCTAAAAAAAATTTTTTTAATTAGCTGGACATGGTGGTGAGTGCCTATGGTCCCAGCTACTTGGGAGGCTGAGGTGGGAGGATTGTTTAAACCCAGGAGGTCCAGGCTGCAGTGAACCATGTGCTACTGGACTCCAGCCTGTCCAGAGTGAGACCCTGTCTCAAAAAAAAAAAAAAAAAAAAAAAAAAAAAATCAATAAGAAAATTCATAGTAAACAGAAATGGCCAAATTCTCAAAATCAGTCATAATAAATGAAATTCAAATAGGAATAAGATTTATTTCCTCCTACAAAACTGGCAAACTTTTTTTTTAAAAATCAAGTTTGATAATAGCCAGAGTTAGCAAGGATCTACTGGTGGAAGTATCAAATAGTATTACCTTTTTGGAGAGCCAATTGGTAAAACTAATCAAAACTTAAAATGTATATATTCCTTGATCTAACAACTGTACTTTTAGGACTCTACCTGATAGAAACACCTCCACGTGTGCAAAGATACCTACAAGGCTTTCACTGTAGCATTGTCTGTAGTATCGAAAAAAAAAAAAATCTGGAGACATCCTAAATGTCCACCAAAGAGGAACTTCATAAGTTATGATTTATATCTATATATAGTGGGGATACCACACAACCATTTATTTTTCTAAAAAGGAAAAAAAGAAAAATATCAAATTGATAATCACAAGAAAGTATTACATTTGGGAAGTGGTACTAGACCTTTAGGGGATTTATTTTTCACTGTATTATTTTTGGTAATATTTGAAGTGTTTTAAGTTTTTACCATAAACACATATTACCTTTAAACTAAAAAATTTTTTTTAAGGCATGCAAATATTCATGCCTTCATGAAGGCTATTAATTAAATGCTGTATATAATAGCAAATTATTGGAAACAACCAAAAAAGTGATTAGTAGGGACCCTGTAACATGGAATACTATGCATGTATAAAGAAAAAAAAAGCTTATTCTGGTAAGGAATAATGCCCAAGACATAGTATTATGTGAAAAAAAGCAAAGTACACAACTGTGTATGATACATTACCATTTGTGTAAAAAAAAAAAAAAAAGAAAAAGAAAAAAGAGAATATATGAATAATCACCTGTAAATGCAATCTCCAGAAGGATTATACAAAATACTCATAAAAAACTGGTTATCGGCCGGGCGCGGTGGCTCACGCCTGTAATCCCAGCACTTTGGGAGGCCGAGGCGGGCGGATCACAAGGTCAGGAGATCGAGACCACGGTGAAACCCCGTCTCTACTAAAAATACAAAAAATTAGCCGGGCGCAGTTGTGGGCGCCTGTAGTCCCAGCTACTCGGGAGGCTGAGGCAGGAGAATGGCGTGAACCCGGGAGGCGGAGCTTGCAGTGAGCCGAGATCGCGCCACTGCACTCCAGCCTGGGCGACAGAGCAAGACTCCGTCTCAAAAAAAAAAAAAAAAAAAAAAAAAAAAAAAACAACTGGTTATCTCAGGTGAGGAGAACTGGTGGCTGGGAGACAGGGATGACCTTGCCCTATATATGCTTTTGTACCACTTGAATTTTCTACTATGTAAATATAAAGCAAAATAATTTTATATATTTTCAAAACAACAAAAAGAGCAATGTGAAGTACATTTGAAAACAATAAGGCCAGACGCGGTGGCTCATGCCTGTAATCCCAGCACTTTGGGAGGCCAAGGCGGGCGGATCATCTGAGGTCAGGATTTCAAGACCAGTCTGATCAACATGGCAAAAGCCTGTCTCTACTAAAAATACAAAAATCAGCTGGGCCTGGTGGTGGGTGCCTGTAGTCCCAACTACTTGGGAGGCTGAGGCAGGAGAATCGCTTGAACTCAGGAGGCGGAGATTGCAGTGAGCCAAGATCATGCCACTGCACTCCAGCCTGGGTGAAAATTAACATTATTATATGAAACAAGCATTAACCCTCAAACAATAAAAGCAAGAAAATAATTTAAGGAATATTTTTCCTTTAGAGAAAACTGACACTAATCCTGTAAGTGTTAATAGGTAAAATAATCTGGAAAACTGTTACGTAGGACAAATCATTGCTCAAAAGTTGTTTAAGTATATTGGACTTTGACACATTTTCATTCCAACTTATAAATTATAACACAAAACAATTATCTAGCAATTATAGGCTATTTCCTGAAGACACCTAATGTAGCTAAAACTCCTATAAAAACTGCCAGGCACGGTGGCTCACGCCTGTAATCCCAGCACTTTGGGAGGCCGAGGCGGGTGGATCACAAGGTCAAGAGTTCGAGACCAGCCTGGCCAATATGGTGAAACGCCATCTCTACTAAAAATACAAAAATTAGCCGGGTGTGGTGGCAGGCTCCTGTAGCCCCAGCTACTCAGGAGGCTGAGGCAGGAGAATCACTTGAACCCGGGAGGGCAGAGACTGCAGTGAGCCGAGATCATGCCACTGCATCCCAGCCTCCCCGACAGAGCGAGACTCTGTCTCAAAAACAAAAACAAAAAAACACTCCTATAAAAACCTGTGCATCAACAGAACAGATATTAGAATAAAACAAAAACATACCATTTCTATTCAAAAACCATGGAACACCTATTACTAACACACAGATAATCATACTTTGAAAGAGATATATTAATATACTTTTAAAAGAGATATAAACTGGGCCAGGCACGGTGGCTCAAGCCTGTAATCCCAGCACTTTGGGAGGCCGAGACGGGCGGATCATGAGGTCAGGAGATCGAGACCATCCTGGTTAACACGGTGAAACCCCGTCTCTACTAAAAAATACAAAAAACTAGCCGGGTGAGGTGGCGGGCGCCTGTAGTCCCAGCTACTCCGGAGGCTGGGGCAGGAGAATGGCGTAAACCTGGGAGGCGGAGCTTGCAGTGAGCTGAGATCCGGCCACTGCACTCCAGCCTGGGCGACAGAGCGAGACCCCGTCTCAAAAAAAAAAAAAAAAAAAAAAAAAAAGAGATATAAGCTGAAAGAGAAAAGATCAAATGAAATATACAAAGTTATGGAGAGACCTCTATATTAAGTACAGACTATACGCTTTTTGAGGATATGGTCCAAGTCTTATTCCATGTCATATTTACTGTAGTACTCAGGAGAGTAGTTCACATATAGCAGGTATTCAAATATTTATAGATGATTTTGTAGAATGAAATTAGTGAAGGGTTAAGCAAGGGAAGATGATAAAAGGCTATACAATTAAGAAAATGAACCTAAATATGAATAATAGGTTATTACTTAATCCCCCAAAAAACAAAAAGTAGTAAGTTGAAAGAGAAGGCGTAAGCCAAATAAAAAAAAGAAAATACATGGGATTTCTTGTCAAAGTTATAACTGCTGATGGTAAAGTACACATATAAAAATACTGTAAAGAGGTTGGTGGCAGTGGCTCATGCCTGCAATCCCAGCACTTTGGGAGGCCGAGGTGGGTGGATCACCTGAGGTCAGGAGTTCAAGACCAGCCTGGCCAACATGGCAAAACCCCATCTCTACTAAAAGTACAAAAATTAGCTGGGTGTGGTGGCAGCCACCTGTAATCCCAGCTACTCAGGAGGCTGAGGCACAAGAATTGCTTAAACCTGGGAGGTGGAGGTTGCAGTGAGCTGAGATTGCACCACTGCACTCCAGCCTGGGTGACAGAGTGAGACTCCGTCTCAAAAAAAACCCAAAAAACAAAAAAAACAAAAACAAAATAAAACTGTAAAGAAGAAATAATTTTAAAAATTCGAAACTGTGGAATCTCGTGTGCTTGTGGTAGCCTCCTACCACCAGGAGAACTTTAACCAAGTATCAAGGCTGAAGCCAGCAGTTAGCTCACCATAGTTTTTAAGGTGCCCTAATCAAAATTTTAATACAAAAATTTAAAGCATGTGGTGGCTCACAACTGTAATCCCTGCTACTTGGGAAGCTGAGGGGGCAGGATAACTTGAGGTCAGGAGTTCAAGACCAGCCTGAGCAACATAGTGAGACCCTGTCTCTCCACCCAAAATTGGCCAAGTGTGGTGGTGTATGCCTGTTGTCCCAGCTACTTGGGAGGTTGAGGCGGGAGGATCACTTGGAGTTTGAGGCTACAGTGAGCTATGATAGTGCCACTACACTCTAGCCAGGGTGAGAGTGAGACCCTGTCTCTCAAAAAAAAAAAAAAAAAAAATTACAAAGCAATACACTTTACATTTACAAAGATTCACAGCCACACAAGTTAATGACATAGAGATGTGCTTGGTTATGAAAATTTAAAACCCATAATTAAAAATTACTTCAAAACCCCTTATATAAATTAGGTTGTCTATACTTTCCAATTTTTCTGGGATAGTCCCAGTTTATGTTTGCTGTTCTGGCATAATTATGAATAGTGCCCCGTTTCACTCTCAAAACTGTTCTGGTTTGGATGATAAATTATAGTTACCCTAGTAGGTCTGTCAGATATAATATTGGATGCCCAGTTAAATTTGTATTTCAGACAACAAATAATTTTTTAGTGTAAATATGTCCTATTCAATATTTCAGATATATTAGGCATGCTGTGAGTATGCTAAATCTGGCAAACCCCACACTCCAGTGATTTTACTAAACCACTTAAAAATCACCTTTTTGTGAATTCTCAGATAAGGCAAACCTACATTCAAGATAAAGTGAAATGAAAGTCAAACAAAAAGCATGAACAGAGCTCCCTGGCAGAAGGACTCCCACCCTTACAAGGCCCACTATATTCTGGCAGCCTGCGGCTGAAAAGTCAGTCCTCTATGCCACAGTTTTCACCCACATGAGCAGGATAAGAGATTCTAATACCTGCCTACAGTTAACAGTAAAGGAATTCAGCTGATTTCTAGAAACTCCCAAAATAGCATATTAAGATACTGCTATCAATGATATTCCTTTTCTAGTCATTAATAAAGAATATGCCTCATTAATAAGGAATATCATTCCCTTGGTGAAAAGCAAAGACACTCGTCTGTTATCTTTTATTCTAATCACCTGCCAAAATGTCTTCTGGGATGCAAAAGGGTAGTAATAAATGCAAAAGGGAAAAAAAGAAAGTAAACTTTTAAGTAGATTTTTAGGGCTAAGACTTATAATTGGAAGTATAAAGCACAGACAATACTATCTAAAAATTCTAAGAGCAGAAATATAATCATTTATTCTGATAAAACAAAAAACTCTTTCATTTGAATACATTAAGCTTTGGTGAAATACCATAAATAGGACTAACTTAGGGTTTAAAAATTTTTCCTTCATGATATTCTTAACATGATGGAATGCAGATAAAAATAGGCAAGATTCTGCTCCCTCCCACTCCCCTATTTAAGACAGAGGGAAGCTTTCAATCAACAACCAAATTATATTATTTTATATATATATAAAATATAATTATATATATCCAATTTTCTCCTTCTTGCTCTGGGTTGGTCTTCGGTCACATAACTTACAATAAAGTTTTCCAAGACAAAAGGAGTACATATCGGATGACTACTTCATTTTCTTAAAAGAGACGCAGGAACTTTCACAATTAAAATTCTGGATTTCTGTGAAAGCTACCACCCCATTAACTTCAGGTAAATTCGTTTTTTTAAATAGAGGCCGGGTATCACTATGTTGGCCAGGTTGGTCTTAAACTCCTTGCCTCAAGCAATCCTCTCACCTCAGCCACTTTAGGTGAACTTGAATGGTCATATTTCAATCAAAATAGAAATTTAGCATTTAAAAGTCTTGAAAAATGGCCGGGTGTGGTAGCTCATGCCTATAATCCCTGCACTTTGGGAGGCTGAGGAGGGCAGATTGCTTGAGCTCAAGAGTTTGAGACCAGCCTGGGAAACATGGTGAAATCCTGTCTCTGAAAAAATAAAAATTAAAATTAAAAAAAAGTCAGGTGTGGTAGCACATGCCTACAGTTCTAACTACTCGGAAGGCTGAGGTGGAAGGATAGCTTGAGCACAGGAGGTCAAGGCTGTAGTGAGCCTTGATCATGCCACTGCACTTCAGCCTGGGCAACAGAGAAAGACCCTGTCTCAGAAAAAAAAAGATTTTTATGAAAATACTACAAAACCCATTAGTATAGTTTTGTTTTGTTTTGCTTTGCTTTGCTTCTCTCTGTCACCGAGGCTGAAGTGCAGTGATGCAATCTCGGTTCGCTGCAACCTCTGCCTCCCAGGTTCAAGCAATTCCCTTGCCTCAGCATCCCGAGTAGCTGGAATTACAGGCACATGTCACCACGCTCAGCTAATATTTTTTGATATTTTAAGTAGAGACGGGGTTTCACCATGTTGGCCAGGGTAGTTTCGAATTCCTGACCTCAGGTGATCCACCCATATCGGCCTCCCAAAGTGCTGGGATTACAAGCGTGAGCCACCACACCCGGCCTAATATAGTTTTAAAATATATTTTGCCAACTAAGTCTACACATATATATAATTAAATCACTCTACTTGGCTGAACTGGAGCATGAAAGGAGGCAGTAAGATGAGTGATTATGTGTATTTGCTACAAGATCACGGGTCTTTTCATTCAGCTGAAATATAAACAAATGTTTATAGTCAATGATCTAATAAAAACTAAAACACACCCTGAATTTCATATATAGAGAATAAACAGTTTGAATGGCTAATAAATGCTAAAAGAAAAAGTTAAATAGGAGAAAACATAGATGATTATCAAGTTTTAATAGTGCCATAAAATATGAAAATTGTTTACTGTATATTTTAAAACATCAATACATTGCCAAAACTAGGAGTTTGCAAGGTTCACATGAAAAACACTGGAGTCCTTCTCTGTCATCCTGTTATTTTCCATCAAGTACCTTATTCTTTCTCTTCCTAGCATTTATTACAATTTGTTATTATTTTTATGTTTGTATACATACGTACTACCTATTTCCCTACCTATATACTATTATTCATTCATTCAACAAGTAACTATGAGGCACTATAACAATTTGCTTCAACTAGGTAAACCACACACAACCCATACATATTTATTTTCAGGGGTGTTATATAAATGTACTGACCTACCATAACTGTTAACTTTGCTAATGCTATGATGCCAGTAAGGAGTACCGTTCACTGAACAAAACTCAGTCAGTTTCACTTAAACTATGTAACACTTGTCTTTCCATTGCTGAAAAAAACTATATATAGCAAACATTCAGAGGTCTATAAAAATGAATAGGGAAGGAGAGTGGAGCTATATTCTCTCTTCTACTTCCTTCTGCGCTATTTTTCTTTTCTACCTTCTTCCAATAGAGGATAGCAAGGAAACAGAAGGAAAAAGAGTGGGCTATATTGGATTTGCCTAGGACTTCTAAACTAGTACACGTTTGTGCACCCCTAATGAGAAAATTCAAAACTCAAAATGCTCCAAAATTTGAAACTTTTTGAGCACCAATATGATGCTCAAAGGGGCATTTTAGATTTTGAATTAAGGATGCTCAATCTGCATTTGTATTTCAACTCAGGCTAAAGACATCATATAGGATTTCCAGTGGCCCACTGTCACCACCAGAATGGCAAGCTAAACTCCAAAGTTTGTCTTTCGATCTTCTCCCCTTCCATTATAAATAATCTCCTACTCCTGCCTTATTGCTCCCCCTACACCACACCCAAGGTGCCTTCTACTCTCAAGGTGACGTCTAGCTATCCAGCATGGACTACCTCACTCATGCCTTCTTTCAGTTTCAATAAAAACTCCCATCCCTAGGAAATTCTAGGAATTTATTCTTTTCCTATAGATGTTTATTTGATGTGATTAAATTCTCACTAAGACGTGAATAATTAATAGGCATAACTTTTGTCAGTGGTGGGAGGAAGTTTGTCAAAATCAATCACTAGGAGATTATGGGTTTTTTTTTTTTGGCTGTGTGTTTGTGGGAAGACTTTTTAGCTGAATACTTTTCTATCCCTAGAGCATGAGGGGATTAAAAAACCCAACTACACAGAATTAGCATTGTAACCAGGTACCTAACCCAGGACAATGCATCATCTAGCCAGCTCTGCCAGGGTTTCTGCTCAGTAAAACTACACATCATTAGGAAAGACACCTATCCTATACTGTCACTTAGCCATGAGCCTAGGTTGTTTTTTTTTTTTTTTTTGAGACATAGTCTCACTGTGTCACTCAGACTGGAGTGCAACCTTCAGCTCACTGCAACCTCCGCTTCCTGGGTTCAAGCGTTCCTCCTGCCTCAGCCTCTTGAGTAGCTGGGACTACAGGTGCGTGCCATCATGCCTGGCTAATTTTTTTGTATTTTTAGTAGAGACTGGGTTTCACCGTGTTAGCCAGGATGGTCTCAATCTCCTGACCTCATGATCTGTCCGCCTCGGCCTCTCAGAGCGCTGGGATTATAGGCGTGAGCCACTGTGCCCGGCCCAGGCTGAAGATTTTTATTACCATAGTGCAAATCTTGCTTTTTATTTCAAATACAAACAACTCTGCGTGCTACAGTCCTTTCACATGATTGTTATCTTTATCTAATTCGCACAACCTCTTCAGCCCACCATCTGGAAGAAAAACCATATAAATATAGTCAATTACTTTCACCAGAAGGACAGAAGGATAGAAGGATAGAGGCAGAAAGTAAGCAAGGGGGTGGAGCCTGTTCTCTTTAGAATGGCATCTCCTCTTTGTCTGGAAGAGAATGCTATTCCTCCTGAGAACTTGTGGGATTTCTCCTGCAGTGTGGTTTCATTACATTCAAAATTATATTAGCTTCCAGAATAAGATTACATGCCCACAATCAAATCAACAGAAGCAGAAGGCTGAAGTTAACTTTTATTGGGAATTTACTCTGTGCCAGAACCATGTTAGGTACTTTATTTTCCTTACCATATTATTTACTTTTCACAATTCTGCAATACAAATATTATCACCCCTAGTTTACAGAAGAAGAAACTTCTAGTTCAAAAGAGTAACTTACTCTCCAAAAGGTCATATAGATGGATCTCAGATTTGAACCAAAGATGATTTATTTAACCACGAAGTTCTAAGTGGTAAGTACTAAAGCAAACAAACAGGACCGGCCGGCTTGAGTATTTTTAGTCTATTCTGTGAACATGACCACAGTTTTAGAATTACAGAAAAATATTTTCAAGTTCCAAATATTTAGTCCCCAAATTACAAAAACACCACTACTCCAAGTTTGGCAACTGGTTTCATTTACTCCCAAAACAAATGATTTAAGGATTATGCATTGTTCTAAATTGTCTGTTTCACAGCTTTCATGCCCTTATTTATTCAGCCCGAATACGCAAACTTACGCTTTTGTCTTGCTTTAGACAGTCTTGCTCTGTCCCCTAAGCTGGAGGGCAGTGGCATGCTCATAGCTCACTGAAAACTTCCTACTATGCCCCCAAAATGATTATAGGAGCGAGCTGAGCCCAGATCATGTCACCGCACTCCAGCCTGGGCAACAGAGCGAGACTCTGTCTCAAAAAAAAAAAAAAGCTATAAAAGATGTGATAAATGCTGTTAACCACATATAAATTGTTATGAGAACATGAAATAAACTTAGAGGATGATACTACTAATATCTGTCATTCACAGACACAAATCCTTTTTTTAAAAAAAATCCAAACTTATAAACAAATCAAACAGGGGTGACTTCATTCTAAAAACAATTCTTCATTACATATTTTTACATTAGTGACTTTTTACTTTTGTTTTTTTTTGAGACGGAGTTTCGCTCTTGTTGCCCAGGCTAGAGTACAATAGCACAATCTCGGCTCACTGCAACCTCCACCTTCCAGGCTCAAGCGATTCTCTCACCTCAGTCTCCTGAGTAGCTGGGATTATAAGCATGTGCCACATGTATTTTTAATTGAGATGGGGTTTCTCCATGTTGGTCAGGCTGGTCCCGAACTCCAAGCCCAGGTGATTTGCTCGCCTCGGCCTCCCAAAGTGCTAGGATTACAGGCATGAGCCACCACGCCCAGCCTATATTTTTTTGTTTTTTTGAGACAGGGTCTTGCTCTGTCACCCAGGCTAGAGTGCAGTGGCCTAAACATGGCTCACTGCAGCCTCAACCTCCTGGGCCCAAGCAATCTTCCTATCTTAGCCTCTCAAGTAGCTGGGACCACAGGCGTGTGCCACCACATCTGCTAAATTTTCTTTTGGGGTCTCACTATGTTGCCCAGGCTGGTCTCCAACTCCTAGGCTCAAGTGATCCTCCTGTCTTAGCCTCCCAAAGTGCTGGGATTAGAGATATGAGCCACAATGCCTGGACTATTAGTGACTTTAAAAGGTTCCATTCATCAGGCCTGGTGCAATGGCTTATGGTTGTAATCCCAGCACTTTGGGAGACTGAGGTCGAAGGATAACTTGAAGCTAGGAGTTCAGGACCAGCCTGGGCAACAAAGCAAGACCATGTCTGTACAAAAAATTAAAAAATTAGCTGGGTATGGTGGTATGTGCATGCAGTCCTAGCTACTCTGGAGGCTATGAGGGTAAGATTTCTAGAGCTCAGGAGTTCAAGGGTGCAGTGAGCTATGATGGTGCCACTGCATTCCAGCCTGGAAAACAGAACAAGCCCCTGTCTCAAAAAAAAAAAAAAAAAAAAAAAAAAGACTCCATTCATCTAAAGATAATTTACACAAAAATTTCAGAAATACATCTGCCTGTTTGTCTACTATCAGTTTCTATACACCTTCACATGTATAATATACTTTTATTGAATACTACTAGATAATCCAAATTAGATACATGTATCAGCTGTAATTTGACATTAACCACAATATTAGAAATAAATATTAAAAACTCTTTATTACACAAGGAGAAGCAAAGGCACAGTAAAACTATTTACCCTAGATCAACAGGACAAAAGAAGACCCGAAATTAAGTTTCATTTCCTCATTTTGTATTTTATTCAATAAAAGCTAATCCTTTTAGAATGTCATGGACTCACCGGGCACAGTGGCTCACGCCTATAATCCCAGCACTTTGGGAGGCCGAGGCAGGTGGATCACAAGGTCAGGAGTTTGAGACCAGCATGGCCAATATGGTGAAACCCTGTCTCTACTAAAAATACAAAAACTAGTTGGGCGTGGTGGTGGGCGCCTGCAGTCCCAGCTACTCGAGAGGCTAAGGCAGGAGAATCGCTTCAATCTGGGAGGCACAGGTTGCAGTGAGCCAAGATCGAGCCGCTGCACTCCAGCCTGGGTGACAGAGCAAGACTCCATCTCAAACAAACAAACAAACAAACAGGTCGTGAACTCAAAACAAAAAAACAAACAAAAAAAACCAGGCCGTGCATGGTGGCTCACGCCTGTAATCTCAGCACTTTGGGAGGTGGGAGGCCAAGGTGGGCAGATTACCTGAGGTTAGGAGTTTAAGACCAGCCTGACCAACATGGAGAAATCCCATCTCTACTAAAAAGACAAAATTAGCCAGGCGTGGTGGTGCATGCCTATAATCCCAGCTACTTGGGAGGCTGAGGCAGGAGAATTGCTTGAATGCAGGAGGCAGAGGTTGCAGTGAGCCGAGATTGTGCCATTGCACTCCAGCCTGGGCAACAAGAGCAAAACTCAATCTCCAAAAAGTTAAAATAAAATAAAATAAAAATAAATAAAAATTTAAAAATAAGAAAAAATAGCTAATCTTTGGGTTACAGAAGAAACAAAAATGATTCCTTCTTCACTCCAGACCATTTGGAGGAGCTGAGAGGGGAAGTCATAGTCTCCAGAGTAACTAAATGGACAGTACTTGATCATGTAAAGCTAATTCTCTATTAAGAAAATTCCAGATTCAGTTTAAACTATACAGAAAGAACTAATGGGAAGAGGAGAAAACTAAACAGTGAATAGCACATAACAACATCACTGTTTTACCATCAAGTAGAATTGCCCCTTCAATTTCTTTTATTTCTACCTTTTTAGCAAAACTATTCTCACTTGGGTGAGAACCCATTTTTATTGGTACTTCAAAACTATTCGTAGGCAAAAGTCAGTGTCAAAAACATTTAGTAACTCAAAAGAAACAAAAGGTGAAAGTAGAGACTGACAAGAATCTCTCCGGCTTTCTCCCACTGGGCTCATCGTATTTCGTATTTCGTAAGGGACTAAAACTGACAAACTGTTTTATCACTAACACCTAAAAGCAATAAATGTGATTTGTTACCATATTATGATGAAATTTAACCAAAAAATTTTACAGATCGGATATCCTACAGTTTACAGTGACATTTATGTATATATGCCTAAAAGCTACATATAAACCTTGAATTTATTGAAAATTATTTCCAAAGAATAAATGAAGGCTGCTTTTGAAGTGCCAGGCATTTTTCTAATTACTTTACAAATATTAACTCATTTAATAATTGTAATAACTCTATTTTGAGGTAGGCACTATTATTAGCTTCCTTTTACAAATAGAAAATGGAGGCACAAAGATGTCAGGTAACTTGCCCAAGGTCAAACTGGTAGGAAGTTAGGGGGCCAGGGCTTGAGCCAAACTATTAGTCTCAGGGTCTGTTCTCTCGACGACTTCTCTTTGTTGTTTCTCATGGGTCCTTGTCAATACCAATCAAAAGTCTATAATCAGCCAGGCGCGGTGGCTCATGACTGTAATCCCAGCACTTTGGGAGGCTGCGGCGGGCGGATCACCTGAGGTCAAGAGTTCAAGACTAGCCTGGCCAACATGGTGAAACCCCATCTCTATTAAAAATACAAAACTCAGCTGGGCATGGTGGCACACGCCTGTAATCCCAGCTACTTGGGAGGCTGAGGCAGGAGAATCGCTTGAACCTGGGAGGTAGAGGTTGCCGTGAGCTGAGATCACGTCATTGCATTCCAGCCTGGGTGACAAGAGCAAAACTCCATCTCAAAAAAAAAAAAAAAAAAAAAAAAAAAAAAAAAAAAAGTCTACAATCAATAGTCCATACATAAATATAAACCAATCTAAAGCCTACAGAGGCCGGGTGCGGTGGCTCAAGCCTGTAATCCCAGCACTTTAGGAGGCCGAGATGGGCGGATCACGAGGTCAGGAGATCGAGACCATCCTGGCTAACGTGGTGAAACCCCATCTCTACTAAAAAATACAAAAAACTAGCCAGGCGAGGTGGCGGGCACCTGTAGTCCCAGCTACTCGGGAGGCTGAGGCAGGAGAATGGCGTAAACCCGGGAGGCGGAGCTTGCAGTGAGCTGAGATCTGGCCACTGCATTCCAGCCTGGGCGACAGAGCGAGACTCTGTCTCAAAAATAAATAAATAAATAAATAAAGTAGAAAACACATCCATATAACAACTAAAATGGCAATTACAGCTAAGCTATGGTTTGATATTTACTATTGTCAGATAGAGTATAAAATTTCATTCTTCAGTGTAGAAGAAATTTCCAGGAAATCTAATTTTCTGCTTCCTCGTGCAGAATGCCAAGACAATATCCTGTGTTCAATTTTTATTCAAAAGGAGCAAGGGAATATTACTTCTTTCTGAAGAGTTAAGTGGTTGTTCTCCTTCTTTAAGCTCTGACATTTTCAAACCAGAAGCTTCTATGTACTGTTATAAAGTGATCTCCTGGAGGTGGAACTCTATATAGAATCACTGCCTCCAGGTCTAGAGTTGGGTATACAGTATACTACCTATTGCATAAAAAAGGGTGGTAAGAAGCAGGATATGAACATACATATGTATTTCCTTATGTTTTCAAAAGGAAGTGCTGGAAGGATAGGCCAGAAACCAATTAAAAGGGTCTACTCCTATGGAATGGGATGGGGGGATGGAGTGGAGGGGAATGAAAGCAAGACTTCTCTGTGTTTTCTTTTAAAAAATCATTTTTGGCCAGGCACAATGGCTTATCCCTGTAATTCCAGCACTTTGGGAGGCCAAGGTGGGTGGATCACTTGAGCCCAAGAGTTTGAAACCAGCCTAGGAAAAAACATGGCAAAACCTCGTCTCTACAAAAAATACAAAAGTTAGCCAGGCATGGTGGTGCACGCCTGTGGTCCCAGTCCCAGCTACTCGAGGGGCTGAGGTGGGAGGATTGCTTGAGCCTAGGAGATCAAGGCTGCAGGGGGCTGAGATCACTCCACTGCACTCCAGTCTGGGCAACAGAGTGAGACCCACTCTCAAATAAATAAATTAATTAATAAAATAAAATTTGACTTTTGCAACATGTTTTGCATATTTACAAAATAAGTCAACAGAGAGAAAACCCATCCCTGTCCCACGCTGCCATGTCATCAAAACAAAATCAACAACAATGGTAACAAACCAAGTTTCTTGTAAGGATTCCCTCTGTAAAGTTCTTCAGGACTTGAATCTCCAAGTCTGGAATTAAAGATCACATAAGCTACCCTACTTAAGTGTGTCCAAATGTAAATATATCTCTCTCCATAGAACTTCAAGAGATTACTCTGAAGCAATGGTACTGTGGAACTCAGGGACACCAACTGCTTTGGTTTACAGCTTTATTAATCAAATTCTATGTATCTACCATTACTTCATAGAATCCAAAAATAAGTTTATCCCCTCATAGTGAATACAAAACAGCTTGAAGCTTGAGTACCTCCTTAGCTCTGGAAATACCCATCTATCTGTATCTTTAACAATTCCCTCCCTTTCATTTTTTTAGATGACTTTAAAAAATTGAGATAAAATTCATGTAACAAAATTCACCATTTTAAAATGTACAATTCAGTGGTTTTCAGTACATGTACAAGGTTATGCTGCCATCATCACTACTAATTCCAGAACATGTTCAACACCTCAAAAAGAAATACCATATGCATGAAGTGGCTACTTCTTTTTATTTTTTAAGTTATATTTTTCTGAGGTTCTTAATAGTAAGACTTGGCTGGGGGCAGTGGCTCATGCCTATATTCCCAGCACTCTGGGAGGCCGAGGCGGGTGGATCACGAAGTCAGGAGATCCAGACCACTCTGACCAACAATGTGAAGCCCTGTCTCTACTAAAAATACAAAAATTGGCTGGGTGTGGTGGCGTGTGCCTGTAGTCCCAGCTACTCAGGAGGCTGAGGCAGGAGAATCGCCTGAACTCAGGAGGCGGAGGTTGCAGTGAGCCGAGATGGCGTCACTGCACTCCAGCCTGGGGGACAGAGCGAGACTCTGTCTCAATAAATAAATACATAAATAAATAAGGCTTTGGATTTCCTAGATTGTTCTTTTATAGTTTTTAACTTTTTCACTCCAGCCTGGGGGACACAGCGAGACTGTCTCAATAAATAAACAAATAAATAAATAAATAAGGCTTTGGATTTCCTAGATTGTTCTTTTATAGTTTTTAACTTTTTCACTCCAGCCTGGGGGACAGAGCGAGACTCTGTCTCAATAAATAAACAAACAAATAAATAAATAAATAAATAAGGCTTTGGATTTCCTAGATTGTTCTTTTATAGTTTTTAACTTTTTCCTCCTGTTCCTATCACATCTTCTTGTTCTGTAGTCTGGAAGACTTTCTTGACTATATTTTCTAGTGTTTTGTTTTTTTTTTTGGTGATGGGATCTGGCTGTCACCGAGACTGGAGTGCAATGATGTGATCTCGGCTCACTGCAACCTCCACTTCCTGGGCTCAAATTATCCTCCCACCTCAGCCTCCCGAGTACCTGGGGCTACAGCGTGTGCTACCACACTCAGCTAATTTTTGTATTTTTGGTAGAGACGGGGTTTCGCCATGTTGCCCTGGCTGGTCTCAAACTTCTGGCCTCAAGCGATCCTTCTGCTTTGGCTTCCCAAAGTGCTAGGATTACAGGAGTGAGGCCTTTTTTTTTTTTTAGAGGTAGAGTCTTGCTCTGTCCCTCAGGCCTGAGTACAGTGGTACAACCACAGCTCGCTGCAGCCTCAAACTACTGGGCTCAAGCAATCCTCTTGCTTCAGCTGGGACTACAGAAACATACCACCATACCTAGCTAATTTTTAAAATTTTTGTAGAGATGGGCTCTCACTTGGTTGCCCAGGCTGGTCTTGAAGTCCTGGCTTCATGCAGTCCTCCCACCTCAGCCTCCCAAAGTGCTAGGATTACAAGTGTGAGACACTGCACCCAGCCTAGGCCTTCTGTTAAAAATAAAAATTTTGGCCAGGCACAGTGGCTCATGCCTGTTATCTCAGCACTCTGGAAGGCCAAGGCAGGAGAAACACTTGAGCCCAGGAGTTCGAAACCAACCTGGGCAAAAAAGTGAAGCTCTGTCTTTACCAAAAAATAAAAATAAAAATAAATAAGTAAATAAAATAAAATAAAATAAGATAGCAGGGCCCAGTGGCATGTGCCTATAGTCCCAACTACTTAGGATAAGCTGAGGTGGGAGGATCCCTTGAGCCCAGGAGTTTGAGGTTGCAGTAAGCTATGATGGTGCCACTGCACTACAGCCTGGGTGACAGAGTGAGACCCTGTCTCAAAAAAATAAAATAAAATAAATTTAAATTTCGGGAATGGCTGGGTGCAGTGGCTCATGCCTGTAATGCCAACCCTTTGGCAGGCCGAGGTGGGTGGATCACTTAAGGCCAGGAGTTTGAGACCAGCCTGGCCAACATGGTGAATCTCTACCTCTACTAAAACAAATACATATATATATTAGCCTGGTGTGGTGGGGCATGCCTGTGGTCCCAGCTACTTGAGAGGCTGAGGCACAAGTTGCTTGAACCCAGGAGGCGGAGGTTGCACAGTCAAGATCTCACCACTAGGCCAGGCGCAGTGGCTCACGCTTGTAATCCCAGCATTTTGGGAGGTCGAGGCGGATGAATCACGAGGTCAGGAGTTCAAGACCAGCCTGGCCAACATAGTGAAACCCCATCTCTACTAAAAATACAAAAATTAGCTGGGTGTGGTGGCACGCACCTGTAATTCCAGCTACTCCAAAGGCTGAGGTGGGAGAACTGCTTGAACCCCGGAGGCAGAGGTTACAGTGAGCTGAGACCATGCCATTGTACTCCAGCCTGGGTGACAGAGTGGGACTCTCTCAAAAAAAAGATCCCACCACTGCACTCCAGCCTGGGTGACAAAGCAAGACTCTGTCTCAAAAAGAAAAGAAAAGAAAAGAAAAAAAATAGGCTGGGCGCAGTGGCTCATGCCTGTAATTTCAACACTTTGGGAGGTCGAGACAGGCGGATCACCTAAGGTCAGGAGTTCAAGACCAGCCTGGCCAACATGATGAAGCCCTGTCTCTACTAAAAACACAAAAATTAGCCGGGTATGGTGGTCCACACCTGTAATCCCAGCTACTCCGGAGGCTGAGGCACAACAATCACTTCAACCCGGAAGGTGGAGGTTGCAGTGAGCCAAGATGGCGGCACTGCACTCCAGCCTGGGTGATAGAGTGAGACTCTCAAAAAAAAGAACTGGTATAAATAAAAAATAAATTTCAGGAATAATTTTAATTTCAAAGAGCTATTCTTGTATTTATTTTTCTAAAACATTTTACTGTTTTATTATTCTGAGCACATTAATAAGATAATTTAAAAACTTTTCTCCTGGTTCTGTTCTTTTCTTTTGAGACATTGTCTCACTCTGTTGCCCAGGCTGGAGTGCAGTGGCTGGATCTTGGCTCACTGTAAGCTCCACCTCCCAGGTTCAAGTGATTCTCCTGTCTTAGCCTCCCAGGCAGCTGGTATTACAGGTGGGCACCACCATGCCCAGCTAGGTTTTGTATTTTTAGTAGAAACAGGGTTTCACCATGTTGGCTAGGCTGGTCTCAAACTCCTGGCTTCAAGCGATCAGCCCACCTTGGCCTCCGAAAGTGCTAGAATTACAGGCGTAAACCACCGCGCCCAGCCTCTTCTGGTTCTTTAAGTTACCTCTCTTTCCTTTAGGGTTAATTTTTCTGTTAGTTTAGTTTTGATCATTTTAGTTCATGCTGCTGGTTCTTCCCACATGCTGGAAGATTCTTGGTTGTCTATTCATACTTAGGGCAGAAGGATAGGGAAACTATCCTTTGTAAAAAGGAAACGCTGGAAGGATAAGCCAGAAATGAATTGAAATAATATTTTTTGGTAGAGACAGGGTCTTCCTATGTTGCCCAGGCTGGTCTCGAACTTCTGGGCTCAAGGGATCCTTCTGCATCAGCCTCCCACAATGCTGGGATTGCAGGCATAAGCCACCATGTCCAGCCTAAAATGGTTATTAATATGGGGTGTAGGGCAGGGCAGAGAACTATATTCCTTTAGGGTGAGTAGATGGAGAACCAGGATATGAGGTGGCAGAACTCTGAATTCTAGTAAAAATAAGACTTATTTTGGAACATCAACATCCACACTAATTCTCAGTTTTCCCCAAACATTTTGTTCAGTTTTTTTTCTAGAAGAAATATCTGGTGTTTTACCTGGGGGAAAGTGTAAGCTGCCCGAGTAGAAGTAGGAGTAGGAAGGGAGGTAGGGGCATAGTGACCACTGGGAATGGCTTCCCATTTATTCAATTAATCTTCCCTGTTTTCAGCCCCAATTCTCATTTCTGCTCATCTCTGTCCCTAAGCCTTAAGATCTGTTGGGCTGGTCCAGTTCCTAGTTCAGAGTATGTTCTACACATTGCTTCTTGGCTTGTTTTCTCCTTCAACCCACTCCTATCTACTTTACAACTTCCAAAAATTTCTGGAAATTTGTTTATTGGTAACCCAATCATGTAATTCTCTTTGGTGTTTTGGTACCTCTATGTTTTTATTTTAATGGACGCTCAGAGAGACAGGAATCAAATGGTGCTGACTGGTCTACCTTCTTGGAACTTAGTACTTTTAAGGAAAGAGAAAGATTTGACTTTCTATAGAAAATTCCAGAGACACAATAGGACCAGTCAGTTCTATTGTCTCTTATTTTTACACAGTACTTATTTATGAAGAAGCAAAGTGACTATGTAGAACAAACACTAAGTACTTCTTTAATATTTAACAGAATTTTCATCATTATGGGTTCTTATATGTGTAGCATCTTCTATATTCTGTTATTGCATGTTTCTGAGGGAGTGTTTCACTGCTTTCATCAGAATTCCAAGGGGTTTATAACCTAAAAGAGTTTAAGAACCACAGGACTATATAAATGTACTCTCTCAAACAGTGTTAAAAGATTCCCATTCCATGATGATATGTTTACATTTTAGATCTTAACTGCAGGTGTTTAAATCACAAAAAAATTAATGTTTAAAAATAATTTTGAAGCTGTTTAAAAATCCCAAGGCAACCAGTAAACAAACGACTATATAATATGTTGAGAAGCAGTGGGGTTTCTTTTAGGAACACATTCTTTTTTTTTTTTTTTTTTTGAGACGGAGTCTCGCTGTGTCTCCCAGGCTGGAGTGCAGTGGCGTGATCTCGGCTCACTGCAAGCTCCGCCTCCCGGGTTCACGCCATTCTCCCGCCTCAGCCTCCCAAGTAGCTGAGACTACAGGCGCCCGCCACCACGCCCGGCTAGTTTTTTGTATTTTTAGTAGAGACGGGGTTTCACCATGTTAGCCAGGATAGTCTCGATCTCCTGACCTCGTGATCCACCCGCCTCGGCCTCCCAAAGTGCTGGGATTACAGGCTTGAGCCACTGCGCCCGGCCAGGAACACATTCTTTTTTTTTTTTTTTGAGACAGAGTCTTACTCTGCTGCCCAGAATGGAGTGGACTGGCATGATCTAGGCTCATTGCAAACTCTGCCTCCCAGGATCAAGCGGTTCTCCTGCCTCAACTTCCTGAGTAGCTGGGATTACAGGCGTGCACCACCATGCCCAGCTAATTTTTGTATTTTTAGTAGATACGGGGTTTCACCATGTTGGCCAGGCTGGTCTTGAACTCCTGATCTCAGGTGATCCACCTGCCTCGGCCTCCCAAAGTGCTGGGATTACAGACGTGAGCCATCACACCCGCCACGAACACATTCACATGCATTATGCAGTAGCTTAACAAAAGAAAAACTTCACTTGGGGCTTTAGCTCTTTTGTACAGTAGCTGAGAGTACTGAGGGCTGGGGATGCTAAATAATTTTTCAACCCAATGACCTGGATAGCTACTTGGAATATCACCATTTAGGTACAGTGTCAAATTTTGCACCAGAAGACCTAGTCACTAAGTAAGAAGTCCTAGATGCTGTGGGCCGGTCATGGTGGCTCACACCTGTAATCCCAGCACTTTGGAAGGCCAAGGTAGGAGGATGGCTTGAGCACAGGAGTTTGACATCAGCCTGGGCAAGGGATGACTCCCTTGTAGGGAGACCCTGTCTCTACAAAAAACACAAAAATTAGCCGGGCATGCTGGTGCACACTGATAGTCCCAGCTACTCGGGAGGCTGAGGTGGAAGGATCACTTGAGCCTGGAAGGTGGAGGTTGTAGTGAGCTGAGATCACACCACTGCACTCCAGCCTAGGCAACAGAGCAAGAAGATCACACCAATGCACTCCAGCCTGGGCAACAGAATAAGACTCTGTCTTAAAAGCAAAAACAAAAAACAAATACAAAGAAAACACAGGTAAAGAAACAAAAAGTTTACTGCACTCCAGCCTGGGCAACAGAGCAAGACTCTGTCTTAAAAGCAAAATCAAACAGCAAATACAAAGAAAACATAGGCAAAGAAACAAACAAAAAGTCTACAGTCTAAGATTTTTTTAGGCTAAAAAATAACAAAGAAGATGAGGAATTGATTGATATATTAGCCAGGAGCACCAGTATTCCTACAAAATGAAATTATCAGGTATTAACTCTAGTTCTTTGAGGCAAGTTTTGCTGAAGCTACTTAAATGTCAACTTTTGCATTCTGACTCTGGATAAATGTTACTTCATATAATAGTTCAGGTAATTATTTTATATATATTTTCAAAATAAGCAAAAAACTTAAAAACAGTAATACAGTAAGAAGCAGAGCTGTGTAGATCACAATGTATGATTTTAACTCTATAATTAAACTTTAATATTGTTCAAAACAGGCAAATAAAAATATGTGTGCATTTGCACACTTATGTTGATACAATGGCTGCAGTCAAGTTCAGCCACACAGTATACATTTACATGTGATAGCTCTGCTTAAAATCTAAGCCATGGTAGCTTTGGCTGAAATATCTGAAGTAAAAGGGAGAAGCTAATGCTCACGAATGGGTTAAACCCATGTGGTTTTGCTTTGTTCAATTAATTGAAAGTAAACTTTTTTCTGATGATATCTTCAGGACACAGGGAACAACGTTTGAAGATTAATGATTATCATATAATTTTATATGTGTAAACTGTTTAGCTGACTGGGCTGAATGTACCCTGGAAAAGATGTTTTTGAATAAATCTTGTTTATCTATTTTCATTTGCTTTGTTCAAACAATATATCACTGGAACGAGTTCAGTTAATCAGGGTTATAGTTCATTGTGGTTTTACTATAAAACATTATAAAACAAAAGAAATGCCAACTACCTACCTAAGCGATGAAATCCAAAGGTGAATCTTTTGGTTGGTGATTTTGATGATAGCCACAAAGCAAGCAGGGTGAGTATGATGGCGCTTAGGTCAGTTAACATATGAAGTGCATCTGTCATGATTGCTAGGCTATTTGCAATGTATCCACCTTAGAGTTACAAGTAGGAGGAAAAAACGAACAAGTTAATTTTTTTAAAAAGCAAGCAATCAAACTAGAAATATGCAATATCCTACAAAACATGAACTTCTAACTAAATCTTTGTCCCATTACAATTAAATCAAGGTATTCTGAAATTGTATTCAAAATATTCGATACAGGTACATTTTTCTGGTGAAATATCAACTTCTTTTTTTTTTTTTTTTTTTTTTTTTTTTTTTTTGAGAGGGAGTCTCACTCTGTTGCCCAGGCTGGAGTGCAGTGGTGCAATCTCTGCTCACTGCAACCTCTGCCTTCTGGGTTCAAGTGATTCTTGTGCCTCAGCCTCCTGAGTAGCTGGGACTACAGGCATGCACCACCATGCCAAGCTAATTCTTGTATTTGACAGGGTTTCACCATGTTGGTCAGGCTGGTCTCAAACTCCTGACCTCAAGTGATCCGCTCGCCTTGGCCTCCCAAGTGCTGGGATTACAGGCATGAGCCAATGTGTTCAGTCAGAATATCCATTTCTAGTAACACATTCTGCAAGGAGTCAATGACCTTTAGAAAGTTAAGAACCACAAAGCAAATATATATAGAGAGATTTTGTGTCTTGGTACTGAAGCTTTTGTTCAATTTACTAATTCTATTAGACAGTGAATTAATAACCATAATATCTAAATATTACAACAAAGCTGAAGAAAAGGACGTTCACTTGTTGAGGGGCATTTGAACATAAAATTAAAGTGAGGAAACCTACAAAATGTATGTTAGTTCGATATAAAATATGTAAAAATTACCTGATTCACTTAGCAGTATCTCTGAAGAGGGGTACAAAAGGTGGTATTGAGGATACAATTTTTGTTATTGATTTTCCAGGCATTTAATATATATATTATACATTGTTTCACTGTGTGTCTGTATTGTCCCATAACGGACAACCAATTTTCCCAGCACTACTCATTGAATAAGCTTTTATGTGTATCAGAATCACCTGGAGGGCTTGTTAAACTACAAACTGCTTAACCCCACTCCCAGAATTTCTGATTCAGTAGGTCTGGGATGGGAATGGGGATGGCACCTGAGAATGCATATTGCTAACATGCTCCCAGGTAACGCTGATGCTTCGTCTTGGAACCACACTTTGAGAATCACTGTTATAATGTACAGCAGAACTGCATGATCAGGTTAAGTGTGCTGAGCTGTGGATCCTCCTCATTCCTGGGCTGGGTGTGTAGAGACAAGAGCAGCAGGAGACTAGGGGCTGATGATCTTTTAGTCACATCCATTTACCCCAGTGTGCTCTATACAAATAGCATTTTTATGTATTCCCCAACATGAAAAAGCTGGAAAGCACCAAGAGAAGGTTGGAGGTAAACAACATGAAGCTTTGGAGTCTCAGAAAGTCTGAATGAGTTAATCTTTTTGAGCCTCAGTATACTCATCATTTTATAATGAGGATAATTCCTTAAAGCAACTCTGTCCAACAGAACTTCAAGATGATAGAAATGTTATGTTCTGTATCTGAGTTGTCCAATGGTGTAGTCACTAGTCACATGTGGCTTTTCAGCGTTTGAAAAATGGCTAGTAAGGGTGGGGCACAGTGGCTTATGCCTGTAATCCCCCCTGTTTGGGAGGCCGAGGTGAGAGGACTACATGAGCCCAGGAGTCTGAGGCTGCAGTAAGCTATAATGGCAACAGTTCACTACAGCTTGGGTGAGAAGAGTGAGACACTGACTAAAAAAAGAAAGAAAAATGGGGCCAGGTGCAGTGGTTCACGCCTGTAATCCCAACACTTTGGGAGGTTGAGGCAGGCGGATCACCTGAGCTCAGGAGTTCGAGACCAGCCTGGGCAACATGGTGAAACCCCATCTCTACCAAAAGAATAAGTAAGAAAGAAAAAGAAAAATGGTTAGTGAACCTAGAGTCAGGGTCTCGCTCTGCCGCCCAGGCAGGAATGTAGTGATGTGATCATAGCTCACTGTAGCCTCAACCTCCTGTGTTCATGTAATCTTCCCACCTCAGCCTCCTGAGTAGCTGGGACTACAGGCATGCACCACCATGCTCAGCTAATCTTTTTATCTTTTTTTTTTTTTTTTTCAGGAGATGAGGTCTTGCTATGTTGCCTAGGCTTAATTATTTAATTAACCTAAACTTAAAAAGCTACATGTTGGTGACATCAGCCAAAAAAAAAAAAAAAAAAAAAAAACACGGTAAGGACCTCTGAAAATCATCTTCACAAAAAGAATGAAAACATTGACAAAAATAGTCAAAATGAGCTTTTTCAGAACTTCGGAAGTTAGCCAAAAGCTTATACACATAGCACTTAATCAAGAAAAATAGCTGAATCTCAACAAGAACAGTTACCTTTGTGGTGTTTTAATTTGCGGTGTACCCGTTTGTTGTCCTCCAGCTCTATGGTAGCCTTGAAAACCAACAGGCCACAATCACTGTGAAAACCTCATGTTGGCAGCCACTGGAGGATACAAAATGAGTTTGGAGCTCCTTCAATGCCCCATTCCCAGAGAACTGTCATTATTTGACCTGCCTAGTCGTTCCCTAAAGGACGTGCAAGGATGCTTTTATTTGACTGGACACTTGAAGCTGGCCTTGTATGAACAGCCCCCATCTTCCCATGCTTGTCAAAAATCAGAGGCAACTAACACTGCAGCTTCCTGAGGTAGGTAATGATGGTTCCCTGTGTTCAGAAATTTCACAATGTCTACCCTGGCATGGATCTTTTTTCCCCCAATTTGCTCTTTCAATCTAGAAATTTGTGGCCAGGCACAGTGGCGCACACCTATAATCCCAGCATTTTGGGAGGCTGAGGCAGGTGGATCACCTGAGGTCGGGAGTTCGAGACCAGCCTGACCAATATGGAAAAACCCTGTCTCCACTAAAAATACAAAATTAGTCAGGTGTGGTGGCACATGCCTGTAATCCCAGCTACTTGGGAGGCTGAGACAGGAGAATTGCTTGAACCTAGGAGGCGGAAGTTGTGGGGGGCGTGGAGGTTGTGGTGAGCTGAGATTGTGCTATTGTACTCCAGCCTGGGCAACAAGAGTGAAACTCTGTCTCAAAAAAAAAAAAAAAAAAAAAAATATAGAAATGGGTATCCTCCAGTTATGGGAAAACTTCCTAAACTATAAACTATAGTGTTGAAGATTTCATCAACTTTGCTTTCTCTCTTTCTCAAACTCCTTCCTGTTATTTGGAGTTTAGACTGATATTCTAATTTTTTTTTTTTTTTTTTTTGAGACAGAGTCTCACTCTATCACCCAGGTTGGAGTACAGTGGTGCAATCTCAGCTCACTGCAACTTCCGCCTTCTGGGTTCAAGCAATTCTCCTGCCTCAGCCTCCTGAGTAGCTGGGATTGCAAGCATGTGCCACCACGCCCGGCTAATTTTTGTATTTTTAGTAGAGATGGTGTTTCATCATGTTGGCCAGGCTGGCTTGAACCCCTAACCTCAGGTGATTGCCCGCCTTGGCCTCCCAAAGTGCTAGGATTACAGGCATGAGCCACCACACCTGGCCTCTAAATTGTTTTTGCCCTTTCTCTCCAATTATACAACTTTTTGCTCAATTCTATGAGATAGTACCTTAATTCATCTTCTTTTTTTGAGACAGGGTCTTGCTCTGTTGTCCAGGCTGCAGTTCAGTGGCACAATCATGGCTCACTGTGGCCTGGACCTCCTGGGCTTAAGTGATCCTCCCACCTCAGCCTCCTTTGTAGCTGGGACTACAGGCATGTGCCACCACACCTCACTAATTTTTTATTTTTATTAGAGACAAGGTGTCACTATGTTGCCCAGGCTGGTCTTGAATTCTTGAGCTTAAGCAATCCTCCTGCCTTAGCCTCCTAAGTTGCTGGGACTATAGGAGCATGACACCATGCTTGGCTTTTTTTTTTTTTTTTTTTTTTTTTTTCTCCCAATTTTTAGTAAAGATGAAGTCTCACTATACTGCCCAGGCTGATCTCGAATTCCTGGGCTCATGTGATCTTCCCACCTCAGCCTCCCACAGTGCTGTGATTTCAGGCATGAGCCACTGCACCCAGCCCTTAATTTATCTTCTAACTTTTCTGTGGAGTTTAAAAGAAATTTCAACTATATGTTTTTACTATGCAAAAGCTCTTTTCTTTATCCTGAATTTCTTTGTTTAATTTTTTTGAGACAGGATCTCACTGTCACCCAGGCTGGAGTGCAATTGCACAAACACTGGGCTCGCCACAGTCTCAACTTCTTGGCATCAAGTGATCCTCCCACCTTAGCCTCCTAAGTAGCTGGGACCACAGATAGGCACCACCATGACCTACTATTTTTCTTTCTTTGTTTCTTGTTTTTGTAGAGACAGGGCCTTGCCATGTTGCCCAGGTTGGTCTTGAACTTCTGGGCTGAAGTGTTCCTCCTGCCTCAGCCTCCCAAAGTGCTAGTATTATAGGCATGAGCTACTGTGGCCACCCTGAATTTCTATTTTAAAGCAGTCTGTTCTTGCTTCATGGATACATGATCTTCTTTTATCTCTGAGTATACTAATTATATAATTTTACTATTATATCTGACTGGCTCTTAAATAAACTAGCTTTCCTTATTTTAGCCGCCTTCTTCACCCACACTTCCAGAGGTACCTGGTACAACCAATCTGGAGCCTACTTAGGATTTTCTAGTGCAGTAGTTCTCAGATATGGTCCCTGAATCAGCAGTGTTAGCATCTCCTGGCATCTTGTGTTTTACACACTTCCAGAGGTATTCTGGTACACTAATCTGGAGCCTACACTGCTAGGATTTTCTAGTGCAGTAGTTCTCAGATATGGTCCCTGAATCAGCAGTGTTAGCATCTCCTGGCATCTTGTGTTTTAATAAGTTCTCTACGTGATTCTGATGCACACTAAAGCTTCAGAATCACTGCTATAGTATAAACTGGGTTGGTTCTCAGCCTTCCCCACTGCTGGCTTAGGTGTATGCTTTCTTGAGTCTACTAAGTCAGTTACCTCTTTATCTGTTTCCTTTCCAGTTTCCAAAATTTTTGTAGCTATCTTTTCCTCTCCAGTTTTCCTCATATGCATGGATTTATATCTTTTTTTTTTTTTTTTTTTTTTTTTTTTTGATGGATTTCGCTTTGTTGCCCAGGCTGGAGTACAGTGGCCGGATCTCAGCTCAGTGCAAAAAAATTCTCCTGCCTCATAGCTGGGACTATAAGAGTAGAGAGGGGTTTCACCATGTTAGCCAGGATGGTATGATCTCCTGACCTCGTGATCCGCCTGTCTCAAAGTGCTGGGATGTAATCCCACCGCGCCCGGCCGGACTTTGGTATAAGAGGCCAAGGTGGCTCATGCTTGTATCCCAGCACTTTGGGAGGCAGGAGTTTTAAGACCAGCCTGTCCAACATGGTGAAACCCTGTCTCCACTAAAAATACTAAAAATTAGCTGGGTGTGGTGGTGTGCACCTGTAGTCCCAGCTACTCAGGAGGCTGAGGCAGGAGAATCACTTGAACCCAGGAGGCGGAGGCTGCAGTGAGCTGAGATGGTGCCACTGCACTCCAGCCTGAGTGACAGAGCGAGACTCCATTAAAAAAAAATCCCCTGATTGTATAAGAGAGGCATCAGGAACAAGCAAAATTAGATGCATGAGTTCAATTTGCCATCTTTACCTGGAAGGTTATATTCACTCTCAATTAAGCATTTTCATTTTCAATAAAAATGCAATTGTAACTCTGTTACCAAATCCAAAGGATATTTTAGTTCTCATCTAATTAGGCCTCTCAACAGTTTCAACCTATTTATTTCCACTTTGAAATACTTTTTTTTTTTTTTTTTTTTTTTGAGACGGAGTCTCGCTCTGTGGCCCAGGCTGGAGTGCAGTGGCCGGATCTCAGCTCACTGCAAGCTCCACCTCCCGGGTTTACGCCATTCTCCTGCCTCAGCCTCCTGAGTAGCTGGGACTACAGGCGCCCACCACCTCGCCCGGCTAGTTTTTTGTATTTTTTAGTAGAGACGGGGTTTCACCGTGTTAGCCAGGATGGTCTCGATCTCCTGATCTCGTGATCTCCTGACCTCGGCCTCCCAAAGAGCTGGGATTACAGGCTTGAGCCACCGTGCCTGACACCAATACTCTCTTTTTAAAAAAAAAAAAATTTTGGAACACCTTTTTCCCTCTGCCTGACTTCTAAAGTTGGGAGTTCCTAGAGACTTGAGCTCTCCAGGTAATTTTACCTATTCCTACGGCATTATATACGTATCTCTCTCTACCTTGACCTCTCTTCTAACCACAGACTCATGCTCTTGCTTCCAAGAATATACACTCCAGTCCATTCTTTTTTTTTTTTTTTTGAGATGGAGTTTTGCTCTTGTTGCCCAGGCTGGAGTGCAATGACATGATCTCGGCTCCCTGCAACCTCCGCCTCCCGGGTTCAAGTGATTCTCCTGCCTCAGCCTCCCGAGTAGCTGGGATTAAAGGCATGTGCCACTGTGCCTGGCTAATTTTGTATTTTTAGTAGAGATGGGGTTTCACCATGTTGGTCAGGCTGGTCTCGAACTCCTGATCCATTCTTCACGTAACAGCCAGAGTAATCTTTCAAAAAAGGTAAATCTCATCTTGTTACTCTCCTGCTTAAAACCTTATCTGGTTTTCCACTGCACTTAAAATAAAAACTACACTCATTTAACATGGCCTACCAGGACCTGCCTGATCTCTTCCTCCTGCCTCTTTCCCTCATGGTTACACACTGAAACCAAACTGGCCTTCTTTCTAATTCCTTTTGAAGAATTGAAGGCTTTAGGACCTTGGTACATGCCGTTCTCTTCTCCTGGAAAACTCCTTCACTCTGTTTGGGTAACTCCTACTATTCGTTTTTTTGGCTTAAATGTACCTGGTCCATGCACAAACTATGTCCTACTGGTTACTACATCTTATTGAACCTTGTTCTTTTTCTTCCTAGCACTTAGGACCATCTAAATTTTAAATTTACTTAAGTGTTTAATGTTTGTCTCTTCCATTAGATTCTCCAGATAGTAGGGATCGTAATAGTTTTGTTCTGCATTGTATATTCAGAACATGTAGCACAGTGCCTGGCACATAGTGTAAGTACTCAAAATATACTTCCAAAGAGACGAAAAGAATGGACCTTGACCAAGGTCTCAAAGCAAGTTAAGTGGTAAAGCCAACCAAGTCTATCTCAGATCATTAAATTATTTCTTTTTTTTCCCTTCTTTTTGAGACAGAGTCTCACTCTGTCACCTGGGGTGGAGTACAGTAGCCAGATCTCAGTTCACTGCAGCCTCCGCCCCCTGGGCTCAACCGATCCTGCCACCTCAGCCCCGGAGGAGCTAGGACACAGACACACACCACCAGGTCAGGCTAAGTTTTTGTATTTTTTGGTAGAGAGGGGGTTTCATCATGTTGCCCAGGCGGTCTTGAACTCCTGAGCTCAAGGGATCCTCGGCCTCCCAAAGTGCTGGGATTACGGGCATGAGCCACCGCACCCAGCCAAATTGCCTCTTTTTTTATTACTCCATATTTCCTATATGAGACACTTCCTATACCTGGCCAAACTGCTTCATTTTTTAAAATTATTTCATTTAATGTAGTCTCACTCTGTTGCCCAGGCTGGAGTGCAGTGGCATGATCTCAGCTCACTGTAACCTCTGCCTCCCGGGTCAAAGCGATTTCTAGCTAATTTTTGTACTTTTAGTACAGACGGAGTTTCACCATGTTGGCCAGGCTGCTCTCGAACTCCTGACCTCAAGTGATCTGCCCGCCTCAGCCTCCCAAAAGTGTTAGGATTTCAGGTGTGAGCCACCGTGCCTGACCAAATTGCTTCATTTTTTATTTCTCCATACTTCCTACATAAGATGTTTATTTCTTTTTCTTTCTTTTTTTGAGACAGAGTCCCATTCTGTCGCCCAGGCTGGAGTGCAGTGGTGCAATCTTGGCTCACTGCAACCTCCACCTCCCAGGTTCAAGCAATTCTTGTGTCTCAGCCTCCCCAGCAGCTGGTACTACGGGCACGCTGTGATGCCTGGCTAATTTTTTTGTGTTTTTAGTAGAGATGGGGTTTCACCATGTTGGCCAGGATGCTTTCCTCCTAACCTCAAGTGATCTGCCTGCCTCGAAGATGCTTTATTTATAAGCGCTTCGGACACACTTTAATAAATGCTGTATTGTATACAACTGAATTCCATATAACATTCTGAATAATATTGTTAATGCTTACCCTAAGTACTACTATCATCTCTGTATTGTTTAACAAAATATTTCCACATTTGAGAATAAAGTCAGTATTTGAAAGGAAATACTTATTGTGGCTTTCATAAAACAACATTTACCAAATAACAGATTTCAGAATTGAGAAGTCAAGACAATTATATCTTAATGATTTTTACTTAGGTGAAATAAACTCTGAATTATTAATCACTTTAAGGAGGGATGCTGTGATTAATGTTATTTTAACTTCAAATATTCAATGTTAACTTCAAAAATCATTAAACCTGAATGACTTGATATTCTAGTTGTGTTAGTTTGGGCAAGTCACCGAATCTTAGTCTGCTGAGACCATGGTGTTTCATCTGGGGCACAGTTTCACTCGTCTTTTAATTTATTTACAGCTTAAGCATTTATAATTATCTAACAGAATAAAAATTAACTAATTCAACAAGCTTATTGAGTATCTACTTTGTGCCAGTCCCTGTTCTAGGTGCTAGGAATTCAGCCTATATTTCAGTGGAAACAGACAGGTAACATTAAATGAGTAAATAAATAAGATATCTCAGATGCTGAGGACTTTGAAAGTTGAAGAGGGAACAGGGGACAAAAGGGATTTACTTTAGTCAGTCAGAAAAGGTCTCTCAAAGGTGTTTTTTTGTTTGTTTTTCATTTTTGGTTTTTTTTTTTTTTTTGAGACAGAGTCTTATTCTGTTGCCCATGCTCGACTCACCACAACTTCCGCCTCCCAGGTTCAAGCGATTCTCCTGCTTTAGCCTCCCCAGTAGCTGGGATTACCGGTGCCCGCCACCACGTCCAGCTAATTTTTGTATTTTTTTTTTTTAGTAGAGACAAAGTTTTACCATGTTGGCCAGGGTGGTCTCAAACTCCTGACCTCAGGTGATCCACCTACCTCGGCCTCCCAAAGTGCTGGGATTAAAGGCGTGAGCCACCGCACTCAGCTGGGGTGTCTTTTTAAATAGGACAAGAATGAGAAGAAACTGGCCAAGAAAAGATTTGGGAAAGGCAGTCTATGTAAAGCAGTGTTTTTCAAACTAAGGCCCTGACCTACTGCAGTGGACACATGAAATCCATTTAGTGAGCTGGGACCACAATTGAAAAACTATTTGTATACATCACACGAAGGAAAACTTTTGTTTCAGTTATAAGTATATTATACACATGTGACCTGTGTGTATTCTCATACATATGAAAGCATGCATGCCTAAATGAGTCACAATATGAAGTGTATTTCTTACTATAGTGAGGTCAAAAAATGCTTGAAAGCCACTGAGATAAAAGGACCAGCCACTCTGAACGCCTTAGAGGCAAAAAGAGCTTTGGAGTTGGAGGAGGAAAAAGAAGACCAGCATGGCTGAAGTGAGCCCTGGGGAGGAGTGTTATGAAAGGAGGTAGGAAATGCATGTAATTTTTCCTATATAGAACCCTACAGTCAAGCATCTTAAATCTGGACTGCCACCTGTTTTTGTCATGGTTCATCATTAAGAGATAACATGTGAGAATCATCTCCCTGCTTTAATGTCACTTTGTAAACTGTCACTGAAAAGTTAGTAGTTACACCGATGTGACTGAAAATAACCTCTAAATTAAGAATGTATCTTATATTGAGAACGGATTGTTCGTATAATTAAAAAATGAACAAGAAAACAGGCTCATAGAAATCTTGCGGAGTTCTCTGGTTCATTTCAGGCCCTCCTTATAATGTAAAATTTTCATGTTAGTTGGTAATTAATTTTACAAATCTCTTGGCTATAAATACAAAAAGAAACAGCATAAAAGAAACCACTTAGGTCAAATGTAGAGGGAAAAAATGCTGGGACTGTAGATATGGCTCTTCCACTAACTCCCTAAGTGACCCTCACGACTTATTTCACCGGTTTGAGCCCTGGAAACCCTTACACGTTTTAAAAAAAAAAAAAAAAAAAAAAAAAAGGAGGTGAAGTAGGTGTTCAGTAAGGTCCCTTCATACTGTAAAATTCAATGATCCTAAGTAATTTACGATCATTTACTATTTTAAACGTTGCAAAAATTAACCTGGTATTTTACCAGAACTTTGTAAAAAGAGGAAGTTACACGACATACAATGAAGATAACGTCCTTAACTTTACGGTAGATGATAGTGTTTGAAGAACTAGAAGATAAAGTCAAAGTTATCTCGGGGAGTTTATGTTGTACTTAGATTGAGCTGCACTTTGGAACCGTGTGGCCTTTTCCCATGAGATCAGTGTCTTGATAAATACAAACTTCCTGAAAAGATGGGTTAAACCTCAAAGCCTGTGTAACTACAGCTTGACAAAGACTCTCGAGGAAAGGTAAACGGAAAGTGAGTTGGCAACACAACTCACCTACAAGTTCTCCAATCATGAAAAGCAAGTAAAGAACGGCAGCAATGGTCAACCTGGTCTTCACCTTTCTCTGCTTCAGTATCTCTCTCTGTTTGCTGCAGTTGTCACAGGAGTCCACCTTCAAACTCAGCTGACTGTTGGTCAAAGGTAAGTCTTGGTCCAGTAAGGAATCATCGTCGGCCTGGAGGGTCGGGTGCGCCCCGTTAACAGGCCTTTCCGGGGCTTCGGAACCGTCATCGGCCACCACAACTCGAAGTTTGTTGAATCGAGAAAGCCCCTCGTCCCCCGCCTCATCCGAGAAGTCAAAGGCGCTGGTGTCATTTAAAAACAGCGGCGCATCATCCTTCCTCAGCAGAGATTTGAGGCGCTTCCACGCGCCAGAGCCGGCCATGGCAGAGGCTGAACGGCCGCGGTGCGGAACGGCTTGGGGGAGGCGGACGGCCGGCGGCGCCTACTTCACCGGAGCGCCAGTTCTCGAGGGCAGTGCCGCGCGTCCCTCCCCATCCTGTGGAAAACGAAACACGTTATAAATTAAAGGCGCCCAACCCTGTCCTCAAGTTCCGAAGCCACTGGCGGCGGGTCGCAGGGCCGGCCCCGAGTCTCCGCCAGGGCTCCGCGAGGGGGCGGCACATCTATTTAATACCTGGGGCGCTGCCGCGGGGCCGCAGCTCATCTCCCCGCCCCCAGCCGGCTCAGCGAGGCCGGCTCGCGCTGCTCCACCCGGGGCAGCGGGACAGGCGGATAGTGCTCGCGTCCGCCGCGCCGGCCGCTGGAGGCTGGCTCCCAGGTCTGACAGGTTCGGGGCCGGACGCCCACAGCCGCCGCCTCTCCGCGCCCTGCGCGAGGCCACGCGCGTGCGCCGGGCGAGGCGCGCGAGGGAGGGGTCGGCGCCAGGACACGCAGGCCTGGCGCGCAGGGCTGGGGCGCCCGCGAGGGGCGGGGGCGCGCGGCCCGACCCGACCCGCCACTCGCCCCGAGGCTGGCTTGGGGGACGCCGCGCCGCCTCCGCCCAGGGATCACTCACTGGCGAACCAAGGGGACTCCGGACGGCCCTTTCCACCTCCCCAGGCTGGGAGGCAAGTGCGGTCGGAGGGTCACGCCGGGGGCTGGGCGTTGCTGCTAGGAGTTCCCTTCACCAAAAGTGGGTCTCAGGATTCTTGGGTCGGGATCTGGGTTGCGGGTGCTCGGCAGAAGACAAACCCAGCACTTTTCTTGCTAACTGGAAAGGCAAGCAGCTTTTCTCTCCTCGAATTGCTTGTCTCTGGCAAATTGGCAACATGTGCTGCAGTCAACTGGAGAGGGCAAGGCTGTCGTCAGCAGTTCTGTGTCCTACTGTTTTTCAGCAAATATGTATTGTCCTCTTTGTGCTCTCTGCCATGTTCCTTTTTCCTTCAGGGTATTTACGATATGGACTAAACCCAAGCACAGAAAATCTAGTACAGGCATACCTCGGAGATATTGCGAATTTGGTTCCAGACCACCGCAATATGGCAATAAAGTGAGGTGTCACAAATGTTTCATGTCCCAGTGCAAATACAATCATATATATAATGTAGTCTATTAAGTGTGTTATGTCTAAAACAATGGGCGTACCTTAATTTAAAATATTGGGAGAGAGGGAGGAAAAAGTATATGTACTTTGGTTAATTGCTCTGAGGAAGGAGGGTCGCTTGAGCCCAGAAGTTGGAGATTACAGTGAGCTATGATTGTGCCTCTGCACCCCAGCCTAGCGACAGAGTGAGACCCTGTCTCTAAAAATAAACGAGTAAATAAAATACATGACTGCTAAAAAATGCTAACAATCGGCTGGGCGTGGTGGCTCATGCCTGTAATCCCGACCCTTTGGGAGGCTGAGGCAGGCACATCACCTGAGGTCAGGAGTTCAAGACTAGCCTGACCAACGTGGAGAAACCCCGTCTCTACTAAAAATACAAAATTAGCCGGGAGTGGCGGTGCATGCCTGTAATCCCAGCTACTAGGGAGGCTGAAGCAAAAGAATCGTTTGAACCCGGGTGGCGAAGGTTGTGGTGAGCCGAGATCCGTGCCATTGCCCTCCAGTCTGGGCAACAAGAGCAAAACTCCGTCTAAAAAAAAAAAAATGTGCTAGCAATCATCTAGGCCTTTAGCAAGTCATTTTCTTTTCTAGTGGAGGGTCTTTGCTCCATGTTGATGGCTGCTGACCGATATGGATGGTGGCTGCTGAAGGTTGGGGTGGCTGTGGCAATTGCTTATAATAAGACAACAATGACATTTGCTACATCTGTTGACTCTTGTTTTCATGAAAGAGTTCCTGATGGCGAGTGATGCTAGTGAATAATATTTCACCCACAGTGGACCTTTCAAAATTGGAGTCAATCCAGTTTTCTCAAACCCTGTCTCTGCTTTATCAACTAAGTTTATGGAATATTCAAATCCTTTGTTGCCGTTTCAACAGTGTTCACAGCATCTTCACAAGGAGTAGATTCTATCTCAAGAAACCACTCTCTTTGCTTATCTATAAGAAGTAGCTCCTCATCTGTTCAAATTTTATGAGATTGCAGCAATTCAGTCACATCTTCAGGTTCCACTTCTAGTTCTCTTGTTATTTCCACCACATCTACAGTTACATCCTCCATTGAAGTCTTGAATCCCTCAAAATCATCCATTAGGGTTAGAATCCACTTCTTGCAAAATCCTGTTGATGTTGATATTTTGACCTCCCATGAATCACGAATGTTCTTAATGGCATCTGGAATGCTGAATCCTTTCCAGAAGTTTTTCAATTTACCTAGGTCCATCAGAGGAATCAATGGCAGCTATAGCCTTATGAAAGGTATTTCTTCTTCATTTTTTTTTTTTTTTGAGATGGAGTTTCACGGTCGTTGCCCAGGCTGGAGTGCAATGGTGCAATCTCAGCTCACCGCAACCTCTGCTTCCCGGGTTCAAACGATTCTCCTGCCCCAGCCTCCCAAGTAGCTGGGACTACAGGCATGTGCCACCACACCTGGCTAATTTCTTTTTTTTTTTTTGAGACGGAGTCTGGCTCTGTCGCCCAGGCTGGAGTGCGGTGGCGCAATCTCGGCTCACTGCAAGCTCCGCCTCCCGGGTTCACACCATTCTCCTGCCTCAGCCTCCTGAGTAGCTGGGACTACAGGCGCTGCCACCATGCCCGGCTAATTTTCTGTATTTTTAGTAGAGACGGGGTTTCACCGTGTTAGCCAGGATGGTCTCGATCGCCTGACCTCGTGATCCGCCCGCCTCGGCCTCCCAAAGTGCTGGGATTACAGGCGTGAGCCACCGCGCCAGGCCAGCATTTTTAGTAGAGACGGGGCTTCACCATGTTGGCTAGACTAGTCCCGAACCCCCGACCTCAGGTGGTACGCCTGTGTTGGCCTTCCAAAGTGCTGGGATTACAAGCGTGAGCCATTGCGGCAGATGAGCTATAGAGCACAGGTAGAGTAGATTTAGAATAATTCTTAAGGGCCCTAGAATTTTCAGAATGGTAAATGAGCACTGGCCTTAACTTAAAGCCATGGGCTGCATTAGCCTCTAACAAGAGAGTAAGATTGAAAAACTTCTGGAAAGGATTCAGCATTCCAGATGCCATTAAGAGTAGGATTGTCCTTTTGAAAGTCTGAAGCCAGGCATCAACTTGTCTCTAACTATGAAAGCCCTAGGTGGAATCTTCTTCCAATAGAAGGCTGTTTCCCCTGTATTGAAAATCTGTTGTTTAGTGTAGTCACCTTTAATGATTGTAGCTACACCTGTGGACAGCTTGTTGCAGTTTCTCCATCAGCATTTGCTGCTGCTGCTTGCACTTTTATGTTATGGAAATCACTTTTTCCCTTAAACCTCATGAACCAACCTCTGCTAGCTTCAAACTTTTCTTTTTTTGTTAAAAAAAATTATTTTATTTATTTATTTTTAAATAGAGACAGGGTCTTACTATGTTGCCCAGGCTAGTCTGGACATTTCTACTTTCCTTCAAGAACTTTTCCATTTCCCAGAGTCAAGCGATAAAAGTTTAAAACAAACAAACCCAAACAATCAAAAAGAACTTTTCATTTGCATTTACAACTTGGGTAAGAAAAGGCATAGCGCAGGGCGTGGTGACTGACACCTGTAATCCCAACACTTTGGGAGTGGCCAGGTGGATCACCTGAGGTCAGGAGTTCAAGACCAGCCTGGTCAACATGGTGAAACCCTGTCTCTACTAAAAATACAAAAATTAGCTGGGTGTGGTGGCACATGCCGAGTAGCTCCCAGCTGCTCAGGAGGCTGAGGCAGGAGAATCACTTGAACCCGGGAAGTGGAGGTTGCAGTGAGCCTCATACTATTACACTCCAGCCTGGACAATAGAGCAAGACTCCGTCTCGAGAGAAAAAAAAAAGAAAAGGCATAGCTTTCAGCCTATTTCAACTTTCTTTCTTTTTTCTTTCCTTCCTTCCCTTCCTTCCTCCCTTCCCCTTCCCTTCCTCCCTCCCTCCCCTTCTTTCCTTCCTTCCTTCCCTCCTTCCTTCCTTCCTTCCTTCCTTCCTTCCTTCCTTCCTTCCTTCCTCCCCTCCCTCCCTCCCTCCCTCCCTCCTTCCCTCCTTCCCTTCCTTCCTTTTTGGAGTGCAGAGGCACAATCATGGCTCACTAAAGCCTCTACTGCCCGGGCTCAGGCAATTCTCCCACCTCAGCCTCCCAGAGTGTTAGGATTATAGGCGTGAGCAACCATGCCCATCCCTGTCTCAGCTTTCCATATGCCTATCTCACTATGGTTAATAATTTCAAACTTTTGATTTAAAGTGAGAGATATACAACTCTTCCTTTCACTTAAACACTTAGAGGTCATTGTAGGGTTATTAACTGGCCCAATGTTAATATTGTGTCTCAGGGAATAGGGAGGGCCAAGGATAGGCAGAGTGAAGGGGGACGGCTGGTCAATGGAGCAGTCAGAACACATACAACATGTATCAGTTAAGTTTGTCATCTTTTATGGACAAGGTTCGTGATGCCCACAAATAATTACAATAGTAATATCAAAGATCACTGATCACAGATCACCATATCAGATATAATAATAATGACAAGGTTTGAAATATTAAGAGAATTACCAAAATGTGACACAGAGACATGAAGTGAGCCCAGGTTATTGGAAAATGATGGCGACAGACTCGCTTGACACAGGGGTGCCATAAACCTTCAATTTGCAAAACTGGCAATATCTGAGAAGTGCGAGAAAGTGAAGCACAGTAAAACAAGGTATGCCTGTAGAGATGTCCTTTGGCTTTTGGATCTGTTTAACGAAAACAAAAAACAACAAGATGCGGTAACTCACACCTGTAATCTCAACACTTTGGGAAGCCAAGGGGAGAGGATCTCTTGAGGTCAGAACTTCAGGACCAGCATGGGCAACATATTGAGACCCCATCTCTCCAAAAATTTTTTTTAAAGCCTCCAAGGAATTGGCAGTTGCAGTGAGCTATGATTGTGCCACTGTACTCCAGCCTGGGTAATAGAGTGAGACCCCATCTTTATAACCAAAACAAAACAAAACCAAAAAAAGAGGAAGAAGAAATAATTGCGGTTTTTTTGTTTTTTGCTTTTTTGAGACAGGGTGTCGTTCTGTTGCCAAGGCTGGAGTGGAGCCGTACGATCTCAGCTCACTGCAGCCTTGACCTCCTGGGCTCAATCTATCCTCCTGCCTCAGCCTTTTGACTAGCTGGGACCATAGGCGCTTGTCGTCATGCCCGGCTAATTTTTGTATTTTTTTCCTTGTAGAGATAGTGTTTTGCCATGTTGCCCAGGCTGGCCTTGAACTCCTGGGCTCAAGTGATCCTCCTGCCTCAATCTCCCTAAGTGCTGGGATTACAGGTGTGAGCCACCACGCCCAGCCAATATTTAAATTCTGAGTAGTAGCTTCTGAGTTAAACCTAAATTATAATGTCACAATGGAATGGCAATATGCACCCCTAGCAAAGTCTTAAGAGTTTTTTTGTTTGGTTGGGTTTTTTTTTTTTTTTTTTTTTTTTTTTTGAGACAGGATCTTGCTCTGTCACCCAAGCTGGAGTGCAGTAGTGTGATCTTGGCTCACTGCAACCTCTGCCTACCTGGTTCAAACAATTCTCATGCCTCAGCCACCCAAGTAACTGTGATTACAGGCAAGCACCACCATGCCTGGCTAATTTTTTTATTATTTATTTATTTATTAATTATTATTTTTTGAGACGGAGTTTTGCTCTTGTTGCCCAGGCTGGAGTGCAGTGGTGCGATCTCTGCTCACTGCAACCTCTGACTCCAGGGTTCAAGCAATTCTCCTGCCTCAGCCTCCTGGGTACCTGAGATTACAGGCGCCTGCCACCACCCCCAGCTAATTTTTTGTATTTTTAGTAGCGATAGTATTTCATCATATTGGCCAGGCTGGTCTCAAACTCCTGACCTCAGGTGAACCACCCGCCTCGGCCTCCCAACGTGCTGGGATTACAGGCGTGAGCCACTGCGCCCAGCATAATTGTTCTATTTTTAGTAGAGACGAGGTTTCACTATGTTGGCCAGGCCGATCTCAAACTCCTGGCCTCAAGTGACCCACCCACTTCAGCCTCCTAAAGTGCTGGGATTACAGGCATGAGCTACCACGCCTGACTGTTTTAGAGATTCTTAATCTAGATTTTCTGAGTGGGTTTTAGGGAGTTTGGGAGGCCTTAAACTTATGTGCAAAATTTTGTGGACGTGTATATTTTCTGGAATAAGTCTTTTAGCTTTCATCATATTCTCAAATTGGATTGAGTCAAATTAGGTTAAAAACAATAACATTGTCAGGAGAGCTCATCTTAAAGGTCGAGCCCCTAGCTTCTACTTGAGTTGAATTGTAGGGCAAACTCCTATTTATCCAGCGTTTTTTTTTTTTTTTTTTTTTTTTTTTTTAAGACCGACTCTGGCTCTGTCACCCAGGCTGGAGTGCAGTGTCGTGACCTCGGCTCACTGCAAGCTCCGCCTCCTGGGTTCACGCCATTCTCCTGCCTCAGCCTCCCCAGCAGCTGGGACTATAGGCGCACACCGCCATGCCCAGCTAATTTTTTGTATTTTTAGTAGAGACGGGGTTTCACCATGTTAGCCAGGATGGTCTCGATCTCCTGACGTCGTGATCCACCCACCTTGGCCTCCCGCAGTGCTGGGATTACAGGCATGAGCCACCGCACCCAGCCATCTAGCGTTTATGAATGTTGTATTTTTATAACAGTCCACACGTATTACCAAATTTCAAGTCACAAGAAATACAATAAAAAGTCACATGAAACATCATTTTCCTCTGAAGATTGAAATGGCACTTTAGAATCTTGTATGCCTCAGATGCAAGAAATAAACTCCTTTAAATATGACTCCTCGGATTTAAATGCCCACCATATTTCTACAGAGCTGCAGCCATGGGAATCAAGGTAGGAAACCTAGATCAGAGATTCCATGTTCCCTAGACCAGGAAGGGAAAACTATTTCCCGGTTAACCAGGGCACTCTGGTAATAATCAGCTGAAAGGAGAAATCTTACTGGGAGTTGCTTTCCTAACTCCAAATATTTTAATCCACCGGGTTTGGGAGTAGGTTTTTTTGTAGTTGTTTTGCATTTCACTTTGTTATACTGTCTGAAATTCTAATGAGAGATACAAATTAATAAAGAAAGTATTTTAGGAGAGTAGGATCATTTTCTCTTTAGTATAAATCCTTCAAAGAAGATTCCATTAAAGGAAAGTGGATAGATGTTTTTAAGAAAAGTTAAGGCAAGAGCATGGATTGTTTGGGGTACTTACAGCAAGCTTTGTTGAATAGGCCTGCAGTTCTGCATCCCAGTTTGTTTTTATTATTTTTCTCACTGGGTACCTGGAGAAAGTGATGGGAAGACAACAGAAACTCTATATGGTGATTTTAAAGTATATCCACAAATTCTGTGATACTCTATCCATCAAGAGGTGGAGCTTAATTTCCTTCCTATTGAGCGTGGACTGCACTAAATGAGTTGCATGTGTCCTATAATGAATATGGCAGAAGTGACTGTGTGTGACTTATAAGACTAGGTCATAAAAGGTATTGCAGCTGCCTCCTTATCCTCACACTGGGATCACTTGCACTAGGAGGATCCAGCTACTGTGTCATGAGGAACTCACGCAGCCCTGTGGAAAGGCCTGTATGATGAGGAACTGAGGCCTCTTGCCAACTGCCGTGTGAGTGAACCATTTTGGAAGAGGACCCTCTAGTCCCAGCTAAGCCTTCAGATAACTATAGACTGGGCAGTGCTAACTGAAACCTCGAGAGATCCGGAGCCAGAACCACCCAGCTAAGCCATTCGCAGGTGACCCACAGAGACTGCCTGAGATAAGAAATGTTTGTTTTAAGATGGTAAGTTTTGAGATACTTCGTTACACAGCAATAGATAACTAATATGTTACGTATCAATTTTCCTCTGTACCAGGAAAGACACTTTTCTTATTCCTTTATCACATGGGCTCTTGTTCCTCAGCCTGTCTTCAGACTAGTGGCATGATTCTATCATTGAGCTTCAAAATGGGCTAAATACATAGACTTCTGCAAATAGGCTTGGAATGTAACTGCAATTTGCAACCTTATTTCTACACACTCAGAGTTTTTAACAATAGACAAATGAACTTTTGAAACAGTGCCCACTTATAATCTCGGTACTGCCTGCAATTCTGTTTGCTAGCTATTGCTCAGTAGGTCATTCTTTTTTAAGAGACTTCGTATGGTTTTCTAGTCTGAAGAATTTATTTATTTTTTATTTTAGTGAGACAGGTCTCACTATGTTGCCTAGGCTGGTCTTGAACTCGTGGGCTGAAGCAATCCTCCTGTCTCAGCCTCCCAAGTGTTGGGATTACAGGTGCGAACCACCAAGCCCAACCTGAATAACTTCTTTGCATGTCAGATGGAAAAGGTTGCCAGCCATTTAGCTAGTCTCTCAACCAGGCAACTCATAATATGCAGATTTAGGCAACAGCAGAAGCCTGTCAACTGAATTGCAAAACACATACCTTGGGACAGTTTAATGGGATGGACACAAAATTTCCTATGTCAAAATTTGTTTTCTGGTTCACATATCTCTTGAAAAACATGGCTGGTTGTTGTGGCTCACGCCTGTAATGCCAGCACTTTGGGAGGCTGAGGTGGGCAGATCACCTGAGGTCAGGAGTTCGAGACCAGCCTGGCCAACATAGTGAAAACCCAGTCTCTACTAAAAATACAAATTAGGGCTAGGTGTGGTGGCTCACGCCTGTAATCCCAACACTTTGGAAGGCTGAGGCAGGCAGATCACAAGGTCAGGAGTTCGAGACCAGCCTGACCAACATGGTGAAACCCCTATCTCTACTAAAATACAAAAATTATCAGGGCATGGTAGTGCGTGCCTGTAATCCCAGCTACTCAAGAGGCTGAGGCAGGAGAATTGCTTGAACCCGGGAGGCGGAGGTCGCAGTGAGCCGAGATCATGCCACTACACTCTGGCCTGGACAACAGAGCGAGACTCCCTCTCAAAAAAAAAAAAAAAAAAAAATTAGCCGGCTGTGGTGGCGGGTGCCTGTAATCCCAGCTACTTGGGAGGCTGAGGTAGGACAATCTCTTGAACCTGGGAGGTGGAGGTTGCAGTGAGCTGAGATTGTGCCATTGCACTCCAGCCTGGGTGACAGAACAAGACTCTGTCTCATTAAAACAAACAAACAAAAAACCTACTGAAAATAATATCATAGCTAGGATACTTAAGGCTTGTGTGCCAGGTACTATGAGGGCACCTGACTTACATTAACTAATTTAATCATTACCACATCACTGTGATGAAGGTAGTGATTGAAAGCATGGGTCTTGGAGTCAGACAAATTGTGTTTGAGTCCTGGCCTCACCACTTATAGTTGTATGGTCTCTGGCAAACTATTTAATCTCTTTTTGCTTCAATTTTCTTACATATAAAACGGATATAATAGTACCCACTTCACAAGGGTTGTAGTAAGGATTAAATAAGATAATGCCAGTAAAGCATGTAAAACTTAGCATACATAATTCCTAGCACACAGTACGTGTTCAATCAATGCCAGCTATTATTATTTTTATTTTTATTTTCCTTTTTTTTTTTTTTTTAACTTTTGACACAGCCTCAGGAGGTCCTGAGGACATGTGCCCCAAGCTATTATTTTTTTATGTAGATGAAGACATAGAGTCTCAGGGAGGTTAAGTATCTTGGTCAGGATCATGCAATTAGCAAACAGAGCAAGAACTCAATTTGGATCAGCTTTGTTTCTGAGCTCAATCTCTTAACCATACCACACTATCTGCTCAGTTGCTTTCTGCCCAAAGTGGAACGATCTACAGAAAAGCATCTAGACTCCGAAGCATGTCAGGAGAGATGCCTGTTTTGCATATCAATGATTTTTCAGAACCTTGAGACTTCAGTATCATCCTGTGAAATCCCCATTGAAAATCAGCAAAAAGAAAGTGGAAAAGTTTTTTAAAATTGAAATATGGGAGAAGGTGCTCCTTGGTTGAGGTTCAAATTCTGCATATTCCCCATCCCGAGAATGCATCTCTATTGGAGTATGTGGCCGTAGGAGGTTCCCATAGGATGTTTTAGAATGTGTCCCCTTATCTTCTTCAGGAGGGGATGAAAGCTGTTGAACGCATGGAACAAGGATTAGTGATGTGATACACAACTACAGTGAGTGTAATTGTTTATTCCTTCTATGAGTTGTTACCAGAAAGGAGTCCTGATCCAGACCCCAAGAGAGGGTTCTTGGATCTCGTACAAGAAAGAATTTGAGACAAGTTCGTAAAGTGAAAGCAAGTTTATTAAGAAAGTAAAGGGATAAAGCAAGGTGACTCCATAGGCAAAGCAGCCCTGAGGGCTGCTGGTTGCCCATTTTTATGGTTATTTCTTGATTATATGCTAAACAAGGGCTGGATTATTCATGCCTCCCCTTTTTATTATTTATTATTTTTTAGACAGAGTCTCATTCTGTTGCTCAGGCCGCCTAGTTTTTGTATTTTTAGTAGAGACGGGGTTTCAGCATGTTGGACAGGCTGGTCTCGAATACATGGCCTTATGTGATCCACCCGCCTCAGCCTCACAAAGAGCTGGGATTATAGGCATGAGCCGCTGTGTTGGGCAATGCCTCTTCATTTTAGACCATATAGGGTAACTTCCTGACATTGCCATGGGATTTGTAAACTGGCATGATGCTGGTGGGAGGGTAGCAGTGAGGACAACCGGAGGTCACTCTCATCGCCATGTTGGTTTTGGTGGGTTTTGGCCAGCTTCTTTACTGCAACCTGTTTTATCAGCAAGGTCTTTAAGATCTGTATCTTGTGCTGACCTCCTATGTCATTCTGTGACTTAGGATACCTTAAGTGTCTGGGAAGGAAGCCCGGTATGTTTCAGCCTTATTTTACCTAGCCCCTATTCAAGATGGAGTTGCTCTGGTTTAAATGCCTCTGACAGAGTGACTGGAGTTTCAATTTAATACCTCCTCTCAGGGAGGAGAAAGAGAAGGAGAAGGACCCAAAATAGATAAGAGAATCGCCCAAAGATGGCAAAGGCCCCCTTTTGGACAGGGAGGAGATAAAGGAGAGGGTCAAGAGTCCATCTACCCTGTAAGGCAAACCAACCTGCCAGCCAAAACCGAAATGAAGTCAAGTTCATTGTATTCATAGCTTTGTTTTTTGCTTTCCCTTAGTTTTGTTTTTGTTTTTGTTTTGTTTTGAGACAGAGTTTCACTCTTGTTGCCTGGGCTGGAGTGCAATGGCACAATCTTGGCTCACTGCAACCTCCACCTCCCGGGTTCAAGCAATTCTCCTGCCTCAGCCTCCCAAGTAGTTGGGACTACAGGCATGTGCCACCATGCCCGGCTAATTTCTGTTTTTTTTTTTTTTTTTTTTTTTTTTTTTTGAGACGGAATCTCGCTCTGTCTCCCAGACTGGAGTGCAGTGGCGCGATCTCCGCTCACTGCAAGCTCTGTCGCCTCCCGGGTTCACGCCATTCTCCTGCCTCAGCCTCCCGAGAAGCTGGGACTACAGGCGCCCACCACCACGCCCGGCTAATTTGTTTTGTATTTTTAGTAGAGACGGGGTTTCACCACGTTCGCCAGGATGGTCTCGATCTCCTGACCTCGTGATCCGCCTGCCTCGGCCTCCCAAAGTGCTGGGATTATAGGCGTGAGCCACCGCGCCCAGCCTAATTTCTGTATTTTTATCAGAGATGGGGTTTCACTGTGTTGGCTAGGCTGGTCTCGAACTCCTGACCTCAGGTGATCTGCCTGCCTTGGCCTCCCAAAGCGCTGGGACTACAGGCATGATCCACCGCGCCCGGCCAAAGTGAGACCCTTAGTTTTAAAGTAAATGTTCCTATGGATTTCTCTAAGCATATCTGGCTGAAATTAGCGGGAGTAGGAGATCCAAGATGAGAAGGGGTTTTGAGTGTTAGGATACCAGCCCCAGAGCCTGAGGTGGTGACTGGACTGGAAGAGCTTAAAGTTGAGGGTGGAAGGCTGAACTTGGAAATGCATTGGGAGTTTCATCATAGACAGGAGCACCACAAGAGAACTCAGAGAACCTGATTCAGTTTCTAATTTTGTAATCCATTCACTGTGATCCCTAGCAGTGTAATATTAATAATTGTTCAGCTTATTTTCTTGTCTGTAAAAAGTGGAAAATAATGTTTGTCTTACCTATTTCATAGCAACACTGTAAGAATCAAATGGGATTTTGTATTAAGGGAGGACACCACCCCTCATATCATCTTATGCCCAATTTCTGCCTCCAAAGAAAGAAGAAGTAAAAACTAAAAGGCAGAAATGAAATCCACAGGCAGACAGCCCGGGCGCTGCACCCTGGGCCCGGCAGTTAAAGATCGACTCCTGACTTAATTGGTTCTGTTATCTATAGATTACAGACATTGTATAGAAACGCACTGTGAAAATCCCTGTCTTGTTTTGTTCCGATCTAATTATCCCTGCATGCAGTCCCCAGTCACGTACCCCTTGCTTGCTCAATCAATCACGACCCTCTCACATGCACCCCCTTAGAGTTGTGAGCCCTTAAAAGGGAGAGGACTTGCCCACTCGGGGAGCTCAGCTCTTGAGACAGAAGTGTTGCCGATGCCCCTGGCCGAAGAAACCCCTTCCTTATTTTTTTTTTCGGTGTCTGAGGAGTTTTGTCTGCCGCTCGTCCTGAGTGCAGTGGCAGTCTCATATGAAAGCATCTTCCTTTTACACCACTTTACCAGAAAGAGACATTAAAGACCATGCCACCTGAACTAAACTACAAAGCAAGGGTATGGACAAATGCCAATCATCAAGAATTCTCAGTCGGGGGTGGTGGCTCACCCCTGTAATTCCAGCACTTTGGGAGGTCCTGCTACAGTATATGAAAGCATCTTCCTTCACCACTTTACCAGAAAGAGACATTAAAGACCATGCACTTAAACAAAGGGGTATGGACCATCAAGAATTCTCAGGACCCCTGTAATTCAAGATCACTTCAGGCCTGGAATTCCAACCAACGTGGTGAAGCCCCATCTCTACTAAAAATACAAAAATTAGCCGGGCGTGGTGGTGTACGCCTGTAATTCCAGCTATTCAGAAGGCTGAGGCATGAGAATCACTTGAACCTGGAAGGCGTAGGTTGCAGTGAGCCGAGATTGCGCCACTGTACTCCAGCCTGGGTGATAGAACAAGACTCTGTCTCAAAAAAGAACTTTCCACTTACGTTTGTCTCTTCTTAGGATTGCTAAACCCAGTCCTTGGTTTATTAATGACACATTCAGACTTATTTAGAACTTACTTAGAACTCCACCACACATTGTTACTTCATTCCTATCCTAAGCTGTTTTTGCATCCATAGCACCTGACCTCGTACTTGCAGCAGGAACCCTGTAAATACTCATGGACAAATATATGCAAATATTTTAATCAGAGAGAGTTTATCCATAACCTTAAATTCTCCTTTAACATAAACATTTCTATTTCTTTAAGCTGGAGTGTAAGGCCATTTCTGAGGAATTTTTTAAGTGGTGATTTTTTTAAGTGGTGATTTTTTTTTTTTTTTTTTTTTTTTTTTTGTCAATGGCGCGATCTCGGCTCACTGCAAGCTCCGCCTCCCGGGTTTCTCCTGTCAGCCTCCCGAGTAGCTGGGACTACAGGCGCCCACAACCGCACCCGATTTTTTGTATTTTTAGTAGAGACGGGGTTTCAGTGATTCGATTACCTTGTGATCCGCCTGCCTCGGCCTCCCAAAGTGCTGGGATTACACGCGTGAGCCACCGCGCCCGGCGATCAGTGATTATTAATACACTGATAGTTCGTATTTGTACTATATCTATTTCAAAGAACATTGTAACATTTAGGAATCAAGCCAGAACAAAGAAGCAACTGCAGACAAAGTGACTCTTTTGTGGCCTCTAGTAACTTGTGGCTTCAAACAATGAAGGCCATTGTATAAACTCCTTTGAGGGGTTATTGTGAGAATTAATTAGATTAAAATCTGCAAAGTGCTTTGAAGTTTTCCCAGAATTCCATTATAAATAAAGATGACATTAATTTTTTTTTTGAGGTATCTTTATGTCGGTCCTCCCAGAATCAAATGTAACAAGTTCACCTGCTATTGAACTGCCTGTGTTCCCTGAAGCAAAAACCCACGACTAAGCCAAATTTTACCTTTGGTGATTTCAAGCTGACCACAAGAGCACACACAATGGAGCACAATTTGTTGCCTTTATCACAAAGAGCTTGGTGTATGATATGCATGATGCAGTGTCTCATAATCCCTATGCCCCATGGTAATTACATATAAATTACTGTAGTTATTACAGCTATTTTATAGTGACCAACAAAGTTTTACTCTCCTCTTTGTTATTTATATTTGGATAATTTACATTTGGTTCATTTACAATAGGATTTAAAGCAGCCTTATCTCTAAACAATGTAAATGCTGAAAAACTTTCCTGATTCCAGTAACTGTTTAATCCTCATTGTATGAACAGAAGCACAAGCAGATATTAAAGACAGGAGTCTTAGATTCAACTGTCTAACAGCTAGGGCTCCTTGGGAACCCCTTCTCCTTAGTCTCCTGGTCTTCTCTGATCCCAATCTTATACCCAATGACCCCCTCAGCCCATGCTGTCCTCCCCCCTTCCCAAGAAGGAGCAGCTCTGAATATTCTGAGTGCTGGGCTTGGGGCAGCAGAAACTGTGGAGCAGCCCCAGGTGGGCGCTGGGGAACAGCGGGATAAGAGGCCTGTTGTAAATGAGGAACCTGTCTGGCAGGTGACCAACCTGGTTTGCTTGGGACTGAGGGGGGAGGTTCCCAGGACGTGGGACTTTCAGTTTACTGGAACTAATTGACCTGGGCATTAGATTAGGGTCTGGGACCCTGATATTGGCGGAGTCTTTTCTGGGTGGGGAGAGAATCTTACTTGGGAAACATACCTTGTTCCTTTTGGTTCCCGCAGCACACTGGTCTGGGTTTGTCTTCTCAGGGAACTCTGGATGTGACTCCTGTACATGAAAATGGAAGAGGTCAGAGTTGTCCAAGAGGGAGGCCAGCCACATCCAGGCAGGGCCCCCATGGCCAGAACCCTGCTAGAGCCACCAAGGTCCCAGGTCAGTTCTGCAGCTTTGCAGGTGTTGAAATGACACCTGTGGGTCAGGCTGGGGGAACGAATGCATGTTAAACAACTGCCCTGAGAGACTGGGTGGATTACTGTTCCTAATCTTCCTAATCCTGGGGGAATACACCTTTGCCATTTCCCTGGATGGCCCCCTTCACAGGACCAGTGATATGAGGAGCCAAGTTACCTTAGAGCTAGAACAAAGGTTTTTGTTTGTTTGTTTGTTTGTTTGTTTGTTTGTTGAGACAGAGTCTCCCTCTGTCACCTAGGCTAGAGTGCAATGGCACAATCTCGGCTCACTGCAACTTCCGCCTCCCGGGTTCAAGCGATTCTTCGCTCTAGGCTCCCAAGAAGCTGGGATTACAGGCACCCGCTATCATGCCTGGCTAATTTTTGTATTTTTGTAGAGACGGGGTTCCACCATGTTGGCCAGGCTGGTCTTGAACTCCTGACCTCAGGTGATCTGCCCGCCTCGGCCTTCCAAAGTGCTGGGATTACAGGCATGAACCACTGCACCCAGCCTAGAACAAAGGTTTTGAAAGGAGAAAAAGGTTGGTTGGTTGGTTGGAGACAGGGTCTTGCTCTACTGCCCAGGCTGGAGTGCAGTGGTGTCATTTGGGGTCACCTCTGCCTCTTCCTATGTGTAATTTTTTTTTTTTTAGACGGAGTCTCGCTCTGTTGCCCAGGCTGGAGTGCAGTGGCGCAATCTCGGCTCACTGCAAACTCTGTCTCCCAGGATCAAGTGATTCTCCTGCCGAGGCCTCCAGAGTAGCTGGACTACGGGTGCCCGCCACCATGCCCGGCTAATTTTTTGTATTTTTTAAGTAGAGACGGGGTTTCACTGTGTTAGCCAGGATGGTCTTGATCTCCTGACCTCATGATCCGCCTGCCTTGGCCTCCCAAAGTGCTGGGATTACAGGCATGAGCCGCCATGCCCAGACCCTATGTGTAATTTTTAAGTGAAAGTGCAAAATCCTAGTCTAATCTTCCCGGAAATTTTTCCCCAGGCCCACATCAGGTGAGGCCCACAGATAACCAACCCCTCTACTATGTACTGATTCTTATAATTTAGGGGAGGACACTCACGTACTACTACTCTAACTCTCTTTAATCCTCCCAGTTGTGTTTAGTCCTGAGTTGTGACCTCAAAGCTCATAGGCCTGTCTTCCTTTTGTAAATAGTTTGGATATTTTTATCTCAAAGTGCATTATTTTGCACTTGCTCCCACAAGTGCTCGTTTGTCAATTGTCAGATCACATGGTCAGATTTATGGGCTCTTCTGATTATCTAGCTCAGGGATTGGCAGACTTTTTCTATAGAAGTCCAGATAATAAATAATGTCAATTCCACCACTATTGGTCTGCAGCTCTTCTTATGGTAGCAGTTGTTGCATTTCTCTGTGGGAAAGAAAAGAGGATTAAACACCTCTTTCTTAGCAAAACAGAGAGTAGGCATATGTGTGACAGACACAAGATGTATTCTGTAGTTTTGTTTGGCAGGAGATGATCCATTTCAAAACAAATTAAGAAGACTTGGAAAAAATATAATTCAGTATTTGAATAATGCTGTTTCTTGTTCTTTTAAAAAAATAATTTTAGGCCAGACGCGCTGGCTCACACCTGTAATCCCAGCACTTTGGAGGCTGAGGCGGGCGGATCACGAGGTCAGGAGATCCAGACTATCCTGGCTAACGTGGTGAAACTCGTCTCTACTAAAAATACAAAAACTTAGCCGGGCGTGGTGGCAGGTGCCTGTAGTCGCAGCTACTTGGGAGGCTAAGACAGGAGAATGGCGTGAACCCGGAAGACGGAGCTTGCAGTGAGCTGAGGTCGTGCCACTGCACTCCAGGCTGGGTGACAGAGCAAGACTCCATCTCAAAAAAAAAAAAGTAATAATAATAATAATTTTAGCTTTGCAGCAATCCTCAGGTGTCAGTCAGTTACTCTGCCTTGTAGCAGCAGCCAACAAGAGAGTAAACAAATGAGCATGGCTGTGTTCCAATAAAACTTTATTTATGGAAACTGGGATGTGACTTTCATATAATTTTAATGTGTCACAAAATATTAGTTTCTTTCCATTTTTTTCAACCACTTAAAAATGTAAAAACCATTCTTAGTTTGCAGGCTGTACAAAAACAGGCACTGGCGGGATTTGGCCCAGCACTTACTGATCCCTGATCTAGACCTATCTGTGTTGAAGCGTTGTTAGAGGTTTTATCGCATATGCTCTCCTCCAGATCATTACACATGTTAGTGTGTCCTTTCCTAGCATGGATGCCCGAGACTTAGGCTCTTGGTTTCATCAATCCTCACTTCCCAATGTTTTTAAAAATTTATTTATGTATTTATGTATTTATTTACTTATTTTGAGACAAGAGTCTCGCTCTGTTGCCCAGGCTGGAGTGCAGTGGTGCCATCTCGGCTCACTGCAGCCTCTGGTGCTCCTGGGTTCAAGCAATTCTCTACCTCAGCCTCCTGAGTAGCTGGGATTACAGGTGCCCGCCACCATGCCCGGCTAATTTTTGTATTTTTAGTAGAGATGGGGTTTCACCATGTTGGCCACTCTGGTCTTGAATTCCTGACCTCGTGATCCACCCACCTCGCCTCCCAAAGTGCTGTGATTACAGGTGTGAGCAAAAGCACCTGGTCTATTTTATTTCTTATTTTTATTTTTATTGGTTTTTCTTTTGAGACAGACTCTCACCCTATTGCCCAGGCTGGAGTGCAGTGGCACAATCTTTACTCACTGCAACCTCAGCTTCTGGGTTCAAGCAATTCTTCTGCCTTAGCCTCCCAAGTAGCTGGGACTACAGGCACCCACCACCATACTAGGCTAATTTTTTTTTTTTTTTTTTGAGATGGAGTCTTGCTCTGTCACTCAGGCTTTAGTGCAGTGGCGCGATCTCGGCTCACTGCAAGCTCCACCTCCCAGGTTCACACCATTCTCCTGCTTCAGCCTCCTGAGTAGCTGTGACTACAGGCCCCTGCCACCACGCCCGGCTAATTTTTTGTATTTTTAGTAGAAAAGGGGTTTCACTGTGTTAGCCAGGATGGTCTCGATCTCCTGACCTCGTGATCCACCCGCCTCGGCCTCCCAAAGTACTGGGATTACAGGTGAGAGCCACCGCGCCCAGCCTCATGCTCGGCTAATTTTTGTATTTTTAGTAGAGACAGGGTTTCACCATGTTGGCCAGGCTGGTCTTGAACTCCTAACCTCAAGTGATCCACCCACCTCAGCCTTTCAAAGTACTGATATTACGGGCATGAGCCACTGTGCCTGGTCCTCAAATGTAGTATTAAGGTGGCAGTATTTATACCACCCAACTGCCTTTGTTTGGGTCAGGTATAGCTGGGGCCCCGGAACCCACCAGAGTGCTTGCTTGTGGCTGTTCAAGCCTCTTAGTGGCTCCTGTGAAAATACACTGGACCTTTCAAAATGGAAATCTGATTGTGTCTCCAACCTCTTCCATGCCCCCACCCTCAGTTCAGGCACTTGCCTTCCTCCGAGCTGTGGCTGCGCTAAACTTACGTTTTCTGGGGTTCTGACCACAGGCCTTTTCATGTGCAGTTTCCTCACTTGGAATGCCTTTCTTCATCATTCCTTTAGCTAGTTAATTACGTAAGCTCTCTAGAGCCACTCTCCTCCATGGCACCCATCATGCCCCAAGTCTGGATGAGTCCATTTGTTACATGTTTCACTGTGTGATGTTATCTTCATTAGTGGCATTATTTGACTAATGGCTGCTACTAACTCTCATTAGACTCTAAGCTCCAAGAGAGTGGGGGACTGTATCTTTGCACACCACTGTATCTTCTGCACCTGGCACTGTGCCTGGCACAGAGTAGGTGGTCAACAAGCACCCCAGTAGGCCACAGCCTGCTGCCTGGGGCACTGATGCCTATGACAGTTCCCTCCCTTTACTAGCAGAGTGAACTTAGAGGAATTATAAGATCTCTTTGAGTCTCAGTGTCCTTCTATGTAAAACGGAGGTAATAACATAACTAGTGTCTTTGGGTTATGGTGACTTAAATGAGATAATGTGTCTGGCACATGGCCCAATCTAGTCACTACTAGATTAACATTAGTCTCCTTCTCCCTTCCTTTTATTGAGGTCCATTCCGTGGGTACCTGACACCCAAATATCACTTGCCCAGATTCTCCCAAGTACACGGGTCTCCATCTTTCTGTTGAGAACTGCACAGTTTCCATCGATAAATCCAGAATTAGAGATGTGACTACCTATGCCCTTCATATATCTGCTGCCTTCCCAGGAACTGTCACTTGGGCCTCTACTTCCCTCCCCTACCTTGAATCAACAGGCCCCACCCATTATTTTTGCTTCTGAGCTAGTTCCTTATTGCCTCACAAAACATTTCACTTTCACGCAACTCTTGTTATTAGCCTGTCCTTTGGAAACCTGTCCAAGGTTTTATTAAGGTTTCTAGGTGAATAATACTAAGCTGTTCTTTATCTACTTTTCCATTTTTTTAACCACATAAAAATGTAAAAACCTGGCCGGGCGCGGTGGCTCAAGCCTGTAATCCCAGCACTTTGGGAGGCCGAGACGGGCGGATCACAAGGTCAGGAGATCGAGACCATCCTGGCTAACACGGTGAAACCCCGTCTCTACTAAGAAATACAAAAAAAAAAAAAAAACTAGCCGGGCGAGGTGGCGGGTGCCTGTAGTCCCAGCTACTCAAGGCTGAGGCCGGAGAATGGCGTAAACCCGGGAGGCGGAGCTTGCAGTGAGCTGAGATCCGGCCACTGCACTCCAGCCTGGGCTACAGAGCGAGACTCCGTCTCAAAAAAAAAAAAAAAAAAAAAAATGTAAAAACCTAACAGAAATTTGTCAAATTTTTTCTTTAAAGATATCATCTTGACAGTCTTCTCTGAAATTAATTTTATTTATTTAACTTGCCTATTTCACAAATGAACCATAATTTCCTAGGTTCCCTTTATAAATTTTTAAATGATAATAAATATTGTCATGTAATAACAATTTTAATATTTTGCACCCACTGTGTTAGGAACCTTACATACACTAATTAATTAATTAATTATTATTATTTTTTGAGACAGAGTCTCACTCTGTCACCCAGGCTGGAGTGCAGTGGCACAATCTAGGCTCACTACAACCTCCACCTCCCGGGTCCAAGGGATTCCTGGGCTTCAGCCTCCTGAGTAGCTGGGATTACAGGCATGCGCCACCACGCCCGGCTAAATTTTTGTGTTTTTAGTAGAGACAGGGTTTTGCCATGTTGACCACGCTGGTCTTGAACTCCAAGTGATCCACCCACATTGGCCTCCCAAAGTGTTGGGATTACAGGTGTGGGCCACCACGCCCAGCTCACTATTTAATATAATCCTTATAACAATCCTGCATAGTGGACACTATTGTTCCCATTGTATACATGGAATAAATAAAATTTTATAAATATTTTGTTCTAAGTCACACAGTTAGGAATCAAAATTTGTATCAGGTTTGTATGAGTCAAGTGCCCATTGTCTTTTCACTCTGACGTTTTTCCTCTCTTCTTATGCTTGTTGGTTCATAATGGTGGTGGGGAGGGTATGTGTGTCATATTTTTACTTTTCCAACCTCCTAAATGTACATCCAGTTGTTATAACCAGTTACCCAATTTTGCCAATGGCCCCTCAATGTCATGTTGCACTTCCATCAGAAGTTGGGTAGGTCTTGAAGTATCATCCTTGTGTTGAAAACAGTAATTATCGGCCGGGCGCGGTGGCTCAAGCCTGTAATCAGCACTTTGGGAGGCCGAGACGGGCGGATCACGAGGTAGGAGATCGAGACCATCCTGGCTGACACAGTGAAACCCCGTCTCTACTAAAAAATACACAAAAATACTCGGCTTGTGTTGAACACAGGCTGAGGCAGGAGAATGGCGGGAACCCGGAGGCGGAGCTTGCAGTGAGCCAAGATCACGCCACTGCACTCCAGCCTGGGCGGCAGAGCGAGACTCTGTCTCAAAAAAAAAAAAAAAAAAAAAAAAAAAAAAAGAAAACAGTAATTATCCATCAATCTATCCATCCACCCATCCATTCAATATTCCTTAAGAGTCTATACCAGATGCTATACTATGTGCTAAACATGTCTTAGGCCAAAGAAATGCGTCCCTAGTTTTTAAAATGAAGACATTGTGGAGTTAGTGGAAGAGGCATTGGTGGGCTGGGGGATTAGGGTAGGGATGGAGAAGAGAAAGGAAGTGAAAGGAAAGAACTTCCTATGAAGTCATTCACCTGGACACATGAGTATGATGGGGGAAGGCAGGGGAAGATATTGAGATTCTTACACAGCAAGATAGGAATGATAAGGCAAAACCAACAGAATTTTGCCCTAGCATGAAATACTGCCTGTTTGTGGTACCTTATGATTTTCAGTTCCCTTCTCCAGAAGCTGATACTTTCCTATATCTCTGATGTTCTGTTTACTTTTTTTCAAGCCACTTTTAGAAATTGGCCAGCATATGGACATGGTGGTGCAGCATATGGATGTGGTAGTCCCAGCTACTTGGGAGGCTGAGGCAGGAGGATCACTTGAGCCTGGGAGGTTGAGGCTGCAGTGAGCTATGACTGAGTCACTGCACTCCAGCCTGGCATGATGACAGCTCACTGCAAGCTAGGTTAGTGGAAGATAAAGGCTCTCTCAGGCTGCCAACTCTCAGGCTGCCAAAAAAATCAAGTTTCTGACTCTAATCAGGTCTTGAGAGCAAGACCGTCTCAAAATAAATAAATAAATAAATAATCAGCCAACATAGATGTTAACCTTTGCATTTTGTGTTCTCTGTGTATGTAGCATCCGCACTTATCTCAACAGCCTACCAGAATTGTGACAGTAGATTCAAGTTATGCTTTTTAAAAGTTTTAAACTGATTTACTGGACTTAAGAAGGGGTTTACTTCTTTTTTTTTTTTTTTTTTTGAGACGGAGTTTTGTTCTTGTTGCCCAAGCTGGAGTGCAATGGTGTGATCTCGGCTCACTGCAACCTCCGCCTCCTGGGTCCAAGCGATTCTCCTGCCTCAGCCTCCCGAGTAGCTGAGATTACAGGCACGTACCACCACATTTAGCTAATTTTTTGTATTTTTAGGAGAGATGGGGTTTCACCATGTTGGCCAGGCTGGTCTTGAACTCCTGACCTCAGATGATCTGCCGGCCTCAGGCTCCCAAAGTGCTGGGGTTACAGGCGTGAACCACCACACCCGGCCTACTTCATTTTTTCCCTTGGTTTTCCATGTGTTTGTATGTGTGTAGTAGTCTGTTCTCACACTGCTATGAAGAAATGCCCAAGACTGGGTAATTTATGAAGGAAAGAAGTTTAATTGACTCAGTTCCACATTGCTTGGGAGGCCTCAGGAAACTTACAGTCATGGCAGAAGGCAAAAAACAGGTGCCTTCTTCACAGGGCAACAGGATGGAGTGAGTGCAAGCAGGGGAAATGCCAGATGCTTATGCAACCATCAGATGTCATGAGAATTCATTCACTATCATGAGAGCAGCGTATGGGAAACGGCCCCCATGATCCAATTACCTTCACCTGGTCCTGTCCTTGACATGTGGGGATAATGGGATGAGGTTTGGATGGGAACACAGAGCCAAATCATATCAGTGTGCATGATGAATGCATGTGCACACAAGTGTGTATAGACTTGTACATGTGAAAAGCAAGGGGGACCTGGATTGTTGTTCAATCATTAAAACATGCTCAGACAGAGGAATCCTGGTGACTAGAAGAGTCCTCACAAAGTGGCCTTTATCTTGGTAAGTTCATTGTGAAGTCAGACTCTGAAACTTGATTTTATTAACAGCCTGAGAGTGCCTTCACCTCCCACTAACCTAGCTTACGAAAACTTGTACATACAAAGGGAAATATTATGAGTATGCAAGAAAGTGTTTGTATGTTTTAGAGATCCATACTAAAGTAAATGGTTATCTTGGTCAGCCTGGGCTGCTACAACAAAATACTATATACTTGGTGGCTTAGAAACAGCAGGAATATGTTGCTCACATTTCTGGAGGCTGAAAAGTCCAAGATCCAGGTGCCAGCAGATTCCATGTCTGGTGAGGGTCTACTTCCTGCTTAAGAGATGGCTGTGTTCTCCCTCTGTCCTCACATGGTATAAGGGGCTAGGGGCCTCTTGAGATCTTGGCACTTATCTCATGAGGGCTCTGTCTCCATAACTTAATCGTCTCCAAAAAGGCTCCACCTCCTAATATCACCTGGGTGGGGTAGGATTTCAACATATGAATTCTGGGGGACAGAAATATTTACACCATGGCAGTAGGGAGGGATCTAGGATTTTCTTTAATATAGTTTAGTTTTTAAAAGTGGGAGAAAGTGAAGCAAGTGTAAAAAAATCTTGATTATGATCAAACATGGTTATAGGGTATTTCATACTATTCATTATACCTTATATATATTCATCATATTATTTCCTTCACTTTTTTCCTTTTACTTATTTAAAAACCTAGAATACTTTTGTATGTTTCAAATTTTTCTTTTTTTTTAACTTTTATTTTAAGTTGAGGAGTACACGTGCAGGTTTGTTATACAGGTGAACTCTTGTCGTGGAGGTTTGTTACATGGATTATTTTGTCACCTAGGTATTACAAGCCTAGTACCCACTAGTTATTTTTCCTAATCCTCTCCCTGCTCCCACCTTCCACCTTCCAGTAGGCCCCAGTGTGTGTTGTTCCCCTCTTTGTGTTCATGTGTTCTCATCATTCAGCTTCCACTTATAAGTAAGAACATGTGGTATTTGGCTTTCTGTCCCTGCATTAGTTTGCTAAGGATAATGGGCTCAAGCTCCATCTATGTCCCTACAAAGGACATGATCTCACTCTTTCTGGTGGCTGCATAGTATTCCATGGTGTATATATACCATATTTTCTTTATCTAGTCTACCATTCATGGACATTTAGGTTGATTCCATGTCTTTGCTATTATGAATAGTCTTGCAACAAACATATGTGTGGATGTGTCTTTACAATAGAATGATTTATATTCCTTTGGGTATATCCAGTAATGGGATTGCTGGTTCAAATGGTAGTTTTGTTTTTAGATCTTTGAGAAATCACCACACTGTTTCCCATATGGTTGAACTAATTTACACTCCCACCAACAGTGTATAAGCATTCCTTTTTCTCCAAAACCTTGACAGTACCTGTTACGTTTTTACTTTAACCACAGCCATTCTGACAGGTGTGAGATGGTATCTCATTGTGGTTTTGATTTGCATTTCTCTAATGATCAGTGATGTTGAGCTGTTTTTCATATGCTTGTTGGCCGCATGTATGTCTTCTTTTGAAAAGTGTCTGTTCCTATTAATGGAGTTGTTTTTTTCTGTAAATTTGTTTAAGTTTCTTTAAAATAGTTTAGTTTAGTTTTTAAAAGTGGGAGAAAGTGAAGCAAGTGTACGAAAATCTTGATAATGATTAAATCTAGTTATAGGGTATTTCACAGTATTAATTATATATATTCATTGTATTATTTTCTCCACTTTTGTGTGTTTGAATTTTTTTCTTTCTTTCTTTTTGTTTTTGAGACAGAGTTTCGCTCTTGTCGCCCAGGCTGGAGTGCAATGGAGTGATCTCAGCTCACTGCAACCTCTGCCTCCCAGGTTCGAGCGATTCTCTAGTCTCAGCCTCTCCAGTAGCTGGGACTACAGGCATGAGCCACTATGCCCAGCTAATGTATTGTATTTTTAGCAGAGACAGGGTTTCACCATGTTGGCCAGGCTGGTCTTGAACTCCTGACCTCAGGTAATTCACCCTCCTCAGCGTCCCAAAGTGCTGGCATTACAGGCGTGAGCCACTGCACCCAGCCTGAAATTTTTCGTAATATAAATTTTAAAAATATTAAGAAAATGACAATAATTTACAGAAATAAATAAAACAGTCAGGTGGCCTGATTATTCAAGTTACCTTAACTGGATATACAACATAGAAAACTAATTTGATTAAGACTTCTGGGTCCACCTGCAATCCTAGCAAGGACAGATAGCTGTAGGATCCAAGCACAGAAGATTAATGCCCTACTGGTTTAGTCTGTGTGTGCTATAACAGAATACCTTAGACTGGGCAACTTAAAAAGAACAGAAGTTTATTTCTCACAGTTTGGGAGGCTGGGAAGTCCATGATCAAGGTACTGGCAGGTTTGGTTGTCTGGTGAGGGCCTCATCCTCTGGAGGGGAGGTGGAAGGATAAATTAACCAAATACTGCCCGAAGCTTCTTTTATAAGGCACTTAATCCCAAACCTGAGGGAGGAGCTCTTACGGCCTGATTGCCACTTAAAGTCCCCACCTCTTGAAACTATCACTTTGCAGCCTGGCCAACATGGTGAAACCCTGTCTCTACTAAAAATACAAAAATTAGCCAGGCAGTAGTGGTGTGCACCTGTAATCCCAGCTACTCAGGAGGCTGAGGCAGGAGGATCACTTGAGCCTGGGGACAGAGGTTGCAGTGAGCCGAGATCACGCCACTACACTCCAGTCTGAGCAAAAAAGTGAGGCCCTGTCTCAACAAAACAAAAATTCTATCACTTTGGCAACATCTGAATTTTGGAGGGGCCGTATTCAAATGATGGTACCTACTATCCGTATAAAATGAGGTAACTACCTGTTTTTGTTCTCATGTCTTTCTTCAGAAAAAACGGATTTGATCTCTGTTTACTAAATTACAACTTCAGTACAGTCCTGCCTCCCCCAAAATACTCACAGAGCATCTTCGAGGGGCCCAATCTCTTTGATTGCTCGTTTACAGCCTCCTAGTTTACTCCAACAGATAACTGATTCCCTCCTTTGCGTTGAATTCTTGCTAGAATAACCTTCAGAGAGTGACTCATTCTCTCATCTGCAAATTTTTTTTTTTTTTTTTTTTTTTTTTTTTGAGACAGAGTCTCGCTCTGTTGCCTAGGCTGGAGTGCAGTAGTGTGATCTTGGCTCACTGCATCCTCCCTACCCCAGGTTCAAGTGATTCTCATTCTCATCTGCAAATCTTGAGGAGTGCCTCACTATTGTTCCTTCCTCACACCAACCATATCTCAGATAGTGCTATCCATTATCCAGCACATAGCACAATTAAAACCTAATCTGCTCTAATCCCAGTACGTTGGGAGGCTGAAGGTGGATCACCTGAGGTCAAGAGTTCGAGACCAGTGGTCAACATGGGGAAACCCCATCTCTATTAAAAACACACACAAAAAAGCTGGGCGTGGTGGTGGGCGCCTGTAGTCCCAGATATTTGGGAGGCTGAGGCAGGAGAATCGCTTGAACCCGTGGGGCAGAGGTTTCAGTGAGAGGGGATAGTGCTACAGCACTCCAGTGAAAAACTCTGTCAAAAAACAAAACAAAACAAAAAACCTAATCTGCTCAAGTCCACCATGAACAAGCCTGTGGTCTGACAAGGGAGTGCACTTCAGAATTGTGAAATGCTGCCCTCAACAAGGTGTTACGGGTGGGTCTTTGTTCTTAGAGCTCCCAAGATGGCAGCAAGCCTTTTGTTCTCTGACCAGAGGTTCTTGGCCTCACCGATTCCAAGGAATGGAACCTTGGGCCATGCGGCGAGTGTTATAGCTCTATTAGAAGCTGTGGGTCACGGAAGAGAACCATGAAACCCAGCGACTACTGTTCAGCTCAATTAGGCACCTAGCCGTGCAGGAACAATGGTGAGCCTCTAGCTGGAACGGGAGCAGCAAAGGGCACCTCGCTAGATCAGAAACGCAGCGGACACCCTTCTGGATCCGGAGGGGTGGAAGTCAACGGTGGGTCTGTGACAGCAGCGAACAGCAGTGGTGGACAGTGGGTGAAAGCTCACCTCGAGCCGGAAGAAACACGGACCAGAAGAGTGTGCAGTTGCAAGATTTAATAGAGTGAAAACAGAGCTCCCATACAAGAGGAGGGGACCCAAAGGGGGTTGCCCCTCCCTGCTCGAATGCCTGGGATTTATATCCCAATCATTGTCCCTCCCCCTGTGCTCTAAGATGATAAATTATTTGACTATTTCTTTACCTCCTGCTTTTAGCTTAATTAGTGTTTTAGTGAGCCCTCTTTACTACCTGATTGGTCGGGTATGAGCTGAGTTACAAGCCCGGTGTTTAAAGGTGGGTTTGGTCACCTTCCCCAGCTAGGCTTAGGAATTCTTAGTCAGCCTAGGAAATCCAACTAGTCCTATCTCTCAGTCCCCGCTCTCAACAGGAAAATCCAAGTGCTGTCGGGGAGGTTGGCCAACGACCACTCTAACTGCTTCCTGCTGAACTGGGGCATAGTAGGGGTCATGCAGTTGAGATTTCCTTGGGACAGGTGCCTTCAGTGACATCAAACATTGGAGCATGGGCTAGCAGGCCAGTCCAGGGGTCTGTGGTAGAGCTTAGTCATGGACTGCATCTAGGGCTCCATTTGAGGAACTTATAGCTTCGCTTCTGGAAGAGACAAACTTAACAAGGAGGTTAAAGATAAAGGGATTGAAACGTATAGCTTGAAGTGCAGGGGATTATTTCTTTGGCACACTTCACAGGCCCTGACTATCCACTTGATAGATTTGAAAAGGCCTGGTCCAGTAAATAATGATTTGGCCATCTGATGGGTGCTATCAATGCCTAAGTGAAAGGTTTGGTGAAGAGTTTTAAGTAATTTCCATTGCTTAGCTCCAGGCAAAAGTATTTTTCTTTCTTCAGTGGCTAGCCATCCTGAGGGGAGGAAACTATGTCCTTGTGAGGTTCCCCATTCTATTTCTTCTGCTGAGTACTGGGGCTTGGTTTCCCGGAGGGGATTACCCCATACTAGGGGTCCTTCAATAAGCATTTCTAATCGAGGATCCCACCTTGTGGCTTTTTTGGCTTCAATATCCACTTGGCAGTTCCCTTCTATTTCCCTTTCCTTTCCTTTCTGATGACCCTGGAAGTGTAAGACTGCTACCTCTTTAGGTTTCTGTACAGCCAATAATAATCTCCTAATGGCTTCCTGATGTTTGATACGTGTTCCCGCAGAAGTTAGGAATTCCCTTTCTCTCCATATTGCTGCGTGGGCATGGAGGACTAGGTAAGCATACTTAGAGTCTGTATATATATGTACCCTTTTTCCTTCTAATTCTAGTGTATAATGGCCCCTGCTTTTGCTGGGATGTCTCTCGCTAACAAAGGAATGGGGCTTTCAGGCATAATTAGAAAGGCATGTGAAGAGAGTAAAGTTCCCCAGTCACAACTTAGTGGCTGGGAGAAATATCTAGTGACTGCCTGTCCTAGGACCCCTCGGATAGTGACAGATCTGGAGGACAGTTGTCCAGGACAGAAGAGTAAGACTGAGAAGGCTGTGCCAGTGTCCAGGAGACAGTTAACCTCCTGGCCCTCAATGGTCAAGCATACTCGGGGCTCTGTGAGGGTGATGGCACGGGCTGGCGCTTGCCCTGGGCACCCTCAGTCCTGCTGCTGGATCATCTGGTTAGTGGCTTCTGACTCAGAGGACCTTCATCACCTGGGGCAGTGGGCCTTCCAGTGATTCCCTTGACATAAGGGACGTGGAAAAAGGGGTGGCTTATTTCTATTCGGACAGTTTTTTTAAAGTGTCCTTGTAGACTCCACTGGAAGCAAGCCCTAATAGGTATTCGATTTTCCCAGCCTTTGCCTTTTCCAAAGCCTCCAAAGTCTGCTTGCCTGAGGGTCATGACTAAAGTGGTGACCTTCTTTTTATCCCGTTTGTCCTGTTCTGCCCGCTCCTCCTGATCTCTATTATAAAAAAATGGAGGTTGCCAAGTTCAATAGGGTTTCTAAGTTTTGCTCCAGTCCTAAGGTGGACTTTTGAAGTTCTTTCTAATGTCTACAGCTGACTGAGTGATAAACTTATCCTTTAAGATTAGTTGGCCTTCAGTAGAGTCAGGTGAGAGGTATGCTTCCTCAATGCCTCCTTTAGTCTCTCCAGAAAGGCAGTAGGATTTTCTTCCTTTTCTTGTGTTATAGTGGACATCAGTGAATAATTTATAGGCTTCTTACTAGTTTTCCTTAGTCCTTCTAGCACTCAAGTTAGCATTGTCTGTGGCACCAATCTCCATGTTCTGATTCTGCGTCCCAGTGAGGGTCTACACTGGGAACTGCCTGCTGGCCTGTGGGGAATCATTCTCTTTTCTCTGTTGTCATCCTATCATTGACCTGACTGAGATACCAGAGATCGCCAAACTCTCAGGCTGCAGTTAGGGCGGCACTTCTCTCATTTGGGGTTCATGTCTGATCTAGCAGTAACATTGTATCTCTCCATATCAGATCAAAGGATTGTCCTAACCCTTGTAAAACATCAATATAGCCATCCGGGTTGTCTGAGAATTTACCTAGGTCTATTTTAATTTGCTTTAAGTCTGAGAGGGAAAAAGGTACATGCACTCTGGCTGGGCTGAATTCTCCAAAATACATCTTAGGGGCATTTTTTGCCTTGGAGGGAACATTTCCCATCTGAAAAAAGAACATAGGGATGCCAGCACCCCTAGTCATTTCCTGACGAGCATTAGTCCTAGAGCGTCTTCTATGGTCCTAATGCTTATTGCTTTCCAGGGTGCATAACCACCCACGGACCTCTGCTTATCGGATTAGTTACGCTCACCCATGTAGCAGTGCTGCACCTGTTTTCCCACCTTTCTTGACCACAAACAAAGGGGTCCGGGCTCCTGGATTCTAGTGGTCCTTTACCAGCATGCCCAACATTGCCTTTGCACGCAGGGGTGAGTTCCAGAGCTGGGCTGGGTTCCTGAGTATTTCATAACAACCAAGCTGCCCCATCAAGATGCACTCCCATAAACAACAGTTCTTATGCAAATTCATTTCAGAGAGGGTGTAGGTAACCTTTTAAGTCAGGATTGAGATAGAGTTTTTTGATTCTGTAAGTACTTTAAGACTTGGCTGAGTGCAAATAGCTTGCACCTTTGAGCAGACCAATTATTAGGCAATTTTCCTAACTTTGCTTCTACAAGAGTTTCCCTATTAATTACTGAATACCTATTGTGTGTGTGTTTTTTTTCCCTCAATCACCTGGGAGGACCCATCTATTGTCCTGTCCTGATGGGAGTTCCTCCTGGGTCTGGTCAGACCTTTGTATGGTAATTAAGATTTAAATCCCTCATTAGGAAACCTGCTAGGTTAAGGGAATTTTCAGTGGTTAATGTTAAATCACCTTTTTCTAACAGAATAGCCCCACAATTTAAGATTTTTGAGTTAGTAACCTACCTTTTTGCTTTATTTGACTTAGAATAGTTCTGAACTGGTGAGGTGTGCTCACAATGAGATTTCCTCTAAAAGTTATTTTTCTACTTTCTTCTGTTAGCAAAGCAGTTGCCGCCATAGATTGAATGCATTTGGGCCATCCACGGGTGACTGGGTTGAGGATTTTTGATAGGAAGGCTACGGGTTGTCAGTGGTCTCAGTGCTTTCGGGCTATGCCCTTGTTTAACAACAAGTTAGTATTGGAATGTTATAGGGTCATGGAAAAGACCTTCAATTATTAATTATAGGTTCTAAATTTACCTTGCTTCTAAAGGAATAGGGTACATGTCTTTTCTTTACTACTCTCTTTCTTTCTCTCTTTGACTTTGTCTCTTTCTTTGACACCCTCTTTGACTTTCTGTCTCTTCCTCTCTCTCTCTGCCTCTTTTCCTCTCTCTTTCCTCTCTTTGTAGATGGATTTTGGAAACACAGAGGAAGGACGTTCCCTTGTTGCTCCCATTTGCCGGTATAGGAATAGGCGCCTCCCTTTAATTTACTCAATTCGCTTTCATCCTAATCTATTATGTTGTCGTAGACCTAGTTCCAGTTGTTAAAGTATTGGGTTATCAGTTCTAAGGCCCTGGCCAAGGAGCCAAGGCTTGGAGATTGTATTGCAGGGAGGGTAAGCTGAGTAGAAACTGGGGGGAGGAGAGCATCTTATACAATGGGAAAGCAATTCTCTTAGCCATTTACAAACTTGGGGCCCTGGCAAGGGTGGTGGGGAATGGGTCCAACATAACTGCCCATGTCGAAGGTATATACCTAAATTCGGGGGGGCACCAGGGGCAAGACTCCCTGGGTTCATAGCCTAGATGCCTAAGGATGCAGCATAGAGCTTCCCTAGATCCCTTTGGTGATAAAACTTGCTTTAATACTTGGGAGAGGGAGTGAAAGTCTGAAGCACTACTATCTAGCAGGCAGGGATCAGAGGAAGTAGATTCCGAGATAAGGAGAATTTTGGGGCTACACTTTCAAGAAAGTTGTGGTCGGGACCCAGGAGGTATGGGTCAGAAGGAGAGGTAGGGGTGCACGCATGGTGACTGTTGAGTAGAGACTTCTGGCTATGCCATGATCTCCATCAGCCAATGCTGGGAGTTCGGGATGACAACTTTCTGCCTCTAGTCGGCCCTCAGCTTCCCCCAGGAAAATTGTGAAAGCGGAAGCTGGTTCCAGGCAGACCAACTCTTCCAACCCAGAAGGGTTGGGGGTTGTTAGAAAGCCTTTTCCCAGGAAGCCTCACACCTGAGTCTTAAGTTTGGCGGCCATGCTAATCATTTTTAACCAGCTGACAGGTGCCCAGTATTTTCCTCCAATTCTAAGGAAGAATAGGACCGAATAGCAAGTGAAAGTGGTCCGATATTAGTCACCGCTTTGGAGAATCCTTGTATGAGGCTACCAAATGTTTTTTTTTTTTTTTTTTTTTTTTTTTTTTTTTTTTTTTTTTTTTTTGAGACGAGTCTCGCTCTCCGCCCAGGCTGGAGTGCAGTGGCCGGATCTCAGCTCACTGCAAGCTCCGCCTCCTGGGTTCACGCCATTCTCCTGCCTCAGCCTCCCGAGTAGTTGGGACTACAGGCGCCCGCCACCGCGCCCGGCTAGTTTTTTGTATTTTTTAGTAGAGACGGGGTTTCACCGTGTTAGCCAGGATGGTCTCGATCTCCCTCGTGATCCAAGTCTCGGCCTCCCAAAGTGCTGGGATTACAGGCTTGAGCCACCGCGCCCGGCCGAGGCTACCAAATGTTATTGGTGGTTCTTTGTTCTTAGAGCTCCCAAGATGGCGTGGGCCACTCCCAAGATGGTGGCAAGCCTTTTGTTCTCTGACCAGAGGTTCTTGGCCTCACAGATTCCAAGGAATGGAACATTGGGCCATGTGGTGAGTGTTATAGCGCTATTAGAAGCCGTGGATCACAGAAGAGAACCGTGAAACCCAGCGACTAGTGTTCCGCTCAATTAGGACAAACCTGGGCACTTAGCTGCACAGGAACAATGGTGAGCCTCTAGCCCAAACGGGAGCAGCAATGGGCACCTCGCTGGATCCGAAACACAGTGGACATCCTGCCGGATCCGGAGGGATGGAAGTCAATGGGAGGTCTGTGGCGGCGGTGAACAGCAGTGGTGGACAGTGAGCGAACGCTCACCTCGAGCCGGAAGAAACATTGACCAGAAAAGTGTGCAGTTGCAAGATTTAATAGTGTGAAAACAGAGCTCCCATACAAGGGGAGGGGACCCAAAGGGGGTTGCCCCTCCATGCTTGAATGCCTGGGGTTTATATCCCAGTCATTGTCCCTCCCACTATGTTCTCAGATAATAGATGATTTGACTATTTCTTTACCTCCTGCTTTTAGCCTAATTGGTATTTTAGTGAGCCGTCTTCACTACCTGATTGGTTGGGTGTGAGCTGAGTTTCAAGCCCTGTGTTTAAAGGTGGGTTTGGTCATCTTCCCCAGCTAGGCTTAGGAATTCTTAGTCGGCCTAGGAAATCCAGCTAGTCCTATCTCTCAAAGGGAACTCTAGCAGCTGCATTCTCATGGAAATGTTTAGATTAATTAGAGGACAAACCTTTTTTTTTTTTTGAGACAGAGTCTCCGTCTGTCGCCCAGGCTGGAGCACAGTGGTGCAATCTTGGCTCACTGCAACTGCTGCCTCCTGGGTTCAAGGAATTCTTGTGCCTCATCCTCCCAAGTAGTTGGGATTACAGGCTTGCACCACCACACCCTGCTAATCTTTTTTTTTTTTTTTTTTTTTTTTTTTTTTTTTGTATTTTTAGTAGAGTCTGGTTTCCCCATGTTGGCCAGGCTGGTCTTGAACTCCCGACCTCAAATGATCCTCCCATATCAGCCTTCCAAAGTGTTGGGATTACAGGCATGAGCCACTGCACCTGGCCCGAGGACAAACTTTCCTTGTGTGTCTACAAATGAGTGAATGAAAGATCATTTTTAGAGAATGAAACCTAATTTCAAGAGCGCAGAGAGAGGGCAGAGACTTCTGGGGTCTGAGCTCTCCCATGTGACGTTCACGCCCTGGGACTGTAGTAACTTCTCGTGTGTGTGTGTCCTCAATCTTCCTGGCATGTGACGACGAACCCCAAGTTTATACTCCAGACAACATAGCCGCTTCAAAACCTGAGAAATAGCAGGACCGTATGAGGATTCTTGACCTGTGGCCCAACCTCTCTGCCCTGTTTGCCCAGCACCAGCCTCCTGGAATAACAGAGATGGCTAAAGCAAAACCTCCTCTGTGTTTACAAATTGTTCTCAAAGACATGGTTTAATCTCATCCTCCTTCAGATCTGTGAGATAGCTATTATTTCTATTTAAAGAGACAAGACACTAGGGCACAGAGAAGTTAAGTAATTCGTTCACGGTCACAGAGTTAATTGATAGCAGAGCCATGATGTGAACTGAGATATTCCATCTCCTGGAGGAGTTCGTCTGTATCTAAATCCAAATTATTACTAAGCTTTGAGCTACAATCTTTCTTTTCTTTCGTTTTGTTTTCTTTTCTTTTTTGAGACAGAGTCTTACTCTGTCACCCAGGCTGGAGTGCAGTGGCGTGATCTTGGCTAACTGTCGCCTTGACCTCCCTGGGCTCAGCTGAGCCTCCTGAGTAGCTGGGACCATAGGCATGTGCCACAACGCCCAGCTAATTTTTGTACTTTTTGTAGAGACAGGATTTTGCCATGTTCCCCAGGCTGGTCTCAAATTCTTGGGCTCAAGGGATCCGCCTGCCTCTGCCTCCCAAAGAGCTGGGATTACAGGCATGAGCCACTGTGCCCAGCCTATGATACTTCTGTAAGAAAAATATTGGTTATAGCCACCAAGTTATGTTACCACAAGAAATGACTCATTATTAGCTGCAGGCTTAGAATGTTCATAGCCAAAAGCCATATTTCATTCTGTGTTGAACTCATTAATTTAAACCATTCCTAATTTTTTATTGTGATGAGTCAATAGATATTTACAGTTAATAAATCAAGAAAAACAAATATAAGTATATTACATATACCAATTCAATGGTAATCAACAATATAACTTAAAAGCAAACTATTAATAAATCTGGGTAATGGGTGTGGAGTGTGGGTGTTGTGGAGATGGGTGCAAGAGACATTTGTTTTTCATTTAAAACAATTCAGTACAGTCTAAATTTTTCAAATGTGCAAATGTTACTTCTATAAATTAAAAAAAAATTATTTTATTTTATTTTATTTGAGACAGAGTCTTGCTCTGTCACCCAGGCTGGAGTGCAGTGGTGCAATCTCGGCTCACTGCAACCTCTGCCTCCTGGGCTCAAGCAATTCTCCTGCTTCAACTTCCCAAGTAGCTGGATTCACAGGCGTGTGCCACCACGGCTGGCTAATTTTTGTATTTGTAGTTAAGATGGGGTTTCACCATGTTGGCCAGGCTGATCTCAAACTCCTGACCCTGTGATCTGCCTGCTTCGACCTCCCAAAGTGCTGGGATTACAGTCATGAGCCACTGTTCTGGGCCTAAAAAAATTTTTTTTAATAGAAAAATGAAGTAAAAAATATTTTATCAATGAGTGATTGCTTAGTCATATGTAGTGCTATGTAGCCAAAAAAAAAAAAAAAAAAAAAAAAAGGTACCTCTATACAAATTTTAAGAAGAACACATTGCAGAATGATACTAGAATAATACTATTTATTTCCAAGTGTGTGTGTGCGTGTGTGTAGATAAACTTGCATACCAAACTGGAAGGATATATACCAAAGTGTAGGAATAAAGAAAGAGTAGGGAGGAGAGAAAGACTTTATTTACTTTCTTTCTTTTCTTTTTTTTTTTTTTTTTTTGAGATGGAGTCTCGCTCTGTTGCCCAGGCTGGAGTGTAGTGGCGCCATCTTGGCTCACTGCAACCTCCACCTCCTGAGTTCAAGTGATTCTTCTGCCTCAGCCTCCTGAGTAGCTGGGACTACAGGTGCACACCACCACACACAGGTAATTTTTGTATTTTTAGTAGAGACAGGGTTTCACCTTATTTGCCAGGCAGGTCTTGAAATCCTGACCTCATGGTCCTCCTGCCTCAACCTCCCAAAGTGCTGGGATTACACGCGTGAGCCACTGTGCCCAGCCGATTACTTTCTGTCACGCGCGTCCATGTGAAGAGACCACTAAACAAGCTTTGTGTGAGCAATAAAGCTTTTTAATCACCTGGGTGCAGGCGGGCTGAGTCCGAAAAGAGAGTCAACGAAGGGAGATGGGGGTGGGGCCATTTTATAGGATTTGGGAGGTAGTGGAAAATTATAGTCAAAGGGGTTTGTTCTCTGGTGGGCATGGACGGGGGTCATAAGGTGCTCAGTGGTGGAGCTTCTGAGCCAGGAGAAGGAATTTCACAACGTAATGTCATCAGTTAAGGCAAGAATTGGCCATTTTCACTTCTTTTGTGATTCTTCACTTGCTTCAGGCCGTCTGGATGTATACATGCAGGCTTGAGCTCAGAGGCCTGACACTTTCCATACTTCTATATATTGTTTGATATTTTTCAGGGAACATGTGCGTTGAATATGAATGTATATGGACAATTCTGCAGGTTCAAAGCTAAAGTGATTCTGCGTGTTTTCCTTTTCTTTTCATGCCATGAAAGAGCCCAAATGCGGTTGTATGGTGTTATGTATGAGAGTCAGGATCTTACACTGATTTGTAGTGAGGAAATCCACTGGTTCTCTGCTCCATGGTATTGTTGCAGAAGGGAAGTTTATGAGTCAAATAACTCCACTCTTGTGCCTTAACGTCACCACAGAGCTGACCAAAAGTCTGACTCATGTTTCTTTTTATATTGTTAGATTTCCTTTCTCTGCTTGGTTTTGAGCATATGTCACCAGAACACATGGAATTTAAATCCCCAAATCTAGAATTAATATTTCGTGACTGTAACAAGGTATCTGTCCCACGCTTTGGAATTCTGGACTTTGGGTCTTGATTTACCCTGGTACTTATTAGAATCTTTTTGAGACCTTGGCAATGAAATGGTTGACTTTGAGCCTTGGTATCTTCATCTGTATCATGAAGATGTTAATAATATTAATCCCACAGTATTATTGCCAAGATCAAATGGGATAACCTATATGAAAGCCTTTGAAAATTATAAGCAATATACAAATAAATATAACATACTATTATTTTATTAGTCCTAGTAACAAAAAGATACTTAATTCTCACTGACTACAGGGTTAGAGAATGAACATGCCCTGCCTTACTTCTCCTTTCCATGCCGTGCAAAATGTTCCCGCAACTCCATCCCACAAAAAAAGATTTGCTTGGCAGTACAATTTTGATTGCTTGATGTTTCCATAGTGGTGTACCAAGAATCATAGGCAAGACAAGGAACTTGTAGCAAAATATTTCGTTGTTCTGTCCCCAGCCCAGATTTGTCCCCAGCAATACCAGGTTATTTATACCTTTTCTTCCCTTTATACTTGGCTCCTAGGAGAGCCAGGGGCCATGGCCTGTGCAGTGTTTTATTAAAGGGTCTTCCAGTAGGATTGTAATGGTTTTAAAAGATGATCACAAATTCTTTGACATTTCTCCCATTGAGTGTGGGATCTATATTCCCTTCCTTTGAATCTGGGTGGATTCATGACTGCTTTGACTGATAGAGTATGGCAGAAGTGTTGCTCTGTGAATTTCAAGCCTAAGTTATAGAAAACCATGCAGCCTCTGCCTTGTTAACTAGGACATTTGTTTATAGATTCTTGTCATCATAAAAAGTCCAGCTACCCTGAGCCACTGTGCTAGAGAGGCAATGTGTAGATGCTGTGATCAGTAATCCCTGTTTAGCCTGGTCTTCTAGCCAAGATATCAGAAACACGAGGGAAACCAGCTTGGACCCGCCACACCACTCTGCATGCCAGATGAATGCCAAGTGTCCTCCACTAATGCCTCATGGAACAGAATTCTCCACCTGGTCTCTGCTTAAATTCATGACCTACAAAATTGTTTTGGGGTAGCTTGTTACATAATAATTGGTAACCAGAACAGGAACGATAACCCCATTATAGTTCAACTTTTGGACAGATTACGCATAATTATGGGGGTCAATTTATCTTTCTTTTTTCTTTCTTTGCAGTGAATTTTTTTTTTTTACAGAGTCTTGCTTTGTTGACCAGGTTGGAGTGCAGTGGTGCCATCTTGGCTCACTGTAGCCTCAACTTCTTGGGCTCAAGCAATCCTCCCACCTCAGCTTCCCAAGTAGTTGGGACTACAGGTGCGTGTCACTGTGCTTGGCTAATTTTTGGTTTATTTTTTGTAGAGATGACATCTCACTCTGTTGCCTGGTCTCAAACTCCTGGGCTCAAGTGATCCTCCCATTATGGCCCCCAAAGTGCTGGGATTGTAAGCATGAGCCATGATGCCTGGCCTTCCTACGGCACTCAGTATTCCAAGAGGTCTCCCATCCAAGCACTAACCAGGCCCAACTCTGCTTAGTTTCTGAGATCAGATAAGTTCCTTTTATTAAAAAAGAAATAGAGCTTACTGACTATTTTTGATAACTAGGTATTTAGATAAAGACTTCCAAAGAGATATCCTAAGCTTGAACTCTTACCCCAAATAGGGAGCACCAGAGCTTCTTTGCTGTCATCTTGCCTGAGAAACTTCCTTGCACTGGGGCTACTGAGTCAACAACATTCTTCATAAAAAGAATTTTCCTTTGGGAGTCTGAGGCCGGTGGATAATTGAGGCCAGGAGTTTGAGACCAGCCTGGCCACTTGGTGAAACTCTGTCTCTATAAAAAAATACAGAAATTAGCCAGGTGTAGTGACAGGTGCCTGTAGTCCCAGATACTCAGGAGGTTGAACCTGGGAGAGGGAGGTTGCAGTGAGCCAAGATTGTGCCATTGCACTCCAGCCTGGGTGACAGAGCAAGACTCCGTCTCAAAAAAAAGAAAAAAAAAGAATTTGGTAAGAATATTCATAGGTACTCACCATTTCTCTTAGGTAAAGAGCTAAGAGTGGAATTCCTGGGTTATGGGATAGATATATGTTTAACTTGGCAGGAAATTGCTAATTTGTCAAAGTATTTATATTGTTTTACACCTCCATTAGGAAAGTATGAGTGATCATTCCTCATCTCACCAACATTTGGTATTGTCAGGTGGGGTTTTTTTTTTTTCATTTAATTTTGGTGAATTCTTTTTTTTTTTTTTTTTTTTTTTTTTTTTTTTTTTTTTTTGAGACGGAGTCTGGCTCTGTCGCCCAGGCTGGAGTGCAGTGGCCGGATCTCAGCTCACTGCAAGCTCCGCCTCCCGGGTTCACGCCATTCTCCGGCCTCAGCCTCCCGAGTAGCTGGGACTACAGGCGCGCCACCTCGCCCGGCTAGTTTTTTGTATTTCTTAATAGAGACGGGGTTTCACCGTGTTAGCCAGGATGGTTTCGATTCCTGACCTCGTGATCCGCCCGTCTCGGCCTCCCAAAGTGCTGGGATTACAGGCTTGAGCCACCGCGCCCGGCCAATTTTGGTGAATTCTAATTTATGTGTTTTGTTTTTGTTGTTGTTGTTGTTGTTGTTGTTGCTGCTGCTGGTGTTTTTGGTATTGTATCTTAGAAATTGTTGACTAATCCAAAGTCACAAAGATTTACACCTGTGTTTTCTTCCAAGCGTTTTATAGCTTTAGCTCTTACTTTTAGGTGTATGATCCCCTTTGAGTTAACTTTTGTACCTGATGTGAAGAAATGGTCCAAACTGATTCTTTTGCATGTGGATATCCAGATGTCCTAGGATCTGTTGTAAAGACGGTTCTTTCCTTACTGAGTTGCCTTGATCCCTTTGTGGAAAATCAGCTGACCATAAATGTATGGATTTATTTCTGGACTCTCAATTCGACTGATGTATATGCCTATCCTTATGCATAGTTTTAATTGTGGTAATTCACTGTAGTCTTTTTTTTTTTTTTGGCGGAGTCTCGCTCTGTGGCCCAGGCTGGAGTGCTGTGGCCGGATCTCAGCTCACTGCAAGCTCCGCCTCCCGGGTTCACGCCATTCTCCTGCCTCAGCCTCCCGAGTAGCTGGGACTACAGGCGCCCGCTACCTCGCCCAGCTAGATTTTTGTATTTTTTAGTAGAGACGGGGTTTCACTGTGTTAGCCAGGATGGTCTTGATCTCCTGACCTCGTGATCCGCCCGTCTCGGACTCCCAAAGTGCTGGGATTACAGGCTTGAGCCACCGCGCCCGGCCCACGGTAGTCTTAATTGTGGCAATTCATCATAGTCTTAATTTGCATTTAATTGTATTTTCCTGATGACTAATAATTGCCCTAGAAAGTTCCTTCTTACCCATGCCAGTCAATCCCTTTCCTCAGCCCCATTCCCCCAGAGCTAGCCACTGTTTTGATTAGTTTCCACTGTAGATGAGTTTTAACCTGTTCAGGACCATTATATGAAAGGATTCACACAGTGTACACTTTTCAGTATGGGCTTCTTTCACTCAGCCTGTTTTTGAGATTTATCCATGTATGGTGTATATCATAGTTTGTTCCTTTCAGAAGAAATTTTTACCACAAAGATTTTCAAATTTATCTCAACTTACTTCTTTTTATTTAATTTGTATGTGAAAAATTTTAGCCTATTTTTTACATTTCTCATCCAATTGCAGATTATTTTAAATTTGCAGTTTTAGCTTTGCCCAGTTTTGGATCTCTAACGTTTTGCTTATTTCTGGTTTTTGTCAAGCCCAGGCACTTAACTTCCGCTAGTCCCTTGAAGGCTGTACCACAGTCAAGGGCCATTTTCTTCCTTCTTTTAAAGCTCACATACATTGCCATTTTTTTATTAGCTGACGTGTGTATTTATCCAAACATCTGATTTATTCCAGCTTTAGATTATATTTTTGCATCTGAGTTATTAAAATACACATTTAGTTTACAATACCTACAAGCATTTATCAAAAATTTACTGAAGTTATTCATGGTATTTTGGGGGGAAACACTATCTAAAAGGGACCCGTGATTATTTGTTTATTTATTTACTGCACTTGATTTTGCAGACGAGTCTGGAAGTGTTAGTTGCAAAGGTATGCATTTGCTTCTCTGGCTACAAGAAAGAACAGAAATGCACAAAGAGGAGCAGTGTGAAGAAGAAGAGGCGCTGATCCCCAGACCGACCAAAGCCCGCACTCCGCTGCATCCTGCGCCCAGCGCCCATGTCCCACCACGGTCGCTGCCACCATGCCCGGGAGTAAGGCTGAAGGGGATGCTAAAGGAGATAAAGCCAAGGTGAGGTAGAACCGCAGAGAAGATCCACAAGGTTGTCTGCTAAACCTGCTCCTGCAAAGCCAGAGCCCAAGCCTAAAAAAGGCCTCTGCAAAAAAGAGACAGAAGGTACCGAAAGAGAAAAAGGGAAAAGCTGATGCTGGCAAGGAGGGGAATAACCCTGCAGAAAATAGAGATGCCAAAACAGACTAGGCACGGAAAGCTGAAGGTGCTGTAGATGCCAAGCGAAGTGTGTGCATTTTTGATAACTGTGTACTTCTGGTGACTGTACAGTTTGAAATACTATTTTTTTTTTTTTTTTTTTTTTTGAGACGGAGTCTTGCTCTGTCACCCAGGCTGGAGTGCAGTGGCGCAATCTCGGCTCACTACAAGCTCCGCCTTGCGGGTTCACACCATTCTGCTGCCTCAGCCTCCCGAGTAGCTGGGACTACAGGCGCCCGCCACCGCGCCCGGCTAATTTTTTGCATTTTTAGTAGAGACGAGGTTTCACTGTGTTAGCCAGGATGGTCTTGATCTCCTGACCTCGTGATCCGCCCGTCTTGGCCTCCCAAAGTGCTGGGATTACAGGCGTGAGCCACCACGCCCAGCCTGAAATACTATTTTTTAATCAAGTTTTATCAAAATGCAGATTTTGTTTTGCTTTTTTTTGTTTTTGTTTTTTTAAGCTATGTTGTTACTACACAGAACACTTAATTATTGTTTTGAGGGGAAGGGCTATGTGTCACTAATAGAAAGTCCTCGAGGCTGGACTGATGTGGGGAAAACACCTTTTCCTTCTAGTTTTGAGAGACTTCCTCTTGGGCCCCGGGAGGAGGGATTCGCTGACTTTGACACACATGGCCACCTTGGTACAAAACCCTTGTGGTATGAAAAAACAAATTCATTTTTTATGTCCTCTTCTTTCTACCTTTCAGAATAGACTTAAATCCCTTAAACCCAGACATCTTCTAGGAGCTGACCTCCAATAACTGGTTACCAGTGTGTCAGACAATCTGGACTTTCCCCTCAAAAGAGCAGTGGTTCCTGTTTCTAGGTTGGGGATCTTCAGATAAATTGTGTCATTTTCATTTCACTTCCTGAAAGCCAGGGTCGGCTCACGACAAGTTGTTAAACAGCATATGCTAAATGTGAAATGTCAACCCTCACTCTAAACTTTCCCTGTTCAGAGCATCAGAGGAAGACTTCACTGGATGTTACAGTGGCTTTCTGATTTTTGGTAGTCCATTGAAGAAGGGAGTTTGAAAGTTGTTGTATACTGTTAACGATTGTCTGCCCATGTGCTGCCCCAAATACCACGATTCTTTATGGAAATTATCTTTAATAAAGCTGGATACAGTTTGGCTTGGGAAAAAGAAATGCACAAAGAAGGCAAAGTGAGCTTGTGCTGTTCTGAAGAATAACCTGAAGAAGAGTGAGTTTGTGGGATAGCCAGTCTCCTCACCTTTTCCACCTTCACTCTTGAATTCTTGGTCTCCTCTGGCTCCTGTCTTTTTTGTCCCTTTTTTTCCCCCCAAATAATACCTGCCTTAGGCAAAATTATCAAATCAACCCCCCTGCCAGTACTCCCGTTGCTGCCTGATTCTCCTCCTTTATTCCTCTGTGTAAGCCCCCTTATGCTGAACCTCCAACCCTCAGGGTTCAACCAGACAGACAAAACCAGCAGGAAATATACATTAAGAGAGTTTTTGCACAGAATTGGCTTGTGTGATGGTGGCAGCTCGCAAGACACCCTAGAAAAGCAGGCCTGGTCTCTTAGACACCAGCTGAAGTTAACTACAGAGAAATTTCTTCTTCTGCAGAGAAGCCTTAGTTCTGCAATTACAACCTTTCCACAGATTAAATCAGGCCCACTCAGATGATTTAGAATAATCTCTCTTACGTAAAGTCAACTGATTATGGATTTAATTCACATCAACAAATTACCTTCATTGAAACACCTAAATTAGTGTTTGATTGAATAAGAGGGGACTGTAGTCTAGCCAAACTGACACATAAAGCTGACCATCGCACTCTATTTCCTACAGGAGTTGGCTTTCACATACTGGCTCAACTGGTAACTAAAATGTAGCTGATAGAAGCTGAATGCTCAAGAGTAGTTTTGTTTTATGAAGAAATCTTCAAGAAACAATATGAAATAAAAATAGCAAAGGTATGTGTGGGGTGGGGTACCTATTCAAAAGGCAAGAACTGCTCACAGGCATGGTCACCCTTTCTCATTGTCCCCTCAATCTCGTGAAATATCAGCCATTCGGAATCTTTTATGTTATCTCTACGTAGTCCTCTACCATCCCCACCAATGTACCCACCCAACAGCTCTTGACCAGCACCTCCAGGTTTCCTCCCATGAAAACACCTTGAGATCTACACCTAACATCTACTTTTAGGCTTCCCCCATCTTCTCAGCCCTGTGCATATATTTAGGGACCACACTTTTCTCTCATATTTAATTTGTCTCCTGTGGAAGTCTTTATGAAGATCAAATTATTCATGTATTCATCCATCAAATGTATGTCTAGGGCAATGGCAGGTGGTGCATATAAAATAAATGAATTCACTTCCTCTGTGTCCTGGGCTTGTTTCATCCTGTCCCTGTGTGCTAGAAGCCCAGGACACAGAGGAAGAAGCAGTGTGTTCTGACTGAGGGATTTCGGAAAGCTGAATAGAGTCCATCAGCTGGTTAAGAAGGATTTTGATGGATGGAGAAGAGCATTTCAGGTTTAGTGGACTACATGAACAAATGCAAGGAGTCCTGAAGATGAAGGCATGATTCAGAGCCTGCTCCTGGATTTGGATGCAGTATGTCGCTGGCTGAAGAGTCACATTTGGGGCACCAGGTTTTCACCAGCCTCACTTCATTTAAATGAGACTGAAGCCTACTGATAATTAGAAGACACTAAGGCTTAGGACAGATTTAGAAGAAGTGGTTAAAAAGGTGGAATGTCAGAGAATACAATACCCGAAAGTCAAGGGAGGATGTTGTAAATTATGTTTTGTTGCCACAGACATAAATCTAATGTCTTGTGACTCAGTGCTCAGCTTTCTGTCTTGCTGGGCTGCTCTGTTTGAGTCCTTTGGCTAGAGATAGCAGGCTTTTCTTGGTGTTTTTTCTCCCCCGTGCACAGTGACACAAGCTTCTCCAGCACATAGTCCACAAAATCTTTTTTATTTTTATTTATTTATTTTTTGAGACAAGATCTTGCGCTGTCGCCCATGCTGGAGTGCAGTGTCGCAGTCACAGCTCACTGCAGACTTGAACTCATGGATTCAAGCAATTCTCCTGCCTCAGCCTCTCAAGCAGCTGGGACTACAGGTGTGTGCCACCATGCCCAGCCAATTTTTAAATTTTTGGTAGGCACAAGTCTTGCTATGTTGCTCAGGCTCAGGATATCTTTATAAAGTTTTTTCCTTTTTTATTTTTTTGTGGGGGGAAGACACAGTCTCACTCTGTTACCCAGGTTAGAGTGCAGTGGTGTGATCACAGCTCACTGCAGCCTTGACCTTCTGGGCTCAAGTGATCTTCCTACCTCAGCCTCCTGAGTAGCTGGGACTACAGGTGCATGCCACCGTGCCCAGCTATTTTAATTTTATTTTTTTAAATAAGAGACAAGGACTTGCTATGTTGCCCAGGCTGGTCTTGAACTCCTGGGCTCAAGTGGATCCTCCTGCCTTAGCCTCTCCCGAAGTGCTTGAGTTACAGGTGTGAACTACTGTCCTTGACCTTTAAAGTTTAAAATCATTTTTTTTTTTAGGTATCCTTTACCTGCAATAAAATGTACTCATTTCAAGTATACAGTCCTATGAATTTTTTCTTTTCTTTTTCTTTCTTTCTTTTTTTTTTTTTGAGATGGAGTCTTGCTCTGTCGCCCAGGCTGGAGTGCAGAGGCACGATCTCGGCTCACTGCAAGCTCCGCCTCCCGGGTTCACGCCATTCTCCTGCCTCAGCCTCCTGAGTAGCTGGGACTACAGGCGCCCATCACCACGCCAGGCTAATTTTTTTGTATTTTTAGTAGAGACAGAGTTTCACCGTGTTAGTCAGGATGGCCTCAATCTCCTGACCTCGCGATCCGCCTGCCTTGGCCTCCCAAAGCGCTGGGATTACAGGCGTGAGCCACTGCGCCGGGCTTTTTTTTTTTTTTTTTTTTTTGAGACACAGTCTCACTGTGGTCACTCAGGCTGGAGTGCGGGGACATGATCATAATTCACTGCAGCCTTGAACTCCTGGGCTCAAGTGATCCTCTCACCTTAGCCTCCTGAGTATCTAGGACTACAGGCATGTGCCACCATGCCTGGCTAACTTTTTTTTTTTTTTTGGTAGATAGCAGGGTCTCACTGCATTGCTCATTGTTCAGGCTGCTTTTGAATTCCTGGTTGCAAGTGATCCTCCTTCTTCGGCCTCCCATCTGGAACTATAGGTGTGAGCTAGCATGCCCAGCCTTGAACTTTGAAAAATACATGCAATTATGTAACTATCATTATAAGATACAGAACTTTTTCATCATCAAAAAGTTTTCTTTTTTTTTTTTCTTTTTTGAGACAAAGTCAACCTCCATCTCCTGGGTTCAAGCGATTCTCCTGCCTCAGCCTCCCGCGTAGCTGGGATTACAGGCACACACCACTATGCCCAGCTAATTTTTGTATTTTTTAGTAGAGACAGAGTTTCACCGTGTTGGCCAGGCTGGTCTGGATCTCCTGACCTCAAATGATCCACCTGCCTCAGCCTCCCAAAGTGCTGGGATTACAGGTGTGAGCCACCATGCCCAGCCAAAAGTTTTCTTATTTAAGATGTTAATACTACCCACAGTGAACTACAGATTCAATGTGATTCCTATCAAAATCCTAACAATGGCTGGGCATGGTGGCTCACCCCTGTGATCTCAACACTTTGGGAGACCGAGGAGGGAGGATTGCTTGAGGCCAGGAGTTCAAGACCAGCCTGGGCAACATAGTGAGACGCCCCCAGCTCTCAAAAAAAAAAAACAAAAAAAAAAAAAAAAAAAAAAAAAAATCTAACAACCTTTCTTGCAGAAATAGGAAAATACATCCTAAGATTCATAAGGAATCTCCAGGGACCCCAAATTGCCAAAACAATCTTGAAAAAGAAGAAGAAAGTTGGACTTCTTACACTTTCCAGTTTCAAAACTTACTACAAAACTATAATAATCAAAATAGTGTGGTTCTGGCCTAAAGAAGGACATATGGATCAGTGGATTCAGAAGTAAACCCTCAGATTTAGGGTCAAATGATTTTTGACAGGAGTGTCAAGACCATTCAGTAAGAAAAGGATAGTCTTTTTCAACAAATGACAATGGGAAAACTGGATATTCACATGTGAAAAAAAAAAAGAAGTTGGACCCTTACCTTACACCATATACAAAAATCAAATAAAAATGGATTACAGACCTACATGTAAGAACTAAAACTATAAAACTCAAATGAAAACATAGGGGAAAAGTTTTGTGGCATTGTTTTAGCAATGATTTATTAGCTATAACTCAAAAAGGATAGGCAACAAAAGAAAAAAGATAAATTAGATCCCATCAAAATTAAAAACTTGTACATCAAAGGACACTATCAACAGATTATAAAGGTGACCCAGGGAATGGGAGAAAATACATGCTAGCTAATCATAGCTCTGATAAGTCATTGATATCTAGAATATATAAAGAAGAAATATATTTCAACAACAACAAAAAACCAAACAACCCAATTTTTAAAGTGGGGCAAAGGACTTGAATGGGATTTCTTCAAAGGAGATATACAAATGGAAAATAAGCACATGAAAAGATGCTTAACATCACTAATTATTAGGGAAATGCAAATCAAAACCACAAGGATGCCTGGCCTGGTGGCATGTGCCTGTAGAGTCTGGGCTATTAGGGAGGCTGAGGCAGGAGGATCCTTTGAGCCCAGGAGTTTGAGGAGTGGGTGATAATTGCACCTGTGAATAGCCACTATATTCCAGCCTGGACAACATTGCAAGATCCTATTTATTTAAAAAATCTGCATACAAGGAGTTACTACTTTCCACTTTACACTCATTAGAATGGCTATTATACACACACACACACCTATAGGTGTTGGCAAGATGTGGAAAAATTGGAACCTTTGTGCATTGGTGGGAATGTAAAAACATGCAACTAGGCTGGGCATGGTGGCTCATGCCTATAATCCCAGCACTCTGGGAGGCGGAGATGGGCTGAACACTTGAAGTTAGGAGTTCGTGACCAGCTTGGCCAACATGGAAAATCATGTCTGTACTAAAAATACAAAAATTAGCTGGGTGTAGTGGCATGTGCCTCTAGTCCCAGCTACTTGGGAGGCTGAAGCAGAAGAATCACTTGAACTCAGGAGGCAAAGTTTTCAGTGAGCCAAGACTATGCCACCGCACTCCAACCTGGGCGACAGGGCAAGACTCCATCTCAAAACAAACAAACAAAAAAAACCCAAAAACGACAGTAACAACAATAAAAACCACGCAACTGCTATGGAAGATGGTGTGGTGTTTCTTCAAAAAATTAAACATAAAGTTACTGTATGATCCAGCCTTTCTACTTCTGATTATAGACCCCCAAAAAAGTGAAAGCAAAAACTTGAACAGATGCTTGTACATCCATATTCACAGCAGCATTATTCACAATAATCGAAGGAAGCAACCCAAGTGCCCACAGGTGGGTGAAAGAATAAACACAATGTGTGTACGCACAGTGGAATATTATTCAGCCTGAAAAAGGAAGAAGATTCTAACACATGTTCCAACATGGATGAAACTTGAAGATAGTATGCCAAGTGAAAAAGACAGCCACAAAAGGGCTGGGTACGGTGGCTCACGCCTGTAATCCCAGCACTTTAAGAGGCCGAGGCAGGAGGATCATGTGAGCCCAGGAGTTTGAGACCAGTCTGGACAACATAGCGAGACCCAGTCTCTACACACACAAGAAAATTAGCCAGACATAGGCTGGGCACGGTGGCTCACACCTGTAATCCCAGCACTTTGGGAGGCCGAGGCAGGTGGATCACCTGAGGTCAAGAGTTCGAGACCAGCCTGGCCAACATGGTGAAACCTCGTCTCTACTAGAAATACAAAAATTAGCTGGGTGTTGTGGCGGGCGCCTGTAATCCCAGCTACTCAGGAGGCTGAGGCAGGAGAATCGCTTGAACCCGGGAAGTGGTGGTTGCAGTGAGCTGAGATTGTACCACTGCACTCCAGCCTGGGTGACAGAATGAGACTCCATCCCCTCTGCCAAAAAAAAAAAAGAAAATTAGCCAGGCATGGTGGCATGTACCAGTAATCCCAACAACTCCAGGAGGCTGAAGTGGGAGTATCACATAAGCCTGGGAAGTCAGCAGGGCAATGAGACATAACTGTGCCACTACACTCCAACCTGGGTGACAGAGCAAGACTCAGTCTCAAAAACAAAAGAAAGAAAGAAGTATGATTAACTTTTATAACAATATAATGACTAGGAATATTAATTTATTTATAGCACAGGAAAGGTGGAGGAAGGAATAGAGAGAGAGATACTACATTATGAAGGGGACATTGGCAATCCCATAGTCCCACAAACAAATCTAGACTTAAAATTTGGTTAATATAGAGAATATGGTATAAGCAGGGAGGACTAACAATTTCTCCTTAAGTTTTTCCTGTGGTTTCTGTCAGGCCTCTGAGCCCAAGCCAAGCCATCATATCCCCTGTGACTTGCACATATATGCCCAGATGGCCTGAAGTAACTGAAGAATTACAAAAGAAGGGCAAATGCCCTGCCTCACCTTAACTGATGACATTCCACCACAAAAGAAGTGAAAATGGCCGGTCCTTGCCTTAAACGATGATATTATCTTGTGAAATTCCTTTTCCTGGCTCATCCTGGCTCAAAAAGCTCCCCCACTAAGCACCTTGTGACCCCCACTACTCCGACCTGCCAGAGAACAACCCCCCTTTGACTGTAATTTTCCTTTATCTACCCAAATCCTATAAAACGGCCCCACCCTTATCTCCCTTCACTGACTCCCTTTTCAGACTCAGCCGCCTGCACCCATGTGAAATAAACAGCCATGTTGCTCACACAAAGCCTGTTTGGTGGTCTCTTCACATGGACAGGCATGACAGTTTCATCTTGCCATTCCTTGCCATCTTCCTCCCCTTAAATAAAAGGGAGGAAGGGAGGAAGGAAAAGGGCAAGGAAACGGAAGATGCACCCATAACTCCCAAAACTAGAGAAGGTTTGGGCAAATAGTACTTGAAAGAGAGATAAGTCGGGTTCAGTGGCTCATGCCTGTAATCCTAGCACTTTGGGAGGCTAAGGTGGAAGGATCACTTGAAGCCAGGAGTTCAAGACCAGCCTAGGCAACAAGGCGAGACCCCTGTTTTTTGCTTTTTGTTTTCTACCTTTTTTTTTTTTTTTTTTTTAAAGAAAGAAAACTCTAAACAGTTGAGATACCTAGTTTCTTGAAATAATTGTTAGTAGTGACAATCCTGAGTTGTTTCTTATTTCTGACACACCAGAAATGTGAATCCTATTGTAGTCTCAAGTGACTTTGAAGGAGTCCTTGCTGAGGCATATAGGGCCATCCTATTGGGAGAGAACTGGGCTCCAACCAGCCAGGGGCCTCTCATGATAATGCCAACGGGGCAGGGCATGCTGATTCTCTTTCTTGCTTCTCTCTCATCTCATCTCTCTCTTTTCTTTGCCGCTCAGCAGCTATCTTGCTATCTTGTTCCAACGGTGTCTTTTTTTCTGTCTTATCTTTTCCCTTTCCCATTCTTCCAGCATACTTCTGTCAGTGAAATGAATGCTCATGGTTTTTAATGAAACTTTTAAAAGCAAACACCCACTGATTCTGTAGCAAGACTGCTAGTTGCTTTCCAGCCATCCATACTCCCCGTCTTTCCAGTGTTTTACCTGTGTTCGTGGCTGTTCAGTGAAAGACTGCATCTCTTAGCCTTTCTTGCAACTAAGACTAGCACGTGACTAAGTTCTGGTCTTTGGGATTTGAGTGGGGATGATACATGCAGTTCCAGCTCATGGCACAGAGAGGTGTCCTCTCTTTCCAACCCTTCTCCATCCTGCTTCCTGACACGGGCATGTGCTGGGGCCCTCTGGGACCATACAGATGAGGCCAGTACCCAAAGGGTGACAGAGCTACAAGCTACCAGGACCCCATGTCCCTGTGTGAACAGATAGACTTCTGCCTTGTTTGAACCATTGTTACCTTGATCTTTGTTACAGCAGCTGAATATATACTCTAATATAAATCCTACCATGGGCAAGAGACTGGATTAGGCAATAAACATCTAAAGATGAGTGAAATGACTTGAAAGTGCAAATCCTGAAAGAGTTCGAAATTGTCCCAGTTGTCTCAGAGAACTAATATTTATGATTTTTGAATAAATGTAGCAATTGATTCTCCCGGGTCTTAAGACTTGAAACTTACATTTGTCTTACCTCAGTTCCTTCCTCAGGAAACTGACCCTCAGGCAAAGAATTGAAACTCATGAGATCACCACATCCAGACAATGAGTGGCCAGACTCCCTCATCCATCATGATTGCTTCCCTACCCCTCCCTCATTCCTTTTCTCCCCAACTTCCCCGCTACATAAACCTCCCAATTTTAGTTGGTAGGGGAGACGTATCTGAGACTTACCTCCCATTCTCCTCTGCTGCAGCACCCAATTAAAGCCCCTTCCCTGGCCCTACTCATTGTCTCCGTGATTGACATTTCATACAGTGAGCAACAGGACCTAGACTGAACCCCTGGCGTTTCTGTAACAAGTTCACAACCAAGTGGAAAACATAGCCACAAACTTAGTAACTGTAATACAGGGTAGACTATGGAAACGACTTTATTGGAGATGTAAACAAAGGCTGCTGCGAGACATTAATTCGGGTTGTAGTGGTACTAAGAAAGACTTCCTGAATGAGGCAATATATGACTTGGGATTTGGACAGTGAATTGAATTCTGATAATGAAAGAGGATAAACAAGGCACTCCAGGAAGAAGGAACAGTATGTGTAAAGGCACAAAGACATAGAAGTGCACATCGTATCTAGAAAATAACCATTAGAACAGGCAGAATATCAGTGAGTGTTGAGGAATAATAGCCCAACTAGGTAGGGACCAGATGGTGATGGCCCTTGAATGTCATATTAAGGAATTTGGGCCAGGCTCAGTGGCTCATGCCTGTAATCCCAGCACTTTGGGAGGCTGAGGTGGGTGGATCACTTGAGGTCAGGAGTTTGAGACCAGTCTGGCCAACATGGTGAAACCCCCGACTCTACTAAAAATTACAAAAATTAGCCTGGTGTGATGACGGGCACCTGTAATTCCAGCTACTCGAGTGTCAGCTCTGTGTCCCCATCCAAGTCTCATGTCAAATTATAATCCCCATGTGTTCAAAGTGGGGCCTGGTGGGAGGTGCTTTGATGGGGTGATTTCTAATGGTTTAGCACCATCCCCCAGTGCTGTCTCATGATAGAGTTCTCATGAGACCTGATGGTTTAAAAGTGTGTGGCAGTTCCCTGCTTGTTCTGTCTCCCTCCTGCCTGGCCATGGTAACAAATGCCTACTTCCTCTTCACCTTCTGCCATGGTTGTAAGTTTCCTGAGGCTAGCCATGCTTCCTGTTAAGCCTGCAGAACTGTGAGCCAATTAAATTTCTTTTCTTCATAAATTACTCAGTCTCAGGTAGTTCTTTATAGCAGTGTGAAAACGGACTAATACAAATAATGACATACAAAAGCCAGAGGGTCTCCTAGGCAGGAAATAACTAGACTCTCAAATCTTGAAGTCAGATGGCAGCAAAAGTTGAAGAAAAGGCCCAGGACTAAAACAGGAGCCAAACTTGCTCCATAGAAGAGTGAATTTTTGGCCAGGTGTGGTGGCTCACGCCTGTAATCCCAGCACTTTGGGAGGCCGAGGCAGGCAGATCATGAGGTCAGGAGATCCAGACCATCCTGGCCAACATAGTGAAACCCTGTCTCTACTAAAATTTTTTTTTTTTTTTTTTGAGACGGAGTCTCGCTCTGTCACCCAGGCTGGAGTGCAGTGGCACGATCTCGGCTCACTGCAAGCTCCACCTCCCGGGTTCACGCCATTCTCCTGCCTCAGCCTCCTGAGTAGCTGGGACTACAGGCGCCCACCACTGCGCCCGGCTAATTTTTTGTATTTTTAGTAGAGACGGGGTTTCACCGTGGTCTCGATCGCCTGACCTTGTGATTCGCCCGCTTCGGCCTCCCAAAGTGCTGGGATTACAGGCGTGAGCCACCGCGCCCGGCGTCTCTACTAAAATTACAAAAAAAATTATCTGGGTGTGTTGGTGGGCACCTATAATCCCAGCTACTTGGGAGGCTGAGGCAGGAGAAGCGCTTGAACCTGGGAGGCGGAGGTTGCAGTGAGCCAAGATTGCACCACTGCACTCCAGCCTGGGCAACAGAGCAAGACTGTTTCTAAAAAAAAAAAAAAAAAAAAAAAAAAAAGAAGAGTGAGTGCAAGTTGAGACGAGTGGATCCCTTGAGCTCAGGAGTTCAAGACCAGCAACATGGCGAAACCCCATCTCGGCTCACTGCAAGCTCCACCATCCAGAGCAAGATCTTGGTCAAAAAAAAAAAAAAAAAATACATAGAAGAGTGAATCCTCAGCCATGCCAAGTGTGTTTACATCAATGTCAGTGTCTTTGCTGGGAGGAAGTGGGATCCTGCTCAGCCTCTTGAAAATCTGAATCCTCAGATTCCCCTGAACCCTCTGGGTCTGGAAGCAGCTCACAAAGGCCGCCCACCACTTAAAATGCGCCCGCTAATTTTTGTGTGGGCATTTTTGTAAAAATATCTCAGTAGAAAGATCGGGGTTTCAGGCCCAGTGGGCTGCTCGATCGCCCAGAAGGGTCACAGATCCCTTACACTTGTGATTCTCGCCCGCTTCGGCCTCCTCCAAAGTGCTGGGTTATGCTGCAAGTCCGTGGCTGAGTGGTTCCAGCTGTGGTTTAAACTCTGCTCCAGAGTGATGAATTAAGGAAAAAAAACCATCTGTTTTGGCGTCTCTGCCCTTGCTTGACTCCAGTTGTGAATATCGTTTTTGGATGTTGCAAATTCAAGTTTTAAATAAACAGTAAATAGTTTTAAAAATGACTTAGAGGCCTTTGGCTTGCATCATCCCCATAATGAGCCCACCGCCCCCGTGCGTCTCTACTGCTAAAAACATACACCTGCTCATTATAGCTAGTATGTATTGGCATGGGAGTGATTTAAAGGGAGCACTCTTCCATAACACAGGATTTAACATCTTGGGAAAGAGTGTTAACTTGCTGCCAAGATAGAAAAGCTAGAGAAATATAATAGAAAATTCATCAGTTCAGGCCAGGTATGTAGTGGGTCAAAACCCATCTGCTATGTTCTGCTCCAGTATACTCCATCCTGGTAAAAGGAGGCACCAGCACTTCTGTGGGAGGCCAAGAAGTAAGTGGTAAGGGCTCCCTTGAGGATAGGATTCTATCATGTAACTTAGGTAGTAGCACTTAAGACGAGCCTGGGAAAAAAAAACAGAGCGTTTCCCAGAGGGGTCTGAGACAAAGAGGGCTGTGGAACAGATGATGGGTCTGGCGAAACACCATACTCTACAAATTGCAAAAAATTAGAATGAGCGTAGGCTGACTCACACCTCTAGTCCTGTATCTGAGCCACTTGGGAAGCTGAAGTGGGCCAGATGTATCCTTGCCAGGATGGCTTGAGCCCATCCTGATAAGAAAGGAGAATAAGAATCAGTTCAGGCCAGGTGTAGTGGCTCACGCCTGTAATCCCAGCACTTTGGGAGGCCAAGGTGGAAGGATCCCTTGAGCTTAGGAGCTTAAGACGAGCCTGGGCAACATGGCGAAACACCATCTCTACAAATTGCAAAAATTAGCTGAGCGTAGTGACACACAGCTGAAGTGGGAGGATGGCTTGAGATCCTGTCTCAATTAAAAAAAAAAAAGAAAGAAGAAGAAAAAAAGAATCAGTTTGCATTCATGTGGAAATGGACACAATAAGTATTAATTTATGTTTCCACCCTAGGGCTATGTTAACTTTTCTGTCCTTTCACATAATATAGTAGAAAGACATTCAGATCACCTGGAGATGCAGATTATCACATTGGTTTATTACAACTATCACTTCATTGAACTGGATGAGCAAGAAGTCGCCAACATGTGGGTGGCCCTGGAAAAAAATTTGTGCTCCAGAGAGTGGGAGAGAAACCTTATGAAGATTCAGTGTTCTAAGACATCAGTGAAGTTTTTTTTGTTTTGTTTTTTTGTTTTTTTTGAGATGGAGTCTCGCTCTGTAGCCCAGGCTGGAGTGCAGTGGCTCAATCTCCACTGACTGCAAGCTCCGCCTCCTGGGTTTACGCCATTCTCCTGCCTCAGCCTCCCGAGTAGCTGGGACTACAGGCGCCCACCACCACACCTGGCTAGTTTTTTGTATTTTTAAAGTAGAGACGGGGTTTCACCATGTTAGCCAGGATGGTCTTGATCTCCTGACCTTGTGATGCACCCGTCTCGGCCTCCCAAAGTGCTGGGATTACCAGCTTGAGCCACTGCGCCCGGCCGGAGTTTTTAAACGTCTAGTGGAGGGTATGCTAGGACATCCCCTCTGAAGTAAAGGATACATTGTTGAGTTTGTATCTGCCATCACTAGGAAGCAAACGCAATACCTGGTAGAACTCTATGTTCTGGTGGCAGCATATACCAAGCTCCAGCTCATTTATGGTGTAATGTGGAAAGCTTTCCAGAGCAAGACATGGCTTTGCAACAGGTCCAGCCTGTGGTGCAGGCAGCACTGTTATTTGGACCTTAAGATGGAGAAGCCCCTATGATGTTGGAGGTATCAATGGTGGGAAAAGATGTCTTGTGCAGTTTATGGCAAGCCCACATAGACCCTAGGATTTGGAACACGGCCCACCATCTACACAGAATTTATAGACCTTTTAAAAATCAGCTTCTGGTATGCTACTGGCCTTGACAGAAATAGAGCATCTGATTATGTACTATGTATCCATGTGACCAGAAGGGCCCATTATGAGCTAGCTTCTGGGTTCTACAAGAACCACCAAGTCATAAGGTCAGGTAGGCCTAACAGCAACCCATTGTAATTGGGAAGTGGTACATCTGGACTGGGTACAAGCAGGCTCAGAGGGTACAGCTATCACCTAGGCACAGCTATCACACAGACCCCAGTTACATTGACAGACCCCAGTTACATTGACAGACATTGCCACTTTTATGGTTTTAGCTAACATTACCTATGTGAAAAGATACTAGCAAAACTTTGTCTTAGTAAGGTTCCAATTAGGAAGACATAAATGATTCTGAGTATTTGAAAATAGAGTTTATGATAGAGAATTGTTACTATTGATAGATAATTGTTAATCAACAGGGGATGGTGAGGCAATCCAGAGATTAGCAATGATAGGCAGCCACTGTACCCTTGGCTGGAGAAGAAGTGGTATTCCTGGGACCCAGGGGTAGGGGTTACCTGGTATGCCAGTCATCAATTTATTGTCTCTTCACTCCAAATCCATTCTTCATTGCCTGTAGTCATAATTCTAAGATGGCCCCCAAGATTCTTATAGGACCTTGTCCAGGTCCTGTGTAATCCCTTTTCCTTGAGTATAGATGGGACTGTGAACATGATGGATTTTACTCCCGTGATTAGGTTACATCAGATGACAAAGATGAAGATGTAATTGAGATCTCAAATCAGTTGACTTCGAGTTAGTCGAAGGGTGGTTTTCCTGAGTGGGTCTGACCTACTCAGGTGCTTTCTTGAAAGGGAAAGAGGACTCTTCTTGGGAGAGGAGATTCAAAGTTAAGAGGGCCCATGGAGGGGGCGACATGGCCAGAGTACCCTCTAGTTGTTGAGAGTGGTCCCTGGTTGACAGCCAGCAAGAAAAACAAGGTCTTTAGTTCTACAACTGCAAGGAACTAAATTCTGCCAATGACCTAAATGAACTTGGAAGTGGATCACTTCCTACTTGATCCTCCAGATGAATATGTAGCCAGCTGACACCTTGATTTCAGCTGTGTGAGACCTTAAGCAGAGTACCCAGACAAGATGTGCCAGACTCCTAAGCCGCAGGAGCTGTGCAATAATAACTTTGTGTTGTTTAAGCCACTAAGTTTGTGGTGATATGTTATGCATCAATAGCAAACTAATACAGGCCCTGTAAATAGTTTTCCTCCTGCATGATATTAAGCTTTGCTGGTAGACGGTGCTGGAGAGACATTGCACAGGAAGTTTTTTTTTCTCTCTCTTTCTGACTTCCATGTGCTCCTCTCACGGTGTTCCTGCAGTATGTACAGCATCTGCCATACTTGGCTCCTGCAACACACATGGCTTCTGTAGTGCCCAGCTTGTGCATGCAGCTTCTGCAGTATTTCCTAGCTGGCAGCACACAGTACCTCCCCATGGGGAATTTCCCCAGCATCGCCTAAGGTAGCTTTGCAATGGGTGGCAAGGTTTGGCATCTCTCTGTAGACAGCTTCTGTTAGTACCTCAGCAAGTGCTTCTGGCATGGCACCTCAGCTTCACTATCCAGTGAGCCAAGGCTATTCCCTCTCCAACAAGATCTGGATTTTTGTCTTGGTGAGGTTGCAGAGATCTTACTTGGATGCTTTATCTCAGTCCCAGGGTTGTGACTGCTCCTTATATCTGCTATTCTTGTATTCTTTAGAATTCTCTTTCTTACTGCGTTACTCCAATATCTCTCTAATAAATTTTCTTTATTTTAAATTTTAATTTAACTTTTTAATCTTATTTTTCGAGTTGGGACCTTGCTATGTTGTCCAGGCTGGTCTTGAACTCCTGGGTCCAAGCAATTCTCCCTCCTTGGCCTTTCAAAGTGCTGGTATTACAGGCGTGAGCCACTGTGCCTGGCCTAATTTTCTATATTAAATTTTTCCTGTTTAAATTACTGCGTGCATTATTTTTCCTGATTGGACCCTGACTGATATATCTGACAAAGTTGGACTCACAGCAGGACTCTTCAGTTGGGAGCTGGGGCCAGATGGGAGAGCCAGTCATTGCTCCAGTTGTCTTCTAAGGCAAAAAGGAAGGAGAAATACCTTGATTTCTTCTTTACCACCCACTTCCAATCTCCCAGCCTGTAACCTCTACTAGTGCCTCCCATTGGCCAAACTCAGCTGGAAGCAAGCTGGCACGGGGACCAGGAAAGCCAGCCCCTGTGGTAGGGGGCAGAGCAGGGAAGGTGAGGGTGGGACTGAGGGTAACCAGGACTGATAAAATCCTGCAGTAGTCATTGGCATTCAGGGATTAGTTCTGCTAAGTTTATGACGAGATACAGACAGACTATATTTATCTCTTTATTAAGTAAATTAATTTAAAGTCTATTTTTCCCTCTGGGAGCACATAATAGAGATTTTTCTGAAAACTTAGAGGGAAAAATGACATCTTGAAATATTTAGCTGTTAATAAAAATTAATGCCTTTAAATATACTCTTTCATCTACTACATCAAATAAGCAGTTTAGAAAAAATACTTTAAAATGAAGATAAGTGAATAATTAATTTTAAAGACAGCACTTTCATAAATAAATTCAAAAAATATTGACAAGAAATTTACAGGAAGTCCAAAGACTAGGGCAATAATTTAGAAATTACTTGATCCACTGGCTTTTTTTTTTTTTTTTTTTTTGACGGAGTCTCGCTCTGTCACCCAGGCTGGAGTGTGGTGGCCGGATCTCTGCTCACTGCAAGCTCCGCCTCCCGGGTTTATGCCATTCTCCTGGCTCAGCCTCCCGAGTAGCTGGGACTACAGGCGCTCGCCACCTTGCCCGGCTAGTTTTCTGTATTTTTTTAGTAGAGACAGGGTTTCACCATGTTAGCCAGGATGGTCTCGATCTCCTGACCTCGTGATCTGCCCGTCTCGGCCTCCCAAAGTGCCGGGATTACAGGCTTGAGCCACCGTGCCCGGCCTCCACTGGCATTTTTAAATTGAAAAAGGAATTGGAGACTCTGAACTCTTTGTATTATTGACCTCATTACATTATAAGGAAATTGAATTTTTAAAATATCATCTCACCTTTTGATCTGGAGAATCTTTGGAAATAATTCACATTTAGCAACTGAAACACTTTGAAGAGAACATTTTAAGTAAAAAAAGGACTATTTTGCAAAGCTAATGCAAGTACTTATTTTAGCAATTTTAAATGAAGCATGATCTATCTCCTAGCTAATTTAAATAAATCTATCCTAAAAGGAAAGCTGAGTTCTGGAATAATATATGATGCCTATGGTCATTAAAATCACACTTTTTCCATAACATAGAAAGAGAATAAAGTAATAATGACGTATGGCTACTTCGATGTCTACATATCAGATTAACAAATGAGTTTTGTGTAAACCCCAAAGTGGAAGAAGAATAGCTGTTTTTTGAATAATAGTTAAATTTACTTGAATGAATCACCATCTGTGACTAGTTTTACTAATAGTTCAAAAACACTGATACTATTTCAAATGATTAACACTCAATATTATGGATATTCATTTACTGTCAGATTTGATAATACTAAATAAAAAATTAAAAAGATACCCCACCTGCCAATGGAAGCAGAACACTGGTATTGGTGATGTTCTCTATCCCTCACAGCTTGACCATCTAACTTTGCAGGTTTGGAACTTTAGTTGCCAGCTTAGCCAGTTGACATTAACCACTAAAAAACTGCCTATTGTATGAAGTTGATTTGCAAAAACGAAGTGAATTTTAATAAAACATAGAATTGCCAAGCCCTCTGATATTCATTTAAGTCATTTAGTCCCTCTTATTTCAACAGAAAAGTCTACATAAGAAGCCAAATTAAGGTTGAATGGTTACTTAGGAAACCTAAAGTCTATTTAAGATATCACATTAAAGTTAGTGAATATATGTATCCAAGACACTAATAATAGAAATAATACTATTTCTTCTAGCCATAATAAATGCTCGGTTAGTGGGTGCTATTATTTACAATAGTGTCTTGCAACAGTTTACAAATCTTGTTCATGTAATATGTGCTTGATTCTTACAAGAACTACACGGAGTAATGGGTCTAGTATTATCATAAGCATGCCTCTTTTACTGATAAAAAACAGAGGTTCAGGCCGGGCGTGGTGGCTCAAGCCTGTAATCCCAGCACTTTGGAAGGCTGAGATGGGCGGATCATAAGGTCAGGAGATCGAGACCATCCTGGCTAACACGGTGAAAACCCGTCTCTACTAAAAAATACAAAAAAAACTAGCCGGGAGTAGTGGCCGTCACCTGTAGTTCCAGCTACTCGGGAGGCTGAGGCAGGAGAATGGCGTAAACCCGGGAGGCGGAGCTTGCAGTGAGCTGAGATCCGGCCACTGCACTCCAGCCTGGGTGACAGCGCGAGACTCCGTCTCAAAAAAAAAAACAAAAAAACCCCCAAAAAACCAAAAAAAACCAGAGGTTCAGAGAGTAAGTGACTTGACTAAAATCTCGTAGCGGATATTTTTGACATCTGTTGTTTTGGTTGGGCCAATTTCCTTCCTCTTTTTGGTAATAGGACTCTGATTTTTCCTTTAAGGAACTACTCAGTGCCTTTCTATAACTCCTAGCAGGTCTGCCAATCAAGGGGCTCTGCCTCTGTCTGTTATGTGTGACCCACACTGACCCATCAGGGTCCACTATATTCCCCTGGATGCAGAGATTGGTGTATGGGTGGGCATGTGATCCAAGTTATTTTTATTTCTATTTTTTTCCAGATGGAGTCTTGCTTTGTTGCCCAGGCTGGAGTGCAGTGGTGCAATCTTGGCTCACTGCAGCCTCTGTCTCCTGGGTTCAAGCAATCCTCCTACCTCAGCCTCCCAAGTAGCTGGGATTACAGGCATGTGCCACCACACCTGGCTAATTTTTGTATTTTTAGTAGAGACGGAGTTTTACTATGTTGGCCAGGCTGGTCTCGAACTCCTGACCTCAAGCAAGCCACCTGCTTCAGCCTCCCAAAGTGCTGGGATTACAAGTGTGAGCCACTGTGCCTGGTTTCAAGTGTTTTTTTTTTTTTTTTTGAATGCTAGGAGCAAGCTGGCTTCACTTGGGAGATGTAAGGATCATGAAACCCTGGAGCTATTTTCCTATCACATTGAGAGAGCTGTTAGAGTAAATGCTACATAGGAGAAAGCGGAGTGGAGAACTGAAGGGAGAGAGAGGGAGAGAATCCTGTGGATCAAAACTTCCTTTGTTTGCTTAGGAAGGTCTGGACTTTACTGGCTAGTTAGTTAGACAAAAATCTAATACAGCTAATGATTATCTTAGCTGGGCTTGAAACAAATCTTTTGACTTTAGCCCTTTGCTCTTTCTTTTTTTGGGATCTTTGAGGTGTTGTTTTTCTGGCCGGAAACCTCTGTGGCTGGTGGTGCCTTTGCCCGAGTTCTTGTCCTGTGTCCAGGAAGAATGATGTATGCAGACAAATGGACGGTGAGCAAGATGAAGAAGAACTTTACTGAGTGTTAGAACAGCTCAGAGGAGACCCTCCTGGGTTCAAGTGATTCTCATGCTCAGCGAGCAGCTCCTCTCTGTGGGCAGGTCATCCCATCGAGTGTGCAGCTCTCAGCATAGAGGAGGCCTGGAGTGGGTGGCTCCTCTTTGCTGACAGGTCATCCCCACAAGTGTTCAGCTCTCAGCAGAGAGAGTAGTTCCTCTATGCAGCTGGTCATCCAGATGTCTGCCCTGCTCTGGCTGAGTCTGGGGTTTTTATGGTCTTCATTCAGAGTGGGGGGGAAGTGTATGCTGATTGGTCCATGGGCAGCAATGGGTGGGCTCAGGAAAAAGCACTGCAAGTTCCTTGTCTGGTGGGCAGGACTGGTAGGACCTTCCCTGGCTTGAAGGTGGGGCTTCAGTGGGGACCCACCCCCTTCCTCCCAGGAGCCTGTCTGCCTCTCACGGCCATTCATTAGTACCCAGGATGTTTGTGCCAAGAGGTGCCTGCAGGCCAGTGTTGAGCTGCCTGCAGTGCCCCTCAGCTTTCCTCCCACGATCCTCATCACCTAAAGTCTGGAGGGGACTGATGCAGCAGGGGGCTGGTGTGTCAGCACTGCTCTGAGCATAAGCCCACCTGGCCAGGCTGCAACAGTGCTGGGGCTTGGCCCCAACCTTGCTCCACAATTGGAGCAGGTACTGACAGTGGGAGAAGCCAGGCAGCAGGAACAGGTGCTGGCAGTGGGAGGGGGCCCTCCCAGGCTCCCAAGAGCACAGAGACACCTGGGTCTGCAGCCACTGCAGGACAGCTGCAGTGGCATCTGGGAAGGGCAGGGCTCCTGCCTGCTCCATGCAGTGTTTTTTCCTTTAAGGAAATACTCAGTGCCTCCCTGCTGTAGCTGGCGTCTTGGCAATGGCCACTCTAGATGAGTTGCTGCTGCCATCATTTCTACTGAGGTATACCTTAGAAAGGTGTCCCTGACTATAAATGTCAAAACTGGTCATGTGCTTTTGTGAGTGATTTGAAATTCTGCCCTCTTTCTATACAGGTATACTGTCCTAAGTTACTTTCTAATGTTAGTTTTAAAAATTAAAGCAAGAGAATGGGAAGACCAGCCATAGACTGGGAGAAAATATTTTCAGAAACATGTCTGATAGGCCAGGTGCACACCTGTAATCCCAGCACTTTGGGAGGCTGAGGCAGGTAGATCACCTGTAGTCACGAGTTTGAGACCAGTCTGGCCAACATGGTGAAACCCTGTCTCTACTAAAAATACAAAAATTAGCCGGGTGTGGTGGTGCATGCCTGTAATCCCAGCTAGTTGGGAGGCTGAGGCATGAGAATCACATGAACCCAGGAGGCAGAGGTTGCAGTGAGCCAAGACTGCACCACTGCTCTCTGAGCTGGGTGGCAGAGTGAGACTTCGTCTACAAAATAAAACAAAACAAAACAAAAACATGTCTGATAAAGTACTATTATGCAAAATATACAGAGAACTCTTAAAACTCAGTGATAAGAAAACAACCTGCTTCAAATATGTGTGAAAGATCTCAACTCACATCTCATTGAAGAAAATTATATAGATAGCAAAGAAACATATGAAAAGATGCTCAACATCATATGCCATTAGGAAATTGCAAATTAAAACAATGAAATACTACTACACAACCATTACAATGGGTGAAATTCAAAATACTGACACCACCAAATGCTGGTGTGGATGTAGAGCAACAGCAACCCTCATTCATCGCACGTTGGTATGCAAAATGGTACAGCCACTTTGGAAGAGTGTTTGGTAGTTTCTAACAAAACTAAACATACTGATACCCTATGATCCAGAAATCTCACTGCTTGGTATTTACCCAACTGATCTGAAAACTTACATATACACAAAAATCTGCACATGGCATTAATAGCAGTTTTATTCATAATTGCCAAAACTTGGGAACAACCAAGATGTCTTTCAGTGGCTGAATGTACAAGCTGTGGTATATTCATACAATGGAACATTATTCAGTGCTAAAAGAAATGAGTTCTTAAGCCATGAAAAGATATGGAGGAAGCTTAAATGCATATTAGTAAGTGAAAGAAGGCAGTCTGAAAAGACTACATACTATACGATTCCAATTATGTGACAATCTGGGGAGGGCAAAACTATGCAGTCAAAAGATCAGTGGTGGCCAGGAGCTGCAGGGAGCGAGGGGTGAATAGGTGAGCACAGATGACTTTTGGGGCAGTGGAACTATCTTGTATGACACTCCAGTGGTGAATATATGCCATTATACATTTGTCAAAACCCATAGAATGGGGAATATCAAGAGTGAATCCTAATGCAAACTATGGACTTTAGGTGATAACAATGTATTAATGTAGGTTCATTGATTGTAATACGTGAATCATTTTGGTGGGATATTTTGGTAGTGAGGGGTATGAGTGTGTGTGAGCAGGGGACATAGGGGACCTCTGTACTTTTTCTCAATTTATTGTAAACCCAAAACTGTTCCAAAAAATAAAGTCTAGGCCGGGCATGGTGGCTCACGTCTGTAATCCCAGCACTGTGGGAGACCGAGGCGGGTGGATCACCTGAGGTCGGGAGTTCTAGACCAGCCTGACCAACATGCAGAAACCTTGTCTCTACTGAAAATACAAAATTAGGCGCATGCCTATAATCCCAGCTACTGGGAAGCTGAGGCAGGAGAATCATTTGAACCCGGGAGGCAGAGGTTGTGGTAAGCTGAGATTGCACCATTGCACTCCGGCCTGGAAAACAAGAGCGAAACTCCATCTCAAAAAAAAAAAAAAAAAAAAAAAAAAAAAAAAAGGCTATAAAAAAAATCCCATTCTAAAAAAACCTGCCTTTTCTCAGATTGCCTCAAGAAGAAAGATGCTAATAGAAGAAAGACTCTAATTGCTGGCACCTGTGATAGTCACTGATACTATTCACATTCTATTTTTCTCCTTTCCCAAGCACCTGCTAGGAAAATGCTTCCCCACCCCTTTGATGTTGGATGTAGCCATGTGGCTGGCTGTGGGCAATGAAATGTAACCTCTGTCACCTTGAGGGTGAAAGTCTTCAAGAGTTAGGGTGCAATTTGCCATGTTTCTTCTTCCCATGGTAATGACTGGGGGTGTTCCTGCTTATGGTGGAGACTGTCAGCCTGGGTCTCTGAGTGAAGACTTTGTGAAACAGAGTCCTTCATAAAATAGATGTGTGTGTGTTAAGCCCTGAGATGTGAAGGTTATTACAGGACCATCGCCTAGCCTGCCTGACTGTACAGTACCTGATATGGTATCTCTAGTGACCCTCAAATAACATAAAAGAGATAAGGAAAGTTGACTTTCAATCTCTTATTTTAATAAATTACTTGAGGCTGGGCATGGTGGCTCACACCGGTAATCCCAGCACTTTGGAAGGCCAAGGCAGGTGGATCAACCGAGGTTGGGAGTTTGAGACCAGTCTGGCCAATATGGTGAAATCCTGTCTCTACTAAAATACGTTTCAAAAAAAAAAAAATTAGCCGGGGTGGTGGTACGTGCCTGTAATCCCAGCTACTTGGGAGGCTGAGGCAGGAGAATTGCTTAAACCCGGGAGGCAGAGGCTGCAGTGAGCCAAGATTGTGCCACTGCACTCCAGGCTGGGTGACAGAGCAAGACTCTGTCTCAAAAAAAAAAAAAAATTACTTTAGTGTTTATATGAAAATAGAAGTTTGGGTCAGGTGCAGTGGCTCATGCTTGTAATCCTAGCATTTGGGAGGCTGAGGCAGGTGGGTCACTTGAGCTCAGGGGTTCAAGACCAGCCTGGGTAACATAGTGAGACCCCGTCTCTACAAAAAAATACACAAATTAGCCAGGTGTGGTGGTGTGCTCCGGTAGTCCCAGCTACTTGGGGGGCTGAGGTGGGAGGATTGCTTGAGTCCGGAAGGTTGAGGCTACAGTGAGCCATGATTGTGAAATTGCACTCCAGCCTGGCATAGAGTGAGACCCTGTCTCAAAAAAAGAAAATAGAAGTTTGAACAAAACTTGGCTTGTATTTGTTTATGTCAAATATTGCAGCCAGGCATGGTGGCTCATGCCCATAATTCCAACACTTCGGGAGGCCGAGGTGGGAAGATTGCTTGAGCCAGGAGTTTGAGACCAGCCTGGGCAACACAGGGAGACCCCCCCATCTCTACAAAAAATAAAAATAAATTATTGGGTCATGGTGCGCCTGACTGTGCTCCCAGCTGTTTGAGAGGCTGAGGCGGGAGGGTTGCTCAAACCCAGGAGGTCAAGGCTTCAGTGAGCCATGATCCCTAAAATAAAATGTTTCTAGTAATTGTGTTCATTTTCTAAAAATTTCAAAAGCCATTGCTCTTGACTTCTGCATATATTTTGCAAAACTTTTTGGTGGCAGAGTTAGGAGGAGGTGTTGGTGAAATAACCCGTGTAAAAATATGTTTGTTATATAATGCGAGGAATGAATGTGGAAAGTATAGCAGAGTTACAGTGGGTGGAAGTATTTCAGCACTTTGCTAATGTGAAAGAATATTTCTTATGTAAATACAAGTGAAAAGTGGTTTTTAAAAAAGTGGCTAACCATAGGCAAAATGGTAAACTGTTTTTCTTTAGTACTTCAATTTCTTTGATTTTCTACTTACTTCTTCCCTCCCTTTTAATTATTTTGCAAGAGCCTCAGCCTATATGAATGTGTTCACATTTTCAACATCTATCCAATAGAAGCATAAGGTCATGGGCTGCAGTATCTTTCTCTTGTATATCTTCCCCTTTCCCCTCCCTTTTTCTCTGCAGCCCTGGTAATTACATCTTTTTTTTTCTATTTTTGAGACAGAGTCTCGCTCTGTCACCTAGGCTGGAGTGCAGTGGTGCAATCTCTGCTCACTGCAACCTCCACCTCCCGGGTTCAAGCGATTCTCGTGCCTCAGCCTCCTGAGTAGCTAGGATTACAGACATGAGCCACCGCGGCTGGTAATTTTTTGTATTTTTTGTAGAAATGGGGTTTCCCTATGTTGGCCAGGCTGGTCTTGAACTCCTTGCCTCAAGTGATCTGCCCACCTCCACCTCCCAAAATTCTGGGATTACAGGCATGAGCCACTGCACCTGGCCAGTCCTTACTTCTTACTCACTGAAATCTTTTGTGCCACCCCCTGCTTTGTCTTCCTCCAATACTTTCTTCTGTTTTTGGAAAAAGATCAAGAGAGAGATAAAGGGGAGGGTGGAAATAAATGTCTGTGAGATAAGTAGGTCAAACACATTCTAAATATAGGACATCTGATCCGTAAAAGGAACAGAAAATATTCATGGACTAATATTTCTTTCTTTACTTGTTGAATCAGTGGCGCGATCTCGGCTACCAAGCTCCGCCTTTCCCGCCATTCCCTTCAGCCTCCTGAGTCAGCAAAAATTTTTAAAGACGGGGTTTCACTGTGGTCTCCTGACCATTTGATCTCTGACCTTGAAAATCCGCCCGCCTCGGCCTCCCAAAGTTTAAAGGCTTGAGCCACCGCAAATTTCTTTCTTTACTTGAATCTCTTACCCACCTTCTCCCTTTAGGTCAGCAAAAATTAAAGGATATAGAAAAATTTAAAACAGCAAAACTAAAAGGTGAATTAAGTTTTGATGTATTTATTGCAATATATTTGCTCTTCCTCTTTTGCATTTCATAGTCCTTGAAATCCAATGGCCTTATTTTTGCTGTGAATACAACACACACACACACACACACACACACACACACACACACAGAGTGTTTAACACTTTTGAGATATAGTTTCTTTGAACTAACTTATTCAGAGCTACATTTTATGTTCTTTTTTTTTTTTTTTTTTTTTTTTTTTTTTTTTTTTTTTTTTTTTTTGAGACGGAGTCTCGCTCTGTCGCCCAGCCCAGGCTGGAGTGCAGTGGCGCGATCTCGGCTCACTGCAAGCGCCGCCTCCCGGGTTCACGCCATTCTCCTGCCTCAGCCTCCCGAGTAGCTGGGACTACAGGCGCCCACAACCGCGCCCGGCTAATTTTTTGTATTTTTAGTAGAGACGGGGTTTCACCGTGGTCTCGATCTCCTGACCTTGTGATCCGCCCGCCTCGGCCTCCCAAAGTGCTGGGATTACAGGCGTGAGCCACCGCGCCCGGCCTTTATGTTCTTTTGTCTTCTTAAATTCTTTTGGTCTAACAGACTATGCAATACCTTTCTCCATTAGGTCCTCCTACTAACCATTTAATCTGTGTCACTGTTGTCTTCTCCAGAGGACAGTTAGTGCCTTGAGGCCCTTGACTCTGAAGTAGATTTTTGCTACTTATGATGTTTTTTTCCTGCCTGAAAGGCTTTACTAATTTTTCTCTTCAGATTACATTTTACCTGTCTTTTAAGGTATGGCTTAAATCCCATTTCCTCTATTAAAATTTAAAGCTTTCCTTAGTTACTTTCCACTTGTGCACTGTACAACTGCACATCTGTGACAGGATGAATAATGGCCCCCCAAAGATGTCCATATTCAAGTCCTCGGAGTCTGTGAATGCTAGCCTCCATGGCAGAAGGGACTTTGCCGATGTAATTAAATTAAGGACCTTGAGATGGGAAGAGTAGCCTGGATTATGCAGGTGGGTTTAATGTAATCACAAGCGTCCTTATATAGGCAGGAGGATCAGGTGGGAGAGATGGTTATGTGACAATGAAAGCAGGGGGAAAAAGGCCATGTGATGTCGGGCCATGAGACAAAAAAGTTGCAGCCTCTCTGTAAACTGGAAGAGGCAAAATTCTAGGGAAGCAGATTCTTCCCTGGAGCCTCCAGAAAGTACGGAGCTGTGCTGACACCTTCATTTCAGCCCACCGAGCCTGATTTCAGACTTCTAAGCTCCAGACCTGTAAGGAAATAAAACTGTTGGCCGGGCACTGTGGCTCACACCCGTAATCCCAGCACTTTGGGAGGCTGAGGTGGGCAGATCGCGAGGTCAGGAGATTGAGCCCATCCTGGCTAACACGGTGAAACCCCGTCTCTACTAAAATTACAAAAAATTAGCCAGGCGTGGTGGCAGGCACCTGTAGTCCCAGCTACTCCGGAGGCTGAGGCAGGAGAATGGCATGAACCCGGGAGGTGGAATTTGCGGTGAGCACAGATGGCGCCACTGCACTCCAGCCTGGGTGACAGAGCGAGACTCCATCTCAAAAACAACAACAACAACAAACAAACAAAAAAACTGTGTTGTTTTAAGCTACCACGTTTGTAATTTGTTACACTAGCTATAGGAAACTAAGATGACATCATGTCCTTTATATTCCTCTAGGTCTGTTCCACATAATTTAGCACTTTATTGTCATGCTCACTAATTCTGCTATGTTTAAATGGTAGAATAAAAATTCTTGGTGGACAGGAACTAGGATTTTTACTTTTACCCCCTACAATGCCTAGTCCAGTTCTAGGTATTCAGGTATTTGGAGTGAATTATAACTTTGGTGCATAAAAGGGAATGGGAGAGATGAAAGGCATTTTAAAAGACATATAAATCAGCAAACTGTATTTACGTCCTTGCCATCAAATTCCAGTATTTTGCTTTTGAGCTCTGTGCCACATGCAGTGTTATGTTAAGCATGTAGCAGCCATTTCACAGAGACTGGAACACACAGGGTATTTGACAAGCACCTGATGTGTTAGTAACCCCAAGAGAGGGTTTTTGGGTCACATGCAAGAAAGAATTTGGGATGAGTCCACAAAGTAAAGTGAAAGCAAGTTTATTAGAGAAGTAAACAAACAAAAGAATGGCTACGAGCCGGGCGCGGTGGCTCATGCCTGTAATCCTAGCACTTTGGGAGGCTGAGGCGGGCACATCACGAGGTCAGGAGATCGAAACCATCTGGCTAACACGGTGAAACCCCATCTCTACTAAAAATACAAAAAATTAGCCGAGCTTGGTTGCGGGTGCCTGTAGTCCCAGCTTTTCAGGAGGCTGAGGCAGAAGAATGGCATGAACCTGGGAGGCGGAGCTTGCGGTGAGCGGAGATTGAGCCACTGCACTCCAGCCTGGGCGACAGAGAGAGTCTCCATCTCAAAAAATAAAAAAGAATGGCTACTCCATAGGCAGAGCAGTGGCACGGGCCGATTGGCTCAGTATACTTATGGCTGTTTCTTGATCATATGCTAAACAAGGGGTGGATATTCAATGAGTTTTCCAGGAAACGAGTGGGGAATTCCTGGAACCGAGGGTTCCTCCCCTTTTTGGACCATATAGAGTAACTTCTGAACGTTGCTATGGCATTTGTAAACTGTGATGACGCTGGTGGGAGTATCTTTTTGTGTGTTAATGCATTAAAATTAGTGTATAATGATCAGTGAGGATGACCAGAGGTCACTTTTGTCACCAGCTTGGTTTTGGTCAGCTTCTTTACTGCATCCTGTTTTATCAGCGGGGTCTTTGTGACCTGCATCTTGGGCCAACCTTCTGTCTCATCCTGTTACTAAGAATGCCTGTCCTCCTGGGAACGCAACCCAGCAGGTCTCAGCTTCCTTTTAACCAGCCTCTGTTCAAGACGGAGTCGCTCTGCTTGGCATGCCTCTAACAGATGCATTCAGCTGAAATCTGTGGGGGTAGAGGGAAAAGGAGAAAGAGAAAAGCAAGATGGGTTTGGTACAAAGTCCTCCTTGTCTATTTAGCTGATTAGTTTTTGTCACATTAAGTAAAGTTAAAATGCTGAAAAAGATCATCAAATTTCCAACATGAATTGTTCCGTAAAGCAAAATAGAAGATAATGAAAAATCGGCAGGGTGTAACAGTTTAATTTCATCCACTGAATTTAAATAACCAGTATTTTGGCCGGGTATGGTGGCTCCACCTGTAATCCCAACACTTTGGGAGACTGAGGCAGGAGGATCACTCAGGCTCAGGATTTCAAGACGAGCCTGGGCAATATAGTGAGACCTTGTTTTTATTTTTAATAATAATAAAAAATAACCAGTATTTTTAAATCCATGTAATATGGTTAATACTCCGCTAAGAGATAAAGAGCTACAGACAACCCACAGGACACGGCTTTATTCTAAATGGCCTTACTATCTAGTTGGGAGATAATACTAACAACCAACTAAGGTTACCAGGCAGTTTATCAAATGCCATATTGTGTGACGCAGACTTTAAAGATTATAGATATCTGGAAATGGGGCTAGAGAATCAATACTTCCTTCATTCATCGATTATTTATTGAGAACCTATTATGATTCTGCGTGAATAAGAGTGTATGTTCAGAGTTTGCAATCTAAAAGAGGGAGGCAAAGAAAATAACTAATACAAGAACAAATTAAGTGGATGGGCACGGTGGCTCATGCCAGTAATCCTAGCACTCTGGGAGGTTGAGGCTGGCAGATCACTTGAGTTCAGGAGTTCGAGACCAGCCTGGGCAACATAGCAAAACCCGTCTCTACCACGGGGGGAGAAAAAAGAACAGATTAAGTGCTAAAATAGCAGGATGCTTTGTAGTTGATAAAGGGTTATTACTGTAACTTCTGAATGAAAGGAGAAGTGGGACTGTGAATGATTTTAAAGTAAAGGCTTTAAGACTGAGCCTTGAAAGAGAAGTAGGACTTTTTTTCTTTTTTTGAGACAGAGTCTTGCTCTGTCACCCAGGCAGGAGTGCAGTGGTGCCATCTCAGCTTACTGCAACCTCCACCTCCTGGGTTCAAGCGATTCTCTGCCTCAGCCTCCCGAATATCTGGGATTTCAGGCATGTGCCACCATGCCCAGCTAAGTTTTGTATTTCTTTTTTTGAGACGGAGTCTCGCTCTGTCACCCAGGCTGGAGTGCTGTGGCCGGATCTCAGCTCACTGCAAGCTCCGCCTCCCGGGTTCACGCCATTCTCCTGCCTCAGCCTCCCGAGTAGCTGGGACTACAGGCGCCCGCCACCTCGCCTGGCTAGTTTTTTGTATTTTTTAGTAGAGATGGGGTTTCACCGTGTTAGCCAGGATGGTCTCGATCTCCTGACCTCGTGATCCGCCCGTCTCGGCCTCCCAAAGTGCTAGGATTACAGGCTTGAGCCACCGCGCCCGGCTAAGTTTTGTATTTTTAGTAGAGACAGGGCTTCACCATGTTGGCCAGGCTGGTCTCAAGCTCCTTACTTCAGTTGATCTGCCCACCTCGGCCTCCCAAAGTGCTAGGGATTATAGGTGTGAGCCACCGCACCCAGCTGAAAAGTAGGACTTTGAAAATGTTGATTAAGTCAAACTCTGTAAAATGTTTGAAGAGCTTTTTTATTTTGAGCCAAATGTGAGTGGCCAATGGCCCATGACACAGCCTCAGGAGATCCTGAGAACATATGCCCAAGGTGGTCAGGCTGTTAGCAGAAAGGGGTACTGATTCAGACCCCAGGAGAGAGTGCTTGGTTCTTGCACAAGAAAGAATTCTGATGAGTCCATAGAATAAAGCGAAAGCAAGTTTATTAAGAAAGTAAAGGAATAGGCCGGGCGCGGTGGCTCACGCCTGTAATCCCAGCACTTTGGGAGGCCGAGACGGGCGGATCACGAGGTCAGGAGATTGAGACCATGCTGGCTAACACGGTGAAACCCCGTCTCTACTAAAAAATACAAAAAAAAAAAAAAAAAAACTAGCCGGGCGAGGTGGCGGGCGCCTGTAGTCCCAGCTACTCGGGAGGCTGAGGCAGGAGAATGGCGTGAACCCGGGAGGCGGAGCTTGCAGTGAGCTGAGATCCGGCCACTGCACCCCAGCCTGGGCGACAGAGCGAGACTCCGTCTCAAAAAAAAAAAAAAAAAAAAAGAAAGTAAAGGAATAAAGAATGGCTACTCATAGGCAGAGCAGTGGCTTAGGCTGCTCACTGATTACACTTATAGTTATTTCCTGATTATATGCTAAATAAGGGGTGGATTATTCACGAGTTTTCCAGAAAAGGGGTGGGCAATTTCTGGAACTGAGGATTCTTCTCCTTTTTAGACCATATAGGGTAACTTCCTGATGTTGCCATGGCATTTGTAAACTGTCATGGTGCTGGTGGGTGTGTCTTTTAGCATGCTAATGCATTATAATTAGCAAATAATGAGCAGTGAGGATGACCAGAGGTCACTTTTGGCACCATCTTGGTTTTGGTGGGATTTGGCTGGCTTCTTTACTGCAAGGTCTTTGTGACCTGTATCTTGTGCTGATCTCCTATCTTATAATGTGACTAAAAATGCCTAACCTCCTGGGGATGCAGCCCAGTAGATCTCAGCCTCATTTTACCCAGCCCCTATTCAAGATGGAGTTGCTCTGGTTCAAATGCCTCTGACAAGACTACAGTGTAGTTTTATATACTTTAGGAAGACCTAAGACATTCATCAAAACACATAAGATGTACATTGGCTTGGTCTTGAAAGGCGGGACACCTGGAAGCAGAGACTCCAGGGTCACAGTCAATTGAAAGATTATCAGGCTGGTGTGGTGGCTCATGCCTGTAATCCCAGTGCTTTGGGAGGCTGAGGTGAGAGGACTGCCTGAGGCCAAGAGTTCCAGAGCAGCCTGGGCAACATAGGGAGACTTTACATTAGGAAATAAACAAAAAAGACTTACGTTATTATCTAAAGACCTGGAGTCTGCAGAATGTCTGGGTTAAGATAAGGGTTTGTGGAGACCAAGGTGGTTTTTTTTCTTTTGAGACAGAGTTTCACACTTGTTGCCCAGGCTGGAGTGCAATGGTGTGATCTTGGCTCACTGGAACCTCTGCCTCCCACGTTCAAGTGATTCTCCTGCCTCAGCTTCCCAAGAAGCTGGGATTACAGGCACCCGCCACCATGCCCGGCTTCTTTTTTTTTTTTTTTTTTTTGTATTTTTAGCAGAGACAGGGTTTCAGTCACCATGTTGGTCAGGCTGGTCTCAAACTCCTGACCTCAGGTGATCCACTCGCCTTGGTCTCCCAAAGTGCTGGGATTACAGGCGTGAGCTACCGAGCCCAGCAGAGATCAAGGTTTTATCATGCAGATGAAGCCTCAGGTAGAGCTCTTATCAGACTTAAAAAGGTGCCAGACTTGGTTAATTCTCTCCTGGGTAAGGGAAAACACCTGGAAAGGAACAGGGCTTTTTCTACAGACTGTAGGTTTCCCACCACAAGATACAGCTTTGCAGGGCCATTTTAAAATATGTCAAAGAAATATATTCTGGGGTTAAATAATTCAATTTCTTTCAGGGCCTGCTATCTGTCGTGATGCTATACTAGAGTCAGGCTGGCTTGGTGTCAAAAATAAAAGTCTAGAAAAGCTAGAAAAAGTCTGTTCTGGCAGTCTTAAGATCTGTTTTCATGTGAATGCTGTTCAGCTGAGCCTGAATTCCAAAGGGAGGGGGGTGTAATGAGGCATGTCTGACCCATCCCCCCGACTAACCCCCAATCCCCACTTCCATCTAGATGATGGAAAAACTAGATTTTCAGGTTTACTTTGGAATGCCCTTGGCCAAGAGGTGGGGGAAAGGGGGTCCATCAGTCAGTTGTGGGGTTTAGAATTTTATTTTTGGTTTACAAAATAATAGAATATTTCATGTTGAAGCACAAGCAAGAGCACTGCAGACATGAAAGGGTATAATTTTAGGAGAATGCTCAGATGGAATAAAGAATGTCTTGAAGGGTAGTATTGTTATTGGTGTTAAAACAAGTTATCACAAACTTAAGACACAGATTATTTCACAGTTCTGTTGGTCAGAAGTCCAACACTGATCGCATGAGGATAAAATCAAGGTGTCATCAGAGCATTAGAGAGGCTTCGGGGGAAAGTTTCCTTATCAGTTCCAGCTTCCGGAGGTCACCCACAACGCTGGAGGCTCCCTTCCTCTATATTCAAAGCCAACAATGTTGTATCTCTCTAATCATTCTTCATAGTTACTGGTCATTCTTGACTCTCTTTTGCAGTTTTGGAGGCCCTTATGATTACAATTGGCCCACTGGAACAATCCAGGATAATGTGTTTTTTTTTTGAGATGGAGTCTCGCCCTGTTGCCCAGGCTGGAGTGCAGTGGAGCTCATTGCAACCTCTGCCTCCCTGGTTAAAGCGATTCCAGGATAATCTATTTCAACACCAGGTAATTAACAACCTTAATTCCCATTTGCTATGCAAGCTAACACAATCACAGCTTCTGGTGTTTAGGCTGTGGACATCTTTGAGGGGCTATTATTCTGCCTACCATGGGTAATAAGGAGGAGCTAATACTAAGAGGAAAAGAGGCCCAAAGAGGAAAGGGTGTGAATGCACTGATAAGGGCAATGGGGAGCCAGTGCACGTTTCTGAGGCTTGCAAATTCTTATTTTTTTGAAGTAAGCTTTGGTTGCAGCTGAGAAAACTGAACAGGCATAGTTGGGGAGCAACATCAGGAGGCCACCATTACAGATGAGATGAGAGGGTATAAGCTAGAGGTGGCAGAGCTAAATCGTTTTCTTTGGTCCAAAGCTGTCTATATGCCCTTTTCTAAGTGTTTTCCAACAGAATTCATGAGATCATTCCACAGGATCTCAGCAAGTGCAGTTTCTGATAATTTGGTCGAATTTGTTCAGTAGCTGCTGCAACGGAGGGCTTAAATCTTTCATCTACACTTAACAAGGGGAGACCGGAATAGTGGCAAAACCGTAGTTAGCAAGGCTGAGGCTCGCAGAGACCTAGGCATCGAATTTTTTAATGGTCCAAACCGCAGGGAAAGCGCGCACTCCCTGTTCTTAAGTTTTTCCCTAAACAGGGAGATAACACTAAAAAGCTATCCCGCGTGAAGGCTGAAAGTCCTGTTTTCTCCCTAGCTTCAGTGAACAAAGCCTGACTGCTCGCCCGCGTCCAACAAAGACAACGCTCTTCCGGTCTTCGTGACCCACCCGGTGAGCAGCCCAAACCCGCCACCGTCCTCCCTCAGCTCCCACCAATCGGGTCGCAGGGCCTCGAGCCCCGCACTGCTGAGTCCGTTGACACTGCGTCCGGGGCCAGACGACGACATCAGCGCGGGGTCCCCACAACGCCATGGGGCAGAGCCAACTCTCGAGCGCGTGACCGAAGCCTGCAGTTTTTAGCTTCCGTCACTTCCGGGTGCGACAATCTCTTCTGTCCGGCCAGACACTGGAGTCGTTAGGTGCCTCCTTGCTTCTGACGGGCCACACGTTTGCCCCTTCTCTCTGTTCCCAGCTGGAGGGACATGAGTGTCCCTGGGCCGTCGTCTCCGGACGGGGCCCTGACACGGCCACCCTACTGCCTGGAGGCCGGGGAGCCGACCCCTGGTACGTACTGTCGGGTAGGAAGCGCGGCCCGGGCTGGGTGTGAGGGGCCGGGACCGGAATGGGTAGGACTCCGGAGAAACCGTGAGGGAGTAGGCGGCTTTTGGCAGCTACGGCCCCTGGGCTCTGCCCCTAGTGCAGAAATGGGGAACCGCGCTGGCCCCTCTACCCAGCGCAATGGGCAGAACTGAAGTCCCGAGGGCAAGCTTTGTATTGGGCTGCAATTGGAGGCGGATGATGGTGAAGCCATTCTGAGTTTCTGACTCCGATACGTCATTAGTTATTTTTCATACGGCAGTGGTGGGGGATGGATTTACCAGAAAGATGATCAGCTTATAATTCAGAGAGGTGACGTATCCTATAATATTGACCACTCATGAAATGCGTGGTCAGCTTGGTGATAATTGCTTCATCCCTATTCCTGCAGCAGTCTTCTCGACCGAGTTCCAGGAGGGATTTAAGCTCTAATGCCCTAAGGCATCCATTGAATGGAATGAATTAACTTGCTGTGCACCCAAAATGGTACTATTTATGTACCATCCTTGGGAAAGTGAGAAAATGGTCACTCAGAGCATTTTCTGTGTTCTCTGATTCAGATGAGGCCCTAGATGAGAAAGGCTGCAGGGCTTTGTATATGCTTTTTGTTTTACCTCCTGTTTCAGAAATATAGGGGTTACCCCCAAATAGTGCTCTCAGCACTTTCCTGTTCATGCTTTTCCTCAAAGATCTCTTCACACTTTCATAAGTCGCTTGTATAAATGTGACTTCCTTGTAAGTATTTGAAACTTGGGCCTCTGTTTACTCTTGTGTGCTTCTCCATCTGCTAGCTGGATACTTTGACGTGGCTGTTTTGCACTAATCTCACAGTAAGGCATGTACATAAATGAAAACGTGTCTCATCCTGTTAATGGTGGTAGGTTACTCTGACTTGAAACTTTGAAAATGCTCTGGACTTTTTCCTTTCTCTCCTTCCACCTCTAAGGGATTCTCCTATACAATTCCATCTCCTTGTAATTTCACCCTTAAAACAGCCGTGGAAAGGCTAGTTCACCTCCAGTCTTACTCTTTCAACGCATCTGTCCCACTGCTATCACATCACTGTCCCAAGATAAAGCTTCAGTCATGTCATTCCTGTACTCAGAAACCTTAAATAGCTCCTCACTACTTATTAACAAAGCTCCAAACCGTTAACTTGGCAGTTAGAGGCCCTTACTGACCTTCCACATGGTCTTAAATAAGCTCGCTATTGCTATGCTGCATATGCTCCATGCGTCTCCAGAAGAAGCCTGTATTGTATTCCAGCCTTTCCTCATGCTGCCTTCTTTACCCATATTGCATCCATTCCACTCCTGCCACAGATTTCTTCCCCATTTGGAAACAGTCCTCACAGATTGTTGGTGGGAGTGCAAATTGGTGCCAGTTTCTTAGGAGGGCAGTTTGGCAATGTCTATTTAAAAAATGCATAAACTCTTTGTCCCAACAGTCTACTTCTAAGAATTTATACTACGGAAAGTGACACAAATATACAGATAAACAGGGAAGCTCACTGCAGCATTGTTTGAAATAGCAAAAAGTGAAAATAACCTAAATAATCCATCTATGGGGGACTGGTTAAACAAACTATGGTAGAATTCTGTTCTGTTAAAAAGAATGTAGTAGGTCCCTATATGTTGGTATGGAAAGATACATACGATACATGTTTTAAAAGTTGCAGAATGGTATGAGTAATATTTTGTTTGTGATAAAAAACAATATATGCATAGGCATGCAAAGACAATTTCTGGAAGGCTCTGTGAGAAACTCCAGAGTAGCTCCTGCTGGAGTAAGAAGGAGTATTTTTACTTTTCAGTTTGTGCCTCCGTCTGTAGTGTTTTAAGTTTTTACAGTGAGTAACACTCAAATAGACAAAGAGAAATGAAAACTCCATCCATTCTTTGAGCTTTAGCTCAATGTCCACACTTCCTTTAGAATTTTTCTTAGACTTCCCTAATGAAAGTCGCTCTCCCCTGAATTTTCATAACATTTTCTGTTTCTCTAATGGCACTTCTCATTTCTGTGATTCGTCGTATTGTGCCCTTCCAGGGAAGGGGACTTGCCTTATTTATTGTTGTAGCCTCACAACCTGGTACATAATATAGATGTTCAGCAAACCTTTCTTGTATGAATAGAGTAAGGACTCTCCCTTTCTTCTTCTTTACTCTCCCACAATAAAGCACCTTGAACTTAGTAATTAAATATATATAAAAACATGAGTAGCTTCTTAACCATTAGAAGCAGAGGGTAAAAGAGAGGAAAACAAAACAAACAAACAAACAAAAAACATGAGTAACTGAGACTCATTAACCAGAACATTGGTGTGGGAGGAGGGTTTGTGAGTTAAAATGTATGAATATATTTTAAGTGAAGTGAATTAGTTGTTATTCCTTAAAGTTGAAATGTCCTTTTTTGGGGTATTCCTTTCATAAAACATTAAGAAAATTGTTTTCTTTTTTTTTTTTTTTTTTTTGAGACAGAGTTTCACTCTTTTTGCCCAAGCTGGAGTGCAGTGGCGCGATCTCGGCTCACCGCAACCTCCGCCTCCCAGGTTCAAGCGATTCTCCTGCCTCAGCCTCCCGAGTAGCTGGGATTACAGGCATGTGCCACCACCCCGGCTAATTTTGTATTTTTAGTAGAGACGGGGTTTCTCCATGTTGGTCCGGCTGGTCTTGAACTCTCGACCTCAGGTGATCCACCTGCCTCGGCCTCCCAAAGTGCTGGGATTACAAGCGTGAGCCACCGCGCCCGGCCTGAAAATTGTTTTCTATATTTATTAATACTTAAAGTTGCTGATTACATTGTTATTGTCATCAAGCCTTAAGCAATGGCATAATTGGTGGATATAATTTATTCACTTCCTATACAGTTGGTACATTAATATCCCTAAGTGCTTCACTTTTCTCTCTCTCTCTCTCTATATATATGTATATATATAGATTTTTTTCTTTTGTTGGTTTTTGTATTTTTATTTTATTTTATTATTTTTTTATTTTTTATTTTTTTTTTTGAGACGGAGTCTCGCTCTGTCACCCAGGCTGGAGTGCAGTGGCCGGATCTCAGCTCACTGCAAGCTCCGCCTCCTGGGTTTATGCCATTCTCCTGCCTCAGCCTCCCGAGTAGCTGGGACTACAGGCGCCTGCCACCTCGCCCGGCTAAGTTTTTGTATTTTTAGTAGAGACGGGGTTTCACTGTGTTAGCCAGGATGGTCTCGATCTCCTGACCTCGTGATCTGCCCGTCTCGGCCTCCCAAAGTGCTGGGATTACAGGCTTGAGCCACCGCGCCCGGCCTTGTATTTTTATTTTATATGTGGAGTGCTTCAGTTTCTAGTTAGCTCTTACCTATTTGAACGTTGCCTTCCAACTTTGAGAAGTCCAATGTTTGTTCATGTGTTTCTTAGGGTTAAAATAAAAATTACATAATTTTATTTTGATTTTCAAAAAGTTTACTTTGAATATGATAGCATGTTGTTTTCCTCAATCTTTTTTTTTTTTTTTTTTGAGGCAGAGTCTTGCTCTGTCACGCAGGCTGGAGTGTAGTGGCACGATCTTGGCACACTGCAGCCTCTGCCTCCCAGGTTCAAGCAATTCTTGTGCCTTAGCCTCTCGAGTAGCTGAGATTACAGGCATACAACAGTACGCCCGGGAAATTTTTGTATTTTTAGTAGAGATGGAGTTTCACCATGTTGGCCAGGCTGGTCTCAAACTCCTGACCTCAAGTGATCCGCCCACCTCAGCCTCCCAAAGTGCTGGGATTACAGGCGTGAGCCACTGTGCCCAGCCGGTTTTTCTCAGTTTTGCCAAAATTTAAATCTGTGGTACAAATTATACTTAGAAATGTGTCACAAGTAATGTGTCGTGATAACTGTATTCTGTAGAGTGATCTAATTTGATGTTACTGATAGTTACTAGATTATAATTGAAGAGAGATGTTTCAGAGTTTAATATTAATCATAATTTTAGTGTATAATTTTAGTAAAGTGACTATCTTTTTTTTCTCTGATTATAAATCAGTGATTCCATCTTACAAACCATTAAACCCTATTTAGAAACTGTATTTTTCTTGGTAGGAATGGTGATTGATAGTTATTCATCTTAGATGTTTTTGAGTACCTGGCACAATGCTTACACTTTTATTATTCAAAGGAAAGTGATGAGGCACTGATCCCAGCATCAGGTCTAGATTTATACACAAGACTATGATGATACACTATTTTCTAGGGTAAATTAAGGTGCTGAATCTTAAGAGAGAAGAAATTCTTAGAAAATCCCTCTTTTCCTCCCTAACAAATAACACAACAACCCCCCTTTTACATGTAAATAACACATCAAACTATATGCAAAATCAATGTTGACCTATAGTTTTGTTTCCACAGAATTGAAAACATACTTTTTTTAGGCATTGCATTTCTGTTTATATAATTTTTTCATGCTTTTGAAAGCAAGAATGCTTTAGTTCAGTGACTGTTACCCATGTTTTGGCCTCAGTCTCCTTTATTTTATTTTTATTTTTATATTTATTTATTTTTTTGAGACAGGGTCTCACTCTGTTGCCCAGGCTGGAGTGCAGTGGTATGATCATAGCTCGCTGTAGCTATGAACTTCTGGGCTCAAGTTACCCTCCCACCTCAGCCTCCTGAATAGCTGGGACCACAGGTGTGTGCCACCATGCCCAGCCATTCTGGGCTCAAGCAATTCTCCTCCCTTGGCCTCCCAAAGTGCTAGGATTACAGGTGTGAGCCACTGCTCCTGGCCTTCAGACTCCTTTGATAATCCTGTGACAACTATAAGTCCTCTGCCCTGAAAAATATATAAAGATACAGAATTTTGTGTAAATGTTCATTTATCATAGGCTTTACCTTATAGTAGTAACTTAAAAACATTTTTTGAGCATTCATAACTCATTTTTTAGAGGAAGCTCAGAGATAAAAGTTTAAAAAGAAAAGAAGGATACCTGTGGTTGGGAGTGTGTGTGTGTGTGCTCTCAACCCCATTTGTGGGCTTCCTTTCTACCTGCTACTCCCCAGCCTCCTTTTATTAGCTGTGTCAATTTGAAAGGTTCCGACTGGTCAGAGTGCAGTGGTGTTTACGACTAATTGATCACAACCAGTTACAGATTTCTTTGTTCCTTCTCTAATCCCACTGCTTCAGTTGACTAGCCTAAAAAATAAACAAATAAATAAATAAATAAATAAAATAAATAAAAGGTTCCTAAATTTGATTTTTGCTGGGGACAGGTTTAAGTGACACTTCTCCAGATGAAGGGTTAATAGAGGACTTGACTGTAGAAGACAAAGCTGTGGAGCAACTGGCAGAAGGATTGCTTTCTCATTATTTGCCAGATCTGCAGAGATCAAAACAAGCCCTCCAGGAACTCACGTAAGCTAATAAAAAACCAGATATACACTAATTTCCTCTGTGGCATAGTCATAATTTGTATACTTGTATACTGTGTTAAGACATAATATTTTTTAACATGGAATTATAATTGAGTATGTCTATATCTTTATTGATAGCAGATGGGAATAGAGGAGTACGTAGTATTCTAAATGTAAAAAGTGAAATGAATACTCCTAGGGTGTTTGATCTCTTCTAAGAAGTCCTCCTAAATCTTACCTAGCCTCTGTGATTAGGTTTGGTGTTTTATCATTATTTTATTAAAGTATTACCTGTTGGGGATTGTTCAGGTGGATATATACCTGTTTCCGAGTAGAGTTGAAAAACTGCCTCCATAAAAGTCACACTTGTTTTCAGTTGCTAGTTCAAATGAGTTGCCAGAGATCTGTAAGTATCTTTCCTGAGATGATCTGTTTCATTCCCAGTAGATAACTTTACTAGTAAGTAAAGATGGGGCCGGGCGTGGTGGCTCATGCCTATAATCCCAGCACTTTGGGAGATCAAGGCGGGTGGATCACGAAGTAAGGAGATTGAGACCATCCTGGCTAACACAGTGAGACTCTGTCTCTACTAAAAATACAAAAAATTAGCTGGGCGTGTTGACGGGCGCTTCTAGTCCCAGCTGCTCGGGAGGCTGAGGCAGAGAATGTTGTGAACCCGCGATGGGGAGCTTGCAGTGAGCCGAGATCATGCCACTGTACTCCAGCCTGGGCAACAGAGCGAGACTCCGTCTCACAAAAAAAAAAAAAGAAAAAAAAAAGATTGGAGGTTATGTTAAGAAAACGGATAAGATAGAACAGAACCCATAGAGTGGGATCAGTATACAAAAACATATACTCAGGCTTTATCAGCTCCCATCCACAGACAACAGACTCAGCTTCTGCCTCCTCCTGGGTCAGAGCCTCTCTGGATAGCCCAGGCTGGCCTGTCATTTCTTTCTGTGGTGGTCATCTTTACACTGGCCACGAACTGCTGCTGCTCTGAGACCTACCCTTTGAAAACTTACTTAAGAGGCCTTTATTAGGGCAAAAGGAGAGGAATAATAACTGTGCTAATTTTATAATTATAAGTAATGTTATAATCCTTGGTGTTAAGGTGCTAAATGCATATGAAAGGATCTCGGCTCACTGCAACCTCCACCTCCTGGGTTCAAGAGATTCTCTTGCCTCAGCCTCCCAAGTAGATGGGATTACAAGTGGCACACCATCGCACCCAGCTATTTTTTTTTGTATTTTTAGTAGAGATGGGTTTCACCATGTTGGCCAGGCTGGTTTTGAACTCCCGACCTCAACTGATCTGCCCACCTTGGCCTCCCAAAGTGCTAGGATTACAGGTGTGAGCCACTGTGCCCAGCCACATTCTCTGGAACCTTCTTTGAGAGTGGCCAGACTTACGGGTCAGGAAAGCACTATACTTATAATTACAGTTTTATTATAAAGGGTACAGATCAGGACTAGCCAATGAAGAGATACACAGGATACTGCCTGGGAGGTTCCTGAACACAAAACTTCCGTCTCCTCTCCCAGTGAGAGGAAACCCCTGCTGCCAGCACATCAGTGTGTTCTCAGCTTGGCGTTCGAGCCTGCAGTGAACTGTGGTCACGCCACTGCTCCCTAGCCTGGGTGACGGAGTGAGACCGTATCTCCACAACAGAAATTCAGTCTTTTAATCTATGTACTTGGAATGTCTCTATTATTTAGATGTTCTTTGTTATTTTTCATTAGTCTCCCATCTCGAAGCTCTAGGGGCCCATCATGAGTCACTTTATTAGTGTAAACTCACGTGTGATCCAGGGAGCTCATGGATAACAAAGACACTTCTGTCGCTTGGAAAATTCCAAGGATTTTAGAAGCTCTGTGCCAGAAACCTGGGACAAAGATCAGACACATTCTTTGTTAGATAACAGATGTCTGTTCAGATCTTTTGCTTATTTTAAAATTGGATTATTTTTCTTATCGTTGAGTTTTAAGAGTTCTTTGTATATTTTTGATATGAGTCCTTTATGAGTTTTGCAAATATTTTCTCTGAGACTGTGGTTTGTCTTATTACTCTCTTTACAGTGTCTTTGGCAGAGCAGGAGTTTTTAACTTTAATAAATTTATTTAATAAATAAGAAAAAATTAAATCAGTTTTTTCTTTTATGAATTGTGCTTTTGGTATTGTATCTAAAAACTCATCACCAAACCAAGGTCACCTAGATTTTCTCCTGTGTTTTCTTCTAGAAGTTCTAGTTTTGCATTTTACATTTAGACCTGTGATTTATTTTGAGTTAGTTTTTTTTTTTTTGTTTTGAGACGGAGTTTCGCTCTTGTTGCCCAGGCTGTAGTACAATAGCGCGATCTCATCTCACCGCAACATGCGCATCCTGGGTTCAAGCGATTCTCCTGCCTCAGCCTCCTGAGCTGCTGGGATTACAGGCGTGCGCCACCACGCCTGTCTACTTTTTGTACTTTTAGTGGAGATGGGATTTCTCCATGTTGGTCAGGCTGGTCTCGGACCTCAGGTGATCCGCCCGCCTCGGCCTCCCAAAGTGTTGGGATTGCAGGCGTGAACCACCGCGCCCAGCCTATTTTGAGTTTTTATGGAGGCTGTAAGGTCTGTGTTTATTAATAGATTCATTTCTTTGCGCATGGATAGCCAGTTGCTTCAGCACCATTTGTTGTTGTTGTTGTTTGAGACAGGGTCTCACTGTGTTGCCCAGGCTGGAGTGCAGTGGCACAGCCTCAGCTCACTGCAGCCTTGATTTCCTGGCTCAGTGATCCTCCCATCTCAGCCTCCCAAGTAGCTGGGACTACAGGCGCACAGCACCACACCTGGCCAATTTTTGTATTTTTTGTAGAGACAGGGTTTCACCATGTTGCCCTGGCTGGTCTTGAATTCCTAGGCTCAAGTGATCCTCCTGCCTTGGCCTCCCAAAGTGCTGGGATTACAAGTATGAGCCACTGTACCCAGCCACTATTTGTTGAAAAGACTATCCTTTCTCCACTGCATTGCCTTTGCAACTTTGTCAAAGAGAAGTTGATTGTTTCTGTGTAGATTTATTTAAGGGTTTTCTGTTCTGTTCCATTGATCAATATGTTTGTTCTTTTGCCAGTACCATGCTGTCTTGATTTCTGTAGCTTTTTGTTGTTATTGTTTTTTTTTTTTTTTTTTTTTTTTTTTTTTTTTTTGAGACAGGGTCTCACTCTGTTGCCTGGGCTGAAATGCAGTGGCACGATCTCAGCTCACTGCAACCTCTGCCTCTGGGAGGTTGATTCTTGCACCTCAGCCTCCCAAGTAGCTGGAGTGACAGGTGTGTGCCACCACACTGGGCTAATTTTTGTATTTTTCGTAGAGATGGGGTTTCACCGTGTTGGCCAGGCTGATCTTGAACTCCTGACCTCAGGTGATCACCTGCCTTGGGCTCCCAAAGTGCTGGGATTACAGGAGTGAGTCACTGTGCCTGGCCAGATTTCTGTAGCTTTATAGTAAGTATTGAAATTGGGTACTGTGAGTCTTCCAGTTTTGTTCTTCAATATTGTATTGGCTTTTCTATGTCTTTGCCTTTCCATATGAACTTTCAAACAGTTTGTTGATATCTATACAATAACTTGCTGGGATTTTGATTGGCATTGCATTGAATCCTTAGATCAAGTTGAGAAGAATTTACATCCTAAAAAATATTGATGGGCTGGGCGTGGTGGTTGACACTGGTAATCCAAGCACTTTGGGAGCCTGGGGCAGAAGGATCTCTTGAGGCCAGGAGTTGGAGACCAGCCTGGGTAATGTAATGAGACCCTGTCTCTACAAAAATATTTAAAAAGTCAACCTGGCATGGTGGTGTACACCTGTAATGATAGCTACTTGGGAGGCTGAGGCAGAGGATCCCTTGAACCAGGAGTTCTAGGCTGCCGTGAGTGATGATCATGCCACTGCAGTCCAGCCTGGATGACAGAGTCAGACCCTATCTGAACAACAACAGTTGAGTCTTTTAATCTCTGTACTTGGAATGTCTCTCTATTATTTAGATTTTCTTTGATATTTTTCGTTAGAGTTTTATAATTTTTACATTTAGATCCTGTACATATTTTGTTATATTTGTACCACAGTATTTCACTGGGGATGCAGAACTACTATAAATGGTATTGTTTTTAAATTTCAAATTAATTGCTGGTACACAGGAAAGAAATTGACTTCTGTATATTAACCTTGTATCCTGAAATCTTACTGTACTTGCATATTAGTTTCAGAAGGTTTCTTGTTGAATCTTTGGGAATTCCCACTAGGAAATCATCTGGGAACAAAGACAGTATTATTTCTTTCTTCTCAGTTTGTATATCTTTTATTTCTTTTTCTCGTCTTACTGTATTAGTTTGGACTTAACGTATGATGTTGAATAGGAATTGTGAGACCCCTCTTCAAACTGAAGAAAGCAAAACTGCAGATAAAGGAGGGCTGATGTATTTTCTGGAAGAGACTGTGGGGAATTGGTATCATTTCTTCCTTAAATGTTTGGTAAAAATTACCAGTGAAGCCATTTGGTCCTGGCACTGTCTTTTTTGGAAGGTTATTACTTACTGATTGAATTTGTCTGATAAATATAGGCCTATATAAACTTTCTGTTTCTCCTTGTATAAGTTTTGGTAGTTTGTATCTTTCAAAGAATTAGTCCATTCCATCCACATTATCACGTTTATGAGCACCGAATTGTTGAAAGTATTCATTTATTATCCTTTTAATGTCTTGGGATCAGTGGTGATTATTGCTCTTTCATGAATAATACTAATATTTTGGGTCTTTTTTTTTCTCGATTGTCTCACTAGAGGTTTATCAATTTTATTGATCTTTTAAAGAACGATCTTTTCGTTTCATTGATTTTTTTGTTTTCCCCCTTCTATTGTTTTCTAGTTCTAACAGCCTATTTTTGCTGTTCTGCTTATCTCGGATGGTTGACTTGCTGGGTTTTCCTCTCATCCATTCTGTATTTCACTTTCTGTGATCTCTAGTCCAAGCTGGAGGGACAAAGTTATTTATTTATTTATTTATTTATTTATTTATATTTGTAGAGATGGGGTCTCACTCTGTCACATGGGCTGTAGTACAGTGGTGTGATTATAACTCACTGCAGCTTCTAACTCCTGGGTTCAAGCAATCCTTCTGCCTCAGCCTCCCAAGTAGCTCGGACCACAGGTGTGTGCCACCACACCCAGCTAATTTTTTTTTTTTTTTTTTTTTTTTTTTTGTAGAGGGTCTCGCTTTGTTGTCCGTGCTGGTCTCAAATTCCTGGCTTCAAGCAATCCTCCTTCCTTGGCCTCCCAAAATGCTGGGATTATAGGCATGAACCATTGTGTCTGGCCAAGAGACAAATTTATGCCAGACTCAGTGCTGGATAGTAGAGATGTTGTAATTGCCGTCAGCCTCTTCGTTGCTATTTCTTTTTTTATCATTATTCTCTAGATAGCACAGTTTTACAAGCAAATCACATCATATTTTTCTTTGTAGCATTCTTTAAAATATTCAGGTAGGTGACCCTTTTAATGTCACTTATTCCTGTGATCCTAACATTGATTGATGTGGAAAGAAATATCAAGGAAGTTGGCTTCTCTTCCTCAATGAGTTTTGAATCCTAATTTTAAAGAGAAACATTAGAAATTATCTGGTCTGACCTTCTCACTTTGTAAAAGAGGAGATTTAGGCCAGAGAAATAAACTGAATTTCTGAGATCACATAACTGGCTGTTGGCTGGGGAAAGCTATGATTTCCAGTCCTATGCTTTTTTCATCTTGCTGTTTAATTATCCTTTTTGACTTACTATCCCTTGATACTGCATCTTTCTCAACTCTAATCTGAAAACCATTGTTCCTCATTTCCTTTATGGGAATGTTGCAATTTTAAGATATACAAAACATTGAATTTCTTGGGCAAAATACTACAAAAAACTTCTTTTTTGGAATAATACAGAGAGTTGTTAAAAGTAACAGGTAATAAAATACTTTTAAATGATTGGATTATTTTAGTTATTAGAAATTGAAGCAAGAATAAAAGACACAAAAAGTTATCAGAATGTGGCTTTAGAATATTATTTTGAAAAATCCTATTCTATATTAAATAAACCTTGGAGAGTTAATACGTTTCCTACTTAATTTCTGTTACGATTAACCAAGATGAATATGATTCCTTTTAATGGGCCAGTATTTTAAATATGTAGAGTTTGTCTTGGCTGTGTGTTTTTGTTTCAGACAGAACCAAGTTGTATTGTTAGACACACTGGAACAAGAGATTTCAAAATTTAAAGAATGTCATTCTATGTTGGATATTAATGCTTTGGTAAGTATGATTTAGTTGATGTAACTTAATGACATCTTAGCAATGGCTAGATTTTAAGTTTAGAATTTGTCTTTTTAACAAGAAACCTTGATTGAACTTCTATTGTGTTGAATTGTTATCTTTCAAATGTTGAATTTGTAGTAATTCAACTACGAAATTTAGTAGTTGTAGTAATTTAGAAATTGTAGTAATTTGTAGAAGTTGAACTTATTTGTGCATTTGGAATAGACCTGCTCATAATTGAAGACTTAGAAAAGAGGACTGAGACTGGGCACAACGGCTCATGCCTGTAATCCCAGCACTTTGGGAGGCTGAGGCTGGAGGATTGCTTGAGCCCAGCAGTTCAAGACCAGTCTGGGCAACATAGTGAGAACTCATCTCTACAAAAAGTAATTTAAAAAAATAGCCCGGTATGGTGGCAAATGCCTGTAGTCTCAGCTATTCCAGGAGCTGAGGTAGAAGGATTGCTTGAGCCTAGGAGGTCGAGGCCACAAGTGAGCTGTGATTGTGCCACTGTACTCCAGCCTGGGTGACAAAGGGAGACCCTGTTTCAAAAAAAAAAAACAAAAAACAAAGCTAACTGGAAGTAAAGAACCTTTGGGGTACCATTTTTTTTTCTTTAAAGAAAGTGTATTTCTCTTTACCAATTACATGGTTTCTTAAATTAGCATTTTATTTAATTATATGGCATATTCATAATGCTATAATAAATTAATGCCATAGGCTGAAGTGGCCACTTTGAGAACGATCAATTATAGCTTTCAATATAAATAGTTGAACAGTTAAATTTCATCAGAAGTTCTATAGCTTTTTGATGAGAGGAAGTGATACTCTTTATTATAAGAAACAAGGAATTAACAAAAAGGGAACTTGTTGCTACCTTTATTTTCTGATGAACATTAAAAATAGTTTCGTTTCTGGGCAGGGCATGGTGACTTATGACTGTAATCCCAGCACTTTGGGAGGCTGAAGTAGGAGGGTGGCTTGAGGCCTGGTGTTTAGGACCAACCCGGCCAACATAGCAAGACCCCATATCTATTAAGAAGAAAAGAAGCTGGGTTTGCATGACTGTAGCCATTCATGCATACCTCAAAAAATGGACTTTTCTTTGGACAAAGATGGTTTACTAATGTTTTCCATTTATAACAATTAAAAACAAAATTCATATTCTCTGGCATTAGACAGAGGCCTGCGGAAGTAAATACAGAGTCATCTGCCCGGTAGTTCCTGGTTTCTTGTGAGGGAGGTGGGCAAGGCTACACTGACCTACTTTTGTGTTCCCCACTGAGATCCTGTTGCAACAGAAGGAATATTTGTTGAATGAATGAATGTTGAATGAATTAACCAAGCAGATGTAATACTGTTGCTTTGGTCTGAAGGGGCAGGATGGAGTCTTCCTCTTTTTTCTTCTCTTAGTCAAGAGTAGTTTTTATTATCATCTGGGAACTGAAAACTGGAAGGCCCAGGATATGTAAAAAGGGACTGTAACTTCTGAGATAGTCAGACAGTGACTTTACTTGCAGCTACATTAAGGCTGTGAATCTCTCTACTGACATTTCCTTCATTTCTTCTCTTTCTGTAACCTTGTCTGAAAATAGGGTGCTTTTCTCCTTCTCTGTGACATCTCTAGGCTTGCATTATCCTCCCATCTTCTCCTGACATAAGACTTCATTTTAGATTATGCAGGTTGGCTGAGTTGTAAAGTCTGTACTTACAATTCCTCGAGAATGAAAGTGTCCTCACAGAGATCATTCTGCTTAATCTGACTAAAAGAGCCCAAGGAATAGGATTAAACTTGTCCACAGTCTTCTCTGTTCAGGGCTCTGTGGCCACAGCTTGGGTTTTCCATATGGGCAGACACTTCACTTAAACTATTTCATGTGCTCTGGCTCGGTCTCTCTCTTGTAAAGGCAGAGAGAATGCTTTACTTTTCTTAAATGAAACTGATAGCATTGTTAGATAGTCTTACCTGAAATTTTATAATTACATGTTTTTAAAGCAAAATATTGTCTATTCCCATCTTAATATGTCTATTTTATATTTAGTAATACTTTTGTCTATCTGAACTAAATCAAATGTCTTTCAAATCCTACTAATGATATAAGGAAATCTTTATTTTGGAATTAAAATGTTGAGATAAGGTTGTAAAAATTTTGACCAATTTAGGAAGCACGAACTGTCATTTATATATTGACTTATTTATTCATTTTGATATTTTAGTCTATTTTAACTTGACTTTTCATTTATTTTTCCACGTTAAGTTTGCTGAGGCTAAACACTATCATGCCAAGTTGGTGAATATAAGAAAAGAGATGCTGATGCTTCATGAAAAAACATCAAAGTTAAAAGTGAGTTGAAAATTCTTTCACATTCTTTACAAAAGTAGAGGTTTAATTGTTGTGTTTTTTTTTTTTTTTTTTTTTTTGGAGACAGAATTTTGCTCTTGCCGCCCAGGCCGGAGTGCAATGGTGCGATCTCGGCTCACTGCGACCTCTGCCTCCTGGGTTCAAGTGATTCTCCTGCCTCAGCCCCCGAAGTAGCTGGGATTACAGGCGCCCGCCACCACACCGACCTAATTTTTGTATTTTTAGTAGAGACGTGGTTTCATCATGTTGGCCAGGCTGTTCTCAAACTCCTGACCTCAGGTGGTAACGCCCGCCTTGGCCTCCCAAAGTGCTGGGATTATAGGCGTGAGCCACTGTGTCCAGCCAGTATTCTTTTATTTTTATTTTCTTTGAGACGGAGTCTCGCTCTGTTGCCCAAACTGGAGTGCAGTGGCCAGATCTCAGCTCACTGCAAACTCCGCCCTTTGGGTTCACGCCATTCTCCTGCCTCAGCCTCCCGAGTAGCTGGCACTACAGGCGCCCGCCCCCTCGCCCTGCCAGTTTTCCGTATTTTTTAGTAGAGACGGGGTTTCACCGGGTTAGCCAGGATGGTCTCGATCTCCTGACCTCGTGATCCGCCTGTCTCGGCCTCCCAAAGTGCTAGGATCACAGGCTTGAGCCACCGCGCCTGGCCCAGCCAGTATTCTTATTTTGACTTTTATACCCTCATTTACAATAGCATAATTAATTCATGGTACATTGTTTTCTTTTAAAAAATGTCATTGTTTATGAAATATTAGAGACAGGGTCTCACTATGTTGCTGAGGCTGGTCTTAAACTCCTGAGCTCAAGCTCCCCTGGCCTCGACCTCCCTAAGTTCTAGGATTATAGACATGAGCCACCGCATGCAGCCTAAAAAATGTCATTTTTTTTGAACTGCACACTGAGCTTTTTTACTAATAGCTGGGTTGATAGGCTTAGATTCTCTGGATATGCACTACAGTTCTCATTTAATAACAGCTTAGAGCAACAAATTTTTTTTTGAATCAGAAGGACCTTAAATTATCCCAAATTTAAATGTCCAAGATGAAATTTATTAGTGTGAATGAATTACCTCAAAGCAGAGCACTATTATTTTCAAATTAGACTATACCTGTAACCCCTGATTGCTCTCTTGGTTTTTAATTTTTTTTTTAACACAGAAAAGAGCCCTTAAACTGCAGCAGAAGAGGCAAAAAGAAGAGTTGGAAAGGGAGCAGCAACGAGAGAAGGAGTTTGAAAGAGAAAAGCAGTTAACTGCCAGACCAGCCAAAAGGACGTGAAAAGTTGTGTTTGTGTGTTTTCTTCTCCTGTCCCATATTTGCGTTATGATGACTTAATGTAGACTGAAGTTGAGGTAGTGCCTTATGCCATTATGTCATATGTTGAAATCCTTATTCCGGTATTACTGTGTCTCCATGCCTTTTTTCCAAGTAGCAGACGTCATGTTGCTTGGTTTTTGATATTTATATGTAAGTTTTTCAAATTTTGTTTAATTTTAAAATTTATTATTTTGATCTTGAATTATTTATAAACCGGAAAATGGTTTGATTATTGTGAGTCAAAACTCTAAGTGGTTAAAAATTAGTATGAATTTTTTAGCTTCTTGATGAATACAGATTTAAAACTCTCCAGTTCTTATTTTATGAAATGACTTGCCTTTCTGGTAATACAATGCTGATTTTTTAGTAATTGCCTTTTCATTGCTTAGTTAAGAAGAAATGCCAGCTGTTTAATCACACCTACCCCTGGAAAAGAGGTGAGTGAGCCTTTTGAACAGTTGAATTTCATCAGAAGCTCTATAGCTTTTTGGTGAGAGGAAGTGATACTCTTTATTATAAGAAACAAGGAATTAACAAAAATAAGGAACTTGTTGCTACCTTTCTTTTCTGTTGAACATTAAAAATAGTTTGGTTTGTGGACTGGCCATGGTGGCTTATGGAGAAGAGATGAGCGTTTGTGAAGAACATAATGGAGAAGTGCATGTACGAGAAATAACAGCACTTTAGGTGTAGTTCAGGTGAGCAAGATGCCAGATAGATTCTACTAACCATATACTCTCCCTGCTTCTTAGTGTCGTTGTCACTGCTTTCTGCAGCTTTTGGGTTCAGAGTAGATTATATCTATTCCTAAAGCTTGGTGGAGGTGGTGGAGCTATCACACACTCAAATGAGCTTGTATATTTATCATACAATATAGTATTATAACAACAGTTATCATACACTGAGATATAGTTTCTGTGCTTGTAAAAAATTCTTGGCTGGGCGCGGTGGCTCAAGCCTGTAATCCCAGCACTTTGGGAGGCCGAGACGGGCGGATCACGAGGTCAGGAGATCGAGACCATCCTGGCTAACCCGGTGAAACCCCATCTCTACTAAAAAATACAAAAAAACTAGCCGGGCGAGGTGGCGGGCGCCTGTAGTCCCACCTACTCAGGAGGCTGAGGCAGGAGAATGGCGTAAACCCGGAGGCGGAGCTTGCAGTGAGCTGAGATCCGGCCACTGCACTTCAGCCTGGGCGACAGAGCGAGACTCCATCTCAAAAAAAAAAAAAAAAAAAAAAAAAAATTCTTGAAGTGAGGCCGGGCGTGGTGGCTCACGCCTGTGATCCCAGCACTTTGGGAGGCCAAGGTGGGTGGATCACGAGGTCAAAAGATTGAGACCATCCTGGCCAACATGGTAAAACACCGTCTCTACGAGAAATACAAAAATTGGCTGGGTGTGGTGGCGGGCACCTGTAGTTCCAGCTACTTAGGAGGCTGAGGCAGGAGAATCGCTTGAACCCGGGAGGCAGAGGTTGCAGTGAGCCAAGATGCGCCACTGCACTCCAGCCTTGGTGACAGGGCAAGACTCTGTCTCAAAAAAAAAAAAAAGCCAGAAAATTTCTTGAAGTGGAATGATGTACACCAACTACTGACTTTATAGATAATTACAGGGATGGTGAAAAACTAGTAAATAACTTCACAAAAGAGGCAGCATGGTACGTTTAGTGTTTTCTAGAATTTTTTTTTGTATATTGTATGTAAGAACTTATTGTTTGAGGGAAATATTATGAGGTTTCATTGTTTAAAATCAAGAGTGTATTGTTTACTGTTTCACACTATTATTTAATATCCAAGTGGTCTCCAATCTCCATTACATAGGGACTGTACAGAGCCTGTGAAGATGTATGAATGTGTATCCTTTATAGTCCACAATACATTTTTGGTAAGATGGAATCACTACCTCTGATCACATATATCAGACTAATGATGGAGAAAGCATTAGGTTTAAGTTGAGGGCTAAGAACTGGTTTGTTTAAAGGTTTAAATTGTTGGAAAGAGCATTTGCCTCCTTTAATGAATGATGGTCTCAGAATTCAGTTGACTTTGACCTAATATTTAAGAATATAAATATATTTACTTGAAAAGGCTGAGTGTTGCCCTCAAACACTTGCTAAAACTGCCTAGGGCAGGATTCATTGGGGCTTGTGGACAATGTCACCTAATTGCTCATTGTACTCATTATAATATGATATCTGACAAAGGTGGTACAGTGTTTCTGAGTCATTTGGGACCAACTGCGTGGTTGTTTAAAATGCTGATTCCTGCACATGACTCTCCATCTACTGAAGCACAGCTCTTTTCTGTGTTTTGCTTTGCTTTTTGTGTTTAAAGTTTCCCTCAGTGATTCCAGTGCACCTGAAAAGTTGAGAACCACAGGCTTAGTGGTAGGTCGGGGTTTCCCACACTAGGCTGCATGGCATTATCACCTGGGAACGTTAAAAAAAATACAGACATTCTCGATTCTTAGTGTAGTTATGGTGTGGATCCCATGTATTTTTTTAAAAGCTCCCCAGATAATTTTGATGTCAGGAGTCACTAGTATAGACTATCTATCTAGTGAGTTGTGTTATAAGCAATGAGATACTTTAAAAGCTACCCAGTAACTCTTGGGATTAATTTTATGAAATAAATTCTGAGCTGCTGCTTTTGATAGTCAGACTTAAGACTGAACCCCAGTAGACAGGCTATAGATATAGAATTCTGGTTAGTTAATTGAACTTTTGTGATGTATTTAAAAACAAATCATATTTATTGAACAAATGGCAAGGCACAAATACTTTCAGAATTGTATTTAAGTTTTGAAGATTTTTTAAAAAGTGAAAATGAATATATATTAGTATCCTCTATTTTAAAGTCAATTGTAAACCAGAAGTACTGTTATTTTGGTGATTAAAATCCAAAACTTTAGCTGTATTTCAGTAACAAAAACATATTTTACTAGACTGAGTGCGATGGCTCACACCTGTAATCCCAGTGCTTTGGGAGGCTGAGGTGGGAAGATTCTTTGAGCCCAGGAGTTCGAGGCTGCAGTGAACTCTGATCGCACCACTGAACTTCAGCCCGGATGACAGAGAGGGACCCTGTTTCTAAAACCAAAACAAACAAAGAAACAAGGTATCTTACTGACTAAACTGGAATGGAACTCATAATTAGTCTTGTATTTTTCCACAAAATAGTGAATTGGTACTTGGGAGACTTCTGTTTTTTGTTGAAAAAATTGCTTTTGTTTTCAAATTATATCACCTGTGTTCTGAACTAAAATGATGGGAGTTCATTTTGTATTTACTTTGCAGTATATATCATGTAAATATGCAAATGTTGAATGTAATGTAGATTGTGTCCTCATTGAGTTTTTGGGTGATACAGTTTATAAATATACCAATTATATACCTTCATACATTCGTCTGATTTTGAGCTTGTAACATGAGAACTGCTTTTTACACATTTAATAAAAAAAGTCTCTGAATTATCTGATATCATTTAGCAAGCATCCTTCTGTGCATAGCACTATATACTCCCCTTCATGTACATTATTTCAAACATTCTACTATCTTCTCTTCTCACCTGTTATCTTTCTCTTAATGTTCTCCATCTATTGTGTCACAAAATTATGGGTCCACTCATGAAATTTATTTTAGAAAGGTGATAAAAAAGGGAGGCGCAGTGGCTTATGCCTGTAATCTCAGCGCTTTGGAAGGGCAAGGCGGGCAGATCACTTGAGGCTAGGAGTTCAAGACCAGCGCGGCCAACATGGTAAAACCCTGTCTCTACAAAAATTACAAAAATTAGCCGGGTGTTGTGGTGCATGCCTGTAATCCCAGCTACTACTCAGGAGGCTGAGGCAGGAGAATCACTTGAAATGGGAGGCAGAGGTTGCAGTGAGCCAAGGTCACGCCACTGCACTCCAGCCTGGGTGACAGAGTGAGATGCTGTATCCAAAAAAAAAAAAAAAAAAAAAAAAGGATAGAGACTGGGCACAGTGGCTCATGCCTGTAATCCTAACACTTTGGGAGGCAGTTGGATCACTGGAGGTCAGGAGCTCGAGACCAGCCTCCAGCCTGGCCAACATGGTGAAACCTTGTCTCTACTAAAAATACAAAAATCAGCAGGGTGTGGTGGTGTGCTTGTAATCCCAGCTACTTGGGAGGCTGAGGCAGGAGAATCTCTTGAACCCAGGAGGTGGAGGTTGCAGTGAGCTGAGATCATGCCACTGCACTCCAGCCTGGGTGACAGAGCGAGAGCAAGACTCCATCCCCCACCCCCGCAAAAAAAATAGTGTGAAAAGATTCTAGTCAAACCAATTTCATAAAGTTTTTCACTTTTCTTTGAGAACAAAAATAATACCTACTATTAGTAGTTTGATAGGTAGAAAGTGCTTCAAAAGGATCCCTGCATGTATGACTTATAAAAAATGAAAATTTCCAACTTATAGAATATTTTAGGTCAGATTTTTAACTTTTTTTTTTTTAAGGATATTTTATTAAAAAAAAAAAAAAAGTGGGCTCTGGGAACAGGGTTAGTCCATTCAGGCCTTCAATCCTAGTGGTGATTTTGTCCTTTTCAATGATGTGGACAACAACTCCACGCCTGACACTGCAACCCGGTCAACCGCATTCAGCATGGCTTGAGAGATGCTTTTTTTTTTCTTTTTTTTGAGAGGGAGTTTTGCTCTGTCGCCCAGGCTGGAGTGCAGTGGCGCGATCCCTCACTGTAAGCTCTGCCTCCCGGGTTCACACCATTCTCCTGCCTCAGCCTCCCAAGTAGCTGGGACTACAGGCACCCGCCACTGCGCCCGGCTGATTTTTTGTATTATTAGTAGAGATGGGGTTTCACCATGGCCTCGATCTCCTGATCTCGTGATCTGCCCGCCTCAGCCTCCGGAAGTGCTGGGATTACAGGGGTGAGCCACTGCGCCTGGCCGAGATGCTTCCAAACAGGTATTCTGGATCCATGCTGGGCTCCCAGAGGGACTTGCACATTCTGTACATTTGTTTGGCGCAGGTGCCACTGACCACAAAGTCATCAGTTGCCATGGGGCAGCCGATGAGATTGAGAGAGCAAATGAAGGGCTTAAAGCTCTTTGGGTCCAACCCAGAAATGACTGGCTCAGTATAGTAGGGGCCAAACTGTTTCTCATACAAGAGGTTGGCCATTATGCTCATGAGAGTATAAGGTTTGGTCTGCCAACCTTTCTTCAACTCATACAGGTTCAGCTGGAACTTCAGGCACTGGGCAACTGTCTGGACGTCTGTGGCAAGCCCAGCTAGCCCGGTGTATGGCCAGTCAACCATGAACAACATCTTCTGGAAGTCCGTGGTCACCATCTGGGCCTGGATCCTGAAGCATCTGTCTGTGGCGATAGCCACACAGTTCTTCCCCTTCATGGCCATGACAGGCCCTCCATTATAGGACATAATAGACGTGATTGTGGTCTGCTAGGACCCCTTCATCCAGATTTTTAATTTTTTTAACCTTGGAGTTTTTGGATCCCTGAGGGAGGAACTTCTGTGAATGGCTTTTGGAGGGGACACAAACCCTTATAATTGTACCACAGAATTTTGTGTATGTGTATTTCCCAGGATTGGGTCTCCAGATTTCATCAGATTCATATGATGAATCTGTAAAATTTCCTACAAAGCGGTGATTCTTGATCAGTAAACCTCCAAGCCTCATTGTGCACATATTTAAAAAGTTACTTCGTTTCTAAATATTTATTTTGATGAAGATAGTTCCCATATAGGTTCGTTCAGATTAATCAGATATTTAAGATTTGTTCTGTTGCTAGTTGATTCCTACTATTTTTTTTTTTTTTTTCCGACACGGAGTCTTGCTCTGTCGCCCAGGCTGAAGTGCAGTGGCGTGATCTCAGCTCACTACAAGCTCCACCTCCCGGGTTCACACCATTCTCCTGCCTCAGCCTCCCTAGTAGCTAGAACTACAGGTGCCCGCCACCACGCCCGGCTAATTTTTTGTATTTTTAGTAGAGACGGGTTTCACCATGTTAGCCAGGGTGGTCTTGATCTCCTGATCTCGTGATCCGCCTGCCTCGGCCTCCCAAAGTGCTGGGATTACAAGTTTATTCCTACTGTTTTAGCTCAGTTCATATGTATGAGGTCATTTAGTCTTCAGGTTAGCATTTGAGTGAGACTAGGTTTATTTTCAAAACCTGTAAGAGAATGAAGTGAGTAATCAAGAGAGACAGTTCTAATGACTGCAATTTGAAAAGCACTTAAAGCAAAAATTCCAAAGAAACACAATGTAAAAGAAGGGCAATCAAAGAGAAGGTGGGTAAAATTTGGGATGGGATGGGGGTGGTGATTGAGAAAGAGAAAACAACAGGCCTAGACCAACGTAGAAGGTCAAGGTAATTTATGCTTCATGTATGTACCCTGAATAAGGGAGGCTTGCAGGCATGTAAAGAACAATAAACAGAAGCCACCTATTTTTGGTTAAAAGTAACAAAAAGTCGCCCCCTACTGTCACTTTATTGTAAATGGAGGAAAAGTTTGTAGCTGTTCATCCTGGTTTAAACCATAAATATATTCCTAATGAGCTCTAGGAAGCCTGCAATGTTCAAATCCTGATAAGGATGGGCTGAAAATCACTCTGAGAATGATTTTCGCTCTTATTTTTGGTCTGACTTTTATTAGTCCATTAGAGGAGACAGTTAAACAGTACAAGGGACTACAGGCTTGGCGCGGTGGCTCATGCCTGTAAACACAGCACTTTGGGAGGCCGAAGCGGGTGGATCACAAGGTCGGGAGTTCGAGACCAGCCTGGCCAACATGGTGAAACCCCATCTCTACTAAAGATACAAAACATTAGCCAGGCGTGGTGGTGCGTGCCTGTAATCCCAGCTACTCGGGAGGCTGAGGCAGGAGAATCGCTTGAACCTGGGAGGCGGAGGTTGCAGTGAGCCAAGATCGTCCCATTGCACTCCAGCCTGGGTGACGGTGAGACTCCATCTCAAAAAAAAAAAAAGACAAGGGAATACTAAGAAACAAAAATATGTCTATAAACCTGAAGGTTCTTAGCCTTCCCTTTGATTATAAAGTTAAAAATTTTAAAGCATGTAGTTGCCTTAGTAATATAGTGGTTAGGATTATGAACTCAAGTCAGATTGAAACCGAGCATGATGACTCACACCTATAATCCCAGCACTTTTGGAAGCTGAAGCAGGAGGATCACTTGAGCTCAGGAGTTTGAGACCAGCCTGGGCAACATAGTGAAACCCCATCTCTACCAAAAAAATAAAAGAAGAAGAAGAAGAGAAAATTAGACAGGTGTGGTGGCACATGCCTGTGGTCCCAGCTACTTGGGAGGCTGAGGTGGGTGGATCACTTGAACACAGGAGGTTGAGGCAGTGAGCCATGATCCCACCACTGCACTCCAGCCTGGTGATAGAACATGACTCTGTCTCTACATAAATAAATAAATAAAGTCAGACTGCTTTGATTCATGTTCCTGCTTGATTTGGGGCATTAGACAAATTGCTTAAATTCTGTGTCCCTAAGTTTCTAAAACCGTGAAGTTAGGATACTAAGAGCTTGTAGCTTGATAAGGATGTAAAGTTTCATGATATCTATATAAAAGCCCTTATTAACAAAATAGTAAGAGCTCAAATGTTGGATATTATATCTTAGTACCTCGAAGTCACATATCTACATGGGCGACTATTTATTTTGCCACCCTTTGCACATCTATTTTTGCTCATCGGAGTTTTCACTGCCTATAATGTCTGCCTGTTGGACACCTGTTTATTCTTTGCAAGTCAAATGGCACCTCTTTATGGTTTTCCTCACTGCCACCCAAAGAATTCATTTTTCTGTGTTCCCACAGTACTTTCATAATACATTGCCTTAACACTTAAACAGTATTAGTTATGTGTTCATGTGTTTTTCAGATGTGTTCTGGGTATGACTGAAGTGAGTCGTAGGAAGCAGTGAACTGCTGCTGCCTGGAACCTACCCCAACCCCATTCCCCTGCAGTCCTACCCTCTGCCCAGCATGCTTAGGAAAGTTGATTGTAGGGAACCCAAACAATCCCTGTAAGTAGGAGGTAAATAGATAGAAGGTAACTAGAGTAAATAGATTAAGAAAGCAACCAGATGGCTTAACATGTCATCAGAGACTTTCTGTGCACTTTCATTTTCATGGTATAAAAGGTAAGGTGTATATCGCAAGTCCTGAGATGTACCTTGTCTTGCTGCTGCCCAAGACTGCCTACTATGTAAGTTTCCCCTGAATAAATTTTTGGCTACCTACCAACCTGGAGTGGTCTGCTTCTTTCTTTGGTCTGAGCTTGCCCTCCGCTTATGGAGGCCATTATTGGTTCCAGTAGGGAGTTTTCCTAACATATGATCAAAGATATTTCTTTTTCTTTTTCTTTTTTTTTTTTTGGAGATGGAGTCTTGCTCTGTCACCAGGCTGGAGTGCAGTGGCTCGATCTTGGCTCACCGCAACCTCTGCCTCCTGGGTTCAAGCGATTCTCCTGCCTCAGCCTCCTGAGTAGCTGGGATTACAGGCACGCAGCCCAAGATATTTCTTAATTATCTTTGTATTCCATGGTGCGGTGCCTGGTCTATCTATAGTTTATTGTGAGGTCTATCTATAGTTTATTGTGAGGGCTGGCAAGTCTGAAATTTGTAGGGCAAGTCAACAGCTGAAAACCCAGGGAGGAGTCAATGTTGTAGTTTGAGTCCAAAGGCGGTCTGGAGGCAGAATTTCCTCTTCCCTGGGGATCTCAGTCTTTTTCTTTTTTTTTTTTTTTTTTTTTTTTTTTTGAGACGGAGTCTCGCTCTGCCGCCCAGGCTGGAGTGCAGTGGCCGGATCTCAGCTCACTGCAAGCTCCGCCTCCCGGGTTTACGCCATTCTCCTGCCTCAGCCTCCCGAGTAGCTGGGACTACAGGCGCCCGCCACCTCGCCCGGCTAGTTTTTTTTTTGTATTTTTTAGTAGAGACGGGGTTTCACCATGTTAGCCAGGATGGTCTCGATCTCCCGACCTCGTGATCCGCCCGTCTCGGCCTCCCAAAGTGCTGGGATTACAGGCTTGAGCCACCGCGCCCGGCCTCAGTCTTTTTCTCTTAAAGCCTTCAACTGCTTGGATGAGGCCCCCACTATTATGGAGGACAATCTCCTTCACTCTAAGTCTACTGAATTAAATTTAATCTCATTTAAAAATACTTTCACAGCAACATCTAGACTGGTAGTTGGCCAGATACTGGGCACCATGGCCTATCCAAGTTCCCACATAAAATTAACATTCATAGTTGGTTTTCAATATGTATTTTGGGCTTGCATTGAATCTTGTAGCAAAGAGATATACATAGATTTTTTTTTTTTTTTGAGACGGAGTCTCGCTCTGTCGCCCAAGCTGGAGTGCAGTGGCGCGATCCTGGCTCACTGCAAGCTCCGCCTCCTGGGTTCACGCCATTCTCCTGCCTCAGCCTCCCGAGTAGCTGGGACTACAGGCGCCCGCCACCGCGCCTGGCTCATTTTTTGTATTTTTAGTAGAGACGGGGTTTCACCGTGGTCTCGATCTCCTGACCTTGTGATCCGCCCGCCTCGGCCTCCCAAAGTGCTGGGATTACAGGCGTGAGCCACCGCACCCGGCCTGAGATATACATAGATTTTAAAAAGCTATAATGAAAAACTGGATTATATAAATGCCAAATAAAGAATATTACAATTAAAAGATTGAATTCCTGCCATTCAGACATTGCTAAGGAGCTTGTAATCCTTGGATAATATAAGCCACTGCTTCCATGCCTAATTATGTATTTAGTTAGACTAAAAAATAATGATAACAGGTCCTGAGATTTTAGAAATAAAATGAGCTCAGAGATAATGAGTGAACTGGAGGACACAAAAATAGATGCCATATCTGTTTAGATTTATATCTTCTCCATCAACTAGGGGCTGCTCAGGTCTCTTAAAAATAGCTTCAGAAAGAGGTGGGCAAATTGAGAGTAGGCTCAACAGATAATCCGGCTCTCAGACTTTTTAACACGACAAGGCACAAAAGGGGTAATGCTGCCATCTTGTGGTATTGTTCCCCTAGTTCTGCAAATTCTAGTATTGTCTCAATTGATCTGATGAAGTTCAGCCGGCCTAGGCCTTTTTTCTTTTTTGAGACAGTCTTGCTCTGTTGCCCACACTAGAATGCAGTGGCGCGATCTTGGCTCACTGCAACCTCTGTCTCCCAGGTTCAAGTGACTCTTGTGCCTCAGGCTCCAAAGCAGCTGGGACTACAGGTGCCCACCACCACCCCCAGCTAATTTTTTGTATTTTTAGTAGAGATGGGATTATGCCATGTTGGCCAGGCTGGTCTCGAATTCCTGGCCTCAAGTGATCCACCGGCCTCAGCCTCCCAAAGTGCTGGGATTACAGGTGTGAGCCACTGCTCCTGGCTGGCCTAAGCCTTTTTAACTATAGCTTTTTAGGCAAGTTAGGATTTTCTGTATTGTCTGAGCTTTGTTTAAACAGTGAGATGCTTGAAAGCAATCTATCTGAAACATTTTATAGGATTTAAGATATTTTCTAACTTTTTGAGTCTCCTAGTTTGATGTTAGGCTTGAGGTTTTGATCAATTAATGATCAATTCATCTGTCATCTATTAACAGTCATGCTCAGAATTGTCATTTAAGAAAAACATTCTGGTCCAAAGATCTTGCTGGGATCTTTGGGATCCCATGTATTTCCATGCTTTTATTCATCTGAGCCTATGATGTCAGGCCTTAGCTGATTGGATATGGGGTGGATACCTGGCCCAAGAGTAGCCAACCCATGGGCTAGTCAGTGATGAACTGGTCTGGCTGGAGAAACTCTGCCTAGATGGAGACTGCAGGGAATCTCAATGGCTTAGTCAATTACTGTCTTGGGAATATGCACTAGAATAGTTAGAGAGAGTCAGCCCTTTGGTAATTAAACAAGTGAGAGGACACACAGATACTAACAGAGGCTGGATGAGTATTAAGTGGAGATGAGTAGGGGATCGATGAACTTCTGCTTCTGAAAGGGGACAAAGTAATCACCTCCCTCAAAATGCCTTGGATCCTGAGCCAATTTGCCTGTATGGGCTCTTTGAGACTTGAGCGCTAGACTTTTCTTGGGTTCCCATGGGATTTGATTCCTAGGCTAAGGTTCTTGTTTTCCACATTTTCACAAACATTTTTACCATACTGTAACTATAAGCATATCACTGTCTTTTAGGTTATTCTAGTAAGTTATATTTTTCAAAATGTTTTAATGTATATTATTGACTTTAATAATAAGGATCCTACTTAGCAGTTTATATATTTCCATGTCTGCTGATCCAGGAATTCAAGGACGAAGATATCAATGACCAGCACAGAGATGTAATCTTGCTCTCGGCCACACACCTGAGTGTTTCCCTTATTTCGTTGCTGGGTGTTTCCCTTATTTTGTCCAATTTCTTTTCTTATTCTCATATTTGGCTGGATTTCTAATACCAGATCTACATCAGCTCCTTCTTAAACCGAAAATTCAGAGCCCCAGCTCTGTTGAGCAGCTATTGTATTCCAGTTGCTTTATACATGTTATCTCATAACAGCAACCGTAGGAGGTAACTACTGTTATTACCATTTTACAGATGAGAAAGCTGAGACACGTTGCATCTGATAACTGCCCAGGATCACACGGGTATAAGTGGTGGGGCTGGGATTTGATTTCTGGGAAGAGGTGAGTTTTCTTAAGTGGGAGACCCTAGGAGTAGAGAGAGAAATTGACCTTAGGAGTTTTACTTTAAATAGCTTGATAAAACTCTATCCATAATGGGGAATTATGGGGCCACACCAATCTATCTGCTGTTTTTCTTTATCCAGTCTGATAATATTGGAAGAACAAAAGTGAAGGAGGCATGAGTTTCTCTGTTACGAGAGAGCCTAGTGGTGAGGATACACAGAACTGTTATTTTCCTGCAAGGTTGCTTTAATTCTAGACAGCCACTAAAACTCCACACCTCTAGGGATAGAAATGAGCAACAGTGAGACTGGAACTGGGTGAGATTTGGCTCAGGAGCGTCTCCTTGAGATAACAATGCTGCTGATAGAAGGAAGGCAAAGCTGCTAGGAGAAATTAACAACTCCGGGATGGTTAGGACATTCCCGTTAAGGCAGGGCTATTTTGAAACATTTCATCCCCACCACCATCTGCAGAAATCTACCTTTGATGCTGCCTTCCTGGGCCTGCATTTCTGGGTCTGTAACCTACCACTCAGCTCCATCTATTTTGCACCGTTATCGCTTTGAAGAAAGAGCATAGCTAGTACTAGAAGCCAAATTTTTATCACTGGAGAAAGTTCGTTTCCCTTAGAGATAAATGTACAGACAGGAGGTGATCCCTAAGACTCTTACTGGCGTTACGTACTGCGACATCAATGGCTCTTGCTGCAGTTGCAGCTTCCAGGCACAATGCACTCATTGCAGGTGGGTTGTTTTTGGCCTTTAACCACCTCACAGCCTAGGCCTCAAGTGAGGAATCCTAAGATCTGTAAATTCACCCTCTCAGAATGGAGGAACAGGGAACAGACTGCCTCTGAGTCAGGGCAAGTACTTCTTTCCTGTTTGGATTACAAGTATAATAGCAGGGAGAGAGGAGGTGAGGCACACACAGATCACTTTGTCTCCATGCAGTCTGCCTGGGAGCGCTCTTATTCTACTGACTCAAAAGACACTCCTGAAAGCAGTGCTATCCTGAGCAGCAGCTTGTGCTACTTTACAAGTCAGACCTGTTATTAAAGATGCAGACTGGTGTTTAAATCAGGCTGTGTCACACCCATCCTGGGCTCCTATGGTGGCCAGGAGAATGTGCCTCACACACCTCCAGCCACAGGGAGCAAAATGGCCTAAGGGCTCCGGTGCTGTACTCTGAGACCTACCTGCATTTGCACCCAGGCATGCTTCCTACACAGGCCACTCCGAGCAAATAGTTAAGGCTGGCAGGGATACTAAGACAGGCCCATTCCTGGAAGACACGGGGCTTCTCTGACTTTGGTTGAAGGACTCTGTATTAGCTTTCCTGAAGCTCTGCTTGGTAGTTTAACGCTTTTCCCCAACCCTCCTTTTCTTCTTCACTCAGGCAGATAGTACAGATAAGAATAAAGAGGCTGAAGGAAGTGGACGTGTTCGAAGGGCTATATTATATAAGGCCGGGCCAGGCACAGCGGCTTACACATGTAATCCCAGCACTTTGAGAGTCTGCGACTGGTGGACTGCTTGAGCTCATCAGGAGTTCGAGACCAGCCTGGGCAACACAGTGAATCCCCATCTCTAGTTTTGTAATAAGATATTATATTTATTTTAAAATTCAAAAATATATAAGGCCAAAAGACCTACCAGAGAATATGTCCCATGAGAAGGCACACAAGATACACCATTCTCCCAGCCATCAAAATGCACTGATGAGAAGGGCACCAACATCGCTAAGAAGTTCTGCAGGCTGGGATGATGGTAAGAGTGGCGGTTACAATCTGAGCTTGTCAGCATCTGTGGGCATGATGGGGCCAGGAGGTGGCACTTAACTGCCAGAAGCCAGGAGGCTTTAATTGCCTTACCCACCAAAAGGCAGGGTTTGAGGGGCAATCACTGGGCTTTACCAGCAGGGGGTTGTGGAAATGGTTAATGGAGCATAGTGTCTCTTTTGAACTTAGAAGCAAAATAGGCAGACAGTCAACAAGGATGCTTTTAGCATCTATGACGGGGTCAACAAACTGTTCAGGTAAAGGGCTAAATATTTCAGACTTTGCAAGTCATATGCTTTTTGTGGCAACCGCTCAGCTCAGCTGTTGTAGCACAAGAGCAACCATGATGATGGCCTTATCTCCATTTTAACAACGACAAAATTTAGGTGTAAAGAATTGCCCCAAACCCAATTTGAGACTAGATTTCTGAGAAAGACTTGATTTTAGATCCAGTACTTTTCTTATGTCCTAGGAGACCTTTCTGGGTGGAGTCTAAGCTTGCCTGAACCACACCCCTCCCTGCTCTCCAGTACTCTAATAATACATGTATTTAGCAGAACCTTTTGTGGCACTAGGACTGAGTATTATTATTATTATTCTTGAGACAAGGTCTAGCTCTGTTGCCCAGGCTGGAGTGCAGTGGCATGATCTCGGCTTACTGCAACCTGTGCCTCCCAGACTCAAGCGATTCTCATGTCTCAGCCTCCTGAGTAGCTGGGATTACAGGCATGTGCCAGCACACCTGGCAATTTTTTCTTTCTTTCTTTTTCTTTTTTTGTATTTTTAGTAGAGTGGGGTTTCATCATGTTGCTCAGGCTGGTCTTGAACTCCTGGCCTCAAGTGATCTGCCTACCTTGGCCTCCCAAAGTGCTGGGATTACAGGCATGAGCCACTGTGCCCGGCCAATTTTCACTATTATACCACTTTGTTTATATATGTAGAAAACAGTATATGATAAGAAGATCTTATATTTGTGGAGCCTATAGTAGACAGCTTTCTCCCCCAATCCGCTGCTGCCAGTATTCAATCTCCCTTTCCATTTTTTGAAGGAATACCCATCATAATAGTTCTGGCAGAAGTAAGAGGGCCAAGTACATTCTCTCCCTGCTCTGACAGCTACAATGCTGGCCTTTGACATACAGTTGGTCAACTGGAAACTCCCACTGAGAACTTTCACTTTCACTCTCTTTATATTTGTGTCAATCATTCTAGAGTAATTTGTGATGACGTGGGAGCATCCTGTGGGTAGCCGGGCTGTTTCTGCTAAAACAAGGTGTACTTTCTGCTTTTTGATTCTCCAGAGCTGTCCTCATTCCTGTGTACTTCTCGTCCCATCATTACCCATCATTTTGATGGTTCTGTGAATCCTTGAGAGCCTTTTAATGTCCCCCCATTTTTCCTTTTTTTTTGAGACGGAGTCTCGCTCTGTCGCCCAGTCTGGAGTGCAGTGGCGTGATTTCGGCTCACCGCAAACTCCACCTCAGGGTGCAAGCAATTCTCTGCCTCAGCCTCCCGAGCAGCTGGGATTATAGGCACCTGCTACCACGCCTGGCTAATTTTTGTATTTTTAGTGGAGACAGAGTTTCACCATCTTGGCCAGGCTGGTTTTGATCTCCTGACCTCGTGATCCACCCGCCTCGGCCTCCCAAAGTGCTGGGATTACAGGCGTGAGCCACCGTGCCCAGCCTAATGTCCCTTTTCTACTTAAAGCATCCAGAGCTGGTTTCTTTCTTGCAACCGAGAATGCTGATTGAGATAGAACCTCCATGTACATTAGTGCTTCTTGTCTGAAAACAACAACAACAACAACAACAACAACAACAATAACTTGACCTTCAATGACACAGATGAGGAAACTCCATGGCAGTTTTGGTTATTATTTGATAAGCAGATTAGCTGTGAGGAAAACAGCATGTTTGGGAGGTGTTGGGGATGTCTGTTAAAAGCAAGGCATAAAACACAAGTATTATGCTGTAATATGGTTTGGCTGTGTCCACATCCAAATATTAACTTGAATTGTAGCTCCCAGAATTCCCACGTGTTATGGGAGGGACTCAGGGTGAGATAATTGAATCATGGGTTCTGGTCTCTCCCATGCTATTCTCATGATAGTGAGTTAGTCTCATGAGATCTGATGGGTTTATCAGGGGTTTCTGCTTTTGCTTCTTCCTCATTTTCTCTTGCTGCCACCATGTAAGAAGTACCTTTTGCCTCCCTCCATGATTCTGAGGCCTCCCCAGCCACGTGGAACTGTAAGTCCAATTAAACCTCTTTTTCTTCCCAGTCTTGGGTATGTCTTTATCAGCAGTGTGAAAACAAACTAACACACCCTGTTCATCTGCCTATCTGGTTCTGAGGCTGCCTTATGGTTTGGCAGGATGAAACACCATGTGATGCTTGCTCCCTGATGCATAGCAGGAACTCATTCCCAGCTCTCCCACAAGTCTCATTGCAGCTGTGAAGCCTTGGCTAGGTTACTGTCCCAGCTAGGGAGGGTTTGCTGGGGAGGCTAGGGTATGAGCTGTTTCTCTAGCTACTCACCCAGGAAGCGTTTGCTGCAGGGAAGGGATGAGGGTGGGGCTTGCTGATCAGGCAGGAAGGACAGTACAGGAGGATCAGCCTCTTTGCTCTGATCTTCCTCCTGAGCCTTCCCTTTCTTGTGATAAGGATCCCTTTCACTGTTCCGTTCGCTATTTCCACCCGTTCCTGTTGCCAGCCCTTTCTGCCCATGTGCCTGCAGATCTTCCCAGAGCCCTGGTTTGGATTTGTGTTCCTTCTCCCGGATGTTCTTGAATTGGGGTGTGTTCCTCTTAGTGCTAGCTCCTCCTATCACTTCCCACCCTTTAATGATTCTTCTTTCAGTTTCCCATATCCCCAAGTGCACTTTCATTCCTCTGCAAACTTCACATGGGTAGGAATCAAGTCTGATTTTTTTCAACAGTGTATGCCTAGACAGCAGGCACAGGGCTAGTTGGACACAGAAGGCGAGGACTCAGAGAATATCCATCAGATGAAAGAATGACTGCAAGAGTGAGTGAGTCAACTCTCAGTCTCCTTCCTTTTCTGATGGGCAAGTTACAACTTCTGTTCTCCTTTGAAGTGTTCTCTTTTGCACTGGAAGGAGGGTTGTTGAGTGAGATAGTAGAACAAATACACTGGAGGCTCTCAGCATGTGGGATATGGTCAGGACATCTCCCTCCCTCTCTTCCTCCCCTTCCTTCCCTCCCTCCTTCCCTCCCTCCCTCTCTCCCTCCTTCCCTCCCTCCCTCCCTCCCTCCCTCCCTCCCTCCCTCCCTCCCTTCCCTCCTTTCTTTTTTAATGGAATCTCAGTCTGTTACCCAGGCTAGAGTGCAGTGGCACGATCTTGGCTCACTGCAACCTTCGCCTGCTGGGTTCAAGCAATTCTTCTGCCTCAGCCTCCTGAGTAGCTGGGACTACAGGCACGTGCCACAATGCCCAGCTAATTTTTTTGTATTTTTAGTAGAGACAGAGTTTCACCATGCTGGCTAGGCTGGTCTCGAGCTCCTGACCTCGTGATCCGCCTGCCACAGCCTCCCAAAGTGCTAGGATTACAAGCATGAGCCACCGCACTCGGCCCAGGACATGTTTCTTAACTCTGAATCTGATTCCGCAGCCATTAGTCTCAAACCACCCAGCAGGCAGCACATCCCCTGTGACTCCTTCCTGCCTGCATCCTTCCCATTTAAACCAGGGCTTCTTGGCTTGGATGTGGAGGGTGATGGGACTGGGACGTGGGGTGAAGCATTTTGGAAATATGGGAGGGGACTTTTTATTTGTCATAAATTTGGGACAGAGTCTATTGGCATTTAGAGAGCGGGAACCAAGGAAGCCAACCTCCCGTGCTATGTGAACAGTGCCATGTAACAATGAACTGTCCTGGCCGGACATGGTGGCCCACTCCTCTAATCCTAGCATCTTGAGAGGCTGAGGCAGGAGGATGGCTTGAGCCCAGGAGTTCAAGACCAGCCTGGGCAATATAGTGAGGCCCCCATCTCTACAAAATATAAATAAATTCAGAAAAAAATTAGTTGGGCATGGTGGCACATGCCTGTGGTCTCAGTTACTTGGGAGGCTGAGGTGGGAGGACTGTTTGAGCTCCAGAGGTCAAGGCTGCAGTAAGCTGTTATTGCACCATTGCACTCAAATCTGGGTAGCAGAGTAAGACCCTGTCTCAATGAAAAAAAACCCAAAAAAACAAAAATACCAAAAACCCAGTTAACTGTCCAGAGTCCTGCACAATTTCTGGTATCCTATGCCTTGTGCCAACATTCAAGTATGCAAAATCAATTTTTTTTGGTAAAGTTATTTAGGTTCTAGTTCAGATAATTATAAACATTAGGTATTTTGCATGGCTTTAATATACTAAAATTTCCAGGAATGGTTACATTGGAATAAAGGAAGGAAAGAGTATACTTTGTTTTGTTCAGAGCTTCTTTACCAGAGTTATTTGCCATTTCAAAAAATCATGTTGGCTGGGTGTGATGGCTCACACCTGTGATCCCAGCACTTTAGGAGACCAAGGTGGGTGGATCACTTGGTCAGGAGTTCAAGACCAGCCTGGCCAACATGATGAAACCCTGTCTCTATTAAAAATACAAAAATTAGCCATGGGTAGTGGTGGATGCCTGTAGTCCCAGCTACTCGGGAGGCTGAGGCAGGAGAATCACTTGAATCTGGGAGGCGGAGGTTGCAGTGAGCTGAGATCATGCCACTGCACTCCAGCCTGAACAAGGGAGTGAGACTTCGTCTCAAAAAAAAAAAAAAAAAAAAAAAAAAAAAAAAGGAAATCATGTCACAGAAGCAATGCTGCAGATGGAATTGAGTTACCAATAAAAGTCTACAGTCTGTGTTTGTATTATATTGTTCATGATGATTTTGCCTAGACACAGTCAGTTCCTTTGATTAAAGATAGAAAGCATCAGTTGAAAACATTTTTAAAAATAATTCAAGCCAGGCATGGTGGTTCACGCCTGTAATCCCAGCACTTTGGGAGGCCCAGGAGGGCAGATCGCTTGAGGCCAGGAGTTTGAGACCAGCTCGGCCAAGATGGTGAAATCTCATCTCTACTGAAACATACAAAAATTAGCCGGGCATGGTGGCGCACACCTGTAGTCCCAGCTACTCGGGAGGCTGAGGCACGAGAGTTGGTTGAACCCATGAGGCAGAGGTTGCAGTGAGCCGAGATTGCTCTGCTCACTGCACTCCAGCCTGGGCCACACAGTGAGACTCTGTTTCAAAAAAAAAAAAAAAAAAAAAATATATATATATATATTATTCAAAATTCATAAAACCAAGTAAGCCTAAAAGAAACTCAAACTTTCAAGGGTTGTTTTTTTGAACGCTTCTAGCACTTGCACTTCTTAGGTTACCAGACTTTTGGGACACCCTGTATTTATTGTAAAAAGGGTTACTGAATCTGGTATGGGGGAGAACCACTCACTGACACTTTACATCCACCTGGAAAGAGCCACCAATTGAAAATGTCCAGTCATGAATATGGGACGGGACACTGTGGAGGCCAGTGGCTGGACGCCAGCTTACCCCTGCCTGCGCGTTTTGAGGGAAGGGCTCCAGCGCATACCAAAGCTGAACCTCGGTCACCTTCTCTGTGGAATGAGCGCGGGAATATCTGTGTTTCTGGGCAGCTGTGGGAACCTGGTGAGAAGCCCAGGGCACATCGGAGGACCCAGTGGGAACAGCCAGGGCCTCTCTGCCCAGCGCCCCGCCTGCGCTTTTGCCTGCCCTGATTACAAAACGCTGTTGGCACCCAGGGGGCGGAAGCGTCAGGTGGCCTCGGTGTCCTCGCCTGTGCGCCCGAGCCTGCAGGGCCGCCCTTCAGGGCGCGCAAGGGGCGAGTCTGCACAGCCAGCAGCGCCCCAGGCCAGATGGACGCTTGTTCCTGGTTCTGTGCCCCGTGAGCGCTCAAAGCCCTGATGTGTGCACTGACCATGGTGCCAGGGCTGCGGCGCCAGGCGGGGCACGGTGGGACCTTTCGGGACCTTTCCTGGGGGGAGCCTCTCTTTCCCCGCCTCCAGCCTCCGCCTGGAGGGCGGGCGGGCGGGGCCCGGGTACAGGCCTTGAGACCCAGAAGGGAGCGGCGGTTTTTGCTGCGCCAACGCAGTGACGGAAGGCTCCGCTCACGCCTGGGTAAGAGGCATCGGCGGCCGATCTCTGGCCCTGGGCCAGTGGAGGGAGACTGGGCAGGGACAGTGCCTACCACTGAGGCTGTTTGTTGGCTTAACTCGGTTTCCGCAGCTGGGGCTCAGCAGACCCGATGCGCCGCGCCCCAAACTTTGCTTCCTCAACTCCGGACACCCGCAGCTCTTGCTGCCCTTGTCCAGAACCCGGGTCTTGGGACTCGCTTCCTTCTCGGAGTGTCAGAGCCTCAGGGCCGCGGAGAGGCCAAGCCGAGAGGGGTTCTTAAAAACCGGAGTATCCGTGGTCTTGGTGTGTGGACATTTCTGGCGCCTTCCACCTGTTGATTGTCACTCGGCACCGTCCCTGAGCGGGGCTGAGTGCTCGGCATCCGGGGACCAGGGACTGACAGTCATCCACCGACACTGCGCGTGGGACAGAGGGGCGCTCGAGGGGTCGGCTGCAGCTGAAACCTGAAGGGGAGAGGATTTAGGGCACCTGCTGAACAGGAATTGGCGGAAAGGGAGAAAGGGTCTTCTGGTGGAATCTGGGCTCATTTCCTTTCCTCTTCATCTGTCTCTTTTATTTATGGTAATTCTAACCTGGCTTTTTGCTCAAAGACACTGTGCAGAGCCCCTGGCTTTGCCTGGGCTGCCCGTTGCTATAATGCAGGGCTCTGGTCCATTTTTGTGCTGTGTACCCCTTTGGCATTTCTGGGAAGGTTAAAGACTCTTTCTCAGAATAATACTTTTTTTTTTGAGACAGAGTCTTGCTCTGTCCCCTAGGCTGGAGTGCAGTGGCGCGATCTTGGCTCACTGCAACCTCCATCTCCCTGGTTCAAGCGATTCTCCTGCCTCAGCCTCCCGAGTAGCTGGGACTACAGGCCCAGGCCAGCAAACCTGGCTAATTTTGATATTTTTAGTAGAGGCGGGTTTCATCGTGTTGTCCAGCTGGTCTCGAACTCCTGGCCTCAAGTGATCCGCACACTTTGGCCTCCCAAAATGCTGGGATTACACGAGTGAGCCACTAGGCCGGACCAGAACAATGCTTTTTTAAAGATATAAAACAAAAGGAGGAGTATTATAAAGGAAACCAATTGCAAAACACTTGTCAAAACGTTAAAAGAATTTATGCTATAGTAATATATATGTCTTTAAAACAAGGTTATTAAATAACAAGATCTAGCAGTGGATCAGTTACCATAATTTTGAAGTAGTAAAGAAAATAAACAATATTTCAAGATATAGGTAACACTTGTAATATAAGAAAATATCTGTTATTTATTTATTTATTTGAGACGGAGTCTTTCTCTGTAACCAGGCTGGAGTGCAGTGGCGCGGTCTTGGCTTGCCACAAGCTCCGCCTCCCGGGTTCAAGCGATTCTGCTGCCTCAGCCTCCAGAATAGATGGGACTACAAGCGCGTGCCACCATGCCCAGCTAATTTTTGTATTTTTAGTCGAGATGGGGTTTCACCATATTGGCCAGGATGGTCTCTCGATCTCTTGACCTCGTGATATGCCCGCCTTGGCCTCCCAAAGTGCTGGGATTACAGGCATGAGCCACTGTGCCTGGCCAATATCTGTGATTTCTATTGGTGACAAAGTCTTAGTACTGCCAATACTGCTGTAGTTTGTTGGCTACATACATAATTGAAGTAAATGTTAAATTTCAGTTAGATACTAGAGAAATAAAAGATGTACATATTAAATATCCGTAAAAATAAAGATGTAAAAAAATTTTCCCTCTACGTTCTTGGGTCCAGGTTAGGATCCTCTGATAGTAGAAAGGGCTCTGACCAGATGACTTGGCTTCTGGGCTTGACACTTCCATTGATATTTCCAAGGTCCATTGTAAGCTTGGCTTTTTTTTTTTTTTTTTTTTTTTTTTTTAGAGATTGTTTTGCTCTATCACCTACACTGGAGTGCAGTGAGGCAATCTCCGCTCACTGCAGCCTCCTTGTGGGTTCCAGTGATTCGCCTGCCTCAGTATCCCTAGTAGCTGGGATTACACCAGCTGCCCACCACCACACCTGGCTAATTTTTGTATTTTTTGGTAGAGACAGGGTTTTACCATGTTGGGGAGACTGGTCTTGAATTGCTGACTTCAAGCGATCTGCCCTTCCCTGCTTCCCAAAGCAGCCACCACGACCAACCTAACCTTGGCTTTTGAATTTCTTTGAGCCTCGGCTTCTTCATTGTACAGTGGAGATAATAACACCTTCCCAAGAATTTAAGGCACCCAGCACTGCACTTGGTATAGAGGGCTGAAGTAGGTACCATTTATCAGAACTTATCTGTATCCCTTCCCAAGCTTATGGCCTTATATCCCCAAGCCTGGGGAGGTACTCAATATTTATTGAATGAATAGTTGGGTTGGAAAGGGTTGCTTGTGACTAAGTCCAAAAAACCAAATTTGTTAAGGAGACAGCTCGTGGTTTGGGAAATGACTTTGTTTAAATTTGGGGCTTTTTTTTTTTTTTTTTTTTTTTCTGGCTGGACAAATATATAAACACATCTGGAACGGGGGTGCTTGAAATGTCAGTCAGGGCCCAGGGTCTGTGTGTGCGTGTCTGCGTGGCTGGTGTTCTGCCAGTGAAAATGAAATTGAATGTTGAAAGGAAACTGGATTCCTTTGCAGAACAGTTTCTCCCCCATGTTGCCTGTGTCTAGCTTTGTTAATCCGATGTGTTGTAACACAGGAAATGTCTTATAAAGAATGGAGACAGATCCGTGACAAGGCATTTCTGGGCATAGATGTACTTTTTTCTTCTCCTTTCACCTTTCCTTGCTCCACTGTCTACTATATAACTCCTCGTTGACTCTGAAGACTTGGTAAATAGGAGCAGTTTGGGTAGTTTATGAAAAGCTGCCCAGACCTGGCTTGAAGCCAACCAGTTGCTTTTTTGTTTTGTTTTTTTTTTTTTTTTTTTTTGAGATGGAGTCTCACTCCGTTACCCAGGCTGGAGTGCAGTGGCATGATCTCAGCTCACTGCAACCTCCACCTCCTGGGTTCAAGTGATTCCCCTACCTCAGCCTCCTGAGTAGCTGGGACCACCACACTCGGCTAATTTTTGTATTTTTAGTAGAGACGGGGTTTCACCATGTTGGCCAGGCTGGTCTCGAACTCCTGACCTCGTGATCCACCCACCTCAGCCTCCCAAAGTGCTGGGATTACAGGCGTGAGCCACTGCGCTGGGCAACCAGTAGCTTCTTAATCCCAACCTTAAAAATCTTTGTAATCCCCAGATGTGGATGGTAATAATAATAAAGAAAAGTAGATCTAGCCAATCATCCCTGTGATTTACATTGAGAAAGTGCTAAATTGGGACAGGAGGTAGAGAACTTTGTGGAAAAAACAAAACAGAACAACCACTACAAAAAAACCCCCGGAAATTTAGAGCACACTGGGACTATCTATGTCTATAACTTTGGGAAGGGCAAATACTGGTGTTATGGACTCACCAAATTCATATATTGAAACCCTAATCCCCAGTATCTTAGAATGTGACTGTATTAGGAGATAGTGCCTTAGTCAGAAGTGGTGGTGAGCACCTGTAGCCCCAGCTACTTGGGAGGCTGAGGTGGGAGAACTGCTTGAGCTCAGAAGTTTGAGGCTAGCCTGGGCAACATAGCAAGACCTTGTCTCAATAAAAGAATAATTAGCCAGGCATGGTGGCTCATGCCTGTAATCCCAGCACTTTGGGAGGCCGAGGTGAGCAGATCACTTGAGGCTGGGAGTTTGAGACTAGCCTAGCCAACATAGGGGAACCCCACCTCTACTAAAAATTCAAAAAATTAGCTGGTGGCGGGGGTAGTGTGCATCTGTGATTCCAACTACTCAGGGGGTTGAGGCATGAGAATCGCTTGAACCCGAGAGGAGGAGGTTGCATTGAGCCAAGATCATCACACCACTGCATTCTAGCCTGGGCAACAGAGCAAGACTCTGTCTCAAAAAAAAAAAAAAAAAAAAAAAAGAGTAATTAAATTTAGATCATTAGAGTGGGGTCCTAATCAAATATGAATAGTATCCTTATAAGAAGAAGACTCGTCAGGAGCACATGTGCATAGAGAAAAGGCCATGCAAAGGCACGGTGAGAAGGTGGCCCTCTGCAGACTGGGGAGAGAGGTCCCAGGAGAAACCAGTCTCGTCAGCACCGAGGTCTTGGACTTTCAATCTCCAGAACTTTGAGAAAATAAATTTCTGTTCTAGACTTCATCTAGTCTATAGTGTTTTGTTATGGCAGCCCTAGCAAATTAATACAACTGGTTCTACCAAATGGACAATTGGTTTAAAAAAATGGCTACAACTGGGCACATCTCTTTTAAGTCATGATCCCGACATGTCCATCACTTGCTCTTAGGATCCCTTACCCCACCTACGCAGAAGAGTCTCCCATGTACTTTCCTTCTACAGACACCCTGTGTAGTCCCTAGGATCCTGCCTGAGGTTGTTAAAGTCATATTCACCTTCATGATTTTGATTGTTAGGAAGAGAGAAACTTGGCCTCTTCAGTAAGTGATGCAGGTTAGTTGTTGTGCCATGTACATAGTAAGTACTTTATAAATGCATGGTGGGTGATGGGTGATGATGTTGATGATCATCCTTGAATACCATGGGGTGACTCCCTTCTGATCATAATGAATCTCCATGTTTTGGCTCTAGCCCAGTCCTCAGGGAATTTTCATTCTGCCCAGCTGGGAACCAGCAGCTCTGACCCTAGCTACGTGAATGGAGAGAAAATGGCTTGTCTTTATCCTGGGACCAATTTCTGACTTCTGGGAGGGAGGGCTGCTTCTGGAAGTGGGGATTGTGGTGATTTCACTCTATGATAACTTTTTTATATCTTTGGCTATTTGTTCTAAGGTAGCCCATGATGTCTTTATAGGAAAATGATGCGTTTTAACAACCACCGTGTTTGCAGTATAGATTGTGAGAGCTTTTCAAGACAGTGCTGGTCTAGTAAATGTGGTTTCGTGTTTTTGTGAGCACATAAATGATGCTTGAGATGGATGAGGGGCATCTGAGTTTGGAGGAAAGTCATGAGCCTTTCAAGGTCTAGGTGATGAAATCCAAGCTTGTTTTGAATCATTGAATAAGAAAGGTCTTTAATGGCAACTAGACACCTCCACTTATTTTATACTCAGGGAATGGACTCAAAATGGCTAAATGACTATCTCATGGTCTCACAATCTCCATTTCCTCACTTATATAAAATGGGAATAGTAATTCCCAGCTCTCTGGTTTTTGTGAGTAATTATGTAAAGTGCATAGCACAATGCCTGTCACATATCAAGACTTCCACAAATGATTTGGGGACTTGGGGGGAGAGATTGGGAGGAATGGTTTCCGTTCTAATTATGTTCCAGGCCTGCTTATTAAAGCCTTGTTATTCTTTGTCACAAAAATTCACATCTCGGGTCAATCTAAGGAGTTATTAGAACAAGTGTCCCCATTTGAAAGCCTGCTTGTGAACTTCTATTTTCCTTTTGTCGTTTAGAAGATAGCAAAGTTTTAGAGGATAGCAAAGTTTGATGCCACCCAGCCTGCTCCTTTATTCCATTGATGAAGAAAACATGGCCCAAAATGGGTCAGGATGAGCTGTACCTAGCACTCCCTGGGCTGTGGTCCTCGGTCTTTTGACTTTTGATATGCCCTCAGACAAAGCTTCACTGGGAATGGGTCAGTGTCATCTAGCTGGCCACAGGAGACATGTGAGCTGTCTACACCTCATTCTATCCCAACTATTAAAGGATTGAGTTTAGAGTCTCTCCAACTATGTTCAAATAGCAGATGTATACCTTGTAATTAAAGAGTGTTTTCTCATTATGGTAAGACCACACACACTGGATTCCAAGGAATGATATGCCTGAATGAAATGGCCAGTCCGGTTTACAGTGAACTTCTTGCATGTCAGATTCTGAGTGGAAATCCCAATGCTCCTGAGGCTGATGAGTAGTTTTAATGTGGTGATTTAACAAACTCAGGAAAACAAGTTGATCCCTGTTGTGTGACTGGGAGTACATTGATTCCACATCAGACTTCTTTTTCCAGTGAGTCGTGTCCTACAGTCTGCAGATGGGCACACACAGGCATATACAGACTAGGGAAGGAAACCTGAAAATTACCTGACCAGAGGCCAACTATGAGTGGTGGGGTTGAAGTAGAGCTAAGTTGTGCTTATTTATGTACTAGAACGTGAGAAGTCAGGCTCCCACTGGCTACAGCAAGCAGAAAAACAAGGTGTTCTTTTTTTTTTTCTATATAATTCAGTCAAAACTCTTAACTTTCAGTTGCAATAATCCAATTGACTGACATGTGTTTTCTTTCCTGGAATCTGAATGCAAGCATTTTCCTTGTGTAAATATAATTCTTGTTTTCTGCTTAGCAATTGTATTGGTTTGGTGAAATTGTCAGTTCTCTTGTTATAATGCATTCTCTGATTGTAAAAGAAGCATAGGCCAGGGAAATGTGTAGGACATTTCTCAGGAGCAAAGGGAGCCACTGTTTCATTGTAAAGTCCTCATTAGCAACTCTTAATCAGTAACTCTGTAAAGAAAATTCCTACAGTTTTGCCCTGAAGAGTGAGGGAACTAAAGAACCCCAGTGCGGCTCCAGTTCTTGAATCATCAGAGAGCTATATAGATTGTTCCTGTTTCCCGATGACTCAGTCCTGGCCCACTACTGGTGTACTTGCTTCACAGCTTAATATTTAAACAAATGTTTGGATTTATAACAGCTACAGAGGGAGAGTTTCAACATGGCCCTGCAGGGCTAAGTGAAGATTGCTCCATTTTCTTTATTTGTTAACAATATACTAATACAGTTCCTGAACACACAGGCAAGAATAATAACACTGTCATTACTCAAGAGGAGGTGTGCCAAGAGGAAGAGCACAGCTGCTATCCTTTCTCGGAACAGCACTCATTCAGTTTTCAAGGGGTGTGCTTTTCTTCTCTCTCACAGTGCCTTGGACCTTTACTCCACTTTGAATAATTCTAGTATGGCTACTTACGTCCTGTCTTCATTATATTCACCTGAACAAGTGGATATAATGTCATAGTTCACATTCTTCCTTCTTTATCCCCTAGAGCTGATTGTCGCAAAAATGTCAATGTGTGTCTCACATTCACACCCTTCATCTCTGTTCCCTTTGCCCAGACCCCGCCCTCACTGGTGCCTGAATTTCTGAAACAGCCACTTAATGGATCTTCATATTCCTGGTCTTTCCTTTTATAACAGATAGACTCTTCTTACCCGTCATTGACTCTGCAGTGCCTAGCACAATGCCTGGCATCTAGTAAACACTCAAAAATGCTGAACTCAACTGAATTGCTCCAATTCATCCTCTCAACTTCTCCTGGGGACTCTTTCTAAGTCTTTCAAAACCCAGCTTTATTTATTTATTTATTTATTTATTTATTTTTGAGACGGAGTCTCGCTCTGTCGCCCAGGCTGGAGTGCAGTGGCCGGATCTGAGCTCACTGCAAGCTCCGCCTCCCGGGTTCACGCCATTCTCCTGCCTCAGCCTCCCGAGTAGCTGGGACTACAGGCGCCCGCCACCTCGCCCGGCTAGTTTTTTGCATTTTTTAGTAGAGACGGGGTTTCACCGTATTGGCCAGGATGGTCTCGATCTTCTGACCTCGTGATCCGCCCGTCTCGGCCTCCCAAAGTGCTGGGATTACAGGCTTGAGCCACTGCGCCCGGCCTAAACCCAGCTTTATTAAAACCTTCCAAGGGCTCTCACTGCCATTAGCGGTAACCACAGGCTTAAATGCACACCAGGGCTGAGTAGGTAACAAATGAACAACATAGGCTGAGTGGGGCTGGAGTGAACTGAAACCTTGTGCAGGGTGGAGAAGACCAATGACTGCTCAGCTCCAGCCAAGAGTTTCCATGTGAGAATGTGGGCTTAGTGTTAGAGGCCAAGAATCTGGAATATTTTTGGCGAGATTTCCAAATTTTTTAATGTTGATGCTGAATTAAAAATTCAAGAAAAGCACTGTGAGCCAAGCAAAACACGGCTCCGGCCTGCACTTGGCTTGCAGGTTGCTGCTTTGTGACCCCTAGATCAAATTGCCATTGTCTGGGATTAAGCTCTCAGACGTAAACTTTAGTAACACATGCCTAGCCAATCTTCTTTCTCCCTCTTCCCAGTGCGCTCGACTGCCCTCCTTTATATCCACAGTTAGGAGATTCTCATTGCAAGTGATTCTACTTTCAAAATCTTGAACCCAACTGTCCAAAAGTAGCCCAAACAGGTCCCTGCCATAACTTCCCTTTTTCTGCTCATATAATTCCTTTTTCTTCAGCTGCCTAGATGTCAGCTTTGGCTTTTTTTTTTCTTCCAGAAACCTTTCCCACATCTGCTGAAATTTTTCTCTCTTCCCAGCCTCTATCTTATCTGAATGTTTATTTGCATTTCTAATGCTCACACCTGGACCACTCCAATAGTCTCCTAACTGTTTGTGAAAATCAGCCTGTGTCAAACTGGTTTTGTTTCTCCTCCAACAGCAGGGTTAATTTGTTCCAACACCAGAAGTTTCTCCTACTCAAAGCTGCTCCTTTGTGCGATCACTTTCCAGAACTTTGTTTTCCGGCGTAAAGCCTCAATGCCCCAGCTAAAAGAGTGGGAGGGGGCCAGGCCTGGAGAAATTGCTGTCTCTCAGCATGCATCCTTATATATAGTAGGCGCTAAATGAATACTTGTGGAAACATTCTTTTTTTTTTGAGACAGAGTCTCACTCTGTCGCCCAGGCTGGAGTGCTGTGGTGCGATCTCGGCTCACTGCAACCTCTGCCTCCCAGGTTCAGGCAATTCTTCTGCCTCAGCCTCCCGAGTAGCTGGGACTACAAGTGCGTGCCACCACGCCCGGCTAATTTTTTGTATTTTTAGTAGAGACGGAGTTTCACTGTGTTAGCCAGGATGGTCTCAATCTCCTGACCTCATGATCCACCTGCCTCAGCCTCCCAAAGTGTTGGGATTACAGGTGTGAGCCACCGCGCCCAGGCTGGAAACATTCTTAAATAGCAGCAGAATTGTGACTATGCGGATTTCATGTAAGTCTGTTTCGTAAAGATGCACTTACATATTTAGCATAGCTAAATGTAAGTAATTTAATCCTATATCATTTGTGCAGGTAAAAATTCTCCTAAGAAAAATTCAGCTTAGATTATGTTTCCTGATTTTCACTTCTGCAAATTTAGCCACTGTGCGATTAAGACAAATTCAGTGTAGGTATAAACCTGAATTTGCACAGACTTATATGCTGCAGAAAACCTGTTTCTTACCTTCCTCTCCCAGCACTTCTGGCGGATGCCCTCCTTTATCAAGGTTAAATGGATAAAACAGATGTGAAGATTTTTCTTGGTAGAGAAGATATCTTAAGTTTCAATAGAATGGAGGATAGTATATGACAAAGGAAAGGAAGGCCACGTGCTGCTGCTTCTAGAGCGGTTACTGCATTAAAAACTCAAACTGTAACTATGTTATTTAGTTGCAAAAATTTAGCTCAATCACCCACATAATTGTAACATTCTTCGGTAATATGTAATTAAATTGCATTTTAGAGGTGGCGTCTTTTTTTTTTTTTTTTCCTTTTTAAGACAGAGTCTTGCTCTGTTGCCCAGGCTGGAGTGCAGTGGCAGGATCTTGGCTCACTGCAAGCTCCGCCTCCCGGGTTCAAGTGTGTCTCCTGACTCAGCCTCCTGAGTAGCTGGGGTTACAGGCACCTACCATCATGCCTGGCTAGTTTTTGTATTTTTTAGAGAGAAGGTTTCACCATGTTGGCCAGGCCGGTCTTGAACTCCTGACCTCAAGTGATCCACCTGCCTTGGCCTCCCAAAGTGCTGGGATTAGGAGAATTTTTATTAGGAGAATTTTTACCTGCATAAGCCACCGCGCCTGGCTTAAATTGCATTTTAAATGCCACCTGACAGTTTAGTGCATATGTGAGGAGAAGGAGCTGAGCAAAAACTTGTTAAACATGTAAAAGCTTCTATCTGACTGAATAGTTAGCACATGCATTTTAATCTAGATATATTAAAATGTACCTGGGATTTGTTTTAATCAAGTATGGTGAGGCCAACAGATCAGGAGGTGACTGCCATGAAGGAAGAAGCTCTTACTCACAGTTCCCTAGAATCAGGAGGCATAACACCCCACATGGGGCCATAGGGGAAAGCACCTGTGTAGGTCAGGGGGCAGAAAAAGTGACGGGAAAGAACAGGCGAAAGATGGTATTGGGAGGCCGGGGAAAGGGCTGACCAGGTTTGAGATGGGCTAGTTTGAATAATTTTAGAGTGCTCCAGGGTGCATGAGCTGCCTGTAGTCGTATTTGTCTGATGCCTGGCCCTGGAATAATCAGGGCAGAGGAAAATTGCCTCCTGGAGTGTAAAAGCCAGATAGAGGAGCTGGTTCAGAATATGGCTCTGGATTGGTTGGTTTACACATCAAAGGTGTGGTCATAGGCAAGTCAGGCAAGCCTTTTACCATCTCTCAGAATGAGTTAGTTGTGGGAGGGGCAGTCTCTCTGGGATTAGCGAGGCCCCCAAATGTCAAACCATAAAAAAAATACAGACAATGAAAAACAGAATTAATACAGCAGGACTCAGAATATTTACAGCAAGGGGAAACAGTCAGTTGCCTTCCAGGTTTCATGAAGTATCTAATGCAGTGCCATTGATATGTGCTGTAAATATTACTGGACCCATTACTTGCATGTATTTCAGATTAAGATGAGATCACGCTAAGAATCTCATTTATGGGCTGTTCAGCATTTTCTTGGTGCCTGAAGTTGTGCTAATCAGGTGACAGTAACAATTTCCTTTCTGAGATATTTCCAGATTTAGACCTGCCTTCTTAGAGTTTAAGTCAGAGGGTGTGATGGTTAATTTTATGTTCCAGTTTGAGTAGGCTATGGGGTGCCGAGAAATTTGGTGAAACCGTATTCTGGGTGTGCCTGTGAGGGTGTTTCTGGATGAGAGTAACATTTGAATGGGTAGATTGAGCAAAGCAGATTGTCTTCCCCAATGTGGGTTGGCCTTATGCAATCAGCTGAAAGCCTGAATAGAACAAAAAGGCTAACATTCCCATGAATGAGAGACAATCAGCCCTCCCTGCCTGGGTATCTTGGAGCTGGGACATTGGATGTTCTCCTGCCTGGAGACTCAACTGAAACACGGCTTGTCCTGTGTCTTGAGCTGGTGTTGAGACTGAAACTGTACCATAGGCTCTCCCGGGTCTTCAGCTTGCTGACTACAGATCTGGGACTTAGCTTCCATAATCTTGTGAGTCAGTTTCCAGGAATGTCCTTCATGTAATAGGGAAATGATGATGTTTGTTTTGGTTGCCTCCCTTGTTCCTTTCACCTCCTCTAGTTAAATCTTGTTTTGACCCTTCATTGGCTGTGGGCGCAGGGAGCTTTCCCACGTTCCAGGAGGTAGCCAGGCTGTAACTAGCAAGCATTGCTATGTTTGTATTTCTGATAAATTTTCTAAAAGAGATCTCAGAACAAAGGGTCCTGACTCACCAAGGATCCAGGTATTTGTTGTGATTTACTTTCTTATTCAAAATACATATTAGATATGGTATCTAATTTTGTATTTGTAATTTTGGGTTATGAAACCCCAAATTTGAAGCCCCAAATTATATAGGCTTCAATGCCCATAAAACCCAGATCTGCCCCTTCTTAGAAGCCTGCCCCTCTAGGAGACAGCATGTGGGGCCACCCAGGGATGCCGGACTCTTCTGTTCTGCCCCATCGCAGCAGAGGGGCCATCCCTGGAGCTGGAAGGTGCAGACTGGGAATTGCTCCCTCTCTGAATTGCTAGCTCCTGCTAATGCCTGCATTGCTGCTGCAAAGGATATTCAGAAAAAGTTCCTCGTCTGAAAAAGAATTCATGCTAGCTCTGGCCCTGCTGCTGATGCAGTGTGTGAAACCCTTGAGTGACCTCGCCTCTTAGAACCTCAGTTTCCCCATTTGTAAAGTGATATCAATACTTCCAGTGTGGGCTCTGGTTTGGGCCCTCTGAATTGTAAAGCTCTATGCACATGGGAGGATGTATGATTATAAGTTGTGTTGCTATTACTTGTATTGCTAATATCTTGCTATTATTGAAATATGTCCAAACCTTAACATTTCAGTGACTAAAGAGCAAAACCAGTGTTCACTCTGACATACTGTTTTTTTTATTTTCCATTCATTCACTCATTTTAAATTTTTATTGTATAAACTTTCATCAAACATGTACAAAAATAGACTGCCACAAGGAACGCCCATATATATCCATCCACTGATTTCAAATTATTGCCAACTCATGGCCCATTTTGTTTCATCTACACCCCTACCCACTTATACCTCCTAAAATATTTTCAAGCACATTCTGAGTCATTTCAGCTATAAGAATCTTAGTGTATATTTCTCAAAGATAAAGACTCTTAAAAAATTAAATCAGTACTATTATTGTACCTTGCCCTTCTCTGCCAAAAAACTTAATTTCCTTCTTTTCAGTTTATTTAGTAAGCTAAAATTTAATAACAGGGAGGCTGACGCAGGTGAATCACCTGAGGTCGGGAGTTCGACACCAGCCTGGCCAACGTGGTGAAACTCTGTCTCTATTAAAAATATAAAAATCAGCTGGGTGTTGTGGTGGGCGCCTGTAATCCCAGCTACTCAGGAGGCTGAGATAGGAGAATCGCTTGAATCTGGAAGGAGGAGGTTGCAGTGAGCCGAGATCATGCCACTGCACTCCAGCCTGGACAACAGAGTGAAACTCTGTTAGAAAAAAACAAAATAAAACATATATTCACTCTCATCTCCCACCTCACTCCATGGGATTCAACCAAGCTACTTTAACTTTTTTTTTTTTTTTTGAGATAGAGTCTTGGTCTGTGGCCCAGGCTTGAGTGCAGTGAGGCAATCTCCACTCACTGCAACCTCCTCTTCCTGGATTCAAGTGATTCTCCTGCCTCAGCCTCCCTAGTAGCTGGGATTATAGGAGCACACCACCACACCTGGCTAATTTTTGTATTTTTAGTAGAGACAGGGTTTTTCCCTGTTGCCCAGGCTGGTCTCAAACTCCTGAGCTCAAGCAATGCACCCGCCTCGGCCTCCCAAAGTGCTGGGATTATTTTATTTTCACTCAAATTTAAAGTAGCTTGGGCCAGGCCTGGTGGCTCAGGCCTGTCAATCGCAGTACTTTGGGAGGCCGAGGCGGGTGGATCTCTTGAGGCCAGGAGTTTGAGACCAGCCTGGCCAACGTGGCGAAATCCTGTCTCTACTAAAAGTAGAAAAATTAGCTGGACTAAAAGTAGAAAAATTAGCTGGGCATTGTTGTGGGTGCCTGTAATCCCAGCTACTCCAGAGACTTGAGGCATGAGAATCGCTTAAGCCTAGGAGGCGGAGGCTGCAGTGAGTGGAGATCATGCTGCTGCACTCCAGCCTGGGCAACAGAGCGAGACTGTCTCAAAAACAAAATAAAATAATTTCAGCCAATAGGCATTTTTCCTGAATTATTAGTTTGAATTAAGTTCTGTTGCTTAGTCATGTGACCTTAGGCAAGTTCTCTATCTCTACTCAAACCCTCAATTTTATCATCTGTAAAATGGGAATTCTATTTATAAGGTTATGAGGAGTCTTTGAGACAGCACAAGCACAACTGGTAAACAAGAAATGTTAGTTATTATTTCGACGATAGTTTTTTTTCTTTGAGATGGAATCTTGCGCTGTTGCCAGACTGGAGTGCAGTGGCGCGATCTTGGCTCACTGCAACCTCTGCCTTCTGGGTTCAAGCGATTCTCATGCTTCAGCCTTCCCAGTAGCTGGGATAACAGGCATGCGCCACCACATCCAGATAATTTTCGTATTTTTAGGAGAGACAGGGATTCACCATGTTGGCCAGGATGGTCTCGATCTCCTGACCTCATGATCCACCTGCCTTGGCCTCCCAAAGTGCTGAGATTACAGGCATGAGCCACCACACCCGGCCAAAATAGGTTATTTTCCTACCAAATCCTGTCTTCTGGATGTGAAATAAGAAAACATTTGGTTAAGAGGTGTAAATAACGGATAATAGCATTAGGGCTGACTTAATTAATTAAATAGGCCCAGAAAGCCCAGGTGGGAGGATTTAGTTGAGGAGGAGGAGGAGTTTTCCAGCAGTCACTCCACCTGGGCACCAGGTGTAAGCCTGATCCGTGCTGTGTACACAGTGCTCACTGGTGCCCTGAGACAGGAAGCTACAGAGATCCAGACTGACAGCTCACAGTAAGCTTGGCTCGGGTCTGGCGGGAGGAACAGGGTAGGCGACAAGAGCTGGAGCCTGTTTGTTGTCTGTTTTCCTCTTTGATTTTGGAAGTGTTCTGCAAAGTGATCTGTTAAAGGTTGACCCTGTGGTTATTGAAACCCAAAGCAGAGTGGGCCCAGCCTGGCCTAGGCTTGAGAGGAGACAATTGTAAGTCAAAGACCCACTGTGTCCTCAAAAGCAAAAATAGCTGAAGAGTTGATGACAGTCCTTGGCTTGGTGGATCTTTCATTAAGAATGCTCTGAGTAATTCTTGCTTAGCCAGCAGCTCTGTTTGAACTCTGCCAGGTGCCCTGGCTGCTCACAAACCATGTCGTGTGACGTAAGATTAGGAAACTTTTGACACAGGCAGTCCGTATTGCTTGTCCAGGAAGGGCTGTAGTGGAAAGGTATGAAGTCCCAAAGACTTGTCCAGACCAGGTCTGGACCCAGGGGCCAGTGATGGAAGTAGGGGGTGCCCAGTCAGCTATCTTATCTTTCAATCAACAGGGACTTTACTTTTCCAGTTAGACTGCGGTCATATCAAAGCATTCATTCCGATTCTTTGAAGGAGGGATGCAATCAATTTAGAATAGAGGAATATTAGTCTAACTTAAAAGCATAATACTATTTGATTATAAAATATGTATTGCATGTGCCATTTGGTACGTGAAAGTTAAATTTACTTTATTGATTTTTTTCTTTTTCTTTCTTTCTTTCTTTTTTTTTTTTTTCAGAGTCTCATTCTGTTGCCCAGGCTGGAGTGCAGTGGCATGATCTCGGCTCACTGCAACCCCTGCCTCCTGGGTTTAAGCAATTCTTGTGCCTCAGCCTCTCAAGCAGCTGGGATTACAAGTGTGTGCCACCACGCCTGGCTAATTTTTGTACTTTTAGTAGAGAGGGGGTTGCGGTATGTTGGCGAGGCTAGTCTTAAATTCTTGACCTCAAGTGATCTGCCCACCTTGGCCTCCTGAAGTGCTGGGATTACAGGCATGAGCCACCACGTCTGGCTAATAGTTAATTCTTATTTCTTAAAAAAGTTAAGTGTTTCAGGCTATCTTCTGAGGAGACTAGGAAATCATATCAGATTTATGCTCCTTGCTGACAGAAGTTTTCAGTTTTCTATTTCTGCTCTGCTGACTTTAGGGTCCAGTTTGGTCGTCTTCTTTTTTTTTTTTTTTTTTTTTTTTGAGACAGAGTCCCACTCTGTTGCCCAGGCTGGAGTGCAGTGGTGTGATCTCAGCTCACAGTCACCTCTGCCTTCCGGGTTCTAGCAATTCTTGTACCTCAGCTTTCAGAGTAGCTGGGATTACAGGCGCCGGCAACCATGCCCCCCAGGTCCAGCTAATTTTTTCTAATTTTTGAAGAGACCAGGTTTCACCACATTGCCAGGCTGTTCTGAAAGTCCTGATCTTAAGTGACCCACCCACTTCAGCCTCCCTAAAGTGTTGGGATTACAGGCATAAGCCTCCTTTTTTTTTTTTTTTTTTGTGCCTTCTGGTTAAGATTGTGTGGCTGGCCGGGCAGGGTGGCTCACACCTGTAATCCCAGCATTTTGGGAGGCCGAGGCAGGTAGATTACTTGAGGTCAGGAGTTCGAGACCAGCCTTGCCAACATGGTGAAACCCCATCTCTACTAATAATACAAACTTAGCTGGGTGCGGTGGCAGGCACCTGTAATCCCAGCTACTCGTGGGTGCCGAGGCAGGAGAATCGCTTGAACCTGGGAGGTGGAGGTTGCAGTGAGCCGAGATCCAGCCTGGGCGACAGAGCAAGATTCCGCCTCAAAAAAGAAAAAAACAAAAAAAAAAAAGAAAGAAAGAAAGATTGTGTGGCTGTTGCTTCCTTCAACTGTATCTTTCTCTGCTTGTTGCTATAGACTTAGTTTAGGTCAATGTCAGTAATTCCTGTTGGTTCCTAAGTGATGTTTTCTGATGCCACTTCTAATATTCTAATATCAAATATATGTTATCTTTTTCTTTTCTTTTTTTTTTTTTTTTTTGAGACGGAGTCTCGCTCTATCGCCCAGGCTGGAGTGCAGTGGCCGGATCTCAGCTCACTGCAAGCTCCGCCTCCCGGGTTTACGCCATTCTCCTGCCTCAGCCTCCCGAGTAGCTGGGACTACAGGCGTCCACCACCACGCCCGGCTAGTTTTTTGTATTTTTTTAGTAGAGACGGGGTTTCACCGTGTTAGCCAGGATGGTCTCGATCTCCTGACCTTGTGATCCGCCGTCTCGGCCTCCCAAAGTGCTGGGATTACAGGCTTGAGCCACCGCGCCCGGCCTGTTATCTTTTTCAATACCAATCAATACCAACTAGCTGCCCAGTAATTCAATTCAATTGTGGCATTAGCTTCCGGAGTTAGTGGAGGCCCCGTAGTTTAAAGCTCAGTCCTGCAAGACTGCCCTCACTTCAGATGCCAGCCAGGCAGGGCATCTGCTGCTGGCCCCAAGGGGACCCACACCTGTGTCTGGCCAACTACAAATTCCAAGGCTCCCATGATCCATCCTCCTCAGGTTTGATAATCAGCTAGAACTACTCAAAGAACTCAGGGGAACACTCTACCTGAGTTTACTGGTTTAGTATAAGGGATACAGCTCAGGAATTGCCATATGGAAGAGACATACAGGGCAAGGTAGCAGGGTGGTGCAGAGCTTCCAGGCCCTCTCCGGTCACACCACCATCCAGCACATCAGTGAGTTCACCAACCCGGAAGCTCTTGTCTTATTGTTGAAGAGTTTTTATAGAGCTCAATTTCCAGCCTCACTCCCCTTCCCAAGGTTGGAGGCGGGGCTGAGAGTTCCAGCCCTCTAATCACAGTCACATGTTTGGTTTTTCTGGTGACTAGCCCCATCCTGAAGCCATCTAGGGATCCCACCTTGAGTCACCTTACTAGCATAAACTCAGGGACTCATTATGAAAAACAAATGACACTTCCATCACTCAGGTAATCCCAAAGGTTTTAGGAACTTTGAGCTAGGAACCAGGAACAAAGACAGAATATGTTTTATATTACACCATGGTTTAAAAGTGGCATTTAGGCTGGGTGGGGTGGTTTATGCCTGTAATCCAGCACTTTGGGACGGCGAGGTGGGCAGATTACATGAGGCCAGCCTGGCTAAAATGGTGAAACCCCGTGTCTACTAAAAATACAACAAATTAGCTGGGCATGGGGGTGCGTGCCTGTAATCCCAGCTACTCAGGAGGCTGAGACAGGAAAATCGCTTGAACTCGGGAAGTGGAGGTTGTAGTGAGCTGAGATCTCCTCACTGCCCTCCAGCCTGGGTGACAGAGCCAGACTCAAAAAAGAAAAAAAAAAAAAAAAAAAGAAGTGGCATTAAAAAATTATGATTCCTGCCCTGGTTTGTTTCTTTGACATTGCATCATGCTCCACCTTCTCCACAGGCAGGGCTGGATCATGGTTCTGGGTTTTCTGATTTGGAAGTTTGGGTGAAGTTACATTGTTAGAATTAGAGAGTAATTGAGATTTTTCAGCATTTTGAAACTTGGACATTCCCTCTAACATATTCTGTTGTGTTTTTGAAGTTGTTGCTTATAGTTCGAAAGTGAAATTTGACTGCAAAGGTCAGGACATTCTGCTATGTGACTGTCAATGATGTCAATAAAACTGGTTCAGAGGACTTTTTGTTTATAAATACTGAATCCAGGAATAGGCTATGGATAATTAATGAAATAAAGCAGAAGTAGCCTTCTTGGCTGAGTGAGAGAAATATTTGTGTACATTTTCAAGACAGGAACCATGAGGTGTTAGCCTGGAAGGGAGCTAGTGAAGTGGCTACATTGACTGGGGTGTATACCCATGGTTTATTGTCTTGCGCCAGGAAAATTTAGGACACAGACACACACAAGGAGTTTAGGAGTGGAGGTTTAATAGGCAGAAGAAAGAGAAAGAAAAACAACTCTATTGAGAGAGAGGGGTCTTCTGAGTGGAAAGACCCGGCCGGTGGTGGATGTGTCAGATTTTATAGTCAGGTTGGTGGAGGCCGTGTCTGATTTACATAGGGCTCACAGATTGGTTTGATCAGGTATGATATTTACATAGTGCGTCAGGAAGGCTGGCCTCCCCACCCTAATCTTATTATGCAAATGAACGTTCCCCTTAGTTGGGGCCATCTTGTCTGCTCCTTACTGTACACATGGCTGACAGAGGGAAAATGGAGCCTCCATCTTGAACATGATTGGCACAACTGCCAGCATCTATGTCTGCAGCTCGATTTTACAGGCTGCTCTTTGTTAGACAGGAAAATGACTTGGGGCTGCTTTTCATTAAAATGAAAACCTTACCGAGGACTTCCATACCCTCACTATCTGCCTAAATAATTTTTTCTTAACTCTTGTATCACTAGGAGGCCAAACAACCTCAGATGGGGTGGCTGGAAATCAGAAACTTAGCCAGGCCTCCTCCTGCTCCTGCCCCATGGGATTCTTTCTATGGGGCTTTTTCCATGGGGATAGATATAGTGTCAGGACCATGAAAACATGATTTTTATTTTCTGGAAAGTGAGAATTTTTGCGCTGTGATTCTATCATTCTGTGGACATTAAGAAAGAAAGGCAGGATGCGATGACTGGGTATGCACCATGAAATATCTTCTTCCTTCTGTATGAAACATCCATATCTTACTTGATGATTTCTTCTTCTCTTCAATCTAAAAAAAATCTGTTTGAGTAATTTAAGAAATTTTAAATGTATAATGTATTAAAGAAAATTTGAGAAAAGTACACACAAAGAAGAGGAAAAATAATTATAATCATATTAAAACCATTGCTAATATTTAGGTATCAGTACCTTGAAAAATGGTTTCCCTTTTCTGGGAAGTTGTAGAAAGTATACCTTTTTTTTTTTTCCCATTTAACGTTATCACACAAGCATTGTTTTGTTGCTGTTGAGACATATTGTTCTAAAGGTCATAGAGATAGTATGGTGTAGTAGTTTAAAGTAGAGGCTCTGATACCAAAATACCTGGGTACAAATCACAGTCCACCCATGGGCTGTATAACCTTGACAGTCACTTAACTGCTATCTGCCTTAGTTGTACCATCTGTTAAATGGGAATGATAGTGGTAGCCAACTCACAAGTTAAATGCTTATGTAAAGGACTTAGTAAATGTTAATTATCATCTAAAGGAATATTTTATTAATATTAATTTTATTTATTTATTTTGAGACAAGGTCTCCCTCTGTCCCCAGGCTCGAGTACAGTGGAGAAATCACAGATCACTGTGGCCTTGACCTCCTGGGCTTGAGTGATCCTTCCACTTCAGCCTCTCTAGTAGCTGGATGCACCAACATGCCTGGCTAATTTTTTTTTTTTTTTTTTAATAGAGATGGGGTTTCCCTATGTTTTCCATGCTGGTCTCAAACTTCTGGGTGATCCCCCACTCTCGGCCTCCTAAAGTGCTGGGGTTACAGGTGTGAACCACCATGCCCAGCTAATATTAATGTATGTGTATAGTAGAGAATTTTATAAAATATGTAAAAGCCGAAGAAATAAAAATCACTCATTATTCTAAAACCCAGAGAAAACCACTTACCAGTGTTAAGATTTTGGCTTTGTTTTTTCTAATACATTTTCTCTTACATAGTTGAGAGAATATTGCATTTCTAATTTGTTTCCTGATCATGATGTAAATATTATATATATATAAAATATATATATATTTTACATATAATATATATTTTATATATTATATACATTTTACACATATATTATATATATAATATATATAATATATAATATATATTATATATTATATATATTTTATATATATATATTTTGAGACAGAGTCTCACTCTGTCACCCAGGTTGGAGTGCAGTGGCATGATCTCAGCTCATTGCAACCTCTGCCTCCTGGGTTCAAGCAATTCTCATGGCTCAGCCTCCCTAGTAGCTGGGATTACAGGTGCACACCACCACGCCTGGCTAAAAATTTTTGTATTTTTACTAGAGACAGGGTTTCGCCATGTTGGCCAGGGTGGTCTTGAACTGCTGACCTCAGGTGATCCACCTGCCTTGGCCTCCCAAAGTGCTGGGATTACAGGTGTGAACCACCACACCTGGCCTATGTATTTTTTATGAACATAATTTTAAAAGACTACAGAAATCACCTTGGGTTCCATGTTTTAGTTAACCCTTCCCCAGTGTTTTGATATTTGGTTTGCTCTCTGCCCCCATATTAAAGTGGTGACCTGAGCCTTTCCCGGCCTGTGTGGAGCCTGCAGTTTTTTTTTTCTGTCCCCAGGACATAATTAGCCCTAATCCACAAGCCAATTAACAGAGGGGTGATCAGATTATGAATACATTTGTGAAAAAATCTTTGTAGTGGTTTTTCTCCTTCAGTATTAGAGGTTATTTCCTTAGATTAGATTCCTAGAAATGGAAATGCAGGGTCAAAGTGTAAGTTTCCAGAAGGGTCGTATTGACTCTAGACTCCTGGAAACACTGTATGTGCCTGTTCTACTTACCGTGGGCCTCCAAGTCCCCTTCGTACAGCTCTAGGTTGCTTCTCAGATCTGAAATATTGGAGAAGTTGTTGGGGCACCAAAACTCTGGAATAGAGTTAATCTTCACAGCCCCTCGGCTCCTCCTTCCCATTCCCTATTATTTTTCCGCCTCTCCAAGGCCTTTCTTTTTATAACCCCTTTGCCCTCTCAGCTTTCTCTAATCCCCTTGTGCAGACTTCCTCTTCTCCAGTCGGGAGGGGGGAAATGATATAATGAAGTCATTTCATTAAGAAGTTAGTAACCTTAGCAGCTGTAAGTGTTGATCCCCAGCTGGACACTTGCATTTTAATAAAGGGTTCTTGGAGCAGTGTTGAACCCTAAGCACTGGACTTGACGGTAGGATTTGGGGCACTGTCATACCCAGGGAGGGAGATATGAGTCGGGGTCACTCAAGGTTTACAGGTGGATGGGGTCCTGGATGTCGGGCCAGCTTTGTGCGTGGGGTGAAGCAAAGGTCAGTCTCTGAGAAGCCTTACTTTCCTCTCTGCCAAAGCACTCACTGCTCAGAGCAGAAACAGGTTTTCTTAAAGGTAAAGTGAGTCTCTCGGAGGAACTGTTAAGGAGAAATGTTTACTGAATTGGATGTAATAAAAGACTGGTCAGCAGCATGTGCAGATTCCTTCAGTAAAATAAAACTTTATGATACCAGGTAGGGCTCCTTTTATGGCTTTCTGAAATCATCTGGTTGAAATTGCTAGAGGTGTGGAGGGCCTACACTTGTGTGTCTGTGGCCGGTGATTTAATTACATTGTATTTCCCTGGGCAAGCAGAGCCAGGAGGCCTCTGGAGGGGGGCTGCGGCCTTGATGGCCTTGGTGGGTACTCTGAGTTGCAGAAGGTGGGTTTCTTCTAGTTGGTTTCTGTTTCAGCAAGGTCTCAGGTGCTTTTTACTGCAAGGAATGTTGTAGGTCTCTGATTGTGGACTCGTATATCAGTTTTCGTGGACTGAAAACCCAAAGAAAGCATTGGGGAGTGTACCTCAGTGGAGAATGGGCCAACAGCTGGATGCAACCAGATGGTGCCCTGGATCTTACGGATGGACAAGGATGGGTACAGACAGGTTATTAGGAAAGAATTAAAGAATTGGGGAATTTGGTTCAAAGTCCTCGATAGCCTGAGTGTAGGAGGAAGGGGAGAAATGGAAAGTATAGTCAGTTGATAGCTACCAATTGGGTGCTCTCAGGAGGCCTTGGGACCATAGCCAGTGGGGAAAGTGGTCCTGAGAGATGATGGGGACCAGTGGGAGTGGGCCAGATGCTGGCCTCCGTTCCTCCTGGGAAGAAAACGCTTCAGTCCCATGATGGTTTCTACCTTGGCACTCATAGCCCTGTCTCTTCCCTTCCAGACTGATCCTGCCTGAAGATGGTGCCACTGGTGGCTGTGGTATCGGGGCCCCGTGCCCAGCTCTTTGCCTGCCTGCTCAGGCTGGGCACTCAGCAGGCCGGCCCCCTTCAGCTGCACACCGGGGCCAACCATGCAGCCAGGAACCATTATGAGGTGCTGGTGCTGGGTGGGGGCAGTGGTGGGATCACCATGGCCGCCCGCATGAAGAGGAAAGTGGGTGCAGAGAATGTGGCCGTTGTTGAGCCCAGTGAGGTAAGCCTCCCCTTTTGAGGGCCTGGGTGTGTGTGTACGTGTGTGTATATGTGTGTGTGTGTGAGAGTGTGTGTGTGTTCTGGGGTTGGGTATGACTATCAAGCAATGGGTCTTCATGTGTCCAGGCTAGGGCTTCTCCTGGGCACAGAAAGCAGCCTATCCAAAAGGACTGGGAGGAAGTGGACGGAAAGAGAGGGAGGACAGATCTCTTGGCTTTTACTGTTCTCCTCTGTATTAGTTTCTTAGGGCTGCCATAACTAATTACTACAAATTGGGTAGCTTAAAACAACAAACGTCTATTCCCTCACAGTTCTGGAGGCTAGAAGCCTGAAACCAAGCTATGGGCAAGGCCATGCTCCCCCTGCAGCCTGGGTGAGAGGGATGGGAGGCGGCTTTGTCTCAGGCCTCTCTCCCAGCTTCTGGTGGTTACCCTGAAATCCTTGCCACTCCCTGGCTTGCGGTTGTGCCACTCCCTTCTCTGCTTCCATCTTCACAGAATGTCCTCTGTGTGTCTCTGTGTCCCTGTGTCTTTACATGACCCTCCTAGAAATCCAAAGTCGTTGGACTTATGGCACACTCTTCAAGAATGACCTCATCTTAATTTGATTACATTTGCAAAGACCCTATTTCCAAATAAGGTCACATTCCCAGGTACTGGGGTTAGAATGTCAACATCCTTCTTTGAGAGAGACACAATTCAACCCACGACACTCTCCCGATGCCAACCTCCTGCCCAGAGGAAAATCAATGGCCACTGCACCTTCTTATCCATTCCTGTCTGGAGAAGGGATGATGCATTGGGGCACAGGGAGCCTCTGGAAAGCTGTCAGTGGGCTTACAAACTTAAATGCAAGGGCAGATTATAAGGGAGAAAAGGTAGCTGACACTAGGAGGGAAGACTGAGTAAGGCACTGTCTCGCAAAAAACATATTAAGATTGTCCAAAAGCTTCAGAAAAATATTCAAGATTTTTGGTGGCTTGCCTAATGTTTCCTGCGGAACTAGGCATGTACCAGTTGGGAGCTGCATCCTTGGGAGAAAAAAGCAAAATGGATCAGGTGCCTGTTTCAGGGGGAGGACAGGACAAGGAAGACATACTCCTTTTCAAGATTTGTCCCATTCAAGGGAATGATGTTACCTAGGGCCATGATTTGACAGGAAACTAGGGGGCAGTCTCTATCAATTGCCTTTGTAAAGTGGCATCTCTTCAATTCAGGAACCTTACTTTAAATGACAGTGGTCTGAGAGCTGTGTCAGGTGGCCACTCTTTCTGGTATATGTTGTATTTTAGCTAATGCATGGGTGGGTCTCCCAGTCGGGCTTCTCTTTGTAAGGAGACTGGCTCTTCTGGGACCTGGGCACAATTCAGGTGGCCAGAATCCAGTTTGTCTTGCCCTGTGAGGAAGTACAGGGCAGGAATTTCTGGAAGGAGCTGCCAGAGCCCCAGGCTTGGTACTTTGCCTGCTGAGTCTGGTTTAGTGATAGCTGGAGCTGATGTTCATAGTCTAAAAATAAAATCTGAGCTTGTATTTTTGCTCCTCTTACTGTTCAAGATGCACTGGCCATTGATGAGCTCTCTTAAATGGAGACCACTGTCTTCCTCCTCTTGGATCACATTATTGGTTGTAGGGAGACTGCAGAGTCATTCCTGGTGTCCTCTTCACCTCTCTGTGGGTTTTGGCAGTGCTGGCCCGCCACTTTGAGGCATTTTGGCAATATTGAGAGTTCTTGGTCCACGGTCTACTCTAAGTGGATTGGAATTCTTAGAGGCCATTATACAAATCTGCCCTTTGCCCCATGTCCAGAACTTTCACAACTAACTTAGATCAAGAATGGACTATCTGTTGCCAGGCACAGTGGTTCATCCTGTAATCCCAGCACTTTGGGAGGCTGAGGCAGGCAGATCACCTGAGGTCAGGAGTTCAAGACCAGCCTAGGCAACCTGGTGAAACCCCTCTCTGCTAAAAATGCAAAAATTAGCCAGGTGTGGTGGCACATGCCTGTAGTCCCAGCTACTCGGAAGGCTGAGGCAGAAGCATCACCTGAACCCAGGAGGTGGAGGTTGCAGTGAGCTGAGATCATGCCACTGCACTCCAGCCTGGGTGACTGGGTGAGATTGTCTAAAAAAAAAAAAAAAAAAAGGAATGGACCATCTGAAGCAAGAAAACTCCAGAAGATAGTGAAAGTTTGGGCATGCATTGCATTGTGGAGTAGGATCTAGTACTTACTGTCTTTGGGTGTAAAGTCTCTGAGGGTCTGAGAAAGTAGAAGAAAGGCTGATCAGGAAACACAGCCCTCACTGGGCTTGGGAAACACAGTTGGAAGTGAATGAAGTTTAGAGGACCCCTGGAAGTGGCTGTAAACTTTCCAGGCTTACCACTGTCTCTACATGCTCCTGAGGGACCATATTTAGGCTGCTGGGCTTAATTTTTAAAATATTTGTTCACATGAAGTATCCATAATATATGTGTAGATATGCATGTGTATATAACATGTACATATTAAACACCAAATCAACTTTCAGCAATAAATAATGCAGTGGTCACTAAAGATAGTTTATAGCTTTTTTGATGATCTTGGAAGATTCTTGTGTTGAATGACTGTCCTTCAGAACTTACCATAATAGGAGACGCCTAATAGAGGGAGCTAACTTTGTGGAGACCTTTCCATACAATGCTCTAAGAGTCAGGAGGGAGTAACTGAGGGAATCTAGCTCATACTATTAGCTATGACACCCTTTTGATCAGTGTCAAATTGTAATAAATCTTCAAATACTTTGTTTCTCAGAGACATTTCTACCAGCCAATCTGGACACTGGTGGGTGCTGGTGCCAAACAATTGTCCTCATCGGGTCGTCCCATGGCGAGTGTGATTCCGTCTGGTGTGGAATGGATCAAAGCTAGAGTGACTGAGCTGAACCCAGACAAGAACTGCATTCACACAGACAACGACGAGCAGGTAACCACTGGGGCCTTTGGATTTTTTGTTAATCTGATGGCTTGTATTAATACGCAACCATCTTAAACTGGATAGCTTTGTGTTGAAAGAGCAGTATATATGCATGAGTGTGCATGAACGTATGTGTGTTGAATACTGCACAAGATGGCAGGGTATGTGGTAAGTGGAGGATAGATGGAAGGACCGAGTGATATTGAGTTAATAAACAACTAAGGTAAGTATTTGTTGAACACCCACCATGCACCCTATTGCTTAGTATAGTATCTGGCACCTGAATGTTTATCAAACCATTTGTTTATATGTTGCTACATGTTAAAATAGCAAGCACCTTCCTCTTTCTCTTTTTCTGAAGCAATCAGATTTTCTACCTGATGCCTAGCCTCCCAGAGCAATAGGATACTGGAAAGTATCCATCCAGCCACCCTAGGGGGCACTCTGCCAGAACTGTAGGGGAATCCTGTGACTCTGAGGTTCATGCCAGCGCTAAGGAGAATTGTTGCTGCAGCTTGAGGCTCGTAACTGCTCAGCACCTTTTAGAAGTCACCCACTCTCACCACTCAGGGGTCAAAGCTTTTCAGCAGTGGCTGCCCCATGTTTAACTGAGGTGATAAGAGCAGGGTGGTGGAAGGGCTGCTCAGAAGCCATCTGCAGCTTTCTTTCCCCCACCTGCTGCTGAGCCCAGGACAGGGGCAGGCAGTGCAGCCACCGTGCTCTGACCTGTTCCAGGTTCCTGTGGTTTTGGGGCTCCCAGAGTGTTATTGGTCTTAATCCTCTGCCTCTTCCCCCTTCAACTGGAGACTCCAGCATTTTCACGGAATTGTAGAATCAGAGTTGGTGAGGATCCTAAAATGTTTTCAAGTCCAACCCTTCCCTCCAACAGAGATTCATCTGCTGAGGCATTTTTTTTTTTTTTTTTTGAGACAGGGTCTCACTTTGTCGCCCAGGCTGGTGTGCAGTGGCACAATCTTGGCTCATTGCAACCTCCACCCCTGTAGCTGGGATTACAGGCTTGTGTCACCATGCCCAGATAATTTTTGTACTTTTTGGTAGAGATGGGGTTTTACCATGTTGGCCAGGCTGGCTTGAACTCCTGACCTCAAGTGATACATCTGCCTCAGTCTCCCAAAGTGTTGGGATTATAGGGGTGAGCTATCGCGCCCAGCCTGTTGAGGCATTCTTAAGGCTTTTTTAGGTCATGGATCTTTCTGGGTACCAGACGAAAGCCCTCTCTAGAAAAATGCACCTATGTACCAGATTTTGCATTTGCTTTTAGGGAGTTCAGAGACTTTCTGTAGCTTTTCCCTGGACCCTGATCAAGAGAACCTACTTTGGCCGAGCATGGTGGTTCACACCTGTAACCCCAACACTTTGGTAGGCTGAGGTAGGAAGATCACTTGAGCCCACGAGGTCGAGGCCAGCCTGGGCAACATAGTGAGACCCTGTCACTACAAAAAAAAAATTTAATAAATTAGCTAGGTGTAGTGTGTGTGCCTGTGTTTCCGGCTACTTGTGAGGCTAAGGTGGGAGGATCACGTGAGCCCAGGAGTTCAAGGCTGTGGTGAGCCGTGAGTGCACCACCGCACTCCATCTTGAGTGACAGAGCTGTCTCCAAAAAAAGAAACAAACAAACACAAAAACAAAAAAAAAGAGTACCTGCCATATAGCATTTATGATCCTTGGCTTTCTGGCCTCCATTCATTCATTCATTCTACAAATATTTATTAAGCATCTACTATAAGCCAGGTGCAGTTTTAGGTATTAAGGATACATGAGTGAACAAAAACAGACAAAAATTCTTACTGAACTGGATATTATATTCTAGTCAGTGAGAACATACAATCAACAATAGACTTATATACTATGTTAGAATATGATGGTTATTAATGGAAAAAATAGAGCTGATTTGGAGCTAACTGGTATTGGGGCACATGGAGGTGGGGGATTGAATTTAAAATAGGTTGGTATTTACATAGTCCATGGCCAAGGAGTTCTCTGATAAGTTAACTTCATTTTTTCAGACAGGTGGGTTATATGAAAGTTCTGTCTTTACTGAGCCAGAATCCACCTTCCTGTAACCTTTTTTGTATTCTTTCTTGGACACCCAGGATGTTATTGCTTTTAATACACTTAATACCTTTCTTAATACTTTTATTCCTTGTTTTGTCCTGTTGTGTATGAGAGAAGAATGTCTTCTCTCTTTTCTGTGGAGAAACCCTTCAGCTATTTGAAGATGGCTCTTACGTTTTATATAAATTTTCTGTTTAGGTAGATGTGTCCCCCCTGTCCTCATGTCCCTCAATTCTTCCTCACATTTCATGGTTTCCGGTCCCCCCAGCCCCCTCTTTATTCTGCTTTAAACACTATCTGGCTTGTTAGTGCCCCATGAAAGAGGTGCCTGGAAGAGAAGGCAACTTTCTAGAACAGCCCGGAATAGAGTGGAGCCATTCTCTCCCAGGAGCTCATGCTGCCTAAGTTAGCATTTACCTTTTTTGTGACAGTTACCATGGTGCTGATTCATGCTGGGCTTGAGGTCGGTGCAAATTTCTGGGCCCTTTTCATACGACCCACAATCGAGTCAGGCTTTCCCCATCCAGAAAAAGTACAGTTGTTACTGATTTTACCTAAAGGCAGGAATGAATATATATAAGCAAATACCTATATGCATATATATTTATTTTAATTAAAAATTTTATATATGGCTTTTGCCCTGTTAATAGTTCAGAACTTTAATTTTTCTCAATGTCTCCAGAAGACCGGACTGAATTACAGTCAAGATTGTTCTCAATTCACAAGGTTGAGCTTGGTGGCTCTTTTACCTTGCCAGTCTTCTGCATACAGGGCCAGGAGACCTCTCTCATATCACACACAGCATCTCTTTGTTACGGCAGGGCCTGCCTCATTGTTTGGACCCCTTCAAGCTGCAGTTCGGAGCCCTCTGTGGTTGGGTTCATGCTCATCTCAAGGAGCAGGTACTTTACTCATCTCTTGGGAATGACAGGCACTCGTAGGTGTTCTCACTGCTGAGTCCTACCTATTACTCCTAAGGTTAGACACTTAGGAAAGCTGTAGTGTCTTGTTTTAGGGCTAGAGAAGTTGGTGCACTGTAGTGGGACTTTCTTCCAATATTTTATGAAGCAAAACTACTTCATATCCAGAAATCAGAAATACACTCGACATCTCATGTGAGAAATCATCCTGCTGGTTTTAGTTCATCCTCCCAACCCATCTGGGTCTTTTGGATTTATGACTCTCACTCCATTAGCAGTTTTTCCTGTTATTCACAGGTGGTTTCATATAAGTTCAAGGTTTTAATTCTGTAACAAACATGTCGCTAGAGAGCTTTTTTAGATTGCATAAAATTAGTCAATATTCTTTAGCAAATATTATTCAATTGACCAAATCATTCCATTCTGTTTTTTTTTTTTTTTTTTTTTTTTTTTTGAGATGGAGGCTCACTCTGTTGCCCAGGCTGGAGTGCAGTGCTGCGATCTTGGCTCACTGCAACCTCTGCCTCCAGGGTTCAAGTGATTCTCCTGCCCCAGCCTCCTGAGTAGCTGGGATTACAGGCGTGTGCCACCACGCCCAGCTAATTTTGGTGTTTTTAGTAGAGACAGGGTTTCGCCATGTTGGGCAGGCTGGTCTCGAACTCCTGACCTCAGATGATCTGCCCACGTCGGCCTCCCAAAGTGTTGGGATTACAGGCATGAGCCACTGTGCCCGGCCCATTCTATTCTTAGTTTATACTTTCCCAGCTTATTGGTGAAAGACTGAGCTGGAGGCACTGCTGAAACCCAGACTCAGTGTGTCTCTGACTCTTCCCTGTTCCAAGGGTGTGTTTGTCTGAAACACATCTCAAGGCCCCATGTAGACTGGCCGTTGCTCCTTCTCCAGGCTTAACCCAGTTCTATTCTCCCCTTGTTCCTACTCCTGCCACACTGGCCTCTTATTTCCTCAAATGCCTCAGCCTTTTTCTTACCCCAGGACATTTGCACATGCTATTTCCACCTCTATCCCTAGCTATCTCCTACTCATCTTTCGCTTCGATATGACTCCTTCAGGCAAGGCTTCCTTGACTTCCCAGACTAGGTCAGGTTACCCCTTGATGTGCTATCACAGCATTCTGTGATTTAGTAATTATTTGTGTCATTATCTGGTAATGCCCATCTCACGCACTAGATGGAGTTCCTGAGGGGCAGGAAGTGTATTTTTCTTGTCCATTGTTTTATGCCCAGGACCTAGCACAATATCTGGAACATAGAAAGTGCTTAGTAAATATTTGTGAGGAAATTGTGTCTGTTTCTTCATTTGTAAAATAATAATAATAATAGTACTTAGATACCTTATGAAGTTGTTGTGAGTGTTACATGAATGAAACCATATGAAGCACTTAGAACAGCACCTTGCACAGAGCAAATGCTCGATAAATGTTGCTGTTATTTTTAAAAGAATACATGAAAAGGATTTATTTGCTGAGTATCTACTATATGCCAGCAGTTCTGGATTGCTGATTGAAAGCAGCTGGCTTATCATCTGTGAACCTATGTTGGTGCTCGTTTTCCTCTCCTCTCCTCCTCTCCTCCTCTCCTCTCCTCTCCCCTCTCCTCCCCTCCCCCTCTTTCTTCCTTCTCCTCCCTCCCTCCCTCCTTTCCTTCCTTCCTTCTTCCTTCCTTCCTTTCTTTCTCCTTCCCTTCCTTCCTCTCTTTGTCTCCTTCCTCCCTCTTTCTCCCTTCCCTCCCCTCCCCTCCCCTTCCCTCCCCTCCCCTCCCCTCCCCTCCCCTCCCCTCCCCTCCCCTCCCCTCCCCTCCCCTCCCCTCCCCTCCCCTCCCCTCCCCTCCCCTCCCTTCAGCCTTGCTCTTTTGCTCAGGCTGGAGTGCAGTGGTGAGATCACAGCTCAAGTTACTTGAACTCTTGGGCTCAAACGATCTGCCTCAGCCTCCCGAGAAGCTGGGACTTACAGGCACACACTACCATGCCCAGCTAATCTTTTAAAAAAGTACTATGAAGTGTCTATTTAGTAGTTGAGCCTAGACTTTTGCAAAGGATTAATAGCCTATTTACTAAGGCGTTCATGTCAGAATTTACGTCGTCTGACCCCTGTGTAATATGAGAATACTTGCAGATACTCAGCCTTCTGGCAAGGTCTATACTGTTGTGCATAACTGCTCTAAAGTCTTATCTATAATCTTTTGCTGTTCCTGAGGGTTCAGGTCATCTAACCTGAAAACTTGAACTCATTTAAAAGGCTTGAGGTTTTTTTCTTGCTCTGTTGCTATGGAGGGTTTATTCTCTCTTAATGATTTTTTTCCCCATAATCTTAAGCTGGCGTGGTTTTAGTCCTTAGAAATAACGAATATTATGCTCGAATAAAACAGAGCATAATCAATATTATGTTGCATTATGCTTGGTGGTGGCCTGCACAAACCAAAAGCTCCTCTGTTGGCAGTGGTCATGTGTTTCACCTGTAGATCATCACTGCCAGACGCCGTGCTAGCTCTCACCTAACGTGCCCGGATTGCTCAACACGGTTTGGCCAGCCACTTAACGGGCCCAGTGCCCTTTCCTGCAGAAGATGGAATTTCAAGACATCATCTTTCTTTCTTTTTTCTTTTCTTTTTTTTTTTTGAGATAGAGTCTCGCACTGTCGCCCATGCTGGAGTACAGTGGCGCGATCTTGGCTCACTGTGACCTCCACCTCCTGGATTCAAGCAAACGTCTGCCTCAGCCTCCCGAGTAACTGGGATTACAGGCGCCCGCCACCATGCCCAGCTAATTTTTTGTACTTTTAGTAGAGACGGGGTTTCACTGTGTTGGTCAGGTTGGTCTCGAACTCCTGACCTCGTGATCCACCCACCTCGGCCTCCCAAAGTGCTGGGATTACAAGCATGAGCCACTGTGCCTGGCCGAGACATCATCTTTCTATGGATAGGGAAAACATACAGATGAAAATGCTTATATTATGTATCCACTTAGGGAAATTGTATTTTTCACAAGCAACTGAAATCATTCATCTATCCATTCACCCAACAAACATTACAGAGTTCCTCACTTTAGTGACTGTGCTAGATTCTAGGAATATAAGGAATAAGACGTAACTTTTATCCTCTAGGAGTGGTCATCGTGGTGGGGAGAACACGTGCTAGGAAGCCTCATGCACACTGTGCTGGGGAACTCCTGGGAGGGGCCAGTGGTGAGGGTGATCGTGTCATAATGGGAAAGCCTGCTGCGGAGGTGCCCCTGGGGCTGAAGCTCCCGGATGCCAGGGCAGGACCTATTCTGCACGTTGCTTCCCTTGGCTCCTCAGCCAGAGCCAAGCACTCTCAGGTCTTGGAGTCCTCTCTCTCCAACTACGATTCTCTCAGGTTGCTTGCTCTTCTCTGCCATTTAGTACAGGATCGTAGTAATCACCACCTGTTTCTTCTTTCTGGGCTCCTGAGTCTCGTTGCAATCATTCTTCAACTCCAGTTTTCCAGGCAAGTTCTTGTACTTTAAGGCTACTTTGCTTACACTTTTTGGCCTAAGCTTGTCTTCCTCTTTGTCCTAAACCCAGATTTCCATCATGCTACTTATGGATACAATACCCACATTTGAAGAAGGGACATTTTTCACCCCATACAGATCATTAAATAAGATCAGGTGAACTATGTCATAGCCTTTCAATGACCTTCAAAAGAGCAATCTCCCGATTACGATATTGGTCCAATCCACATGACAGGTCAGACTTGCTTGGGATTCACATATTACCCAATAGATTTTAGTTTTTTAACATATAATGTATTTATATGTATATTTGAGACAGGGTCTCACTCTATCACCGAGGCTAGAGTGCAGTGGTGTGATCTCTTCTCACTGCAACCTCCACCTCCCAGGCTCAAGCGATTCTCCCACCTCAACCCCCCTGTAGACTACAGGTGCATGCCACCACATCTGGGTAATCTTTGTATTTTTTGCAGAGAACAGGGTTTTGCCATGTTGCCCAGGCTGGTCTCCAACTCCTGAGCTCAAGTGATCCACCTGCCTCAGCCTCCCAAGGTGCTGGGATTACAGGTGTGAGCCACTGTGCCTGGCCTGCCCCATAGATTTTAGACAGTGGATTGTCTTTTAAGATTAGGAAGCCCTTTCTTACCTCTCAATATGAAAAAGTGTTAATACAAGCACTGTACAAATAATTGTGGCCTCTCACTGTGTAGACACATAGCTGTCTCAAGCTTTCTGGATGTAGGCAGCTTACAGAATACTTGTGAAGCAGTGAGGTATGAGGCATAGATGGCAGAGGGCATGATGGGAGTGGACGTGCATCCCTCCCGGCCTGTCGGCCCACCTCCCCCAGCCCCAGGACATTCAGATTAAAAAATGGGAACCTGGGCAGGACTCCCAACCTTGTTCTGCTTTGGTTTTCTCATCTGTTCTGTGGGCTAGTAATATTTCCCTGCCTCCCGCAGACCACACGGAACCACATCTGGGGCCTGAGTCAGTGCTTGAGCTGCTGCTTCTTGGGTCCTGGTCTAAAATAATGTCTTTTTGTGTTACAGATCTCCTACCGATATCTTATTATTGCTCTCGGAATCCAGCTGCACTATGAGAAGGTACTGTGTGAAACTGTTTCTGCGTTATGCTGGCTTATCTATGCCAAGAGCAAATGCTGCGTTTAGTTGCTTTATTGTATTCATTTTGACAAGAAAGGGGTTCTAAGAAAATCTCTTCTGGTTTTATTTCTTGGCAGTCCTTTTATAGTTTGAAGGAAGTCTTCTCTAAGTTTCTGTCAATAATAATATGTTCTAGCTTTAAGCTTTAATTAGAGTTCAGCATGCTCATGCCTTAATGATAATTCCTGCAAAACAGCAGTTTTCTTTTACATTTGTAAGAAACCTGTCTTTCTATGTGGGACTGAATTGGCTGTATTGAAGATTAAATTCCACTTTGGAAGGAGGGTTTAGATTATAAATTTTAAAACAGACTTTAAGGGGTGGAACACCAGCAGTTAGCTCCTCAGTTGCTGGAGGGCCATCTGGGTTTTGTTGTGTAGATGCCAGGGTTTTAGTGTGAAGTAACCGCTGCAATGGAAATGCCACCCAGAAGTTCCTCAGAGCTCCCTTCTCAGTGAGCTGGGAGCCAGATGCTATCTGAAAGTTGTGAGATTCAAGCTTATTTTTCTAAAACATAGCAGAGTAAATCGGTAAATACTATCATTTCCAGAAGCTTGTTGGGGACCACGGGTAAATAGTTGGAGTACAGGAAACATCTGTGCTAACTGGGTAACAAGCTTCAGGAATGTGAAGGGCTTCATCCGAGTTGGCCCAGTAAGCATCTTTGAAGTGTGCTTCTGTGTAAAGAAACCTGAACTGTGACATGTCCAGAGGAAGGGTAGTGAGAATGTCTTGGGATGTGTTGTGGGAAAGTTCAGAGAAGCTACAAGTTGTTGTGTATGTTGTAAGATGGCTTTGAGTCATGGTGCAATGGGCCATGAGTCTGTTAGAATGACAGGCAAGCTATGAAGTAGACGATATGGAGAAAGGTGCCTATTACAACTACTTTCAAGAGGGGCATACCTTCCAAAAAAAGCCCCCACAGTGTTGACCTAGCAAAGGCAATGCATCTCCATGGTGCTGTCTTTCCAAAGTCCCAGTGTCATGTGAGAAGGACTGCAGAGGCCAGTGCTCAGAGTTCATAGCAGCCTCTCGTAGCAAACCAAGTCACAGAGAATTTAAAAGTAGCTATTATTATGGAATCTCTATTACATACCAGGAACCATGCTAGGAATCAAGTGTTGTTTCTTTTTTATTTTGAGATGGAGTTTTGTCACCTAGGCTGGAGTGCAGTGGCATGATCTCAGTTCACTTGCAACTTCCATTTCCCAGGTTAAAGCAATTCTCCTGCCTCAGCCTCCAGAGTAGCTGGGATTACAGGTGCCCACCACCACGCCTGGCTAATTTTTGTATTTTTTTTTTTTTTTTAGTAGAGACGGGGTTTCACTGTGTTGGTCAGGCTGGTCTCAAACTCCTGGCCTCAAGTGATCTACCTGCCTCAGCCTCTCAAAGTGCAGGGATTACAGGCATGAGCCACTGCACCCAGCCAGGAATCAAAAATTGATTCTTTACAACTACTTTGAGGGAGGCATTTTTATCTTCACTTAATAGATAGGAAACTGAGGCTAAGGAAATGTAGTAACTTAACCATAGTCGCTGTGCTACTTGGGACTCTTTGATGGCAAATTTGAGGAAACTACTCAGGTTGGTGTAAATAAAAACTGGAGATCATTGATGAAAATACTGAGATGTTTCTGGAACACTAGGGCAGGAATGTAGGTGGGCCTCTGGCAGGACTGGATCGCCACTGTGAGTTCTGTTGGACTCAGGCAGTGTCTCTTTGTCCATCTCTCTGGGCCTCTTTCTCAGGCCAGCTTCACAGGGTCTCTGCAGCAGGCCGTCTTGCCTGCCGGTCTACTCTCTGTGATAGGATAGTCCACAGCTCCCCAGTGCATAGCCTGTTGCTGGAAGCCAAAGGAGAAGTCACATCTCATCTCTCCCTGATTCTCTCTTTTCCTCTCTCCCCGATTCTCCCTTTTCCTCTCTCCCCTCCTCTCTAGCTCTCTCTGCTTCAGAATTCCCAGGGAAGCAACTCTGACTGGATGAGGGGTCAAAACCACCGTTTTTGACACAGGTTTTCCTGAAAGGAGCTTGGTCACCACTTTATGGCACCTTTTCTATCAACGACACTTTCTTAAAACTAGGGAAAAATAATGAAGGTGATAAGACATCAACTGCTTGTTTATCTCTTGGATAATGAGATTTGCTTTGGGAACTAGAAGGTATGGCGGTCCTGTGGGAAGACCCCCAGGCAGGTGGGCAGAGGCCTTGGTGTCTGGTTCTTTAAGATTCTGGGCAGGGCTCCATCCATTCTATGGGCTAATAATATTCCCCTGCCTCCCTCAGAGGTACATAGTGACTATCCAGTGTTGGCATTGATTGAAACTTTGAAAACATTAACATGCAAGGTGATTTTATGATAGAGTTATTATTATTGAGATTGCCAATGTCACTACTATCTAACTGGAACGGGGTGAACAGTAACAAAGAAATAGTTGCTTTTAACATTGAGTGTGGATAAGTAATGAACCCAGGCCACTGAGGAGATGAGAGGACTTTGTTTCCTTGAGACCTCAGGGATGGGTGTCTGGCGTAATTTTGGAGGTGTCCCAGAGAATGGCCTGGGGAGGCTCTGAAGGACCGGCTCATCTTGATGACTGTTTCTTTTTTTCTTTTTTCTTTTTTTTGAGATGGAGTCTCGCTCTGTTGCCCAGGCTAGAGTGCAGTGGCACCGTCTTGGCTCACTGCAAGCTCCGCCTCCCGAGTTCGCGCCATTCTCCTGCCTCACCCTCCCAAGTAGCTGGGACTACAGGTGCCCGCCACTACGTCCAGCTAATTTTTTGTATTTTTAGTAGAGATGGGGTTTCACTGTGTCAGCCAGGATGGTGTCAATCTCCTGACTTCGTGATCTGCCTGCCTCGGCCTCCCAAAGTGCTGGGATTACAGGCATGAGCCACGGCGCCTGGCTGGATGACTGTTTCTTGATGATTGAAGTTGAACCTGTTCTTGCTAAGAACTGGGGCTTAAGTCTCTAATTGAGTCGGTGACATCTTCATTGCACTCTATGAGCCTTCTAACATTTATAATAGGTATCCAGTTGATCTTACTGGCAATAATCAGCTAACATTTACAGGATATTTGCCATGTGCATGTGTCCTTTACATGCATGGCCTCGTTTGCTTCTGCCCACAACCCTCTGAAGCAGATACCTTATCCCTATTTCACAGATGGTGAACGTTAAGATTCTCAAACCTGAGTGTGCATCTGAATCACCTGGAGGGCCTGTTCGAACACAGATTGCTGGGCCTGCTCCCAGAGTTTCTGATTCAGTAGGTCTAGGGTGGGGCCTGATAATCCGCATTTCTAGCAAGTTCCCAGGTGGTGCTTGTGTTGCTGGTCTGAGCACCACACTCGGAGACCTACTGGCTTAGAAGTATTACGTAATTTATGCAGGGTCACAATGCTGGTAAGTGGAAGAGCCGGGACTCAGACTGGCATGTGGGATCCTAAAGTCCATGTTTGTAGGTACCTGGCTTTATGCCTTTACCTAGAGTTTGGTCTGGTACAACCTGATAAAGAGTGATTTAAATTCTTGACGATATAAATGGCTCTTGGTCCTGCCAATTGTTCTTTCCAGTAAGTCAACTGGTTCTCCTAAAAGGATGGCTGGCTGGCGTCTTGTCCTCACTCTGATGGTGGGAAAAGTTGTATTCAAATTATGTTCTCAAGGCCAGGGAGTTGGAGGGTTCCTCTGAGCTGAGCCCATGCTGCAGTTTGACAGGTGACTGCAGGTGCCACAGCTCTGGTCTTGGAACCCTCACCCACCTGCCTGCTGTAGGCATGTGGGTACTGGTGGATAATCATAGTACTGAAATATTTGAAAGGCTGTAGAAATGGCAAAGAACAAGGACTCTAAGGACATTGGCGCTTTTGTTTAAAATGATTTTTGTGTACTTTGTTGCAGATTAAAGGCCTACCTGAAGGTTTTGCTCATCCCAAAATAGGGTCGAATTATTCAGTTAAGACTGTAGAGAAGACATGGAAAGCTCTGCAGGACTTCAAGGAGGGCAATGCCATCTTCACCTTCCCAAATACTCCAGTGAAGTGTGCTGGAGCCCCCCAGAAGATCATGTATTTATCAGAAGCCTACTTCAGGAAGGTGTGCTTCCTTTCCGGGGACAGAGATGAGCAGGGAAGACGGTGCTCATTCACTCATTGCAGGAATTCCATTTTATCTCTATCGTAATCCCTTTTTTATCTCTACATTTTTGTTACATATGTACAAATTTAGATAACTGGAAGTTTATAAAATAGAAAAGAGGAGAAAATCACTCATGACCCAATTGCTTTAATAAAGCTACAGTTTTCAATTTGACATGGCTTTCTAGCTTCTTTTCTGTATACTTAAATAGGGTTACGGTCATAGTGTACATGAAAAATTTAGATGTATTATGTAATATTAAATAGTCTTTGTTACATACTTTTAAAATATGTGTGTACAAGTCTACTGGATGCTGGGTGTGGTGGCTCACACTTGTAATCCCAGCACTTTGGGATGCCGAGGTGGGTGGATCACCTGAGGTCGGGAGTTCAAGACCAGCCTGACCAACATGGAGAAATCCCATCTCTACTAAAAATACAAAAAAAATTAGCTGAGCGTGGTGGTACATGCCTGTAATTCCAGCTACTTGGGAGGCTGAGGCAGGAGAATTGCTCGAACCTGGGAGGTGGAGGTTGTGGTGAGCCCAGATCGGGCCATCACACTCCAGCCTGGGCAACAAAAGCGAAACTCCGTCTTCAAAAAAAAAAGTCTGCTGGAGAGATTGTTTAAATATTTCCATATAGTTAGACAATGAGTTGCAGATTGTTCATTTTTATCCATAATGCTATCAACTACTTCCACTCAAGCTTAAGCTGATGAATATTTTCTGCCCTTTGGGTATACATTTAAAAAAAGGATAGGCAAAATGCCAACTTTGAAAGCAAAAAAATGTTCTCATGTAACTTTAAACCTTCATGGAAAGAGATATTTGGGCAGGAAGAGACTTTCTCAGCATTCTCCAAATGCTCTCTGTGTAAGAGCAGGTGTCTGCAGCTCCAGTACACCTGGCTTAATCTTGTGAGGGAAGCTGCTCTTGCCCTCCCTGCTCTTGCCTGGGGTGTGACATTTAGTTTATCAAAGTGTGGTTTGGCTTGAGACCGTGGCAGGGTTCCAAGCAGCCCATAGTCATGTACGGGAACACACAGGAAGAAGGGTGGGGAAGAATGGGCTGGGGAGTGGTTGAATGTGTGCGTGGAGGCTGGGACTGGGCAAGACCATCCCCTGAATTCTTTAAACTGCAACAGCCCTGTGAGGTAGGGAATTAAAGACAGTTCCAGTAATCATTTCTGACTCCAAGAAAGTTCATCCTGGGTCCTAAGGGGTTGGCATAACCTTTTGAGGCACTTACTCACCTAACTTCTTCAAATGGTGAGATCCGGGTGAGCAAGTCCTGAAAGGAGCCAAGCAAAGGAAAGAATAAGAAACTAGCTGTTTCTTCTATCCTGGAAACTTCCTTTGTGTAATTCTTTTCTCCCAAGTCTTGGATGACCTAAGAGGAAAGTTCTCTTTTGTGTACCATAAGATCTTCGGCATTTGGGAGAATATTGGCCTCTCTGAACAATATCAAGAAGGTAGGAAATCAAGGTTTTGTTGTTGTTGCTTTTTAGTTTAGTTTTATTTTTTGAGACAGAGTTTTGCTCTGTCAGCCAGGCTGGAGTGCAATGGTGCGATCTCAGCTCACTGCAAACTCTGCTTCTGGGGTTCAAGCGATTCTCCTGCCTCAGCCTCCTGAGTAGCTGAGATTACAGGCACCTGCCACCACGCCCAGCTAATTTTTGTATTTTTAGTAGAGACAGGCTGATCTTGAACCATGTTGGCCAGTTTGGTCTGGAACTCCTGACCTCAGGTGGTCTGCCCACCTCGGCCTCCCAAAATGCTAGGATTACAGGTGTGAGGCACTGCGCCTGGCTGGAACTCAGTTTTGCTCACTGCTGTTCCCTCAGCACCTAGGATAGTATCTGGCCAACTCTAGAACTTTGTTAAATATTTATTGAGTGAATGAATAGATGAACATATGAATAAACATTCCATTCTGCTCTATTCTATCTTGACCTGGACCTAACCTTCACCTCTGGCCTTCAGCTGAACAGTGCCCACCTCAGCCCCCAACTCAAGTGTATACTTAGTTGTATGTCATGGGCAGAACGTAGGGAGGAGGCAGTGGATTGGTCTACCCGTTGCCCTGCCAGGACATAATGGTGGCAAAAACTAGCCAAGTCTCTGCTGAGGGTTTTAATTCTTGTCTAGATTTTTTTTTTTAAAAGAAGGCAGCTGGAGTCATGCTTTGGTGTTAATGGTTTTTTTTTTTTTTTTTTTCTCAGACAGGGAAGCGATCCAAGGCCAATATCATTTTCAATACTTCTCTTGGAGCCATTTTTGGGGTTAAGAAGTATGCAGATGCCCTGCAGGAGATCATCCGGGAGCGGAACCTCACTGTTAACTACAAGCAAAACCTCATTGAAGTCCGAGCCGATAAACAAGAGGCTGTATTTGAGAACCTGGACAAACCTGGAGAGACCCAAGTGATTTCAGTGAGTGGTGAGGCTAAGCTGTCAGTCTGCAGCGTTGTCTCCTGAAACGTGCCATAGACACATGGGGGCTCGCACCACCCTGTCTGCCATCATTGTGTGCTGGGGAAGACCAGGTGAAATGAGCATCTTAGGGAAGTGATAGGGCAAGAAAGTAGGCCAAAATGGGTGGGGAAGAGAAAGATGTAAGAGGCTGTGTCAGTGGGAGGTGAGAAGGTGTTTTTAACTGGTGCCAAGGGAATTTTTGTCCTATTCCTTTGACTCAACTTTTCCTGGCATCGAGTGACTTGAGGTAGCCAAAAATATTCCACAACTTCGGTTACTGCTTAGAGGTAAGGGAGGGCTTCCTCGCATGCAAGACCTGGTGATTGTCTCAATTGGCAGCATGTGAGAAACAGTCCTGCTTGTGAGCAGGAAGTAACCCTGTGGGTAGTTCAAGAAAACAGGGATTGGCTGGGCATGGTGGCCCACGCCTGTGATTCCAGCACTTTGGAAGGCCAAGGCAGGTGGATCACTTGAAGTCAGGAGTTCGAGACCAGGCTGGCCAACATGGTGAAACCCTGTTTCTACTAAAAATACGAAAATTAGCTGGGCGTGATGGTGGGTGCCTGTAGTCCCAGCTACTGGGGAGGTTGAGGCAGGAGAATCGCTTGAAGCCAGGAAGTGGAGGTTGCAGTGAGCCGAGATCATGCTATTGCACTCCAGCTTGGGCAACAGAGCGACACTGCATTTCAAAAAAAAAAAAAAAAAAAAAAAAAAAAAAAAGAAAAAAGAACAACAGGGATGTCTTTCACCTGTGGAAGAGGCTATCTTTAAAAATATAAAAATATTTCCCCTTGAAGGATCTGGCCAGAGCTACCATGCTTCTTGGAAAGATTTGGCCTTTGTTGCATGGGGTTGGTCTTGGTGTCTGAGTTTCTTCTTCTGTGAAGCGGGAATAGTACTTTCTGGAGGTGTTATGAGGTTAAGAACAAGATGTAAAAGCATCTGGAGAAGCATGCATGGAAGAATATTTGTTTACATCATTTTGGCAAAAGCTGTTGGCGATGAGAAAATGTTACAGAGTCACATTTTATTCATTCAGAAGTTTTCAAGAAATGAAGGGTTCCATAAAAAGGAATTTTGAAGTGAACCAAAGACTAGACTTCTTTGAAACTTCAAAACTTCAAATTTTAAGCTTTTTAGCTCTGCTCTTCCTAAAACTTATTGATACATCTTTCCTTTTTAAAATAGTGTACTAAATATCACTTGAAATGTTACTGATGATTCAGGGTCATAATTTAAAAAACTTTTGGTTGGAAATAATCTCAGGCCAGGCACTGTGGCTCTTGCTTATAATTCTAGCACTTTGGGAGGCTGAGGCAGGCGGATCACTTGTGGTCAGGGGTTCGAGACCAGCCTGGCCAACATGGTGAAGCCCCATCTCTACTAAAAATACAAAAATTAGCTGGGTGTGGTGGCACGTCCCTGTAATCTCAGCTACCTGGGAGGCTGAGGCAGGAGAATCGCTGGAACCCAGGAGGCAGAGGCTGCAGTGAGCCGAGATTGTGCCACCGCACTCCAGCCTGGGTGACAGAGTGAGACTCCATCTCAAAAAAAAAAAAAAAAAAAAAAAAAAAAAAAGAAAGAATCTCACTTAGAGAAGTTGCAAAATAAAAATAGTACAAAGAAAATTGTATGTAGCTTTTACCTAGATTCACTTATAGAATTTTACCCCATTTGCTTTAGCTTTATCATTTGATTTCCTTCCTTCCTTCCTTCCTTCCTTCCTTCTCTCTCTCTCTTTTCTTTCTTTCTCTCTTTCTTTCTTTCTTTCTTTCTTTCTCTTTCTTTCTCTCTTTCTTTCTTTCTTTCTTTCTTTCTTTCTTTCTTTCTTTCTTTCTTTCTTTCTTTCTTTCTTCTGTCTTTGTCTATCTATATCTTTCTGTCATCCATCCATCTATCCATCCATCCATCCATCCATCCATCCATCCATCCATATCTAGTTTTTCCAAAGGAAATTTACATATATCATGCATCAGGTCTCTTTAGCCCCAAATACTTTAGTGTTAATTTTCTAAAATAGGAGTGTTCTCTTACATAACCACAGTACAATTATCAACTCAGTAAATTTAGCACAGATACAAGTTTTTAACTTACTATTTGTATTCCAGTTTAGTTGAGTGGTCCAACTGTGTTTATAGCATTTTTTCCTCCAGTGCAGGACTCAGGCTACAGTCAGGTACTGCATTCAATTGTGAGGTCTATTTAGCCTCCTTTAATCTGGGACATTTCTATAGCTTTTCTTTGTCTTCTATGATGTTGATATTTTGAAATAATACAGCCCTCTTGCCACCGCTTTTCTTTCAGTAGAATGTTCCTCATTTTGGGTTTGTCTATGTTTTCTTGTGATTAGTTTCAGGCTCTGCTATTTATTTATTTATTTTTGAGACAAAGTCTTGCTGTGTTACCCAGGCTGGAGTGCAGTGGCACAATCTCAGCTCACTGCAGCCTCTGCTTCCCAGGTTCAAGTGATTCTCCTGCCTCAGCCTCAGGAGTGGCTGGGACTACAGGTGTGCACCACCATGCCTGGCTAATTTTTTTATTTTTATTTTTAGTAGTGACAGGGTTTCACCATGTTGGCCAGGCTGGTCTCAAACTCCTGATTGCAAGCCATCCGCCTGCTCGGCCTCCTGATGCTGGGATTACAGGCATGAGCCATTGCGTCCGGCCTCAGGCTCTGTTTTTTAGACTGGAACATTCGCGAAAGCATTGTGCCCTTCTAAGGTATCACATTTGCAAGCATACAATGTTCATCTGCCCTTCATTGGTCATGTTAATTTTGATCAGCAGACAAGATGTGGTCCAGTTTTTCCATTGAATAATTGCAATTTGTTTTCTCCCTCGCTACTAATAAGAAGTCTGTGGGAAGACACTTTAAAACCATGCAAATAATCTACTCGTTCAAGTCTCCCCACTAGAGTTAGCATCCATTGATGATCCTTGCCGAATCAAATCTTTACTATGGGTGGTTGCAAAATGATGATTTTCTAAGCGTAATATTTCCTGCACATTTGCCAGCAAGCTGTTGGCATTCTTGCAGCAAGAGTCTTTGCTTCTCTCTTAGTTAATTTACTATTGCTATGAACTCATGGGTTCCTATTTTTTTTCCGATGGTGTATCATTCATTATTGTTTTTGATTATTCTGGTGCTCAAATTGTTCTGGATTTGGTCAGTAGGTGCCCCTTCCAGCTGGCTCTTGTGCCCCATCATGTGTTTGGGCACTTCCTTTACTTTCTGGTGTCACAGGTTGTCCCAGGCTCATCCAGCATCTCTCTGCGGCAGCTCAGGGTCATCGTTTTGAATAGCTCCCGTGTAGTTATGCACAAAGAGGCTACCGGAATGTTTGGAGCTAGTTATCACTTTATGGAAGGGTCTCAAATTACTGCTCTTTGTTTTTATGTGTGTCCTTTGTGTAGTTTTCCTTTTTCCTGGCTGTCAGGCAGTTGTAAGTGACTTTGGACAGTCCCTCCAGCTTTAGCTCTTTTAAATTGCTGCTCCTCAAATGGGCTCACTCAAATGGGCTGTGAGTGAGAGCTCATATGAGTGAGCTCAGTTTTACTTCACAAAGGAGCCCATTTGAGTGAGCCCAAGTTGGGCTTTCACTAAAATGGGCTATGAGTGAGAGCCCGAAGCAAGTTTTTATGAGCAAAGTGTATGAACTTGAGTGCATGAACTTAATTTTGTCAGTACTTTGGTTCTCAACTGTCCTCTGGATAGCTGAGGTTATAGGTAGGGGTGTGGATAAATGAATGGTTATTATTCTTCTAAAGAGTTTGTAATGAAAGAAGATATTTGTGTCCCTTTTGAATTATAGGATTTCAGGTCAGACAGTTAGTTCCACTCTTAAAATCTGAATTTCAAAAAATCCACCAGAAGGATTTAAAGCTGTGGCTCTTAACCCTGGCTACACATTAGGGAGCTTTTAAAATGTGCTGATGCCTGGTCTCCCTACCAGAGGTTTTAGTTAATTGGTTTGGGGTACAGATTGAGGATGGGAAATTTCAAAAATTCCCCTAATGACTCTCATGTTCAACCAGGATTGAGAACAACTGATGGAAAGAATTGTGCCAGGTGTGGTGGCTCACGTCTGTAATCCCAGCACTTTGGGAGGCCCAGGCAGGTGGATCACAAGGTCAGGAGTTTTAAGACCAGCCTGGCCAAGATGGTGAAACCCTGTCTCTACTGAAAATACAAAAATTAGCCGGGTGTGGTGGCGGGAGCCTGTAATCCCAGCTACTCGGGAGGCTGAGGCAGAGAATTGCTTGAAGCCGGGAGGCGGAGGTTGCAGTGAGCTGAGATTGTGCAACTGCACTCCAGCCTGGGTGACAGATGGAAGCTCAGTCTCAAAAAAAAAAAAAAAAAAAAAAAAAAAAAAGTAAATGTAACCCAAAGTTTATAATTTTGAATCTTTATTAGAGAACTTGTGAATTGATCCCAGTCCCCTAAGTTTAAAAAAATCTAAACTTGTTTTACACCACAGAGTCCAAGAACTAGAAGAGACTTTGGAGATTGTCTAGTCTAGTACATTTCTTTATGGATAAGCAAATTAAAGACCAAAGAGGTGAAGTGACTTGTCCAAGTAATAGCATTCTATTTTTCTTTGTAAACGAACCTGTTCCTTCGAGATTGTAGGAATGTGATCCACAGATTTTACATGTCAGAATCACTAGCAGATTTTGTTAAAGTATAGATTCCTGTGCTTTACCCAGATCTACTAGATTGGGATCTCGGCATGGTACAGCCTGGGAACCTGTATTTTCCACAAGTCTCCCAAATGCTGCTAATAAACATTAAAGTTTGAAAACCACCACACTGAATGGACTATGTATGTTAACAAAGGAGAACCAAGTTATTTATCCTATATAGTTACAGAAATAAATGATGGATAATGAACAAGTTACAACTAAGTGCCAATGTTTGTTTCCCTCCCTCCCTCCCTTCTTTCTTTCTTTCCTTCCTTCCTTCCTTCCTTCCTTCCTTCCTTCCTTCCTTCCTTCCTTCTTCCTTCTTTTCTTTTTCTTTCTTTCTTTCTTTCTTTCTTTCTTTCTTTCTTTTTCTTTCTTTCTTTTTCTTTCTTTTTTTTCTTTCTTTCTTTCTTTCTTCTTTCTTTCTTTCTTTCTCTTTCTTTCTTTCTTTCTTTCTTTCTTTCTTTCTTTCTTTCTTTCTTTCTTTCTTTCTTTCTTTCTTTCTTTCTTTCTTTCTTTCTTTCTTTCTTTCTTTCTTTCTTTCTTTCTTTCTTTCTTTTTCTTCCTTTCTTTCTTTCTTTTTTCTTTTTTTCTTTCTTTCTTTCTTTCTTTCTTTCTTTCTTTCTTTCTTTCTTTGTTTCTTTCTTTCTGTCTCTCTCTCTCTCTCTCTCTCTCTCTCTCTCTTTTTGAGACAGGGTCTCACTCTGTCACCCAGGTTGGAGTGCAGTGGACAACCATGGCTCATGGCTCACTGCAGCCTCTACTTCCCAGGCTCAGGCAATCCTCCTACCTCAGCCTCCTGAGTAGCTGGGTCTATAGGCATGCACCACCATGCACGGGTAATTTTTGTATTTTTTGTAAAGACTGGGTTTTACTATGTTGCCAAGGCTGGTCTCAAACTCCTGGGCTCAAGTGATCTGCCTGCCTTGGCCTCCCAAAGTGTTGGAATTACAGGTGTGAGTCACCACACCCGACCCAGTGTTAATTTCTTTTTCTTTCTTTTTTTTCTTTTGGAGGCAGGATCTTGCTCTGTCACCCAGGCTGGAGTGTAGTGGTATGATCTTGGCTCACTACGATCCCCACCTCCCGGCCTCAAGCAAGCCATCCTCCTATCTCAACCTCCTGAGGAGCTGGGACAACAGGCATGTACTACCACACCCAGCTAACTTTTTGTATTTTTGGTAGAGAGGGGTTTCACTACATTACCTAGGCTGGTCTCGAACTCCTGAGCTCAAGCCATCTGGCCACCTTGGCCTCCAAAGTGTTGGGATTACAGGCATGAGCCACTGCACCTGGCCATTAATTTCTAATAAATCCATAAAGTAGACCCTAGTATTTCTTCTTTTGTAGAGTGTTAGGTCAAACTCCATACCTTTATGATGATTATGTGAAAGTATTTAGCTTTTCTTTTAGAAAAGAGGTGTGGAATTTATGTGTACTTGTGAAATTCAAACACATTAACTCCACCAAGATGACGCTAGTAAGGTTTAGACCTCAGTTCAGAAATGTAGTTCTAGGTCAGGTATGGTAGCTTGCATCTGTAATCCCAGCACTTTGAGAGGCTGAGACAGGTGGGTTGCTTGAGCCCAGGAGTTCGAGACCAGCCTGGGCAACACAGCAAGACTCAGTCTCTACTAAAAGAAAAACAACAACAACAACAACAACAAACTAGCTGGATGTGGTGGTACATGCCTGTAGTCCCAGGTATTTAGGAGGCTGAGGCAGGAGGATTGCTTGAGCCCAGTAGTTAGAGGTTATGGTGAGCTATGATCAAGCCACTCCCCTCCAGTCTGGCAACAGAATGAAACACTGTCTCAAAAGTAGTTCTAGTTGACTGCAGAAATGCAGACAGGGCATTAATAATTTGGTGGATGATAGTTGTCGACATTTCATCCATTATCCTGCAAACATGCATTCAGTTTTAATGTTCATTAACAGACCCGGCCTCAGGGACCCATGTCCCCAAGAGCCACCCTCCACCCAAGATTATCCTGCAGACGAGCAGCAGCCATTTGCAGTGCTCCTTCCCTGAGGTTAATTAAGCTTATATTTGTCTGAGAGTTGTAATAAGTACAAGTCATCTTCCTAATTCCCATTGCCATCAGTGACTGCTGAGCCTTTCTGAGGGCATGGGACCATTGGACTCCTTATGGAAATGGAGGGCTATTGACTATCTCACAAGGTTGGAATTGTCTTGAAACGCTTACATTTTTACCCTAATGACATGTCGTGAACATTTCAATCAGTGTGTCCTTAACTGCACCCACTAGCAAATTGATGAAGTTGCTGGATGGAGTTTGTTAAAAATAAATAAAAAGCATAATAAGAACCAACTACAAAATGTGAAAGAATATTACATAAACAAAAAAATTAAATGAACCCTGAAAAGTGATTAGGATGGGTCAGTGCACCACTACCAAGGGTAGCTTTGATAACGGTGTTTTGGAAAAAAATTCACCTCTGCCTTCTGCACTGAAAAGTAAATCCAGTACTGAATCAGACCCCTGGCTCCTTTTCCAAAGAGCTAGCTAATATTTTTACCACCCCTTTTCATCTTAAATTGGTGTTCTGACAGTTTCCTTTATGTGTTTTGAAGTTGACACATATTTGGGAATGATGCTTTCTTACCAGCTCCTAACACGTCCTTTACAAGTTTAATGGACGCTGAGCATCACCTTACAGAATAACACTGAGGTGCTAAACTTTACAAGTTGACAGCTGAGGGTCAGAGAGACTGCAACTGAAATATACCACCCCTTTATTTTAGTATTAATAAAAACATCAGTGGATTCTTTCAGAGTTATTAGTAAGCTTTACTCCAATATCTCATGTACCCCTATGTGTGTGGCCACAGGGATCTCTTGGTCTCTGTAAGGGGAGATCATGTCAACTGAGAGAATGGTTATTTAGCTTATCACCATCCCCCAGGAGAACACATAAGATCTTGGAGAGGGTGTGGACTGATACAAGTGCTGATTGTATAATGCTTCGTGCAGCCATAGCGCAGTGTATGGAGTAAGGAAGGTCAGGGGAGAGCTTGTGGAGCTGTGGAAATATTGAATAAATGAAAATGTGAATTCTCTCCTTGTGTGTAGTATGAAATGCTTCATGTCACACCACCAATGGGCCCACCAGATGTCCTCAAGACCAGTCCTGTGGCTGATGCTGCTGGTTGGGTGGATGTGGATAAAGAAACTCTGCAACACAAGAGGTACCCAAATGTGTTTGGGATTGGGGACTGCACCAACCTTCCTACGTCAAAGACCGCTGCTGCAGTAGGTAAAATAACCAGCTCTATTTCTCTCTTTCTCAAAAAGATGTCACCTTGAGGCACTACTGTAACAAAAACAAAAACTTGGCATCGACCAGAGATGGTGGTGGTTCCTGCCTGTAATCCCAGCACTTTGGGATGCTCAGGCAGGCAGGTCGTTTGAGGCCAGGAGTTTAAGACCAGCCTGGCCAACATGGTGCAACCCCATCTCTACTAAAAATACAAAAATTAGTCAGGCATGTGGCAGGCGCCTGCAATCCCAGCTACTCAGGAGGCTGAGGCAGAAGATTGCTTGAATCTGGGAGGTGGAGGTTGCAGTGAACCAAGATCGCACCACTGCATTCCAGCCTGGATGACAGAGCAAGGCTTCATCTCAAAAAAAAAAAAAGACTTGGCACCAACAGCATTCTAAATAATGAAGAAAGTTCTGTGTCCTAAAAATGACTTTGACCTTCCTAAGACAGAAGCAAGTTGTCAATGAACCCAGTGTCATAGAAAGCAAAAAGTGCCTTTTGAGTGTTTTGCCCCAGAATAGCATGATCTTATCTACCTTTTCTAGGTCAGAGGGGTTGTTGTCAGAAGAAGGGGACTTAGAGGGAGTGCATCACTTTTCCAGCTCTCTTGAATTCTGTTACTTCTCATACTGCCATACTGGCATCCCTGGTATTCTTTGCCTCTGCCACCCGGCAGGTTGGCTATTTTTCTTCTGCCTGAAACACCATAAAGCTCGGGAAGCATTTGTTTTCCCAGAAAACACATGCAAGTCAATGAAACTTGCAGACCAGAAAATTGTCCTGTTAAGACAAATACAGTGGAGCATGTCCTGAGTAGTACATGATTAAGGCCTCAGCCTGGAAAACTAAATTCTTCACCTCGATGTTCTGCACCAGCAGTGATGGGGAGAATTGCCTTTTAGATTCTGTCCTCTACTGACAGGACTGTCTTTTCTGGATGCTATAAAACACAAGACCTCCAGTACAGTAGTGTTTTCTGTGAATGAGACACCTGTGGAACAGATTGTGGTGCTTTTGCTGACTATTTCAACCTCAAGGTAGACTATCTAGGAAACTCACTGAATGTCTTTTTCATTATTCATGTTAACTTCCTCCCAACTTTTATTTAAAAAAATCTCAAACCTATACAAATTTGAAATAAATTATAATACTCATATACCTTTCAGGTATTAACCAATTATTAATATTTTGTGACATTTGCTTCATCATATTTATGTATATATGTATATTATTTATATTATGTATATATATATAATGTGTGTGTGTATATATATATATATTTTTTTGGTGGGGGGACAGAATTTCACTCTTGTTGCCTGGGCTGGAGTGCAGTGGCACAGTCTTAGCTCACTGCAACCTCTGCCTCCCAGGTTCAAGCTATTCTCCTTCCTCAGCCTCCCAAGTAGCTGAGATTACAGGCACCCACCACCACACCTGGCTAGTTTTTGTATTTTTAGTAGAGATGGGGTTTCACCAACTTGGCCAGGCTGGTCTCAAACTCCTGGAGTCAGGTGATCTGTCCCCCTTGGCCTCCCAAAGTGCTAGGATTATAGGTGTGAGCCACGGCACCCAGCCTGTATTTATGTATATTTTCCTAAAGATGTCCTTTGTCGTCCCAGCCCCTCCTTAAATCCACCAGCCAGTCAAGGATCACACACTACATTGGGCGAAATGCCTCTTTGGTCCCCGTTCATATACAGCAGGCCTTCTGACATTTGTTTCTTTACTTTCATGACATTGACATTTTTGAAGATTCCAGGCCAGTTACCTTGTAGAATACCCCACAATTTAGAATTGTCTAGTTGCTTTCTTATGGTTCGATTCGGGTTATATGTTTTGGCAAAAATCTCCGTGCCTGAGGCTGTGTACCTCCCTCTGCAGCACCTCAGGAGCCTGTCATGTTAGTTTGTCTTGTCTTTGGTGAAGCTTGACTTCCTCACTGGGTTAAGGAGTGTTCTCTCTCTCTTTCTCTCTCTCTCTCTTTCATTGTAAAAGTACTCTTTCTCTTTGTAATTTATAGGTAGTCTGTGGGGTGATACTTTGAAATGACATTCATTTAATGTAAGCCTGCTGAATTTATGTGGTGAAACTACCTGTGATATGAGGCCCAGATTACCCAGCTTTTAGCCTTCTTCAAACAAATATTTAACTCGATGTTCCAGATAGATAAGACTGAATATGACTGAACAAAAATATTCTAAGTGGAAAGTCTTTTGCTCCCAGTCCTGCAGTGCATCTGCGTGGCTTCCACGGTCCCCCAACCACAGAGGGCTTGTCCCCATTGTTTTTACATTTGTGTCTTACAATCTGCAACCTATTCTATGGTTGCTCTAGAGCTTATATAATGAGTCCACTCTTAATTATATCTGGATTGTGTCCAACCCATTTTTATTCAAACAGTACCATAATGAGTGCTCATTACCTGTTATTTAGGTTGGTGCAAAAGTAATTGCAGTTTTTGCCATTAAGCGTAATGCCATTAACCGCAATTACTTTTGCACCAACCTAATAGTTCACCTGTGTAAAAGTCTGTTTACTCTTCTCTTCAATGCCCAAATTACAATAGTACTAGCTTTTCCCAAGCAGATCTTCATTTCTTCTTAGATTCCCTTCCCCAAATCCTCTGAGTATCCCAAGGCAATGCCACACTTTTTCCACAAATCTGTCCTTGGGTTTACTTGCCACCAAGCCTCCGTCCAGACCCCTACGCTGTTGTGAGCAAGACCCATCTTGCCATGTTGAATCTGGCTTTCCTGAGCTCATGTCCCCTTCTCTGCTTCTCTCTGCCCCAGGATGCTCCTTTAATCACTCTCAACACAGCTGAGATCAGGATGTGGCATTTAACCAAAGTTAACTGAAGGCCTGGGCATGATAGAAGGGGATTGTAATACAGGGCAAAACCCAACTCCCGCACACCTGCACCCATGCACGCTTTAAGCCTAGATGTTGAGTGTCTGCTGCCTGGCTTCACAGGCCTCACCTGTCTGCAGTGGCACCCAGTGGATGTCTCTGCTCCTTTTCTGTTGGCCTTGATGTCCTGCTGCTGTGGCCTCCTCAGGTGTTCTCAGTTCAGATTCCAAACTCTTTATGGCCCTCAAAGAGGAACACAGTTTTCCAAAAGGGAAATATGATCTTTAGAGATGTTGCTTTGCCCACAGTGAATATAGCCATTTCATTTTTTTTCTTTTTTTAGAGACAGGGTCTCGCTCTTTTGCTCAGGGTGGAGTGTAGTGGAGCAATCATGGCTCACTGCAGCCTTGACCTCTTGCGCTCAAGTGATCCTTCCACTTCAACACCCCCAAGTAGCTGGAACTGTAGGCATGTGTCACCATACCCAGCTAATTTTTAAAATATCTGTAGAGATAGGGTCTCCCTATATTGCCCAGGCTGGTCTCAAACTCCTGGGCTCAAGCAATCCTTCTGCCTTGGCCTCTCAAAATGTTGGGATTATAGGCATTAACCACCACGCTTGGCCTCATTTAATATATATATATTTTTAGATGGAGTCTTGCTTTGTTGCCCAGGCTGGAGTGCAGTGTCATGATCTTGGGTCACTGCAACCTCTGCCTCCTGGGTTCAAGCAATTCTCTTGCCTTAGCCTCCTGAGCAGCTGGGATTACAGGCACCTGCCACCAGACCTGGCTAATTTTTCTATTTTTTGTAGAGATGTGGTTTTACCACATTGGTCAGGCTGTTCTTGAACTCCTGAACTCAAGTGATCCACCCACCTCAGCCTCCCAAAGTGCTGGGATTACAGGTGTGAGCCACCACGCCCAGCCTTATTTAATATTTTTAAGCAGAGTTGTTTACTCTTCATTTTTTTGACCCCCACCCATTCCAGAAAAAATATCATTGCTTCTTCGATTTGGGCATCAGCAAACTATAGTTTATGGGCCAGTGCAGTCCACTGCCTGTTTTTGTATAGTGGAAATTTTGTTTTTTGTCATTACATAGTATCTTTGATTTGCCATTGGCCCACAAGGCCTGCAATTTTTCTTTACAGAAAAAGTTTGCTAACCCCTGATTTGGGAGATTACAAAATAACCACTCCAATAAGCATTTTATAATACAAAGGTAACCCATCTTTCCTCAAAAGTGAATCCCATGTTCTACTTCTAGAGACACAAACTGCTGTATCTTTATTTTATTTTTGAGACAGAGTCTCACTCCCTCATGCAGGCTGGAGTGCAGTGGTGCGATCTCAGTTCATTGCAACCTCTGCCTCTGAATTCAAGCAATTATTGTGCCTCAGCCTCCTGAGTAGCTGGAATTGCAGGAGCAGCACCATGCCTGGCTAATTTTGTGTATTTTTAGTAGAGACAGGTTTCACCATGTTGGCCAGGCTGGTCTCAAAGTCCTGGCCTCAAGTGATCTGCACACCTTGGTCCCCCAAACTGCTGAGATTACAGGCGTAAGCCACCATGCTCGGCCACAAACTGCTGTCTCCTTAAAAGGTCAGTCTTTTTATTTTTTTTCTGAGAGGATGTCTCACTTTATCGCCAAGGGTGGAGTGCAGTGGTACGATCTCAGCTCCCTGCAACCTCCACCTCCTGGGTTCACACAATTCTCCTGCCTCAGCCTCCTGAGTAGCTGGGATTACAGGCATGTACCATCATACCTGACTAATTTTTGTATTTTTAGTAGAGATGGGGTTTCATTATATTGGCCAGGTTGGTCTTGAACTCCTGACCTCAAATGATCCACTTTCCTCGGCCTCCCAAAGTGTTGGGATTACAGGCATGAGCCACAGTGCCCATCTGGGCAGTCTTAATTATTCAAAATTGAACACAAACTGGGTTTAGATTATATGAAGAAACTATTACTAATATTTGGGGTGTGAAAATACTGTGGGTTTGTGTGAAGAAAATTCCCCATCAGAGAGATACAGACAGGAAGATTTATGAGTGAATTGATGTGATATCTGCTCTAAAAATACAGCAGGAAAAAAAATAGCATGTGTGATGAGATGGATTAAACAAAATGATGGAATTTGAACTTTTTCCTAATAAAAATGGCAGTCTCCCCACTCTTGCCAAAGAAAAACAAAACAAAAAAATCCTGATGTATGTATGTATCTGTCTGTGTCCATCTGGTTATCTAGGAAAGAGACAGAGAGATGGAAATACAGGTATATCTCTATAGGTATATCTATATCCACCCGGTCCTGCCTCAGCCAGGACAGTGCAGGAGAGAGGAAGTCATGCTTTGTCTTACTGGAAATGCCTGGGGGCTACCAATCCAGACTGCCTGTGAACGGGGACACAGGGATAACCCGCATGGCCAAGAACACTGACTAAGTTGACACACAGACTAAATTGACAGCCTCAACCCCAGGAGGAGAGGCAGTGGTTTTGGGGTAGGTCCATCCTTATAGCCACACTGGAGAGAGTCGGCTCTTTAGTTTCAAACCCATGGAAACACATGTGCAGGCCTTTCACGAATTAAAGAATCCCCTCTGGTAGTCAATTTCAATTAGTAAGAAGCTCATGTTCTAGTCACCGTTTCGAGGGATGGGAAATGGAATCTTCTTAACTTGTTTACATTAAAGTTATTTGCAAATTAGTTTTCATGGAAAACCTAGATGCTTACATTTTTCCGACTTTCCCATTTCTCTTATAGCTGCCCAGTCAGGAATACTTGATAGAACAATTTCTCTGATTATGAAGAATCAAACACCAACAAAGAAGGTTTGTATGCCTTATAAGAATCACTGTCTCAATGAGCATCTTCCATTCTGTGTGAAAGTCATGTTTTCCCACAGTTTTGCACTTTCTTGATTAGTGTCTCCAGTGTGGGTACTACTGTTTTTGCCATTAGTACTATTTTTTTTTGTAATATAATTTGCATTTTTCATAGTACAAAAAGAATATACAGAAAAGAAAAAAATACATAATCACTCACAGCAAATAATAAATTCTAAAGTGTTCATATAGGACCATGAAAAAAAATCTACTTTCCAACTCAGTCTGATTTACAATTTTAGTATGATGGCTACACATCATGTCCACTGGTGACCGGCTACAACCGTGTGATTCTTGCCGAGTTTGACTACAAAGCAGAGCCGCTAGAAACCTTCCCCTTTGATCAAAGCAAAGAGCGCCTTTCCATGTATGTCATGAAAGCTGACCTGATGCCCTTCCTGTATTGGAATATGATGCTAAGGTAAGTGTGCTCTCTGGTTCCTGGATGAGGAAAGGGATTTATAGCACATCTCCACCCGCACGGGATGTAGCCTCTTTTCTTCATTGTTAGCAGTGACCAAGTGTTCTGTCTTCCATACTCTAGGCCCTCTTTTGCTGCAGGATAAATAATAATAGTAAATCACTTTCACATATCAAGTACTCTGTCATCTGCTACCTTACTTTTTTTTTTTTTTTTGAGATGGAGTCTTGCTCTGTTGCTCAGGTTGGAGTGCAGTGGCACGATCTTGGCTCACTGTCACCTCCACTTCTGGGGTTCATGCAATTTTCCTGCCTCAGCCTCCTGAGTAGCTGGGATTACAGGTGCCTGCCACCATGCCTGGCTAATTTTTGTATTTTTAGTAGAGACGGGGTTTCACCATGTTGGCCAGGCTGGTCTCAAACTCCTGATCTCAAGTGATCCACCCACCTTGGCCTCCCAAAGTGTTGGGATTACAGGCGTGAGCCACCACGCCCGGTCCCTTACCTTTGTTTTTATTATGTTATAGGAAAAACCAAACAGTAAGAGCACAGACTTTGGAGTTAGACCTGTATTTGATTCATACTTCTGTCATTAGCATGACAGAAGTCATCAGCAGTGTCATGCTGTTAGCAGGACATACATAGCTGTTGTCCCAGGGAAAGTTCTCTTTAATTTAATTTAAACACTCTCTTTGTTTACATTTCTCATCTGCAAAATGAAAGTAACATTGCCTACCTCACAAGATGGAGGTTAATGAGATAACACATAAAGAGGCAGGTACATAGTAGGGATTCAATAAGTAAACAGAGGAATAAAAATTCCTCTTCTTCATTTTTTTTTTTTTTAAGGCAAGGTGTTGCCCTGTCACCCAGGCTGGAGTGCAGTGGTGCGATCTCAGCTCACTGCAACCTCTACCTCCTGGGTTCAAATGATTCTCCTGCCTCAGCCTCTCAAGTAGCTGGGATTACAGGAATGCGCCACCACGCCCAGCTAATTTTTGTATTTTTAGTAGAGAAAGCGTTTTGCCATGTTGGCCAGGCTGGTCTCAAACTCCTGGCCTCAAATGATCCACCTGCCTCAGCCTCCCCGTGCACCCAGCCACTCTTCATTCTAAAAGCTGATGACCTCATTTTACTTTTCCAAACTCATATGAGAGAGAAATCAAGGTGTCTACACCAGTGGTCCTGAACCAAGAGTGATCTTCCTATCCCTTGCTGCCCTGGGGACATTTGATAATTTCCGGAGACGTTTTTTGGTTGTTACAACTGGAGGGGTGCTTCTAGTGAGCAGAGGCCAGGGATACTGCTAAACATCCTATAATGCCCCGTCAGCCCCCAACAGCAGAGAATTATCTGGTCCAAAATGTCAATAGGGCGGAGATTGTGAAATGCTGACCTACAGTTAATTATGAGCTGTTGGAAAGCAGAAAGAGTAGCAGCTTGCATGTAGTAGAGGCTTTAGACACGTTTGCCAAATTGAGTCAGCACGTCCAGGCTCACACAGCAAGTCAGTGTCAAAGCTAGGACTGAAAGTAGGTTGTCCCCTACTAGTCATGGGATCTTTCCAACTCACTAGACAATCTTGCTTCATGTGCTGATAAACGTGCTCTGTGTGCAGCCCGGCTTCCCTTTCAGCATCCTCCTGACTGAAGTCGCCCCATCTCTCTTGCTGCAAGTACATTTTTTTGTGTTATTTCTTACAGGGGTTACTGGGGCGGACCAGCAATTCTGCGCAAGTTGTTTCATCTGGGTATGAGTTGAGGATGGCTCAGCACTTGCTCATTTGGATGGCTTCTGGGCCAAAACTGCAGTCACTGAATGACCAAGAGCAGCACGAACGACTTGGAACCTATCCTTGTAAAGAGTTTCTTGATGGATAATGGTGACTAAATGCCTCCCTTTTCAGTACCTTTGAACAGCAACCATGTGGGCTGCTCATGACGGGCTTGATTCTTTGGGAATAATAAAACAAAATAATGCTTTTATTTTCTGAATAACAATGTCACTGATTGTGTTCTATGAGAAAATTTTATCTTGGCTGGTAGGGATGAAAAGTTCCAGCACTTGGGAGAAAACCATGGTGGTGGTGAGCTAGCTTATGTGTTATCTACTGTGAGTATTCAGCTGACAGATGGCATGATTTCAAAGAGCCTATTTGGATTCACTGAAAAGGGTCATTCCAGGGACAATATTGTTTCAAACATAGTGTGCAGTAGCCCTGAACACGTGCTGCTTAGAACTCCTGCCGCGGGAGCACAGTGGAGTAAGAGCCCAGCTGCCACCCCTCTGGTTCCACCACCCTGTTTGTGCTGAGGCCATACTTTCTTCCAGCCAGTGACTGAACATGGTGGGGCACCAGTGCTGGCCCATTCTTTGGAATGTGGGACTTCTCTACTGGACAACTTTAGCTCCAGGACCCCCCATCAACCTGTCTGAAACTTCCTTAGAACTGCGCTGTGTCTGAGGTTCTTCTATCCAGTCCTCCTTCCTTTCCCCTCTGTTTTCATAGGTGTCCATCTTGCACTGTGGTGTGAAGGCCCGCCTTGCCTTCTCCTGTTCCTTCTCCTTTATTCTTCCCAGCCATTTCCCCCACTAAGTCTCCTGCAAATCTAGCTCTCCCCAGGCACCTGTTTCTCAGGGAACCTACACACAGTGAGACTGGGGTTAGAGGAATCCTGATGTGTAGAGCAAGCACTTGCTAGATGCAGTCCCAATTTTGCCAACAAAGTTTTGAATGAGTTTGTACTAGAGATATTGCAGGAAATAGTTCCAGTTTATTTGAAGTTCAGCAGTGGCTTAAAAATAATTTGTTTTCTATTAGTTTATTGTAGAAGTTCATAGTTTCAGTTCAATCTGGCATTTTAAAGCTGTGTACATTTCATATTTATAAACTCCCCCAAAGGGAAAGGCATGGCAGTCTATACAATGCCTTAGATTTCTTTTTTCTTTTTTCTTTTTTTTATTTTTGAGACGGAGTCTTGCCCTGTCACCCAGGCTGGAGTGCAGTGGCACGATCTTGGCTCACTGAAAGCTCTGCTTCCCAGGTTCATGCCATTCTCTTGCCTCAGTCTCCCGAGTAACTGGGACTGCAGGTGCCCGCCACCACGCCCGGCTAATTTTTTGTATTTTTAGTAGAGACGGGGTTTCACCATGTTAGCCAGGATGGTCTCGATCTCCTGACCTTGTGCTCTGCCCGCCTCAGCCTCCCAAAATGCTGGGATTACAGGCGTGAGCCACCGCGGCCCACCACAGTGCCTTAAATTTTTATAAGTTTAGAGTTCAAACCCTTTTATGTGTTACTAGACGGCCAAGTCCTTTTTCCTAGAGTTCTCTCGATGATGTTAGAGGCTTTGGGCATTCACTCACTCATTCAACAAACATTTATTGAGCAGATGCTACCTGCTAGTACTACAAGTACTATTCTTGGCCCAGGGCATCCTGTGTTGAACAGACAAATAAGGCCTTGTCCACATTTTTGTGGTGCCTGTGAGAGTTTCCTTTTCTTTTCTTGGGATGCCAAGGGAGCTGTTGAGTGAGGTCCTGGCTTGATTAGGGAAGTAGACCTTCTTCAGGGGCATACATTCTGGGGCAGGGCAGGGAACTAACTGCTCTAGCAGCAGGCCCCTACCCTGGTGACAGGGCTGGAAGATGTTCTCTAGGGTGTCCACACATCCTAGTTTGCCTGGGATAGTCCTGTTTAACACCTATTGTCCTGGCATAACTAAATAGTGTCCCCTTTAGCTCTCCAAGATGTCGCAATTTAGACAATAGATTTACGAGCACTCTGGGGATCACCCCCGACCCCCCAGTCCCAGAATGGGAGAGCAGTGCTATGAATGGTGCTAAGACAGGACTTGTCACCTCATTGGCCTTCCCATGGTGCTCATGAGACAAGCAGGAGTAGGATTAGTCCGCCTTGTTCTCTGAGTCCTGGCAAAGAAACTCCATCCCTTTATGAAGTTCCTGCCCAAGATTGCTGCTGCCTGGCTCCCGGTGGGCTGCTCGCTCTCTCAGGCATGGAAGTCAGGGAGGGCTGGGAGCTGTTCGCCTCTAATGGTTCTCCCCTGCAGGATCTAGGAAGGCTTGGGGATAATCCAGTTAGGACTCTCTCCCTGGATGTAGACAAAAGTGCTGGCAAAGCAGGTTTCTGCATTTTCAGAGAATGGGGCTGTGATTCCTGGGAATGGTTGAGACTCCAGGTGGAGTAACTTTGAAATCCCTTGCAGAGTTACCTCGAGCCTCCTGGGTCTGTTTTAGATGATGCATTCTGAATGAAACCTTCAAGCATCAGGGAATTGATTCCGGGTTCACATTATGCTGGGTAGGATGTATTGCCAAGGCTGGAGACAGCAGTGACCATGACTGGACAGTTTTCCTTCCCCTGGCTGGGAAAGACAAAACGTGCTGAATTCTAGAAAAGCTGAGCCTTTGAAAGCTTATCCACAAATGTGGGGTGCCAAGGGAGAGGGCTTCCCTTGGCACTGCCTCCATATTTAGGAGTGGGCAGCAGGAAGAGGAGGTAAGACCAGGGTAGGGATAACGGTAGTGATTTCTCCAAGGGTGTTACCTTGGGGTGGGGAGGAGGTTGTAGGTCCCACCCTGCAGAAGGTTCCAAACTCAGGCCTTCAGAGTCCATAACTGACATGGTGCTGAGACTGCCAACTTGGGGAATCTCTTGAAACCCTCCACCCCTTTCCTCTAGAGCTTCTTCCTTCTCAATTCCTGCTTTGGTGTCAGCCCTGGGTGAGCTGTGGGTGTAATAACAGAGCTGAGGTTGTAATTTAGGGACCACTGGGGTACAGGAAGGTAGGCTAGGCTTCAATTGACTTGGGGATCATAGCATTTGAGATTTAATATAATTTTTTTGGTATTAATTTTTTTTTTTTTTTTTTTTTTTTGAGAGGGAGTCTTGCTCTGTCATCCAAGCTGGAGTGCAGTAGCTCGATCTTGGCTCACTGGAACTTCTGCCTTCCAGGTTCAAGTGATGTCCCTGCCTCACCCTCCCAAGTACCTGGGACTACAGGTTCATGCCACCATGCCTGGCTAGTTTTTGTATTTTTAGTAAAGATGGGGTTTTTCCATGTTGGCCAGGCTGGTCTTGAACTCTTGACCTCAGGTGATTGGCCCACCTTGGCTTCCCAAAGTGCTGGGACTACAGGTGTGAGCCACCATGCCTGGCTGATAGTAACAGTTCGTTTTTATTAGTATACTTTAAGTTTTAGGGTACATATGTACAATGTGCAGGTTTGTTACATAGGTATACATGTACCATGTTGGTTTGCTCCACCCATTAACTTGTCATTTACATTAGGTATTTCTCCTAATGCTATCCCTCCCCCATCCCCCCACTCCACGACAGGCTCTGGGGTGTGATGTTCCCTGCCCTGTGTCCAAGTGTTCTCATTGTTCAATTCCCACCTATGATTGAGAACATGCAGTGTTTGGTTTTTCTGTCCTTGTGATAGCTTGCTCAGAATGATGGTTTCCAGCTTCATCCATGTCCCTGCAAAGGACATGAACTCATCGTTTTTTATGACTGCATAGTATTCCATGGTGTTTATGTGCCACATTTTCTTAATATGATCTATCATTGATGGACATTTGGGTTAGTTCCAAGTGTTTGCTATTGTGAATAGTGCCACAATAAACATACGTGTGCATGTGTCTTTATAGTAGCATGATTTATAATCCTTTGGGTATATCCCCAGTAATGGGATGGCTGGATCAAATGGTATTTCTAGTTCTAGATCCTTGAGGAATCGCCACACTGTCTTTCTCAATGGTTGATCTAACTTACACTCCCACCAACAGTGTAAAAGTGTTTCTACTTCTCCACACCCTCTCCAGCACCTGTTGTTTCCTGACTTTTTAATGATTGCCATTCTAACTGGTGTGAGATGGTATCTCATTGTGGTTTTGATTTGCATTTCTCTGATGACCAGTGATGGTGAGCATTTTTTCATATGTCTGTTGCCTGCATAAATGTCTTCTTCTGAGAAGTGTCTGTTCATATCCTTTGCCCACTTTTTGATGGGGTTGTTTTTTTCTTGTAAATTTGTTTAAGTTCTTTGTAGATTCTGGATATTGGCCCTTTGTCAGATGAGTAGATTGCAAAAATTTTCTCCCATTCTGTAGGTTGCCTGTTCACTCTGATGGCAGTTTCTTTTGCTGTGCAGAAGCTCTTTAGTTTAATTAGATCCCACTTGTCTATTTTGGCTTTTGTTGCCATTGCTTTTGGTGTTGTATTCATGAAGTCCTTGCCCATGCCTGTGTCCTGAATGGTATTGCCTAGATTTTCTTCTAGTGTTTTTATGGTTTTAGGTCTAACATTTAAGTCTTTAATCGATCTTGAGTTAATTTTTGTATAAGGTGTTAGGAAGGGATCCAGTTTCAGCTTTCTACATGTGGCTGGCCAGGTTTCCCAGTACCCTTTATTAAATAGGGAATCCTTTCCCCATTTCTTGTTTTTGTCAGGTTTGTCAAAGATCAGATGGTTGTAGATGTGTGGTGTTATTTCAGAGGCCTCTGTTCTGTTCCGTTGGTCAATATATCTGTTTTGGTACCAGTACCATGCTGTGTTAGTTACTGTAGCCTTGTAGTATAGTTTGAAGTCAGGTAGAGTGATGCCTCCAGCTTTGTTCTTTTTGCTTAGGATTATCTTGGCAATACAGGCTCTTTTTGGTTTCATATGAACTTTAGTTTTTTCCAATTCTGTGAAGAAAGTCATTGGTAGCTTGATGGGGATGGTATTGAATCTATAAATTACTTTGGGCAGCATGGACATTTTCACAATATTGATTCTTCATATCCATGAGCATGGAATGTTCTTCCATTTGTTTGTGTCCTCCTTTATTTCATTGAGCAGTGGTTTGTAGTTCTCCTTGAAGAGATCCTTCACATCCCATGTAAGTTGGATTCCTATTTTATTCTCTTTGTAGCAATTGTGAATGGGAGTTCACTCATGATTTGGCTCTCTGTTTGTCTGTTATTGGTGTTTTGGAATGTTTGTGATTTTTGCACATTGATTTTGTATCCTGAGACTTCGCTGAAGTTGCTTATCAGCTTAAGGAGATTTTGGGCTGAGACAGTGGGGTTTTCTAAATATACACTCATGTTATCTGCAAACAGGGACTATTTGACTTCCTCTTTTCCTAATTGAATACCCCATCAATACCTTTTTGATGTTTTTAGCATGATGGGCTTTGGTTTTTGCCAAGGCCTTTTTGCATCTATTGAGATAATTATGTGGTTTTCAATGGTTCTGTTTTACATGATGGATTATGTTTATATTGGCCTAAAATTCTCTCTTTTTTTTTTTTTTTCGGTTTGCCAGTATTGTCTCTGCCAGGCTTTGGTATCAGGATGATGCTGGCCTCATAAAATGAGTTAGGGAGGATTCCCTCTTTTTCTATTGATTGGAATAGTTTCAGAAGGAATGGTACCAGCTCCTGTTTGTACCTCTGGTAGAATTTGGCTATGAATTCTTCTGGTCCTGGACTTTTTTTTTTATTTGCGTAGAGGTGTTTATAGTGTTCTCTGATGGTAGTTTGTATTTCTGTGGGATTGGTGGTGATATACCCTTTATCATTTTTTATTGCATCTATTTGATTCTTCTGTCTTTTCTTCTTTATTAATCTTGCTATTGGTCTATCAATTTTGTTGATCTTTTCAAAAAACCAGCTCCTGGATTCATTGATGTTTTGAAGCATTTTTTTTCTGTCTTTATCTCCTTCAGTTCTGCTCTGATCTTAGTTATTTCTTGCCTTCTGCTAGCTTTTGAATGTGTTTGCTCTTGCTTCTCTAGTTCTTTTAATTGTGATGTTAGTGCGTCAATTTTAGATCTTTCCTGCTTTCTCTTGTGGACATTTAGTGCTATAAATTTCCCTCTACAAACTGCTTTCAATATGTTCCTGAGATTCTAGTGCGTTGTGTCTTTGTTCCCATTGTTTTCAAAGAACATCTTTATTTCTGCCTTCATTTTGTTATTTACCCAGTAGTCATTCAGGAGCAGGTTGTTCAGTTTCCATGTAGTTGTGTGGTTTTGAGTGCTCCATTTTCTTGTTAGGTCTTCCTGCATCCCTGTATTTTGAGCCTATGTGTGTCTCTGCACATGAGATGGGTCACCTGAATACAGTACACTGATGGGTCTTGGCTGTTTATCCGATTTGCCAGTCTGTGTCTTTTAATTGGGGCATTTAGCCCATTTACATTTAAGGTTAATATTCTTATGTGTGAATTTGATCCTGTCGTTATGATGTTAGCTGGTTATTTTGCCCATTAGTTGATGCAGTTTCTTCCTAGCAGCAATGGTCTTTACAATTTGTCATGTTTTGCAATGACTGGTACCCGTTGTTCCTTTCCATGTTTAGTGCTTCCTTTAGGAGCTCTTGTAAGGCAGGCCTGGTGGTGACAAAATCTTTCAGCATTTGCTTATCTGTAAAGGATTTTATTTCTCCTTCACTTATGAAGCTTAGTTTGGCTTGATATGAAATTCTGGATTGAAAATTCTTTAAGAATGTTGAATATTGGCCCCTGCTCTCTTCTGGCTTGTAAAGTTTCTGCCAAGAGATCTGCTGTTAGTCTGATGGGCTTCCCTTTGTGGGTGTACCTGACCTTTCTCCCTGGCTGCCCTTAACATTTTTTCCTTCATTTCAACCTTGGTGAATCTGACAAGTATGTGTCTTGGGGTTGCTCTTCTCGAGGAGTATCTTTGTGGTGTTCTCTGTATTTCCTGAATTTGAATGTTGGCCTGCCTTGCTAGGTTGTGAAAGTTCTCCTGGATAATATCCTGAAGAGTGTTTTCTAACTTGGTTCCATTCTCCCTGTCACTTTCAGGTATACCAATCAAATGTAGATTTGGTCTTTTCACACAGTCCCATATTTCTTGGAGGCTTTGTTCATTTCTTTTCCTTTTAATCTTGCCTTCTTGCTTTATTTCATTAATTTGATCTTCAATCACTGATATCCTTTCTTCCACTTGATCGAATTGGCTATTGAAGCCTGTGCATGTGTCACGTTCTCGTGCCATGGTTTTCAGCTCCATCAGGTCATTTAAGTTCTTCTCTACACTGTTTATTCTAGTTAGCCATTCATCTAAACTTTTTTTTAAAAAGGTTTTTAGCTTCCTTGTGATGGATTGAACATCCTCCTTTAGCTTGGAGAAGTTTGTTATTACTGACCTTCTGAAGACTACTTCTGTCAGCTCATCAAAGTCATTCTCTGACCATCTTTGTTCCATTGCTGGTGAGGAGCTGCGATCCTTTGGAGGAGAAGAGGCACTCTGGTTTTCAGCTTTTCTGCTCTGGTTTCTCCCCATCTTTGTGGTTTAATCTACCTTTGGTCTTTGATGTTGTTGACCTACAGTTGGGGTTTTGGTGTGGATGTCCTTTTTGTTAATGTTGATGCTATTCCTTTCTGTTAGTTAGTTTCCCTGCTAACAGTCAGGACACTGAGCTGCAGGTTTGTTGGAGGTCACTGGAGGTCCACTCCAGAACCTGTTTTCCTGGATATCACCAGCAGAGGCTGCAGAACAGCAAATATTGTAGAACAGCAAATATTGCTGCCTGATCCTTCCTCTGGACGCTTTGTCCCAGAGGGGCACCCACCTATATGAGGTGTCAGTCAGCCCCTACTGGGAGGTGTCTCCCAGTTTGGCTACACGGGGGTCAGGGACCCACTTGAGGAGGCAGTCTCTCCATTCTCTGAGCTCTAACATCATGCTGGGAGAACCACTGCTCTCTTCAGAGCTGTCAGACAGAGACATTTAAGTCTGTAGAAGTGTCTGCTGCCTTTTGTTTACCTATGCCATGCCCCCAGAGGTGGAGTCTACAGAGGCAACAGGCCTTGCTGAGCTGCAGAGGGCTTCACCCAGTTTGAGCTTCCCGAGCTGCTTTGTTTACCTACTCAAGCCTCAGCAATGGCAGACGCCCCTCCTCCTGCCAGGCTGCTGTCTTACAGGTTGATCTCAGACTGTTGTGCTAACAGTGAGCAAAGCTCCATGGGCGTGGGACCTGCTGAGCTGGGCACAGGATATAATCTCCTGGTGTGCCATTTGCTAAGACCATTGGAAAAGCACAGTATTTGGGTGGGAGTGTCTTGTTTTTCCAGGTACCATCATCTGTCTCGGCTTCCTTTGGCTAGGAAAGGGAAATCCCCCGACTCCTTGTGCTTCCCAGGTGAGGCAATGTCCCACCTGCTTTGGCTTGCCCTCAGTGGGCTGCACCCACTGTCCAACCAGTCCCAGTGAGATGAACCAGGTACCTCAGTCGGAAATGCAGAAATCACCCGTCATCTGTGTCGATCATGCTCGGAGTTGCAGACCAGAGCTGTTCCTATTCAGCCATCTTGGAATGGAAAATCGATATTAACATTTTAAAAGCTTTTTTTGTATAAATTTTACAGAAAATTTAGAGAACAGGTGTAAACAAAAGGAATAAAAATCACTTCCACATTTGCCACCCAGTTATAATAACTAGTAACATGTTGGTGTCTCTCAAGTGACCTAATATGATTACATATCAAGTTTCTGAAAACTAAAACAGGATGATATTGTAAGTAGTGTTCTGTGGCCTGCATTTTATGCTTAATAGACATTGAAGACCCAGTGGTTGGTTGTGGAGAGGAGGTAATCAGTGGGCAATCTCTCAAGGAGAGAAGGCATTTGTGCCTGCTGAGAAAACTGCTCATTAACCAATTAATGTAACATATATATGTCATGTGCTAAGTAGGGTATTGGTACATAGTCAGCATTAGGTATTTTTCTCATGTAATTCTTTTTTTTTTTTTATTTTAAGACAGAGTCTTACTCTGTTGCCCAGACTGGAGTGCAGTGGCATGATCTCTGCTTGCTGCAACCTCTGCCTCACAGGCTCAGCCTCCCGAGTAGCTGGGATTACAGGTCTGTGCTGCCACACCCAGCTAATTTTTATTTATTTTTATTTTTTTATTTTTAGTAGAGACAGGGTTTCACCGTGTTGGCCAGGCTGGTCTCAAACTCCTGACCTCAAATGATCCACTCGCCTCAGCCTCCCAAAGTGCTGGGATTACAGGCGTGAGCCACCACGCCTGGTCTTTTTCTCATGTAATTCTTACAACAACCTTGCAGGAGAAATTATCAAAGACATGGAATATTATTCCTTTTGAGAAAGGTGGCTTTTGCAATGCAACGTATAAAAGTAGCTCCTCCGGATTTTTTGGGTTTAAATGTAGTGGTTAACTGTTTCGACATTAAAACAAAGTTCCCCCTTCGCATCCTAAGACCACAGAGTTTTCATTCAGGATGGCCCCCCTGTGATCATCTCAGGGAGGGAAGAAATGCTTTGGATAAGATGAAGCCTTTTGAGTGGATTAAGGCAAACTATATTTCTCCAGTTAGGTTAACTGTCAAATACCTAAGAAAATTGCTTGTCTATATGCTGGAAGAAGTCAAGGTTAACATTTGGCAATAGATAGGTGGAAAGGTCACAAGAAGCAATTGAGAAGAAGACGGATGGTGAAATACTAGGCAGTTTTCTCCCTCAGTATTGATTTTTTAAAAGTAATTTCCCTGGAGTATAGCATGCTATGAACAATCCTAAATGAGGTCATAACTTTCCATATTTGCATGAAGTAAAACTCCTGTGATTGCATCTCTCAGGGACAATTTGGGGCCACTCCGAGGCCTACAGCAGAACAGAGGCTGCGGAAGGGCAGATCCTCTGGTGTATACTAGGGACCAGCTGGGTCGGGTTTTCTTGAAGAGCAGCCGATAGAACAGAGGACTAGGAGCCCCAGACCTGGATTTGGATCCTGGCTCTCCCACCGACTCCTGCCTGAGAGTGTCCAGCTCGAGCATATTAGTCAGCATTTCCTCACCTGCAGGATGGGTAATAATACCATTTCCACAGAGTTCATATGAGGATTAAGTAAATCAAGGGAAAGCTCTGAGCAGTTTGGCACCTAGACAGTAGCTACTGTTGTTAACTCTAGGAGTCCAACAAAGCATTCAGAAGTATAACTCCCCCCTGAAACTAGAAATTTCTATCAGTCCTGCAGAAATGGGATCATGACAGGGGTTTCCAGCATCCTTGCACTAGTCAAAGAGAGTGCAGATTCTGTTACTTGCCCCCCTTACATCTCTCTGCCTCATTTCAGACTTTCAGCATTGGGAAATTCCCAGTGTTACAGATTTGCCAATGTCGGGTAGTGGGTAAAAGTGCAGGTGTGGATCCCGCCTCTGGGTTTGAATCCTAGATCTGCTTCTCATTGAGTGTACGGTCTAGGGGAAGTCATTTCAACTCTCTGGGCCCCAGTTTTCTCTCTTTCTTTTTTTTTTTTTTTTTGGAGACAGGGTCTCACTCTGTTGCCAAAGCTGGAGTGCAGGGGCACCATTTCGGGTCACTGCAACCTCCGCCCTCCAGGTTCAACTGATCCTCCTGCCTCAGCCTTACCGGTAGCTGGGACTACAGGGGGGACCACTACACCTACCTAATTTTTTTTTGCCTCCCTGCCGGCCTGCCTGCCTCCCTCCCTCCGTTCGTTCCTGCCTGCCTTCTTGCCTTCCTGCCTCCCTGCCTTCTTGCTTTCCTGCCTTTCTTCCTGCCTTCCTCCCTTCCACTCTTTTTTTTTTTTTTTTTTTTTGAGTCAGGGTCTTGCTCTGTAGCCCGGGTTGGAGTGTAATGGAGAGATCTTGGCTTCCTGCAACCTCTGCCTCTGAGATTCAAGCGATCCTTCCGCCTCAGCCTCCAGAGTAGCTGGAACTACAGGCCACCGCCATGCCTGGCTAATGTTTGTATTTTTAGTAGAGATGAGGTTTCCTCATGTTGGCCAGGCTGGTCTTGAACTCCTCACCTCAAGTGATCCAGTTCCTTTCTCACTCTTTTTCTTTCTTTCTCACTCTCTTTGTCTCCTTCCCTTCTTTCTCTTTTTCCTTCATTTCTTCCCTCCCTTCCTTCCTTCCCTCCTCCTCCTCTTCTTCTCCTCCTCCTCCTCCCCTCCCTCCCTCCCTCCCTCCCTTCCTTCCTTCCCTCTTTCTTTCTTTCTTCCCTTCCCTTTTCCTTCCTTCCTTCCTTCCTTCCTTCCTTCCTTCCTTCCTTCCTTCCTTCCTTCCTTCCTTCCTTCCTTCCTTCCTCTCTTTCTTTCTCCTTTCCTTTCTTTCTTTCTTTTTCGTTTCCTTTCTTCCTTCACTTCCTCCTTTCTTCCCTTCCTTCCCTTCCTCCCTTTCTTCTCCTTTCTTACTTTGTTTTTCTTCTTTCTTCCTTTTTCAAGACAGGGTCTCACTGTTGCCTAGACTGAAGTGCAGTAGTGTGATTTTGACTCACTGCAACCTCCGCCTCCTGGGGCTCAAGTGATCCTCCAGGCTCAGTCTCCCGTGTAGCTGGGAACACAAGTGCACACCACCATGCCTGGATAATTTTACTTTTTGTAGAGACAAGGTCTCTGTTGCCCAGGCTGGTCTCAAACTCCTGGGCTCAAGCAATTCCCCCACCTTGGTCTCAAAAAGTGCTGGGATTACAGGCATGACAGTTTTCTTATCTATAAATTGGGGACTAAAATAGCATCTACCTTGCTGAGTTGTTATGGAGATTAAATATGTCAAATACTTCTTACATGATGCTAATCAAATACCAAGTACCGTTCTAGTTATAAGCTATTATTAATTGCCTCAAGTCAATGAAAATTGACTGGCTGCTTCCTCGTGACTTGTAATGAGATATCCCATAGAAACAGATGGCTCCTTTCCTGGAGTGAAATCCGTCTGACCCAAGGTGTGTGGATTCTGACAGGTTTAGCTTATGGAAGGCTCTTCGTATTCAACCTATCTTTATCTCAAATCAATTCCTCTCTACAGGGTATATAAATACATACCATAGAGGCCGGGTGCAGGGGCTTCATGCCTGTAATCCCAGCACTTTGGGACACTGAGGAGGGCAGATCAGTTGAGGTCAGGAGTTTGAGACCAACCTGGCCAACATGGCAAAACCCCGTCTCTACTAAAAATGCAAAAAAAGAGCTGGCGTCCTGGTGCGAGCCTGTAGTCCCAGCTACTTGGGAGGCTGAGGCAGGAGAATCACTTGAACCTGGGAGGCGGAGGTTGCAGTGAGCCGAGATCATGCCACTGCACTCCACCCTGGGTGACAGAGTGAGACTGTCTCAAAAAAAACCCTCAGAAAACATACATACCATAGAGACATACTATTAGAAATGCTATTTGCTATAGAGGACCAATGAAGAAAAAATTTCTTACTAGTCACTCCCATAAACATTTCACTTCTAGTGCATCTAATATATGTAGGGCTCTGGGGATTCATAGATGAAAGCCTTTGCCCTCAATGAGATCTGTTTAATTACTTATGTGTCTATCATGTGAATTGCCAAGATAGACGTCCCAGGTATATGTTCTGATAGCATATTTTAGAATATCCCACTGGCTTATATCAGACATTCAGGGAAAAGAAGAGGAAGTTTGAGCTGAATTCCTATACTAGTCAGAGCTCATTTGATTGTAAGTGACAGAAATCCAATCCAAATAAGCCTGTGCAAAAGAGGGAATTTATTGGCTTGTGTAACTGGGAAATCTAAGGGTAGACTTCAGGTGTGGCTGGATCCAGGAGTCAAATAATATAGTTACAGTGCTCTCTCTTTTCATCTCCCAATTATTTTTCCCTCTAAAGCACTTTTTTTTTTTTTTTTTTTGAGACAGAGTCTCACTCTGTCACCCAGGCTGAAGGTGGTGGTGTCATCTCGACTCATTGCAACCGCCTCCCAGGTTCAAGTGATTCTCATGCCTCAGCCTCTGGAGTAGCTGGCATTACAGGCATGTATCACCAAGCCCGGCTAATGTTTGTATTTTTAGTAGAGATGGTGTTTCACCATGTTGGTCAGGCTGGTCTTGAACTCCTGACTTCAAGTGATCCACCCACCTCTAGGCTCCCAAAGTGTTGGGATTACAGGTGTGAGCCACCACCCCTGGCCATCTCTGAGTCACTCTTCTACTATAGACACATTTTCTTAGTGTGGCCAGGGGAGAGGGCTATGTTCATGGCCTCCCAGATTTGTCTCTTTGGAGGAAAGCAACAAACTTTGCTTTCTAAGTGTTCATAGATCAATTTTAGGTGAGGATTATCATTATCACCTGATAAATAAATGTGTTTTCCTTATCAGAATGAGTACAGGAATTTGTCATCTTTTGTTCAGTGCTGTATTAGTAGGACCTAGAATAGTAAATATGGCACACATTAAGTACTCAGTAAATATTTGTTGAATAACTGAACAAATTAGCTAAATTTTGGTCATTGCCCACTTCATATCTAGGGGAGTGGTTTGCTACCCAGAGAAGGACATTGGAAGAAAAATGTTCTGAGCAGTGCCAGACCATTATTATCTCTATGGTCCTGAACCAAGAGCAAGACTTGGCCAAACAGGAGTGGAAAGTTCCCAGGCACAGGGAACAGTATCTGTAAAGGGGTAGAGGTGAGGGGATGTAGGACCTAGAGTTAGTTTGGTAGGGGTGGCCTACTGGACCACTTGAAGACAGGCTGGGAAGTGGTCTTTTGAAGTCCCTTGGGCTGCTTTTTTTTCTGTTGCTTTTGTTCCTTCAGCTCCACCCTCCACTTTGTGCACATTGCCCTGTGCCCCAGGAGGCTAACAGGCATGGTATCAATGTCCTCTCCTGATTATCTGGTTTCGGGTTGGGTTTGGCCAGTGGAGGGTGTTTGTAGGAGACGGGAGAGAGGGAGGAGAGTGAGACTGGCTTTTTTATTACTCTGGCTCCCTCCCTGCAGGGCTGTCTTGGCCCCATGATGAGGGCAGAACGGAAATTAAGACTATACATTTACGGCCGGGCGCAGCGGCTCACTCCTGTAATCCCAGCACTTTGGGAGGTTGAGGCGGGTGGATCTCTTGAAGTCAGGAGTTCAAGAACAGTCTGGCCAGCATAGCAAAACCCCGTCTCTACTAAAAATACAAAAAATTAGCTGGATGTGGTGATGGGTGCCTGTAATCCCAGCTACTTGGGAGGCTGAGGCAGGAGAATCACTTGAACCCAGGAGGTAGAGGTTGCCATGAGCCAAGATTGCACCACTACGCTCCAGCCTGAACGACAAAGCAAGACTCCGTTTCAAAAAAAAAAAAAAAAAAAAAAGAAAGAAAAAGAAAAAAAGAATATACATTTAAAAATTATTATAGCAATTTGATAGAGAATTTTATCTTTTGAATCTAATATGGGTTGAGGATCCCTAATCTGAAAATCTGAAATCCTAAATGCCCCAAAACCTGAAACTTTTTGAGGGTTGACATGATGCCACAAATGGAAAACTCCATACCTGACCTCATGTGATAGGTTGTAGTCAAAATTTTATTTCATGAGCAAAATTATTTAAAATATGGTACAAAATTATCTTCAGGCTATGGGTAATGGTATACCTAATACAATGAATTTCATGTTAGATTCGGATCCCATCCCCAGGCTATCTCATTATGCACAGTAGATGCAAATATTCCAAAGTCTGAAAAAAATCTGAAATCCAAAACACTTCTGGTCCCAAGCATTTCAGGTAAGGGATACTTAATTTGTAATGAAAAACATTTGGGCTGGTACTCTCTGTGGGTTTTCTCATCTCATTGTCTCCTAATAATTTTTAATTGTAAGTTACCAAAGCACTAGTCTTTTTTAATAGGATTAAAAAAGAATCAAACACGATGAGGACAGAAACCCAAACCCGGTCCTTCAGCACAGATCATTAGAGAAGCCTGACTCTCCATCACTCTTTTGGGTTCTGGAAATTGCTCCCTGCCCTTATCCTGGTGGGCTTGGAGGGGAAAGAGCTTCACTGCTGTCAACCCGAGCGCCTACTCTGTGCCTGTCGTTCCCCTACACCTGGGCCCCTCGTTTGTAAACAAGCCCATGTTGAATTATCTTAATTTGACTGTGCCATCTGCTTCCTGTTGGGACCCCAATGGACACAAGGCAACCTAAAAATGACGCAGAGCTACTGAGAGAGTTTATGGAGGAATGACAGGAGATTGTAGCCACATGAGTGAGGTATGGACTAGGGAGGAGACACCAGACAGAGTGACCAATGCCAGGGCCAACTTACTTTAAAATGCTGAGGGCTTGAACTAAGGCAGTGGTACTAAGGGCAGGAAAAAATATATAGATATTGAAGATATCCTGTCAGGAAAACAGAAACCTGTTTAGATTTGGGTCCCATTAAGCTCTACGATTTGGGTCCCATTAAGCTTAAGGAGAAAGGAATTAAATATTGTAGAGTGTGGCAAACTATGACTTTTGAGCCGGATGCAACCAGTGGCCTGTTTTTATAAATAAAGTTTTATTGGAACATGATCATGCTTATTTATTTATGTGATGTTTGGGGTGCTTTTCCGCTACAAAGGCAGAGTTGAGCAGTTGTGACAGAGACCATATATATAATCTGCAAAGGCTAAAATATTTACTCTCTGGCCCTTTACAGAAAGGGCTTGCTGACTCCTGGAATACTGGGACGGCAATGTTTACAGACCTCTAGGGGAACAAGCAAGAATCGTGGAAAACTACTGTTGGTTTTCAGATCAGGGGGCTGAATAAACTGCGGGAATACTGGTCCCAGTGATCTTGGCTGTGGATCAGCCACATCAAAGTAGGTGATTGCAGGAGACCACCTGGAAGCCTATGCTGGCCTCATGTCTGTAGATGGAGACGCCCACCAACACCACAGGAGGAAGGGCTCTTCTCTTCTGCCTTCCCATCTGTCACGAGTGCCCCTCATTGGCTGGCACGAAGTAAACCTGATGTACTTGTCAAGCTTTTCCTCTTGATACAGTGGTGAGCGTAGAAGGGGCAGGGATAGGGAAGCCCGGGGCTTTGGATGACTAGAGAGGGTAGGAATTCGGAGACTGGGAGGACTCCCAGGCTTTGGTGACAGTGATGAATTGTGATACCCACAGAGAGGAAGAGAAGAAGAAAAGAAGAAGATTCTAGACAGGAGGGGAGGCTCTATTGGGAGGTTAGGTTCCCAAACCCCTGCCAACTGTGGAGTAGAGTCACAGCCACCTGCCCCAGTGGGGCTGTACTTAGATTGATTCATGGAGTAAAACCATAAAGTACTTTTGACATAAAACATTGGTATTCTGAGCCCAGGATGAACAGGTTTTGCCATGGCTGATGGATATCTAGCTCACAAGCTAACACAGTTATAAATCTTCCTTTGGTAGGTTTCAAGGAGACCTTCCAGGAATTGGAAAGCGTTGGCAATTTGTTTGGCCTGGGGCCCTGTTGGCATGCATGGTCTTGTGAATGCCAGAGAGGCCTGAAGCAAAGTCACCAAGTGAGGAGAGTAGACTGGAGGGAGAGGAGGTGAGAGGTAAAGGGGTGGAGAGGAGAGCAAGGAAGCCCTGGGGAGGAGCCTCATTACTGAGGTGAGAGGTCACCTAATGCCCGTGGAGGGAGGAGCAATGGAGGATGTGGGGAAAGGGTGCTGGGACCGCAGGTGCTGACCAGCCCAGGCCTCTGCCTCCACCTGGCTTATTGTCAGTCAGAGCTTCAGCTTCCTCCAGAGCAGGCTCCCTGCTGTTGACTGGGGACTGTGCTGTGAAATTTAGCAAGATTTGGCAGAAAACTCGTCCCCATCCTATATCTTTCTCTGGGCAGAGACTCAAGGACCTCAGGTGTGTGACTTTTCACTTCAGCAAAGTTGGTTTTATTAGCTTTACTTCCCCCAATTTGGTAGTAATCCAGCTCACAAATCCATCCTTACAGCCTACTAATCCCTAATCCATGTTATATCCTACTAGTTAGCGATTGTCTTCTAAACAAGGAATGCCTTCCAATCACTTTTATGTGCAAATACAATACTGCAGGTGCTTAAATATCAATAATGGTACAAACAATATGGTAATTGCTATAGCCTGAATATTTGTATTTCTCCCAAATTCATATGTTGAAGCCCTCAACCCCAATGTGGCTGTAGTTGCAGATAGAGCATTTACAGAAGTAATTAAGGTTAAATGAGTCCACAAGGGTAGGGCCCTGATCCAAAAGGAATAGCGTCCTAATAATGAGAGGAACCACAGAGCGCACTCTCTCTGCCATGTAAGAATACAGTAAGAAGGTTGCTGTCTACAAACTAAGAAGAGGGCCCTCACCAGAATTCAATCATGCTGGCACCTGATCTTGGACTTTCAACCTCCAGAACTGCAAGAAAATAAACTTCTGTTCTTTAATCCACCCCAGTCTGTGGTATTTTGTTATAGTAGCTCAAGCTGATTAAAAAAGTATTTGCATGGTTGTGGTTAAGATGAAACTTTTCTGGAATTCAATTTACAAATTTAGAAAAGGGCTGTCATTTGTGATTAGCAACAACATGTTCATTGTCAAAAGGCCTGACACATGTGCGAGATGACGAGGCGACAGAGAATTAGAACCGAGATATGAACCTCAGTCTGTCCTCCCAGTGTCTCGGGGGATCTTGTCGATGTCAGGATTACTTTGGAGTTCTTTTCCTGTCCAGCACTGTCCTATTTCTGCTTAGGAAGTAAAGGAAAGGGGAGAGATGCATTTGTCTAAATTCTTTCATTTGCCAAGTAGAAATAAATAAAAATAAAACATTCATTGGTTTAAGTATCTAGGAAGTCTGGGAAGGAGATCAAGCATGGGTGGATCAAGAAGCTTAATTTCTTAATTTCTTGATTTTTCAGCTCTTACTTTCTTTGTGTTGGGTTCTTTCTCAGGTAGACTCACTTCACATGTTGACCAAGTGGGCCTGGGCGGGGTTGGACTTTCCTGGTCTAGAGCCCACAGGCCCAGAGACAATGCCTCTTTTCTGTTAACAGTAAAAATCTGGTGAGAACTTTGAGGATTCAAGCTGGGTTTGTGAGCTTCCCAGAACCAACCAGGTGCTCACCCTTGAAGGAGAGGATTAGGTCAGCCGTGTGTGAGCCACACGGACCGAGAATGAGTGTAGGTGTGGGGTTTAAAAACCCGCATTTACTACAAGGATAGGAAGGTGGACACATCCTCCCTTTTCCATTCACAGTGTTAATGTATTCATTCATTCTACAATCAGCAACCGCATGGGGCCTGGCCGTCTGCCGGGGTTCCTCAGGTGAGTAAGACGGGCTCCAGCCTTGGAGGAGCTTCCAGTCTAAGGCAGCCAGAGTTCCCAGAGAGGGTCCCCTGGGACACTGGCGCGGCATCCTGCTGGCCAGGAAGGGAACTGCTGCTCCTCCGGGGTCGATAGGTTTTGTTTGTTTGTTTGTTTGTTTTGCCAGAGGACACCATGGTTCCTGCCAGCACCTGCTTACCACAGCCCTTTCAACGTCGCAGGGCCTGTCGGTGGGTTCTGTGACAGAACCGTGCCAATAATGGCACGCGGGGAGGGCGCGCGAATGCACCTGGCTCCTTCCTGGAGCCCGGGCTGCGGCCGCCCACTGCGTGCCCGGAAACCTGAGGGGTCCCGGTCCTCCCATAGCAGGAGGAGCCGCAGACACACCTCTCAGACACCTAATTGTAGAAGGAAGGGCTTTATTCAACAGGGAGCAGCCGCAAGCTACCGTCTCAAAATCCGAGCTCCCCGAGTGCACAATTTCTGTCCCTTTTAAGGGCTCACAACACTAAAGATTTCATATGAAAGGGTCGTGACTGATTTGAGCAAGCAGGGGGTACGTGACAGGGGCTGCATGCACCGGTGGTCAGCGAGAAACAGAACAGAGCAGGGACTTTCACAATGTTCTTCTATACAATGTCGGGAATCTATGAATAACATCGGTTTCTAAGTCACGAGTTGATTTTTAACTAGTGGGTTTAGGCCAGGCAGGCCCAGGCCTGGTTTTGGGCCTGGCGCGGGGCTGCCTGTCTTTGGTTTTACTTCCTTGTTTTTTTCTTAAAGCAGGTACTGAGTGTAAAACAATATAAAACAATATGAGAGGGTCTCTCTCTTTCCTCACTTCCTGGCCTTTTCTAGGCCATGCTTAGAAACGCTTGGCTTGACCAGTTAGAAGTAACGCCAGGCTGTGAATGTTTACTACCTGCGCACTGTCAGCGCTGGGTAAGGGGGCCCGAACCCCCGGTTCCAGGAGCCCCTGCTCCTCTCTCCAGCTACCTTCCCACCAGCCCACAACGCACAAGGACCACAGCTTCCAGAGGCGCCGCGCGCTCTCTTTCCAGGCGCGTTCCCTCTGCCGGAGTGCTCCACCCCTTCTGCTCGGCGAACTCCTATTCATCCTTCTAGACTCCTTCCCAGAGCTAACTACAGACCTGAAAGATTTCTTCTTCTGCGCCCTCAGGGAACAACAGTCCTTAAAGTGCAGCTCACTCTGCTGTGCTGCAGCCTCGCGCCCAGTCCCCTCCACCGCACTGAGTCTCCCCACTGCACTGGGCTCCCTCTTCACTGCACCCGGCCCCTCCACGCACCCAGTACCCCGGTCCTCTACGGCACCCAGTTCCCCGCCCTCACCTCCGCCCCAACAGCACCCAGTCCCTCGCACCCAGCACCGCCCCGCCCCCCCCAGCATCAGTCCCCCCGCTCCGCCATGGCACCCAGTCCCCTCACGGCCACCCGGTCCCCCGCCTCCGCCACGGCTCCCAGTCCCTCCCTGCCCCCCGCTACGGCACCCAGTCCCCCGAAGGCTCTCGGTCCCCTCCTCGCCGAGCCTGGGAGAGCAGGGGCTTTGCTTTTCCGGCTGAGGTGCTCAATAAACGTCTCTTAAACAAAGGCAAGTGAATCTATTGAGGTGCTCAATAAAAATCTCTTAAAGGAGTGCGTGAGATAACATAAAGTGCTTACCATTATACAAATGTACAGAAAGGAAGATGATATTGTTTTACTTCAGCCCCATATTTAATTATAAAGCATTTGTGAGCAAAGCTGATGAACGTTGATTTCTAATTTCTAGTGTGAGACATGACTTTTGGGAGACAAGCCATTAATGAGACGTGGGGTTATTATGTTTTCGGTAGGTGAGATTTAATGTACATAAGGGTAAGAGCAGGAAACAAAAGTAATTCGAAGTTAAATATGGGCTTTTTGGTTAAATTCAACGGGTTTTGGGAGGAGGGCAATACCATTTCCTGCTGAGGTGAGTTTGCTCGCCATTGCCATAATCACAATCGTAATAAAAATTAATAACTACCATTGATCGAGCTCTTTGAGGCGGACATCGGGTTAGGCATTTTGCCTCCAATTTCTAATTTAATCCTCACGACCACCTTAAGGGGGTGCTTTTGACCCGTGTTTTACCGCGACTGACGCTTAAGGAGCAGTAACTTGCCCAGGTCTCGTGGCTAGGAAGCGACAAGGTCAGGTCAGAGCCACAAGAGGGCGCTCTTTCCCTTTCTGTTCTCTGTTGTCTATAGTTTCCATTTTTTCCTCAGGGGAGCCTTCCACAAATGTAAAAACCCCACATAAACACCTTGTTTCTCTCTCTTCCTCCTCCTCCCCAGTCTCTCTCTCTCTCCTCTCAGTCTGTCTCTCTCCTCTCAGTTTCTCTCTCGCTTTCCTTACTTGTTTTTTTTATCTTTCTCTTCCTCCTTGTTTTCTGTTTATTTATCTATATCAGGGGATGGGCAACCTTGGGAATATGGGCTGTAGGTAGGAAGAGAACATTTCTGGAACTGAAAATTATGCTACATCTGGTCTAACGGGAAGCAACATTTTTGAATGTGGGGTCTTGTAAAATCTAGATGTTGGTCATCAGTATCACATGGGAGGAAACTGTAAAGCTATGAGCGGCCGTGGTGAGTTGTGGCTGGGAAGCCACGAGGGGTGTGTATGAACACATGCACTTGCGAGCTTCCCTGGGGCTTCCTCCAGGTTACTCCTGGGTTCTCCCTTTCCCTGATTACACTTAGGATTGAAGTCTCCTTCACCTCTGTGTATTTGCTCATGCTTTTCCTGTCACTGGTGTTAATTTCTGCAGTCTCTCCGCATGTTTAACTAAATTCTACCTCTTTTTTATTTTTTATTTTTTTTTGAGACAGAGTCTTGCTGTGCTGCCCAGGCTGGAGTGCAGGGGTGCAATCTCGGCTCACTGCAATCTCCGTCTCCCGGGTTCAAGTGGTTCTCCCGCCTCAGCCTCCCGAGTAGCTGGGATTACAGGTGCGCACCACCAAGTGGGGCCCTTTTCTTTTCTTTTCTTTTCTTTTTCTTTTCAGACAGAATCTTGCTCTGTCGCCCAGGCTGGAGTGGGTTCTGCCTCAGTCTCCCGAGTAGCTGGGACTACAGGTGCGCGCCACCATGCCCGGGTAACTTTTTTGTATTTTTAGTAGAGATGGGGTTTCACTATATTGGCCAGGCTGGTCTTGAACTCCTGACCTTGTGATCCGCCCCCGCTTGGCCTCCCAAGTGGTTCTCCTGCCTCAGCCTCCCGAGTAGCTGGGATTACAGGTGCGCACCACCAAGTGGGGCTAATCTTTTCTTTTCTTTTCTTTTCTTTTCTTTTCAGACAGAATCTTGCTCTGTCGCCCAGGCTGGAGTGCAGTGGCGCGATCTTGGCTCACTACAACCTCTGCCTCCTGGGTTCAAGTGATTCTTCTGCCTCAGTCTCCCGAGTAGCTGGGACTACAGGTGCGCGCCACCATGCCCGGGTAACTTTTTTGTATTTTTAGTAGAGATGGGGTTTCACTATATTGGCCAGGCTGGTCTTGAACTCCTGACCTTGTGATCCGCCCCCGCTTGGCCTCCCAAAGTGCTGAGATTACAGGCATGAGCCATCACTTGCCCAAGGTGGACACATCTCCCAATCAGGGGCTTTCTGGGACCTTCCCTGGCGATTTGTACTAGAGGAGTTTGGGATGAAGCTGGCAATGTGCCTACAATGACCAGTTGGTCTCCTATCCCTGGGGCATCTGCTGTGACCTCCCTTTGTCACAGGCTGAGGTGAGGATCACAGTTACTGACTTACTCATTTATACTCTTCTCATTAGAACTGTGATCAACATATCAGCTAGGATTGCCGTGTGTGAACCATTGTTAAATGAGTTAATATGCATAAGGTGTGTAAAACAGTGCCTCAGTTGCACAAGGGCACTATAAAAGGATTGGCTGCTTTTTGCTAGTAATTGTTACTGTTAACAGAGGTTGAGATACAGAGGAGTCACTGATGAGGGCCAAAAACGCCTCATTCTTCCTGTCCATTGGCTCCTTGAGAACCCAGCAACAGGCAGCAGGATGACCATTTCTTGCTTTCCTTTTTCCTCTCCACTTTTTATTTGGAAATAATTTCAAACTTACAAAAATTGCAAGCATAAAATAGTGCAAGGAGCATTTATATACCTTTTACTCAGATTCACACATTGGAACATTTTACTCCCGTTTGCTTTATTGTTCATGTTCTTTTCTTTTTTTTTTCTTTTGAGATGGAGTTTCGCTCTTTTTGCCCAGGCTGGAGTGCAATGGTGCAATCTCAGCTTGCTGCAACCTCTGCCTCCCAGGTTCTAGTGATTCTTCTGCCTTAGCCTCCCAAGTAGCTGGGATTACAGGCGCTTGCCACCACGCCTGGCTAATTTTTTGTATTTCTAGTAGAGATGGGCTTTCACCATGTTGGCCAGGTTGGTCTCAATCTCTTGACCTCGTGATCCACCCACCTCGGCCTCCCAAAGTGCTGGGATTACAGGCGTGAGACACCATGCCTGGCCCTATTGTTCATGTTCTTTATCTTTCTTCCTATCTCTCTAAATTTGTGGAATATATATACAAACATATTTATATATACAGATATAGATGTATATCCATATATAAATATTTATTTATACTATCACATATTATATATGCATTCCCATTTTTTTTTTTGGAATTAAAGGTGAGTGACATCATGGCTTTTAATCCTCAATACTACATCATACCAAATACTAAACTATAATACCAGAAGTACTAAATACTACACAAAGGATGATCTCTTCTATAACCACAGCACAGTTGTCAGCCTCACACATTTACACTGATACGATATGTTATTTGATCTACTGTTCATATATCAATTTTATCTGTTGGTCTAATGATGTTTTTTCCAGCATTTTTCCCTCTGGCACAGAATCCCATGTAGGGTCAGGCTGCATTTTGTTGCCCTGTTTCTTCAGCTTTCCTTCATCTGGAACATTTCCACAGCCTTTCTTTGTCTTTTATAACCTTGACATTATTGAAGGTTAATAATGTTGTTTTAATTCCCTTCCCCCTATTGTTTTAATAGGACGTTCCTCATGTTACATCTGTCTGGTGTTCCCTTGCAAGCAGGTTGTGCGTTCTCAGCCGCCATGGGTGCTGTTGTGCAGGGCCACCATTCCTAGTAAGGCAAGAGTGCTGGTGGCTGATGAGCCCAGGGCTGCTCTGGCTCACTTTCCTGACAGCACCGGAGAGGGAGTCAGCAAAGCCAGAAGTGCAAATAAAGCCATAAGCTTCAGGAAATCTTGGGTGTCATTCCATGTAAACAATACGACTGGACGAATGGAAAACTAGGCAGCTGGAAGCACTGTCAGAAGTTCAAGCCAGTAAAACCAGGCAGAGCAATGTCATCCCACGATTACAGCCAGCTGCACGTTTCAGTGCTAAAATGTTTGATTTCTGAACAATGGCACTCACTAATTATAAAATAGATGGGACTGGTTTATGCATATTTTATCTCTGAAGTTGCAACTATTTGTAAAATATCCATTTTACAAATAAGGAAACTGAGGCTTGGGGGCAACTACAGTAATGCCACATGGCAAGCATTGGCGCTGAGGCTAGAATCCAAGGTTTTGTCTAAATGCCCTATGCTGTCTCCATGAGAGCAGTGCTTTGCCTGAGAAGTCCTCAAGTTTTAGTTTGAGGGAGGTGGGCTGTAAACAAATCAGTGAAGCCAATGATAAACACTGATTATCTGCAAATGTTACTAACTTCCTGGCCCTTCTCTTTTCTTTTCTTTCCTTTTCTTTTTCTTTTTTTGAGACAGAGTTTTGCTCTTGTTGCCCAGGCTGGAGTGCAATGGTGAGATCTCAGCTCACTGCAACCTCCGCCTCCCGGGTTCAAGCAATTCTCCTGCCTCAGCCTCCCGAGTGTCTGGGATTACAGGCATGCACCACTATGCCCAGCTAATTTTGTATTTTTAGTAGAGATGGGGTTTCTCCGTGTTGGTCAGGCTGGTCTCGAACTCCTGACCTCAAGTGATCCACCTACCTCGGCTTCCCAGAGTGCTGAGATTACAGGCATGAGCTCCCGCGCCCGGCCCCTGCTTTTTTCTTTAATCTTCACTCCTGACAAATCATAGTGAAATGTCTTGGGTTCATTGTCTTGAGAAGTTCGAGGTCTAGGGCCCCCATTTGATGTAGGTAGAAGGCATTTACATGGTGAGAGGGCCAGTAGATATCATCTCAGGTCTCTCTTGCTCTTCTTATAGAGCCACCAGACCTACTGAATTAGGGCCTCATCCTTATGATCTCATTTAACTTTAGTTACCGCCTAAAAACCTATGTCTAGATATAATCCCACTGGGGATTCTATTTTCAACACATAAACTTCTGGGGACACATTCAAACCACAGCATGACCTTTGAGTTTGAAGGCTGAGCTGGGTCTGTCCAATGTGTCCTCGTGGCCAGACTCAAGCCATGCATTCCCGGAAGAATTCCAGAAAACGATGCTGTGCTCTTCTTGGTGCATCACATAGGGAGGCGCAGGATGCTACATTCTTCCCCTGGTGTTACCTTGACCACTTTGCCAAGTTGGTTTCTGCCATATTTCTCCTCCAAAAAGCCACTGTCTTTATTCCATTGTGATTAATGAGTATTTTGTAGGGAGATATTCTGGCATTGTACCAATATCCTGTTCCTCATTGAACCTTTACCCATCATCCTTAGCAATTATTGACACCTTCCTCTATCATGGTTGCCACATCATAGAAGAAGATCTATAATCTCCCATTTCTATCATCCTATCTACCTTTATTAGTTGGCATTCACTGTAAGGAAGGGCTTTGCCTTCTCACCCACTTGTTTATTTATATATTTAAGGCCTCATAGATTCTCATTTTATCCAATGGATTATAAATCATCACTATCATTATTTATTTCAAAGTTCAAATTTTCCAAATTTGGCTAGTGAAACTCCCTTCAAGCTGGCTCCTAAGTCCTTTTGACACGTCCTTATCAATCTTCGAACACTTCTTTACTTTCTGAAACAAGATATTCCAAATCCACCTTATACTTTGTACTTATTTATTTAATTATTTATGTGCTAAGGTCTCATTGATTCCCATTTTATTCAATGGCTGTAACCCATCACTATCATTATCTATTTTAAAGTAACTGCTAATTTTACCTGTAGTCTCTTTTCCCTAAAATTCATCCAATATTTGCACCAGATTAATCTTCTAAAAGCATAGCTACTGTCCTTATTTTTTGACCATTCTGGCATCTTTGAAGAAGCAGGAAAAAACCCAAGCTTCTCATCCAGCATTCCAGATGCTCCACACTTTGTCCCCATCGGCCTTGACCTTCAATTTCTCAAGACTCCCTGATGTGTTTCTCCATGGATGTTCTGAGCACCTCCTCATCCTCTCATCCTCCTTTCTTTTCCTTTCCTTTCTTTTCCTTTCCTTCCTTCCTTCCCCTTCCTTCCTTCTCCTTCCTTTCTCTTCCTTCTTTCCTTCCTTCCTTCCCCTTCCTTCCTTCTCCTTCCTTCCCCTTCCTTCCTTTTCCTTCCTTCCTTCCTTCCTTCCTTCCTTCCTTCTTTCCTTCCATCCATCCATCCATCCATCCATCCGTCCATCCATCCATCCATCCATGCTTATCTAGAAGCTGCAATGTGCCAGGCACCAAACCAGGCACTAAGGACACAGCAGTGAATGAAATGAAGTTCTTGCTGTCATGGAGCTTGCCCTGGAAAGAGACAGTAATCACACAAATACATATGAATCAGGTAATATAAATGTTGTGAGAAAGAATAAAGCAGAGTGAGGGGATAGAGTGAATGTTTCGTGATTGTGGGCGTGTCTGTCTCTCTACTTGTGTGTGTGGATGCACAAGTGATATTTTACATAGAGCACATCTAGAACTTCCCTACCTCCACACCACCTTTGCTCATATCATTCCTTCTATTTGGCATGCTGTTCCTTGTTGACACTTGAGCTTAAACTTGAAGAAATACGATTTTCCAATCCTCATGAGGTCTCCTCTGATTGCCCCAGACCCAGTGATCCTTCTCTGAACAACAGCAGCAAAGAGCAAGTAGAAAACATGGGTCTGTATATTAGAGCACGTTATATTGAAGTGATAAAGTTATACTGCCAAGCATTATAATTTTATATAAATAATATATAAATAGAAGGACCTGCGAAGATGAGAGATGGGAAAGATGGCAGACTTTTAGAAGTTAGTGAAAAGATGATTGAAACAACTTTTTCTTTTTCTTTCTTTTTTTTTTTTTGAGACGGAGTCTCGGTCTGTTGCCCAGGCTGGAGTGCAGTGACGCGATCTCCGCTCACTGCAAACTCCGCCTCCCAGGTTTACGCCATTCTCCTGCTTCAGCCTCCCTAGTAGCTGGGGCTACAGACGTCCGCCACCTCGCCTGGCTAATTTTTTGTATTTTTTTAGTAGAGACGGAGTTTCACCGTGTTAGCCAGGATGGTCTCGATTTCCTGACCTCGTGATCTGCTTGCCTTGGCCTCCCAAAGTGCTGGGATTACAGGCTTGAGCCCCTGCGCCCGGCCTGTGACAACTTTTTCTAGAATCTTCGGCTATGATCTCACCCAACTGCCATCTTCTGCGTTTGAGGATTTAGAGCTAGGGTTTTATTTTCTAATTTCATAGATGGCAGATGACTGAATGCCAGTTTCACATAATATTTTCATGTCAACTGCTCTTGATGGTTATTTCTGATTGATTTTACACCCTGGTGAATTCCTGCAGCAGTCTTTTATGAAGTTTATTTTTTATTTTATATTTTAAGTTCCTAGGGTACATGTGCAGGCTGTACAGGTTTGTTGCATAGGTAAACATGTGCCATGATGATTTGCCCTGCAGCAGATCTTGGAAAAAAAGAACTGCCGTGTTAGAATTCAATGATGTTAGCCTGAAACAAGCAAGAAAGCAGACAGGCATATAACCAATCAGCGCAGCCTCCTCCCTGCTATCGCGCGTTCTTTTCTTTTCTTTTTTTTTTTTTAATCCCCAAATAAGCATAATACCTGTGATGTTTAAAGTCTAGGTCAGATACTTTCTGCCTGATGTAGCTTTTCTCTCAGGTTGTATCTGCGATTCCAGCGCGACCGGTGAAGAGGGCGATGGTGAATTGCACCAATAATGCTGTAGGTGGCGCTGTGTACTTGATGCATGTGGCCAGTGTGTCTCGAAGATTTCTTTGGAGAACGGATGGCGTCTGGCATCATTTTAGTTAAACGTGATCTATCGGTTTGGTTTCTGTGGAGCAAGTCTGAGAAACAGATTAGCCAATTTCTGACCCTAAATGGAAGGTCAGCCGTTCTGTGCTCGAATGTAGCATTCACCGTACCCTGCATGATGTCCTGGGCTGGGCGTTGGAATGATGCTCATAGGCTGTGAAAATGACCCTAAGGTGTTTCTTCCGAGCCTTTGCCGGGGCGTCGTTTCTGGATTTTGTATTTGGAAGCACAAATTACATTAGGGTCACATGCTAGGTCTCTGGAGGCTGGGGGGAGGTTGAGTTGAACATGACTCATCAGCTATCTTTAAGCAGCAAGGCCGTTTGGTGCTTTCACGGATGTAGCTCAATTTTTCAATCCAATATTGCCCTTTAAAGTGGGCCCCTGGTTGAATGAAGTCTTTATTGCCCCGATCCCATTCCCGAGTTTTTGGAGCTCTTTCTTTGTTAAAAACCTTTATGACTACTCAGGAAAATTGGCCTTACACTGGCATAGAGGCTCTGTGATTGTGCACTGCAGATCACCTAATAGGAGAATATTGGGTGCTGAGTGGATCATTTGTCAGCCAAACTGGAGGATCTCGAATTCCTTAATTAAACTTGCAGGTTTCAGGTTTAAAAAAATGAATTTATGTCTTCATGTCTCATTTTTACAGAATTTGAACATGTAGAATTGAGAGAACTGAAGAGCACCTAAGAATTCTGGACTAGATGACCTCCTAGTATATTACGATGCTAATTCCCTAAACACATTTACTAAAGGCATGTCTGACTTCAGGTGTCTCTTGTATTTTCTTATATTTAAGAAAATATTCTCATGTATTTATATTGAAGGGAACGAGGATGCTTCCTATCACATTTCTCTAGTGAAGTTATTAGAGATGAATATGAATATTTTTACTTTTTTCTGTTGTGTCTAGATGACTTCCTCCTTTTACTTGTGACCAGTAGATGGCTGTATGGCTTTCCTTGAGTTAACAGGAGTTAGTTTGGTGCCTCTCAAAGTAGAAGGTTAGTTCAGTTTTGCCCTGGCCTAAGGGGAAATCTTGAGCTATTTTTTTCAATCCCACAGGAGAGGAGGATGGCTGATGAAGGTTCTTTCCCTCCACCTAGAAAGATTTAGAGTACTGACCTGTCTTCATCTATTTTCTGTTGCTCTAACAGAGTACCATGAACTGGGTACCACCCTCCTACACCATCCCTACTGTCTGCCTCTGGATCTCTAAGAAGATGTGAATGTGTGTGGAGGGGGATTGTCCACTGGAGTCGTCAGATAATGACTAAGTCTGGGGGCTCCTGTGGGCATCAGTCATGTGGATGGTCACCGGGCAGTGTGCTGGCTGCTGTTGATCAAAGGTCCTGCCCAGATGCTGGAGGGAAGGATGACTAGTGTGACTCCTCAGCTCTGGCCACGTAGAGCACTAATGGAGTCTGGAGTATCTGACTGTCTGTAGCACTGACTCAGGTTCTGTTTGTCTCCCTGGTGCTGGGGGTTGCTGCTTAGATGAGGTAGGTTATGGGGGTATGTCTCTGGATGCTGTCTGTTTGTGCTTCTGTCCACATGGTCTCTCCAAATAAGGCCCTTTGTCAATTCCCCTCTTCACTTTTCTTTCACTGCTCTCATTCTAGGAGTGGGAAAACTGTGACCAATCACACATATTCTTAAATCATTTCACCATATTCTTGTGAGGTAAAAACTGCTAGTGCTCACTCATACCTGGTTCTCCTTTCCTCCCTGGCACAAGTGAAGATGAAGCTTTCCAGCCCATCTTGTAATTAGTGGAGCCATGTGACCTGTTCTAGCCAATACAATTTGAATGGGAATAGTATTTCATATTTCCAGGCTGTTAGGGACTGAATTGTCTCACCCCATCCCCTCAACCCCAATTTATATGTTGAAGCCCTAACTTCCAATATGACTGTATTTGGAGACAGAGTCTTTAAACAAGTAATTAAGGTTATAATGGTGAGGCCCTAATCCAATTGACTGGTGTCCTTATAAGAAGAGGAAGAAACAGTAGGGGTCTGCACACTTCGTGTGAACACACAGAGAGTAGGTGGCCATCGGCAAGCCATGGAGAGAAGCCTTAGGAGAAATCAAATCTCTAACACCTTGATCTTGGACTTCCAGCCTCCAGAGCTGTGAGAAATAAATTTCTGTTGTTTGAGCCACCCAGTCTAGAGCATTTTATGATGGCAGCCCTAACTGACTGATGTACAGGCCGAGGAATTTAACAGTGGGTGTGAGTTCTCCATTCTCTCTTCCTCTCTTATTGACCTTCAGGGCATCTGTATTCCAGATGATGTTGCTAAAAGCTAGAATGGGGAGGCCCAACCCAAATAACTTTTCTTGTGCCAATCCCCTGATATTTCTGGTTCAGTTTTGCTGTAGTATAGCCCGGCATTCATCAGGCAGACCAACTCAATCTGGACCTTGCCTTTGAAAACAAAAGCTAATCATGTGACCATTTGGCTCTGCAGTTCCATGGGATGAATCCTCCTTTAGGCATTGGATGCCTCCTGTTTGGATGCATGAATGGGGTTGACTCGTACAACATAACTGAGGATATCAAGGTGAAAGAGTTGGTTAACTGATCGCAATATTATAGTAGTACAATTACATAGGGCTCCAAGCAACTTAAGAGGTTTCCTCTTAGTGTTCAAACAGCCCTCCAGATCTCAGAGACCTGATGAGATGCTTGAGGTGGAGGTCAAAGGCAAGATGGGCTGCTGGTTTTTCTCTCTTTAATCAGAACAAATCTACTTTTATCTGTGTATGGTTTTGTGTGAGATTTAATTTAAATGAAGAGTTCTGTTGCTAAAGAAAATTTTAAAATCACTCTGGTGGTTCCATAGAAAAAGAAATACAGATTTTATGAGTGTATGAAGTTCTTGGAGCTTGAAGTTTAGTTTGATTCAGCCAGAGCTCTGTATTGATGGCTTCAAGATCATAAGCCTCAGGTCAGCTCAGTTCCTTGATTTTCTAGTTGATCTGAAAAACTCTCTGACTCAAGGAAATAGATTTGCACAAAGTGCAAGAGTCATTGTAGGTCTTCATGTGTTAATGTTTGAAAAAGGTATTTATGGAAGGCACCAGTGGCATTTGGTGATACAGCAGTAATAGTAAAACCATATCCTGAAAAGACACATGTGTTTCAAATGCTGCTACTCCTCATTCTGTGCAGGCATGTCTAGTTGATCACAGAATTTATTTCTGCAGAGCCCAGATATAGCCCTACAATTCTTCTCAGTACTCTGTTCTATGTAGCCCCTTCCCACTAATTCATGTTAACACATGAAATGAGACCCCATTTATCATCTTTATGCATAATTAATGATTTGGGGTTTGCTCATGTATGTCTTGAAAGCTGGGTTATAGAGCTGTGGTTAAGTTGGTCACTGAGTGATCAGTACTTCTTGAAGCCCATAATGCACACGATGACCTTATTTTTAAAACTTAAATTAGGGATGTATTCTATCTAAAGATCCTAGTGAGGCTGAATGTTTGAAATGAGAATGTATCAATCAGGACCCTGGTTTTGTTTAGCTTTTTAGGTGGCTCCAGTTCTTTCTCAAGACCTCTCTCTTGATTTTAGCTACCATTTTTGTTTGTTTGTTTTGAGACAGGGTCTTGCTCTGTTGCTCAGGCTGGAGTTCAGTGGTGAGATCTCGGCTCACTGCAACCTCTACCTCTCAGGCTCAAGCGATTATCCCACATCAGCCTCCCAAATAGCTGGGACCACAGGCATGTGCCACCAGGCCTGGCTAATTTTTAATTTTTTTGTAGAGATGGGGTTTTGCCATGTTGCCCAGGCTGGTCTCCAACTTCTGGACTCCAGCTATAATTTATAATGCACTTGGTGTGTGCCAGGCATCATGCTAAGTGTTTGACATGTGTAATCTTATTTAATCCTCACAATTGCCCGTGAATATAATCATCATCTCCACCTCACAGATGAGGAAGATGAAGTAGGGAGAGAACAGTGATCTTGCATAAGGTCACGCAAGTAGTAAGTCAAACCAGCTTTGTCTTGAAAAGGATTTATGTTGCTTAAAAATACACATAACACTATGAAGTAAAGTAAAATACAAGTAGGTCAGAAAATTGTAGCTGAAGGCCAGGTGTGGCAGCTCATGCCTGTAGTCCCAGCACTTTGGGAGGCCAAAGTGGGAGGATTGCTTGAGCCCAGGAGTTTGAGACCAGCCTGGGCAACATGACAAAACCCCATCTCTACAAAAAAGCCAGGTGCAGTGGTACACGTCTGTAGTCCCAGCTACTTTGGAGGCTGAGGTGGGACAGTCACCTAAACCTGGGGAGGATGAGGTTGCAGTGAGCCATGGTTGTGCCACTGCACTCTGGCCTGGGCAACAAAGTGAGACCCTGTCTCAAAAAGCAAACAAACAAACAAACAAACAAGAAATCTGCAGCTGAGAGAAAGGTGGGATGAAGTGGGATGGGAAGTTAGCCGCGCATTGCCTGCCTTGTCCGAGGGAACTTGCCTGGGGCTTGGGCATACATTCGGCTTTAAGATGTTGATATTATACTTATCTTATCTTATATTATATTATTTTTTGAGATAGAGTCTTGCTGTCTTGCCCAGGCTAGAATGCAGTGGTGTGATCTTGGCTCACTACAATTTCCACCTCCTGGGCTCAAGCAATTCTCCTGCCTCAGCCTCCTTAGTAGCTGGGACTACAGGTGCATGCCACCACACCCATCTAATTTTTTGCATTTTTAGTAGAGACAAGGTTTCACCACGTTGGCCAGGCTAGTCTTGAACTCCTGACATCTAGTGATCCACCCACTTCAGCCTTCCAAAGTGCTGGGATTACCAGCGTGAGCCACCGTGCCCAACCTTTAAGATGTTTAGTAGCCAATACAACAAGAGAAACATGAGCAGTTAATGCAAGAGAGAGGAACCCATGTCACTATTCCTATTCCTGATGCCAAGTTCAGGATAATGTTCCTATCATGGGCCCTCAAAAATGTAACAAGGCTCGTCCTCAACAACCCTCACTGTTTGGTTTTTCTAGGGCTATTTCTTTTAATATGCTTTAGTGTAGGCTGAGGCTTGGGGCAGCCCCCCAATCCAAAAAATATGTCCACAAACCTAAATTTAAAACATATATGGGATAGTGTAAGATGTCAGGAAGCACTGTCCTTGAGTAAACACGTCGCGTCCACTGCCCTACCCCATTCACTAAGAATGTTGACCTTGGAGATGAGGGTATCTCAAGTCTCCTTAAAAGGGCTGTGGAATCTACCAGTGCATGATGTGTGGGGCCACAGGGGCAGCAGTAAGGGAGAACAAACACCCTGAGAGAGAAGCTTTCCAATTTCTGCATGAGGGAAATGAGATTTTTCTCACCTTACTCTTGCTAGTGATTTTTAAACCAAGTCATAAAATAAATACAAACGTAAGAGAAAAAAGGAAGGAGAGAAAACTTAAGCAAAATAACAAGGGAAGGGTAGAAGTTTAAGAGAATATTAAAAATAAAGCATTGATACTTGGTAAGAGAAAGGTGAAGGAAAAGGAGCAGGATAAATATTACAATCACAGAATAAAAGCCCAGTGCAGATAAAAGGTTAAGACATAAAGCCACAGTGAGAGATAAAATAAATACGTTTTAAGATAAGAATACAGAAGAGTGACATTACTAAAAGAAAATGAGAGGAGTGAAAAAATAAGGCTAAAATTAAATCCAAGTTAAAAAATTAAGAAACTGTGAATAAAAGTTAAAAAGCAAAATAAAAACTAAGAACTAAAAAGTTATGACAAGATAATAAATAAATCAGATTTAAGATAAAAGATGAAATAATATAAACCAACAAGGTAAAAGGTTAAATACATCAAAGTGAAAGAGATAAAAGATTAAGAGGATAACGGACTAAACCCCATGGGGAAAACTGATAAAAACATAAAAGTAGATGGTTTTGAAGCTTAAGTACAAGATTAAGGAATTAAGAATGCTCTTTCTGGTGTTAATACTTTAACAAAGAGGATTAAGAGAGAAATATTTTAAAAAGAAAATAAAAGAAGCTTGAATTTAGAAAAATAGATAAAAATCAACCCAGGTAAAGGAAAGGAAATTTTAAATGAGCACAAACCAAGATAAAATTCTCAGCAATAATCACAAAGAAAAAAAGCTAAAAAAAAAAACCCCCCAAAAACAAGTAGAAAACCCAGAATGTTTCCCTGGTAAGCAAATACCCAACACCTTCAAAACCAGCATCTATTTGTTGCAAATCCCCAGCCTGGGCCTTGATCCCCGCACAGGAGAGTCCCCTGTTGTAGTAGCAATGGCATTTATGGCAAGACGAAAGAGGCCAGGCATGCTATGAGATGCCCTTACTTTTTGCCTAGAAGCTTGCAGTCTCTGCTTCCACTACTTTCTTTTGCAGTGGTGAAAGGATGGTTCCTCTGTAACTCAACCAGCTGGGGTTGGAGGTTCTGGCACAAGCAGTTGCCAGCCCAAACTATGCAAACATCTTGGGCAAAAACCACACGGGAAAGTAATATGTTCTTCAGAGAAGGAAGGAAAAGTTGGCAGGGAGATGGGGGATAGGTTTGGGGTTGAGAGTTGGTGAAGGTGGAGATGGAGAGAGATCAGAGTAGACCGAGGGAGGAATAACAGGTAGCTCTTCTCAGTGAAACGGGAGTTGAGGTCATTTTCTGAGGGTGAGAGGGTGAGACCGAGGATGAGTAGAATGAAAATGATTGGGTGCAACTGAGGGGTGGGGAAATGCCTTGTAACCCAATCCTTCACCCCTAGTTGGGACCCAGCTGTGACTGGACAGCCTGACTTTGTCTAATGTTGCCAGGCAAAATCACCCTTCAATGCTGGTTCTCTTGCAAAGTACGGTCCTAGTGGGTGGAAAGCCAGGAGCAATTCGAATCCTGGGTTATTAGTAAAAGCAGAATTAAGTGGCGGTTGATCAGACGTGGTTGATCTTGGGGACTAGCCAGGCCAGAGGGGGACTGGTTGAGTGGAGAAAGGGGCTGAATACCTGCTTCAAAACAGTCTCAGTAAGAGAGGGGATTGTGGCCCTAGGGAGAGGTAGCAGTTGGATAGGAGTTTCAGAGCAAGAGCTTACACTTTGATGTTTTGGAGATAAAACAGGCCCATGCTCACACAATACATGAGGGTGTTTGCAGGCAAGGGAGACCACTGGGGTGTTTCAGGACCATGAATGATATTCACATCTCTGAGGATGAAGGAAGGGTATATTGGCAACGATGATGGGAGCAAAGGTTGGGAAGTTCTGAAGAATGTAGGTGAGAGGTCAGGTGGAATAATTGATTCAAGAGGATACAAGAGGAGGTGGTGAAGTAGACTAAGGAGGGAGAAATATGTGGATTTTTCCTTCTGGTTTATTGAACTGGAGTGAGTAGGAGAAGCAGCGGTCTTCCTTGGATGGCATGGGAAAGGGGAAAAGTAGGTTGCGGTTTAGGAGACGAAGTGGAAGGGGAGAGGAGGTAGGATCTGAGAGGCAGATGGACTCAAACAATCTTTCTTCTGATATGAGCATGGCTGAAGAAAAGAGAAGACTTGATTGAGCCTGGGGAGGGAGAGAGTAGAGTGGATTAGAGACAAAAGGAGTCTAAAAAGAGAATGTGCAGAGTTATTTGAATCTACGAAAGCAATTGTGGGTCACTGGGGCAAAGAGATAGGTGTTGATAGTGTGGTGGGGAGGGATAGAAGTGTTGGGAGTGTTGAGAGGAGTTTATTTACCATTGGACAGTTTAGTGTAGCTTATCACATTCCAAGTTTTGATATAAACACTAAGGATTCTATGTGCACTGCATATACTAGTAATCCAAAGGCAGGGGTTTCTATTTTTTTTTTTTTTTTTTTTTGTGGGGGTGAAGGCATGGGTGCTACTGGTAGAGGCCAGGAGGTGGGCCATTTAATAACTGCTTCCAAGTTATGGTGGTTTACAAATAGAGTTGTGGCTGGGCGCCTGTAATTCCAGCACTCTGGGAGGCTGAGGCGGGTGGATCACCTGAGGTTGGGAGTTCGAGACCAGCCTGACCAACATGGAGAAACCCCGTCTCTACTAAAAATACAAAATTAGTGGGGTGTGGTGGCGCATACCTGTAATCCCAGCTACCTGGGAGGCTGAGGCAGGAGAATCGCTTGAACCCGGGAGGCAGAGGTTGCAGTGAGCCGAGATCATGCCATTGCATTCCAGCCTGGGCAACAAGAGCCAAACTCTGTCTCAAAAAAACACAAAACACAAAAAACAAACAAACAAAAAATCAAAACCACACACACAAATATAGTTGCAACCTAAGATTAAACAGTCTTTGGTTTGAATATTGTTTGACCCTAGCAGAAGTCATGTTGTCTTGGTCCCCAGCGTAAGGGTGATGAGAGGTGGTGAGACCTGTAAGAGCTATGTAGGTCATGAGGAGTCTGCCCTCCTGAAGGGATTAATGCTATCTCACAGGAGTGAGTGGGTTTTGCTTTTGTGGGACTAGATTCGTTACTTCGAGAGTGGGTTGTTGTAAAGGGAGGCTGCTTCTCGTGTTTGGTCTCTTTATGCACTACCACTTTCCCTTTGTTTTCCACCATGAGTTGAAACAGCATGAGGTCCTCACCAGATGTGGCCACCAGATATTGGACTTTCCAGGCTCCAGAATTGTGAGCCAATTAAACCTCTTTTCCTTATGAATTGCCCAGTCTCAGGTATTCTGTTATAGCAACAGAAAATAGACTAAGACAAACAGTGAAAATTAAGGAGTTAAGAGTAATTAGGAAGAGTACTGGTTTGAGACTCAGGACACCAAATAGGTTACTACCGATAGTTGGCTTGCTAATACTGCTGCCAAAGTACCTTTGATTCCCAGCATATTAGACAATAGATATAAAATACGCCTGTGTGCCTGAAAAAATTTTCGGGGGCAATAGCTGCTGGCAACTCTTCTGTAGGTAATTACAACACAAATTCTCATACATCTGCTTAGTGGATGGCCTATCAGTGATGCATAACAATGATGATTTGTTTCTGGTTGGATGTGTTAAATTGTCAGCTATCAAACATTTTATATGTGAGACTGCTGGGAGGGATGAGACTGCAAGAGCTTTTTCAAAGCATACCCTCCACAGGAATATCTCAGCATCCTGTGTACCATCCAGCATCTATTTCTGTGAAGGATAAGGAATCTGGGCCATCAATTTGAATACCAATTAAATGGCTTAAACATGTCCTGGTACATGTATTGATCCAGAATAACCTGGCTCCAACAAAAAAGCCTTTGGCTACGGTGGGAATTTAAATGCATTTGTTAACCAGGGTTCCAGGATGCCCTGGGAGTATGTGGGAAGAGGGAAAATGACCTCTTTTGACATTGGTTCCCTGAGGGGTTGAGAGAACCTTTTCTCCTTGAGAAGGAGCTGGAGGGAGTCTTTGAGGAAGTTGGACTAGATAAGTCTTTTTCTGCTGCTTCTTTTAGTGGGTGAGGAAAGGTTAAATAATGTGCCAAAGTTTGTACAATTAGTTTCTGTTTTAGGCAATGCTAGCACTCAAGACTTTCATCTGATATTTAAAGTGTCTTTTTGTTTTCACCACTTTTGTGGAGTTCATTCTTTGAGATGTTACATACCTAGGTATGTATTTGCATTCAAAAGGATGAAAACGATGTTGTCATTTTGTCCTATCTGCTCACCCCAAATGTGTGTGTGTGTTTTTCTGTAGTGTTGCTCTATTAGGATGAACTGAGATCTCAGGGAATATTGCCAAGTGGAATCAACCCCACAGAAACAAAAGCCCACCTCGTCTGGAGCAGGTCCTGGTAGTGTACCAATGCGTCATCCAGGACTGAGCAGCTGCTGTTGATGGAGAGAGTGGGCAGGGGTGAGCACTGAGGCCTGCGGTGCTGACCTGAATCCTTCTGTTGCATGAAGTCCAGTGTCACCATGGTAGCAGCTTCTAAGTTGGTTTTCTGTCAGCCCTAATGCCCATATTCATGTCTTCGTGCAATCCCTTCCCCTTGAGTGTGGCTGGACCTAGTGACTTGCTTCTAATGAATAGAATGTGGCAAAACTGAGGAGATGTCACTTCTGAGGTTAGTTTACAAAAAGACTGGCTTCCTGTCTTCCTTGCTCTTTCTTGTTCTCTTGCTTTTTTCCTTTGAGGGAAGCCAGCTGCCGTGTTGGGAGCTTCTCTGTGGAGAGGCCCACACAGTGTATAACCAAGGGAGGCTTTGGACCAGCAGCCAGAGAGGAGCTGAGGCCCTTAGTCCAACAGCCCTCAAGGAACTGAATCCTGGTGACAGCCATGTGACTGAGCTTGGAAGTGGATCTTGCCCCGGTTGAGCTCTGAGATGACTGCACCCTTGTGACAGACCCTGAGCTAGGGTCTTCACTTAAGCTGCTCCTGGATTTCTGATCCACAGAAACTAGGCAAAATATGTGCTTTTCTTTCTTTCTTTCTTTCTTTTTTTTTTTTTTTTTTGAGACAGTCTCACTCTGTCATCAGGCTGGAGTGCACTGGCGTGATCTTGGCTCACTGCAACCTCTGCCTCCCGGGTTCAAGCAATTCTCCTGCCACAGCCTCCTGAGTAGCTGGGATTACAGGTGCATGCCACCCCGCCCGGCTAATTTTTGTATTTTTAGTAGAGATGGGGTTTCACCATGTTGGCCAGGATGGTCTCGATCTCTTGAGCTCATGATCCACCTGCCTTAGCCTCGCAAAGTGCTGGGATTACAGGCGTGAGCCAGCGCGCCCAGCCAAATATGTGCTATTTTAAGCTGTCAAATTTTGGAACAGTTTGTTATGCAGCAATAGATGATAGATAACTAATGCAGATACACTTGTTTACCTTCATTGAAGAGTAGTTATTGCAAGGCCTTAGTAGGGTGGCATGTTTTATCCTGCCTCCCCTCGTTAGTGATATAAGCTACTGTCAAGTGCAAGGATATTCACAGGTGTGAATTAATCTTTGGACAGCTTTACTATTTTACGTTTAGTGCTCATGAGACTCTGATAGCCAACAACCTTCACAGCATCAGTCATGGCCGTGTGTCCCTTGCGTGCTGAGGTGACAAAGTGTTTCCAGACAAGCATCGGAAGCACATTGAGAATAATGAATTTTATCCAAAGCTACCAACATTAACAGATTACCTGGACAATCAGCGGTAGCCTACTAATTTTGTAACTCACAGTTTAGACTTGGAGCACATGATAACTTGGAGATACCGAGTTTCACATGATATCTCATGAATTTCCACATGGTTCTGCACATTTTTAGGACACCCATCATCCCTTCTATTTGAGAACTATCCACTCAAACATTCAGAAGCAATCTGTCTCAGACTCTTTCCTCTGCCCAGTCATGTGAAGAGCGGGGTTAGGCAGGAATGATGCACTGGGACACTCGGTCTTGGTTAGGGTTATCAATAATAGTGTCTGCATCCAAGGATTGTTTCTGATTTTCGTTCTAAGGAATATACAAGCTGCAAGCAGAACTTGTTAATCGCTTGCAGGATCTGAGGATTATGTAACCAAAGAAACCTTGAAGATTTTACCTCCTTTGAGTCTATATGCTAAACAAGCATGAGGTGTCATGGGAGGGGATAGTAGAAGTAACAAAAACTTGGGAGTTAGATGAATCTGAGCATAATCACTTACTAGGACATCACCTGGAGTGTATCACTTATTTTTCTGAGGCTCAGTTTCATCATCTATAAAATGGAGATAATAATATCTAATTTGAAGGATTGTTATGGTTTGTTTAATAAGGTTGCAGGAGAAGTACTCCACACACAGCTGCCTTGTGTTGGAGATTGTTGGAGAAAAGTAAAGAAAAGGGACTTCCTCAGCATTTGGGGAACATTAAAGGTTTTTAAGCAAGTGAATGATGTGATCACATTTTTATGTTATTGATACTCTGGAGATGGTATAAAGGATAAATTGAAGAAGGGAAAAGACTGCAGATAGGAGACCAGT